>NC_140514.1:37495729-38790729 GCF_964339955.1 Pipistrellus hanaki
CGGGCTAGTAGAACCCAGCTGTCCCCCATGCCAGGCCCACGTAGGTAGAGCACATGGCCATCTGTTTATGAGGTGGTCGGAATCCTGAGAAGGTGACTGTGATTGGAAATCTCTCCCCAATCAGTTCCGTCCTTCCTCACAATTCATTTGTTCCTTCCTTCTTCCCTTCTTTTCCTCTCTCCCTTCTTCCCTCCCATATTAGAGCTGCACTGCCTGGGGGCCCACAGTGAAGAGCTAATCTTTAGAGTTACCCTTTGAAATAGACACCCTGCCCCACTACATCTCCCCTTTAAAAATACAAGTTTCCTGGAATTTTACATTTACCACTTATGTGGGAATTAATTGATTGAGCCTGCTAACACAGAGCTGGCTGAAAGGGAAGGAGACACAGGAGGTAAGTTTTAATAAGAACAACAGGAAAGGAAAGACAGCTGTCAGAATGGGCGCTGGAACTGGGATAGCACTGACCCCTGCAGGTAAAAGGCCTGAGACCGTGGTCCTCCCGCCCAATGCTGCTCATACCGACAGAACAAAACTGTGTTCGGTAAAGCAGGTCAGAAACTTTATTCTTTGGCCAAGGAATGGAAAATGACAAGCTTATGCTCTAAAGATCTCTTCTGCCCAATTCTCTCTCTTTTTTTATTTTTTTAACCAAGTTAATATTCTTCTTCCCACAGCACTGCGCCACCTTCCCACTGCTCAGGACGATGGCTCACTGTGACACGTTCTGGCCTCTCTCTGGCAGACACCAACACCAGGTATTTTGGAAGTCAAACCTTGGGTTTGTTTCCTTGAGGACCAAAATCCAGTTTGACCTGGTAAACTTTCCCAGGTGGCTCTCCAGCACTCCATCAACTGGCCAACCTATCAGCCCTAGACTGGGCTGAAATGTGGAATTGGTAAGAAAGACCCGGTCTTCACCTTTAGGAAGTTTAAAATTCATATATCTATACACTCAACAAATACTTATGGTGCACTGAATTCACGTGCCAGGTTCAGAGATAAAAAGACACAGTGGGTGTCCTCTGAGAGCTAAAGCCCAGTCAGGGTGACGACAATTACGCAATTAGACCTGTGTCACAAGGCTGTGGGAGGGGAGGTGCAGGAAGTCAGCGGACACGGAACCCAGGCCTGGGCATGGCTCAGAGAGTAACATTAACCCAGGAGCCAAGGAGAAATAAAACCTATAAGTACAATTGTTTCTGCTCATAGGTCTCAGCATCGTACAATCATGATGGCGGGATTTTCATCAGGTTTGGAGGGGGAATGTGGGGTGGCTAAACTTAAAATGCAAACCTTATGGCAGGTGATAAGTGAAGTGTGGGAAGCCCCGGGGCACGTGGCAGAGAAGGAAGCAGTCATCCTACAGGACACCTGCAGAGACTGAGGCCCGGGGAGGCCTATCTGCAGGCCTGCCTGACTTGAATGGGACACAGAGGTCCTGTGTGCAGATACTTTCCCTGGGGAGCACAAACAGGGTGTCTAATATGAATCCCAAGCAAAAGATTCCGGCAGAAGGCTCTGCCCTAGCTGGGCTGCTTCCCACATGGGTAACTCCACATGTGTTTGGGATAATTAGAAGTAGGGTGAGAAGGCAGCAGTGGCACCCCCTCACACGCTAGGCAGAAACTAGTGTTCCAGGGACAGAATCTGCTTGCTAGAGGCTGTCCCCTGGGATAACTGAAGCCCTCCCCATCAGCAAGTCCTATGGGGACACCTAAAAGGTCCGTTAACGCAGGCCCCTATGTCCCCAGTCCAGCTGTGTTGAGGGAGGGAGCCATGTGGAACATCAGAAGCCCCTTCTGGGGGCCTCACTGCTGGTCTCCTGCTGACTGGGACCACTGATGGGGGCCTGACCATGTGTGCCTCTCACTGGGAGCCAGGAGAATGGGAGGCAACTGTGAGGTCACTCCGTGGGGAAGACTCTCACCCTGGCCCAGCTGGAGCTGAAGAAGAGCCCCGTCTGTGCAGCACCACAGCTCAGCTGCGTGACACCATTCTTCCCTCCCCTGCCAGCGCAGATGGCGCAGGGCTGGGCTTGGCAGGGAAGGGAAGGGCAGTTAGGAGGGTGAGGAAAGCCCTGCAGATGTTGTGGGCTCGCCTTTGTGCCTTAAGGAATGGGCTACCTTAGGTTAGGAAGAAAGGGAAAGGAGCAGGAATGGTGTTCCAGGATGAGGGAACAGCCTGAACGAAGGTGCAGAGGTGGGAACAGGCATCTGACTAGAAGTCCAGCCTAAGTGAAGAGAAGGCATCAGGAAAAGGAGGCCAGGAGAATAAGACACTCAAACCTTCCACCCCTACCCCGTCATCCTCCGGTTCCCCCCAGCCTTCCCTTACAGCACTGGAGGCAGCACATGCCAATGTTCTCATCCTCTGGGCATCACCTATTTCTTCTCCAAACAGCCATGCTCTGGAATCCATAGAAAACAGGGGGCCAGCCTTTCACGGCCTTCACGTTGTCCTTTCCTTCCTATTCCTCTGGGACTCATGGCTCTGAATGTACTTCTTCCTTTCATGGGAAAACAAAAACCACCCTCCACAACACACACACACACACACACACACACACACACACACACACACACTTGCTTAAAACTTTCCAACTGTCCTGGCCGGTGTGGCTCAGAGCTTAGAGCATCGGCTATTGCACCAAAGGGTCGTGGGTTCAATTCCCAGTCAAGGGCACGTATGTGGATTACAGGTCTGATTCCCAGCCCTAGTGGGAGTGCCCAAGAGAGGAAACCAATCGAAGTGTCTCTCTCACATCCATATTTCTCTTTCTTTCTCTCCCCATCTCTCCTTCCCTTCCACTTTCCCTAAAACAATCAATGGGGAAATGTCCTCAGGTGAGGATTTAAAAAAAACACCCAACTCTCCAACACTCCTCACTGCCTATGGCAGAAAACCTCAAATCCTTATTCTAGGCTCACCCCCACCCATTCCCCGGCCCCTCCACAGGCTGGCTCTGCCACTCCAGCCTTCCTCTTTGCAAGAAAGGTCCCCTGAGTACTGGCAGGCAGGGCTGGCTTTGTGAGGAAGGTCTTATGAGTAGACAGGGGTTTGAGGAGCAGCAGACCGGCCTGGAAGGGTAGGACTCTCAGAGCCTTCTGGCCCTCCCCCAGGGCTGGGGTGCTCAGATATTAGATCTCTGGCTCCATCTCCTCCTGAGGGCAGGGTTCTCAGCTGAGTCACCTCTGGTCTTGAACAGGGTGGGGTGTGGAAATGGCACCTGATTTTGGCCTTGGAAACCTTGGCTTCAAGTTCCAGCTCTGCTCTTTCGGAGACACTTAACATCCCAGCCTGTTTACTTAGCTGTAAAATGTGGATGACCTGACACCTCCCAAGATATGATGTGCATGACACCACCGGAGGACGCCCAGCACAGTGCCGGGCACAGAAAGGGTGTGCCCAGGAAGGTTTAGTGTTTGGGTCCTAAAGCTAAGGAATGTGGGTCCCAGCCTGCACCCTCAAACCTGCCCAGCTGGACTGGCCATTCTTAGCATTTTCTTGGGGTACAGAAGAGGCATCTTGTGCACAGACACCTCCACAGCAAACAGCCAGAGAGCATGGGACCAAGACAGCAGCCCTGAGATGCTTGAAAATGCTGAAGAGCCCAGACACGGTTACAGGAGCTGGTTTCCAAGGAAGGAGGTCCCAGGCCACCACCCACCCCCCAGGAACCTTCCCTAAGCCCCTTCTCCACATGTGACAGCTCTCTACTTTCCACACTGGACTGTGAGACTTCTGAAGGCAGGGATCCAACCTACTCTCCTCTACTGTCCCCGCACACAGAGCTCAGTAACTGTGCGATGAATCAGTGGTGGTGGAGGTGACAATGGCGGGGACAATCACAGCAGCTATCCGGTACATGACCCTTACCACAGGCATGGCACCATTTTAAGTGCCCTGCTTTAATTCTTCTAAACCTCATGAAAGCCCCAGCAGGTGTTTGCTACTGCCATGCTACTTACTATTTTTTAAATCTTTATTGTTGAAAGTATTACATATGTCCCCTCTTCCCTCCCCCATTGACCCCTTTTAGCCCACCCTCACCCCCTTCCCTAAGCCTTCACCACACTATTGTCTCTATCCATGGACTATGCATATATGCATATAAGTCCTTTGGGTTATGGATTCCCATCCACTCCCACCTTCCCTCTGAAATTCGACGGTCTGTTCCATGCTTATATGTCTTTGGATCTATTTTGTTCAACAGTTTATTTTGTGGCAGCTAATGATCCTTGTTTTTAATGAAGAGACTAGTAACTTGCCAAGGTCAGAAGCAAAGTGACAGAAGCAGGACTTAAACCCTTTTACTGCTGCTACAAAGTGCTGACTCCTTATGGGGCAAAGTGATGTCGAGTGAAGGGACTTCAGCATCCTCAGGCCACTTTCTTAGCAGGCTCTGCAATGCCCTCTGAAATGACCCAAGATTGTTCAAACCTTCCACTGACTGGGAAGACCCAGGGGAATCCAGGCCTGCTCTCAGGTGGCTCGCCCTGTGGAAATACATAATTGGCCCCTCCTTCACCCTCAGGCGGCTCTTCAGGTATCTGGACTCACCTCACCTCTCTGCCCCCAGCTGAAGGCTCCTGCCTCATCACCCACTTCTCTGTCTGCAGAGCCTCTCCCTCCTGGGGGCCTGCCCTCAATGTTTCCAACTTGGTTAGTCTCCAAGACCCTGTGCCCCCATAACCAATGGACGCAAAACTCTGGGGGGTGAGGGCATGTCCAAGAGTGAGGGGGAAGGGGTCAATGGTAAGATATGTACACATATAATACCTTGATTTAAAAAAAATTAAAGAAAAAGAAAAAAAGACCCAGTGCCCCACACTGGACATCCTTGTGGACTAAGAAGTGGGGAGTGGAGAAGGGCTGCACCCCCTCCTTTGTCCTGGGTCCACAGTCTGGTCTGAGGAAAACCAGTCTCCTAGGGTTCCTCCAAACCCATCTGTATGTACCTGGATGAGTAATTTTATTAAATCCAAATATAAAATGTTATATTTTCCCTTGTAAAATTCCCTCCCTTTTCCACCCTAACAAGACTCGTTTGAATCCTGATTTTGTCACCCCAAAGCCATTTCACTTGTCCCTCCCAAGGCTGTGTCATCTGTAGCCTAGAGCTTATTTATTTATTTTTTTAAACTGCTAAATAGGACAAGTTTCAGTTTCCTCATCAGTGTTTAAATCTAAGACTAGTAAAATAAATAAATAAATAAATAAATAAATAAATAAATAAATAAATAAAACTAAATAAATAAATCTAAAACTAGTAAATAGATGTGTCTCTGGTTAGACCTCTCCCCAGAAATGCTGATTCAGGGGTGCTAGTCAATCTGGATGGATGTGACAGGCATGGAATGTGAAAGGTGGACTCTGCCCCAGAAGGGTTGGGGGTTCCACTAACATATCCCCTACTTTTGGGAGCTTCATTTCACCCCATATGATCTGTGTTATTTTCTCCCATTTGAGGACTATTCTCAAGGGAGACAGAGTTGGAAACAAATGGGAATTGGGACTTTTCTTTCTCTCTGGCATTGACACTCCACGCCTTCCCCCAGCAGAGAGCCTGTCTTCACCCTGCTCATCCCCTTGCTCAGAACAGACTTTAATAACAAAGCAAACAAGCAGCCTCTCTGCTGGCTGGGCTTCATCTACAATCACTGCTCACTTCTGGACTTCAATCCTGTTGGACGTTCTAACATGAGTGGATTTCACACCAGGTAACATGTAAGCTCATCTGTCTTCTTCTTTTTACACTTTGACGCTTTTTACCTTTAACCCACTAAAATTATTTGTGACCCTATCATCATAATCTAACTTCCACTAGAATGCTTAAGGTTGGGTGGCTTTTTCTACCCCTCATATTACTTTATTCCTACTGAAGAAAAGAATTCCATTGGTCAGCTTCTTAGAACCACCAATTAACCAAGCCCTGCTCCATTTCTGGCCTTGGGGACATACCAAGGAATGGCTTTGCAAGCCTCTGAAGTTTTGACACAGACTTTTGATATTATGCCTTAGTTTAATATTGCTCTTCTCCCCATTAGGGAAAACAGTTTCATCATTGTGTAATCAAAACAGCATTTTCAAGTATCAGCAGAGGATGTGTAATGCACTATGCATGCATTCTGTATCAGTGATTTTCAACCGGGGTGCTGCAAGAATTTTTAAAACATACAATAACTGACTATTTACTCAGGGGCAATGACCTCTTTTCCTTTAGATTGGCAAATAAAAAAAGTGACAACAGCTAACACAATAGTCATCCAGTGTGAATGAATCAAAATTATACCTTTTTCTTGTAGGATCGGCAAAAAATAAAACATTTTTTGGTGTGCTGCATAATTTTAGTAATTAGTTCATATGTGCCATGAGATGAAAAAGGTTGAAAATTGCTGTACTATATAATAATCTATTAAGACAGAAACCTCCTAATGGTGTGACACATCTCCAACCCTGCTGCCTTCTTTTTCATGTAATAACCCCCTAGCTGAGGACCGTGGGGGAATGAACTCAGTCTTCACACTTGAAGATAAATATTGACTGTGGGTCACTTCCTTTCCTCATAGGTCTCAAAGTTTTCCACATCTTCTGATGGAGGAGCTTAATCCTTACCCATCAGTATCCTCAGGTGGGGCATTCAGTCAGGGGCACAGTCCTACCCCTCAAGCTGTCACACATACTCAGCATCTGGTGGATGGCTTCTCAGGGCCTTGAGATCATCCAGTTACTCTTTGGTAAGAATTTCACTGTCTCTTCCAGAAACATTTGCTCTTAGGACTAGAGGTGTAATCGGACTAATGGAAGGTGTTGCCTTCCTGAGGGAAGGTGAACCTGGGATGGATTATTCATTTGCTCCCTCTAAAATGAGCCACCCACTGGCTGTCCTGCTTCCATTCACAGCCACCTCCAGCCCAGAGGCTCTTAACTATTAATAAGCAACAGAATGACCTGGAGAGGAGTTTAAAATCCAGATTCTGACTCAGTACATCTGGCCAGGTTGAGCTTGTGTATTTTGCTAAAGTGCCCCAGGTGATTCTGATGCATACCCTTCATTAAGAACCACTGCCGCCGCCTCCTCTCGATTAGTAACAACAAAAACAACAATTAAAAATTTTTGTGCACTTACATGTACTGCCTCATGTAATCTTCATGACAACCCTGTGAGGTAGGAGCTATCATCTATCTACACCCATTTTACAGTTGTTAAAACTGAGGCACAAAAATCCCATGGCTAGCAAAGGGGAGAATTGGAACATGACCCACTACTCCTAACCATTTTGCTCCCCACACTATTGTACAAACTTGACATTTGGCTCACTCTTTAACACCCTTTAAAAATAATCCTAGAAAAATACGGCATCCGGGGGCATACTCATGATTTCCCTCTCCACCCAACCTCCCACCAACAACTTAACTGGAAAAAAAATACCTGGATCAGGGTGATTGTTATATAGGGTACACATATGGAAAAATTCACTGAGATAGGTGATTGGGATCTGTGAGTTTACTATATGTTTTCTACTACTCAATAAAAAACGATCCTGAAAACATCACTTGAATAAGAAAGAATGTAACAAATGTGAAATAGGGAAAACATGCATGCACAAAATCAACCAGGAAAAAAGCTATCATGATGCTGGCAATTATTAAGAATTCTTTCTGGAATAACACATTTAAGAACAGATTAGGAAAAGATCCCCAGATCTAACCCATAGGAAATCCTTAGAGGAGAACAGGCTTAGAGAAAACACTGGGCGAAGGCAGGGACCTTGCAAGATGGACAGGAAAATCCAGTAAAGCCTGGCTTGGCTACAGGGAGGCTATGGCTGGATGCTGTGGTGGCCATAGCAGTATGAACACAGGGGCCCTGGGGGTCCACAGGACTAGCTGGGCCAGAGTCTGGGGGCTGCCCCAAGTGGAGATCAATGGCAGTGAGGGGCTTCTTCCTAAACAGTCTGTATCAAGAGGAAAGTCCATCTCCACCAAATACAGCCTCTGAAATGTTTGTACTTATGGTTTTAAAAGCCCAACTGGGGCCAACTGTTTCCAGCTCCCACCGTGCAGTCCAAGGGAGCAGGACTTGGCATAATGGTTCTGAAGTCTATCCTAAAAGAGCAAAGAAAATGCTGAGAGAAGAAGAAAGAAAGAAAAAAGCACAATGAAATATACACCTTACCCAAGCACCTATCGAGAAATATTTGAAGAAAATGTCATCAAAACAGATGAAACAAACAATTCACTGGAACAGACCACAGAGATCGAAAGCAGACCCAGATATACATGGAAGCGAATTGTAAAATACAGGTAATATTTCAGATCAGGAGGGCAAAGATAGATATTTTAATCATAGATGACTTCAGAAAAAATAAGTTTAATCCTTAACTGTCACAATTAACCAAAATCCCACAAATTCTGTCTAGATTAGAATTTAAATGTAAAACAACAAAAAACAAAAACATTAAAGTACTATGAGAGAATTTATGTGAATATATAATTCTGTAGCAGAAAAAGCCTTTCTGAGCTGACACAAGACAAAAATCAGGCCAGGCTGAGAGATCCAAATACCAAGTTCTCTCTAGCAGGAGCCTCCGTCAACAATCCCAAAGGGAATTATAACAATCTCTGCCCACTACCCCACTTCCTATATTCCTGATTCTGGCTCACCCTCCACCTGCTCACTCAGTCGTCTAGGTCAGCATCCTGTGAGTCACCCCAGACTCCCACTCCTTCTTCACTTCCCCTCCCAACTCACTTCTTGATCACCTCCCCACTCTGGCTAGAATCTGCCCAGCTGGATCCTTTCCAGCCTGGCCCTGACTGCAAGTCTTGTCCTGCCACCCCTGTGCCAGCGCAGGGGCCGCATGGGCCTCCCTGCTTCCAGTCACAGCCACCTGCAGCTCAATGGTTTGGACAGTCTGTACAGAGTACCTTGACTACATGGACATCTTAGATTTATGAGTGCTTAAATAATAAACAAAAACTAAATGGCAAATGACAATCCAGGACAAAGTATTTGTAATATAAGAAATACAGCCCTACCCAGTTTGGCTCAGTGGATAGTGTGTCAGCCTGCAGACCAAAGGGTCCCAGATTTGATTCTGGTCAAGGGCATATACCTTGGTTGCAGGCTCCTCCCCAGCATAGCCCCTGGTTGGGGCTCATGCAGGAGGCAACCAATCAATGTGTTTCTCTCACATCAATGTTTCTCTCTGGTCTTTCCCTCTCTCTTATACTCTTCCCCCCAAAATAAAATCAATTAAAAAAATCCTCAGGTGAGGATTAACAATCAATCAATTAATCAATCAATCACAGAAAGTAAAAAATAGACAGCCCGGCCAGTTTTCTGTGTTTAGAGTATCAGCCCTCGGCCTGAAGGATCATGAGATTGACTCCAGGTCAAGGGCACATACCTTGGTTGCAGGTTCAAGCCCAGCCCTGGTCGTATCACTTGTGGGAGGCAACCTGTAGATGTGTCTCTTTCATATTGATGTTTCTCTCTCAGTCTCTCTCTTTCTCCCTTCCTCCCTCCCTTCCCCGCCCCCCTCTCTAAAGATCAATGGAAAAAATACCCTTAGGTAAGGATTAAAAAAAAAAAAGAAGACAAAGAGTCAATACCATGAATATATATCAAGTACTCTTATAATCAATAAGACAAAAAGAATAAACCATACTAAATAATCATAAAATACTACACAAATGAAATGAAAAATAAAGGAATATACTTTCTTTTTTTTTTTTTAATTGATTTCAGGGAGGGAAAGAGAGATAGAAACATCAATGGTAAGAAAGAATCATTGATTGGCTGCATCCTGCACACCCCACACTGAGGATCGAGCCTGAAACCCGGGCATGTGCCCTGACCAGGAATCAAACCGTGACCTTCTGGTTTATAAGTTGACACTCAACCAATGAGCCATGCTGGCTAGGCAGGAATATACTTTCTGATAGAAAAAGAGATAAAGCACATAAACAATTTGTCAAAAGAGAATCACCAATGACTAGCCAGTAAAAAAAAAGTGTGTGTGTGTGTGTGTGTGTGTGTTTGTATACACACACACACACACACACACACACACACACACACACAAAAGGCTAAGTGACTGACCATCTGGTACATATGACACGCACTGGCAATCTAAAAATAAACATTGACTTGCACATGCACGATACATATAAAGCTCTTGCGGCACCAATCGCAGGCGTGTGTTTTGATCTGTCATTGTCAATCATGAATTTGGTTGTTTTTGATGACATTCTGAAGCTGAAAGTGGTGGCATTGACAGAATATGTCTGACGACCAACTATTAGCACAACTGTCATCGTCTGACATTAGCCTCCCATTTAAGTTAATTCGAAGGCAGTTTCCCATGATGCCAGCATTGGCATTGACCATTAATAAATCACAAGGACAAACTCCAGACAGAGGAGGAATATTCCCACCTCCACCTGCTTTCAGACACGGTCAGTTATATAGTGCTTTCTCTTGATTTGAAGAGCATGTGACATTAAAGTTAAAGTTGTAAATCCTTTGCCAAAACAGGTTTGGCTCAGTAGATAGAGCATCAGCCTGCAGACTGAAGGGTCCGGGGTTCGATTCCGGTCAAGGGCATGTACCTTGGTTGCGGGCACATCCCCAGTGGAGGGTATGCAGGAGGCAGCTGATCGATGTTTATCTCCCATTGATATTTCTAGCTCTCTATCCCTCTCCCTTCCTCTCTGTAAAAAATCAATAAAATATATATATATTTAAAAAAATAAATAAATAAAGTTGTAAATACTTCATCACAAGGCAAATTAGTCAAGCACTCTGAAAGTTTTTTTACTCTTAATGTGGTATACAGGGAGATATTAGAATAAGTTTAATCAATTTATCTGTCATTGTTTTTATCAATGTTGTCTTCATATCATGTTTTTGTTATTGTTATACCATGTTGTTGTTTATTTATTAATCAAATTATATATTATTTTCATATATATTTTACTAATTTTCTTTCATCTCTGAAACTTCTAGTATAGAGAAAAGGGGAATAGTGATATTAAAATATTTCTTCTAATTAATTTCCTTTCAATGTGCACAAATCCATACACCAGGCCACTAGTGTAATAATAATAAAAAAGAAAAACAAAATGAAACAGCACAATGAAACACTATTTTTGCTTATCAAATTTCCAATTTAAAAAAATACCTAGAGCCAAGACTGGTTTGGCTCAGTGGATAGAGCATTGGCCTGGGGACTGAAAGTTTCCGGGTTCGATTCCGGTCAAGGGCACGTACCTTGGTTGCGGGCACGTCCCCAGTGGGGGGGGTGCAAAAAGCAGCTGATCAATGATTCTCTCTCATCGGTGTTTCTGGCTCTCTGTCCCCCTGTCTTCCTCTCTGTAAAAGAATCAATAAAATATTTTTTTTTTTAAAAGAAGACTAAAAAAAAAAAAAATACCTAGAGTTGGGAAGGATGTAGTGAAAGAGATACTCTCGTAGGACAGGTGGTAGGAGCCTAAGTTGATGTATCCTTTCTGGAAGGCAAATGGTCAATACATATCCAAGTAGTTCAAAGTGTACATATACTTTGATCTAGTAATCCTACTTGAAGACTTTGTCCTAGGGATAAAAGTACAGATGTGGGGGAAAAGGGATGTGCACAGAGTATGATATAGTAGTATATAGGCCACAACTGTTAGTAACCTATAGGGGCAATAACAAGGGATTAGTTATAGTAAGTATACATAAAATACAAAAGATCCTAAGAAATTTATTTATTGCTAAGTATAAAAATGTAAGTCACATGAATCCACTTATGTAACAAAATATGTATATGTGTATATATTCATATGTATGCATGGGGGGAAATGTCTTAAAGGAGATAACCAAAATAATAACAATATGTATTTGACAATAGTATGATTTTAATTTTTTTCTTTGTTCTTCTTTGTGTTTCTTACTTCTTTTACAACATGGAGGTGTGATGTAGAACCCCCACCACCACCATCCATCCACCTGGTGGAGAATCCCTGTCCAGAACTCCTATTTGCTCTGAGCATCAAAATCCCTTATATATGACATATATGATATTTCATGTGCTGCTCTTTAACTTTTTAAACTTAACCTTCTCTCCTCAATTCTCTAGACTGTGTGTATGGCCTGTGTCTCACATTTATTTTGTGTTCCTCTCAGTGCCTAGTACATAGCAAGATCTCAACAAATGGCCCAAGAAAGAACGTGTCACTTCTGTGCCCGAACCGGAGGGCTGCCAGAACATGGGTTGATTGGCTCCACAGGTGTGGCAACCAAGCTCAGTTCCAGGTCAGGTTTGAAACTGTGTTTGTGGGCCACCTGTCAATCTGGTCCTGTGCTAATTACTATTGAGTGATGGACTGTTTAAAGCACAGGTTATTGCACCTACAACCAGAGGCAAAGCCAATCCTATGGCATCCTATAATTAATGAGCCAGTAAGTTATTTCCTCTGGGGTGAAGTTGGCTTTGATCCAACAGATCCCTTCCCACTTCTTTTACCACCCTCACCCCATTTACAACTTCCCATCTTGACTGTTGGAGACCTCCTTTAGAGATGCACTCCCCTCATCCAAACTGTGGGCAGACAACCTGTGTCTCTGGTCCCAAGCTTGACTCACCAGCTCCTCCTTGTCCTCCTGGATGATAAATTTTGCTTTCATGTCCAAGCAAAACTAACTACTCAAAAGCATCTCAGTCTGAAGGCCCGAGACTGAAAGGACTCTGAGAAACCACTGTAGGAGTGACAGAACTTTTCATGCAAATTCAACAAGTAAATTGTCATGGTTGTCCATAATCTCTGCAATCAGTGTTTACTTCAATTAAGCCCTTCGGAGAAAAAAAATACAAAAGGTATCAGAAATGGTGTCAGAATCAGGGCAAGAAAATCAATCACTTTTCTCTCTCTCCTTGTATAGACATAAACAATCCCTGGTGCTTCCAAGGTTCTAGAAGAAGCAGAGAGAGGGGAGAAGTCCTGGAGCACTCACCATGGGCACATGTGAGAGGTTAAATGGAAGTCAAGCCTAGAGTGCCACCTCAGGAACCCGGGACTAGGTACTTTAAGTTCCAAGCCTCAGCTTCCCCATCTGTAAATGGGATAATAATAGTGGAACCTGCCTTAAAAACTAGTGAGGATTACATGAGTTACGCAGGGGTCTTCAAACTACGGCCCGCGGGCCACATGCAGCCCCCAGGGGAGTCTGATCCTGCCCGCCAGGTTTTTTGGGCAGTGAGCGCAGCCAAGGTGTTACAGTAGGGATTAGTAGTTCATATAGTCCGGCCCTCCAGCTCTCTGAGGGACCGTGATCTGGCCCCCACTTTAAAAAGTTTGAGGACCCCTGGAAAGCACTCCAAACAGTGGCAAACTGTAGGTGATCAAGACATAAGTGTTTGCCGCTGTTAACAAAAACAGAGGGAGTCACAGTGGCAGCCACTTGCCAGGCAGTCTGCCCACTGTAGCCCAGGGTTTCTCAATCTCAGCACTACTGACATTTTGGGCTGGATAACTCTGCTGTGAGCAGCTGTCCTGTACAATAAGGATGCTTAGCAGTATCCCTGGCTTCTCTTTACCCATTAGATGCCAGGAGCAAACCTCCCTTACCCCCATGAAGTTGTGACAACCAAAAATATCTCAAAGCACTGCTAAATGTCCCCAGCTGATGTGGGGGAAGAGGGACAAAACTGCCTCCATTTCAGAACCACTGACAAAGTCCTATGGAGAAGCCATGTCCCACACTCTGACCGCCCACCTCCAGGTCTGGTGTGAATCTGGGCCTGGAAGTCCCACACGGGGCCCCTTGTGGTTAGATGTAGGAGCTGCAGATATGGGAGTAAAGAGCAGACAATTCTGTTTCTCCAGGTGGCTGCCATTTTCTCTTCTTGCAGATGGAATAGAAAACCGGGGCTGAAGCAGCCCTCTAGTTGGGAGGTACCCTCACCTTGAGAGGCCAAGTGAGTACAGCGAGAAAAGGAGGCTAGAGCGGAATTCCCCAGGAGCCTGTGGCCTTAGTTAGAGGACATGACTGCAGGGATCCCAGCCCAGCCCAGAGGGGAGAAGGCCAGACTGAATTCAGAGATGAGATGAAGCCCTGGCCATGGCAGAGAACAGGCGCTCACTAGTGAGGCCTCTGGACACAGGAACAGCAGCCCCTCCCTTCTCAGGAAACAAGTGGGCTCTGCCCTAGATTCTAGAAAGAAGCATATTGCTCTTCTCATGAAAGAATCTTCTGACCATTTCCCATTAAACTTTAACACACACTTATTTTGACACAGCAAGTACAGTGCTACAAATGTACTCTAGATACAATAGCACATGTTCACCGGGTGGTATACTAGAGTGCAGGATTGAGACCTGACTGCCTGGTTCAAATCCCAGATCTACCACCTCTCAGATATGTGATTGTGGGAGTTACTGACCTCTTTCTGACTTAATTCCTTCATTTATGAAGCAGAGGCAATAATAGGATCTATTTTATTGTGCTGTTACACAGGTTATGTGACTGACTATATGCAAAGGAAGATGTCTGTGGTTAATAAGTGCTAGCTATTATTATGTTCATTGTGCCCTTAATTGATAATAGCTTAATTGATCTTATGCCAATCATCTAGTTAAATACACGTGACACATCTATTCTATGGAATACTGAGCATCACAGAAAGAAATGAAGTAGAACTATATCTACTTTAAATAATGCAATTTATTTAATAATAAGGTCAAATTGTTAAAGAAGCAAATAAGTTGCAGATAAGTATATATAGTTGGAGAGTATTTGTATATAAAAAGAGCTATGTAGAATGGATACATGTCTTTATCTGCATAAAAAATTTCTACAACTCTCAAGAAGCTATTAACATCTAGAAAGTGGGAAAAGACTGAGAACTTTTGCCTTCTTCTTTAGTACTATTAGAATTTCCTACTATGAGCATGTATTTTTAAGAAACATAAGAATAACATGAATCTGTATCTACAGCTGGGGGAATTTTTTAAATATATCATGAATTGAAAAAATATGTACATCATGAATTGTTTTCCAAAATGGGGCAAGCATGAATAGAACAGGGCACAGATCACAAATTTAGGTATGCAAGAAACTAAATGTTAGGTTCTAGAAGTCAACTCAATGTTTACGTTAAGCTTCCATCCTGCCAAGAGGAAACTTAATTCCAGGTGTGTACAAGTCTTCCAGAACACTGAGAGGTGCCAGGCATGGGACAGAGGAAGTAGCTGTAAAGTTGGTTGAAGCCAGGTCTAGTAGCCTCTGCTGCTTTGTGTCACATGTGGGCAGCCAGGAATCTTGAACCAGATTCACCTGTCTCTCCACAGCTTACTCAACCACGTGGCCAGCATTCCCTGGGATCTTACTCCTGCCTGCCCAGGTCAGCTGATAAAAGTCAGGGTAGAGACCACAGATCTTTCTCCCCTGTCTTTCCTGCCCTAGACAGTCTGGGTAAGGAGGGCTTCAAAGGGTTGGGGGTCTTTCCACTCCAGGTGAACTCCTTCTTCTATCTTTTTTCTAGTCAAGACATCCAGTCTGTGCAAGAGAATCCTTTCTCTTTGATGAGCTACTCCTCGAATCCCAAAGTTTCCCTTAAGTGAATAAGTTTTGGGCACACAGAGCCAGAGACACCTGAAAGTGGATTCCCATTTTCTAATCTGGGGAGCTAGCTCAGGAGGAAATGAGTTCCATAATCCTGAGAATGGAAAAGGGGGAAATCTAGAGAGGGGGTGGAAATTAATTTCTCAAATATTATGCCTGCCACACATATGTATATAAATGCAGAGCAAAAGTCTGGATTAACTTCTACCAAATATTTAACAATGCCTACCAGCAGGGTAAGCTTTAGGATAGGGGGATGGATGTAAGGGGATTTTTAACTGCTTGGATTTTTAAATGTTGAAGCTGTAATCAACATTGTTTATATAATCTATTTTTTAAAATAAAAATCCATATATCTTTTGCCTCCAGGCTAGAGATGAAGGCTGATGCAGGTCACACCTCTCTGGTCCTCTAGTGGGAAGGACCTTGGGAAGTATATTTGCATGAGGGGCTGTTAAAAAAGAACGCTTTCTAAGAGAAGGAAACTGGTACCATGAACTAACCCAGAGACAAAGCTTTGCTCAGTGGAAAGGAGATAATTCTGAGTTAGAGTGGTATTTATGATTTAGACATATATGTGGGGCCATACCCTATAGCTGTATGAGGCAATGAGGATATCATTAGCCTTGCTCTTACAGTGAAACGGCTGACCTCATGCCCACAGGAGAGTCAGTGGCTCCCAGTAGGGGCGGTGCCTGACGGGTGTGGCAATGTCCAGCAGCACTGATATTTCCATGGGGTGTGGCAGGGGCAAAGGGAGGTTGCAAGCCGAGAAGGGAAAAGATAGCTGGGGGCTTGGGGGTGGTAACTCTGTAGTCTATCCACAGCACAAGGGAGGACGTCCAAAATGCTCGCGGGGTGCGGGTGTGGGAACTAGGCAGCACCTTCACTGGCAAGTAGAAGCCAAAATCAGAGGCACATGTGAATGAGCTCTAATGATGTGAGAGTGCACAGGAGTCCGGGTGTATGCACAGGTGGGGAGTACAGGAGAGGGAGCCACAAAGTCTACATGGGAGGGTCAGGGAAGGTCTCCTGAGTCAGCTGCCTGGTAATCCAGTGGGTGGGAAGGGTGGAGGAGATGAGGAACCGTGTATACAAAGGCCTGGAGCTGTGACGGAGTGCGCGGGGTTTGGGGAAACTGAAAGCAGCTCAGGCTGAATACAGGGGAATGGTAGATGAGGCCACCATGGTAGTATTCCATGGTATGGACTTGGACTTCATCCTACAGGCAGTGGTGAAGCCCAGAAAAGGGTTTTAAGCAGGGAAATGAGATAATCAACTTACCAGGAGAGCTTTTCACATACTCCCACCACTCCCAGCTAACTCCTACCCAGTTTCAGGGTGTTGCTTCTTCCATGAAGTGTTCCCTGACCACCCCTCAGGCTCAGCTACTCTTAGCTAGGGGTTTTCAAACACTCCTATCACACTGTCTTGATTACCTGTGGCCTGTACTTTTTCTCTCCCTTTGTATACTGTGAGTGTTGGAGGCCAGGGACTTTGTTCTATGTTATATCTCCAGCAGCCTGTACGGTGTCTGACATGATAAGCTCTCAATATGTATTTTTTTAGTGTATTTTTATTTATTTCAGAGAGGGAGAGGTAGAAACACCAATGATGAGAGAGGATCATCGAGCAGCTGCCTCCCACATGCCCCACACTGGGGACAGAACCCACAACTCAGGCATGTGTCTGACCAAGAATCGAACCATGACTTCCTGGTTCATAGATCGACGCTCAACCACTGAGCTATGCCTGCTGGGCCAATATGTATTTACTTAGAGGGGTGGGAAAACAACTGTGAGAAGATAATTCTTGTAGTTTCTAGCCTGAGCCACAGAGTATAGGATGGAAAGGGGAAAGGGACCAAGGAGGAGCCTCTTGTAATAGTTTGGGTAAGAAATGATGAGGGCCTGATCTGAGGTAGTGGTATGGAGCTGGACTGCAAGGAAAGATTGGGAAAATATTTAGAAGGCAAAAATGATAGGCCTAGGTGGTTAGATGAGTGAAGGGACAGAGGGTTCCTGGGCTTTTGACATAAGCAGTTGGGTGGATGATGGATTAACCACAACTGGCTAGTCTGGAGGAGGAGGCAATGTATGGGGGAAGATGATTAAATCAGTTCAGACATAGAGGAAGGGCACACAAGTGGAGAAGTGTGAGGGGCAGGTAAAATCATAGAATTGGATCAGATACCTGGGACAGATATCTAATCTGAAAATGAAGATTTGGGAGCTGTCATCCTGTAGGGCAGTGTTTCCCAAACTTCTCTCATGATGAGAATCACCTGGTGGAGTTGTTAAAATACAGATTCCTGAATCCCAACTAAGAAGTGCTAAACTAGAATTTTGGGGAACATATAGGTAAAATTGTATACTTAACTAGTGCTCTAAGTTAAGCTCCTTTCCCTTCATAGCTCAACATATAGGTAAAATTGTATACTTAACCAGTGCTCTAAGTTAAGCACTAGTTAAGTATACAATTTTACCTGTATGTTCCCAAAAATTCTAGTTTAGCACTTTTTTTTTTTTTTTTACACCAAGAAACTTACATGGTTACTCTTCCTAGTTTAGCACTTCTTAGTTGGGATTCAGGAATCTGTATTTTAACAACTCTACCAGGTGATTCTCATCATGAGAGGAGTTTGGGAAACACTGCTGTAGGGATGGCTAAAGACCAAGGAAGGGATAAGATTACCAAAGGAGTAAAGGAAGAGGTGAAACAAGGAGGACGCCCACCTGTAGGAGGTGGGCTGGGAGGAGCTATGAAGGGAAAGGAGACTAAGAGAGGGAGGGAAAAAAGAGAATACTACAGCTGTTCGGGGAGAAGTAGCTTCAAGGAGTAGCAAACATGGTTCTATACTGTAGACAAACTAAGAGCCCATCCAGGCTCTCCTTAAACTTGAGGAAACTAAGGCCCAGAGAGGTTGACTGAGGTGTTCAAGGCCACAAGCTATTATTTACCCGTGGTCACAGTGATTGGTATGAGTTATGATTGCTGGACTCCTGGGGGTCCCCAAGACCTTTCCTGTGTGTCCAAGAGATGAAGAACATTTTTATAATGACACCATGATATTTTTTTTTTGCAGTATTCACTGTGTTGACATTTACACTGATAAATGCAGAAGCAACAGTGAGTAAAACTGCTGGTGCCTTAACACAAATCAACAAAGTCACATTATTCACCTCCTATGCACTTAGGGCTTAACAAAAAGTTCAGCTTCATATCAGAATATCTATGATGGAGTAATAATTATTAATTAAAGTATTACCCTTGAGTATAGATCTTATTAACATCTATATACATAAAGCACTTCTGCTGCATACTTAAGTAATGGACACATTTATATGATTGACTGCACTGAGAATTGAACTACCTGGTTTTATTGTGGAACATCATTTTTATTAGAAAGAACAACTGACAAACTGACTATTCAGAGTTAGGTATTTGGAAGACATTTTCTTGAAAATGAAAGATGTTTCACATCAAGCAAAACAACTGATAGTAATTTTTGCCAATGATAAAATTTGAGTTATCAAGTGAAAACTAGAATTTTAGAAAACTTGTATCGCCAACTGATGTGGCTCAGTGATTGAACACCGACCTATGAACCAGAAAGTCACGTTTAATTCCTGGTCAAGGCACATGCCCAGATTGCTTGATCCCCAGTAGGTATACAGGAGGCAGCTGATCAGTGATATTCTCTCATCATTGATGTTTCTATCTCTCTCCCTCTCCCTTCTATGAAATCAATAAAAAATAAATAAATTTATAAAATATATATATATATTAAAAAAAAGAAAAAGAGCCAGGACCGGTTTGGCTCAATGGATAGAGCATCGGCTTGGGGACTGAAGGGCCCCGGGTTCGATTCCAGTCAAGGGCATGTACCTTGGTTGCGGGCATATCCCCAGTAAGGGGTGTGCAAGAGGCAGCTGATCAATGACTCTCTCTCATTGATGTTTCTAATTCTCTATCTCTCTCCCTTTCTCTCTATACAAAAATCAATAAAATATATTTTTAAAAAAGAAAAGAAAAAGAAAACATCCATATCAGAAGCTTGACAGCTTCCCAATACCTAAAGACTTTGCTGATTAAATCAGTGGTGATATTAAAAAATCTGAAATATGAAAACATAATATCAACGAATGGAAAGAACTTAATAAACAGGAAAAAGAAACCCACACTCAGGGCCAAAAAACAAACAAATACTGATATTGTGGAATGAAACGTGTCCACTTTGAAAGATCCGAGTAACTCACTGAGTCATTGTTTTCCAAATAACCAATGCATGATGTTATAAAATAAGACATGAATAAAAGACCTACTCAAGGTATAAGACAGACCAAGAGAGTTTAATATAGCTGAGTATGAGGAGTTCATTGATGTGGCTTCAGATTCCACACTGCAAACTTAATCTTTCAGAAACTGGCTTTGTCCAATTTTGGTGGCATATCAAACATAGCTACAATGATCTAAAAAGGCTATTAAAATTCTCCTACTTTTTCCAACCACAAATCTGTATGAAGCTGGATTTTGTTCCTCTACTCCAACCAAAGAAACATATTGCAATAGACTGAATACAGAAGCCGCTATGAGAATCCAACTATCTTCTCTTAAGCTAGTCATTAAAATGATTTGCAAAAATGGTAAAACAATATGATTCTTCTTTTTTATTTTTAGAAAACATATTTTTATAAAAATTACATTAACATGTAAAGGATTTATTTCTTGCTTATTTTTAAATAATAAATACTTTTAAAACCTCCATTTCTTTTATTTCCATATTTGTAATATCTATAGCTACAGACCACATAAATAAACTTAGCTGAAGAAGAGATAAGACAGCAGGCACAGTGAACTAAAGAGAGAATAACACTCTTCCCTTCAAAATAATGTTACTAATATAAGGGCCAAGGCCCAGTAAGTGGTTCTACCAGGCAAGGCTGGTTTCACCCACAATCCCCTCTACTGCCACCTGTGGGAGAAGAAAGACTGGGGGAGAGGACTCAATGGGCATTCAGGTTTTGTCTTCTTCACATTCCGTATCTAATTTGACACAACAGCCAATGAAGTAAGGCAGGTGGAGCTATTTTATATCAGTCACGAATTACTGGGGAGGAAACAGGTTTGTGCCTTGCCTAATACCAGTAAATACAAATCAGATTGGAATCAGCAGCCTGGGGTTTTAATCCAGGGTCCCCACCACTGGATGCTCAGCTAAAATGCCTCTGTTCCGGGAGCAAGCCTAGAGGTCCACCATTAAAGATGCATTGTTTTGTTAGCAAGTAAGGTCTTTTCTTATGTTTATAAGCCACATCAATTTCACTTTTAAATGCTTTGTCCATCCTTTTGGGTATCTGGTCTTTTCATAATAGTTTGTACGACAAAGTGACCCTTAATAGTACTTTCCAGTTACAAAACTAGTTTTAAAATAATTAAAAGTTAATGAAATAGAATACAAAGAAACAATAGAGATGAATACACAAAAGCTGGTTATTCAAAAGGAAAATTGACTTGTAACGAAAGTAATCATGAAAAAAGACATGAAGCATTAAATAAGCGATATTGGGCATGAAAGAGGGAATAAAAGTAAAATACAGTAGAGATATAAAAATAAAAGACTATGACATTTTACGCTAAGAATTTTTTGAACTTTTCTTACATTTTAAAATTTTTTAGAAAAATTCAAAATTATTAAAAACTGACTAGAGAAAAAGTAATAGTTTTAGTAATACTTAGAGTGATAACAGAAGTAATATTCTGGAGTGTTCTCTTAAAGTGCAAACTGCTCAGGGAAGTAAGTGCTAGTGAGTTTGTTCCTCATTTGCCTTTTGGGTCTTTGGAGCATGGGCCTGTCTGGCTGGAAGGAAAGATGATGCTGAGAGTACAGAGAGCCTGGCATTGCCCTTTGTTCAGAACCCTAGTGGCTATGAGTCAGATTACACACAGGCTGTATCAGGCTGCCAAGACAACCCCTACTTGCTTCCCTAAGATTTGGCCTCAAACCTGAGGTTCTACCTGGCCTGTGAGTCCCAAATGGGAACAGAACCCCGCCCCCCCCCCCCCCCCCCCCGTCAGTCTGGCTCTGCCCAGCCTCAAGGCTCAGCCTACAATCCCCTCCTCCCCTCCCTCTTTTCCTTCCCTCTCTGCCTCACTCCTCCCTAACTCCTTCCTCCTTTTCTTCCCTCTCCCTGCCTCCTCTCCTCCATCTTCTGTTGGAAGACAAAGAGTAGGTCCAGGTTTGGTCAGAGTCATATCAGGTGCCATATTCTCTCTCCTCACATCCCACCCTCTCTGCATTCCCACTGCCTAGTACCTTAGCCAGGGAGTTTGGTTTACAACAAACAGGTGGAGTCTTAAGGCCTAACCATTCGGCCTATCGTGGCCCAATCTCCAAACTCATTTCTGAGTCTGCTGTCAAAAGGGTCAGAGGGATCTGGTGGTGTGTGCAGTAAAGGGAGATAGTTGTCTAGCTCTGTGCCCTGGTACTGGAGTTCATGCAAGAGATCTATCATTTATACCTTGCATTGTCTGTGGTGCAAATAATGTTCCACATATATAAGCACTAATATGTCTCAAATTTGCCAATGCAGTTCAATGAATAAAAATTAAACCTATTTAAATGTGTTATCCTGTCCATACCAGCTTGTGACCACTAGTATTATCTTAAGCAATAGACACTAGAAGCACCATCACTGGAAGATATGTGTGTACGCGCGTGGGTTAGTGTGTGTGTGTGGAGGTTAAAAATCTGTAATTATTTTTAATGATAGAGTGATCTTCAGGAAAAGGATGGGGATGACCAATGTACCCAACATTGCTGTGGTCAAAGTTGTGATGTCTCCTTATGGTCATATCCTTTGGGGGGAGAGGGGGGGGCAGGTAAGAGTGGGAAGGAAGCCCCAAGGGAGCAGAGCTTATATAGAAATAGTTCCTTTGTGGACCTTGATGCTAATGACTGTAGCCCTAGCAGCCACTAAGATGGGTACTTCTGTAGACTCTACCTTGCCCAAAGCCTCAGGGGGGGATGGGATGTGGAAGGCAGATATTCACTGTGACCTCCAAGTTCTGCTGACTCCCTGGTCTAAAGTATCCAGCCTGCCCAGAAAACAATAAAACTGATGCTGCAATGATAATGACCATATTCAAGGCCAGAACACTTATCAATGGTGAGAATGTGGCTACAAACCCAGCATCAGAGAACTAAAATCTTCCAAAAGTAAGAAATAGGTTTGATGTCAGGGCACTTCTCAACCGAGGCTGATTTAGTGTGTACAGCACGTAGCCAATCAATGTTTCTCTTTCACATGTATGTTTCTCTCTCTTTCTCTCCTCCCCTCCTCTTCCCCCCCCCCCGTCTCTGTCTCTATCTCTGTCTCTCTCTCTCTCTCTCTAAAAATCAATAATTTTTTTTTAAATTCTTCCAAAAATACCACTTTAAAACTATGATTTAAAGCCCTAAGGAAGGTTCCCAGATTCCCCCTATCTAGTAAAATGACACCTAAAATCCCAAAATTAGAGCTCTCTTCCTTTCACTGAACTTCGACTAGTTTGGGTAGTGCTGGGTGAAACAGGATAGAGCTGGGACCGGTATTACTCTGAGCTGCTATCACTCTTTTTCACCCCAGAACAGATGAAGGCTGAGAATGAAGTGTGATAGAATAGGTGTGGAAGTGGATGGAAGTAATAATGAGGAGAAAACTTTCTAATATTGCCTGCAACTGATTATATTGATGATTTAGGTCTTTCGGGTCTCTCTCCTTAACCCCTCAATCCATTTGGGTTCAATCTTTGGAAACAATGAGCTTCTTTGAAGTACTTACCACTCCCTGCCACCTGAGACCTTACAAAGTTGGGTGCTTTTAGCATGGGTTCTATGTAGACTCGGGGCTGTAAGTGATTAATTCAAATCCTCCCTCTCTGGGAGCCTCTGTATCCAGAAAGGGGAAGGTGACAGAGTAGGGAGCCTGGTGTATTTTGATGTGACCTGTCAGGCTCTTAGAAATCCTCCTTCCAAGCCCTGGCCAGTGTGGCTTGTTTGTTTGGAGTGTTGTGCTATATACCAAAGGGTGGCAGGTTTGATTCAGTCAGGGCACATGCCCAGGTCTGGTTTGGTGTGTACAGCACATAGCCAATCATTGTTTCTCTCTCACATCTATGTCTCTCTCTCTCTTTCTCTTTTCCCCCATCTCTCTCTCTCTCTCTCTCTCTCAAAATCAATAAAAAAATTTTAAATCCTCCTTCCAAAAATATCACTCTTATTCCAGACCCACCTGACTCTCAAAATTTCACCTTTAGATTACTCGATAGATCTCTTAAAAAAACATGCCGGGACCGGTTTGGCTCAATGGATAGAGCGTCGGCTTGGGGACTGAAGGGTCCCAGGTTCGATTGCTGTCAAGGGCATGTACCTTGGTTGCAGGCATATCCCCAGTAGGGGGTGTGCAAGAGGCAGCTGATCGATGACTCTCTCTCATCGATGTTTCTGACTCTCTATCTCTCTCCCTTCCTCTCTGTACAAAATCAATAAAATATATTTAAAAAAAAACAAAAAAAAAACCCACAACGATCATTCAACTCAGGGTGGGGGTGCAGGATGAGTGAGAAATCACACAAAATCAAGAAGCAGCCTGGAATTCCTAGACGAGGAGCTTAGAGGTAACAACCCAGTGGGCAGAGGGCAGGAGTAAGAAAGTGGGAGGGTTGGAAGTATCTATGTTAAAGCTATGTTTTCATAGTGCATACATACATGGTTTTCAACTATATTGAACTAGAGGCCCAGTACGTGAAGTTTGTGCACAGGTAGGGTCCCTAGCAGATGCCAGATGCCAACTGCTGGCCAGGTACTCCCTTCCTTCCCCGGACCACCAGGGGACAATTTGCATACCACACTTTTATTATATAAGATATTTGGGGTGGCTTTGGCAAGGAACTGATAGAGATTTGGGATGATAAAGACTCGCCCACAAACCACCCTTTCACTCTACCTCTTCAACAAAAGAAACAAGCTGAGCATCAAGACCATGGAAATCAAGACACGCGGGGGGAGTAGTCAAATTCAACCCTCTCCCCCCACTTAGTCATTTTGCTTGTCAGAGGCAGGTAAACACCTCAAGGCTGAGCTGAAGAATATCCACAAGGACCTTGATTCCTCAGAATTCTCCTCAGGGTCCCCTCCCAGGGAGGATGGGAATGCAGCCCCTTGGGCCAAGAATGGCAGGAAGAGGGCAGAGTAAATTGTGGGCTGGATTGTCCAGGCACATGATGCAATCTCACAGCTTTTTGTCACGTAATCTTTTTCCCTCCTCCTCTGGTCTCTCCCTCGCCTCTTTCCCCCTCCCTCTTCTCTGTTTTGATTTGGTTAAAATAGATGCAAACTCTGTTGTTTCCTATTTTTAATACCCAGCGATTACACAATCTATACTGTAATTGCTGACTTGAAAAACTACTGGCAACAGTAGAAAATCCCCAGAGTTTTAAACAGGAAAAAGATTATTACAGCACAAAGCCTTTGGCAGTTTTACTGACTGGTAAACCGCCTGTAATCGTCACTTGCCAGTGTAAGTCACATGGGCCCTGGGAAACCCTCTCCCCGCCTCAAGGAAAGCCGGCCGGGGCAGGGGATGAGCTGCAGCCTGAGCTGGGAGGAAGCTTTGAATGGCAAGGCAGGGGGTGGGATGGTGCTTTGAGAATTTTCTCTGGACCCAGATTCAGGGTTCCTGGAGTGAGCTTCAGGTTACCACCCTCTCCCATGAGCTACCTTTTATTGCTTTTTTTTTTTTTTTTTTAATATATTTTATTAATTTTTTACAGAGAGGAAGAAAGAGGTAATAGAAAGCTAGAAACATCGATCAGCTGCTTCTTGCACACCCCCTACTGGGGATATGCCCGCCACCAAGGTACATGCCCTTGACCGGAATCGAACCTGGGACTCTTCAGTCCACAGGCTGATGCTCTATCCACTGAGCCAAACTGGTTTCGGCGCTTTTATTTCTTGCTTTAGAGTAGTCTCTAGCATCTAGGATCTTTCCCATATTAACTTCCCAGGTCTCTCTATAGCCTCCAATACATTCCTAAACAAGCCTGAGTTTGTTTAGGCAAAGGGCACTACTGCGGCTAAATAGATGATTTTATAAAGACAGAGTAGCAAGGAAGACTGCTTGTTTATCACAGAGACCTGACCCACTCCTCTACAGGACTTGCCACATATTGGGCCAATACCCACACTATTTAATTCTTCAATAAAATATAAGAACCATAGGTTTGGTAAGAGAATCACAACCAAATCAAAACGATCTCAAATTTTCTGAATGTGCATTGAAGGTGTGGGTAGTATAGGGGATACAGAGGGGATAGAAACAGCTTTCCCTGACTTTGCCAATTCTGCCACAATCCTACCCCCAATAAATAATCAAGGAGGGTGAGTCCAATTTGGGTAACTATATGTGATGATTCATTCAGTAAATGTTTGCTGAATGCCACACACTGGACTCTGCAGGGGACATAACAGTGAGGAAAATCACTGCCCTGGTGGAACTGCCAGGCCAATGAGGGAGACAATCGAAATATTACATAAACATATCACTACAAACCATGCTGAAGGGTTACGAGGGAAAAACACAAGGCACTAGGGCTATGTAGAACAGGGGAGGGGCCTATAGGGTCTGAGGGTTCTTAGAAGATTACCCTAGGCACTTCAGGGTTCTTTTTTCAGCACGCTCTCTTCTTTCACTTCCCCATTCTCGCTCTTGCCTTGCTCCCTGTAGTTAATATTTACTGTCCCCCCCTCCCCCCATGTACAGCAGATAATGCTAGGTTCTTTATATGTACAGTCTCATTTGATTCATATAGCAAATGGACAATTGAGCACTTTAAGACAAAAGGATCTGTTGAAAAAGGCCAGATCAACTTTCCTTTTGCGTCGTTGCTACAGAGAGAGCAAGATGGGTCACCAGCAACTCTACTGGAGCCATCCAAGGAAATTCAGCCAGTTCACGTTCCTGCCATGCCTGCTCAAACAGCCATAGTCTGATCCAAAACACGGCCTCAACATGTGCCGCCAGTGTTTCCGCCAAGTGAAGAACATCAGCTTCATTAAGTTGGACTAAGTGAACTTCCATGAATGCGTCACTCAAGACATCTACCTAATGACAGAATGCTGTCTCTTTGTACATAAAAGTTTAAAAAAGATGATAAAAAATTAAAGGCCAGATCACAATTTATAATGAGAACTATCTACAATTCATACCATAAGTTAAGACTCTACTGGCTGTAGGTTACAAAAACCTAAATCAAAGTTTCAAAGAGAGAAAAGAAAAAAAGGAAAACTGGGGCCCATGTAAAATGAAATGCCAGCTTTAGATTAGCTTAAGGCATGGTTAGATCCAGGTGCTCAAAAGATGTCATCTAGTCTCCATCTCTCTCCATCTCACAGCTCAGCTTTCATGTGTTGGTCTCAGCACTCCACTAGGGTGGCAAGACAGTCACCAGCAGCCTCAGAATTATATACATACTACAGGCTTGGCAACCCAGTTGGAAAAGAAATGAGAATTTACCTGTTAATAGTTCCAACAAAAGCCCAGAATCTGACTGGTCTGGATTTGAGACCATGCCCATTCCAACTGCTGTTCTCTGACTGACATAATCATGTGTCCTCCATCAACAGCCAAGGGATGAACTTGAATCTAGGCTGAGAATGGGGAAGGAGGTGGTCTCCCAAAGAAAAACTAAGGTACTCAGACCTATAAAGCGAGAATCCATGCTGGACAGTCAAAGCCACTGATCCCCACTGTCTTCAAGCTTTGGAATTACAGTGAATGCTAAGACTACCCAATAGATTCTTCCTCCCTAAGGAATGGTCAAGAGTGCTGTACAGTGCGGCACTATCTGGTCCCACTCCAGCTGCTTGGGGACGTTGGCTTCTTGCTTTAGAACACTCACCAGAATCTTAATATTTGCTCAAATACTTGCTCAAAACAGTCTTCAAGTCCTAAGGCGTTGTGGAAGATTTTTTCCACCTCCCTTCACTCCAAAATGATGTGCCCCACTCAGCACTGGCTAAAAGAAGCTGCAGTTCTTTGGCTCTTTGGCAAGTGTCCATAGGGTCTGTGAAAATTATACGGAGAGGAGGGAATGACAAGTCCTTTGCTGGGAAGTTTTACTTCCCTTCTGGAGTCTGAACTGAAAATGGCTTTCATTGGGCACCTATAGGAATATTAGGATAGTTCATGAAGCACCCAACAAATAGATGTCCATAAGAAGGATCCTGAGGAGGGCAGTGGGGGAAACCACTTAAACATTCTATAAGGTACACAGCACTCTAGCAATGCTATATCAGTTGCAACCACCAGTCCTTGGGCATGTTTTAGAAGCTGCCTGGATCCGCCATCGCAAATCTACGTGAAGTCCAAATCACTGTCCCAAAATTTCTACAAATTCCCAGCAGCTAATCTCTGAAAAGATTCCAGTTCTTTCTGGACTTGGGATCTCACTCACATTTCATCTTCTAAGGCTGATCTCTTACCTCTGCTTGAGCTGTCCTATGCTTTACCAAAAAGGAAAAAAAAAATACACATATACAAACTCACTCAAAACATTGTGTTCATCAGATGATCCTAAAGTTATGAAGTAACATGGGTTTTATATTCCATGCTGCTGGGCACCTTCACCCTTCCAGATATTTCTCATATTTAGAAGGGGTCTCTCTTTCCCTCAGGAAATTAAGCTCCCCTTCTATTATTCAGAGTAACTTAGCTCTCCATCCCCCTTCTTCTGAACTCCAATGACCATCAGAGCTGGAGTCAGCCCCATTATGAACCATCCACTCCAGGTTCCACCCCTGACTAGACTGAGGAACAAAAAGAGGTTTTGAACTTTTCCTCTCTCACTACCACCATTGTGTAGTGATGATGTAAATGGAATGATTCTTTCCTCTGCAAATATGAATTATGCCACTCCTCTTTAGAACAGACTTAGCTACAGTCAGTTTTGGTTTTAAATAAGTTTCTAAATGCATACCTCAGACATATTGCAGGTTCAGTTCCAAAACACCACAATAAAATGAGTATCACAATAAAGCAAGACACACAAATTTGGGGGCTTTGTAGTGTATATAAAAGTTATGTTTATACTAAACTGTAGTCCAAGTGTGCAATAATATTATGTCTAGAAAACAATATACATAGTCAACAATATTGTAATAACTACAATATGTATAGTGCCAGGTGTATACCTGAAACATTGAGGGGAAATATTAGGTCTAGTAATAATTAATGTCGTTTTCTAATACTTTTTTTTTTAAATCGAATTTATTTAAACAATACAACAAAATTTAATCAACAATATAGTTGCCGTTGTTTTCTACTACTTGTGCCCAACGCTCAGGAAGCATTTTAATCCCTCTGTTGTAAAATTCTTGTGATTTTGATGCAAAAAATTCGGTCAATGCATTTTTGAGGCATTCTTCATTATTAAATTTTTTTCCAAGAAGAAAGTTTTGCAAAGAACGAAACAAATGGTAATCGGAAGGGGCAATATCAGGAGAATATGCAGGTTGAGGGAGAACTTCCCATTCCAACTGGCGCAGTTTTTCAGCAGTGATTCTTGCAGTATGCGGTCGTGCGTTATCGTGGTGAAGAATTACGCCCTTCCGATTAATCAGCGCGGGTTCTTTTTCTCTTAAAGCTTGGGCTAACCTTTCCAATTGGGCACTATACACTGCACTTGTAATGGTTTGGTTAGATGGTAAAAGTTCATAATGAAGAATTCCTTTAAAATTCCACCAAACACACAACATCACTTTTTTCGCATGCAAGTCAGGTTTTGGCGTGGGCTGCGGAGCCTCATTTTTGTCCAACCATTGAGGCCGCCTTTTCAAATTAACATACAGCACCCATTCTTTATCTCCGGTAACAATTTGCTCTAAAAACGGCAAACGGTTTTGACGAGAGAGGAGCGAACTGCAAATTGTGACTCTTTGATTACGGTTGTTGTCGGTCAACTCATGAGGAACCCATTTTCCAAACTTTTGGACTTTGCCAAGTGCACGCAATTGATTGGAAATTGTTTTTTGTGAACAATTTAAAGTTGTCGCAAGCTCTTGTTGGGTAATTTGAGGATTTTGCACCAAAAGAGCTTGAAGAGCTTCTTGATCAAAATTGGACACACGGCCTCGACCACTCTTGTCATCTAACGAAAAATTTCCCTCGCGAAATTTCTCAAACCAACGCTGGCATTTTCTGGCACTAACTGCATCTTGACCAAGAGCACTACAGATGTTTTTTGCAGCCTCACTTGCTTTTCTTCCTAATTGGAACTCGTAAAGCATACAGTGCCGAATATGCTCTTCATCCGCCATCTTCTTAGCCCTAGTTTTGCAACAAAAACCAAACCAAACACAAACTTTTTCAAGCAAAACTTGTTAATTGCACTTCACACGTTCTGTAGATACCACGTGTTTGAAGGTTATGTCAATACAAGTCAACGCCAAACAAGATTTTAAACGAATGTTGGAAAACGACAGTAATTATTACTAGACCCGATACTTTGTAAAGTGATGATTGCCTAACCACTATGCTGTACACCTGAAACATACAAAATAATGCTGAGTGCAAACTGTAATTGAAAAATAAAAGAACTAATGGATCCAGCAATTCCACTTGTGGGTATTTATTCCAAGAAAGCACAAACACTAACTTGAAAAAATATTTGCACCCCCTTGTTTATTGCGACATTATCATATTTACAACAGCCAAGATATAGAAGCAACCTAAGTGTCCATCAATAGATAAGTGGAAAAACAAAATGTGAATGATATAGATATAGAGAGATAGAGATAGAGATATATAGAGATATATAGATATGTAATATAATCGATATCTATATATATAAAAGCCTAAATGACCGTTTGACTGGTAGCTATAATGCACACTGACCACTAAGGGGCAAATGCTCAATACAGGAGCTGCCAAGCTACGGTGATTTGGCAGCTGCGATTTTCGGGTGACATACCCGAAACCAGAGAGGAAGGAGCCCCATTCTGAGGTGCATCACCCAAGAACCACCCTCTCAAATTCCAGAACTCCGAGGCGATGTCCGAGAGCCCGTTTCAGCCTGAATCCCACAGGCCAGGCCAAGGGACCCCCACAAATTTATGCACCTGGACCTCTATTATAATATAATAGAAATAATAGTTATAAAATATTATTCAGCCATAAAATACTATTCAGTCATTGTGATAAGACTGAAGGACCATGAGTGCATTATGTTAAGCCACATAAGTAGGACAGAAAAAGACAAATGCTGCCCAAACAAACAAACAAAAACAGAAAAACAACAAAAAGACAAAAGAAAAATACAAAAAAAAAAAATGACAAATGCTGTATGACTTCACTTTTATGTGGGATCTGAAAACAAAACAAAATCAATCTCTTAGATGCAAAGAACAGATTGGTTACCAAAAATAGGGGGGAGTGGGCAAAATGGATAAAGGTTATCAAAAGATACAAAATTCCAGTTATAAAATAAATAAGTCATGGGGATATGATGTATACCATGGTGACTATAGTTATAATACTGTATTGCATATTTAAAAGTTAGTATGATTGTAAGTCTTAAAAGTTCTCATTACAGGAGAAAACATTTTTGTAATTACATACAGTGACAAATGTTAACTAGGCTTATTGCAGTGATTGTTTTGCAATATACACAAATATTAAATCATTATTTTGTACACCTGAAACTAATATAATGTTATGTCAATTGTGCCTCAATTAAAAAATAAGCAATGTACATATCTTAATTAAAAGACTTTATTGCCCAGCCAGTGTGGCTCATTTGATTGAGCATCATCCCATGTGTCAGGAGGTCGCCAGTTCAATTCCTAGTTAGAGCACATACCCGGGTTAGTGGGTTTGATCCCCAGTAGGGGGTGTGCAGGAGGCAGCCAATAAATGTTTCTCTCTTATCAATGTTTCTCTCTCTCTCTCCCTCTCCCTTCCTCTTTCTGAAATCAATTTTTTTTAAAAAGACTTTAGCCGAAACCGGTTTGGCTCAGTGGTAGAGCATCGGTTCGCGGACTGAAAGGTCCCAGGTTCGATTCTGGTCAAGGGCATGTACGTTGGTTGCGGGCACATCCCCGGTAGGGGGTGTGCAAGAAGCAGCTGGTCGATGTTTCTCTCTCATTGACGTTTCTAGCTCTCTATCTCTCTCCCTTCGTCTCTGTAAAAAATCAATAAAATATATTTTAAAAAATAAAAATAAAAATAAAAAAGACTTTATTGCTAAAAATGCTAACTATCATTTGAGCCTTTAGTGAGTCATAATTTTTGTTGCCTCTATGTTGATGAAGATGAAATTATCTGCAAAGTGCAACAAAGAGAAGTACAATAAAATGAGGTTGCTGTATTACACCACTCAATGTAAACTGTCCAGCTCAGAGAAAAGCCTGTGTTACAAGTCCAAAACAATTCACATTTATGCATACTGGGGGGTCCACTGACACTAAGAATGTGACTAAGGAAAGCAGTACTCTGTCCCAAAGACATTACCTGTCTTTTCAAAGACAAAGGGGTTTATGTCCTCCTGTTTCCAGGCTAAAGTTCTGAAGCCCCAAACCCCAGTGAAATAGGCAAAACTAAGTTGTTAGCTTCAAGGACTCTTCTCATCTAGATTGGTGAGGGCCTGAGACAAAGCTTAACGCAGCTGAGAAGCTTCTCCAAAGGAAAGGAAAGGATAAACGCAAAGAGCATGTTTCCTCCCAAGGCCTAGGCCAGCTCTAAGCCTCGCCTTCCGGAGCCACTCTAGTAAAATTACCTTTGTTTTCTAAGGAGAAGGAGCAAGCAGAGGAAAACCCAGTCCCTCCCACTGCATCAGAGGCAGGAGGTAGAGAGGCTACGCAAGGCTGTAAATAACAATGAAAAGGGGTAAATCCTAGAAAAGAAGAATTCTGAGCTTTGAATTCCTTTGTTCATCACACCAAAAAATACTACAGCAGGCTCAAGGCCCAGTAATTTGAATGAATACATTGCAAATCAAATAAATAGGAATGTGCTTAAAAAATAATGGGTACATGCCGAAACCGGTTTGGCTCAGTGGATAGAGCATCACCTTGGGGACTGAAGGGCACCGGGTTCGATCCGGTCAAGGGCATGTACCTTGGTTGCGGGCACATCCCCAGCAGGGGGTGTGTAAGAGGCAGCTGATCGATGACTCTCTCTCATCGATGTTTCTGACTCTCTATCTCTCTCCCTTCCTCTCTGTACAAAATCAATAAAATATATTTAAAAAAATAAAATAATGGGAACGGTCTATTATATTGGTCTGCACTTGCTTTTTTCAATGATACAGAAACCTACTTCAATGTTTTCATGGCCACATAGTATTTCTCAATCCCCTAGTCAGGGATATTTACCAAAACAATGAACATTCTTGTTCAGAGAACTCTGTACTCTAGGATAAGCATTTCTTTAGGTGAAACTCCAGTTTGCTCTACCTATTTGTATTGTTTGCTCATTTTCTATTGGGTTTATTGTCTTTTCCTTATTGCTTTATAGAAACCCTATAAAAATTATAATATACTAGAGGCCCAGTGAACAAAATTCATGCACATGTGTGTGTGTGTGTGTGTCCCTCAGCCCAGTCTGCACCCTCTCCAATCTGGGACATCCCTCTTACAATCCAGGACTGCTAGCTCCCAACCACTAGCCTGCCTACCTGCCTGATTGCCCCTAATCACTTCTGCCTGCCAGCCTGATCACCCCCTAACCACTCCCCTACCAGCCTGACTGATGCCTAACTGCCCTCCCCTGCTGGCCTGGTCACCCCTAACTGCCCTCCCCTGCCAGCCTGATCATCCCTAACTGTCTTCCCCTGCAGGCCTGGGTCCCCCACAACTATCCTCAACTGCAGGCCTGGTCCTGTCCCCCTCCCCACAGCTGCCCTCCACTGCAGGCCTGATCCCCCAAACTACCCTTCCCTGCAGTCCTGGTCCCCCCACCTGCCCTCCCCTGCTGACCTGGTCTCCCCCAATTGCCCTCTTCTGCTGGCCTGGTCAGCCCTAACTTCCTCCTCTGCAGGCCATCTTGTGGTGGCCATCTTGTGTCTTGGTGTGATGGTCAATTTGCATATTACTCTTTTATTAGATAGAATGTCTTTTACATATATTGCAAAATTTTTCTCCCAGCGTGTTGGGATGACTTTAGCCAGATAGAAGTTTCTCATTTTCATGAGGCAAAACCAATCACAACTTAGAAAGTACTGCCATGGGAACAGTGCACCCTGAGCTCTGAACCACACAGCCTCTTCTGCTGGGGGTCACACAACCTTGCTTAGGTTCCTGTGGGGGATGGCTGATTAGGCAACCATTTTATGAGCTGTTCACATCTAGTTTTAAAGCCAGGACAATAGTATAAGTAGATCAAGTTAAGAAGGGGCAACAAGAATTCTGAAGATTTTAGAGAGGGAGGATCCAAGATGGCTGCTCGGGTATACACCTAGCCGCAGCAGCTCACAACAATTTCAAGGGAATACAACTAAAATGTAGAGTGGACATTGCCCAGAGCTACAGGTAGTCGACTGACTGAAAACTCTACAATAGGAAGGAGGGAGAAAACCAGAAGGAAAATCAGAGGAGCTGAAAAAAAGCCTAAGGTACGGAGACATGCTGCGCGCTCGCACGTACATGCGCGCGGAGAGGTCGCAGCCGGAGAGGAGGAGAGGGCTGGGTGCTGCCTGGCGTTCCCTAGCAGGAAGGAAATAGAACCCCCAGCCTGGGCTGAACCCCCGAACCGGCAGCGCTGAGCCCCAAGTTATGTGCCAGACCCTGGGGACCCAGGCTCCGGCAGGGGGAGACAATCCCGGGGGACGGCGAAATGCGGGGCCCCCGGAGTCGCGCGCACATGGCGCACAGAGGACTGAATGTTGACTCTGATGCTGGATTACCCTAGCCGGAAGAAACAAAGCCTCCGGCAGCAGCTCTGAGCCTCAGTCCAGACCGCCCAGAACTCCAGGTCTGGGCCAGTCCCTGGGGACCCAGGCTCGGGCAGGGGGAGACGGAGCTGTGAGGTGGAGTCCTGGGAGCGCAGCGAAAGGCCGAGCCCCTGGAGTCGCGCACACTGTGCGCAGAGGACAGTCTGTTGACTCTGATCCTGGACTCCCCTAGTGGGAGGGAGAAAGAAAGCTCCAGACTGGAGGAACGCCACGAGGAGCAGGAGCCCCTGCCGGACACCGGCCAGCAGGGCGCCAGCAAGGAGCCGGGCGACGGGGCCCCCAGTGGGGGGGGGGGTGCCCCTGAGCCTTCGACTGCTGAGCGCTGGCAACGGAGCCAAGGACGGGGGCTGCTTCCTGGGCGGCGCCGACCCCGGCAACAGGCTGGAGCAGCGTGGGAGCCCGCGGAGAACAAAGGGGTGCCACAGGCCAACCTGCTGAGCTCCCAGGACAAGGAGGAAGAAACCAAAGAAGTTCTCAATGTGAAGAAATCAAGTGAGAGCAAATGATAGTAAAATTACTTAAGAAAGAATACAAAGAAGATCTTGAAAAATCTAAGACTAAGTCAGAACTCAACGCACCAGCCAACATTGCAACATAAATGCGTTTTGTTTTTTTTTAAAAAAAGAAAAAAAAAAAAAGAGAGAAAAAAGGGACAGAATGTTGGAACAGCGGCGACCAGGCCTAGAGTGGCCAGGCACAAGGCAGTGGCAGCTGGGCCCAGAGCAGCAGTGGCCAGGCCCCAGAGCAGCAGCAGCCAGAACAAGAGCATCAACGGCCAGCACTGGAGCAGCCAGACCTGGGGCAGTGGCAGCCAGGCCTGAGGCAGAGGTGGCCAAGCCCAGGGTGGCCAGTCCAGGAACACCCAGACACGGAGTGGCTGGGCCCGGAGAAGCCCGGTCCAGAGCAGCCGGGTTGGGAGCAGCCAGGCCCAGAACAGCAGTAGCCAAGCACGGAGCATCCAGGCTGGGAGCGGCCAGGCTCGGAGCAGCCGGGTCGGGTGCGGCCAGGCCCGGAGCAGCGGCGGCCAGGCTGGGAGCGGCCAGGCCCGGAGCAGCTGGGTCTGGTGTGGCCAGGCCTGGAGCAGCAGCTGCCAGGCTAGGAGCGGCCAGGCCCGGAGCAGCAGCTGCCAGGCTGGGAGCAGCCAGGTCCGGAGCAGCCGGGTCTGGTGTGGCCAGGCCCGGAGCAGCGGCTGCCAGGCTGGGAGTGGCCAGGCCCAGAGCAACAGCTGCCAGGCTGGGAGCGGCCAGGCCCGGAGCAGCCGGGTCTGGTGCGGCCAGGCCCGGAGCAGCGACTGCCAGGCTGGGAGCGGCCAGGCCCGGAGCAGCCGGGTCTGGTGCGGCCAGGACCGGAGCAGCAGCTGCCAGGCTGGGAGCGGCCAGGCCCGGAGCAGCCGGGTCTGGTGCGGCCAGGCCAGGAGCAGCGGCTGCCAGGCTGGGAGCGGCCAGGCCCGGAGCAGCAGCTGCCAGGCTGGGAGCGGCCAGGCCCGGAGCAGCCGGGTCTGGTGCGGCCAGGCAAGGAGCAGTGGCTGCCAGGCTGGGAGCAGCCAGGCCCGGAGCAGCGGCTGACAGGATGGGAGCGGCCAGGCCCGGAGCAGCAGCTGCCAGGCTGGGAGCGGCCAGGCCCGGAGCAGCCGGGTCTGGTGCGGCCAGGCCAGGAGCAGTGGCTGCCAGGCTGGGAGCAGCCAGGCCCGGAGCAGCGGCTGACAGGATGGGAGCGGCCAGGCCCGGAGCGGCCGGGACCGGAGCAACCGGTCCCAGAGCAGCCGGGTCGGGTGCGGCCAGGCCTGTAGCAGCAACAGCCAAGTCCAGAGCAACTAGGTCGGGAGCGGCAGTGACCAGACCCGGAGCAGCTGGTTGTGGAACGAACCAGAGCAACAGAGGCCAGGCCCGGAGCATCCAGGCCCGAAACAGCTCGCTCCTCGCCTGTACCTGCCCACGGCTGCCTCTCAGACATGGCTGGAAACTTCTGCGGGAACTTGAGGGTCTGCTGAATCAAGTGATGAAGGCTTAGATCTGGATGTGTTCAGTTAGTATAGCGCTGGGGTGTTGATCTGTGAGTGCCTTGGGTGGGGCCTGGATGAGGCTGGTTGACCTATTTGAAAATGTCTTTTGTGTGAAGTGTATCATTGGGCATGTGGAGGTATTATTGATATGAGAAAATGCTAAGTAACAGATTTACTATCTGAAAAGGGATTTACTATCGGGGAAAGGGAGGGAGGAAGAGACTGAACATAAACTGTGCACCTATGGATGAGGACAATGGGGGATGGGGAGGGGGCAGAGGGTGGGGTGGGAACCTGGTGGAGGGGGGAAGAAATGAGGAACCTTTGTAATAATATGAACAATAAAGATTGATTTAAAAAAAAAAAAAAAAAAAAAGAAAGAAAAAAAAAAAAGAATTCTGAAGATTTTATTTGTTTGTTTTCAGCTATTTGGAGGCTCCTTTTTAAATGTTTAGAGTCATGTACTAACAATGTCAAAGGAATCCTGAACCACGGCAAATCCAAAAACATCTTTATAAACAATAGTCTGAGTGTTTCCAGACTCTTTCAAACTATGTGGGCTTTAGGGCATTATTTGCTGCCACCATGGATGGAGGAAAAAATAAATTCCAGACCCCACAGGAATAGAAAAGCTCAAGAATCCACTGACTCCTAGACTTCTAAGCAAGAAACCTTTACAAAGTTTCCCTCCAGCCTCTCACAAAAGATAGCACTAGCCCAACCTGACACTGAACAATTCAAAAAACCCTAGTGGCCAAGAGAGATTTTGCCTACAAGAGAACCAGGTCCCTGGTTCCTGCAAACTCTGCCAAAGACCCAGAACTTCATGGAAGTCCTCCCATTTGGTCAGAATTCCCTTTCCTCCCTCCCCCAACTATTAAAAACACCGCGGTATTTAGGCAGGCAGTGCAGAATGCAGAGCTAAAAGATGATTCTGGCCTCCTTCCCCTTACTAAAATCTGACACTCCTTGAGGAAATTGATTTCTGGGCAATGAAGATTCTGCCATAAAATTATTCATCAGTCAGTACCCAGTGGTACCAAGAGGAGAAACAATATGTCCCAGTGCTGCTGCAAAGCCATTCCTACAATCTTTTTTTTTTTTTTTTTTTTTAATCCTTCTTTTGCTGAGGTTTGCACCAAATAAATACACTTCTCCTCACTGTCAAATACTGACCTTTTTGGTCATCAGGGGGCTTTGGCTTTTGATCAGAGTCTACCTTTCCATTCTAAGTCAGACCCCTTGCCTGGTCATTAGGTTCCATACTGAGTGGCCATATTATTTTGATCTCTGAATGCATAATAATCTGACCACTCAGTGTATAATAAAAGGCTAATATGCAAATTGTCCCCCTGACTAGGAGTTCAACCAGAGGCAGGCCGACCAACTGTCCCCACCCCCTGGCCAGGCTGGCCAGACTCCACTCATGCACAAAGTCATGCACCAGGCCTCCAATCTCACATAATAATAATAGACAAACATGTAAATTGACCGTATCTCTGCTATGCCCATGGCCAATCAGGCATGCATATGCAAATTAACCTGACAAAAATGGCGGATTAATTTGCATGTGTAGGTATGGAGTGGCCGGGAAAGGCAGGACACTTGCCATGAAGGGGGTGGGGTGGAGCTACAGGAGTGGTGCTCTGGCCAGGAGTGAGGACTTGGCGGCTCCTGGGCAGCCATGAGCGAAGTCAGGGGAAGGAAGGCCCATTCTTGCACGAATCTTAGAGCATTGGGCCTTTAGTATAAATATATAAATATATAAATATATAAGTATATAAATATATATAAATATATTAATATATAAGTATATAAATATATAAATATATAAATATATAAATATATAAATATATAAATATATAAATATATAAATATATAAATATATAAATATATAAATATATAAATATATAAATATATAAATATATAAATATATAAAGGGTTCCGTCTGAAAGGACTAAGATAAGAGTCAGTGAGGCAGACCTGGATGGTGGCTCCATTGGTTGGAATACTGTCACATACACCAAAGGATTGTGGGTTCAATTCCCATCAGGGCACATACCTAGGTTGTGGACTCAATCCCTGGTCAGGGTGTGTATGGGAGATGGGCAAATGAATGTTTCTCACATCTGACAGGTGTCTGTCTTTCTCTCTCCCTTCCTCTAAAAGATATATATGTATGTATGAACTTCCATCCATCCTTGAGTGAGGATTTTTTTAAAAGTGAGGCAGAATTTACTCAATCGAAGGGATATGCTTCTCCAGGAGCACTGAGACCTCCTCTCATGCGGTCTCCTCCTTCTGCTCCGACTCCTTTCACATCATTTGAGTGTCAGCTCCTCAACACAGGCATGGCTTTGTCCTTGCTGGACCCTTCCAAAGTTTACTCTTTTCTAAAACAAGATATCTGCCTAGAAAGTCTCAAAAGTTTTTTCTGATGTGAATAACTGCACAAATGAAAATAAAATTTTATCTTGAAAAGTAGGTTCAATGCTTTAAAAAAAAAAAAAAAAAAACTCAGTGGCAAATCCTTTTTGTGATAAGAATGTCCAAGTCCCCCTATCACTCCCAATATAACTGCTAGATATCTCTCTGAGGCCAATAATTCTCCTCAAGCAGGACATGGAGACTGGCGTCAGGAGCTTCTTCCAAAGCATTGACATTCTTGCTCCCACAGTCCCTCTGCAGAAGCCAGTCCTTAGTCCTTACACAAGTAGAATTATGGGCTTGGAGGACTGTGCTAAGAATAAAAGAGTGCCAGGGAATGCACATCAGGAAATAGGGCAGGGCCAGGTGACAGCCCCAGTCCCTCTAGAGCCAGATACAGAACCACCCAGTTTGCTTTACCCTCACAGACGGTGTAATTTCTAGCAGGGCAAAAAATCGCCAATGGCACACAGACAAAGGGCAGGGCCAGGCTTGGTAAGCAAAAGCTAGCAATGAGCCCAAGAGGCTCCTGATTTAGAATCCAGACAGTGAGAAGGAAGGATCTTGGAAAGGTCCTTCAGGGGACTTGGAAAGTAGCTGCCCTCTATGGGTAAGATCCAGGCTGCCAATAGGAAATCTCGTACCTCTAGAGGCCTCCTCACTTGCTTCAGAGACTTTCTCAGCAGCCTGATCTCATTAGAAGGAAAGATCATGTGACTGGGACTCAACTGACACCAGCTTACTGGTTTGGACAACGTCCCTTCTCTGTGGAGTCACCAGCTCACAGAGCAGAAACTTCCCATGGTGCCTCCATTTCCTCTCTTCTCACCACACAATCCAAAGGAAAGGCTTGTCCTAAAACCGTCCAGCTAAGCTGCAGTGTGACCCTGTGGGAAGACTGTTCCTCACAGCTCAATATGCCTCAGGGAGAAAGAGTCCTTTGGTCCTTCACTCACCCAACCACGGCTTCCTGACTGCACACTCTGCTACAAGCACTGGGCTGCAAGGATGTCTTGCAGGACTCTCAGAGGATATTAGTCTAGCAATTGCCTAAGAACCTCTTTAAAGTGGTCCCTGTTAATTTAGAACTTCTGACAGGCAATAACTACTTTTTGTGATTATGCTATCAGAATGGGTTAGCAAATAATTTAAACCCATAAATATGATTGTCAGCTGGAAAAATGAAGTGACCTAAGACTTTGGTTATTTTACTCATTAAAGCAGGTCCTCTTAGGAACTCTACCAGCTGGCACATACACAAGTGATTTACTATGTGATCCCAAAAGTAAACAAACCTAATGACTTCGTTAAAAAAATTTTTTTTCATGTAATTAATTCAGACAAGCCCTTCCCTCCTGGCTCAAAGTAATATGCTTTTACTGTATTACTTTCAAAAGAATGAAGCCAGAATTCAATAAACCACTAAGCCACCACACTAACTCTGCTGTAACCAAACTGGCGACCTTACTTCCAAAGTACCTCAAGCTATTTATGAACAGATTCAGAATTTTCCCCCTTGAATTCAAAAGAAATCCAACATTCTCCAGTTTAGAGGAATGTCAGGGCCTACAAGGGGCAGGGGCAGGGGCGAGACAGTGACTATGAGTGATATGGTGTCTTCTCTTCTTCCTCCCACCGCTTATGGTGGATACTCCTAGCTCCAGGCTGCAGCTTTTGCTCTATTCTTTTCCTCCTTGGAAAATTCATCTCTAAGAGATGGAGAGTGAAGATCTGAGAAAGAGAATTTGAAGCCTGAATACCTGAGTTTGAGTTTGAATTCTACTCTCTAATTGTGTCTCAGTGTCCATATGAGGAGGCCTCTAGAGGTGTGAGAAGAAAAATAACTCACAGCATACAGGACTGTGTAAGCTAAGTCACTGTATACAATGGCCTTTGTAAATGGTAGAGTGCTTTTTAAATGATGCTGTGGCTGTTGTTTTATTATGAGTACTGTCCACTCCTACCTCTCCTCAAGCACTCTACTCAGGTTACAATTGAGACCACTGCCACACACTCCTCTCCAGGATCCATCAAGACTGCTAACAGGGCCGAGACCGGTTTGGCTCAATGGATAGAGCGTCGGCTTGGGGACTGAAGGGTCCCGGGTTCGATTCCGGTCAAGGGCATGTACCTTGGTTGCGGGCATATCCCCATTAGGGGGTCTGCAAGAGGCAGCTGATTGATGACTCTCTCTCATCGATGTTTCTAACTCTCTATCTCTCTCCCTTCTTCTCTGTACAAAATCAATAAAATATATTAAAAAAAAAAAAAAAAAAAAAAAAAGACTGCTAACAGGAAAGAGAGAACCAAGATTATGATCACACCTTCCTCAAGCATCTACAGGTGTCAAATCTAAAGAGTCCACACTCCCACCTATTGCCTCTGGTTTAGAAATAATTTATTCTCTAAATAGGAATCTCCAGTCTACAAAACATTTCCATTTGGATATACATCTGGCCCTTCAAATTCAACTCCAAGAAACAAATTTGTCTCCCCTTCTAGAACAGTAGTTCTCTCTTCCAGTTATCCCCATTTCTGTCATGACAAATAACTTTCCAACTTCAGAGGGTAGACAGACAACATGGTATTATCAGTGACTTGCTACTCTTTCTTCTTTATCTTCCTCCTGACTGAAATTATCAAATCAGGGTTTCCTTCAGAATGATCCTTGTCCTTATCAATCCACTGCCTACTCCAGTTTATGCCTCATTATTTCAGACCTAGACTGCCACTATCTTATTTATCTAATTGCATTTTTCACTTGATTCATGTCATACAATCACACCATAAATCCTTCCATAAACACTGCTTTTATCACCACTATTCATTACCTAGTCCACCAATCTGGTTTTAACTTACCCACTACCAACCATAGTCAAGTCAGAATCTATGTCCTATTTTTTTTAAGTGGCTCTTTCTCTTCTGAATCAGAAAAGATAATTTCTGTTAACAATGTGTTGCATAAATTTTTAAATAAATATTTCAATTGAAACAGGTTCATATGCTATTTTTTCATGTATATACTGTAGCCACCTTTCTGAGTTAATAATTATTAACAGGTCAAAGTCATAGAAGACTAAATACAAATGACCAATAAAGCTTATAGAAAAAGGCTGTTTTTATCATTGTATAGACAAACCACAATTTATTTGACCCTATCAATGGCCATTTTGATTATTTTAGAAACTCTATAGTAACATATAGTAACAAATATCCTCACACATATAGCTCTGTACACTTGCCTTTGTGATAAATACCTAGAAGTCAAATTGCTGGTTTAACAGTGTATGCACTTTAAATTTGAAACGTATTGCCAAACTGAACTTCAGAGAGACTGTATTCATTTATATCCCTAGCAACAAAGTATGAGTTCCTGTTTCCTCAAACCCTCAGCAGTAATAAATATTTTGTTTAATATGTGTCAGTCTAACAGTTGAAACATGATATCTCATTTCTGTTTGCCTTTCCTGGATTATAAGTGAAACAGTTTTCTTTCTTTCTTTTTTTTTTGTTTTTTTTGTTATAAGCCCCTTTTTATTTGTTTAAATATGTTTTTATTGATTTCAGAGAGAGGAAAGAAGAAGGAGAGAAGGATAGAAACATCAATGATGAAAGAGAATCATCAATTGGCTGCCTTCCACATTCCCCCTACTGGGGATGGAGCCTGAAAACCTGGGCTTGCGCCCTGGGAATTGAACCATGATTTTCTGGTTCATGGGTCAATGCTCAACCACTGAGACACACCAGCTGGGTTAAAACAGCCTTTTTCTATAAGCTTTATTGGTCATTTGTATTTAGTCTTCTATGACTTTGACCTGTTTCCTTTTTGTGTTTTTCCTGTTGGTTTGTAAGCGGCTTGTGCACCTTAGAGACATGTTGAAAACTCTTTGTGCCCTGCCCAAGGAGCTTAGTTGGTAGAGCGTCCTCCCAATATGCCAAGGTTTCATGTTTGATCCCTGGTCAGGGCCCATACAAGAAGAAACTAATAAGTGCATAAGTGGAACAACAAATCAATGTGTTTTTTTTCTCTCTCTAAGTCAACTTAAAAAATAAGTGGCAACAAATCGACATTTCTCTCTCTCTCAAATCAATTGTAACCAGTATGTCATCTGCTTATTTTGTTTATGGTGTCTGTTGCAATTTTTTTTTTAGATAATCTATCACACTTTTTCCTTTATAGTTTCTGTCGTTGGTGCCTTACTAAGATACTATTTTCTGGTATAGTTATTACTTTAGTTTTTATATAAAATCTTTAATCCATCTAGAATTTATTTTGCCTGAAGGTGACAGAATTTTTTTTAATGGTTAGACATTTGTCCTAAACACTATCCTTTCCCACTGAAACCCAAGTCTGTTTCTGGACTTTCTAATCTATTCTGAGCTCTGCTCCCCAACAAGAATTCTTTCCAGTTGGACTAGTTTTTTCATTGATCATAATAGTTCTATGTAGGTTGCTGCCTATATTCACATTTTTGCCCTTGCCTGGAACATCATCAGACCTTCCCTCCACAGATCCTTCAAAGCAAAACCATTCCTGGGGTAAGAAGAAATAAATGCTACCTAAAACAAGAAATGCTTTTAAAAGAGGGAAGATAATGTAAAATAACACATCAGAGGTTCCACAAATCCTTTAATACCCTTGTACTTCAGTCCTCTTGCTGAGGATCCATAATGATAATCTAAGGAGAGGATTCCTGTAGATTTTTGTGGATATTTTACTAGGTGGGGGATATTTTGTGCTAGATGACTTTCAGTTAATTACTTCCTTAACATGCCATGGTAAGATTACTTATCCTCTTTTGTTTTAGGGTTTCTGCCTCATTTAGAACCTTTATATTTTTATTTATTATTTTTTAAATATATTTTATTGATTTTTTTTACAGAGAGGAAGGGAGAGAGATAGAGAGCTAGAAACGTCGATGAGAGAGAAACATCGACCAGCTGCTTCCTGCACACCCCCCACCGGGGACGTGCCCGCAACCAATGTACATGCCCTTGACCGAAATCGAACCTGGGACCTTTCAGTCCACAGACCGACGCTCTACCACTGAGCCAAACCGGCTTCAGCTCATTTAGAACCTTTTTAAAGGAACCAAATTCCATGAGACTCTGAGATGACTTACTGAAGCAGCCAGTGGGGAAGGTGACAATTACTCTGCTTGCACAAGAAACAAGCTGAGGATCATACAGCCCATCCCTTCTCCACTCTGAAAGCTTCCAAGGTGTTTTCTGATCCCTAACCCACCTAGGGAGTTCTTGGTCAGTTCTCTTCAATGATGCTTATGACGCTTACTCCCAAGGTTTTAGCCTCAGATGCTGCCTTTCCATAACTTCCATTTTACTTAGAATCTTAACCTCAGTTAACCTTTCATTGTTCTTTGTTTTTTTATTATCTGTTAACTTTTCTATTGAATTCAACTATAGATGTCTTGCAGGCAAGAACCACAACCTGAAATAACCTGAAAGAGGGAAGGAGGGAAGGAGGAAGGGAGGGAGGGAGGAAGGGAGGAAATCACCCACCCATATTCTAAACATTTTCATTACACTCAGAGCCTATTAAATTTATGGTGGGGAAATAGTATAAGATAGTGATACAGAAACAAGTTTACAGGCATGCTCTCCCTCCCTGGAGCATGCCTGAACCTTTCTCTAACCCGCTCTTCTTCCTCCACAGGAATGCATCCTCTAAACCAGTGTTTCCCAAACTTCTCTCATGATGAGAATCACCTGGTGGAGTTGTAAAACTACAGATTCCTGAATCCCAACTAAGAAGTGCTAAACTAGAATTTTTGGGAACTTATAGGTAAAATTGTATACTTAACTTAGTGCTCTAAGACAGAGCACTAAGTTAAGTATACAATTTTACCTATATATCCCAGATATTCTAGTTTAGCATTTCTTAGTTGGGATTCAGGAATCTGTAGTTTAACAACTCCACCAGGTGATTCTCATCATGAGAGAAGTTTGGGAAACACTGCTCTAAACTCTAAACTCATTGCAACCAGGGTTGCAATGGACAGCAGCAGTTCATCCCAAGCTAACTCACTGCACCTGTCTCCAAAATCTTTTTTCTCTAACTTTCCAGTGAGTCAAAGCAGCCCTGCCTAGGCTCTCCACTGTTGCTTCTTCTATTCTAAGCCCTTCTTTGTTTCACTCCCCCCAGCTTTAAAATGTAGGGGGAAATTTTTTTTAAAAAAAAGAAACTAATTTACTAAGTCCAGGAACAAACAGGGAGGAGTAAGAATAGGAAGGAATAGAAGAATAGGGAGAAGAGAATGAGTTGATAAAGAATATAATTTGTACAGAAACCGGTTTGGCTCAGTAGTAGAGCATCGGTCTGCAGACTGAAAGGTCCCAGGTTCGATTCCGGTCAAGGGCATGTACATTGGTTGCGGGCACATCCCCGGTAGGGGCTGTGCAAGAGGCAGCTGGTCAATGTTTCTCTCTCATCGACGTTTCTAGCTCTCTATCTCTCTACCTTCCTCTCTGTAAAAAATCAATAAAATATATATTTTTTTTAAAAAATATAATTTGGTTTGGGATATGTTGATTTTAAATTGACGAAGAGCCATCCAGGTTATAACATCAATAGTGTTTGGCCACTGTGATTCAGGAACTAAGAAGAGAAATTTAAGTTGGAGATAGAGATTTAAGAGTTTCTGACTTATCAGTGGTAGCTAAAACCATAAGCATAAATGACATCACCCAGGGATAGTAGAGAGAGGAGAGAAGGGAGCTAAGAACAGAATCTTAAGGAATGTCTTTATATAGGGAGCCTGTTAGGCAAAGACTAGTCAGAGAAAACAAACCTTTTGCAGTTATACACCAACTAATACTTATAAATACCTACAGACTGACCAAATAACTGACTGGCTCTATTTAAGATCTCTAAATGCTCACTTCAAGCCCTCTTTCCACCTTCCTGTAAGTTACCTCACTCCCTGATCTTCACAGTTTAAACTTTCAGAAGAAGGGGCAGAAATGGACAAGTGCCATAGTGGCTGTTAGGATGGGGCTTATGAGTAGAGAATACTACGTGCTGGATGTTCAAAGAACATCATACCTAAGGGCATAGCTAAAAGCTGAGTCTTGTCCAAGCTGGTTTGTCTCAATGAATAAGAGCCTCAACCTGCAGACGGAAGGGCTCGATTGCAGTCAAAAGCACAATCCCAGGCTTTGGGTTCAATCCCCAGTAGGGGGCGTGCAGGAGGCAGCCAATCAATGATTCTCATCATTGATGTTTCTCTTTCCCCGTCTCCCTTCCTCTCTAAAATCAATTTGGTTTTTGTTTAAAAAAAAAAAAAAAAAAAGCTGAGTCCAGCCTTAACTGGTTTGGCTCAGTGGACAGAGTGTCAGTCTACGGACTCAAGGGTCTCAGGTTCTATTCCGGTCAAGGGCATGTACCTTGGTGGTGGGCACATACCCAGTAGGGAGTGTGCAGGAGGCAGCTGATCGATGTTTCTTTCTCATCAATGTTTCTAACTCTCTATCCCTCTGTAAAAAAATCAATAAAATATATATTTTTTTAAAATCTAGAATTAAAAAAAAAAAAAGCTGAGTCCATTTATTTTGTTTTATGATTAACTCAGCCAACTGAGTCAAGAGTAGCTGACCAACCCAGCTGGTGTGGCTCAGTGGTTGAGCATCGACCCATGAACCAAAAGAGTAGCTGACCAAAGATCTCACTAATGACAGTAAAGACCTATACATCAGGGTCTCAAAGAGACCTAGTAATTTTTTAATCACAAGACTTGAGATTTCTATCTACTTCAAGTAGTTTTTTCCAGTCTGTCCTGGTTGAGAATCGCACACAAAGGAAGTGACTGGTTTCCTCTTTGGTTACCAGCTATGCCAGCTTGAGTTCCTGGCATTTGATCACTCTCCCTACCAAATTGATCTTCAACTGCAAGATCATCTTGCCCACAGAAAATGGGTTTATCTCATTGAAAAGTTGAAAAAAAATATAATCTGGACTTTCCATGAGCTATAAAAGAAGAGGAAAAGTAGAAAATATAGAATGTCACATTTTTTCCATAAGAATGAGCTTCATCTTACTTGGCACTGATCCCTATATGCAAAGTCAAAATCCTGAACTAGCATTGAGACTTGAGACTGATGCTGAGATAAATAGTCCTAGAGAAGGAGTGCTTGAGAAATCCTGGAAGAGATCAGACATGGGGAAAGATGCCTGAGAAGCTCTCCTTCCTTGGATCCAAAAGCTAGTGATGTCTGTAGCCACAATGGCATCACCCCATTCACCACTTCCTGTTTCAACTGGAGAAAAGGGGAAGTGAATTCAAATGTGGGAGAAAGAATGTAGAATATCTACTTCCTCCCCACCTTAGGTTCCACTCCAGGTTAGAACTGGCCTTATGCAGACACACAATAAACAGCCCAACACTGGTATAACGCCAGCAGAGACTGGTAAATAGTAGGCGATTCAGTGGGTATTTGTTCAATGAAGAGCACAAGGAGAAATTTCCAACCCCAAAGAATTTTTTTCACTGATAGTCACATTTCCTTCACCTGGAATTCCTCCATTTGCCATCCATTTCTTCGGGGTAAAGTTTCATACTTTCCAAAACTGTGTTCCACCAAACTCCATATTCTGTGAAATTTTAATAAATATTCCTTCAGAAAATAAAAGTTCTCTAATTAAATATGTGGTTTTTATTCATTTTAGAAAGAGAGTAAGAGGGAGAGAGAGAGAGGAAACAACAAACAAACCATTGGCTGCCTTCTACATGCTCCCTTCTGGGGATCAAGCCTACAATCCAGGCACATACCAGGATCAGCGATTCAACAGTGACCTCCTGGTTCATAAACTGATGCTCAAACACCAGCCAGGCCTGGTTCTCTAAACAAATAAGTTTGGGGAAATGTTATATTATCTACCTCCCTCTGGAGCTTTATAAATGCATATTAAAAGCTCTTTTTTGAGGCAGAGGCAGCTGGAGAGCTAGCATGAAATTCAGGATAGGGGCCTAAGCTAAGAACCTTGTTCTAGAAGTGGACAGACCAGTATGACATCCAATTAGCCAAAAAGTAGCAAGCAGAATTCAGAGTGGTCAACATTGGGAGATTTATGCATGAGCAGGCCTCTACCTATCAAAGCCTAGATGCAAGAAAAGGCTCTAGTATCAGAGAAGAAACCTGGCCTAATGAGGCTGCAAAGCAAAGGCCACAGCCCCTGGTGAGAAATTGACAAAGGGTGGAGTCCTGACAAGGCGAGAGGTTTGAATAGGACAATTGGACAGAGCTTGAGCCTCTTAGTAAAAAGCCAAAATATAGGTGACATGGAGGGGAGGCAGATTGTTATTTAGGGCATAGTACACATGACCAGGAGTCCCTCCCTGCTGGAGCTACTGGCTTTAAAATCTTGGTTATCATCAGATCCAGCTACATCATTCGATCTTGTGTATGGGCTACAATGGTTGGGGGGAAAGGATGGGGTGTGGAACCTCCAGAAACCTCCACAGCATTGTGCTGATTCCAGTAAGGATGGAAGTCCAAACCTTGTCAAACTTTAGGAGGTGAGTGATAAGAGATAATTTCTAGGACAGCTCTCGAGAAAAATATGCCAGAAGAAATTAGTAAGAACCACAGCAGTCTGAATGAAGCCAAAAGTCTGATCAAAAGAAAATGCTCTTACCCTAGCTGGTTTGGCTCAGTGGATAGAGCATCAGCCTGCGGAATGAAGGGTCCTGGGTTTGATTCCCAGTAAGGGGCGTGCAGGAGGCAGCCAATTAATGATTCTTTCTCATCACTGATGTCTATGTCTCTCTCTCTCTCTCTCTCTCTCTCTCTCTCTCTCTCTCTCTCTCTCTCTCCCCCCCCCCCCTCTCCCTTCCTCTCTGAAATAAAAATTAAAAAGAGCCGAAACCAATTTGGCTCAGTGGATAGAGCGTTGGCCTGGGAACTGAAAGGTCCCGGGTTCGATTCCTGTCAAGGGCATGTACCTTGGTTGTGGGCACATCCCCAGTAGGAGGTGTGCAAGAGGCAGCTGATCGATGATTCTCTCTCATCAATGTTTCTCTCTATCCCTCTCTCTTCCTCTCTGTAAGAAGAGATAAAATATATTTTTTTAAAAAGAAAGAAGAAAAAAAAAAAAAGAAAGAAAATGCTCTCGACTTAGGGTAGGAAAGTGAAGAGTGAAGTTGAAGCCTAAGACTGAAGGACATCCATGAATCCATCTGTGAGGAGCTGGGAAAGGCAGAAATTTGAGTTGCCTCTGCTATGGATCCCCTGAGGGAGGAAAAGATGAGAAAATTCAGATCACGAAGATGAATAGTCAATTAGGAAGGCTCTCTCACTTTGGAGTAACTCAGGCCAAAAAATTGTACATCTGAATCACAGGTGTTATGCTGGCAGCCTCTGGATTAGCTATTTTGGCTCCATAGTTAGTGAACAAGGGGATGTGCACGTACACCCAAGTGCTTCGTCATTGCTTTTGACATGGCTTATCTTGCCTTCCCATAAAGCCCTAACTCAGCACAACTCATTGGGAAATCAAGACCACAGTTGCCTGTGACCAGTGGTCACTGAGGAAGTAGCCCGCCCATGTTGTCATCAGCGGCCTCTTTTGCACCACACTTTACATCATTTCTGTGAAGCTCCCTCTTGCTTCCTAAGATCTGGGACGGTCTTGTCTGAAGACAACAGCAAACCCCAGACCCAAAGGTCCTGACTCCTTGTTACATTTTGCTTGTCAACTGCTCTCCAGGCAATAATGTGCCTGCATACCCAGCATGCAGGCGGGAAATCTCTGCCCCACACCCTTTCCTGGGGTCAAGAGCCTCCATTCCCACAACCCTCATCTGCTAGTTTCTTCTCAAAATTGTGAAGGGCAAATGTTTCTTTGGGGACCCAACTTCTCTTTGTAGAGCCTTTATATCCAACTCAGTGGTGTCTCCCTCTTGTCCCTATGACTAGGAGCACAGTGTCCTCTCCTCTCTGTCCCTTGCCTTAATCTAGTTCTCAGAAATTAATCTCATAAGCTGAATCACACTTCCACTTAGATGACCAGGATGCTTCATAATCAAACCCCTTCCTGGAGTCTCTTCATTTTTAGTAGGGTCTCAAAGACTTAAATCTAGGGGGGAAATTTCACTGTGGAACTCCAAGCAAGAGCAAATTGCTGAGGCAAGTCTTTGAGTTGCCCCTAAGATTACATCAGTTGATAGACCAGCCCTATCTCTTCTTATTCCATCACCTGACCTCTCAAGCTATCTATTCTGCCAGCACAGAGGCCAGGAACCCCTGGATCTTGGCCAACACCCACTGCCATCTGGTCTCCCTTAGAAAAGCAAGAGAGAGACACCTCTTGTTTACTCAGTAATAATTCACTGCAATAGTCACATAACAGGTGCCACCAGCTCCAGTAAATGCAATAAGGGCACACCACACCCTTACCTCTGCCCTATCATGACTGACTTACTCCTTGGGCTAGACAACAGATTTTATTTGGATGATAGGACAGGGCCTCTTACGCACTAAACCAGTGTTACTAGTGGTGTTTTTGACACTTGTGGTTACACTGCAATGAGACCTAGAGGTAAAGAACAAAGGCTTTTTTTAATCCTCCCCTACAGCCAATTGGTATCTTTCCCACATATGTTGTTTTGCATCTCTATATATAGAACCTAGTTTTCTATAAACAGGATGCTCTGGCTAAACAGGTCTCAACAAGCAAAACTGTGAGACAGAGAAAGAAGGCATCTCCCCATCTTCTCTTTTTTGCCCACCCTCTTTTGCTAAATCTTGTCAGAGATAGAAGAGCTGTGAAAACAGCATGGGCTTTGGAATTGGACAGACCTGAGGATAAATCAATCCTAGCTCAGCCTTTTATTCACTGTCTGACCTTGGGTAAGTTACGTAAGTTCCATGACTTTCAGCTTGCCCATGCAAAAATAATAATTGGTTTGCATTATAGTAACTAAGAAAATATATGAAAAACATCTAATTACATGCCTGGCTCTCCAGGGATGTGCTTGTTCCTCCTCATCTAGCACATCATGTACCTGGTGCCTTCATGTTACTCCCTGCTGTCCAAGGCCAAGGTACGTGCCCCGTGTAAACCTTTCCTTCCTTTCCTAAATCCTATCAAAGCTCTCATCTCTTAGAGGAGCTGATCTAATCACACTGCCTAAAGGAAAGCAATTCTGATTAAATGGGTTCAAGTAAAATGTGGATAATATTGCTGAGTTCCTATATTAAGTGTGTATGTATGGGGGTTGTATTTAAAGAGCCTGGAAATTCAAATGAAAGGACATCGAATGGTGAGGCTCTCCTAGAAGACAGTATTACTGGCCTCTTTCCCTGCAAACAGAGCCCATATCACCCTCTATGTCGAGATGAGAAACCATCAGAGTTCCAGGACATCATCTCAAAATGCTGAATGTCACACCTCAAATCAACAGGTCCAGAATAGAACTTGCAAGCCTTGGCTACCCCTTCTGCACTGGCCAGCAAACACCACTTCCTTAGCCAAGAAGTTATGGTGATTTTTTTTCCTTGGAGGTTTCCAATACTATTTTAAACTCCTTAGAATCAAGCAGCAACTGAATTTGACTATGGTCATAGCCTTGGAACAGCTTGTAGGAAGTCTGGGCTCCACTTCCAGAATCACACCTTACTTCTCTGAATGATCCCAGCAAGGCCCAGATTAATAAAGCAAAGTGAACCTGTGTTTTGACTTCTCTCTCAATAATCCAGGAAGGAAGACTATAAGAAAATTTCTAAGCTCTCCAGATACAGGATCAAGAAGCAAATTATATTGCTGAAACCGGTTTGGCTTAGTGGATAGTGTGTCAGCCTGCGGACTGAGAGGTCCCAGGTTCGATTCCAGTCAAGGGCATGTACCTTGGTTGCGGGCACATCCCCAGTAGGGGGTGTGCAAGAGGCAGCTGATCGATGTCTCTCTTTCACTGATGTTTCTAACTCTCTATCCCTCTCTTTTCCTCTCTGTAAAAAATCAATAAAATATATTTTAAAAAGCAGCAGATTATTATGACTACAATGGCCTAAGTAGTACAATGTGCTATGCTAACTATAATTCCAAGTCAGCATGGGAGTTCTCCTTAGCTGTGTTCTACTTGATTTTCTGGCAATCCCCAGGGAGCCCAGGGCATAAGCCCAGGCTGGGATCTCAGGAGCCAGACACCACTAAGGGGTGAAAGGGGCTAGCTGGCAGCTTCAGCAGATGGCATAAAGAGGAGAGTGAAGTTCAAGGTGAGTGAGGGGCTAGTCCAGGCAGGATTAACCAACAACATGTGTTTAGGGAACTAGCAAAGCAGAGACAGTAACAACAAATGTTTTAAATTAATAGTCACCATGGTCATTTTGCTGGATTTTCTCTATACTTTATTTTAATACTGTCCTTAAAATATATATACTGGGGGCTTAAGTATGAGGGACATCGTAATTATCCAATTGTGTAGGCCTCTAAAGTTCTTAATCTGATCCTTGGCTTTAACAAGAAGCAAGAAAAACTAGGATTCCAAAGCTTCAAGGTCAACATTCATTCAATAAACATTTCCTGAGGGATTAGCTAGTAAGTGCCAGGTCTTTGCTCAGTCGTAGGTTACAGCAGCAAACAAAAGATATGGTTCCTGTCTGGCCAGCATGGCTCGGTGGTTGAGTATCAATCTATGAACCAAGAAGTCACAGTTCAATTCCCAGTCAAGGTTTATGTCCAGGATGTGGGCTCAATCCCCAGTGTGAGACATGCAAAAGGCACCTGGTCAATGATTCTCTTTGTTGATGTTTCTCTCTCTTCCTCCCTCTCTTCCTCCCTCTCTGAAATCAATAATATATATATATATATATATATATATATATATATATATATATATATATATTTTTTTTTTTTTTTTTTTAATTTTTTTTTAAGATATGGTTCCCAAGTTCCCAAAGTTTAATCTAGTGAGAGGAGCTGACCATAAGAGCAGGATCTGAAGCAAAACGTCTATAATGGAAAACAGACGAGATTCCAGAGCCAGCCACAGGATGCAGGTCTCTTGGGCAAACAAGGAGCTACAGTGAAGAGCTGGATCAGATAATGTCCTTATCCTCCTCACTCCCAGTGGCAGGGGAGAAAGCTACTGTGGTGATTTGTGTTCATCAAGAACAAGTGACTGGGGCAGCCACAGACAGTGCTACCATGAAGCAGCTCTTTTTCTGCTCATAACCATGAACTGTGATATGTGCTATATGAGCCATGTGTGAGATCTTAAAAGCTCCAAATAAAATAAAGACTTGAATTGTCTACTGGCAGAAATTTTTGGAAGCACAGCGGGCCAGAAATCAAACGCATAATTGAATTGCCAGGAGTTGGGTGACCCTCCCCTCAAATGTCACCCACACTTCTCTGATAATGCATGAAAACGAAAAATAAAAGCCTGATTTTCCCTAAAGGATTGGAGTCAGGAAGAGACCTGGTGAAATTATCAGGCTATAGCCAGAAACTTCAGGAGAAGAGTTTCTGCTTCAGGATGTGAAGTGTGCAAGGATGGGGAAAAGGCTGGGCCTGCTGTGAGAGAAAGGCCCCATTCCAGCAGCTCAGCCCCAGCACTACCAGATGCTGATGGCTGTGGTGAAAGTGTAGAGCTGACAACAGCAACAGCATGAGCTTCAGAGTAAGTACCCAGCCAGCCGAGCAGAGATCTCCAAATATTTGACCATTCTGGGCCTCCATTTCCTTACCTGAAAATGAAGACGATAATAAGAGTGTATACTGGTTTCCTAGGGCTGCTGTAACAAAGTCTAGAAACTGGGTGGCTTCAAAACAACAGAAATTTATTTTCTCACAGTTTTGAAGGCTAAAAGTAAACAATTAATGTGTCAGCAGGGCTGTGCTCCCCAGAAGGTTATAGGGAAGAATCCTTCCTTGCCTCTTCCAGCTTCTGATGGTTGTCAGTTATCTTTGCCATTCCTTGGTTGGTAGCAGCATAACTTCAATCTCTGCCTCCATCTTCATCTGGCCATCTTCCCTCTGGTATGTCTCCCTCTTCTTATAAGAACACCAGTCATTTGATTAGGACCCACCCTAACCCAGTATGACTTCATCTTAGCTTGATTACATCTAGAAAGACTCTATTTCCAAATAAAATGACATTCACAGGTTCTGAGTGGACACTATTCAACCAATACAGAAGATCTACTTCATGAAGAGTGTGTATGTGTGTGTATATACATACATATATAAAATATATGTATATATGTATGTATATTGCTTAGAACAGTTCCTAGCACATAATATATGCCATGTAAGAGTTAGTTACCCTTCTTTATTATCTCTGGCAGAGAGTAGCCATGGGATATGTGGATGCTCTACAATACAAGAATCATCCTCCCTCTATCTTGAATCAGAGGCAAGCAACTGGATGGTTCTAGAGTTCCAAAAAGAGCTAGTAAGGGCAGAATTATAACACAGTGAGTTTATTACTATTCAATACTTCCTATCAACACCCCAATAATACTCCCAAGCTGAGGAAATACCTGCTATAGTCACTTTATTTGTTTCTTGAACAACACAGGACTTATTATTGCAAACTAACAATGCCCCTTCAAAATAGTCCCCAAATTAGGATCCACTTAGGAGCCTCTAGAGCCAGAGGAGAATAGCACCAATGAGCAGAGCAGTCTTATTATTGTACTTAGTCAAGTTGTTAGTTCTGATCCCAAACTGCTTTACACAGCATGTTCATTCCACAGCTTAGTAACAGAATGATTATTGACTACTGACTGAGTTTGAAATGGAGATTTGCTATCTCTAGGATATCCTACTTTCAAATTAGAAGAGGAAAGAACAGATTCTCCTGAAGGAGAACCCTTCCTCATTCTTGCTCCTACTCTTGATCCTTCTTCTTCAATAAATGTTTGGGAAAACTATCCAACTAAAAAAAAGAACCAATCCTAGCTGGTTTGGCTCAGTGGATAGAGTGTCGGCCTTCAGACTGAAGGGTCCTGGGTTCGATTTCAGTCAAGGGTATGTGCCCGGGTTGCAGGCTTGAGTCCCAGTAAAGGGTGTACAGGAGACAGCCAATCAATGATTCTCTCTCATCACTGATGTTTCTATTTCTCTCTCCTTCTCCCTTCCTCTCTGAAATAAAAATATTAAAAAAAAAAAAAATATATAGAGAAGGAGCCAGATCACAATTGCTGTCTTCATATGAAAATAAATTTCAGGTGGATTAAAGACTTAAAAATACACATATAGCTGAAACCGATTTGGCTCGGTGGATAGAGCATTGGTCTGCAGACTGGGGGGTCCCAGGTTCGGTTCCGGTCAAGGGCATGTACATTGGTTGCAGGCACATCCCCAGTGGGGGTTGTGCGGGAAGCAGCTGGTCGATGTTTCTCTCTCATCGATGTTTCTAGCTCTCTATCCCTCTCCCTTCCTCTCTGTAAAAAAATCAATAAAATATGTATTTTTTTAAATAAAATAAAAATACACATATACACAAAGTACTTAAAGAGAATGGGTTACTATTTTTATAATATATTCCCAACCAATAACAAAGCATGCCTTTTCTTTTTATTTATTTATATCTTTTATTCAATTTATTGGGATGACAGTGGTTAATAAAATTTTATGTTTCAGATGTACAATTCTATAGTACATCATCTGTACATTGTATTATATGTTCACTACCCAAAGTCTAGTCTCATTCCATCATCATATATCCTCCCCAAACCCCCCTCCATTCCATCCCCCACTTTTACAATCTTCTATCATCCCCTACTCCCCTCCCTTTTCCCTCGGGTAATCACCATACCTTTATTCTGGCTGAGTCAGAATTCACACCCCAGAAGGCTGGCTCCAGAGTCACATTCTCAACTACTATGTTACAGTGACAAGACCATGTCTCACCTGTCAGATGGGGATACAAAAAATACACAACCCAGTGATACACATAATGTGGAGAAATTGGCAACCTCATGCACTATTGATAGAAGTTATCATTCTTAAAGGTAGTCTGACTGCATGAATTGACAATTTAAATATGCATAATCCTTTAACTCGGGCATTCCATTTCTTGGAATTTATCCTATGGAGACAGATAAGTGTGCTAAGTTTATATACAAGGGTATTTATCACAGAATGTACATAATAACAAAAATATTGCAAATTAAAACTTAATAGTTACACAAAAGTCCAACAAATTCATTCATTCAACAAATATTTATTGAGCACCAATAGTGACCAGGAACTATTCTAAGCACTAGGTATACAGTAGTAGGAAAAAGGAGGGGGAAATCTCTGACTTCATGAAGCTTACATTCTAATGGATGGAGCATGTTACACAATAAACAAATACAGTTCTAAATGTGTATCAGGTGGTATTAAATACTATAGAAAAAAATAAAGGAGATAGAAAAGGAAGGAGGTTTGTTACAATGTTAAGAAAGGGGTGGTCAGGAAAGGCCCCATTGGTAATATACGAAATAAATAGATTAAATATTAGAGAGCAAAATATATTATGGTATAACAGCACATTGAAATGTAATTCAACCACTTACTCTATACTAATACTGGTTAACATGAAAAGATGTCCATAACATACAATTAAATTAAAAAGGTCCTCATCACACACAAAAAATAGGTAACTGTGTGGTGATGAATGTGGTAGTCGTTTAACTATACTAGTATGTATATAAAATCATCACATTGTATACCTTGAACTTACACAATGTTATTTATCAATTATATTTCAATAAAAATAGGGGGGAAGGTTAATATATACATAATATATACATATTAGTATTAAAGAAAACAGTATTAAAGAAAAAAAAAAATGCCCTGACTAGTTTGGCTCAGTTGGATGCAGCATCAACCTGCATAGTGAGGGGTCCTGGGTTGGATTCCGTTAAGGGCATGTACGTTGGTTGTGGGCACATCCTCTCTGCAAAAAAATCAATAAAATTTTTTTTTTAAAAGAAAAAAAAAAAAAAACCCAGCCGAAACTGGTTTGGCTCAGTGGATAGAGCGTTGGTCTGCGGGCTGAAAGGTCCCAGGTTCGATTCCGGTCAAGGGCATGTACCTTGGTTGCGGGCACATCCCCAGTAGGGGGTGTGCAGGAGGCAGCTGGTCGATGTTTCTCTCTCATCGATGTTTCTAACTATCCCTCTCTCTTCCTCTCTATAAAAAAATCAATAAAAATGTATTTTAAAAAAAACAAAAAACCAGCACTAAGGTATGATTCCATTGGTATAAAATTACATGTGTATATATGCTGATACTTTAAATGGGAGGGAGAAACAACACCAGAGATTGAGAATACCAAGCAAGGGTCCAAGCTGAGGGACAAACAAGTGGTAGAGGTGACATATGTTTGTTCTCCCATCCACTCACTCATCCTCCTCCCACCTACACTTTGTTCCAGAAAGCATGTAAGGATAGCAAATCCACATACTCTCCACCAGTTATTCAACTCTCCCTATCTTTCTTCATCTTTTCCCTCCTCTTCCCAGAAACCAGACCAGTGATAGGATGAAAGGGATAAAAGCTTAAAACCAAGGTAAGCTGAGGTGGCAGAAGGATAGAGGGAAACCCTCCCAGATCTGGATGAGATTCCACTAATTTCGGCATAAGGGAAACAAATCCTGAGAGGCACACTTCCACCAGGCAAACTGGTAACACTTAAAGCAAGGCTATCTGATTTAGAGTCCCTATTTCATCTACTTAACCCCAAATGCCTTGCAGAGTAGCCAGGAGGTGACATTCACGGGAGGTGACAGGCAGCAGGCCAGAGCTATGTGTTTGGCCCAAGGTCCTGTATCTCCCTATGAGCAGCAAATGACAGAGTTGAGCCCTTTTCTCTCTCTACCATATCCCTTTTTCCCCATACCTGCACCTAACAAGCTGTCCTGGCTAAATTAAACTCATGCCCAGCTCCATACACCCACCACCTTGCCACAACTACTCAAGATTCACACACTTCTCCACTAAGATTCTCAAGGCTAGGTACCTACTAAGAAAGTTGTCTATATACCCTGTTTCCCCGAAAATAAGGCAGTGTCTTATATTAATTTTTGCTCCCAAAGATGCACGAGGTCTTACTTTCAGGGGATGTCTTATTTTTCCATGAAGAAGAATACGGTACACATTTATTGTTAAATGAAAATAAAGGAAATTTATTACCTGTTTATGGTACAGTAGTACGGTAGTTGTCAACACAAACCAGACAAACTGTGAATCCTGCAGTATCAAGAATTTACTCATTTATTCAATGACAATCATCATCTTCTGGAACACATGTGTCAAACACAAGGCCCGCGGGCCAAAACCAGCCCGCCAGGCCTTGCAATGTGGCCCGCACCGCGCTGTCATCACTGCACTCCGCTGTCAGTTTATGACATTGTCAGTTTATGACTGTTCAGTAAACCATTCGGCCCGCGATTTAGGCTGGATTTTAGATTTTGGCCCCTTCTCTGATTGAGTTCGACACCCCTATTCTGGAACATCATCATAACAATCCAATTCCTGAATTTCCTGGTGAATTTCTTATGACTCCATTTCTTTCAGAATCAGTGGACCAAATCTCTCATGTTTAGCCAAGGGGGGCTTTATTTTCGGGGGATGCCTTATATTTCACTCAGAAGGAAACCTGTAAGTAGGTCTTATTTTCAGAGGATGTCTTATTTTCGGGGAAACACGGTAGATATAGGTGCTGGGACCAGCTGGAATGGCTTAGTGGTTGAGCGTCAACCTTTGAACCAGGAGGTCATGGTTTGATTCCCAGTCAGGACACATTCCCTGGTGGTGGACTCATTCTCATGTGAGGCGTGCGAGAGGCAGCCCCAATCTCCCTCTCCGAAATAATAAAAAACTATTTTTTTTTTAAAGTTGCCTAAAGTGACAAGATAGGCTAATTTGTTTGGAACATTTTCAGTCTGGGGTAAGGTTTAATGGGAGCAGATTACATTTCTCGCCTGAGCATAAAACCACAAACAAGGAACTGGAAGCTTCCCAAAGGTGGAATCCATGTTGCTATCCCCTATCTCTTTAGCCAGAGGGTGGGAGTGGAAGCACAGGAATAGAGGTAGGGGTCCTAGAGAAAGATTTAACTTTGAAAATATTTCTCACATACTCTCTTCTGTCACCTCTTGGGTACCTACTATATGTCAGGCCCTGAGTTAAATGCTTTCATATACTATCACCAAAATGAAAAATCACTTTTATCAAACATTCCTATTATGTGCTACTAAATTTAAAAAGCCTAAGGCACATGCAGATGTAGCTGTCCCACTGCCAGTTGAAAATCCAGGCTAGAGATTAGGAAGAGAACAGAAATCTGAGATTCTCCTGAGGACTGAGACACAGAAGTCTCATGACCACAGCCTTATCAGTCCACAGCCTTAAAGACCTCATGCCAACATCTGCTCTCCTTCCTGGGCTTTCACCAGGAAACATCTCTCTCTCGCGCGCGCGCGCTCTCTCTCTCTCTCTCTCTCTCTCTCTCTCTCTCTCCCTCCCTCCTTCACCCCCCAACACACTTAGTCTATAAGTGTAAACATTCTCTACCAGTGAAGAATACAAGATAAGTCAGAGGAAAACCAAAAGCAGTCAGTCATTTCTTCAGAAGAGGAACCTCCTCCTCTCATCTTCCTTGAATATGTAGTTTCTGAGCAACTTCTATTAAGCTCCTGACTAGAGAATATAACATAAGACATGACTCCTTCTTTAAAGAATTTATTCTAGCCCTGGCCAGTTTGGCTCAGTGGATAGAGCATCAGCCTGCAGACTGAAGGGTGCCAGGTTCTATTCCGGTCAAGGGTACATGCCTGGGTTGGGGGCTCAATCCCCAATGGGGGGTGTGCAGGAGACAGCTGATCAATGATTCTCTATAATCATTGATGTTTCTATCTCTCTCTCCCTCTCCCTTCCTCTCTAAAATCAATCTATATATATAAAAAGCCAGAGACCGGAACGCTGTAATAACCAAAATGACCAGTTGCTATGACACACACTGCAGCCAGCAAACCAGTCCGATCAAGGGGTGGGGCCCCAACACCCCAATAGGCCCACAGCCCCTCCCCCCAGCCAGTTCTGCCCCAAATTGGTCCCCTCCTCCAATCAGGGGCAGGGCCGGCTGGCCAACCACCCATGGCCCCTCCTCCAGGCTGCCTGTCCCCCATTAGCCCCCACCACCCTTATCAGTCTGTGGTCCCTCCCCACAGCCAGCCCTGCCCCTATGGCTCCCCCACACACCAATCGGGGGTGGGGCTGGACAGCCAACCTCCCATGACCCCTCCCCAGCTGCTGACCCCCAATCAGCCCCCAACCCCCATCAGGGACGGGGCCCACCAGCCAATCGCCCATGGCCCCTCCCCCCATCCGGCCCAGCCCTGATCGGGCTCCAATCAGGGGCAGGCTGGCTGGCCAATCTCCCACTGTCTCCTCCTCCTGACAGGCACGGCCCCAATCTGCCCCAATTGGGGCTGGGCTGGCCGGAACCCACCCCCATGGGTTCCGGCCAGCCATGCACGAATTCATGCACTGGGCCTCTAGTAAAAATATACTTTAAAAAAAAATAATTTATCCATTTGGAAAGACAAAATCAACACACAGAAAACATATTATAAAAATGGGATTCTGGAATTTCTAGTACATGGAACACAGAGAAGCACAGAGATACTAGTAACACAAAGGGGTGGGTGAAATAAGACAAATGGTGGTGTATCCTGACGTACTCAGATAGCTTTAATTTCAAACACAATCTCCCCTTTTTTTGTTGCATTCCTAATAAAAGATGTGTTTCACTTAAAGAAAAAAATCTCAAATACAAAAATCCAAAACATAAAGTTGAGGATCATTCACTAGAGACAGAAAGGATCCTTCTCTTTGCTATAAAGTTTAAAGAGATACAACCTAATAACCCCATAACCCCTCTCCCTATTGCCACACACACGCACACACACACACACACAATGTTTATGATCATATATAAAGGGTGAAGCAAAGTACTTTTTAAAAGTTTATAAAAGATAATATATTGACAGATGAATATACAAAATGTAGCATATATCTAAAACTTAGTATTATTTAGCCTAAAAAGAAAAAAAATCCTGTCATGGTACATGGGTGAACCACCTCAAGGACATTCTGCTAAGTGAAATAAGCTAGTCACAAGAAGACCAATACGGCATGATTCCACTTTTATGAGGTATCTACAATAGTCAAATTCATAGAAAGAGAAAGTAGAATGGTAGTTACCAAAAGCTAGGGGGAGGGAAAAATGAGGAATTATTTTATGGGTATAAGTGTTTCAGTTTTGCAGGGTGGGAAGAGATTAACAAAAAAACATACGTACATAACCCATGGACATAGACAATAATGTGGTAAAGGCCTGATGTGGGGTGGGGGTTGGGTGGAAAGGGGCAAGAGAGAGAGAAATGGGTGAAATCTGTAATAAAGTCAACAATCCTATATAATATCCTATATAATAAAAGGCTAATATGCAAACTGATCAAACAGTGGAACAACTGGTCGCTATGACACACACTGACCACCAGGGGACAGATGCTCAAAGAAGGATCTGCCCCCTGGTGGTCAGTGCACTCCCACAGAAGGAGAGCCGCTCAGCCAGAAGCTGGGCTCACAGCTGGTGAGCACAGTAGCATTGGCAGGAGAGGAACTAAGAATGTGGGAGCACTAAGGATGTCCAACTGGGGAGCAGGCCTAAGCTGTCAATCAGACATCCCCCGAGGGCTCCCAGACTACAAGAGGGCACAAGCCAGGCTGAAGGACCCTCTCCCCACTCCCCTAGTGCATGAATGTCGTGCACCAGGCCTCTAATAAAAAATAAATAAAAGGGAATAGACAGGAGTGCTAAGAACTGGAGAGAGATAAGAAAGCAGAGTCAAAACTGTTCAATGGATTTATCAAAAAGTAGCTCAGTGGTGATAGTATCAGTTTTATGAGAAGGAATTGCATAAGATTGTGGGAAATGGGACTGAGAAAACAGAAAGTGAATCAAACTTCTTTCAAATGTCTGAATGCCTTTACATTCATTTACCAATAACTGAACTATAACAAGAACAACTGCATACACACAAAGAGAATTCTATACACAAATGATAATTATTATTTGAGATTTAAAATTATATTTCTATGAATGCCCAAAGATAAAGACTTTTATTCTAAGAAGAAAAAAAGAGTTTCAATTCTGGCAATCTGTTGCACAATACGTGCACATACTGTACACTACTGTATGAATGGTACACTTAAAAATGGGTAAGCCAAACTAACTGGTTTGGCTCAGTGGATAGAGATTCAGCCTGTGGACTAAAGGGTCCCAGGTTCGATTCTGGTCAAGGGCATGTACCTTGGTTGCAGGCACATCCCCAGTAGGAGATGTGCAGGAGGCAGCTGATTGATGTTTCTGTCTCATCGATGTTTCTAACTCTCTATCCCTCTCCCTTCCTCTCTGTAAGAAATCAGTAAAACATATTATTTTTAAAATGGTAAGTTTTGTCATGTTTTTTAATACAATTTTTTAAAAAGGCAATGCATATATGAGTAAAAACAAAAGAAACTTCAGCAACACATAATTATAAAAAATAAAAAAATAAAAAAACTTCTGGAAGTACTCTGGGTACATATATTGAGTCCATTCCTTTTTCATACAAACACTAAAGCTAACAGGCCTTTAGTTTTCTGTTAATGATAGATCTTAGAGACTACTGTTTTGGCTTTTAATATATTTTTATTGAATTCAGAGAGGAAGGGAGAGAAAAAAAACATGAATGATGAGAGACAATCACTGATTGGGGATCTGGGGATCGAGCCCACAATCCAGGCATGTGCCCTGACTGGGAATGGAACCATGACCTCCTGGTTCATAGGTCAACACTCAACCACTGAGCCACAAGACTACTGTTGTGTGTGTATGTATGTGTGTATGTGTGTGTGTATCTAATTCTTTTTCATAGAGCATAATATGATAATATCTACCATAATTTACTCAATTTGTATCTTACTGATGTATTTTTAAGCAAAATGTATTAAATGCTTTGTATACCAATTTTGCATATTTTTCCTCTCAACAAAAATGTTAAAATGTCATTCTTTATCCTCCAAGCAGCTATTAATTATGACTGAAATTTACTTTGGCTTTAATTTAATAGTGTTTCACTCTGGCTCATTTCTGATAGGCTGTATGCTAACTTGGTCATTATCACAAGGAATCCCCAAAGATATGAACTATTTGTTTATTTTAGAGACAGTGCAATGAAGTAGAATGAGTGAGGACTCTACAGACATATCGAGGTTCAAATCTCAGTTCTGCTATCTCCAAGTTAATCCATCTCTCAGAGCCTCTGGCTTGTCATCTGTAAGTCAAAGGCAATACTATCTATCTCCTACATATATGAAATTACCATACAGAGCTAAAGTCCATTAAAGGGGACCAAAATGTGCCCTAGCCAATTTGATTCGGTGGATACAACATTGGCCTGTGGGTCCCAGGTTTGATTCTAGTCAAGGGCACATACCTTGGTTGCAGGCTCCTCCCCAGCCTGGGCCCTGGTTGGGGCTTGCGCAGGAGGCAACCAACTGATGTGCACCATTGTTTCTATCTTTCTCTCTCTCTCTCTCTCTTCCACTCTCCCTAAAAATCAATGGAAAAGTATCCCCAGGCAAAGAATAGTGCTGCCTGGAGAAGTGGTAAAGGATAAGAGGGAATCCGAACCATTGATAAGAGAATAGGGAGTTCTGGCAGAGGCAACAACATATGTAAAGAGTGAGGGTTGTGCAGAACCACAAAGCACCAACACAGGTACAAACAAGGTGAAAGGCAATTTAGTCAACAAGTACCTGAGTAATCTATGCACTAGGCACTGAAGATACAATCATTCACAAGGTTCCTGTCTTCAAGGAACTTACCCAATGTATTTTTGGGAGAAAGAAAAGACAAACTAAAAAGTTGTAAGTGAGCTAATGGAAGCAAACAGGGTGCTAAATAACATGTGAGTGTGAGTAATATGGAGTGGCCAGAAAAGACCTCTAAGAGAAGATAATACTTAACGGAAACTTAAAGGCAAGGGAGCCCTGGCTGGTGTGCTCAGTTGGTTGGGCACCGTCTAGTGTACCAAAATGTTGTGGGCTCAATACCTAGTTGGGAGTGTGCGGGAGGCAGCGGGTCGATGTTTCTCTCTCACATTGATGTCTCTCTCTTAAAATCAATTTTAAAAAAATAATTTTTTAAAAAGAAAAGGGATAGTTAATGAGGTGAAGAGCAGGGTAAAGTTTTCTGGACAGAGGCTATAGCACTGCAAAGGTCCTAAAGCCAGAGAGCAAAGAGGTCCAGGCACTTCAAGGGTGCCTGCAGGAGACAGACATATGGGGGAAGAAGGGCTTGGAATAAGCCCTGAGAAAGTTTTTGCTGGGCCTTGTAGACCATAATTTGGACAAAACTGTGCAACAGTTTATTCCAATCTGAGACACTGGACTTGATTGTACACATAATAGAAATCCAATAGAGAATTTGAAAAGGAGAGAGATCAGTTGACAGGATGAGATGTTTTATGGGAGGACAGTGGGAACTTTACAGAGGATGACCACAGTAGGAAGGACAGTTTGGAGACCAAATGAAGATAACCTATATTAGGGCTGGTCTATGTGCATAGGAAAAAGAGGCACCCCAGAGATAAATCTGAAGTATACCTGGCAGCCGTTAAGGTCTATATTCTAGCCTGCCTTCTAAATCCAAAGTGAATGCCCCTTGTAAACCCCAGATACTGAACTGACGTGGGGGAGTCATAAAGTCCTGCTACCTCATCTGGGCTCTGCACCTATGATGGCAATGAGAAGACAGGTACAAGTACACAGAGACATTTATCCATTGTCCCCAATGGACAACTAATGTTCCTAGGACCTTAGGATCCAAGGAAAGGGTTCAAAGCCCATTCCTTCCCCTTTATAAGTCAGGCGTCAAGCAGACTTCTGTAAGTCAGAGTTTTTCTGCATATGGTCTGCATATGACTGGTGTATCAGAATCACCAGGGAAGCCAATCAAAATGCAGATTCTTGCTTACCAATCCATACCTACTGAATCAGAATAGCTGGGAAGAGACGAATAATCTGCATTTTAAGTAAGTATTCAGCTCCCCTTACACAATCTTTATCCCCCATGGGTAATTCTAATGCATTAAAGATTCAAAATCATAGCTCTAGAAAGAGGGCTAATGGAAGAAAGCCCTCACTTGAAGCTAATTGGCAATATCAAAATTAGGGTACTATGGCATTGGCAGGTGTAGTTCAGTTGGTTGGAGCATCGTCCAGTATACTGAAAGGTGGTGGGTTTGATTCCTGGTCAGGGCACATATCCAAGTTGTGGGTTTGATCTTGTCAGGGCACCATCAGGAGGCAACTGATTGATGTTTCTCTCTCTCTCCCCCACCCTCTCTCTCCCTTCCTCAAAAAATCAATATTAAAAAAAAAAAAATTTAAATTAGGGGACCATGTAAAGTCAAGAGTCAAACTAGGCATAGAAAGAAGAGTCAGAATAGATTATGAAATTTGAAGACCACAAAGTAGAAAACAAGAGACAGGATCTCAGAGCCTTAGAGAACAGAGGAGTCAAAGTTGGGAGCACTCACACTCTTGGGGAATGATCTCCAGGTCTCTTAGATTGGTTTTCCTAATGGAGCCCTAGGATAGAAGTACAAATGCCTAGCCTTACATGGGTCTTAGACTGCCCAGTATAATACACATAATCCAACCAACCTTCAAAAGAGAACACAATCCTCCTCAATAAGTACTGTTTCTATCCTGATGATTCCCTTTAGCACCCACCATTATGCCACCTATTACTCTGCAGAAGAGCTCCAGGCTACACAGAAAAACTGAGGGTTAATGACAAGCACTATTCTACTAGACACGTCAGAGGCCCCTAATGCTGACAAACTCAAGGACCATTCCAGGTCAGAAACTTTGAAGTCCACTGCCTACACACCTTCAGATTCTACCATCTATGTACACCTAGCCATCTTCTACTATTCCTTAATATGCTTCACCTATGAGAGTACCACCTTATATTCTACATTATCATGTCCCTCCCCAAAATTGAGAGAGAAATTCCAGTCAGGCTAGGCAGAGAGCCCTGAATTCCTGAGGCTGCTGAGGCCAGCTCCTATGCCTGGTTTGGTGAGAGGATAGCCTGAAGGATTGCTTACCCTGCCTGATGGGAATACCAGTATTGCTACAGGCTTCTATACAGAAATCTTTTTTCAAAGATGCGGTATTTGCACCTAGAATAATTAAAGGGAGTGAAGGTTGGCTCTTGGGAGCAGAAACTAAAGTGGGGAAAAAGTTAACCTAGAATTTCTGGAGGAAATTAAGGTAGGATTTGATTGTATATAGCACATAAAATAGCAAGTAATATGCAATACAGATCAAACCCTTGTAGGCCTAACTACCTAATATTTCTTATAACCCAAAAGTTGTTTCCACACTAAAGAGCTAAGAATGCTAAAGATGATTTGAGCAACCCCCAAGATTATTTATGGTCCTAATCCTGACTTGCTTGTTCGGTCCCTTCTTACACTCCACCCACTATCCTGATTCTTTACATTTCTGACCTAATGATTCAGCTTCCTGTTTCATCTTTGCCTCACCTTATCCCTAAGGCCTTTTTTTTTTTTTTTTTTTTTTAAATATATTTTATTGATTTTGTACAGAGAGGAAGTGAGAGAGATAGAGAGTTAGAAACATTGATGAGAGAGAGTCATCGATCAGCTGCCTCTTGCACACCCCCTACTGGGGATATGCCCGCAACCAAGGTACATGCCATTGACCGGAATCGAACCCGGGTCCCTTCAGTCCCCAAGCCGACGCTCTATCCATTGAGCCAAACCGGTCTCGGCTGGCCTTTTTGCTTCTTTCCTTGCTTAGGATTTTACTCCAGTCTGTTACTCTGCATAAGCCACTAGGAGTATCCAAATCCTCAACCTCTGTCCTCTTCATTCATGCCCGTTTCATGGACAAGTTCCCTGCCAGACTTACTCTGATTTTATGAACATGTCTCTCAGACAGATGAGTATATTAGATGGTTCCTTTCAAGAATACTAGATGATTCAGATAATAAGCCAGGGCCAAATGGCTTGACATTTGAAGATACATTTTGTTGCCCCTTAGGTGATAGCCCTGGTATTACATCCCTCCTACCCAACACCCCCACCTCAAGGGATTCTTCCAGCCCACAGCAGCTAGGACTAAGAGTACATGGTAGGCAAGACATGGGCCTTTACCCGACAGAAACTAGTCTAGTTAACCGAAACCGGTTTGGCTCAGTGGTAGAGCGTCGGTCTACGGACTGAAAGGTCCCAGGTTCGATTCTGGTCAGGGGCATGTACCTTGGTTGCGGGCACATCCCCAGTAGGGGGTGTGCAAGAGGCAGCTGGTCAATGTTTCTCTATCATCGACGTTTCTAGCTCTCTATCTCTCTCCCTTCCTCTCTGTAAAAAATCAATAACATATATTTTTTTAAAAAAGACAAGGAAATAATTACAATATTAATGATAATTAAAGGCAATACTTTAAAAACTGTAAGATTAAGAAGGTTAATAAGGTGAAATTACACCTAAGCTAAAACTTGAAGGATAAATAGGAGATACTCAGGCAGTGGCAAGGCATTTGAGAAAGAGTGTTCTAAGGAGAGGGAACAGTATATGCAAAGGCCCTCAGCAAGAAAGCACAGCTGAAGAGATGGGATGGGCTGGGGAGTAAGGAGGCCAAGGTAGGGGGTATGCTAAGAAGTAGATGATGCTGGAAAGACCAGGAAGGGCCTCATAAGACATATGGAGCTGTTCCATCATTCACTTAACAAGTATTCATTGAGTTCCTACAATGTGCCAAGCACTGTCCTCAGAGAATTTATATTCTAACTAGAGGAGACTATAAACAAATGTGTGAATAAACCAGAAAAATATCATATTGCTAAGTGCTACACAAAGGACTAAAAAAGGTGATGTTATGGAAATTATATGGGTAGCTACTTTAGAATCATTGGAAAGTCAGAGTAAGGCCTCTCTGAGATGACATTTAAAAACAAGTATCTCAGCTCTGGATGGGGTTGCTCAGTTAGAGCACTGGTCCACCCACCCGAAGGATCTCAGGTTCAATTTCTAGTCAAGGGCACGTACCTGAGTTAAAAGTCCTATCCCTAGTCCCGGTTGAACCATTTGTGGTTGGGCATATTTGGGAGGCAACCAATCGATGTCTTTCACATCAATGTTTCTCTCTCTCTCTCTCACTCCCCTCTCCCTCCCACCCTTCCATTCCCTCTAAAGATCAATGAGGAAAATATCCTCAGGTGAGGATGAACAAAAAAACAAATATATAGATATCTCAGTAAAAAGAAAACAGTAATTCAAAGATCAAGGGAAAAACATTCTAGGTGGGGGTAATAGTACATGCAAAAGCCCAACAGAAAGATCACTGAAGATTTTTTAAACAGGAGAGTTAGATCACAATTATTCTCTCTCTCTCTCTCTCTCTCTCTCGCTCTCGCTCTCGCTCTCGCTCTCGCTCTCTCTCTGTTAATCCTCGTAAATTGAACCTGTGACCCTTCAGTCCGAGGGCTGATGCTCTATCCACTAAGCAAAACAGGCTAGGGCTTACATTTTATTTTATTTTTATATATTCTTAAATATGCTTTTATTGATTTCAGAGAGAGGAAAGGAAAGGGAGAGATAGAAACATCAATGATGAGAGAATTACTGATAGGCTGCCTCCTGAACGCCCCACACTGGGAATCAAGCCTGCGACCTGGGCATGTGCCCTGACTGGGATTTAAACCATGATGTCCTGGTTCATAGGTTGATGCTCACCCACTGAGCCAGGCCAGCTTGGCTAGGGCTTACATTTTATAAAGCTGGCTGCAGTGAGGAGAATGGAATGGAATTGGGAGACGATAAAATCAAGACTGAAGATAGTGACTGTGTGGGGAGGAGGAGGAGGAAGAGGAAGAGGAATAGAACAACAGTAACTACAAGGAAGACAATGATAACTAAAACTAAGACTAAGAAGACAAGTAGGGGATGGGGAGAGGAGAAAAAAGAGGGAGGGGACGGGAGGAGAATGAGGAGCCAACTATGATGATGATAACAGCTAACATTCACATAGCACTTACTAGTTGCCAATCCATCCCTAAGCAGATATACACAGATACTCCATTTTACAAATAAGGAAACTAAGGTACAGAGTAGTAACAATGAAGAAGGAAAGAAAGCATTCCAGAAAAAAGGTTTCAAGAAATATTTGCCGAAACCAGTTTGGCTCAGTGGATAGAGTATCAGCCTGTGGACTGAAAGGTCCCGGGTTCGATTCCGGTCAAGGGCATGTACCTTGGTTGTGGGCACATCCCCAGTAGGGAGTGTACAAAAGGCAGCTGATTGATGATTCTCTCTCATCGATGTTTCTAACTCACTATCCCTCTCTCTTCCTCTCTATAAAAAAAATCAATAAATTAAATTTAAAAAAAGAAAGAAATATCGGGGAGGCCCTGGCCATGGCTCAGTGGATAGAGTGTCAGCCTGTGGACCAAAGGGTCCCAGGTTCGATTCTGGTCAAGGGCATGTACCTCTATTGCAAGCTTCTCCTCAGCCTAGGTCCTGGTCAGGACGAGTGCAGGAGGCAATCAATCGATTTGTTTCTCTTACATTGATATTTTTCTCTCTCTTTCCCTCTCTCTAAAAATCAATGGGAAAATATCCTGAGGTGAGGATTAAAATATCACAAGTCCTAGTGATAAGCTTGTTGTCAATTGTAGAAAGGGAAGGACGGACTTAAAATTTACTACTAGGTTTTGGGGCCTAATAACTATGTAGGTCAATGGGGCTGTTTATCATGTGACAGGAGACTGGATTTTATCAAGTCGGCAAAACAATCTAGTGGAGTTGTCCATAAAAGTAGTTGGAGAGAGATTTGGGCACCATACATGTGTAGATGGAAACTAAAGCCATCAGAGAGTGGGATCACCTAGAGAAGAATATGAGAAAAAAGGGGGGAAAAGGCCTAGGAACAGAATGCGGACACTGAAAACACAACAGGAATCATTCATAACAAAAAAAAAATTGAAAGAACCTTAATGTTCCTTGATAGTAAAGTAGCTAAAATAAAACACAGTATATCTACTCTATGAAATATTGTAAAGTAGCCAAAAAGAATAAGTATCTTTTGTTTTAATCCTTACCTGAGAATATTTTTTCCATTGATTTCTAGAGAGAGTGGGAAAGTAGAAGGGAGGGAAGAAGGGGAAAGAGAGAGAGAAAAACATCGATTGGTTGCCTCCACATGTGCCCCTACCAGAGCTAAGGAATCTGCAACCAAGGTATGTGTCCTTGGCCCAAAACTGAACCCTTGACCCTTTGGTCCATGGGCCGGGGCTCTAACTACTAAGCAAACTGGCCAAGGTAGAAAAAGTATCTTTATGTACCAGCATAGAATACTATCAAGGCATACTACTGAATCAAAGACAGAAATATCACAATACATAAAATGTAACCCTATTTGTATAAATAAATAAAATATAAAAATTATACTTTAGCCAGAACCGGTTTGGCTCAGTGGATAGAGCGTCGCCTGCAGACTGAAGGGTCCCAGGTTCGATTCCGGTCAAGGGCATGTACCTTGGTAGTGGGCATATCCCCAGTAGGGGGTGTGTAGGAGGCGACTGATCGATGACTCTCTCTCATCGATATTTCTAGCTTTCTGTCTCCCTCCCTTCCTCTCTGTACAAAATCAATAAAATATATATATATGTATATTTTTTTATTTTTTTTTAATTATACTTTAATTTTTTTCTGGCTCATACATATATATACAAACATACAGAAAAAAAGTATACTCCAAACCAACAGGTTACTTCTGAGGAATAGAAATAATTAAAATGTGAGAGCAGGAGTATTCAAAATATCTACAATGTTCTGATTTTTTAAAGATCTGTTCTTTGTAAAATTAAATGGCAATTTTTCAAAAAAATGGGAATTTGTACTGACTTCTCAACTTTGCTCTGAACCAAATTGTTCTTAAAAAAAAAAAACCTTAATTTTTTTCTACAAAGGACATCATTTGCTACAGATACTAAATTTTCTGTCCCCTCACTGGCCTTGATGTTCTGATCTTCTGGCTTTCCATCTGCCCACATCTGTAACATTAATACCAAGCCCCGTAATTCCATGCTCTATTCTGATTCCTTAAGCCTGGCTACTAATCCCCTAGCCTGGCCAGAGCCCCAGGAGAGGAGGTCAGACACCAAAATGCTACACAAACATGGGAGAATGAGTATAGATGCCAGCATGAAGGACAGGGATCAACTAGCCTTGCTGGCCAGCAGAAGTGTCAAAAGAGAAAAGGTATTTGAAAGTCTGAAAGCAGCTTTGCAGTACTGAGGAATGGGGCTAGGGGACAGTGAGGCAAAATCAGGTGGGAGTAGTATGAGGTAAGCTAAAAAAAGAACCAATTGCACTTATAAAAATTCCAAGTGGAGTACTGTAATATGGTGAAAACCAGATTTACAGTAAAGGGAAGAGAAGCTACATTCTACGAATGGGTCAGGAGCAGAGTATGTGGAGATATGTGTTTGGGGATATCTAGAAGAGTCACCTCATATCAGAGCAGTAATTTCAGGAGGCACAGTATAAAAATTTAAAAGCTGGAGCAACAGAATGCAGCCAGGAACTTGGCTATCTTCTGAAAAGAAAAGAGGTTCTACAAATGAGAAGAAAAAATACTGAATAAAACCTTTCCTTCTGTAAACCAAAGACAGAGAGATCATGGCAGATTTTTAGCGACTGTGCTCTTAACTTCCAACTTTCTGAGGATGAGAGACAATATATTTGGTCTCCATGTTTTCCTGGTTACCCAAAGAAATGATACTGCCTAGGTCTTACGCAAGGCTGATTCATCACCAATTAGTCTATATCACAGCCTGCTGAGCCTTATGTCTCACGCATTCACATACCAGACAGATCTAGGAAAAAAACAACCTGTGTGAGCTGTCAAAGTCCTCTCAGATACCTGACCTCACCCTCTGAGGTAGGTTTCATTTCAAAACTGAAAGGGATTGAAGGGCTGGGGAAATCCAAAGATCAACAGAGCCAGAATAGGTGATTCCCAGTAAAATAGGGTCCCAGGCTAGAACTCAAAACAGAAACCAGACCACTGATAAGACACAGTTTATGATATCTGTCTCCAGCCTTCAGATGCCATTTTTATGTTTTTCAAAATATACAAGAGAGCGTGGCCATGATTATCCAATTTCTGATAACTAAATATCTAATTCTGCCGAAACCGGTTTGGCTCAGTGGATAGAGCATCAGCCTGCGGACTCAAGGGTCCCAGGTTCAATTCCGGTCAAGGGCATGTACCTTGGTTGCAGGCACATCCCCAGTGGGGGGCGTGGAGGAGGCAGCTGATCAATGATTCTCTCTCATCGATGTTTCTAGCTCTCTATCCCTCTCCCTTCCTCTCTGTAAAAAAAAAAAATCAATAAAATATATTATAAATAAATAAATAAATATCTAATTCTCCAAGTGTTCAATCACCTTCCTGGCTTAAGTTTTAGAGCTTTGCAGTAACTCCAATAACTGAGATACTAGGGAACTAGTGAATTTTGCAGCCCTTCAAATGGACCACATTTTAATTATAATGAACTTAATCATTTCTTCTTCCTTTGGCAAAATTCCTTTCACTAAAAAATTTCCAAGTAATTCATGATGGCCCTCTCATTAGAGCAATATCCACTACAATGAAAGTCTAACTCACAAAGGAGTCAGGCTATTTGCTTGAGGTTCATTTTAACTAGTTTTCTCATCTATAAAATAAGGAGCTGGAAACAGATGGAAGGAAAGCAATAAAGCTTTTTGAACTAAGAAAAGACTTAAGTTTCTAAGTCTAAAAGGTTCACCAAGTGGCAAGCGTTATTTTAAAAAGACACTCACTAAGGGTATCATGGCAAAACATAAAGCACAAAGAAAAATTTACAAACTTCCAGAAAGAGAAAACAGGTTATTACTTACAAAGAAAAAAGTATCCTATTGGCATATCTGTATCACAGAAACTGAAGACAGTAAAAAGCTGCATACAGACTTTGTAGAGACTAGTACTATTCAAGAATGCTAAATCCATACAAGGTATCATTTATATACCTGAAGGTTAAAAAAAACAAAAAAACTGGATATATAAGGACCTAGAAAGTATCACCCATGTCCCTTTTCTAAGAAAATCATTCAAAGAAGTATTCTAGTCAAATTAATATTTAAAATTGGAACAAAGCTAGAAAATACAAAGTATACAAAGGAGTGTTTCCTTTCCCCTCAAAAAAACCTTTTCACAAGGTTGTACCAGATGACTTCTGATGGCCTTTTGAGTACAGGCAAAAACTGCCCTGTACACAACCGGCCCAGGCAGTCCGGGTCTGTGAGTCGTTCGTCACCTAGTGGTTTGATGAAGTAAATGCAGCTTCATCAAGTGCCTGGATAAACCACCAGCCATTTTGTGAACTTTGTGTACAGGGCAGAAATCTGATATCCTAGAGATTACAAGAGTAGGAGACTATCTCCAGTCTCATATGCAGTTGTATAGATTCAGCTCATTATCCATTCATTCCCCCAAAATATGTGAAGGGTCCACACTTTGTGCCTATCATGAAGCATAAATTTGTTGCAAGGCTGTACTTACAAAGTAGTAAGAGACAGAGATTGCTTCTGTGCAGACCAATCTGAATTGAATGCAAGTATAGATGCTACAAGAAAACTATAGCCCTGGCCTGTTTTTCTCAGTGGTTAGAGTACTGATTTGGGGACTGAAGGGTCAGGGGTTCGATTCCTGGTCAAGGACACATACTGGATTGCAGGTTCGCTCCCTGGTCGGGGTGCAGGAGGGAGGCAACCAATTGATGTGTCTCTCTCATAGATGCATCTCTCTCTCTCTGTGTCCCTCCCTTCCATTCTCTCTCCCAAACAACTCTCTAAAAAAAATCCTAGGGTGAGGATTAAAAAAAAATTTTTAAAGAAAACTGTAAATATGTTTTATGAATATGAAGAATGTTTCCCAACATTCACAAGATTGGCATGTAGTAGACTGTATTTCTTCTGTATGGTTCCAGGGGACAGGCCTAAAATGGATAAGTTATCTAATTGTATTAAAATTCAAAACAAGAAATAACTTCCTACCAATGAGAGCTATTCAACAATATAATGGGACTCCTCAAGAAGTGATGAGTTGCCGAAACCGGTTTGGCTCAGTGGATAGAGCGTCGGCCTGCGGGCTGAAAGGTCCCGGGTTCGATTCCGGTCAAGGGCATGTACCTTGGTCGCGGGCACATCCCCAGCAGGGGATGTGCAGGAGGCAGCTGGTCTATGTCTCTCTCTCATTGATGTTTCTAGCTCTCTATCTCTCTCCCTTCCTCTCTGTAAAAAAATCAATAAATATATTAAATTTTAAAAAAAGAAGTGACAAGTTTCTCAGCAATGGAAGTATTCAAAAGGAATTTGGATGGTCATCTGTCAGGGAATGACAAGAAAGCATTCCTGTCACTAACTGGATGGCAATCTGGAGACAAGGAGCTTGCCTGTATTACTGCACAGGCCCTTTCCAACTCCAAGGGTCTATCATTCTAAATAGAACAAAAACAAAACAATCAAACAAAACCCACTAATAAGTAGTCCTCCCTCTGCTTTTTTTCTTCCAGCTCCAAACAGTCATTATAATTTAGTGGATTTGATACCACTTTCCACTTGAGTAAACGCAGACAAGGTATTTAACTCTATTTACTTCACTTTCATTATCTGTAAATATACAAGTACCTATCTCATAATATTACTATGAAGATTAAGTAATATAATGCTTTGTAAAGTACTTAAAACAGTGCCTCTCACATAGAAAATATATAAAACTAGCATCTTGAAAAAGAAAGTGAACTGGGGAGGTTGGGGATAGTTTGGAAAGTGAAACCTAAATGTGCTGCTTGTTTTAGTTATCTATACCCAATCCTCAACCAAAGCATTCCTGACTGTTGCTGGCCTGAGGCAAGGTTCCCTTGGCAACCATCCTCAAAAAAGAGATCAGACCTACCTTCTTCAGGAAGGCAGCTCACTCTCTGCCCAGAGCTCTGGCATCTTCCCAGCACAAAGCAGATTCCCTAAAACCTCACAAATACCACTCACTGCTTCAAAATCAAGAAGCTGAGCTACTATTACTCTCATTTCATATGATCAATGACAGAACATCAGAGGTAGGAGGGATCCATCTCAGAGACGGTTCAGAGCGACACATTTGCTTAATGGCTGTGAACAATATGGCTGAGAAAAGTGAAGTTCTGGACCAGGCAAGTTGGTGATAGGGTTAAGACAAGATCACCTGGCCGGTGTGGCTCAGTTGGTTGAGTATCATCTCATGCACCATAAGATCGCTGGTTCGATTCTGGGTCAGGACACATGCCCAGGTTGTGGGCTCGATCCCCAATGGTGGGTGACCAGGAGGCAGCTAACCGATGTTTCTCTCTTTCCCTCCCTCTCTGTAAAATCAATAAAAAAATAATATGGAGAGCTGAAGATGGCGGCTGGCAGGACAGAGCTGAAAGAGAGGAAGTGAGTGAATGAGGGTATGAAAGGAGAGTGTGTGGATGGGCATGGTGTGTGTGAGTGAGGGAAAGTTAAATCTCGAAGCAGCAGCAGAGGCAGGCAGACATGCTCTCCTTGACAAGGAGAGACTACCACTGCTGCGGACACTCACCGGACAGCGGGACTCCAGCATGGAGCCCACGCCATCTTGAAGGGAAGAATAATTTTTTTAGAAACTCATCTCCACCACCACCAAGACAGGCCTTGTACCGAAACCGGTTTGGCTCAGTGGATAGAGCGTTGGCCTGCGGACTGAAGGGTCCTGGGTTCAATTCCGGTCAAGGGCATGTACCTTGGTTTCGGGCAGGTCCCCAGTAGGGGGTGTGCAGGAGGCAGCTGATCGATGACTCTCTCTCATCGATGTTTCTAACTATCTCTCTCCCTTCCTCTCTGTAAAAAAACAATGAAATATATATTAAAAAAATAAAAATTAAAAAAAAGACAGGCCTTGGAATTGCCCCACGACCCAGCATCCACTCCAGCCAATATCCTGCTTCCCCAGCTGCAGACCCGTGGACCCTGGGACCTCCACCTCCAAAGCAAGACACCCATGAAAAACACACATGGTATCAAAACAAACCAGAGGAAAATCATTTGGGCAAAAAATGAAAAAGGATCCCAAATCAAAGTTATAGAAAATATTCCTTTACTAAATTTTGGTCGAGAATATGTTTGTATATTTTCAGAAAACATTTCTAAGACCATGTGGATTCCTGCAACAGAGAGGAATTGACAGGACTGCTCCAGCCATGAAGACAGAAGAGAAGCCGTCCAGAGATAGAAGATGCTAACGACGCCTTGCCATACTAGCAGACAGCAGCTGTGCATCACTGAAGGTTTCCCAGGACCAAACCAGAGACGGTCGGACCTGAATCACCACCATTTGTCCACCATCCAGAACTGAAATATCATTGCTGACATGTACACATAAGGAACTTTGTTTGACATTGAAACTGGGACTCAAAAGAACTGCTGGCCCAGAAAGAAACTCACTACAGACTAATTCATTAGCCTCTCAGCATAACCATTATGGCCTGTCTCATTTTCGGTTCTTTTAAGTGTATTTCTTGTATCACATGATCTCACGCATCCAGGGGAAATAATGAACAAAAAAACTGATGAACAAAAACAGACCCGGAGACAGGGAAGCATCGATCAGACTGTCAAACCTCAGAGGGAAGGTAGGGGAGTGTGGGGGAAAGGAGGAGAGATCAACCAAAGGACTTGTAAGCATGCATATAAGCCTAATTAGTGGTTATGGACAACAGGGGAGATGGGGGAATACATAGGGAGGGGTTTGGGATGGGAATGGGGGATGAGGACAATTATGTGATACCATAATCAATAAAAAAATTAATAATAATAATAATAATAATGAGGAGGAGGAGGAAGGTCACAGGCCCAACACTCAAAATCTTCCCATTTTTTCAATAGGAAAAACAACTGGTCCTACTAAGCCACCAGGCCCATACTTTACACATGTAAGGGAGGAATAGGAGCAGTAGAGTGTAGAGGTTAAAAGCATGGATGCTGGAACCAGAATGCTTATTCAGATCCCAGCTGTACCACTTACTGTGTAATTTTAAGCCAGTTTCCTAACCTCTCTTTGTTTCTATAAAATAGGGGTAAGAGCAACTATTTTACAGCATTATTTTTAAGGTTAGATGAGATAATCCATGTAAAATGCACGGCACACAGAAAGTGTTCAACATATACATTGCTCTACTTCTCATCATTACCAGGTGTATTAAGAAGAGAAACAAATCATACTAACAAGAGACCAGACAAGCGTCTACCTCTAATCCAAAGAACACTGGGAAGGACACAGGTCCTACTAAGGTTAAAAGAAAACATCCTATGGGTTAGTTAGGGAGAAGACCATCATCAACCCACCACTCATTCATTTTTTTGGATCTAGGTAAGAATCAACCCAAAGAATAACCAAGCACATGCTATGGTGATAAGATGCTTAAGATAACAAATGAAGATTAGTCCAAACCCAAACCTAACTTTCACATCTATGTTTACCTCAGGTTGGACAAAATGCAGTTCTTATCCATTCTCTTCCCCTCAACCCATGAAGGTGGTGTAACGTAATGGTTAAGAAAGAGTTCTGACCAGGACCGGTTTGGCTCAATGGATAGAGCGTCGGCTTGGGGACTGAAGGGTCCCGGGTTCGATTCCGGTCAAGGGCATGTACCTTGGTTGCGGGCATATCCTCAGTAGGGGGTGTTCAAGAGGCAGCTGATCGATGACTCTCTCTCATCGATGTTTCTAACTCTCTATCTCTCTCCCTTCCTGTCTGTATAAAATCAATAAAATATATTTTTTTTAAAAAAAGAAAGAAAGAAAGAGTTCTGAAGTCTGGCTACCTCAGAGCAAATCCCATCATTTATTTGCTGTGTCCCTTAGGCAAAAAAAAAAAAAAAAAAAAAAACCTTACCTCTCTCTAAGCTTTGTTTCTCCATCTGTTAAAAGAAGATAACAATTATTTTAATTATGATAACAGCTGACATTTGATGAGCATTTTCTTTTTTTCTTTTTTTTAATATATTTTATTGATTTTTGTACAGAGTGGAAGGGAGAGAGATATTGAGAGTTCGAAACATCAATGAGAGAGAGCCATCGATCAGCTGCCTCTTGCACACCCCCTACTGGGGATATGCCCGCAACCAAGGTACATGCCCTTGACCAGAATCGAACCCGGGACCCTTCAGTCCCCAAGCCAACACTCTATCCATTGAGCCAAACCGGTCCCGACTGATGAGCATTTTCTATGTGTCAAGCCCTCTGTTAAGCACTTTATATGGCTTAATTATTTTAATCATTACAACAATTTTATAAAGAAAGTACTATTATTACCCTCACTTTACAGATACAGATGAGGAAAATGAAGTATTTTTCTTTTCTTTTTCTTTTTTTTAAAATATATTTTATTGATTTTATATAGAGAGGAAGGGAGAGAGATAGAGAGTTAGAAACATCGATGAGAGAGTCATCGATCAGCTGCCTCTTGCACAACCCCTACTGGGGATATGCCCACAACCAAGGTACATGCCCTTGACCAGAATCGAACCCGGGACCCTTCAGTCCCCAAGCCGACGCTCTATCCATTGAGCCAAACCAGTCCTGGCTGATGAGCATTTTCTATGTGTCAAGCCCTTTGTTAAGCACTTTATATGGCTTAATTATTTTAATCATTACAACAATTTTATAAAGAAAGTACTATTATTATCCTCACTTTACAGATAAAGATGAGGAAAATGAAGTATTGTTCTTTTCTTATACAAGGCCATATGGCTAGTTGCTGGCAATGCTTGGCTCTGTGGATAGAAACATTGGCCTGCAGACCAAAGGTCCCAGGTTTGATTTAAATTAAGGGCATGTACCTCGGTTGCAGGCTCCTTCCTGGTCTGGGCCCTGCTCAGGACTCATGCAGGAGGCAACCAATTGATTTGCTTCTCTCAAATAAATATTTCTCTTTCCCTCTCTCTTCCACTTTCTCTAAAAATCCATGGAAAATATCCTTGGGTGAGGATTTAAAAAAAAAAAAAAGCTGAAGAATCAGTGCTAGAGGTCTGACCTCAAAGTCTATGTTCCTTACTCCTACCGTGTTTCCCCGAAAATAAGGCATCTTCCAAAAATAAGACCTAGTGCATGGAAAGATAAGACATCCCCTGAAAATAAGACCTAGCACAACTTTGGGAGAAAAAATTAATATAAAACACTGTCTTATTTTCGGGGAAACGAGGTAACATGTTCTACCTCTCATAGCACCAGCCTCATATGGTTAGGTTTATTAAAATAAGACAATCCACAAAATGTGCTTAGCACAATGCCAGTTTCATCAAGGTTAGCCATTAATATTACTGCTATTATCATCATCACAGACTCCTTTGAACCTCTCTCAAATTCTACAGTCTCCTGAGTTCCAATTTCACCTAAAGGGAAATAGTTGTTTTCCTTTCTAGATACCAATTCACTAGGCAGCAAGGAGTGGGGTTCTAGCATTTCATTTCTCTCATGCAATATAGGAATAAGCATCTGAGTAAAGAGAAATATTTTCTGTAAACAACTATTCTATAAAGCAATATATGTATTTTCAAAAATAAAAGCTTCGTTGTTCTCATTAGAAAAGACACATGCTTATTATTCTTTCAGCCGAAATCAGGTTTGGCTCAGTGGACAGAGCGTCAGCCTGCGGACTTAAGGGTCCCAGGTTTGATTCCGGTCAACGGCATATACTTGCTTGCGGCACATCCCCAATAGGAGGTGTTCAAGAGGCAGCTGATCGATGATTCTCCCTCATTGATGTTTCTAACTCTCTATCCCTCTCTCTTCCTCTCTGTAAAAAATCAATAAAATATATATATTTTTAAAATAATAAAAAATAAAATATTCTTTCAAAATAAAGCAGAAATATTCAGTACTTGCTAAAAAAAAGAAAAAATTTATCTGCCCTTTACAATCTTTTCTTTTCAATCAATCAATCTCCTAGTCTCAAACCCATGTTAGTCATTTAATCCACACATTATCTCTATTTGATAAATGCAGAAACTGAGATGCAAGACCAAATGGCTAATAAGTGGATAGTCAAGAATTCCAGAAAAGAATTTTCAGATATGAAAGAGGTGAAGATAGTAAACTTTTTTTTTTAATATATATTTTATTGATTTTTTTTACAGAGGAAAGGAGGGGGATAGAGAGTTAGAAACATCGATGAGAGAGAATCATCGATCAGCTGCCTCTTTCACACCTCCTAGTGGGGATGTGCCCAGAACCCAGGTACATGCCCTTGACCGGAATCGATCCCAGGACCTTTCAGTCCACAGGCTCTATCCACTGAGCCAAACCGGTTTCAGCAAGATAGTAAACTCTTGCACTTAACCTGAGAGGAGGTGGCTATGACAGAAGGTTCCTAAAAGGTACCTAAAAATAACTAAGACTGATAATGGGATTTTTAAAAAAACTCTTGCTATTAATAAGGAAAGACCAAATACAAACTATAACCCAAAAGCCAGTAATGCTAGGTAGCTATCATCAATCCTGCCCTCCAAGAGACAGTGCAATTATTTTTTTGCATTTATTGTATTTTATTTCAATCAATTTAAAACTTATACCTAATCTTATTTTTTGAAAACTTTTAGCTTAACTTGTATATGTAAATGTACTTTTTCTGCTGTAAATTTTATGAAAGCTACATACAGACCAAATATTTCCAATGAAAATTTAGCACATTTTTTTCTTTCAGTTTCAGCAAATTATTAAGTCTGACAAAGCAGGACTTTGTCTCTGAAGACATCCATACTCTTGCACATCAGTCCTTACCTTCCCAATTCCAAAATGATGTAGCACTTTATCCTACTAGAGAACACAGTATTGTTTTGGTCAATATAATAATTTTTTACTGCCGAAACCGGTTTCGCTCAGTGGATAGAGCGTCGGTCTGCTGACTAAAAGGTCCCAGGTTTGATTCCGGTCAAGGGCATGTACATTGGTTGCGGGCACATCCCCTGTGGAGGGTGTGCAGGAGGCTGCTGGTCGATGTTTCTCTCTCATCGATATTTCTAGCTCTCTATCCCTCTCCCTTCCTCTCTGTAAAAAATTAATAAAATATATTTTTTAAAAATAATAATAATTTTTTAGACTAAGAAACTTGAGGACAGCCCTGGCCAGTGTGTCTGTTGGTTGAGGGCTGTCCATGCACCAAAAGGTCACTAGTTAAGATTCCCAGTCAGGACGCATGCCCAAGTTTCAGGCTTGATCCCCAGTATGGGGAAGGAGGGGCTGGACGCAGCCTATTGATGTTTCTCTTACATATGGATGCTTCTCTCTAAAAAAAACAAAAAAAAACCAACCAAACAAACAAACAAAAAAAAAACAATAAAGCATATTTTTTAAAAAGAAATAAACGTGAGAGCAAGAACAACGTCTTATTCATACAGATCTTCCTCTCCTTATCCCTCTATGTGGGCTCAATTCCCTGTGGAGGGCAAGCAGGAGGCAGCCGATCAATGATATCTCTCTCATTGATGTTTCTCTCTCTTCTCCCTTTTTCTCTCTCTAAAAAATCAATTAAAATGTATTTTTAAGAAGAGCAAAGGATGACCTAATCAGTTTTGCTCAGTAGATAGAGCATTGGCCTGGGGACTCAAGGGTCCCAGGTTCGATTCAGGTCAGGGGCATGTGCCTTGGTTGTGGACACATCCTTGGGGGAGTTGGCTGATTGATGTTTCTCTCTCATCAATGTTTCTGACTCTCTCTCCCCCTCCCTTCCTCTCTGTAAAAAAAATCAATAAAATATGTTGTTGTTGTTTTTAAAAAAAAAAAGAGCAAAAGAGGACATTTATAAACTATTCTAATAGTAGCAGAAGAAATAGTGTGAAATGTTCAAATCCTGAATGTATTATTTCAAGGTACAGCTGACAGGACCTGCTGGTGTACTGGATGAAGAAAGTAAGAGGAAAAAATAAATAAATAAGTCAAGGAAGAGGTCTCCATACATTCAATACAACTGAAACTGAGATGGGGATGAATTGCCAGAGATAGAGGTTTGAGAGGAGAAGTTCCAGAGTCAATTTTTTAAATATGTTAAGTTCAAGAAGCTATCAGATACCCAAGTGGAGGTATCCAGTAAGCACTAGTATATAAGAGTCTTGAGTTCAGTGGAAGACATTCAAGCTAGTAATATACACTTGAGAATTGCCAGCATATAAATAGTATTTAAAGTCTTGAAATAGAGGACCTAAGAAATGAGCATAGCCAGAGAAAGAATCCAAGGACTGATCTGAGTACTCTATCATTGGAGACTGAAGAGTGAAGGGTGGGGCGTGGAGAGAGAGGTTGAAAAGGAGGAAGGAGGGATGGTAAGGTAGGAGGAGAACCATGGGAGTGGCACTCTGGAAGTCAAGTGAAACTAGTGTGCAAGAAGGGAGTGCCAAATGCTACTCAGAGGTCAAGAAAGAAGACAACTGAGAAATGATTACTGAGTGATCTATGTGTTATTTTCTAAGCATGTTCTTCCGTACTACACAACATCACTTATCTTTTAATCCAAGTAAAATCCCAGTATTGGCCAATGAATACACATAAGATTTCTGTTTAATGTAGATATATCCGTGTCTCAGAAAAAAACAACACACAAAAAAAATCAATGCTCTTAATCTGGACACAAAAGATTTTACACAGTGAATAATACTGAACAAATGCTTTGTCTGGTTCCAGTAATTGTCTCTGAAACAACTATATCTTGCTTATGCTCAGTAGGCGAAATCAGATAAATCAGCTATTTTAAAGTATTTATTTTGTTCTGCCACAAAGTAGTAATTACTCTTCAACTCATTTCCCTGTTCCTTAATTCAAACATCATGGCCAAGACCCTAAATTTCCACATAACCCTTTAAAAACAAAGCAGAACACAATCAAATTCAAAATTTGGTTGAGAAAGAGATATGTTGTGCCCTCACCTTCTTCCTTTTACTGCACAGCAGGTTAACAATCATTTGCTAACTCAAAAGCTGTGTTTTATTTACATTTGTCATTACACTAAGACAGGAAATAAAATTTCTGGTGTCTTCATCTTAAAAAAGAATTACTGCTATAAAATAAGGACTTTAACTCTGTGCTCTACCAAGTAAAGTCTCAATAATCTACATTTCTGAAGCAAAACAATAATCACCAATAACTGGATCATGCAAACATCGTTCACACCTTCCTAAAATGCCTATAACTTCTGAAGGAGCTGTGCTCTCTCTGCCTTTGGGCCTTTGCTCTCTCTGCCTGTAATACCCTTCCCTGCCTTCCACCTTGCAATTTGCAAATTTGGGACACAGCCTGAATGTCAACTTCTCTAGGCAGCCTAGATCCCTGGGTCCCTTCCAAAATTGAATCAAGGTTCCTCCTCTGAGCCCATAGCACTCTCTGCTTACTCATATCCTAATACTTTAACACACTGTACTGTAAATCTAATTACTAGTCAGTATCTCTCTCTCCAGACCATAAACATCTTGAAGGCAAGGACAGGAGCTCACTCATTTGAATATCCTTAGTGTTTGGGATATATCAAGCAATCAGTGTTTATTGAATGAATAAAATGAAATTTGATCTGGCATACCTTATGTGATTTTGTAGCACATTTTTCCTTAATAAACTAATTGAACTGATGCTGATATTAAAATGACTGGCATCTGCTGAGACCGGTTTGGCTCAATGGATAGAGCGTCGGCTTGGGGACTGAAGGGTCCCAGGTTCGATTGCTGTCAAGGGCATGTACCTTGGTTGCCGGCATATCCCCAGTAGGGGGTGTGCAAGAGGCAGCTGATCGATGTTTCTAGCTTTCTATCCTATCCCTCTGTCTTCCTCTCTATAAAAAACTCAATAAAATATATTTTTTAATAAAATAAAATAAAATAAAATGACTGGCATCTAATCGCATCCCCAGCTGATAGCAAAAACAAAAAAATTTTCCCCATCTGATACTGGAAATAAAAAATTAAAAGAGAGATTTACTGCTCAAGATGAGCTCCAGGAGGAGTTATTATACCAGCGGCTCTTCCTGGGTGCAAGACAGCAACCTATGCTTCCCACAATACAGGAGGGGCTAACGGACCTCTGGATTGTTCTTGTCACCTCCCTTCCACTAATCCTGTATTCTCCTCTTTTCTGCCCTATTATTTTCTCTTTCCTTTTCTTACATTCCTTTCCTTTCTCCCTTTGCTAGGTATCTGTTCTTATCTCCCCTTTAACTTTTCTCTGTACTTCCTTCTCCATCCCTTATTTCAGTGACCCTGGACAATCCATGGGCATTGCTTTGCCCAACTGGGCGAACTTAGGCCAAGGATATTGCTGTATATCCTCATCACTTCTGTAAGGCACACCAATATATTTCTTCTGTTTCTGAGGAAACAAGTACCGACCCCTTAACAGCAATGCAGGATCACCAGCAAATAAGGTCAAATTGTTACTATCCACACGAAGTGGAAATGACATTTCTAGGCTGCACTCTGAAAGTAATGAGAGAAAAGGATTCTTAATTTACTGTAATCCTATATAATAAAAGCATAATATGCAAATTATCCAGTTCGACCAGGGGGCAGGGCGGGTTGGCCAACTACCCACAGCCTCCCCCCTGCTGACCCTGGCCAACGGTGGCGGCAGCAGGCAGCCGGCGATAGAGAGGCCCTGGCCGGGGCCAACAGCCGCTAGGGACCCTGCCTGTACACAAATTTTGTGCACTGGGCCTCTAGTTTTAAATAAAAGAGAAATGGGAAGCTAAGTGTGAAGGAGGGAAAGAAAAAGAAACCATGGGAATCCAAGAGAAGGAATCATGCCCACCACTCCCCAAATCCGTAAGTGTAAATATTAGAAAATAAGGATTGGATGTTCTGAAACAGAAAAAAAGACTGAATGGAAAGCTTTCCGAGTTTAAAATAGAGATATTCCACGTATCCAAGTCAGTGTCACAAATAATGAGAAGACAAGAAAAGGAACAATCCACAATTAGGAGTCAAGAGGCTCAGCTCAGGTCCTAATAATATGTGTAAACCTGAGCAGGTCACTTCATTACTCTGAACCAGAAATGGATCTTCCATAAAATAGGCAGAATAATACCTTTCTGGAAACATTGCCAGTGATAATTAAATAATATGACACCTCTCTGAAAGGTTTTGTTTAATAATAAGCCAATGTGAGGTAAGAGGAAGTAAAAATCCTTCCTCTGAATCAATGGTAGGAGGGATGGTGAGGCAGGAGGAGTACCATGGAGTATAAATCCTGTGGTTCAATTTTTAAGAGTTTAAGCCTAATTCACCTCCCCAGCCTCCTTAAACCCCTTAACCAACCTGCAGTCACTCAGTGGGAGGAGAAGAGTCATAGGTGAGGCTCCAGAGGTAGGGTGGTGACTATTTAGTCAGTTGCTACATTATCTCAGTGGCTTCATCTGTAAAATGGGTGGTGTCTGCAGAAGGAGTGAAGAACAGTCCAGCGCCCTTTTTGCCAGATCTCAGGGTCACCAAGGTACCTGTGGCCTGCACAACACATTATCAAAACCAAGACTTATTACAACTTAATAAACAGCCATATGTAGGCTATTCTTGGGAGGAGGTATAAGATTCTGGAGGCAGTGGGCAAATTAAGAACTAGGTAAATGAGGAGGTAGAGAGTGTCCTGAAGGTATTCAGCTAAGAAATTAAGAGAATATTTCAGGCATAAAAGACCTAAAACAGGCAGTCCTGAGAAGAAAGACCCAATGGATAAAATTTTCTTTAGGGAAAATAAATAGGTGCCAGATGCTTTGAATCATAATTAATTCTTGATTATATGTATTTTAGTCCTTTTGTTGTCTCTTAAGTTCTTAACATTTACTAATACTGTTAATTCCCTAACTAACTGTCTTCCTACAAGATAAGACCCTCTACAGAGAACAATTCTTCTTTAGGAGTTAAGTATACAGGCTCTGGGCCCAGATTCCTAGCTTGAAATCCTTGCTTTACTAGCTGTGTGACCTTAGATGAAATCCTTTAGCTCTCTGTACCTCTGTGAAAAGGAAATATCACTCCCATCTCAGGATGGAACCCTGCTTAGGCACATATTTGTTGCTTGGCCCACAAGATATTTATTACATTGAACTCAGGAGGTTTTGTGAGAATTATATATGTACATTAACCATTTTAGTAACACCTCACAATGGGTTTTTCATCCCTTTAGCTTTGATGTGCCCTATTTTTTTATTTTTTAATCTTCACACAGGATATTTTTCCACTCATTTTTTTTTAAATAGCTAGAATTTTTTTTTAATTTTATTACAGAGAGGAAGGGAGAGGGATAGTTAGAAACATCGATGAGAGAAACATCGATCAGCTGCCTCCTGTACACCCCCTACTGGGGATGTGCCTGCAACCAAGGTACATGCCCTTGACCGGAATTGAACCTGGGACCCTTGAGTCCATAGGCTGACTAAACTGGTTTCGGCTTCCACTGATTTTTTAGAAAGAATGGGAGGGAAAGACAGAGAGAAATACTGATGTGAGAAAAATACATTGATTGGTTGTCTCCTGCACTTGCCCTGACTAGGGCCCCAGCTGGGGAGGAGCCTGCACCGAGGATCATGCCCTTGATTGGAAATAGAGCCCAGGACCCTTCAGTCCACAAGATGACACTCTATCCACTAAGCCAAACTAGGTAAGGCCACTATCATGTACCCCGATTTTCAATGTAAAGGTAAAAATAAAAACCATCGGAGTAGCCCTGTGCTCTGTGGTTGCAGCATCAGCCTGAGCACTGAAGGATTGTGGGTTGGTTCCCTGCCCTGACTGGGTGTGGGAGGCAATCAGTCATTGTGTCTTACAGGATATCTCTCTCTCTCTCTCTCTCTCTCTCTTTCTCTCTTTCTCTCTCCCTCTCTCCCTCCCTCTGAAAATGCAATGGGAAAAATATCCTCTGGTGAGGATTAACAAAACAAACAAAAATCACCAGACAGGGTGGTTCAGTGGTTGAGCGTCAGCATCTGTCCTCAGATTCCAGCGAGGACACATGTCTGAGTTGAGGGCTTGATCCCGGTATGGGGCATACAGGAGGCAGCCGATAGATGCTTCTTCTCTCTCATCAATATTTCTCTTTCTCTCCTTTCCTATCTCTCTAAAAAATCAATAAAACATTTTTTTTAATTACCCAAGTAATAAAGGATAAGTACCATTTTACAAAAATTTTGTTTCTGTTATAATAAATATACACGGTACATATATGTCTGTTATACGTAAAATGTATTCCTTACAGTGGTTTGCTTCTGAAAAGTGGGAACCTCTGAATTAACACAAAATAAAGCTTCGAGCTCTAGCCGGTTTGGCTCAGTGAATAGAGCGTCGGCCTGTGAACTGAAAGGTCCCAGGTTCGATTCTAGTCAAGGGCACATGCCGGGTTGTGTGCTCCATCCCCAGTGGGTGACTTGCAGGAGGCAGCCGATCCATGATTCTCTCTCATCGTGGATGTTTCTATCTCTCCCTCCCTCTTTCTCGCTCTCTGAAATCAATAAAAACATATTTTAAAAAATAAAAATAAGAAAATAAAGCTTCAAACCTTGCCTGGCACATAGTAAGCACTGAGTGCTATTATCGTCATTGCTGCTGTGGTGCACCTGCCTGTGTAGAGGTGTCTGTAGGAGTATGCAAGGGGCAGTGTTAAAGCACTGGAGCATCTGGAAATGTGATGTGAATGTGAGTTAGAGGAAGAAAAAGGCCCTTCTCTCCATGTCTAACACCCACACAAGCAGAACCAGGTGTGTTGCCTGGTCCACAAGTAATTTATTACATTGAACTGAGGAGTCCACAGACTACACGGTATCTGTCATGCTCTGTCAATATTTGCAGAGAAAAGGAGACGTGGCGCCAGTGTAAAATTATTTATTTTTACCTGGTTGGGGTGGGGAAGGCGAAGTCATAGCCATCGGTAGCTAAAGGAAGCAAGTGAGTCATGGAGAGAAATGGCGTGCTCCCTAGAGCCAGGTAGACTCCAAGGTGCCACGGACAAGGCAGGACTGACAGATACGTGGGCCTTTGTGCAGGGCTGAATCACTTCCCCTCCCTACCCTCACCCAGAAACCTCATAAAAAACAACACTGAGGCCGTCACAGGTGTAGCTCACACCAGAAACCACCGGGGATCCCCAAATAAGCACAAACAGGGGGGGAAACTACCCACCCAAAGGCTACCTGGGGGGATTCCTTTAAACGACAAGCTCACCTAAACGCTGACAGCATTTAAATTGTGAAATTCTAATTTACAGAAAAACTTGGAAATGTGCTCACCCATAAGGAAAAAAGGAGGTCTGGATTCCATCCTGGACACTGTGACCTTGGATGAATCATCACTTCATCTCCCTGTGCCTAAGGGAATCCATCTGTTAAAAAAAAAAAAAGAGAGAGAGAGAGAGAGATCACCATAATACCACCTACCTCAGAGGATCATGGTAAATAAAAACCAGACGGTTTGCAGTAAAATGCCTGGCACCAGACCTAGCGCTGGTCCGTGCACAGTCAACGCCTGTCCCCTGAGTCTAGGCTCAAAGTGACCCCCAGTTGTGGCAAACGAAGAGTCCCTGTCCAACCTGCCCCCCCCCCACGTGGGGGGGGAACATGGGCATCTTAGCCGCTTCGTTGCAATTGTCTGAAGGATTTCTAAGGCCATTTCTCGGTCTTCCCAGCCCAGCAGCCCAGCCTGAGCGGGACTAGGCAGGCAGACATTCCCATCTCATTCCTCCTGGCAGGGATCCCTAAACGCTTTGTTCCCGGGGGTCCCAGCCCTGTGGGTAGCTCGCATCAAATTTAAAATGAGCGACAGACTCGGTGTTTATGCCTACATTTTACAGTTCAGATTCCCGGTTCAAAAATCACGAGACCAAAAAAAAAAAAAAAAAACCCACGAGAACCGCATTAAAACCCGCCCCCACCCACCCCGGTGGGACCGCCGTGTGGGGGTCCGAGGACTCGCGGGGCAGGGACGGCCCGGACCACAGGCACCGGGGGTGGGGGTGGGGAGGGCGACGGGGACGCATTCTAGAGCGTTCACGATAACCCCGACTTCTCGTTGGCGCCGAACCCGGACCACGTGCGGCCATTTTGTGTTGAGGAAAAATGGCGGTCGCCCCCGTGGGGAAGGAGAGGGGGGGCAGAGAGTCAGCCGTTAGCCGCTCGCCCTGAGGGAGCCTGAGGCGCTTTGCGCAAACAGCCTTTTCGGTCCGGCTTAGCTGACGGGAAGGGCGAGGGGCAGACGCCAGAACCCGCACCCCAGCCGCGCCGGCGGCCTTTCTTTGGCGGAAGGAACGTGCCGCAGCGCCTGCGGCAGGAAAAGCCTCCCAAGATGGCGGCCGGGCGAGCGCCGCCCCCGGAAAGCGCGGGGCGCGGCGGCGGCACCCAGCGGGGCCAGGGCGGCCTGAGCCGGGAGGGGGACGCCGCGGGGGCTCCCCCAAAGCTCGGCTCGGCGCCCCCACGAGTCAAGAGGCACGCCATTGTCTAAAGTAGCTGAGGGGGCTGCCACATCTTAAAGCGCCACTAGGGCAGGAGGTGGGGTTTCTGCGGGTTTAACCGAAAGAAACTTGCAAAACGCAAACAAAGCATTATGTAAATGGACGCCATTCTTTCAGGGCCACGTTTCTAGCACTTCCCAGAAACCACGAGCAGAGCCGCAACTTGGGCGGCGGCTGGGGGTGGGTTTCGGTCTTTCTCCTCACCGGCCACGGGGCCGAGGCCTAGGCCGGGTGGCGGCTGGCGCCCCGCGCCCAGACGCCGGGGACGAAGGAGTCCCACGTGCCCGCCCGCGCGCCCGCCCCGAGGCCGCGCCTCGCCTCCCCTCCCCCCCGGAAGGCCGCGCGGCCCCTCCCGCCCCCCCGCACCCTCGCGCACGCGCTGTGGCCGCCTTACGCGCACGTTTTAAATCCGCGGCGTCCCAGCTGCCGCCTGCAGTCACCGCCGGGCCTGCCCTTGTTCCTCCTGGCCCAAACTGCCTTTGTCGGGCGGCAAAATAACGTGTCGTCCCCGTTCACAACACTAACATGTCCAACCATCTACCGGTGCCGCTAGGGTTAATGGAATAAATATGTGCTTTTAAAAATTTGCCGGACTCACAGTGTCTGCCCATCGGAGCTTTATATTCAAGGCTAGGTGGTTAAAAAAATTTTTGTAAAACTACCATCTGGAGTCTGGCGCAATCTCGCGACCTAAAAAAGACGGGTCCTCATTTTTTTTCAAGGGGTCCTGCGCGGCAAGCACTTCCGGGGTCAGAGGGTACGCGAGGTTGAAAGCGGGCTTCCCGCCCCGCCCAGACCGCCGAGGCTGCCGCCGGAGTCGCCACCGCCGCGCCCTCGCCCACCCGCCTGCCCGCCGCTCCCGGCCCCGCTCGCCCCCTCCGCCGCCGCCGCCCGCCCCTGCGACGACGCCGCGGCCTCCCGCCCGCGCCCGCTCGCTCCCGCGGCCCTCGCTCGCCTCGCGCCGGCAGTTTTGGGCCTACGCCTCCCCTCCCCCCGCGCCAGCCACCAAAGACTTGACCACGTAACGAGCCCAACTCCCCCGAACGCCGCCCGCCGCTCGCCATGGATGCCGGTGTGACTGAAAGTGGACTAAATGTGACTCTCACCATTCGGCTGCTGATGCACGGAAAGGAAGTGGGCAGCATCATCGGGAAGAAAGGGGAGTCGGTTAAGAGGATCCGCGAGGAGAGTGGCGCGCGGATCAACATCTCGGAGGGGAATTGCCCGGAGAGAATCATCACTCTCACCGGGCCCACCAATGCCATCTTTAAGGCCTTCGCTATGATCATCGATAAGCTGGAGGAAGATATCAACAGCTCCATGACCAACAGCACGGCGGCCAGCAGGCCCCCGGTCACCCTGCGGCTCGTGGTGCCGGCCACCCAGTGCGGCTCCCTGATCGGGAAAGGCGGCTGCAAGATCAAAGAGATCCGCGAGAGCACCGGGGCCCAAGTCCAGGTGGCGGGCGATATGCTGCCCAACTCCACCGAGCGGGCCATCACCATCGCTGGCGTGCCGCAGTCTGTCACCGAGTGTGTCAAGCAGATCTGCCTGGTCATGCTGGAGACGCTCTCCCAGTCTCCGCAAGGAAGAGTCATGACCATTCCGTACCAGCCCATGCCGGCCAGCTCTCCGGTCATCTGCGCGGGCGGCCAAGATCGGTGCAGCGACGCGGCGGGCTACCCCCACGCCACCCACGACCTGGAGGGACCACCGCTAGACGCCTACTCGATTCAAGGACAACACACCATTTCTCCGCTCGATCTGGCCAAGCTGAACCAGGTGGCAAGACAACAGTCCCACTTTGCCATGATGCACGGCGGGACCGGATTCGCCGGAATTGACTCCAGCTCTCCGGAGGTGAAAGGCTATTGGGCAAGTTTGGATGCATCTACTCAAACCACCCATGAACTCACCATTCCAAATAACTTAATTGGCTGCATCATCGGGCGCCAGGGCGCCAACATCAATGAGATCCGCCAGATGTCCGGGGCCCAGATCAAAATTGCCAACCCGGTGGAAGGCTCTTCTGGTAGGCAGGTTACTATCACTGGTTCTGCTGCCAGTATTAGTCTGGCCCAATATCTAATCAATGCCAGGCTTTCCTCTGAGAAGGGCATGGGGTGCAGCTAGAACGGTGTAGGTCCACTCATAACCTCTTTCTGCTGTTTTTCCCATGATCCAAATGTGTAATTTCTGGTCAGTGATTCCAGGTTTTAAATAATTTGTAAGTGTTCAGTTTCTACACAACTTTATCATCTGCTAAGAATTTAAAAATCACCTTCTCTGTTCAGCTGTTAATGCTGGGATCCATATTTAGTTTTATAAGCTTTTTCCCTGTTTTTAGTTTTGTTTTGGGTTTTTTTGGCTCATGGATTTTATTTCTGTTTGTCAAAAAGAAATGTAAGAGTGGAATGTTAAGAAATTTCAGTTTAGTTCTGTAATGTCAAGAATTTAAAAATTAAAAAGTGGATTGGTTAAAAAAAAAAATGCTTCGTATTTGAAAAAACTGGGAACTGCGATCTTAAACTCTTTGTTGGTGCCTTTTTTCCCCTTCCCTTTTAGCGTCAGGCATTTGCAGGGAGAACGTGGGCCCATCCCTGGTATCCTCTCAAGCCCTTTGCATCTTATTGGTGAGATTCCATTTCCTCTCCGTCCCAACAAAGGAACGCTGCAGGCTGGGCCTGCTTTGGGATATTTGCAGAGACAGAGGGTCTCGCTGGGAGAGTAACATCCCTCCCTCCCTCCCTCCACCCAAGTTCCCGAGAGAGGCCTCCGCCCGCTTCTCTGGTAGAAAACGTGCTTTCTTAGATGGAAAAGTATGCCCACTCGTTAGGGCCTCTGAATGGCCCTGTGTCCTCTGTCTCAGCCCCATCCCCACCCCCCATCTCACCGGAAAACTTAGGAACAAAAAAATGTTCTGAGGTGGGAGGCGCCCCAGGGGACCCGGAGGGGGGGCTGGGGAGGAAGGGAGAGGCTGAGGTGGGGGGGGGAGGGCAAGGGGCAAGGGTGGGTTTGGAAGATTGGGAAGAGGGTTTGAGGATTTGGAAGAGGGCATCTGCCGGAGGCGGTGGTGGTAGGGATAGAAGGTTTTGGTTGGGCTGCAGGACTGAATGAATGGGGGATGGTACCAGCGGGGCACACGTGTCAAGCAGGCACCTGTGGCAAGCAGCCTGTCAGAGGATGTTATTACACCTGCCAAGTGGCGTATCCAGAAACAAAAGAGGCCTAGCTCCTAATTCTTCAGCTGTGTGCAGTATTTAGAGAAATCATTATACCGGGAAATAATCCTGCCTAAATGGGGCAGTCTCAAAGGCAGGAATGTAGGCTGAGCCATTGGCTAAGTCCTGAGAATGACCTCGGTGTTAAACATGTGGATTCTTAGTTTCTGCCCCAAATTTAGTCAGGCTGCATTTTTAAAACTCCAAAAGGCTCTTAGGTTTGAGGGCCACTGATTCTCTTCACCAGTGAATTAGGAAAACCCTGCTGGAAGGCTCATGTCCACCTCAGCCAGTGGGACCAGACTGGGCCTGCTGAGAGAAGGAAAAGGATCATTAGGCAAATATACACTAGAAACAACAGTACAAGACAATAGACAATTAAGTGCCAAATTGTAGCTCAAACCCCAGGCACTGGGAGATCCCTAACGGGAAGAAGAATTCTGCTGGAAGGAGAACTTTATCCATGGTGAGTATATGTTGAGACTTATTCTCTACAGGGCATCGGCTCCTTTTTTCCTGAGGTACAGGCCTGGTTTTGAGGGTCCCTGGAGGTAAGATTGGGGTCTTCCATATACTTTACATCCACATCATCACTGAAAGAAGCCTAGATTCTGGAGTAAAACCTGAGTTCAATTTTGAGTTCTGCTACTTGTGGCCTTGGGCAAATTATTCCACTTCAGTATAAAATGGTGGTAAAAGTACTCGCCTCCTGGGCTTGGGGGGGAGGGGGAGGAGGGAGGGATAAAAGCATACATTTAAAGCAAAAGCACAACACAATAAACTTAAATATGCTTTAGATTGCACAGAGCCCACTTCTGCCCACAATATATTTGGGCACAGGAGAAAGATTAAAAGGTAGAGAACAAAGCAATGTATACTAAATAAGCTAATACAGTTGGACTGAGGGGCCAAGACAGGTAAAGGAGGCCCTGCTGAAGACCCAGGGATGGGTTAAGTGTCTCCTGAAAATAATAAGCACAAATTAAGTTTGCATCAGGCAAGAAAGGAGTGAATCATTGGGCTGGCCCCTCACACACCAAGGCAAGTCATTTATGAGGAATCCCTGAAACTTGCTGGGTCTAACAGATTTGATTGAACATGTTATGTACAAAATGAATTAAAACTTGATGCTTTGGTACAATTGGAAGCTATATAGTAGCTCATTGTAGTTAGAGTATGGCCTGTGGTCAATGGAGGGAGAGGAGGTGGAGGAAGCCATTAAATCATTTGAGGCTAAATTATAAACAGCCTTGAGTGCCATAATAAAGGGTTTGAGCTTTATTCTAAAACCCAGTGATCTCCAAACATTTCTTTAAATGTACCCCTTCAGTAACAAGTCTTTAACATACATATATCCTAGTGTATGTTTGAGTATTTATAAATTACATATATGTATACTAGTCATGCTTATTTATAAACCATATACAAGCATTAAATGAAAATATATTTTTTAAAAACAAAAACTTAAGTGAACAAATTGAAGCCCCACTGGCAAGGCTCAGTGGTTGAGCGTCAATCTATGAACCAAGAAGTTATGGTTTGATTCCAGGTTTCAGATTCAGCCTGCAGTGGAGGGGAGGATGCAGGAGACAGCTGATTGATGATTCTCATCACTGATTTTCCATCTCCCTCTCCCTTCCTCTCTGAAGTCAATAAAAATATATTTAATATATTTTTTTTAAAAAAAAAACAACAAATTGAAATCTAATTTCTAATAGTTATTTTTACCCCTTCCCTCCGGTCATTTTAGAGACCACTGGAAGGGAACACGGGAAAACAATTCCAATGTCATAGGTATCCTTGGGGAGTAGAATTTCAGAAGAGGGATGAGGAAGCCAAATTGTACCAAGACAGGAGGGACTGGGTAGCTGGCTCAAAACTTGGTGGTGCAAAGGAAAGAAAGAAATAGGACAACTTGAGGGGGAAGAATTGGAGAAACGGGTTGTTGTTGTTTTTTTTTTTGGGGGGGGGGGTGTTTTTTAAAGGAACCTCACTAAGGTGGATAATAGGAAATCAATAGAGGTTGAAAAAAAAGCTGCAGAAAGGACTGGCTAGAAGAGGGTTTGGGAGCAGTAAATACCAGACGCCAGGCCAGTTTAACTATCCGAATGTAATTCACTTTGTCCCCACAGGATTCCTCCTTTCACTTTGGAGCAGCTTGAGTATATCCTGTGCTCTTTTGCATTAAGGTCTGGAAATCAAAAAAAAAAAAAAAAAAGGACTGGAAATCCTTAATCCAAAGAGTTCCTGTTTCTTGTCACAGCCCCATTCCTATCACCAGCTGTTAGGCCACAGCCACTGCCAGTCAGGAGCATATAATAATTTCTCTAAAAGTTAGCAAGCACCTGTTGTGCCACGTGTTTAGAAGCCTGGTACCCCACACTCCAACCCCCAGATCCCTGGCTTCACTCAACATATACCACCACCACATGCTCCACCCCAGGCAGCAGTCTGGGCGATGAATCTTAGGTTCGCCCCTACTTATTCTCTGTCACCTGGAGAGGAAACTCTCTGCCAAGAGCTTGAGATCTGTGAGTCCAATCTACCTCACCCCCTGCTACTCTTGGCTCCCCACGTAGGAGTGAGCCACGTCCCGTCCAGCATCTCTGGGCCTGTCCCTCCTGCCAATGAGACCGCACTCAGCCAGACATATAAATAGGCAGTCACAACCGGAGAAGGCTCTCCTGCCAAGCCTCTGGCCACCTTGCCTGGCCTGGCCACCTGTGGGGCCTTCCTAAAATTCCAATCTGGCCACATCACTCCCCCCGCTTAAAGGCCATCAGGTCCCACCTCTCCCCGGGGTCTGCAAAAGAAAACCCGCACTTCTCAGCACGGCTCACCTTCAGGAACAGATCGATCCTTCAGGATCTGTTCCCAGCAGCCTCTGCGGGGCAAGGCCTCCCATACAGAACGACTTGTAGTTTCCCAAAGTCGTTCTGTTTGGTAACGCGTGCCCTTGGGGAGTGATCGGTTCTCGGTAATTCTGAGACTAGCTGCCCTCTTCTTCGTGACCTGCCTGGGGTTCTGGGGCTCCTGCTCTCGAGCATCAACAGTCAGCAGGGACAATGACACTCTGCTGAGGGGCAGGAGACTCTGGCGTCATCTTCTGGGGTGACCTTGGGGCAGCTGCTCCCCCTATCTGGGTCTTAGTCCTCCGTCTGAGAAGAGGGGGTAAGATATACCCACAGTCCTCTGGCTGCCATTGGAAATAACGCTGCCTTTGTGGGCGCCCATCCCTGCTCTGCCTCCTGCCACGAGGCTGGCTTCTGACACACACATCTTTCATAAGCACTCTGAGAGAGAGAGAAACGGAAGTCAAAAAACCGGCAGCAACAAGCCCCAGCGTGGCACTTTGGGTAACTGCTCACGAGGGCTTGGTTGAGGAGGAAGCACAAAGAAAGGAACTATCAAAGAATGTTGTTCTGAACATTGTTGAAGAAGCTGTCACCTCTCAACTCCCAAGGGGAAGAGGGGAGGCCACTAGAGGGGAAAGCAAAGGAGGCATGCCAGAGAGTGACCCGGAAGCAGAGTTAGCCCCTGAAGCAGACCCAAGCCGCCTCCCTCTCCTTCCCCTGCTCTCAGGCACTAATGATGTGACTCTGAGAGAGGGCTCTGACCCCTGAGTGTCCGGGCCTGTGTCTACTAAAGTGGAGAGAGCGTGCCTGTAGCTGCCCCACTTCTCTTTCCGGGACGCCAGACGTCTGCGGCCAGGCTGAGGGCGCCTCGGCAGGGAGCTGAGGCGGGTATATTTGAGTGACAGCTAGCCCTACCCAATTAGTCACTGAAGTGGTGGAAGACATCAAATTAGTTATCCCTAAGCAGGTGACCCGCTATGAGGAGATACTGACACATTTTCTTAAAACTGCCTCCCTGTGAATGAAAACCTGTACTTTCATTTGTTAGTTTGCCTCTACTTCAAAAAGCGTTTTCAGGGCTTGCTCAAGAGACCTTCTCCTGCCCTGTTCGGTGTGGCTCAGTGGGTTGACCTGTCATCCCATACATCAGAAGGTCAAAAGGTAGTGGTTTGATCCCTGGTCTCAGAGTATATAAGGGGCCAATCTCTCTCTCTCTCTCTCTCTCTCTCTCTCTCTCTCTCTCTCTCTCTCTCTCTCTCTCTCTCTCCCTCTCCCTCTCCCTCTCCCTTTCCCTCTCTCTCTTTCTCTCTCTCTTTCTCTCTCTTTCTCTCCCCCCCTCTCTCTTCCTTTCCCTCTCCTCCCTCTCTCTCCCTTCATCCCTCCCACCCTCCCTCCTTCTCCCTCTAAAAATCAATTATTTTTTTAAAAGATAAATAAAAATATATAATTAAACTCATGCTTTAAAAAAATAAATAACCTTCTCCCACTGGCTCCTGGTAGGACCTCAGTGAGGTGAGTTGCAGTCATTTCCCAGCCTGGAACCTGGAACTCGAGAGGCTCCAAAGCAACATCCCCAGGACTGGCTAACATTTACCAAATTCTTACTACGTGCAAGCCACTGTTCCAAGCACTTTAAATGAATTAACTCGCTGAATCTGTAGAACCCTATGAGATAGATATTATTTTGATGCCATTTTACAGGCAAGAAAACTGAGGCACACAGCAATGAGGTGACTTGGCCGAGGTTATAGAGCCAGCATTTCAACATAAGCGATATGGTCCCCACACTGTTCCTCTTACTCACTATTTTGGACTGTCTTACTAAGCCAGAGAAATGCTCCTGGGAGTGTCTAAATGGACAAATAGTCTTCACTTTATTTTTGTCTTTTTTTTTTATTATTATTATTTTTTTATTTTATTTATTTATTTATTTATTTATTTATTTATTTTTTACATATTTTCTTGATTTTTTTTTATTGCCCCCCTCCTATTTTTGTCTTGAATAACTTTTACTGCCCAAGTTTTCAAGTAAGATAGTGATACGTATTTTATGAAACATGCATGACTATGTAATACATGAAAATCCATGTTGCTGTTAACATCCTCCATTATTTATTATATATAAAACTCCTTTAAAGTAGCATATATGTATTATTTTTATGGGATCATACTCTACACACTAATTTGAGTGCTATTTTTCTTTTTTATTAAATTGAGATTCACTCATACACCATAAAATTCACCATTGTATTTTTTTAATATATTTTATTGATTTTTTTTTACAAAGAAGAAGGGAGAGGGATATATAGTTAGAAACATCGATGAAAGAGAAACATCTATCAGATGCCTCCTGAACACTCCCCACTGGATATATGCCCACAACCATGGTACATGCTCTTGACCAGAATCGAACCTGGGACCCTTGAGTCCTCAGGCCAACGCTCTATCCACTGAGCCAAGCCAGTTAGGGCTTATTTTATTTTTTAACTAGAGGCCTGGTGCACGAATTTGTGTGCATTGAAAGGAAATTAATTAGCAGAAATATTTTAGAGGCCAAGGAGGGACCACAGGAAGTTGGCTCCAGGGCATGTCAGGCCCATCTCCCCCAGTCCTGATCAGGGCTGACCAGGGCCATCTTACCCAGTCCCCAATGGGGCCAATTGAGGCCAGTCAGGGTAGGTTAGCCAGGGAAGGACCGAAGGAGGTTGGCCAGCTGGGGAGGGACCACAGGAGGGTTCCAGGGCATGTCTGGCTCATCTCACCCAGTCCCAATCAGCAACAAGCTAACCTACCAGTCTGAGCATCTGTCCCCTGGTGGTCAGTGTGCATCATAGCAACTGGTCAAGCAGTTGACTGCTTATATATTAGGCTTTTACTGTATATATAAAGAAATGTTTTTATTGATTTTAGAGAGAGAGGAATAAAGAGGAGGAGAGAAAAACATCAATGGCAAAAATATTGATCCCACTGGGGTTTGAGCTCACAACCCAGGCCTGTGCCCTGTCCAGGAATTGAAATGGCAACCTCACTGAAGCCAGTTTGGCTCAGTGGATAGAGCGTCAGCCTGCGGACTGAAAGGTCCCAGGTTCGATTCCGGTCAAGGGCATGTACATTGGTTGCGGGCACATCCTCAGTAGGGGTGTGCAGGAGGCAGCTGATCAATGATTCTCTCTCATTGATGTTTCTAACTCTCTATTCCTCTCTGTAAAAAATCAATAAAATGTATTAGAGAAAAAAAAAAAGAAAGAAAAGAAGTGGCGCTGAAACAGGTTTGGCTCAGTGGTAGAGCGTCGGCCTGCGGACTGAAAGGTCCCAGGTTCCATTCCGGTCAAGGGCATGTACCTTGGTTGCGGGCACATCCCCGGTGGGGTGTGTGCAAGAGGCAGCTGGTCGATGTTTCTCTCTCATTGACGTTTCTAGCTCTCTATCTCTCTCCCTTCCTCTCTGTAAAAAATCAATAAAGTATATTAAAAAAACAACAACAACATTATTTTTCTATTAAAAAAAAAAAATGGCAACCTCTAGGTTCATGAAAGGATGCTCAACCAACTGAACCACAGTGGCCAGGGTTAAAATTCATCATTTTAGAGTGTGCAATGTAGTGGGTTTTAATATAATCACAACGTTGTGCAATTATCACCATTATCTTATGCCAGATAATTTCATCACCTCAAAAAGGAATCCACACCCATTACCAGTCACTCCTCACTCACTACTCACCATTACCCCAATCCCTGGCAACCAATAAACTACTTTCTGACTCTATGATTTGCTTATTCTGGACATTTCATATAAATAGAATTACATAGGATGTAACCTTTGTGTCTGTTTTCTTTCACTTAACATAATGTTTTCAAGATTTATCCATGTTGTATCATGTGTCAGTACTTCATTCCTTTTCATGGCTGAATATAATTCTATAATTCTACCACCTTTTGTTTATCTATTCACCAGTTGATGGACATTTTGGTTGTTTCCACTTTGGATAATGCTGTTTTGAAATTTTTGTGTGAACTTATGGTTTCTTGGGCATATACCTAGGAGTATATACTGCTGGGTCATATGATTACTCTATGCTTGACTTTTTGAGGAACTACTAAATGGTTTTCCCGGTGGCTGCACCATTTTACATTCCTACCAGCAGTGTATGAGGATTCCAATTTTCCCACATTCTTGCCCAGGCTTGTCAGTTTCCTTTTTTTTTTTTTTTTTTCAGTCACCCACGTGGGTACCTCATTGTGTTTTTGATTTGCACTTCCCTAATGATTTGAGTTTTCTTTATTGAGTAGTTTATTTGGAGGAATGTCTACTCCAATATTTTGCCGATTTAAAAAATTGGGTTGTCTTTTTATTATTTATTTATAAGAGTTCTTTATATATCCAGCATCTTACCTGATAGATGACTGTAAATATTTTCTGCTATTCCATGGGTTGTCTCTTAACTTTCTTTTTATTTATTTTTTTTAATTTAGGGTTCTTTATTCACAAAATTGAAGTAATTCTCTTAACTTTCTTTTTTTTTTAATATATTTTATTGATTTTGTACAGAGAGGAAGTGAAAGAGATAGAGAGTTAGAAACATCGATGTGAGAGAGTCATCGATCAGCTGCCTCTTGCACAGCCCCCACCTGGGATGTGCCCGCAACTAAGGTACATGCCCTTGCCCGGAATCGAACCCGGGACTTTCAGTCCGCAGGCCGATGCTCTATCCACTGAGCCAAACCGGTCCCGGCATTAAACTATAAAATTCTTAAAACAAAACAAATATAAATCTTCATGACCTTGGATTTAGGTATTTGAGGGTTTTTTTGTTTGTTTGTTTTTAAATCATATATGAGTATTTATTCCAAAACTGCTGGCAGTATGAGAAAGCAACAGATCACCTACAAAAATCTGCTTTAGCCAAAACCGGTTTGGCTCAGTGGATAGAGCATCAGCCAGCGGACATAAGGATCCCAGGTTTGATTCTTGTACCTAGGCTGCAGGCGGGCACATCCCCAGTGGGGGTCGTACCGGAGGAAGTTGATTGTTGTTTCTGACTCTTCTTGTCTCTCTCTCCCTTCCTCTCCGTGAAAAATCAATAAAATACATTTTTTTAAAAAATCTGCTCTACACTCCCAAAAACCAGCTGCTTATCTGGGATAGAACAAAATTACAAGGGGAAGTAGGAATTACAGGTATGGGGAAGTAGGCGATGAGGGCTGGGGTGGGACTCCATTGTTTGGGCAACAAGGTTGTTAATCTTCCCATGGTATCAGGCAGTTCTTGAATGAGAATGGACCTTATCCCAAGGTTGACGGCCAGGTCCCCAGGACCTACCACTGCCAGCCACGTCAGACTGTCCTTTCTCGTTGCATGCTCCATCCCAGGCCCAGTCAGAGTGAGTGCATTAATTCTTGAATTAATTCTTGTGTATTTGATCTAAGTAGGGCTCCAAATTCATTCTTTTGCATGTAGACATCCAGTTGTCCCATAACCATTTGTTGAAAAAACTATTTTTTCATTATATCCTATTTTTTAACTTAATAAATCATGAACATTTTCACTATAACAAATAATATTTGGCAGGAGTATTTTTTATTGGCTGTATGTACTCCAATCCACTGATGTAATTTATTTAACCAATCTCGTATTTATACATATTTAAGTTGTTTATACATTTTGCTGTCTTAAATCATACAGTGGTGGAATATTTACAAAAATATCTTGAAATGCATTTTCAGATTATTTTCTTAGGACAAATTATTCAAAAGAAGAAAGACTGGATTAAAGGCTAGCTCCATTTTAAAGGCTTTAGATACATATTATTACTAAGCTTGCAAGCAGTGGTCTTCAAACTTTCCCTTTACACTCTTAAAAATTACTGAGGTTTTATTTTTTATTTATTTATTTTTTAAAATTACTGAGGTTTTAAAGGGCTTTTTGTTTGTGTGGTAATTTCTATTCATTTTAACTATCTTAGAATTAAAGCATAGAAGAATTTTAAATATTTGTATATTAATTCATTTAAAATGACCAATGAAACCATTAACTGCTAACATAAGTTATACATATATATAATTTTTTAAAGTATATTTTTATTGATGTCAGGGAGAGAGAGATAGAAACATCAGTGATAAGAGAGAATCATTGATCGGCTGCCTCCTGCACACCCGCTTGTGGGGACTGAACCCTCAATCCGGGCATGTGCCCTTGACCAAAATTGAACCCGAGATCCTTTAGTCCAGTGTTTCCCAACCTTCTCTCATGATGAGAATCACCTGGTGGAGTTGTTAAACTACAGATTTCTGAATCCCAACTAAGAGGTGCTAAACTAGAATTTTTGAGAACATATAGGTAAAATTGCATACCTAACTTAGTGCTCTGTATATAACATCTGTGTTAGAGCACTAGTTAAGTATACAATTTTACCTATATGTTCCCAAAAATTCTAGTTTAGCACTTCTTAGTTGGGATTCAGGAATCTGTGTTTTAACAACTCCACCAGGTGATTCTCATCATGAGAGAGGGTTGGGAAACACTGCTTAGTCCACAGGACAATGCTCTATCCACTGAGCAAAACCAGCTAGTGCTAAGTAACATATTTTTATTAAAAACAACAATTTTCGCCCTTGCTGGTTTTGCTCAGTGGACAGAGCATCAGCCTGCAGGTTCGATTCCGGACCAACTTGCCTGGGTTGCAGGTGGGTCCAATGTGCAGGAGGCAGCCAATCAATGATTCCCTCTTCTTTGATGTTTCTATCTCTCCCTTCCTCTCCCTTCTTCTCTGAAATCAATAAAAATATATTTGGGGGAAATTTTTTCCAAAGCAAAAAATATTTAGTGAGAACACTGGCAGTTTTTTGTTTGTTATTTTTATTTATTTATTTTGCAAGCTCTTTAATGTCTGACTTAATGGAATATGCTGGAGTTTCATTCATCTCTGTTTCTGCATCAGTCTGCTGTGATATTACACATCATCCAGCCTCTGGAAAACTGTGCCATAAGCTAGTGAGAGAATGAGAATGAAAAGGGCAAACATCTTAGTATAATCATGAAAATAGTTCTGCCCTCTCAGAACGGTCTCAGGAAACTCTAGGGGTGGGTCTCTGACCACTCTTTGAGAAATGCTGCTCAATAGAAAGATTTTACCAAACTACACTGTCACCACTGTGCCCTTTTCTCTGCATCTTTTTCAACATTGGGCATGACATACTTTTTTTTTTTTTTTTTTTAATATATTTTATTGATTTTACACAGAGAGGAAGGGAGAGAGATAGTTAGAAACATCGATGAGAGAGAGTCATCAATCAGCTGCCTCTTGCACACCCCCTACTGGGGATATGCCGCAACCAAGGTACATGCCCTTGACCGGAATCGAACCCGGGACCCTTCAGTCCCCAAGCCGATGCTCTATCCATTGAGCCAAACTGGTCCCGGCATGACATACTTTTTTTAACGTTTGCTAATTTGTTCAGCAAAAAGCAGGCTCTGTTTGTGATTTTAATTTGCATTCTGTAATTTCTAAAACTATGGAACCTTTTTCATGATTTTTGTAATTTATATTTTTCTTTTTTCTTCCTGGGATAGGCATCTTAATGATTGTAAGACTACATTTTATATTCAGAGTATTAGTGCTTTGTCATGAATGTTGCATATATTTTTTATGTACAAGAGGAGTTTTATTTTTTTGTTTTTTTTAATTAATTTTTCAGATTTAAAATTTTTCTTAATATTTTTTGTTTCTTTTTTTTAAATATATTTATTGATTTTTTACAGAGAGGAAAGAAAAGGGATAGAGAATTAGAAACATCGATGAGAGAGAATCATCGGCCAGCTGCCTCCTGCACACCTCCCGCTGGGGATGTGCCCGCAACCAAGGCACATGCCCCTGAACGGAATCGAACCCGGGACCCTTCAGTCCACAGGCCGACGCTTCAGTCCACAGTCCACTAAGCCAAACCAGTTTTGGCAATTTTCTTTTTTTTTTCTTCTTCTTTTTTTTTTTTTTTTTTTTTAATATATTTGATTGATTTTGTAGAGAGGAAGGAAGAGAGATAGAGAGCTAGAAACATCGATGAGAGAGAGTCATCGACCAGCTGCCTCTTGCACAGCCCCTATTGGGGATGTGCCCGCAACCAAGGTACATGCCCTTGACCGGAATCGAACCCGGGACCTTTCAGTCCCCAAGCCGACGTTCTATCCATTGAGCCAAACCGGTCTCGGCTGGCAATTTTCTTAATATTTTTAATTGATTTTTAGAGATGAAGGGAGAGGGATAGAGAGATAGAAACACTGATTAGAGAGGAAAATCATCAATCGGCTGCCTCCTGCACGCACCCCCACTGGAGATGAAGCCTACAACCCCGGTTTGTGTCCTGACTGGGAATCAAACCGGTGACTGCTTGGTTCCTGGGTCGACACTCAATACTTGAGCCACATCAGCTAGACTACAAGAGGTTTTTATTATTATTGTTTTTATGCAGGCAAACCTATCAGTATTTTTAATGGTTTCGTCCTTTCCTTTTTCCTAACCCACAAAATTGTCCTCTAATTTAATTTCCCACGAGCAGTGTGTGAATGTTCCTGTTTGGCCTAGGAAGGCATCAGGAGACATCTGATTTGCACTTTCACAGTATTAATAAAATCTTACCCTTTTTTATATTTTTATTGATTTCAGAGAGAAAATGAGAGGGAGAAAAAGATAAAACATCAATAATGAGAGAGAATTATTGGTCTGTTGCCTCCTGCACACCCCCCTGGTTTGAGGATTGAGCCTGAAACCAGGGCATGTGTCCTTGACCAGGAATCAAACCTAGGACGCTTCAATCTGTGGGCTGATGTTCTAGCCACTGAACCAAATTGCCTAGGGCTCCATTGATTTTTAGAGAGAGTGGGAGAGGGAAAGACAGAAAAATTGATGTGAGAGAAACACATTGATTGGTTGCCTCCTGTAAGCTCCCCAATCAGGGCCTAGACCGAAGAGGAGTCTGCAACTAAGGTACATGCTCTTGACCAGAATAAAACCTTGTACCCTTCAGTCCGAAAGACAACACTCTCCACTGAGCCAAACCGGCTAGGCAAGCAGGTCAAATTCAAAAACTAACACTGGCCAGATAAAAGAGGTATGTGGGCCTCAGGCCACGAGTTTGACATGCCTGGGCTAGAGCGAACTCTTACCATTTTTATTCTATTGATTATTTGGGTATTACAAACTGAAAATAAAATCACTTCTGAGCCATAATGAAGATGATCTTTACTGCCATCATTCTAGGACACCTCCCAACCAAATGTTTTTGGGAAGAAAACTCCTGCTCACCCAGAACAGGGTGACAAACCTGGGTTTTATTACTTGTGTGGCAGAAGACTGGCGACCCGTTTGGGTGGGCATTCTGGCCTCCTGCCAACACTGTGGAGCCCAGCAGGGGGCTGCCTGATCAGTACCCTGGGTGAGGCCAGCTTACACACAAAATTTTAGCAAGGGATTTGGGTATCCAAGAAGTTAAAGCTGTATTAGGGGACAAGAGCCTAAGCATTCATGACCCATTTCTTAGGAAGAGAGGTTTTAAATCAAGAAAAGGAAACTAGAACTTAACAGTCTGACAGGATATTCTAGCTAACCACAAATTTACAGAATTATAGCTTAGCTACCGAGATCTCCTCCTTTAGCAACTTTTGCAGACCTCTCCAGTAACTACTACCTTCTATAGCTTGACTTCTCTGAATAAGGTAACTAGAAACCGTTACAAAGCGGATTTTGTGTCCAAGGTGAGAGCAGGCCCCATTAGCTGGAATTTTCTCAATATTGTTTCCCACATTCTTAACCACACTAGAAGTTTTTCTTTGCCAGTCTGGCTGATGAAAAAAAAAAATAGCATAGCATTGTGTAAATTTTCATGCCTTAGCTTACTGATGAGAAAAGAAAAGAAGAAGAAAAAGATGTTTTTCAGCTGTTTGCATTTCTCCCTTGGTGAATTACCTATTAACATCTTTTTTACCTTTTTCTAGTGGGGTGTTCATATTTTTCTTACTGATTGAGGAGCACATCAGATAGCAAAATATTAACCCTTCATTATATATACTGAATTTTTTCTTAGTGGATCAGTTTCCTTTTAACTTCTGCTCTGCAGAATTTTCTCATGATTAAATAACTAAATCTATCAATCTTTAACTTTCTGGTTTCTGTCTTTAGTATCATATTTTAGAAGTCCTTCCCTCACCACTACATTTACCAAAAAAAAAAAAAAAAAAAAAAAGTCCTTTTTTTTTTCTTCTAGTATTTTATGTTTTCGATTTTTACATTTAAATCTAAGGGATCTGAAATTTATTTTGCTTTCTATGATGGGAAAAGCTAACAATTTTCCCCCAAAAAAATTGCTGTCCAGTTGTCCCAATGATATTTGTTAAATAATCCAGGAATGACAAATATGTAGCCTAAGTGTATTCTCCTCCTGGGCCCCTGGAAGACATTTCTAATCAAACGCAGATCTCCTGGCTAAGCCTAGACTAGGCCTCCAAGCCCTCCTTTAACTTCAGGCAGCCACCGCCTACCTGTGTAGCCTGAATCTGGATGAAACTTTTTGTCATCCCCTAGACTAATCCATCGTTTTCCCTATCGATGTGAGAGGCCTTTATTAGATAATACATTCTTTTTATTCTACTTTCCTTCCTGTTTTATCAATATGCCTGCCTTTTCTTATAGCAGCTCTCCTCCCTGTTGGTTATTATCGATATGACTATGTATGATATGGTAATATCTGATAGCACAGACTAACACCCTTTTCAACACTTTCTTGACTATTTTCTCTCACTTAAACTTCTCACTAAATTTATTGTATTGGAGTACCTCCAAAATTAATTAATTAAAATTTCATATTAGATTTTCCAGTTTAGGTATATAGTATTTCTTTCCATTTTTAAAGATCCCCTTTATGTCTCTGAATAGTTTTATTCTGATAGGTAATTTACATTACTGGTTAAATTTATTCCTAGATATTTTATATTTTTGATGACTATTATAAGTAGAATTTTTTTTTTCTTCAGTATAACATCTAAAGTCTTATTATTAGAATGAAAGCTTCATGGGAGCAAAGACCAAACATCTTTTGTTCATAACTGTAACCATAGAGCTTAAGAAACTGCCTCCACATTTTAGGTTCTCAATAAAGTTTTTTTTTTATTGTTTGCCCCTACTCTATACCCACACATTGAGTCAGCATTTTTTTTTAAATATACTTTTATTGCTTTTTTACAGAGAGGAAGGGAGAGGAATAGAAAGTTAGAAACATCAATGAGAGAGAAACATAATTTAGCAAAGTTGCCTGTTATAATTGATCAGCTGCCTTATGCACACCTCCTACTGGGAATGTGCCCACAACCAAGGTACATGCCCTTGACCGGTATCAAACCTGGGACCCTTCAGTCCGCAGGCCGATACTCTATCCACTGAGCCAAACCGGTTAGGGCTCTCAATAAAATTTTTATTTTATTTTTTAAAATATATTTTATTGATTTTTTACAGAGAGGAAGAGAGAGGGATAGAGAGTTAGAAACATCGATGAGAGAGAATCATCAATCAGCTGCCTCATGCATATTCCCTACTGGGGATGTGCCTGCAACCAAGGTACGTGCTATTGACCAGAATTGAACCCGGGACCCTTCAGACCGCAGGCTGACGCTCTATCCACTGAGCCAAACCGGTTTCTGCTCAATAAAGTTTTTAAATGAGTAAAGGAATAAAGGCATAAAGCAATGCTATTGTCTTAGTGTGTTATTGTCTTAATATGCTAATTAGACTGGATGTCCTTCCTGATGGAGCTGGGACTGGGAGGGAAGCCAGGTCCCAGGTGCTGGAGAGATGCTGGTGCCAGCAGCCTTGGGGGTGGGGGGAGAGGGGGTGGTGGTGAAGGAAGGCCTATTCTTGCACAAATTTTGTGCATCAGGCCTTTCGTTGATTTATAACAGGCAACTTTGCTAAATTATTTGATTAGCTTTGTTTTTCAAGTGATTCTCTGGAATTACTATCTGTAAATAATAATTACCTTTTGCCAGCATATATTGTTCTTATTCTTCTAATAAGATTTATTGAATTGAACAATGATAACAACATAGGGTAATAAGTTATGTGAATGTGGTTCTCTCAGAATATCTCATTGTATTATACCCACCTTTTCACTTAAATGAAGCACTTTACAGTTTCGCTTCGGCATATCTGAATTGCCAGCATCACTACCCTTGTACTTTGGGACCATGATTAAATAAAATAAGGGTTCCTTGAACATAAGCACTGTGATACCATGACAATTGCTCTGATCACGGAAAGGCTGCTAATTGACTAAATGGAGAATAGCATATATGTTGGACAAAGGGATAATTCATGTTCCGGGTAGGATGGAGCCGGAGGCATGAGATTTCATCACACTACTCAGAACAGCGCACAATTTAAACCTTATGAATTATTTCTTTCTGGAATTTTCCACTTAATATTTTCGGACAACATTTGACCGCCGGTAACGGAAACCATGGAAAGCCAAACTGCTTATAAGGGGGGACACTACTACAGTGACACAGGATATTTATAAACTGGAAGTGAAAAGACAGTGAAACAGACTAAAAGTTTAAGAGACAGAGGGACCCTGGTTGGGGAGCTCAGATGATTAGAGTGTCATCCCAATATGCCAAGGTTGTGGGTATAGTTTCCATCCCAGTCAGGGCACATGTAGGAATCGAATAAGGAATGGGTAAATAGATGAAACAACACCTCCCTCTCTCTCTCTCTCTCTCTCTCTCTCTCTCTCTCTCTCTCTCCCTCTCTCTCTCTCTACCTATCTCTCTCTCTCTCAAAAGAATAAATAAAAACATTAATTAATTAATTAAAAATTTTAGAAAGGCAGAAGGAAAGTATATCCCAGCTGCTTTGGTGGGGACCCTGTTAGCCTGGACTGCTGCTTTCCCTGTAGCAGAAAGGAAGTATGTATTACAAGATGAGTGAGGATGGGTGCCTCAGGAGAAAATATCTCCCCACCTCCGTCCTTTTTCAACCAAACAGACAGAGGAGGGAGAGTGGCAGTCCAGAGAGCAGTGTGGCTGTGGAACACTGCTCGTGGGCCTCTCGGGGAGGAATTAAGTGCTGCTGGGCAGAGAGAATGTTCCGGCTAAAAAGAGAAATCATAACACACCTGGTCACAGAGTAAGGCCCAGGAGCTTCTGATTTCATTGGTCTGGTTTTTGGCCTGGCATCAGAAATTTTAAAACATTCCTGGTTACATGAATGTGCAACCATGGGTATTATTGGGGTCAAAAAGTAAATTTGTGCATATGGAATCTGAATCTCCAGGTCTAGGCTGAAACAAGGAGTCCTGTGGGGGCTGTGGCCGTCCCCCCGGTCACAGAAGGATGGCTCGTTCGGCCCTTTCACCAGGATCTGAACTCCTCTTCAACCTTCTGCCTTCAGTTAAACCACAGAGAACTTCCCTGACAGAGAGACCAGTGACCCTTGGGATGGCAGTGAAGGGCCAGGTTTGGGTATATCCTAGTAATTATGGCAAACAATCTGCTTTCCTGCTTAAGCACCAACCCCTCAGCTTGGTTCAGTGTGTGTGTGTGTGTGTGTGTGTGTGTGTGTTTCAAGCTGTCGATTCAACTAAAAAACAAAAGCTGCTCTGAGCCTGGAGGGAGGTTTAACAAGTGACCATGATGACTCATGGTGCTTGGCTTAGAAAGGGGAGGGGGGCTGCTACCCCCATAAGGCAGGGCCTGGGTGGGAAGAGTTGCAGGTTCTTAGGTCCTGTGAACTTCCCACAATGCCTTGGGTGGGCAGGCTGCCTTTTGGACCAACCAAATATTTCTGCAAAAAATTATGGCAGAAAATGTAGCTTTCCTCTCATGGCCACAAATTTCCTGGTATAAGCAGGCAAGATGAGGCAAGAATGAGGCTGACAGATCTTGCAAAGGCATGGGATGTTCACACAAGAATCAGGGTTTACAATATTAGGCTAAAAACTGGCCTCTTTTTCAAAAAGCGTTCAGGTTGGAACAAGAGAAGGCCTGGGCAGAGCATGAATGTCCTGAAGTAGGAGTTGGGAGATAGGACCCACCCAGAGGAACACATTTAATGTAAACTTACAATGTACAGGTTTGAGGACATGAAGGGAACATTAAACTTGTGCTGTCCAACCCACAGTTACTTGCCTCACATGGCTGTTGAACATGTGAATGTCTGGTCTGAATTAAGATGTAAAATAAACAGCAGATTTCAAAGATAGTACAGGAAAAAAAAGTATAAAATAGCTCATTAATAATCCTATAAAGACGTAATATGCAAAATGACCCTCACTCCCTCACATAAGATTGCCACCTCCCTCACAAGATGGCCAGCAGGGGAGGGTAGTTGTGGGTGATCAGGCCAGGAGGGGAAGGTAGTTGTGAGTGATCAGGCCAGGAGGGGAGGGCAGTTAGGGGCAACCAGGCCTGCAGGGAATGGCAGTAGCGGGTGACCAGGCCGGCAGGGGAGGGAAGCTGGGGGCAATTGGGTCAGCAGGGGAGCAGTTAGATGTTGATCAGGCTGGCAGGGGGGTGATGAGAGGGGGATCAGTTCCCATGCAGGTGAGCAGTTGGAAGCCAGCAGTCCCGGATTGTGAGAGGGATGTCCCAGTTTGGGAAAGATGAAGGCTGGGCTGAGGAACACCCCCCTCCCAAGCATGAATTTCATGCACCTGGCCTCTAGTGTACTAATACTTCTTTTACACTGACTACATGTTGAAATATGTCCCCCTGTTTCATTTTACTTTTTAAAATATGACTACTAGAAAATGTGAAAGGACATCTGTGGCTTCCATATTTCTGTTGGACAGTGCTGCCCTATGCCCATCAACCAACGAAATGGACACATACTTTGGCCAAGGAAGCATGAAGGAACAAAGCCATCTATACTTATAAAAGGGTAATATGCAAATTAGACGAGGTGACTGGACATCTTCCAGATGTGTGACTTCCTTCCGGACAAAGCCACAGTGGTAGGGGCCAAGGCAGAGGCAGCTGGGGGCCACCAGGCCGGCAAGAGAGCTTCTAGGCAGCGATCAGGCTGGCAGGCAGGCAAGCAGTTAGGAGCCAGCAGTCCCAGATTGCGAGGGGTATCCTGGATTGGACAGGGTGCAGGGGCCAGACTGTAGGAACACTCCCCCCTTCCACCCCTCCAGCCTGTGCACAGATTTCGTGCACTGGGCCTCTAGTAAATAATAATAATAATAGCAGCTCCAGTTTTTACAAGGTTGACGACTAGCCGGACTCTTTGCACTGATTTAGTAACTTGCCCTACGTAAGAAAGTGAGTTGGATTCCAGAACCCCATTATTAACCAATTGGCCAAACTGCCTCCCTGGCTGCAAAGACCTTGAGGTATAATTGAGGTGGATCACCATACATGCCCTGATGCAACAAAGGAGCTGTCACATGGTAGAGAATACCCAAGTTAAAACCCACCCTCAGGAACACATACACTAAATTTTTTTATGTGAAAACAATCCATCTATATTCTCTTTCCCAATGTCTTTTTCTTTTTTAAAAAAATATTTTTTTTTATTGATTTCAAACAGAGGAAGGGAGAGGGAGAGATAGAAACATCAATGACGAGAGAAAAGCATTGACTGGCAGCTTCCTGCACGCCCCCCTCTGGGGATCGAGCCCACCACCCCAGTATCAAACATGGGACTCTTCAGTCTGCAGGCCGACACTCTATCCACTGAGCCAAACCGGTTTCGGCGAACTGGTACATTTTTAAATTAAAGCTACTTTAGGGCACATTCTGTTCAATTTTATTCATCTCTCAAATATTTTTTATTATAAACCCATAACCACATGCACACATACTGAGTGGATGAAAGCAGGAGATTGCAAAAAGTACACTGGACATAAAGCCAAGAGCACTTACAACAAACAGTAAATAAGGCCTACGGATTTGATTGGTTAATTGAATGATGAATGTATTTATTTTCTTAGCCCTAGAGATATAATGCACAGTATAGTGAATACAGACAACAATATTGTATTATAATCATCGAACTTACTATAAGAGTAGACCTTAATAATTCCAACCATAAAAAAGAAAGGATAATTATTTATCATGATAGAGGTGCTAATTATCACTACAATGACAATATTCAGGTATCAAATTAACATTCTGTACACCTTATGTACACATTATATCTCAAACATTCAATTTAAAAAATATATATTTTATTGAGTTTTTACAGAGGAAGAGAGAGGGATAGAAAGCTAGAAACATTGCCGAAACCGGTTTGGCTCAGTGGTAGAGCGTCGGTCTGTGGACTGAAAGGTCCCAGGTTCGATTCCGGTCAAGGGCATGTACATTGGTCTGTGCCCCTCCCACCTGCACTACTGCCACTGCTCACTCTGGTGGGGGTGTGCAAGAGGCAGCTGGTCGATGTTTCTCTCTCATCGACGTTTCTAGCTCTGTATCTCTCTCTCCTCCTCTCTGTAAAAAATCAATAAAAATATATTAAAAAAAAAAAAGAAAAGAAAAGCTAGAAACATCAATGAGAAACATCGATCAGCCGCCTCTTGCACACCTTCCGGGGATATGCCCGCAACCAAGGCACATGCCCTTGACCGGAATCAAACCTGAGACCTTTCAGTCCACAGGCCCACACTCTATCCACTGAGCCAAACCGGTTTTGGCTCAAACATTCCATTTTTATTTATTTATTTATTTATTTATTTATTTATTTATTTTTTAAAAAGCCCAGAGCACCTGCCTGCCACTTCTGAGGTGCCATTTCCCCATCTGTAAAAAGGGCAGGTTAGTCCAATAGGCCTAAAGGCAGCTCCCAGCACAGACATTTCAGGATTGTACATCAGTGATTTTCAACCAGTTTGCCGCAAGAATGCTTAAAACACACAGTACCTGTTTAGTCAGGGTTCCTGACCTCTCTCCCTTACATTGTCAAATAACTGACAACAGCCAACACAATAGCCATCCAGTGTAAACGAATCAAAATTATACCTTTTTTTTTTTTTAGTCCGGCCAGCAAAAAATATATTTTTTGGTGTGCTGCAGAATTTTTACAACTAGCTTATGTGTACCAGCCGATGAAGAGGGCCGTTCTAGATTGAGGTCACTCTGCCCCAGATTTGTGTCTGATCCCACAGCCAGAAAATAGGGCTGGTTCCCTTGTTAGGGATTTAATGCTACAGCCATAAGAGAGACCTCTCTCTCTTCCTCTCCCTCTCTTCTTTTTCTTCCCTCTTCCTCCCTCACTCCCTTTCTCTTCCTCTCTCTCCCTCCCTCCTTCCTCCTCCCTCCTTCTCCCCCCCCTTCACCTTTGACACACAAACTTCCATCCGTATCCTCTCCTGCCCATTGAATTCTCCCCACCCCCACGCCTCCTCAAGGAAATCAGCCTAGGGAACTAGATCTTGGAGAAACTTTGATCTCTTTATCTGAAGGCACAAAGATAGCATTGCAAAGCCTGCTGCTGGTGTGGAGGTGGCATAGTTAGACATGCTTCGCATTTTTCTAACAAGCTTCATTCCCACAATATTCTCAGAGGAGAGACCTTCCTCCAGCGAGGCCTCGGGGAAGCTGGCAATGGAATGAGGGAAAGAAGGCAGGCCCGGTGGGAGGGAGGCTTATTTGAAAGGAAACATCAGCAAATTCTGATATGAAAACTTTTGAAAAATTCTTCATGTCTCAGTCACTGAGAAAGACCCAGAGGCTGGGCTGTGGACTTAGCGTTCTCATGAGGGATTTTTTTTTTTTTTTTTTTTTTTAAAGACCGTTCATGTTTGCAAGCCACTAAGTGCACCAGGCCTCTCACTGACCCCCACCCCCAGTCCTGTTCCGCCCCTCCCGCCTGCACTGCTGCCTCTGCTCACTCTGAAATGCACATCTAACCACACCGTTCCTCCCTGGGGTAAGATCGGACTGCAGTTCCACTCCCACCCCACAGACTCCATTACCTGTAGAAAAATAAAATGTAAACTCTTCTCTGTCATTTGAAACCCTTCAAAATCTGGGCCAGGGCCAGGGATGGAGAGATATATATATATATATATATATATTTTTTTTTTTACCTCATCTTCTGCAAATCTGCACCTTTCGCCCTGACCGGTTTGGCTCAGTGGATAGAGCGTCGGCCTGCGGACTGAGGGGTCCCGGGTTTTGATTCCGGTCCAGGGCATGTGCCTTGGTTGCAGGCAAGTCCCCACTGTATGTGGGGGGGGGGGGGGGGGTAGGGGAGAGTGCAGGAGGCGGCTGATCGATGTTTCTAACTCTCTATCCCTCACCCTTCTTCTCTGTAAAAAAATCAATAATTTAAAAAAAAGATTAAAAAGAAAATCTGCACCTTTCTCCTGCTCTCCAGCCCACCGAACCCACTGCCCTACCATCCTGCGTCGTGTCCGCCTCTGGAGAGCCATGAGCTCCACCAGGAAAGACAGTGCTTGGCCACTCTGGCGGCATCCATCCTCTAGTACCCACCCTAGTTCCTCTGCAAGTTTGATGCGTGGATAGAAAAACACGTAGATGAAGACCCGTGGACAGGACAATTCCTAACTTCCCGTCCAGCCCAGCCCCAACATCTGAGAACTGTTCCCAGGAGCAGAGCTCAAAAGTGCTTAGAACTTGACCCAGTTCGTACTAATAGTCACGCAGCTCCCAGCCCAGAAAAATAGGGACAAGTGGTCTGGCAAAGGGTTTAGACAATTTTTGTTTGTTTTAGCGAACCATTAATAGTTTAGTAAATCTTTAGTAAACCATACAAATTAAATTAAAATGCAATTAAATATTTTAAATCACATTAAAAAAAAAGAGGATTCTATGGTTGCACAACCATTTGAGTGTACTTCAGGCCACTGAACTGTACACTTAAAAATAGTTAAGCCCTGCCAAAACCGGTTTGGCTCAGTGGATAGAGTGTCGGTCTGTGGACTGAAAGGTTCCGGGTTCAATTCTGGTCAAGGGCGTGTACCTGGGTTGCGGGCACATCCTCAGTGGGGGGGTGCAAGAAGCAACTGATTGATGATTCTCTCTCATCAATGTTTCTAACTCTCCCTCTCTGTAAAAAATCAATAAAATATATATATTTTAAAATAAATAAATAAATTTTAAAAAGATGTAGAATTAAAAAAAAATAGCTAAGCCCTGACCAGTTGTGTCCAGTGGTTAGAGCGTCAGCCCAATAGGCCAAGGTTCTGGGTTCCTCAGGCAGGGCACATACAAGAAGCAACCAATAAATGCATAAATAAGTGGCACAACAAATCAATCTCTTTCTCTCTCTCCCTAAAATAAATCAATGTTTTTTTTAAATGGTTAAGATGAAAAAATGGTAAGGTGGTAAATGTTATGTTATGTTTATTTCACCACAATTTTTTAAAACTGTTTTGAATGTAGTTACTGCCATCTTTGAGTAGGAAAAGTATTAAAACTATTCCTTTGTTGTTGTTACTCCTCACCCAAGGAAAGTTTTTCATTGATTTTTAGAGAGAGTGGAAGGGAGGAGGAGACAGAGAGAAACACTGATGTGAGAGAGACACATTCATTGGTTGCCTCCTGCATGCTCCTGCACACTTCTGCAAGCGAGGTTCGAGCCCTTGACTGAATCAAATTCAATCCACAGGCCACCATTCTATCCACTGCTCTAAACCAACTAGGGCTAGAACTATTCTTTAAAATGATACCCTAGCTGGTTTGGCTCAGTGGATTGAGCGTTGGCCTGCGGACTGAAGGGTCCCAGGTTCGGTTTCTAGTCAAGGGCACATAACTTGGTTGCAGGCTCCTCCCCGGCCCAGGCCATGGTCAGGGCTTGTGCAGAAGGCAACCAGTTGATGTGTTTCTCTCACATCGATGTTTCTCTCTGTCTTTCCCTCTCTTTCCCACTCTCCCTAAAAATCAATGGTAAAATATCCTCATGTGAGGATTAACAAAAAAATAAATTAAATAAAACCAAAAAAAGATAGAGAAGAAAAGCGTTCCTGGTTTAATACGATGTTCAATTGTTTTTTTGTTTTTGTTTTTGTTTTTAATATATTTTATTGCTTTTTTTTTACAGAGAAGAGGAGAGAGGGATAGAGAGCCAGAAACGTCGATGAGAGAAAAACATCCACCAGCTGCCTCTTGCACACCCCCTACTGGGGATGTGCCCACAACCAATGTACATGCCCTTGACCGGAATCGAACCCGGGACCTTTCAGTTTGCAGACCGACGCTCTACCACTGAGCCAAACCGGTTTTGGCTACAATGTTCAATTGTAATGTTTGATACTTAAAGTGCCTTGCTATCACTAATTTCCAGAAGCTTCAGTTATCTGTCATGTAGCCTGGGACTAGGAAATAAGCATAAACAGGCTCTCAGTGACCAAAATAAATGTCGCTTGACTAAATAAAGAACCCATTTTATGACATAGGAGATCTCCAGTTCATAGTCCAGGAAATTAAAGCTCAGAAAAGGGAACGTGCCTAAATTTATACAGCAGGCCAGATTCAAAACTACCCTAGGTGTGGAGTTACAGAAAAGGTCCATGCTCTCTCTGTTTCAGCATGCTGCTACTTCTTAGACGCTCTAATATTTATAAATGGTTTTCTTTCTTGGCTTGGTTTGGTTTCGGTTTGTTTTGTTGTTGTTGTTGTTGTTTAGTTCTTCCAAAGCAATGCTGCGACATTCCTGGAAGAAAACTGCGGTGGCTCAGAGCTGAAGGAAGAGCTAACAAACAGGGCGAGACTTGCAGAGCCGGGCAGCTTGGGGACCTTCTCTTTATAACGCAGTGGCTCATGTGACCAGGCTCAGAGACTCTCCGTTCAGGTTTCAAATTCTCAGGAGAGAGAATCTGGTTTGCCTGCCTGGATAAGGTGTCCATAGCCCTATCAGTCAGCTCTGCCCAGAGAAATGGAATCCTGAACCCAGACATGGCCGCTGGGCCTCAACCTGGGTTGTCAGCTCTTCTCAAAAAAGGGGGAATCCCTGTGAGCCAGGCAGACCCCTGGGTGTGCCCCAGAAGGAAATTTTCTGGGGGAGAGAAGAATGGAACAGGAGTGCCCTGTCACCCCCAAAAGCCCCTGTATATATTCTGAGCTATAAATTCAGCCTCAGCTTTGCATACTATTCCATTCATAGTCTCATTGTTATCTGGGGTTGCAAACTTTGGCAACATATCTGCAATTTTAAACTCAGGAGACTCCTTGGTGCAGTTAAATCTCAACTTAACTGCACTAGGCTGACTACTTCGGAGCTTGTCTTCCCAAGGCACCCTTGGGCATTTAGGGATTACGGGATGCTCAGGGCAACCAGAGATAAAGACATACAATCTAGAAAGCTCAGAGTTGACTGGGAGGCAGGCAGTGCTCACTCTCTAGAAACCCCCAAGTTCTGTCTTTTAAATAAAAAAAAGAAAGAAAGAAAGAAAGAGAAAGAAATTGGCCCAGCTGGTGTGGCTCAGTAATTGAGTGTCAACCTATGAACCAGAAAGTCACGGTTCAATGCCTGGTCAGGGCACATGCCTGTGTTGTAGGCACAATCCCCGGTGATGTTTCTATCTCTCTCTCCCTCTCTTTTCCTCTCAGAAATCAAGAAAAATATATATATTAAAAAAATTGTTCGCCATGTATTTGACTCCATTTAGCCGTCTATTTAGGCGCATTGTATAGAAACCTGCCTGTGCACAGCCACTCCTAACAAGCAATAACCAGAGGTGCCTGGCCTAAATTCCAAAACTCATTTAAGGCTATTAGAACCATTAGCTCTAACTGGAGTTCAGCTATAGACACAAATCACTAACCAAATTAAGTGGCCGATAGTGCAGCCAGCCTTTCAGAGTCAGCAGGCCTATATGTGAATCAATAGCAACAGTAACCATCATTGCAGAGTACCTTATTGCTATTTCAATTGGATTTCTCTATAATCTGCTCTTATTATAACCATTTATGGATTAGAAAAATGAGGCACAGGAGAATTTTGACTTCACCTAGAACAGAATACTGGGAAATCCCTAGATAGAATGAGAACTTGACTTGAATTCTTCCAATCCTAGGCAGATATCTCTTGCAAGGACTTTCTAGTGGGCTCATCCCTTCTTTTCTCCCTTTATGTTATCAGCTTTCTTTCTTTTTTCTTTTTCTTTTTTTAATATATTTTATTGATTTTTTACAGAGAGGAAGAGAGAGGGATAGAGAGTTAGAAACATCCATGAGAGAGAGTCATCGATCAGCTGCCTCTTGTACACCCCCTACTGGGGATGTGCCCACAACCAAGGTCCATGCCCTTGACCGGAATTGAACCCGGGACCCTTCAGTCTGCATGTCGTCGCTCTATCCACTGAGCCAAACCGGCTTTGGTATGCTATCAGCTTTCTTTCAGAGTATGTTACCTAATGATTCTCTTCTGCCTTACAGGAGAACCCCGCTTCTTTAAAAGTTAATAATAAACATAACTTTAAAGAATGTATTGGATTAGTTTCTCTGCCCCAAAAAACAATGTCACCCTTTTCTTTGACTCTAATTGCAAGAACAGCTGAGCTGGAGCAGATCCCATTGACCATTTGTTGCCAACCCCGGATTACACAGTAGACAAGAGGAGTTTTATAGGACTACATTAAAGTGAATACACATAGTTTGGGTCAGGATTTCAGGACCATGAAACTATGATGAATCTTATTCCAAACCTCAGGCTTGAAATCCAAAACCAGAGATTTTGCTTTTGCCTGTTATGTGTCAATCAAAGTTAGTTCAGCCTTAGTGTTTGTACACTGGTCTTCAGTAATCTCTATAAATTGGTGATTTTCTGGCCTCACCATCATCTCCTTGGAGTGAGAGTTGAGTGAAAGTGGCATGGAAGTGGGTAAGATTTTGGGAGAAAATCAATCTTTTCATGGCTCTGATTGTATTTTTCAAACTCTGAATCTCCATTGATGGGTTATATCAATTTACCAGTTCAATTCCAACACTTTTATTTTTTTTTTAATGAAATAGATTAGAGCCCTAGCCAGTTTGGCACAATGGATTGAGCGTTGGCCTGCGGACTGAAGGGTCCCAGGTTCGATTCCGGCCAATGGCACATGCCCAGGTTGTGGGCTTGATCCCCAGTATGGGACATGCAGGAGGCAGCCAATTAATGAATCCCTCTCATCATGGATGTTTCTCTCTCTCTCTCTCCCTCTCCCTTCCTCTCTGAAATTAATAAAGAAATATATTTTTAAAAAATAGATTAGAATTAGTCAAACTGGAAATATCAGACTATATCAGATGCAGTTAGGGTAAGTAACATTTCATAAAAGATTTTAAAAGATTTTTTCAATAGCCGAAACAGGTTTGGCTCAGTGGTAGAGCGTTGGTCTGCGGACTGAAAGGTCCCAGGTTCGATTCCGGTCAGGGGCATGTACTTTGGTTGGGGGCACATCCCCGGTAGGGGGTGTGCAGGAGGCAGCTGGTCGATGTTTCTCTCTCATCGACGTTTCTAGCTCTCTATCTCTCTCCCTTCCTCTCTGTAAAAAATCAATAAAATATTTTTTAAAAGATTTTTTAAATAAATAGTTTTGTGGGCAGTGGTTTGCAATGTAAAATATATATTTTACTTAAAGTCACAGTAAAAAGCACAAGTTTGGAAGCCATGGCTAGGTAGATTGAGAACTGGGAAGTCTAGGCTTATAATCCTCTCCACTTAATGCTAGATCTCAGCTGTCAGGGAACACCACGGGCACTGTTTAAAGCTTGCCATCTAGCCCTGGCCAAGTGGCTCACTTGGTTGGAGCATCATCCCATGAACCTAAAGGCTGCAGGTTCGATTCCTCCTCAGAGCACATACCTAAGTTGTAGGTCAATCCCCAGTTGGGGTATATAGGGGAGGCCTCTAGTAATTAGATAAACTGAAGGAAAAATTGGCACTACACACCAGAAGCCTTGAAAATTGTGCACCCTTTGACTTACTAATTCCTCTTCAAATAAATTCTCTGAAGGAAGTAACCATGGGTGTGTCCAAGGTTGCCTACAATAGTAAAGACTTGGAAAGCACCCCAATTGTCCAACAATAGAAATGTTACGATATTTTTGTAAAACGTTAAAAATAAATAAACACATAAAGAAGCACATGCATCTTATGGTTATAGCAGGGTTCCCTAGCAAAGCTGGGCCTGGGCCTAGAGCTTGGCTTATTTATGGGACTGGCAGCCAGAAATTCATGTTCCTGAGCCGATAGGTAGAGGCAGGAGGATGGAAGAGTTTGGGGAATGCAGGCTTGGGAGCTAGGAAAGGCAGAATATGGGACTGATGAATGTCAGTGGAGAGAGAGGTTTGAGACCGAAGCAGAAAAAGCTATTTTCATGAGACTTTAAGTCTGGGGCCTGGGATTAACAAAAATGATGTAAGTGTGGTGATCAAAAGTGTCCTGGCAAAATGTAAAGCAGATAAAAAGATATTGGAAGTGTGGGAGATGGGGATCTTTGCAGGTTTATTTAGGGTGGTCAGAAAAGATCCCTCTGATGGGCTGACCTCTGTTAAAGACCTGAAGGGAAGGGGAGAACTACCAAAGGAATGTAGGCAGAGAGAACAGCAAGTTCAAAGGCCCTGAGGCAGCAACATTCTTGTATTTGAAAAACAGCAAACAAGTCAGTGCGCTGGGCTGGAGTACAGATAGCAGAGGGGGTAGTATGAGAAGACAAAGTCAGTGAAGTAGCCATGTCAGGTCATGGAGGACATGGTAGCTGTTCTAAGAACTTGCCTTTTGCTCTGAGTGGGATGCGGAGCCATAGGGGAGTTTTGAATAGAGAAGGGACCTGACTTATGCTTTTTAAGGATCACTCTGGAGAATGCATTATAGAGAACAGACTTGGGGGACGGGAGGGAGATGAAGATAGAAACTGGAAACTGGTGAGGAGGCACTATCCATAATCCAGACAGAAGACAGTGGCGTGGCTGACAGCACAGGAGACATGGGAAAGGTTCAGATCCTGGATATAGTCTGAAGATAGAATGGCGAGGTTTGCTCCTGGATGGGGTGGACATGTGGGTTTATGTGTGTGTTTGTGTATCTCTGAGTGTAGACATTGAGACCCCCACCTCATCCCAAATGAATCAGACTCTCTACAGATAGTTCACGGTGTTTCTTAAAAGCTCCCCAAGAGATTCTAATGTGCAACCAGGGTTGGGAATCACTGCTTGAGGTTGGAAATGTTATAGATTTTTATTCTTTTTTATATAATTATTTTCCACATTTTCTGCAATAAAAGTTACAATGGGCCGAAACCGGTTTGGCTCAATGGATAGAGTGTCGGCCTGCAGACTGAAGGGTCCCAGGTTCGATTCCGGTCAAGGGCATGTACCTGGGTTGCGGGCACATCCCCAGTGGGGGGTGTGCAGGAGGCAGCTGATCGATGATTCTCTCTCATCGATGTTTCTAACTCTCTGTCCCTCTCTCTTCCTCTCTGTGAAAAATCAATAAAATATATATTTAAAAAAAGAAAAGTTACAATGCGGGGGGGTGGGGGGGGGATACTTTAAACAAAACACCTCCCTCGTTCCACCATGAGTATAAGATGTGGGTAAGATAATAAGCATACAGCTTTAATGGTCATATCTCCACTTGCCTAATTCCTGCCACCCTTCCATGGCCAACATAAATGCTACCTTTTCTCTGGAGTCCATTGAGCTTCCCCAACTACCGGTGATGGCTCATTTAGCCCACAGCCCCTCTTTTTGGAGCTCAGTTTTCCAGTGTTTGTACTTGCAATCTGCTTTTTGGCCGGAGGGGCCTTTCCTGTAAACCCTCTCTGGACACGGTCAAAGCAGGCCCTGAGAAGTTCTATTTGTCCATTGACAGGGGTTGTATTTCTCCCGTACAGCTAGGAGAAACAGTGCGGAGAGGACTCTGGTATGTCAGGCCAAAGGCTATCCCTGATCTGGGACAGGGCGTGGCCTCCCCTGAGGCACTAGGCTCCAGGTTCATCTGTTCTGAACCTTTACTCCTGGGAGGCAAAGAATGAGCTATCTGGTGGAGGAATGCACTCCAGGCTCTCTGGCGCTGGGTGCCTCGTTTGGAGGCCTGATCAGAAACTATGAAAGTGGTGGGAGAAGTCTCTTCCCCTCTTATACCTTCTTTCCACATACTCGATCTAGTATGCCTTTTAAACGTTTATGTTATGTTTCCCATGACATTAAATATCCTTCAAAAAATACAATTTTAGTGACCACGTATTATTCCCATCAACCATAATCTAACTTTTAGATTATATATTTTACTTTGGATTATTTTTAACTTTTATATTTAATGCTACTTGGTAATTAATCTAAAACTTCCACAGTTTTCCCCACCTTCTTTTTCTTTTTTTTCACCTTTTTATTTTATTTTATTTTTATTATTATTTTTTAATTGATTTTTTACAGAGAGGAAGGGAGAGAGATAGAGAACTAGAAACGTCGATGAGAGAGAAACATAGACCAGCTGCCTCCTGCACACCCCCTACTGGGGATGTGCCCGCAACCAAGGTACATGCCCTTGACCGGAATCGAACCTGGGACCTTTCAGTCCGTAGGCTGACGCTCTTATCCACTGAGCTAAACAGGTTTCGGCCAAGGTAACACAACCTTTTAATGTCAGAGCTGGGAATGGGGGTCCAGGTCTTGGGCCTCCAAAGCCTTATCCTCTACAGGTACTATAAAGTACTCTGCTAGAGAAGATGGAGGAGAGGTGGAAGGGCAGGTCTCTACAAGGCAGAGTGGTCAGTGCCGTTCGTGCGATGGAGATAAAGTGCTACGGAGTATGCCTTGCAAGGACAAAGCAGCTCCTCTTCTTTGGGGAAACCACAGAAGACTTTTTGAGGAAAACCACAACTAAAAGTCAGGTCTTCAAGAAGGAGTAGGATCGGACCTCCTCAGAGGCACAGTGAGGGGGAAATGGAAAGCATGGCTGACCGAGGGAAGGCCAGCGCGGGGAGCAGTGAAGCTGTAATTGTAGCCTCACAGAGGCTGGAGCCAGAGGCCTTGGAAATCCTCTGGTGAGGAAACCAGAGCTGTGGAACCCTGAGAGGAAGGCGGGACCAGGCAAGGAGAGGGCAGGTCTGGATTCTACCCTGGCCTCCGCCACCAAGGCCTGTGCTCCTTCTCTGCAATAATCTATCAATTCCTAAAAGTAAGGGACCATTTCCAGCGGAGAGTATTTGCTGTGGGGTACTGGATCAATAACCCTGGGTAAACTGAGGCATCAACACCAGATCTTGTGAGGGGACAGCCAGGAGGCTCCTGCAGTGGCTTGGCAAGGAGACAATTGAGGCCCAAAGAAGGTGGAGTGAGAGGAACAAAGAGGAAGAACTGGAGAAATAAATATTGCAAAAGAGGCACCGTCAGCACTCGATCAGATATGAGAGACAGCCTCAAGGAAGGGAGCAGATCTGAGAGAAAGCAGCGTCAGTGTGTGAGGCGGAGCAGACAAACTTCCAAGAAGTAATGCAACATTACAGAGCTACGTGCACCTCCTGATACTGTTTGTGACACAGATATACATTGCTATCATTCTTCTGGAAAAATACCAGGAAAGTGGTATCAGTCTTGGGTTTTGGGAGGGGAATGGGTGATTAGCAGATAACGTACTGCTATCTCTTCCTTTTATGTTAAATCTTTGTTTTTTTAATAAAAATATTTTGCTGAGACCGGTTTGGCTCAGTGGATAGAGCTTCGGCCTGTGGACTGAAAGGTCCCAGGTTCAATTCCAGTCAAGGGCATATACCTTGGTTGCGGGCACATCCCCAGTAGGGCGTGTGCAAGAGGCAGCTGGTCGATGATTCTCATCATGTTTCTAACTCTTTATCCCTCTCTCTTCCTCTCTGTAAAAAATCAATAAAAAATAAAAAAGAAATATTTTAAATATTGTATATATATATATTATTGATTTTTCACAGAGAGGAAGAGAGAGGGAGAGAGAGTTAGAAACATCCATCAGCTGCCTCCTGCACACCCCCACTGAGGATGTACCCACAACTAAGGTATATGCCCTTGAATGGAATGGAACCCGGGACTCTTTAGTCCACAGGCCGATGCTCTATCCACTGAGCCAAACCGGTTTCGGCTGTGTTAGACCTTTGGGTTATGAGCCATGGGCATTATCATCTAACAGCAAAATTATTCGAAGATGATTTTCGAGTTGTGTGGTAAATGGAAGGAAAGCAATAGGACCAAGAAAGAAGGGAGTAGCAGATTCCTTTTTCCTTAGGATGGGGAGATTTAAGCACCTTTAGAAGAGGAAATTGAACATGTGTGTGTGTGTGGGGGGGGGGCGGTTAGGGGAAAGAGAGGGGGGGTGAAAAGGGGGTGGGAGGAGAGAGCTCTGAGGCCCGGGGACCTTGGCCTTGCCAGGGAGGAGAAAAAGCTAGTGTCTGTCGTAGCTGGGTGGAAACGGTGAGGAGGAAGCCGGAGGGAGACAGCAGCGCCGGTAGGATCCATCTGGGAGGAAAGCAGGCGCCGATCCCTCGATATTTACACCCGACCGACCCACAAAAGGCCCGTGGGCCTGAGGAGAACGAGTTCTCAGACCTTCCTGGCGAATGCAGGAATTGCTCCAGGTTTGGGGGCTGTATTATTCCTGGCAGCACCGTTAACGGTGGCAAAACACAGGAAACAAAGGGAAAGGCGTAATCGGCAGAACTCTTAAATGAGCTGAGATGTCTCCATGCCACGGATTAACAATCAGCCCTCAAATAGAGTGGATCCCAACTGGGGCTTGGCGTTTCCACGATGCATTAGAAAAGCAAGACGCAGGGTGGCATATGCTATACGATGCCATTTGGGAAAACAAATGGAAACACTGCGCGCGCGTGTGTGTATGTGTGTGTGTGTGTGTGCGCGTGTGTGTGTCTACTATTGCGTGGGCACGGGGGAAATTGGGATAGTGGAAGACAAAGAAGAGGAAAAGGGAGAAAATCTTTAATACTTACAGAGTAAAAGGACCAAGTGCAAAACAAAACCCCCAAACACCCCGGGTCCCAGACTCGGCGATGGAGACCCTGAGACAGGAAGGATCGCGGGCACTGGCCGCTGCGGGTGACTGCCAACCCGCGGGCGGGCGCAGCGCGGGTAGGGTTTCCGAGCTCTTTGTTCGGAGGAGGGCGCGGTGGGGGAGGGCGCAGGCGCCGGGCGGGGGAGGGGAGGGGGGAGGCAGGCCGGAGCGAGCAGGCGGAGGGACTTGGCCCGGATCCGCCACCATCCCCGACCCAGTGGATCCGCGTCGTGTTCCGCCCAGACAAAGCCCCTGCGCTTGGGCGGAGAGCGCTGGGGCCACGCGCGCACCTCCGGGAGACTGGCTGCCCTTATCTGTCCCTGGTGCTAACGGGCCCCCTCCTCAGGTCTCTAATCCCAGCAACCATTGCTCTGTGCCCTTCCCCCTTTTCTTTACTACCCCTCCCCTCAGCCCTGGTAACCTGTGATCTACTTCCTGCCTACGAATTTACACATTCTGGTTATCTCCTGTGAGGGGGAAATCGTATCATATTCGTCCTTTTGGGTCAGGCTTATTTTGCTTGGCATGATGTCTTCAAGGTTCACCTATGTTGCAATATGTCTGATAACTTCACTTCTTTTTACAAATTTGTTAAATGTACATAAGATGTATCATTTAAACAGTTTTAGGTGTACAGTTAAGTGGCATAAGTAACATTCAACCATGGCCGCTCTCCAGCTCCAGAGCTTTCCCATCATTCCAAACTGAAACTTTGTACCCATCGAATAATAACACTGCTTCAACCCTTGGTAACCATCACTCTACCTTCTGGATCAATGAATTTGGGGGCATCACTTTTCTGTGTTATTTGCAATGGCTGTGCTCCCACACTGAGGGGTTGAGGGGGACAAGCCATACACTGGAGAATATCCAGGTGGGGTTAATGACAAGGTGACAAAACCTGGTCATATATGAGAAAGAGTGGATGGAACTGAGAATATTCAAAAAGTGCGGTCCTGAGCGTAAGAGGTCATGAATTCCGTTTGGAGATATCTTTGAGCTTAGACCATGAGCAAAGTTCACACTCCCAAATTAAAAAAAAACTTATGGATAAGAAGTTATCGTTGAAATGAAATGGTGGCAGACATATCCAAGGAATACTGTGGGAATTTGATCCCTTTGAAATCTGTGATACATCAATAAAGTGTGGAGATAGCAACTGGTGGGCAACAGAATATTGGAATCTATAATAATAAAAGCATCATATACAAATTGACTGAACAGCTGAACAGCGAACGACAGTCCTGATGACCTTCCGGACAAAGCCGGAGCTGTGAGGGCCAGCCAAACAGCTGGGGCTGAGAAGGCCTCCTCTTGCATGAATTTCGTGCATGGGGCCTCCAGTGGTGGTAACAGGAGGAAGTGGTATCATCATGTTAGAGGCCTTGGAATGAGTATGAAGAATGGCTGTAGTCACCAGAGAAACAACTGCTTCCACACGTCCCCTCTCCACAGCACCTGTTTTACTACAGTATAAAAATAGAGTCCTGTCCATTTTCACATTGAACTTCGGTTAAATAAACATTTGTATTGGTGAAAAAAAAAAAAAAAAAAAAAAAAAAAGTGAGGTCCTGGGATGTTTTGAATTCTCCTAAAAATTAAAAAATTAAAAAATGTGGGAGGTTTTAGTTTCATAACAAATTTATTTTTATTTTTATTTTTTTTATTAAATCAATCTTTATTGTTCATATTATTACAAAGGTTCCTCTTTTCTTCCCCCCTCCACCAGGTTCCCACCCCACCCTCTGCCCCCTCCCCATCCCCCATTGTCCTCATCCATAGGTGCACAGTTTATGTTCAGTCTCTTCCTCCCTCCCTTTCCCCGATAGTAAATCCCTTTTCAGATAGTAAATCTGTTACTTAGCATTTTCTCATATCAATAATACCTCCACATGCCCAATGATACACTTCACACAAAAGACATTTCCAAATAGGTCAACCAGCCTCATCCAGGCCCCACCCAAGGCACTCACAGATCAGCACCCCAGCGCTATACTAACTCAACACATCCAGATCTAAGCCTTCATCACTTGATTCAGCAGACCCTCAAGTTCCCGCAAAAGTTTCCAGCCATGTCTGAGAGGCAGCTGTGGGCAGGTACAGGCGAGGAGCGAGCTGTTTCGGGCCTGGCTGCTCCGGGCCTGGCCTCTGTTGCTCTGGTTCGTTCCACAACCAGCTGCTCCGGGTCTGGTCACTGCCGCTCCCGACCTAGTTGCTCTGGACTTGGCTGTTGCTGCTACAGGCCTGGCCGCACCCGACCCGGCTGCTCTGGGACCGGTTGCTCCGGTCCCAGCCGCTCCGGGCCTGGCCGCTCCCAGCCTGACAGCCGCTGCTCCGGGCCTGGCTGCTCCCAGCCTGGCAGCCATTGCTCCTGGCCTGGCCGCACCAGACCCGGCTGCTCCGGGCCTGGCCGCTCCCAGCCTGGCAGCTGCTGCTCCGGATCTGGCCGCTCCCAGCCTGGCAGCCGCTGCTCCGGGCCTGGCCGCACCAGACCCGGCTGCTCCGGGCCTGACCGCTCCCAGCCTGGCAGCCGCTGCTCCTGGCCTGGCCGCACCAGACCCGGCTGCTCCGGGCCTGGCCGCTCCCAGCCTGGCAGCCGCTGCTCCGGGCCTGGCCGCACCAGACCCGGCTGCTCCGGGCCTGGCCGCTCCCAGCCTGGCAGCCGCTGCTCCGGGCCTGACCGCTCCCAGCCTGGCAGCCGCTGCTCCGGGCCTGGCCGCTCCCAGCCTGGCAGCCGCTGCTCCGGGCCTGGCCGCACCAGACCCGGCTGCTTCGGGCCTGGCCGCTCCCAGCCTGGCAGCCGCTGCTCCGGGCCTGGCCGCACCAGACCCGGCTGCTCCGGGCCTGGCCGCTCCCAGCCTGGCAGCTGCTGCTCCGGATCTGGCCGCTCTCAGCCTGGCAGCCGCTGCTCCTGGCCTGGCCGCACCAGACCCGGCTGCTCCGGGCCTGGCCGCTCCCAGCCTGGCAGCCGCTGCTCCGGGCCTGGCCGCACCAGACCCGGCTGCTCCGGGCCTGGCCGCTCCCAGCCTGGCAGCCGCTGCTCCGGGCCTGGCCGCACCAGACCCGGCTGCTCCGGGCCTGGCCGCTCCCAGCCTGGCAGCCGCTGCTCCGGGCCTGGCCGCACCAGACCCGGCTGCTCCGGGCCTGGCCGCTCCAAGCCTGGCAGCTGCTGCTCCGGATCTGGCCGCTCCCAGCCTGGCAGCCGCTGCTCCTGGCCTGGCCGCACCAGACCCGACTGCTCCGGGCCTGGCCGCTCCCAGCCTGGCAGCCGCTGCTCCGGGCCTGGCCGCACCAGACCCGGCTGCTCCGGGCCTGGCCGCTCCCAGCCTGGCAGCCGCTGCTCCGGGCCTGGCCGCACCAGACTCGGCTGCTCCGGGCCTGGCCGCTCCCAGCCTGGCAGCTGCTGCTCCGGGCCTGGCCGCTCCCAGCCTGGCAGCCGCTGCTCCTGGCCTGGCCGCACCAGACCCGGCTGCTCCGGGCCTGGCCGCTCCCAGCCTGGCAGTCGCTGCTCCGGGCCTGGCCGCACCAGACCCGGCTGTTCCGGGCCTGGCCGCTCCCAGCCTGGCAGCTGTTGCTCTGGGCCTGGCCGCTCCCAGCCTGGCAGCCGCTGCTCCGGGCCTGGCCACACCAGACCCAGCTGCTCCGGACCTGGCTGCTCCCAGCCTGGCAGCTGCTGCTCCGGGCCTGGCCGCTCCCAGCCTGGCAGCCGCTGCTCCAGGCCTGGCCACACCAGACCCAGCTGCTCCGGGCCTGGCCGCTCCCAGCCTGGCCGCCGCTGCTCCGGGCCTGGCCGCACCCGACCCGGCTGCTCCGAGCCTGGCCGCTCCCAGCCTGGATGCTCCGTGCTTGGCTACTGCTGTTCTGGGCCTAGCTGCTCCCAACCCGGCTGCTCTGGGCCGGGCTTCTCCGGGCCCAGCCACTCCGTGTCTGGGTGTTCCTGGACTGGCCACCCTGGGCTTGGCCGCCTCTGCCTCAGGCCTGGCTGCCACTGCCCCAGGTCTGGCTGCTCCAGTGCTGGCCGTTGATGCTCTTGTTCTGGCTGATGCTGCTCTGGGGCCTGGCCACTGCTGCTCCAGGCCCAGCTGCCACTGCCTTGTGCCTGGCCACTCTAGGCCTGGTCGCCGCTGTTCCAACATTCTGTCCCTTTTTTCTCTTTTTTTTTTTCTTTTTTTAAAAAAAAAACAAAACGCATTTATGTTGCAATGTTGGTTGGTGCGTTGAGTTCTGACGTAGTCTTTGATTTTTCAAGATCTTCTTTGTATTCTTTCTTAAGTAATTTTACTATCATTTGCTCTCACTTGATTTCTTCACATTGAGAACTTCTTTGGTTTCTTCCTCCTTGTCCTGGGAGCTCAGCAGGTTGGCCTGTGGCACCCCTTTGTTCTCCGCGGGCTCCCACGCTGCTCCAGTCTGTTGCTGGGGTCGGCGCCGCCCAGGAAGTAGCCCCCGTCCTTGGCTCCGTTGCCAGCGCTCAGCAGTCGAAGGCTCAGGGGCACCCCCCCCCCACTGGGGGCCCCGTCGCCCGGCTCCTTGCTGGCGCCCGGCTGGCCGGTGTCCGGCAGGGGCTCCTGCTCCTCGTGGCGTTCCTCCAGTCTGGAGCTTTCTTTCTTCCTCCCACTAGGGGAGTCCAGGATCAGAGTCAACAGACTGTCCTCTGCGCACAGTGTGCGCGACTCCGGGGGCTCGGCCTTTCGCCGCGCTCCCAGGACTCCACCTCACAGCTCCGTCTCCCCCTGCCGGAGCCTGGGTCCCCAGGGACTGGCCCAGACCTGGAGTTCGTGGCGGTCTGGACTGAGGCTCAGAGCTGCCGCCGGAGGCTTTGTTTCTTCCGGCTAGGGTAATCCAGCATCAGAGTCAACATTCAGTCCTCTGTGCGCCATGTGCGCGCGACTCCAGGGGCCCCGCATTTCGCCGTCCCCCGGGATTGTCTCCCCCTGCCGGAGCCTGGGTCCCCAGGGTCTGGCACATAACTTGGGGCTCAGCGCTGCCGGTTCGGGGGTTCAGCCCAGGCTGGGGGTTCTATTTCCTTCCTGCTAGGGAACGCCAGGCAGCACCCAGCCCTCTCCTCCTCTCCGGCTGCGACCTCTCCGCGCGCGCGTGCGTGCGAGCGCGCAGCATGTCTCCGTACCTTAGGCTTTTTTTCAGCTCCTCTGATTTTCCTTCTGGTTTTCTCCCTCCTTCCTATTGTAGAGTTTTCAGTCAGTCGACTACCTGTAGCTCTGGGCAATGTCCACTCTACATTTTAGTTGTATTCCCTTGAAATTGTTGTGAGCTGCTGCGGCTAGGTGTATACCCGAGCAGCCATCTTGGATCCTCTCAGTTTCATAACAAATTTAGAAGCCAACAATGTGATGTAACTGGAAAAGACTCAAGGGGCCATGTCTTCGTTTAAGTGAAGGATGGTAGTGTAGAAAATGGTTAGAACTGTTTTGTCAATAGAAATATAATTCACTATTTTTAAAATCCTCAGCTGAGGATATTTTTCCATTGATTTTTAGAGATAGAAGAGAGAGGGAAAGACAGAGAGAAATATCAGTGTAAGAGAAAAACACCGATTGGTTGCCTCCTGCACGTGCCTGGACTAAGGCCTGGGTCAGAACCTGCAATCAAGATACATGCCCTTGGTCAGAATCAAACCTGGGACCCTCCAGTCTGCTGGCTGAAGCTCTATTCACTGAGCCAAACCAGCTAGGGCTTGATTAGTATTTTAAATTTTCTAGTAGCCACATTAAAAAAATAAAAAGAAACAGTAAAATATCTTACTTAGGTCAATGTATTCAAAATATTTTAAGTAATTAATTTAAAAATTAATAAGATATCTCCCATTCTTTCTTTCATATTTACTGTAGTCTTTCAAATTAACTGGGAACACATTTCAAGTGTTTAATCGTCACCTTTCCACTGTATTGGACAGCACAGAGATGGAACCTGGGGCTTGAGTGTCAGACAGATCTGGAATCAGTACCCATATTGCATCCCTTACGAGGTTGGGTAACCAGGCAAATTACCCTTTTATCTGTTTCATCTATAAAACAGAACAGTACTCAATCTATAGGGTGATTATGAGGATTAATAGCATGCGAAGCACTTAGAACATGTTCATAAATGTTGATTATTTGTGGTAAATTGTGATTACTAATTGAATTACCATCAGATGATGTGGCTTGGAGACATTCCAGAGGGACACAGTTAAAAGACAATGGACAAACTGGGAAAACCTGTTTGGAACACATACGACAAACGAAGTGTTATTTTCAATATGTAGGAAGTGCTTGCAAATAAGAAAATAAGAAATATGAATGGGAAATTCAAAAAAGGAGACATATTGGAAGTGATTTTTTAAAAAATTTAAATTTAAATGTGACTTTGAGAGAGGGATAGGAAGGGGGAGGTAGGGCAGAAGGAAAAAAGACGGGAGGGGTGGGAGGGAGAGAAACATCAATTTTTGTTGTTCCACTTGAGTATTCGTTGGGTGATTCTTTTTTTAAAAAAAAATATATTTTTTAATTGATTTCAGAAGAAGGTAGATGGAGAAACATCCATGGTGAAAGATTGATCGGCTGCCTCCTGCATGCACCCCACTGGGGATGGAGCTCACAACCCAGGCATGTGCCCTGACCGGGAATTGAACCGTGACCTCCTGGCTCATAGGTTGATACTCAACCACTGACTGATTCTTGTATGTGTCCTGCCCTGGCATGGAACTAGCAACCTTAGTGTATCAGGAATGCTCTAACAACTAAAGAACTACCCAGTCAGGGCGGAAATGATTAAAAAAAAAAAAAAAAGAAAACCCCTTTGAAATGAGTTCCACTCTCCTGGGAACTAATATATATGTTCCATTGCTGAGTAACAAATTGACAACAACCAGAATTTGGTGGCACCTAATATTGAAGGTGTGAGATCAATTCTCCTTTCAAATCAAATTATTCTGACTTGATAGTTAGATCTGATCCCAGATTACTAGGATAAACAAGAGTACTTGCTTCAAGAAGAAACCAGTCAGCCTTTTTTTTCTTTTTTAAATTATAAGACTTCTTTAAATATATATATATCACCCCCAACTGGGGATCGAGCCCAAAACCCAGGAATCAAACCATGACCTTCTGGTTCACAGTTGCTGCTCAACCACTGAGCCATGCCAGCTGGGCTAGTCAGCCTTTTCTATCCACCTTTTTCCTTTTCCAAATTAAGGCGAACAGCCAACAAACACCTTCTAACAGGTTTGATTCTTTTCCCTTGTCACATGGGTGCTCATTTCACATTTGCTTTGCTAATAGTTCTTTCCCACTAGGGTTGACATTTCACATGGCTTGAAATAACCCAAAATTGTTCCAAATTTAGGAAGGGCTAAATTATATTCTCACGTAAGCCACACCCCCAAAGGCTCTTTTTTAAATCCTCACCCAAGGATATTTTCCATTGATTTTTAGAGAGTGGAAGGGAGGGGGGAGAAACATTGATTTGAGAGACACATCAATGATTGACTTTGAAATGTGGGGGATTAAGCTTGCAACCAAGGTACCTGCCATTGACCTGAATCAAACACAGGACCCTTCAGCCCATGAGCCAAGCCAACACCCGATCCACTGAAACAAACTGGATAGGGCATCTTTAGAATATTCTTAACACTTCTGGCTAGCTCCTTCTGGAATGTTCCATCTGCCAGCAGGGTCAGCTACATAATTTGTATGGCCCAGTGTGAAATGAAAATGTAGAGGTCCTTTTTCAAAGAAGAAGGAAAAAGTTTGTTCTTTTCTGAAGTTGCTCTCTCAACCTGTCGTGCTTGTTTTTATTTGCTATTTGTTTTTGTGCTCTCAGGCATGGAAATACTCAACAGATAAGTGCAAACCCTCACAAGTGCCCAGGACTATGCCCTGAGACCGCATGCATTTCCTAATCTGGGAAAATGTGATCTAATGGTGGAGAACAGACTAAATCACACTCAACTAACCCAGTTCTTAGTCTTCTGTTGGATGCATTCTGCTCTACAGCAGTGCCTTGAGGCAAAAAATGCATCTAAATGCAGCCATGTCTAGGGGATGGAGGATTACAGGGTAACAGGAAACTGAGAAGAAGAAAAAAAAAAAACATTAAAAAAACAAAACAAAACAAAAAAAACCATTGGTTAGGAGATCAAAATATTATCCCTGTATGCACATCAGTGTCTGAGAGCTGTATTAATGACTGAGCCCCCTGAGAGTTGATCTACTCTTTGTTAATAAATCAGGTCTTGAGGTAAGGCTAAGTGCCAGTCAGACTAAGCTCTTGGTAATACCATGGAGATTACCAAGCCAGTTTGTCTTGCTATGGTGACTCCATCTGTCTTCCTGCATACACTTCTAGAAAGTTATGTACCCCTAAACTATTCAAGGGCTCAAATGGGAGTGATGGTGTGGTTAGTTAGAAAGGAGAGGAGAGGTTGGGTCTCATCCTTCTCCCCTCCCTTCCTTCACACCGTTTTATTTCATCACAAAATGCCTTTCATCAGGTCAATTCCAGGCCCCTCCTTTGGGAGGGAAAACCCCCAGCCTTCTATATATTCAGAAAAGGGTATTTGCCATATTGAAGCCAGCCCTGAGGATGCCTTCATTTAAAGTTCTGGGATCAACCTGCCCCACTCCATATAAGGCCACATTTTACAGGAGAGAGTTTCCTGCTTCCCTCACTAGCAGTCCAGCACTAAAAGAAACCAAAACAGGTCCCTCACGTTAGTCAGACAGAGAACTGGAAATGATTCTTTCCTGACTCAGAGGGAGGGGCCCAGGACCCGCACACGGGAACTACATAACACGGAAGAGGAGGGTGGAAGTGGGGCCAGAAAGCACCAGGCCCCTGGGTGTCCTCTCCAACAGCAGCTGTCTGATGTCTTTAGAGCCCGCCTCCTCCCTGGGAGAGTTCCCTCCTACTTGATGGTTGCAGTCACCCTCTGCCTGACCTGGATCATGTTCCTGTGACCTCTGGAGCTTTTGACTGAGAAAGCTCAGGGCCTCGAATTTATCAACATTGCCCTTTTCTTGTCAGCAGCATTTGTGTTACTAACCTTCCTCTGAAAATCCTCTTTTCCTTTCTGGATATATTTTCTCTCTTATGATCCATTCATTTGTTCACACTCAATCAGCAAACATTTTTTTTTATTGAATTTTTCAGAGAGGAAGGGAGAGATATAGAGAGCCAGAAACATAGATGAGAGAGAATCATCAATCAGCTGCCTCCTGCACGCCCCCCACCAGGGACGCACCCGCAACCAAGGTACATGCCTTTGACCGGAATCGAACCCGGGACCTTTCAGTCCGCAGGCCGACGCTCTATCCACTGAGCCAAACTGGTTTCGGCTGCAAACATTTTTTTTTAAAAATATATTTTATTGATTTTGTACAGAGAGGAAGGGAGAGAGATAGAGAGCTAGAAACGTCAATGAGAGAATCATCGATCAGCTGCCTCTTGCACACCCCCCACTGGGGATATGCCCGCAACCAAGGTACATGCCCTTGACCGGAATCGAACCCTGGACCCTTCAGTTCCCAAGCCAATGCTCTATCCATTGAGCCAAACCGGTCCCGGCACGGCTGCAAACATTTATTGAGCACCTGTAGTACAACAGGCACAGATTGGAGGTAGGGCATTGAATACCAGGTCCTAAATGACAAAGATTTCCATGAGGTGTTTTTATAATAGTTATTCTTTTTTTTTTAGATGAAGGTTACTTTTATAAAATGCCTGAACCGTGTAATTGCCAAGGCCACTAAGTACAGATGAGAAAGGTGAAGCTTTATTTCATGGTCTCTTCCTCCTTGGACAGAGTCTTGATGATCTCTTCCTTCTTGGCCTGGAGCCGCTCTTCACAGCACTTGCGAGCTTCCTTGGTCTTATCTTAGACCTGCCGGCCTCCGCCTGGTGAGCCGGAAGCTCCTTGCGAACCCTTTCTGCCTTCAGCATGTGGATGTGTTCCATGAGAATCCGCTTGTTTTTTAACACGTTACCCTGCACTTTCAGGTACAGGCTGTGGTATCTTCTGATTTTTTTAAAATTGATTTTTAGAGAGGAAGAAAGAAAGAGAGAGAAACATCAATGTGTGAGTGCAACATCTATCAGTCACCTTCTACATGTCCCTACCAGGCACTGAATCCACAACCTGGGCATATGCCCTGACCAGGAATTGAACCAGCAAAATTTGATGCCCAACCAACTGAATCACACCAGCCAGCGCTTCATGAATTCTTTAAGTAATTTATTATCTTATGTGTTTGTGATATGTGGGGTCCTCTAAAGTATAGCTTCCAGAGTAGGTGATTCTCTTGCTTGGGTCTAAGAAGTAACAAGCTAGTAGGCAAAGCAAAACAAAGCAGAAAAAAAATATTTCACTACTTTTCCTTTTTTTGTAAGCACTGCTCTAATTTCAAATCTAGAAGCAAAGGCAATTGACAGAAAACTTTTTTATGATTAGAAAAATCATAAAATCTTGTTAGAAAAGTTTGCAAACCAGCCCAGCCAGTGTTGCTAAATAGTTGAGCGTCAACCCATGAGCCAGGAGGTCATGGTTTGATTCCAGGTCAGGGCACATGCCTGGGTTGCAGGCTTGATCCCTAGTAGGGAATGTACAGGAGGTAGCCAACTGATGATTCTCTCTCATCATGGATATTTCTCTCTCTCCATCTCCCTTCCTCTCTCTGAAACCAACAAAAACATTTTCTTTTAAATTGCAAACTAGTGTGTGTGGGGGGGTGGGGGGGGGAGGGGGTGTTAAGGAGTTGGAGGGATTGAGCAAAAAAGAAAAATAAAGAGAAAGAACTCATGGACATGAACAACAGATTGGTGATTGGTGGGGTGGGGGGCATGGAAGAGGGCATAGGAAAATAAACAGTGATGGGGAAAAAGAAGAAAAAAGTTTGCAAACCAATAGCCTGATTATACTTAATGGAGTAATTCTAGAGCAAGGAATGAATGGGCACTATTTTTAAACATGTTCCAGAAATCTTAGCCACTAAAGTAAGACAAGAAATAGAAATAAGAGCTCTAGATTTGAAAGACAAAAGTATCATTATTTGTAGATGATATGCTACTTCACCTAAAAACACAAGAACATTTTCTGAAAACCACTAGTATAGGCAAATTCATAAAATTTAAAAAATATTAAACATGTATTTCTTCTTTTTTTTCCCCCCAAGTGCTACACATGTCGGTTTTGTTTTTTTTAAAAAATATATTTTATTGATTTTGTACAGAGAGGAGGAGAGAGGGATAGAGAGCTAGAAACGCAGATGAGAGAGAAACATCGACCAGCTGCCTCTTGCACACCCCCTACTGGGGATGTGCCCGCAACCACGGTACATGCCCTTGACCGGAATCGAACCTGAGACCTTTCAGTCCGCAGACCGACGCTCTACCACTGAGCCAAACCGGTTTCGGCCCATGTATTTCTTCTTAAAAATTAAAATGTATTTGCCCGGCCTGCATGGCTTATTGACCTAAGAACTAGAAGGTCACAGTCAATTCGAGGTCAGGGCACATGCCCAGGTTTCAGACTCGATCCCCAGAGGGGCATGCAGGAAGCAGTCAATCAATGATTATCTCTCATCATTAAGGTTTCTATCCATCCCTCCCTCTCTGAAATCAATAAAAAAGATTTTTTTTTAAATTAACCAATGAATGCATAAATAAGTAGAACAACAAATCAACATTTTTCTCTTCCTTCCTCTATCCCTCTAAAATCATAAAATTTTTTAAAAGACAAATTCTACTCTGCCCAGTTTTCACTGAGACCTTCTATCTCTCTTTTTTTTTGAGACCTTCTATCTCTTAAGTATTTTACATATTACATTATTATAATGTTAACATAAAAACATTCACACCTTTACAGAATTTTTGTGAGTTTATTTGAGCCTAACTGATGACAATTGCTGGGCAGCAGTATCGCAATGTACATTAGGAAAATGCTCCAAAGAATGGTGTGTTTTTTCATCTATTTTTATACACTACAATCAAAGGAAGGGACCTAGGTGGTGACAGATTAGAGAGATGGGAGAAGGCAAAGCGGGAAAACCTCTGGGATTGGATAAAAAGTAAAATGAGAGACACATACATAGGTGGGGGATAGTTAACAGTCAACAATTAACAAGTTAACAATAACAATGAAGGAATTTGTGGTATCTGTCCTGATGCTTAGGGACATTAGGTTGTGCCCCAAGGGGTCTGGAAAAAGGGAAGTTACAAGTTACCCTGACATTCCTTTCTTTCTTTTTTTTTTAGTAATATATTTTTATTGATTTCAGAAAGGAAGGAAGAGGGAGAGAGAGATATTGGATCGGCTGCCTCTTGCAAGTCCCCCACTGGGGATCGAGCCCACCACCCGGGCATGTGCCCTTGACAGGAATCAAACCTGAGACCTTTCAGTTCCCAGGCCTATGCTCTAACCACTGAGCCAAACCAGCTAGGGCTACCCTGACATTTCAAAGATATGTTATCATAGATGCAAAAAGACAGATAGGCTCAGTTAAGGTAAAGGTTGACCTTGGTGAAGATACTGGCCTAGGACAAAACTACCTACCACAACTGCTTTTAGTTAAAGTGTAATTTCAGACCATCCTTTGTGGTTACTTTAGGTCTCTGAGTTTGTAAGACCGCCATGCAGGCCTTCCCTGAGTTTGTCAGGTTAGCATGTGGCCCCTTTTGTCCACATAATCTTTCATAGAAATGTTATGAAACAGGTAATAAAAACATAAAACAATTCCTGTTTTTCTAATGAGGCAAGAAGGCCCAAAGTCAAACACCTAATAAGCATCAGGACTAGGTTTTGAAGACACATCTTTTTAAAAATTTTATTTATTTATTTATTTATTTATTTATTTATTTTTAAATATATTATATTGATTTTTTTTTTTTTTTTTTTTTTTTTTTTTTTTTTACAGAGAGGAAGAGAGAGGGATAGAAGAGGGATGGAGTTAGAAACATTGATGATAGAGAAATATCGATCAGCTGCCTCTTGCACACCCCCTACTGGGGATGTGCCCAGTGACCGGAATCGAACCTGGGACCTTTCAGTCCGCAGATTAATGCTCTATCCACTGAGCCAAACCGGTTTCGGTTTTTGTTTGTTTGTGTTTTTTTTCTTTTATTGATTTCAGAGAGGAAGGGAGAGTGGGAGAGAAACATCAGCAATGAGAGAGAATCATCGATAGTCTGTCTCTTGCACGCCCCCCCCCCCCATTAGGGACTGAGCATGCAACCGAGGCATGTGCCCCCGATTGGAATCGAACCTGGGACCTTTCAGTCTACAAGCTGACGCTCTATCTACTGAGCCAAACCAGCTAGGGTGACACATCTGTCTTTAAAGTCCATGCCCTTATTTGTAACTAGAGGTTCAGTGCTTACTAAAGACTGGAAATAACTTAAATGTCCCTCAGTGGTAACCAGTTCAATTACAGTACATATGTACACTATAAAACTCTGCACCTTAAAAATAAAAGTGAGAATGCTATTTAGTTTCCAAGATAAAGTGTTAAGTGGGAAAAAAAACCCAACAAGGTTCAGAAGTTAGGTAGAGCATCATACTACTTATGTTAAAATGGAGTAAGGAAGGGTATATATTTGTTTTAGCTTGCATATGCATAAAAACAATATTAGAAGGATAAACTGAAACCTAATAATAGGGTTATCTCTTTGGCGTAGAGGAAATAGGCGGATGAGGCACAGGAAAAGCAGAAAGACTTTTCCTTATATATCTTTTTATACATTTTTTTTAGTTTTGAACCATGCAAATAAATTACCTATTCAAATACACATAAACATTTAAAAAGTAAAATAAAACAAAACTCCTGATCTTTCCACTCTTCCAAGATATCTCTGGAAGGTTTGTGTCCCCATTTCAGGGTAGCTGGCCTCTGGACTCCTTAGGCGGCTCTAACTACGGCAGCACTGCAGACCAGGGAGTCTGCTCTGCCAGGGAGCAGCTCCAGGCCAAAAGCACACCCTCTTCCCTTATCCTTGACTTAGAAAAACAAAGGCAATAGGCAAATCCACTCGTCAGCGTTTTTGAAGCCGGCTGTGAACCTATCCTCTTCCTGCCCCTTTCTTTTCTGCCTTTTTCCAGAAAAACCTGGAAAGCTCTGCAAAACTTTGCAAAAGCCTTACTGGCTCTGGCTGCCTTCTATTTATTTATTTTTCTCTTTTGGCCTGTGTCATCCTCTCAGGCAAGGACCGCAGTCTGACTTCCTGCCAGCTCGCCTGCTGGGTTCATTAGAGCGTCTTTAAAAAAAATCTGTATTTTCTTAAGTCTACAAACCTCAAGTTCGAGGTAATTTTTTTTTTTCCAACTTCCTACCCAAAGTAGGACATCCCAGTTGTAAAATTTAGCAGAGTATTTGGTTTTAAAATATAATCCCTTGGTTTCACTTTGTCCATCCAATCAACTCGGGACTGACAGCTCTCATAAAATATCTGCTCTGGCTAAGAATTTCACAAAGCAGGTTTATCTGTGTGTGAAAGAGCCCCAGTAAATTTCCATTTAGGAATTCAGTGACTGTTAATAGACACCTATCATGGCCATCTGAGGCCCTGTGCTGGGTACTGAAACAAACATGAGACCCAGATCCTGCTCCCAACCCCTAACAACCTTATTAGGATACCTTCAGCTCATAAACCTCTCTGGACTCTTTTTGTTCTTTAAATCCATTTGTAAGGTATCAACTACATCCCTCACTAAATTATAAACATTTTCTTTTTTTAAATTTTTTTTTATTTTATTGATTTTTCACAGAGAGGAAGGGAGAGAGATAGAGAGCCAGAAATGTCGATGAGAAAGAAACATCGACCAGCCACCTCCCACCGGGGATGTGCCCGCAGCCAACGTACATGCCCCTGACTGGAATCGAACCCGGGACCTTTCAGTCCGCAGACCGACGCTCTACCACTGAGCCAAACCGGCTTCAGCAATTATAGACATTTTCATGATTAGCTGTGTCAGAAATATAATTTATAAGAATGGCTTTCTCCCTTTTTTAAGGTTTCGGGAATAATCTTTATATTGCAAACATCATAGCCATGGTTCAAACTCTAGATAATGTAATCCACATAAGATTCACTGACCTTTTAGGGTGTTCATAACGGTGTCATAGCTTTCAGCTCTCATTAGTTAGAACTCTTTGGCTAATGTGCAGGAAATTTAAGATGTATGCCAGGTATGTTCAATGAATGGTTTTGTGCAAATCATATGTGAATCCGAAAGCAAGTCTCTCTCAGCAGTGATGAGCTTGGCAGGGATTCAGGGGTCTAACACCGTACCATATGCCTCCCCCGAGAATGCTGGGCTAGAACACAGCCATCAGGTGTTGTTAAATTTGCTGGGAACACAGAGCAGAAGGCTGCATGGAGATTGCACGTCCATTCTCTATTACATGTGTACAGTGTCACCAGGAATAATGCTACAGGATTCATTCTGTACTGGCTTATTCTCAGAGGTTGAGGATAATGAACATCACAGACTGCAAGCAGCAGCAAGAAGCTATTGCATCACCGTGGCGCCCACATATCCGCACAAAACACATCAGCAGGAAGAAGGTGTTATGTTACTTAGGTTTCCTCTCAGGACATCCTGGCTTGAAACACAGTTGTCACTGAGTAATACAAATGACAGATGGGAAACTGCCAGAGCATGTCCTTGAAAATCTCAGGATCCATCAGCTTGCAAAGGAGAGCTCCAAAGATGGCATAAGAATTACCCATTCCCATTAATGACAGGTAATTTTTTTTCTAGGTGAAGAGAAACATTGGAAACTGTGCGTCTGGGGAAGACTCCATGCACAGATTCTGAACACACAGGGCCTTGTCTTAAACGGCCTTGGACCAAATTTGTCATTAGGATGTGACAAACTCAGAGCACAAGCATTACTGCATAAAGTGGCAAGCCCCATTTTGCTTGTGACTCTGAAGACCGCCTGAGAGTTTCCCAATGCCCATGGGCTTTGCCAAATACTGTTGCACAACACGGACAGTTCAGTTCAGTAAAATTGTATGAGACTATACATTGAACAGTACAAGCTGTCTCCCTGGAGGAACTGCAGGATGAAAAAGGATCCACTAAAACAAGGGTGCAGGCCAGGGCCCTGTTCTCCAGGCCTATCACGTCAGGCTCAGGATCAGACAGCACTCATCCATTCATTCATTTACTCATTTACTCATTCAACAAATAGTTATAGAACACCCCTGAGGTTTCAAGCACTGTGCTAGGCGTGGGAATGCAAAAATTTCCTGTCTTTGAGAAGTTCACAGCCTAATGGTGCAGAGCCAAGAAAACCAACAGTTACAGGAAGGCACTATGATGAGTGTTTGCACATAGTGGAGCTGTTCTTACTGTTGTATGTTCTGCTTTGTTTCAAGCATGGTGGCACACAGAAAGTTTGGGAAGAATAACAGACACTGTGATGCCTGGGTTGAATACCTGAAGAGTCAGAAGGAATTAGCAAGGGGAAGTGTAGAAGGAAGGATGTTCAGGCAGTGAGACCAACACGTGTGAAGGCGCAGAGAGAGAAAACGTGGCTCAGGCAGAGCTGCACTTGGCTCAGTGAGGATGGAGAATAAGGGGTGAAGGAGGATGGGTGGAAATTAGAACCAGGTGATCAGGGGTCTGTTTGTCATGCTGAGGTAAGGGCAGGGCCCTATGTCTGTTTTGTCTTTCATGGGACTTAGTGATGGGTACATATTAGTTGAAGACAATGAGGAGCCACTGCAGGGTTTTAAGCAGGGGAGTAAGGTAACCAGGTTTGCAAAGGAGACAGGCATACTGGGGTAAGACTTGAAGAGGGTAAAAAATGGAGGCAGGAAAACCAGGTAGGCACCTGTAATGATCTAGGTGAGAGATGAAGATGGGCTGAACTAAGATAATACCAGTGTAAGTGAAGAGAAGTGGGTGAATATAGGATCGGCACATTGTATAAGAGAATGGGAGCTGCCACTTTTAGATCAAAGTGTATGGTTACTTTTCTGATTTTTCATGTGCACCGCTGACCACATATAGAAAGTATTGGTTGTCCTGGCCAGGTAGCTCAGTTAGTGCATTATCCTAATATGCTAACTGCAGGTTCGATCCCTGGTAAGGGCACGTATAAGAATGAAGGGTCCCAAGTTCGATTCCAGTCAAGGGCATGTACCTTGGTTGCAGGCACATCCCCAGTAGGGAGTGTGCAGGAGGCAGCTGATCGATGTTTCTCTCCCATCGATGTTTTTGACTCTCTATCACTGTCCCTTCTTCTTTGTAAAAAATCAATAAAATATATTTTTTAAAGATCAACCATAAATAAGAGGAACAACAAATGGATGATTTTTTTCTCCCTCTCTCCCTTCCTTTATCTCTCTAAAATCATTCAATTAAAAAAATGTTTTAAAGCACTGGTTAACCTGCAGATTCTTCTAAGTCATAGTCTCAGACTGTACAGCTGGGCGAGATGCCACTTCTCAGGTCCCCACAGAACTTTTGTGCTATTCCCACTGCCTCTTCTGTGCAGAAGAAGCATAAAGTACAACACAATTCAAAAAAGGATGACACCAAACTACTGTAGGTGACCAACTTCCTTACCAACAGGTTGGGTTGGTAAAGGAGCCCCCATCTTTCTTTCTTTGCAGAATGTCTGAGGGATCAACAGAGGTTAATTCAAGTCCTTCTTGTGCAGAAGCAAAAGCCAGAACTCCAAGAGGTACAGAGACTTGCCCAAGGACAGAGCTATAAAGCATCTGAAATAGCCAAGAACACAAGTCCTCATTACCCCTTCTATTAGGAATTCCCCAATCTTATTAACAGAGGAGCAGGCGGGTGGCAGGTAAAGCCAGGGGTTGTAACTCACCGGACCAATTTCAGCCACAAGGCCCATTCCCATTTCCCAAGCTTCAAAGAGAATATGGACCCCACCTTGCAGGTCAGTGCAGACTTCTGCAGCTGTTGTACATTTCTTGGTCTTGTTCCAATGGGTATTCTCTTTTAACACTAGTATTAATACTGTTCCACATTTGATCTTTCTCTCCTCAACCTCAAACATCTACTTCCCTATACCGTTCTGTCCTATTATACCCATAAGCCATCAAAATGTGTTCAGACTGTTAATATTTTTTTAATGTTTTATTGATTTTTTATAGAGAGGAAGGGAGAGGGATAGTTAGAAACACTGATGAGAGAGAAACATAGACCAGCTGTCTCCTGCACACCTCCCACTAGGGATGTGCCTGCAACCAAGGTACATGTCCTTGACCAGAACCGAGCCTGGGACCTCTCCGTCTGAAGGCCGACGCTCTATCCACTGAGCCAAACCAATCAGGGCAAGACTGTTAATATTTTTGTGTCCCAATTTCATCTCTGGCACCAAGAAGGAGAATGATAAACATAGTTCTGAGACTCTTGGTTCAGAAAATAATGATGTGGAGGATAAGGTGGGCACGTTGAAATCCCTCCCTCAACTTTACTGTCTCCAGTCTCCTCATGTATCTATGAACATGGCACCTCCTGAGGAATACATGTGGTCTCCTCGATTCCATAGGCAGCCCCAGTCCTGTCTCAAGGCCTGCCTTCCTACACCCTGGACAGGAAAAGGAGCTGGAAGGTTCTACTTTTTATTTTTATTTATTTATTTTTAAATATATTTTATTGATTTTTCACAGAGAGGAAGAGAGAGGGATAGAGAGTTAGAAACATCAATGAGAGAGAACCATCGATCAGCTGCCTCCTGCACACCCTCCACCAGGGATGTGCGCACAACCAAGGTACATGCCCCTGCCCGGAATCAAACCCGGGACCTTTCAGTCCGCAGGCCTACGCTCTATCCACTGAGCCAAACCGGTCCTGGCAAGGTTCTACTTTTTAAAAATATATAATATATTTTTATTGATTTCAGAAAGGAAGGAAGAGAGAGAGAAACATCAATAATGAGAATCATTGATCAGCTGCCTCCTGCATGCCTACTACTGGGGATTGATCTGCAACTTGGGCATGTGTGGATCGATAATTTTACTTTTATATTAACTTGCACATGATTCATTTAAAAATGGGAGAAAAAACACCTCAGCTATCCTCCCACCCTTCATTTTACTTCATCTCCAGAGCATATCTGACATACTATATAGTTTTTCCTTCCTCCCTCCTTCCTTCCTTTCATAGTCTTTCTCTCTCTCCTTACTAAAATGCAAACTTTTGAAAATAGGGCTTTTGCTCGTTTTGTTCATTACTGTATCCTTCGGAGCCAGCTCAGCGCCTGGCATATAGTATATACTCAATATATGTTGAATAAAAAAATCGTTGCCTGAACAGTTGATTTTTCCTTCCTTTTCTCCGGGGCCTACCACTTCTCTCTTGCTACAACGTTTTTCCTTTGGCTTAACAGCTAAGAGATCAGATGACAATATATTTTACATCATCTCTAGAGGAGAACTTCACTGTAGTGGCAGGGAGTATTTTTTCTCCATACTGACATCTCTACCTACAAAATCATATCTACTTGGCAAATCCTACCCTTCTTCTCTGGGGCATTATCCTTTAGTTTTCCATGGTAATCTCACAGGAAGGTTAACATTAAAACAAGGGTAGCATTTCCTTGGCAAAACTGGCTTCCTGCTTCTGCTCCCCCTCCTTCTTCCCCTGTAGATGAGAAACGGATGCTGTAATAAGCCATAAATTCCTAACTGGGCAGTTCATGGTAGGTATATAACTTATTTAGTGAAAACTTTTAAAGCAAGCCTTGCTCACTGTTCTTATACAACAAACCTCTGAGATGCCATAAGTAATACTCAAGACATAACCACCCTTAAGAAAGCACGTAATGTCCTAATCCAATGCGTTTTGCTTTCTCCCATGCTCATCTAGTTTTCCTTGCATTCCCGCTTTAATTTTAAATACATAAAATAAGTGCAAATTATTATTCTTTGGAGCATTTGAGATCTCACTCCCCAGCATATGTCATCAATCTGACTCAAACAAACTCACAAAAACTCTCTGCAGCTTTGGATGTTTCTTATGGTAATAGCTTTCTTACAGGCAGTGCTTCTTGAGCTTCAAATGCTGACTTTGATGTGTCACTTAAACTGGTTTTGCCTTGATAAAAATGTCAGGAGTGGCCAAAGGCATGGGAACATGAGGGAAGCCTTCACTTAAACCCTCTAGGATGGACTTCAGCATCTAGTACTCTTGGGAAGGGCTGACTAGGTACTAACTCGAACTTTACCATGGCCTCCAAGAGCACTACCATATCCTTGCTGTGAGGCCTTTATTTATCTGCTGAACCACAATTTCCTCCTCTATATAGAGTTAAGTCCACCTTGCTCACAGGACTAGATGTGGGAATCAAATGAGATAATATCTTGAGCGAAATATCTAATACTGTTCTTGACACATCTAAATAAGCACTTTGTAATACATTAACTTTTTCCCTACCAGGAGATAGTCTTTTATTGTTTACTCTGTTAGACCAACTTCATATAGCAGCTGGCGGCTAGCTTCTCCCCAGGAAATATGACTTGGCCATAGCAATGCAATATGAGGTACAAGATTCTGAGAAAGGGCAGCAAGAGGATAAAGATAACTGAAGGGTGCCCCAAGACAGAGTGTACCCTAGACTGGGCTCCCAGCCAGAAATTTACCATTATTTTCACAGGTGCTAGGGCCCAGAGAAAATTTCAGGAATAACCCCTCCCTAAATTCTGAGCAGGCCCAGGTTCAACTCATCAGGTCATTGACCAGCCATTTGCCACTTTTTTCTTCCAAAGCCACCCAGCTGGTTTTGGAAACTGATTAGAAACCACTACCTGGAACCACACACAGTCTTTTGTTCTAAGGATTACTCAGAGATTAGTGCTACTGCAAACCGGCTCTAAGGACCTAGTAGGGAAAAGTGGACAAGTTGCCGAAACCGGTTTGGCTCAGTGGATAGAGCGTCCACCTGAGGACTGAAGGGTCCTGGGTTCGATTCTGGTCAGGGGCATGTACTTTGGTTGCGGGCACGTCCCTCGAGGGGTGTGTGCAAGAGGCAGCTGATTGATGCTTCTCTCTCATTGATGTTTCTAGCTCTCTATCCCTTTCTCTTCCTCTCTGTAAAAAATCAATAAAATATTTTTTTTTTTAAAGAAAAGTGGACAAGTTAATTTCTATGTTTTTTTTACCGACCGCCTACTGTGTGCTAAGACCAGACTAATCAATCCGTAAAGTGAATGCTACTAACTTCCATTTTAAAGGAGAAAACCGGAGCTCAGAAACAGTGACTGACTCGCAACCGGAAAACAGAAAGTAGTGGGCCCAGCCCCAGAGGTCAAAGCCCGGGTTCCTCCTGGCGCCCACGTGCTCTCTCTTCCCCACTCGCCAGGGACCGGCCGGTGCTCGCCGCCGACAGCGGGATGACGTCACCGCGGGGCGGGGCGGGGCTGGGGCCGCAGCGCGGCGCCTCGGCCCGCAGAGCCGCGCGGTCAGGAAAATGGGGTCGGGTGCGGCCCGGCCCGGCCCCACGTGCTCCGCGTCCGCTCCGCTGTCCCGGAGGGCCCGCGAGTCAGATTCCAGGACCAGTCCCACCCGCATGAGGGCGCCAGAAGTCGGTGCTCAGCCTAAAAGCGAACCTAAAGGCGAGCTGTCCTGGGGGCGGTCCGGCATGCCGGCCCACGACCTCGGGAGAGCCTTGCGCCCCGCCGCCGGCGCCCCCTCTCCCCCCCGCCGAGACCCGCCTCGTCTGCTCGGCCCCGCAGTGGGTCACGAGGCGGGCCGCGGAGCGGACGCAGCCCCGTCAGGCCCTGCGGGGTCCTGCGCTCCACACCCCCCTTCCTTCCTCCTCCCCGCGTGCGCCACGTACGCGGCCCCGCCCCGCCAGCCGCGCGGGGAACCCCGGTGTCGTCACCACCCTAGCACTCGCCTTCCCGCGCTCTCCAGAAAAGACGCGAAGGTGGGGACGTGTCGGGGGGAGCCAGTGCGGCTGCGCCGGAGCCTCGACCGCAGAACGCCCAGCGGCGCCGCCTGGTGGACGGAGAGCGGTCACACTGGCCGCGAGCGGCGGCGCGGGCGGGAGGACGTGACTGACGTCATCTCGCGGAGGCGAGAGGCCATGGGCCGCGTGACCGCCTCCCAGCAGCCGCGGTCCCTGTCTTGTTTTCCTCCTTTCAGTCGAGTACGGAAGCTTGATTTTTATGCCCCTTCTTTTGTGGTTGTAACCTTGCCATTTTTCGAATTGACCAAAGTAAATGTTCATTATAGGAAATTTGAGGAGATAAAGAAAATGAATACCAGCATATATATATATATATATATATATATATATATATATATATATATATATATCGATCTTGCTGTATAACAGTGGTATTAGGTACAAAAATTCTCAAGGATTATCCTACCTGGTTTGGCTCAATGGATAGAGCGTTGGCTTGCAGACTGAAGGGTACAGTTAAGGGTTGAGATAGCCAGTCAATGATTCTTTTCATTTATGTTCCCATCTCCCTCTCCCTCCCTCTCTGAAATCAATAAAAATATATTTTTAAAAATAATTCTCAAGGATGGACAAAGCAGCATTACAGCCTCACAGCTAAGTTAGAAAAACACAAAAGAGAGGAAAAAGTGCAAATAATAGGCGAAAGTGTAATGGTTACTTATTTAATGAGCGTTTTTCAATCAGTATCCTATTTACTATGCACATGATCCAGGCTCAGGGTTAAACAGGTGGCAGAGAGGGGGTTTGAACTCAGGGCTTCAAATCTGAAACTTTAGAATGGTGGGTTCCTGGGGAGGGCAATGGAAAATGTGGTGCTGGGGAGAAGGCAGAAAAACCGCAGGAAGTTATATGGTTATATACCCACTGTCTACTTCTGGGGCTGTGGAGTTAGAACTAGATTGAAGGAGCAAGACCAGTGCCCCTCCATCAGTAGGAGAAACTTTATGGGAGCATGCCATAAAGCAGCTCACACTAATACACTGCCTCGATACATCTAGCTATGTGCTAACTAGTACCTTAAGCCACCTGCAAGAGCAACTGTTTGCTGACATTGGCCTCCAGTCCTGCCCCCATTAGTGGCATGAAAGGTGGTCAGTCTGCAGTCTAGCAGTGTCTCTACAATTCAGTACTTTCTGCATCCAGCTTGATGATACAAATAGAGAACCTTGGACCCCACTCTAGAACTTCTGAATCAGAATATGTGTTCTCTCTAAATTCCTGGGTGATTCCTATGCACATTAAAGAACTGTTGTAAAACAAGTCATTCTATTCCCTTGATGAAGCAGGTGGGATGGTAGTAAGATCTGGAAGATGGGAAGGCAGGCAGACAGGGAACAAAGTCTGGAAGGAGATTTAACAAGAATATCAAATTAGAAATATTAGAAAATACCACAAAATGCAAAGGAGGAAAACTAGGAACTCAGAATCTGGGAGAAAATAAGAAAAAAAAAAAAATAGGTTGAAGTAGGCAGGTCCATCTTAGGGAAATTCACTAAACACAAGAGCTGTTCTTTGTGGGGGTTTTGTGTGTGTGTGTTGTCTGTGTCTTGTGATTGAGAGGGTCCAGTGCACTCAAAGGACTAGAGGAAGGCAGCCCCTGCCCATTTCCTCACCTTTAGCAAATAGAGTGGTCTTTCCCTGGGTTCTAGTGGAGGAAAGTTCTGGGCTCTTTCTGACATAGAACCTGGCACTGACAGAACAGTGTCAGGTTCTATCATATACACAGTTTGCAATCTGTTAAGTAGCTGGGGCTGGTGTGTGTGATGTGTGTGCATGCATATGTATGCACATGTAGGCTAGAGGAATGGGCAGGTTATTGACAGATAGACATAGGAATCAATGAAAGATGGGGTGGACTTATGTGACTGGGATTGCTGGGCCCAGAAGAATAATGAAGACTAAATGAAGAAAGTAATTAGGCAGGAATGCAAATAAAAGTATCTGGCACATAGTAGTTATATATTCCTATATATTTCCATGTTCATTCCCTTTTCTCCTTGAAAACAGGCTTCCACTTCTGTGTCTTTCAAAGCTCCATTCTGTGATTTATGAACTCAGAAAGGAAGTAAATTTTACCAGGTTTTACCCTTTTTCAAGAAGAAAGGAAATAAATACAAGCATTAGTTTGATTTGTCAATATTCCCTTGATACCTGGACATCTTTTTCCTATTTCACTGTAACCTAAATTCATCTCAACGGTGTATAATTTTAAAATCAGGCCAACATGAGGTATAGTTTAGAAAAACTAAGACACTGTGCTTTATTTGATATCAGAATAAAAGGGCATGACTGGAGCTCTGCCAGAATGGTCCTTTACGTTCTTCCTAACCAGGATGTTATTAACGTTTCCACATTGTTAGTGTAAGGTGGGGTGTTGTTAACTATTTCAAAGGTTGAGACAAACTATAAAGGTGAATCCTTTAAGAAAGAAAATGCGCTAGTTTTCTTTTTGTTCCTTTAAACACTCTAGCCAGAAATATCACCCCATCTATAATGAGGACTATACAGAGCAGCACCAAAAAGGCCATTTACAGAGTTTTTCTTCAACAGAATCCAGTTGGATGTGGTAAGAAATTGCATCTTAGCTAAAAGCAGTTCACAAAGAACCTAACTGGTATTTAAACTTGTCAAGGTTTATAGGGATGTGCAAATTTAGCAGCAAAACACTCCACTGTTTCGTCTCAAGGGAAAGTGATGGTGGTCAGAGGGGCCAGTTCCAAGGGCTGGTCCAGAGGGGGGCGCTGGTCTTGGTACTCAGCCACATGCCCATTCCGGTGGTGACCGTACTCAAACTTGATCCGCAGCTCGCCAATCTTGGACTGGGGAAGGATATCTGGGATCCACTCAATGATGAAAGGGGTTGGCTCCTTTTGATCTGGGGAAGTGTTGCCTGAAGGCAAAAACAAAAAAAACAAAAAAAAAAACAACGAATTAGTACAATTTCTTTCTTTTTTTTTTTTTTTTAATATATTTTATTGATTTTGTACAGAGAGGAAGGGAAGGAGATAGAGAGTTAGAAACATCGATGAGAGAGAGTCATTGATCAGCTGCCTCTTGCACACTCCCCACTGGGGATATGCCCGCAACCAAGGTACATGCCCTTGACCGGAATCGAACCCAGGACCCTTCAGTTCCCAAGCCGAAGCTCTATCCACTGAGCTAAACCGGTCCCGGCGGAATTAGTACAATTTCTAATTTTGAGTCTGGACAGATCTCACTCTGTTTGGGAGTACAAAAGATAAAGAAAAGTTAGTTTTTAAAAAAGCTATATGAGCCAAAACTGGTTTGGCTCAGTGGTAGAGCGTCGGTCTGCGGACTGAAAGGTCCCAGGTTCGATTCCGGTCTAGGGCATGTACATTGGTTGCAGGCATATCCCTGGTAGGGGGTGTGCAAGAGGCAGCTGGTCAATGTTTCTCTCTCATCGACATTTCTAGCTCTCTCTCTCTCTCCCTTCCTCTCCGTAAAAAATCAATAAAATATTTTTTTAAAAAAAGCTATGTTTTTTTTTTTTTTAAAAAGCTATATGAGAAAAAAATAACAAGGAAAAACAACAAGAATCAAGGGAAAGTAAGAGGAATTACTATATCTATTCAAAAGAAAATTTCAGGGAACTGTCTAGCATCCTTGAATAAAATAAGACTGAGATATAAGAAAAAGGGCCAAAAGAATCATAAGGCGAGCCCAGACTGAGAGGAAAGGACAGCTGGATGAGATTAAAAGGGAGACTAGTAAAAAAAAAAAAAAGTCCTGACAGGGTGGTTTAGTTGGATGGAACATTGTCCCATACACCAAAAGGTGGTGAGTTCATTTCCTGGTCAGGGAGCATACAAAAGGCAACTCTCTCCCTTACTCTCTCTAAAATCAAATATTTAAAAAGCCCAACCAGCATAGCTCAGTGGTTGAGAGTCAACCTATGAACCAGGAGGTCATGGTTCGATTCCTGGTTAAGGCACATGATCAGGTTATAGGCTCAATTCCCAGTGTGGGGCCTGCAGGAGGTAGCCAATCAATAATTTTCTCTCATCACTGATGTTTCTATCTCTCCCACTCCCTTCCTCTCTGAAATAAATATAAAGTCATTATACTTTGAACTCCCCATTTTCTCCAAGGAACTCATTGTTTCTAACAATCTCCTTTAAACAGCCCCATTTCCTCTATGAAAGAAGAGTTCCTCCTTTTGTTCTCTGAACTTGCACATGGTTTGCAGGTCCTGAACTGCAATACTTTGCTGTTTCTAAATAAACCCATTTTGCCGGAGAAATATATGACTTTGTTCAAGGTTGATACTTTGAAATAAAATAAAAACATATTAAAAAAAAAAATAGCCGAAACCGGTTTGGCTCAGTGAAGCGTCTGTTTGCGGTCTGAAAGGTCCCAGGTTCGATTCCAGTCAAGGGCATGTACGTTGGTTGTGGGCACATCCTTGGTAGCGGGTGTGCAGGAGGCAGCTGATCGATGTTTCTCTCTCATCGATGTTTCTAACTCTCTATCCCTCTCCCTTCCTCTCTGTAAAAAATCAATAAAATATATTTTTTTTAAACTTTACATGATTCATTTTAAAGCTATGTAAGACTTTAAATAAGTAATATCTCTGCTAGCTCAAATTCATATAATTGATTAGTGATAATTATGGGTTCTTTGTTTATTTTTAAAAGTATATTTTTTATCCATTTCAGAGAGGGAGAGAGCAAGAGAAAGATAAAAACATCAATGATAAGAGAAAATCATTGATTAGCTGCCTCCTGCATGCCTGAAATCTGGGCATGTGTCATGACAGGGAATTGAACTATGATCTCCTGGTTCATAGGTTGATGCTCAACCACTGAGCCACACTAGCCAAGCTCTTTGTCTATTTTTATTTATTTATTTATTTATTTATTTTTAAAATATATTTTATTGATTTTGTACAGAGAGGAAGGGAGAGAGATAGAGAGCTAGAAACATCGATGAGAGAGAGTCATCGATCAGCTGCCTCTTGCACACCCCCTACCGGGGATATGCCCGCAACCAAGGCACATGCCCTTGACCGGAATCGAACCCGGGTCCCTTCAGTTCCCAAGCCGACGCTCTATCCATTGAGCCAAACCGGTCTCGGCTCTTTGTCTATTTTTAATAAAATAATTTATTTTTATATTATATTAAATAAAAAAATTTTTTATAGCCCTAACCAGATTGGCTCAGTGGATAGAGCATCAGCCTGTGGACTGAAGGGTCTTGCGTTCGGTTCTAGTAAAAGGCACATGCCTGGGTTGCAGGCTTGATGTCCACAGCCAATCAATGAGTCTCTCTCACCACTAATGCTTCTATCTCTCTCTCTCTCCCTCTTCCTCTTTCTCTGAAATCAATAAAAATATTTTTTTATAGCCGAAACCGGTTTGGCTCAGTGGTAGAGTGTCGGTCTGCGGACTAAAGGGTCTCAGGTTCGATTCCGATGAAGGGCATGTACATTAGTTGCGGGCACATCCCCGGTAGGGGGTGTGCAAGAGGCGGCTGGTCGATGTTTCTCTCTCATCGACGTTTCTAGCTCTTTCTCTCTCTCCCTTCCTCTCTGTAAAAAAAAATCAATAAAATATATTTTTAAAAAATATTTTTTATAGTACTATGTAAATACTAAAATATTTGTATATTCTATAATAATAAAAGCACAATATGCTAATTAGACCGGATGTCCTTCTGGACAAAGCTGGGGCTGTGAGGGAAGCCCAGATCCTGAATGCCAGAGGGAAGCCGGTGCCAGCAGTTGGGGGAGGAAGGCCTAGTCTTGCACAAATTTTGTGCATCAAGCCTCTAGTAATTTAATAATAATGACAACTATAACAAGTAGCACTTAATAAGCACCTATTGTGCCAGGTATTATCTTTTTTTTTTTTTTTTTTTTTTTTTTTTTTTGCCTTTGATCATATTTTTATTCAAAATTAGCTGTCCAAAGTAAAGTGACTTGACTGTTCTGGAATAAACAATTTAAGTTTATGCCACGGGCTTCTTTTCCTCTGTGGTGGGTTTCTTTTCTGCGGGCTTCTTCTCAGCTACTGGTTCCTTGGCAGCTGCAGCCTTTTTCCCCACCAAAGGCTTCTTCTGCTTCTTAGGGCCCACAGCCTTCTTTGCTTTCTTCCCACCACAGGCTTCTCATCTGACTTGGCTTCTAGTGCTGCTGCTGCTTTATCCAGCCGAAGCTTGTGGTTCTTGGCCTGACGAAGAATGGTGTTCCGGCGCATGGTCTTTGCATATGGGTTCAGCTTCAACATGATTCTCAGGATCTTCAGTGGATTCTTCTTCAGGACTCTGCGGTGAATCTTCTTGCGTGGTGCACGCAGGGCTCTTTGGATCTCCGGGCTTTTCCAGATTCTGCTCAGGTCTGTACTGAGCATCCTGTGCATGGGAAGGCTGTAGTTACCCTCGAGGGAGGCAGCTCTACACGAAGGGCCATACAGCTCATCTAACTTGCGGAAAGCACCTTCAGTCCAAATGCAGAAACGGCCCACATGCCATCCAGGTGCAAGTTTCAGAATGTTCAGTTTGCTTACATTAAGCAGAGTAACATCTAGGGATGTTTCTGAAGGCTCTGATGATACCGTTGTCCTCATTATAGATGATACAAGGTCCCCTGCGGTGGATACGATGTCGGTTTCTCATTTTGCCCTTGCCAGCCCTCATTCGCTGAGGGGCATAGACCTTTTTTATATTGTCCCAGGCCTTAAGTCTCTTAAGAAGCAAAACAGCCTTCTTGGTCTTGTAGCCTTCAACTTTATCTTCAACCACCAAAGTTCAGGAACTTCTCAATACGGTGACCTTTAGACATGACCAGTGTTGGTAAGGCTGAGGCGGTGAGGGCAGAGCAGATGGCATATCGTTTCTGTGTTGTGTTTACTCTGCGGTGCCAATGGCGCCAGATTTTGGTTGGTGCAAACATGCGGCCCCCACGACACATATTTCCAAAAGCACCCTGGCCAGAGCGATGAGTTCCGTCACCTCGGACTCTGGGAATTCGAGCCACAGCTCTGCCAGTACCCCAGGACTCTGCACTGGTTTGATGACCTGCCAATTCACTGACAGCATAGGGCTGTCTATTGTTTCTGCGCAAGTTGGTGTGAACAAAGTTCACAATATCTGGTCGAATGGGAGCCTTGAACACAGCAGGCAAAGTGACATTTTTGCAGATGTTTCCCCCTTCTCAGAGTACACGGATATCAGTGGACGAGCACACGCCATGACGGAGAGAGGAGAGGGCCACGCTCCTCTCTACCCAGTGGCTCCCACAGGGAAAAGCTGTGCCAGGTATTATCTTAAGTGATTTAAAATGCGTTAATTTAATGCTCAGCAACTCACTAAGAGACAGATTCTGTGATCCCTATTTACAGCTGAATAAACTGAGGTGAGGATAGATGGAGTCTTCCTGCTTAGTTACACGACTAGTAGGTGGACATGACTTTAACTTTGGGCAGTTTTGGACTCCAGAGCCTATACTTCTAGCCATCTAATACTCACCTCTCTTTCCAATGATTAGACTATCATCTTTTCCAAGACAGTAAGCTATATCACTTTTGCTCATCACTGTACCCCAGTATTGCATGGTGCCTGGTTCATAATAGGCACTCAATAAAGACTTGTTGAATGAAGAATGAATGAATGAATGAATGAATGCCAGCCATAATTTAAATTACCATAAATTACCATCTATCAAGCAGGCCTCATTCACTTACCTAATTGTGTACTTATTCTTTTAGGAGAAATTTAGACATTATAATTATTTTGTCAAATTCTTGTGACTATATTCCTACACATATACAGAGTGTCCCAAAAATGTATACACACTTCAAACAGCTGATAGTTCTGTTTCTTTTCATATTTAACTGATTGGAATTAATAATTATTCCAAGTATGTATACATTTTTGGGGGGATACTGTATTTTTAAAAATATATTTTATTGATTTTTTACAGAGAAGAAAGGAGAGGGATAGAGGGCCAGAAATATCAATGAGAGAGAAACATCAATCAGCCGCCTCCTGCACAACCCCCACAGGGGATGTGCCCGCAACCAAGGTACATGCCCTTGACCGGAATCGAACCTGGGAGCCATCAATCTGCAGGCCGATGCTCTATCCACTGAGCCAAACCGGTTTTGGCAAGGGGACACTATTTTTAAGGAAAAAGAGGTATGATCCCATGTTTTAGAAACACTTCGTACAGAAAAGAGTCTGGAAAGGTTTTACCAAAATCTTAATGGTGATGCTGTTTTTGGTGGGTGTAATTACAGGTGGTTATTTTTCTTCTTTATAAAATCTATGATTTCTCTATATTGAATATTTACTTTTTTTTCATTTTTTTATTAAGGCATTATATGTGTGCATATCTTACCATTGCTTCCCTTCCCCCCATGAATACTTGTTCTATAATTTTATTTCTAAAGCCCTGGCTCAAATGAAACAAAATACCCTATCTCACGATTATATTTATAAGATGAATTAATGTGCCTTCTTTAAGGTCAAGATCCAAAGTCTAGGACAATGTATTGCACATAGTTGACCTTCACTGGAAGATGCACTATTGAAACCACCAATCACTTACCAACTTTGAGAAAAGTTTTTAGTTCCAAGGGTCGCAGCACTGGTTGTTTTTCTATACGACCATAGGTTTCTGCTATGCTCTCTACTTCCACTTTAGGGCATTTAAACAGCTCATACGTCCCATCCCGGTTCTGGATAAAACTTCGGGTAATTTCCAAGGGCATCTGGACATGGAGACAATACCAAGAAAGGTGAGAAAGAAAAACTTTCAAAATAGACAAACACTTGGATGAGAAAAGATTGTTTATGTATTCACTGTTCCTCATTAAGCACAACCAAATTAATTAAAATTTCCCATTGCATTTTCAATTAAATCCTGTCAACAAATCTGCCTTGTTTTCCTTATACCATTCATATCTTGGCTTTCCCTTTTTCTCTATAACTTTAATATGAACCCCAACATCTTTATGTCTACAGGACCACTACTGGCATAGACCTGCTCTAAATTTGTTTTTTTTCCCTTCCCCTGCTTATCTGCTAGAACATTCTCCTAAAAACTCTATTGATAGCACCTACAGCTGACCTCACCATCCTGTGAGCTTCACACCATCCTTGGGACTGAGCCAGACAGAACTTGAACTGAATTTTGTCTTTGCCACTAAACAGCAGGGTGAGCATCTCATAGCCTGTTTCTCATCTGCAAAATACATGAATGAGGTGATACAGGTAAATAACGCCCAACAGATAGAAGCTCAATGATCATTAGCTCTTTTCCCTCACTTCACTTTGCTTTGGGTTGCACAGTGCCTCCCTAAATACCACTTATTCCAGGATAGAAGCTGCCTCTCTGATATCTTGCATTTAAGGAAGTTCCTCAAATGTCTTTAGTGCTAACATACTAGGCCTTTGATTCTTCTGAACATAACAGCTACCAAGCAACTTATTCTTCTTCTGAACATAACAATATCTTGAAAATAAGCTTCTCTTAACACATCAAATCACATTATACTGAATTTTCTACAATATTCCATTATTGTAAGAAAGGAAAACCCTCACATTTTCGGGGTCTGCTGGACAGAAATGTTTTAAAATATCTTTCCCTGAGAAAAAGAACACAAACTGAGGGTCATTTTTCTAATGAGAACTAAATTGCAGTTTAGGGAGGAGCAATTAATTGTGCTAGGCCCATTCATTTCACAAATGGTGTGAAGTCCCAAATTATTTACATATTTTTTAGTTAATTTAGGGCTAACCATAGATAGATCATTATTTAATATATAGGAAAAATCATTCCTGCTTTCTGATCCCAAAGGCAAAGAAAAAGAATACTCTAATTTAAGATACCTTTTCAAGCTCTAGGGAATACCCATTAAAATTAGAGTCAGCACTATAAAGCCATGAATATTTCTGAATAATCTCTTTTTTAAATCTTTTGTTTATTAAATTTATTGGGGTGACATTGGCCAACATGAACAGGTTTCAGTTGTGGGTGTCTATGTTATATTGAATAATCTAAATATGAAAAATAGAATTCTTTTTGGTGTCTGTAACTCAAGGAATTGGTATAAACATACTTCCCGAACTTGCTTCCCTCTCTTCTCCTCTCTGCCCTCCCACTATTATAGAAATAAACTCTTACCTCAGGGGTATCTAAGATTTGTTTAACTTGCAGGATATTAGTGATATGCCAGGTATACTTGGAAAAGGTTCCCAATGGCAGGGCATCTTTTCGAACAAAAGCTTCAATGTAAAAAGAGAACAAAATTAGCCTACCAAAACATAACATTCTCTTTCCCTATTTGTTACCCACTTTCTAGAGAATTCAGTGCAGTATTATTCTTTCCTTACAGAATCTCAGAAAATTCCAGAAGGAAATTTTAGAGGCAAATATATAATAGGGTTTGACATAAATGTGACAAATCAAGTGATAAAAATTTCTACTAGCCGAGACTGGTTTGGCTCAGTGGATAGAGCCTCGGCCTGCGGACTGAAGGGTCCCAGGTTCGATTCCAGTCAGGAGCATGTACTTTGGTTGAGGGCACATCCCCATTTGGGGGGGTGCAAGAGGCAGCTGATCGATGATTCTCTCTCATCGATGTTTCTAACTCTCTATCCCTCTTTCTTCCTCTCTGTAAAAAATCAATAAAATATATATTTTTAAAAAAAATTTCTACTATATGAAGTCTCTGATGCTTCAAGATGCTACTTATTTCTGTTACCTTAGAAACTTGTTTTTTGTGGATTTTTTTGTAAAACTATATGCAGACTCCATTATAAAACAATTTTTTACACCTCTTACAAATTTAGATATATCATCAGAGTTCAAATTATAGTCCTTAAAATTTTAATTGCATGGCATGATTGCCAATCCACTGCCCTACCTGCAGGATTATAAAGGGGTTCCACTGAATGTCTGCAAAACTAACTAAGGGGTGAGTTAAAACTAATGTATTAGGCCTAAAGTTTAAAATGGAAGAAAGAATCAACCTTGCTTGAAAGGTCAGGAAGACAAGCTGTGAAGACAAAGATTTTCATAGCTCTAAACATAGTGATTCACAGCTTGCATTATTCAAATACAGAATTAAACTTCAAACAGTCCCTACCGTGTTTCCCCGAAAATAAGACATCCTCGGAAAATAAGACCTACTTACAGGTTTCCTTCTGAGTGAAATATAAGGCATCCCCCCGAAAATAAAGCCCCCCCTAGGCTCTGTCTCAGAATGCTATTGCTAAACATGAGAGATTTGGTCCACTGATTCTAAAAGAAATGGAGTCAAGAAATTCACCAGGAAATTCAGGAATTGGATTGTTATGATGATGTTCCAGAAGATGATGACATGATTGTCATTGAATAAATGAGTAAATTCTTAATACTGTAGGATTCATAGTTTGTCTGGTTTGTGTTGACAACTACCGTACTACAGTACCGTATACAGGTAATAAATTTCCTTTATTTTCATTTAACAATAAATGTGTACCGTATTCTTCTTCATGGAAAAATAAGACATCCCCTGAAAATAAGACCTCGCGCATCTTTGGGAGCAAAAATTAATATAAGACACTGTCTTATTTTCGGGGAAACGGTATTATATCATCAAATAACAATTTTTTAAAAAATTATTTTTTACTAATTTCAGAGAGGAAGGGAGAGGGAGAGAGAGATAGAAACATCAATGATGAGAGAAAATAATTGATTAGCTGCTTCCTGCACAACCCCTACCAGGGATTGAGCCTACAACCCAGGCATGTGCCCTGACCAAGGAATTGAATCATGATCTCCTGGTTCATAGGTCGACACTCAACCACTGAAAAACACTGGCCAGGCTCATCAAATAAATTTGTTGAAGAAATAGAATTGATTTCTAGCTGTCATTACTGAGTAATTCTTTCTTCCTCCTTTTCTCTCCCTTATTTCCTTTTTCTACCCAATAAGTATGTTGAGATGTCTAATAGAAAGACATTATGTAAAACCAAGAAATAAGTACCAGAATAATGTAATGATAAAGTGTTCCAAGCCTAAGAATAACTCTAAAGTCTTCATCAAAAATTAGGAGTCACAAAAAAATAAGTTTTAGGGGTGTGTGTGTGTGTTTAAATATATTTTTTATTTCAGAGAAGGGAAAGGGAGAAAGAAACATCAATGATGAGAGAATCATTGATCAGCTGCCTCCTGCACACCCCCTACTGGGGATTGAACCTGCAACCTAAGGATGTGCCCATGACCTGGTTAATAGGTCAACACTCAACCATAGAGGCATACCAGCTGGGCAAGTTTTAGTTTTTGACATATACTGTAATATGCCTCCAAGAAGCCAGCCAAATAATGATTGGAGTCTATAATGCTTTTGTTGAAATAGATTCATATCTAGAAAATATCAAACTTCTTGGTGGGCACATTCATTGCACTTCATTGTTCTTTTACCAAGTCTGTGCTTTCTGAATTGTTTCATTTACTTGTGCTGGAGTAAATATGGGGTTGCACTGAAAAATGAGATCATTATTCCAAGAGCTGACTGGCTAAGGCTTCATGCTCTCAGCATGCAGCTAGAAGTCCTAATTCTGAAAATTCCACATGATACTTCCAAACATAATTCCCTATTTTTGGAAATACAGGGAAGACATCTGTGGCTATTGCTGAAGAAAAAATCCCATACCTGTAGTGGAGTTGGGAAGCCGTTTTTTTGTACTTCCAATAGATATTCTCTGTTGTAGGGCATCAAAAAAAGACTGAGGAATGTGGAACACTAGTGGCTCTGGTTTGCCTGTAGAAAATAAGAAGAAACTCATTCAGTTAAAACAGACCAAATTTTTATGCCAGAAATTTGAGAGCTCCTAGTTGGAAGCACAGTTATTTCAACTAAAAGTGTAATGTTGAAACTGTTCATTTGCACTTTGCAATGGCTATGCTTATGAAAGTATCTGGCAGCTTTGTTCAATGAATTAATGTTATAAGGAATTATCTATGTTGTCATAGTATTAAATCATAATGTCACTTCAAAATTTAGTTCCGTAGGATTTTTTTATAACTATGTTTTTTATTAATTTTAGAGAGAAAGGAAGGGAGGAGGATATAGAAACTATCGATGAAAGACATCAATTGGCTGCCTCTTGCACACCCCTTATTGGGGATTGGGCCTGCAAACAGGCATGTGCCCTGACCAGGAATCGAACAGGGGACCTCTTGGTTCATGAGTCGACACTCACCACAGAGCGAAACTGGCCAGGTAGTTCTGTAGGATTTTTTTTAAAATATATATTTTATTGATTTTTTACAGAAAGGAAGGGAGAGAGATGGAGAGCTAGAAACATTGATGAGAGAGAGACATCGACCAGCTGCCTCCTGCACACCCCCTCCCAGGGATGTGCCCGCAACCAAGGTACATGCTCTTGACCAGAATCGAACCCGGGACCCTTCAGTCCACAGGCTGATGCTTTATCCACTGAGCCAAACCAGTCAGGGCCCAGTTATTTTTTCTATCAAAACAGAAAACTCGCCCTAGCATGTTTGGCTCAGTGGATAGAGCATCAGCCTGCATACTGAAGGGTCCCAGATTTGATTCCAGTCAAGGGCACATGCCCAACAAAGACAACACAGAGAGAACTCTAGTCCAGCCAGTGTTGCTCAGTAGTTGAGTGATGGCCCTTGAACCATGAGGTCAAGATTTGATTCCCGGTTGCAGCCTTGATCCCCAGTAGGGAGTGTGCAGGAAGCACCCGAGCAATAATTCTCTCTCATCATTGATGTTTCCATCTATATCTTCTCCCTTCCTCTCTCTAAAATCAATAAAAAAATATTTAAAAAACAAAACAAACAAAAAAACAACAATAGAGAACTCTAGCACAATTACTTTAACTTATCCTACTTTCAGCAACAGCCCAGTTGGGTGACCAATACTTACCATCAAATTGATAGTGCATGGTTTGATGGATGCGTTCTGTGACACTGGCCAGCCAGTCTTGGAAGGATAAGGTCACTTGTGCCTCATCTAACAGCTGACTGCAGGCTAGTAAAAACAAAACAACGTTTTAGTAACTGTTATTTTTTTCTTACAAAAGAAACAGTTAATTGAAGTTTGAAGACTTTAAGGCATTTGCACAGATAAAAAAAGAACAAGAAGCTGAAATTCAAAGAAAATAAGTAAAATAGAAGATTCCAGAATTTGTTTTTCCAAAGAATCCATTTAGAAAAAAAGAAATGAAAAGCTCTGAGATACTAATAGGTCCAAGATTAGTAACCACAGAAAGTTTGCAGCCTTTTAACAATAAACTGCAAAGTGAAGAATGGCCTTATATAATGGCTCTTAGAGATCTATAAATTAGTCCTATTTCTGGTTAATATGTCTGTATATAAGGAAATATTCTATTCTATTCCTTCTCCTGAAATGTTTTCACATTTCTAATGCCATAACTACTATCCATTTGAAATTAAAATTCTCATTGGTAAATGTATATAGTGGTAATTTAGATTAAAAGCTATTTTCTTTCTTCTTTGTGCCAAAGAAAGTGATAAGAATTTGTAGAAAACCTACCTGATACAGTTGATTTGTTTATTTACTGACCTTCCAAAGACACTTATTTCTGGAATGTGTAAGTTCTTAATTAGATTTGGTCTTGTATTATATTTATGTATTCATCTTCAAAATCAGAATATGAGGGCAGAGATGATATCTAGTTTTTAATCACCCAATCATATTACATGGCCAATAATATCTTAGCAAGTATTCAATCAATACTACCAAAATTGAACTAAACTATTTTTACAGAATATATAAGTAGAGGTTTATAAAAGGTTGATTCCCCAAATAGCTAACTAAGCTTATTCTCAGTAGAAAAGATATATATATGCATATATAAATATATGTTATGTTCAAATTTAGTTATTCTGTCTTCATAAATTCAGAACTTCACTAACTGTGGAGAACCGATTATATTATTTGTCTTTCTCAACAAATGTTTATCACTGAATAATTATAAACATGTTTCTTCTTCAACTTTGGCTGTCCTAGCTGGTTTGGCTCAGTGGATAGAGCGTCAGCCTGCTGACTGAATGGTCCCAGGTTCAATTCCGGTCAGGAGCAAATGCCTAGGCTGAGGGCCCAGTCCCCAGCAGGAGGAGGAGGAGCATGCAGGAGGCAGCCAATCAATGATTCTCTCTTACCATTGATGTTTCTATCTCTCCCTCTTCCTTCCTCTCTGAAATAAATAAAAACATACTTTAAAAAACAATAATTTTAAATCTCCATATTAAGTGCATATGGCTAATAAACAAGAGGGGAAATCCTTACAAAATATCTCTACCAAACCATGTCAGTAATTTTTGTTGGATTTGTTACTTAAACAATACAATTTGTTGTTGTTTTTAATTTATTTTTATTGATTTCAGAGAGGGAGAGAGACAGAAACATCAATGAAGAGAGAGAATCACTGATTGGCTGCCTCCTGCATGCCCCCTATTGGGGATCAAGTCCCCAATCTGAGCAAGTGCTCTGAATAACAATCAATCTGTGTCCTGGTGAATGCTTAACCACTGAGCAGCACTGGCTGGGTTACAATTTAGTTTTGAGCATTTGAGCATGATTTGAGACCCGTGGGACAAGACAGACTTCGTCCTCAGTGCCTACTAGAGTTTATCTTAACATTCCTTTGAGGACACCATGCAATGTTTCTTTGGATTTATTGTTTTTACCTTCTTTCGGATGATTTCCAACCTTTTTAGCTTATCCTGGGGCAGGGATACTTACCCTGCCTTTTTAATGAAGAAGCAACCACAGGCTTTTTCAGGCCACTTTTCCTTAGATTACTGTTCAGTGCATCCTGAGGCAACAGTGAACTGTTCGTCTGTGCACCTAAACCATAAATCATTACAGTGTTTAATAACATGCCTGTAGAATATAAATAGATTCTATATTCATTTCTAAAGAGTCTAAAACATGAAAAGTCTTTGATAATTTCTAAGTTAGCTTTGATAAATCCTAATTTATAACTTAGAATTAGCCTTTATATATAACATTTTAAGTTTCTGAAAATCTAGGAAAGTGGGAGAAACCAGAAGTGAAAGAGAAAAAAAAATTTCACCCATTGTTTCCACCTCTCAGACAAACACTATTAATTTTCTGGTGAATTATCTTCCTTTTTTCTCTATGAATAGATTATTTTGCTGGTTTTTGTGATTTTTAAGTAACTGATTTTACCAGGATTGCTAGATTTAGGGGGAAAAAAATTTTTCAAATAAATGAATCTTTAATGTATGTTTCAAATATAGCATGGGAAATAATAATATTAAAAAATATTCATGTTTATCACAAAGTCAATTCTGTACTTTGTCTGGCTACCTGAGTGACCTAAAAATTTCTCCAAATTCTATGTAATCATTTTCAGTGGTTGCCTGATATTCTAGCAAGTGGTTTTATCTTGGTTCATTTAACTATCCATAGTGGTTGGGCTTAATTGTTTCTAATTTTTTAATATTATAAAGTAGAGGCCTGCATTGGTGGAGTCTCTCAGCCTGGCCAGCAATTGGGCCAATCGGGGCCATCTCACCCAGTCTTGCCCAGGCAGGCTAGGGGGAGGGACAGCAGGAGTTTGGCCATCAGCAGGAGGTTGGCTATGGGTGCACACTAACAACCAGAGGGCAGCTCCTGCATTGAGCATATGCCTCCTGGTGGTTAGTGTGCATCATAGCAGCTGGCCAGTCATCAAGTCTTAACAGTTGCTTAGGCTTTTATATAGACTATAGGCCTGGTGCACAAAATTCATGCACAAGGGTGGGTGTCTCTCAGCCCAGCCTGCACCCTCTCCAATTTGAGATCCCTCTCATAATCCAGGACTGCTGGCTCCCAACTGCTCGCCTGCTCGCCTGCCTGCCTGCCTGCCTGCCTGATTGCCCCTAACCACTTCTGTCTGCCAGCCTGATCACTCCCTAACCACTCCCCTGCCAACCTGGTCACCCCTAACTGCCCTCCCCTGCTGGCCTGGTCCTCCCCCCTCCCCCCAACTGTCCTCCTCTGCAGACCTGGTCACCCCCAACTGCCCTCCTCTGCTAGCCCGGTCACCCCTAACTTCCCTCCCCTGCAGGCCTGATCACCCCCAACTGCCCTCCCTTGCAGGCCTGGTCCCTCCCAACTGCCCTCCCTTGCTGGCCTGATCGCCCACAACTGCCCTTCCCTGCTGGCCATCTTGTGGCAGCCATCTTGTGTCCACATGGGGGTGACCATCTTGTGTGTTGGAGTGATGGTCAATTTGCACATTACCTCTTTATTATATAGGATAATGATAAAATGAGCATTTCTGGATAAAATGCTTTTCCTGTACCGAGCATTATTTCCTTAAAAATGATTATTTAGCCGAGACAGGTTTGGCTCAATGGATAGAGCGTCGGCTTGGGGACTGAAGGGACCCGGGTTCGATTCCGGTCAAGGGCATGTACCTTGGTTGCGGGCATATCCCCAGTAGGGGGTGTGCAAGAGGCAGCTGATCGATGACTCTCGCGTCGATGTTTCTAGCTTTCTATCTCTCTCCCTTCCTCTCTGTACAAAATCAATAAAATATATTTAAAAAAAAAAAAATGATTATTTAAAAGTGGATTACTGCATCAAAGGAAAAGAACTTTACTATTTAAATTTCAAGATTTCCTGGGAAAGACCGATAAATAAACATTTAACAACAATCTCTGCAACACACTGCTGCTAGAATTAACTCTTACAACATGAAAGTGATCGTGTCACTTTATCTCCCTTTCTCCAACTTCCCAGCACTAAAACTCCTGTGCATAATCACCTGATTCACCTTTAACAATTATCCCTATGAATAGTAGTATTTTTCAGGTTCTTAACAGATAATTATGGCAATTTACACTGCACTAGCCATGCCAGAGAGCCTGAACTTCACCTCCTTTACCTGTGGTCTCATAATTTTAAAAATACTTGCTAATTTGGTAGCAAAAAGTATCTTATTTTAATTTTTGTATTTCTAAAATTTTTGCATTTCACCAGTAGTGTATGAGGGTTCCTTTTTGGGGGTGACCAGGCCTGCAGAGGAGAACTCTCTTCACCATTGAGTTTGGAGTTTTGTCCACATTTGCAAACCAGGTAAAAATTTTTCTTTATTTAAAGTCTATGTCTTGCCCTAGCCGGTTTGGTTCAGTGGATAGAGCGTCGGCCTGTGGACTCAAGGGTCCCAGGTTCAATTCCAGTCAAGGGCATGTACCTTGGTTGTGGACACTTCTCAGTGGGAGGTGTGCAGGAGGCAGCTAATTGATGTTTCTCTCTCATCGATGTTTCTAACTCTCTATCCCTCTCCCTTCCTCTCTGTAAAAAATCAATAAAATATATATATTTTAAAAAATAAATAAATAAAGCCTATGTCTTTTGACACTTATCTATTAGAATACTTCAACAATTTCATATTGATTTGTAAGGGTCCTTAACTGACAGTGGTATTATTACTTGTTATTTTCAAGTAATAAACTATATTCCTATATTAATGTAGAAAAGATAATGACTTATTGTCACAAGTTTTTAAAAACATTCTATGGATGAAAACCTTCTAACACTGTCCAAAGGCAGGTTAGGGTTTAAGACTAGTCTGAATGTTTAAGGGATGAACAAACATATTCAATAATAAGAGCTGAGTTTGGTTTGATCTTATATTTAATCAGTAAAACCAATTCTTAGCTTGACTGGAGAAAGAAATATCACTGGAAGATATAATTTTTTTCAGAAAAAGAAACACATAAAAACTGATTCTTATCATTGCTGAAATCCAGTGAAACACATAAAACAGTCTCTAAAGATAAAACCATAAAAAAAACCAAAAAAACAAAACAACCCCCCACACACAAAAAAATCATAAACAAACCAAATAGCTTCTTACCAGGTACTTCATCCTTTTTCCTCTTCTTCACCTTAGATGGAGTAGACTCACAAGCTGATACTGTTGATTCTGAATGGCAATCCAACTGGGGCACAATAATCTCTTTAAGACCTAAAATTATAACATATTCCTGAATTATTAATACTACCCAGGAGGAAGTATGGGTCTCTATTTAAAGAAAAATGAACTTATAAAAATCCAAATCCGCCTAAACCGGTTTGGCTCAGTGGATAGAGCGTCAGCTTGAGGACTGAAGGGTCCCGGGTTCGATTCTGGTCAAGGGCATGTACCTTGGTTGCGGGCACATCCCCAGTAGGGAGTATGCAAGAGGCAGCTGATTGATGACTCTCTCTCATTGATGTTTCTAACTCTCTATCACTCTCTCTTCCTCTCTGTGAAAAATCAATAAAATATATTTAAAAAAAAAAAATCCAAATCCCCAAACAATGAAGTGATTTGTCTACATTAAAAAAGTTCATTTGAAGTGCAAATCAAAAAGACAATAACATGTCACCTCACATTTGGAATGGTTATTTTCAATAAGATAAGAAATAGCAAGTATTGGAGAGCATGTGGAAAAAAGGAACCCTCATACACTACTGGTGAGAATGAAAACTGACAAGGCCACAGTGGAAAACAGTACAGAGGTTCCTCAAGAAATTACTAGAGCTACCATCTGACCCAGCAAACCTTCTTCTGGGTACCTACCCAAAGAATTGGAAAAGTAATTCATAAAGATATATGTACCCCTATGTTTATGGCAGCATTATTCATGGTAGCCAAGACATGGAAACAACAAAAGTGTCCTTCAACGGATGATTGGATAAAGATGATATGGTACATATTTACAATGGAATACTACTCAGCCATAAGAAAGATTAAAATACTGACATTTGTGCCGAAACCAGTTTGGCTCAATGGATAGAGCGTTGGCCTGCGTACTGGAAGGTCCCGGGTTCGATTCCGGTCAAGGGCATGTACATTGGTTGCGGGCACATCCCCGGTGGGGGGTGTGCAGGAGGCAGCTGGTCGATGTTTCTCTCTCATCGACGTTTCTAGCTCTCTCTCTCTCTCCCTTCCTCTCTGTAAAAAATCAATAAAATAAAATAAAATCTCTTTAAAAAAAAATGTTAACAACAAAAAAAACTTGATTTAGAAACTTAAAAGTTTTTTTTTTTAAATATATTTTATTGATTCTCTACAGAGAGGAAGGGAGAGGGATAGAGAGTCAGAAACATTGGTGAGAGAGAAACATCAATCAGCTGCCTCCTGCACACCCCTCAATGGGGATGTGCCCGCAACCAAGGTACATGCCCTTGACCGGAATCGAACCCAGGACCTTTCAGTCCTCAGGCCAACGCTCTATCCACTGAGCCAAACCGATTTCGGCAAAAGGTTTTCTTTTAATCCGGGTACTTGTTTTCTCTATCTTCATAGACAATAAAAAAATAAACAAGCCAAAATGAAAGGGAATATTTTTGTTCTTTGTTTTTGTTAAATAGGGTATCTGTGGAAGAGTAAAAAAATCAAAGCAAAGTTAACTTTACTAGATTTATTGTCTCAATGAAAATGTTCAAGTCTCTTGATCATTAATTTCAACCAACCAAACAACCTTTATGCAAATGATGACTGGGATTAAAAGAAGGAATGCTGCTGAAGCCAGTTTGGCTCAGTGGATAGAGCATCGGCCTGCAGACTGGAGGGTCCTGGGTTCAATTCCGGTCAAGGGCATGTACTTTGGTTGCAAGAGGCAGGTGATTGATGATTTTCTCTCATTTATGTTTCTAACTCTCTATCCCTCTCTCTTCCTCTCTGTAAAAAATCAATTAAAAAATATATTATAAATAAATAAATAAATAAATAAATAAATAAAAGAATGCTTTTCATCTGAATTATCTAGCAACTGCTTCTGAAGGTCGCTAGGACAATCTCCAAATGCCATCAGTGGAACACTTTCATTGTCATTTTAGTAAAACAGAGTGTGTCACCATACCACCTACCGCTGGAATCAAAATTTAAGAAGTCTGAGAATTCCTGAGCCAATGTCTCATCACTGGCAAAGGCACAGATGCAAGCAAAGAAATGAATGCATCTCTGTGCTGCCTCATCCTTGGAGGCATTCGACTTGTGCGACTTCAGAGTCTGGCAGGAACAGAAGAAACGGCGTTCAGGCAAGCTTTTGGCATTGATTTTCTGCACAAAGGACGTATGCAAGTACCCCAAACTATGCTTCTGGCTCGCCTTGCATTTCACCACCAAAATGTTTTTAGTAATTCTCTGGACGAGTGGACCCGTGGGTTCTGTGGCCAACTGCCAGATGGTTTGCTTGGTTTCTGAGGAGGCCTGCATTGCATTCAGGACAGAGCTCTTCAGAGTCAGAGGGGTGGCCTCTGCCTGACAGTTTATTGCCAGCTTGATGTGCTGGCACTGGTTTTCCACAACACCCTGGGTGGCAGCTTTCAGGCAGGAGGGGACATAGCATCGTCCAGAGCTCAGCTGAGTGATGATCGTCCCATCTACTGTTTGGATTGTCGTCTCTGAAACACCTAGCTCTACAAAGCATCTGTAGTCGGGGCCCCGGTCTCTTTGCCGCACTGAGTAGACCTGCAGATCAGAGCCTGTTATGATTTTGACAGCTTCCACACTAGGCTGCTTCCGTGCACCATAGCGGAATATAGTTCCACACGTCTTGTTTTTACAGCTCAGTCCCCGGGTTCCATTGTATGTGCCGCATCGGGGACACTTTCTTATTCCCCTCAATGTGGCCTTCCCCAAATCAGATAAGAAAGCTGGGACTTTAGTCCTCAGAGAGTTTGGTTCCATGTTTCATAGGCCCCTAGAAAAAGCAGTAAGTCCATCAGCATACATACACACGGAGTTAAAATCACTTACGATATTCAATAGAGAAAGTGAAACATAAAGAAGCTATCCAGGTGCTCTCCTTACCTGGAATACACCAGTGCCTTTTTCTTTTTCTTTCCCTCTCCCTTTACCCCACTTCCTCCCTGCCCCAGACAGGTTACCATTAGCTTCCTCACTCCCAAGCTCCAAGGGCCCATCCTTTACCTCTATAACTTGTTCCCTAAGCTCATTTCTTCTAGGAATTACTTCTTCTACTCTGTGTTTTACCAAATAAATGCTTTCTTACCAAAAAAAAAAAAAAAAAAAAAAAAAAAAGAAGCTATCCACTATCTTCAAATTGTACTCTCAAACATAACATCAATTTAAACCCTCAAACAGTTTGGCTCAGTGGATAGAGCATCCGCCTGCGAACTGAAAGTTCCTGGTTTCCATTCCAGTCAAGGGCACATGTCTGGGTTGCAGGTTCGATCCCCAGTAGGGGGCGTGCAGGAGGCAGCTGATCAATGATCCTTTCTCATCATTGATGTTTCTCTCTCTTTCCACCTCTCTCTGAAATAAATAAAAATATACTTAAAATAAATAAATAAACCCTCAAACAAAATAAAAGTGAAGATCTCTATAGTTTTAAAAACCAAATGTAACAATTAAAGCATTTCTTTAGGTTCAATCCTGTTTCATAAAACAACCTATATTAGTTAATCTAATCTGTACATGCACAGATATTTAACTTAAGCAAGGACTAGAGAATGGGAAAGGTTAGCTCTTTCCCTTCCCCACAACACCCAGCCCAATCTTACCTGTTTCAGTTGCCAAAGCATCCGGAAAATGGTGTGACCCAAACTCATAAGACCTAAAAAGGTGTTTCATCAGTTTGTGATAGTCATAGAGGACAAGCGAAGACATAATCATTTACAGAGTAAATGTTACTGCTTAACCCCAAGACTTCTGAAGTTCGAACTCCATAGTATAATGCAGACATTCGGCATCCGCCTGTCCAGTGTTTCACAGAGAAGATTCCCTCTGCCTTACGTGGAGACCTTGGCAGTCTATAAATAAAACAAGAAAAAATATTAAAGTTTGCAAAGACAGAATGATTCTTTCCTTCAGAATAGGAATCTAAGTCTTTCACAAATATTTGAGAAATATTTGACAGAAATTGTTATGGAAATGATTGCTTTGTACTTCCAAATGCAAAAAAAAAAAAAAAAAAAAAAATAGTGTGAATGGTATTACACAGGGAGTTGTCAAGAACACATAGATCCATGGTGTATAATTGGTCAAACACTCATCCTTCCCAATAGTAATGCCTTATATTTTTATTTTAGAGCGCTTTATGCTTTTCCAAGTGCTGTTACATTCATGATTTCATTTGAACACCACAATATTAGTATCTTATTTAAGCAAAACATCAACCATTATTCAGATGAACTTTTTAAAAAATATATATTTTATTGATTTTTTACTGAGAGAAAGGGAGAGAGACAGAGAGTTAGAAACATCGATCAGCCGCCTCTTGCACACCCCCTACTGGGGATGTGCCCACAACCCAGGTACATGCCCTTGACCAGAATCGAACGTGGGACCTTTCAGTCTGCAGGCCGACACTTTATCCACTGAGCCAAACTGGTTAGGGCCAGATGAACTTTTAAAATTTAAATAAGTTGTTGCCCAGCTAGTGTGGCTCTGTGATTGAGTCTTCCCATGAACCAAGGAGTCTCCGGTTTGATCCCCATCAGGGCTCAATCCCCAGTAGGGGGTGTACAGGAGGCAGCTGATGGATGATTCTCTTTCATTCATGTTTCTGTCTCTCTCCTTCTCTCCTTTCCTCTCTCTGGAAAAAAAAAAAAAAATGTTTAATAAAAAAATAAAAGTTAAGTAACTTGTCTGCGATTCCCCAGCAAAATTAACTATGTGGTTTACAATAATCCTATGTCTACTAAGAGTATATGTTTTTTATTTTCCCCATTATGAAAAATTTCAAACATATAAAAATATAGAATTATATAGTGAACCTCCAAATACTTACCCACTAGATTATGCAATGAACATTTTACTGTGTTTGCCTTATTACATACAGTATCTACTTATCCATCCCCTTCGTCATCCATCAATTACTTTTTTACTTTGACTCATTTCAAAGTAAGTTTCAGCCATCAGTTTAGTATGCATATTATTAAGTTCAATATTTTAAATGCTTTTTTTAAAAAGGTAATTTGCACCCCAGCTGGTTTGGCTCACTGGATAGAGTGTCGGTCTGCAGACCAGAGTTCTGGGTTTGAGTCAGGTCAAGGGCACATACCTTCGTTACAGGCTCCTCCTGGCCAGGGCCCTTATCAGGATGCAACCAATCGATGTGTCTCTCTCAGACAGATATTTCTGTCTCTCCCTTTCTTCCACTCTCTCTAAAAATCAATGGAAAAATATCCTCGGGTGGAGGAAAAAAAAACAAAAAACCACAGGTAATTTGCTTGTGATTTTGAAATAGACTGTTAGTATCATATTACTTTCCCTCCATCTTCTTCTACATCTTATTCCACTGATTAACAAATTGAAAGGTACAAATAAGAAAAGTCTAAGAATGCCCATCTTTTCACTGATGCTATAGTCTCCTAACTGTAATATTTGCTTACTGAGTGAATAAAGCTTTCTGAAATATGGTCTATAGCAAGATTTCTTCACCTTGGCACTACTGACATTTAGGTCTGGGTAATTCTTAGTTGTTAGAGGAGTATCCCATGCATTGCAGGATGTTTAGTAGAACCCACTAGATGTTGTAGCACCTCCTCCCCAAGTTGTAAAAAAAACAAGAATTGCTAAATGGTCTCTGGTGAGCTAAAATCACTCATAAAAAGCTACTGATTGCCAAAACCGATTTGGCTCAGTGGATAGAAAGTTCGGTCTACGGACTGAAAGGTTTCTCTCTGATGTTTCTAGCTCTCTATCCCTCTCCCTTCCTCTCTGTAAAAAATCAATATGTATTTTTTTAAAAACCAAACTACTGATCTAGAGACATTAGCATGTTTACCCAGAACTGCCTTCCCAGGTAAATTTCTTTAGTAAGTATTCTCATTCAGCCAAACATGGGTTCAAAGTCAAAAGATGGAGGATTTAGTTGGCCCTTTACCACCAATTCTCTCTGTGACTAAGGCTTTTAACTTTTGAGCTTCAGGGTTTTTCATTTGCAAAACAGAAAAAGAGTTAATTATCTATGAAAGAACTTGGCTAAAAACTCACTGATAATGAGTTAAGTGGAAAAACACAACTAAGTTCATCAAGGCAGAAGCTGGCTTGCCATACAGGTGAAGCCTTAAGATGCTAACGTTTTTTTAGCATCATCATGGGAATTCCATTCTTTTATTTTTCTCTTTTACTTTTCTTTTTAATATATATTATTGATTTTTTTACAGAGAGGAACAGAGACGGGATAGAGAGCTAGAACACTCCCCGAAAAGATCCCTCTTGCTGTTTGCAGTAATGATTCCCACCCCCAGGAAATCACTAATCTGCTTTCTGTCTCTATAGATTTACCTTTTCTGAACATTTCATTTAGATGGAATCATATAATATGTGGCTTTTAAAAGTCTGGCTTCGCTGAAGCTGGTTTGTCTCAGTGGATAGAACATCGGTCTGTGGACTGAAGGGTCCCAGGTTCGATTCCGGTCAAGGGCGTGTACATTGGTTGCAGGCACATCCCCGGTAGGGGGTGTGCAGGAGGCAGCTGGTCGGTGTTTCTCTCTCATCAGGGTTTCTAGCTCTCTATTCCTCTCCCTTCCTCTCTGTAAAAGACCAATAAAATATTTTTTTTAAATAAAATAAAAAAATAATAAATAAAAGTCTGGCCTCTTTCACTCAATATGTTTTCAAGATTCCACCACATTATAGCATGTATCATACTTCATTCCTTTTATTGCTAAATAGTTGTCCATGGTATAGATATCATTTTGTTTATCTACTCACCAGCTGACAGATACTTGGTTTCCAGTTTTTTACTCCTATGAACACTGCTTCTGAGAAAATAAACATGCAAGTCTTTGTGAAGACAAATGGCTTCATTTCTCTTGGGTAAATACCTAGAAGTGGAATTGCTGATAAGTTTCTGTTTAATTTTTTAAGAAACTGCCAAACTGGCTGTATCATTTTACATTCACACAGGTAACATATGAAAGTTCCTGTTTCTCCACTTCCTGGCCAATCAATACATGTTACTATCTTCTCATAGCCATTTGATTATAGTGTGTTGAAGTGGCATCTCACTAATGTTTCACATGCTCATTTAACCATGTGTCTATCTCATTGGGGGGAAATCTATTAAAAATATTTTATCTAAGCCTAGCTGGTTTGGCTCAGTGGATAGAGCGTCAACCTGAGGACTGAAGGGTCCAAGGTTAGATTTCAGTCAAGGGCACATGCCTGGGTTTCGGGCTTGGTCCCCAGTGTGGGGCGTGCAGGAGGCAGCTGATCAGTGATTCTCTCTCATCACTGATGTTTCTATCTCTCCCTCTCCCTTCTTCTCTTTCAATAAAAACATATTAAAAATATTTTTTAAGAAAGCCCCAAATATTTTATCCATTTTAAAAACTAAAACTGATATTTGATTACATAAAAATGAAAATTTTCTGCACATCAAAAATTACTACAAGCAGCCGGGACCGGTTTGGCTCAGTGGATAGAGCGTCGGCCTGCGGACTAAAAGGTCCCGGGTTCGATTCCGGTCAAGGGCATGTACCTTGGTTGCGGGCACATCCCCAGTGGGGGGTGTGCAAGAGGCAGCTGATTGATATTCTCTCTCATCGATGTTTTTAACTCTCTCTCCCTCTCTCTTCCTCTCTGTGAAAAATCAATAAAATATATTTTAAAAAAAAATTACTACAAGCAAAGTCCAAAGATGAAAACAAACTGAGCAACAAAAGCAGACTTGTACACTAAAAACTACAAAACATTGTTGAAGGAAATTAAAGACCTAAAAAAAGGAAAGACATCCCATGTTCATGGACCAGAAGAATTAATATTGTTAAGATGATACTACTCCCCAAATTGATCTACAGATACCATGTAATCCCTATCAAAATCACAGATACTCCTTCCTCCCCCAGAAATTAACAAGATGATCCTAAAATTCATAAAAAAAATACAAGGGATCTTGAAGAGCCAGAATAATCTTAAGAAGAATAAAGTAGAAGGACTCACACTTCCTGATTTTAAAACTTATTACAAATCAAATTAAGACAATGTGGACAGAGAAGGACAAATACTGTATGATATCACTTCGTATAAAATCTAAAAAAGCCAAACTCATAGAGAATGGAATGGTGGTTTCCAGGGGCTGGGGAGTGGGAAAAATTGGGAAATACCAGTCAAAGGGTAAAAACTTCCAGTTCTGATCAAGTTCTGGGTATCTACTATACAGAATGGTGATTACAGTGTTTTTTTAAAATATGTTTTATTGATTTTTTACAGAGAAGAAGAGAGAGGGATAGAGACTTAGAAACATCGATGAGAAAGAAACATCAATCAGCTGCCTCCTGCACACCTTCTACTGGGGATGTGCCCGCAACCAAGGTACATGCCCTTGACCAGAATCGAACCTGGGACCTTCCAGTCCGCAGGCTGACGCTTTATCCACTGAGCCAAACCAGTTTCGGCGGTAATTACAGTTAATAAGACTGTATTATATACTTGAAAGTTGCCAAGATCTTAAATGTCCCCATCACAAAAAAGAAATGGCAATTATGTGTGATGGAGGTGTTAGCTAAGGCTATGATGGCAATCAGTTTGCCTGTGCTATTCTCTTTCCCCTCCTCTTCCCCCACAGGTGTGCATCTCCTAAACGCTAAGGGACCCCACAAAATTTGCAACCAAGGGAGCAATGGGCAGCAACAGCTCAGCTTGCCGGAGGTAACCCCTTTTCTCTGACTTCCCAGTAGGCTAAGGCAGCCCAAGCCAGGCTCTCCTGTTACTTCTTTTATGCTAAGCCCTTCCTTGTTTCACTGTCCCCAGGATTTGGATTGTGAAATCTTTCCTACGCAAAGTTAAGAATACACACTACTGGCTGGCCTTGGCAAACACACTCAGGGCCAGGGGAGAGTTACATTTCACTGTTTTCTAATATTTGAATTTTAAACATGTACTGGTATCACTTATTAGATTCTATATTGAAAGAAAATTCAAACAAGTTTACACAACTGGTAAAGAACCTGTATTTGAATCCTGCCTATGAAAGGGTGTCCCTAAAATGCTCCCTAGAAGGAGGGGTGCCATTCAATTACTATTTGGCTGTAGAGCTATACATCTTGGTGGATGCTATTTAATGTTTGTGAAGCACTAAGTGAAGAGAACAAATGATCACCATGAATTAAACATAAAACTTACTAATGCTTACTAAGTACAAGTAAGCCCTTCCCATGCATTTATTTTCCTCATGTATTTCTCACCATTGTGGATGAAAAAGGAGCCATACTCTAAAGCAGACAAGCTCAGGGGAGGCCAAAGGCCTTACAAACTCAGACACCTACAGAAACCACATAGGATGGTCTGAAATTTACACTTGATCTTAGCCAAAAGGCCGAGAAGCGATTGGATGGTCTGAAATTTAAAATTCCTAACAAAAAGTGAGTCATGGCTATAGTCATGTCCTAGGCCAGTATCTTCCTTTTAAAAATATATTTTTTATTGATTATCTTGTTAACTTTGATAGGGATTATATGGTTATCTGTAGATCAATTCGGGAGTAGTGTCATCTTTTTTTTTTTTTTTTTTTTTAAATATATTTTACTGATTTTTTACAGAGAGGAAGGAAGAGAGATAGAGAGCTAGAAACGTCGATGAGAGAGAAACATCGACTAGCTGCGCACAACCCCTACGGGGGATGTGCCCGCAACCAACGTACATGCCCTTGACCAGAATCGAACCTGGGACCTTTCAGTCCACAGACCAACGCTCTACCACTGAGCCAAACCGGTTTTGGCAGCAGTGTCATCTTAACAATAATAGAGAAGGGAGAGGGAGGGAGGAACATCAATGATGAGAATCACTGATTGGCTGCCTCCTGCAAGCCTCCTACTGGGGATAAAACCCACAACCTAGGCAAGTACTGGGATCAGTCTGCAGGCCGATGCTCAATCCATTGAACCAAACCAGCTAGGGCCAATATCTTCCTTGACAAAAGGTCTTTATCTTAACTGAGCCTATTGTTATTTTGTTGTTGTTGTTGTTTGTTTGTTTGTTTTGAGGGGGGACAGGGAGAGGATTTGTTTTTTGCATCTACCAATAACATACTTTTGAAATGTCAGGTTAATTTCCTTTTTACAAACCCCTCAGGGCATAATTCTCCCCCCAGAGCAGGAGACCACAGAACCTCTCATTGTTACCATTATCATGTTAACTGAACTATCCTTTTCAAACCTGTGTAAAAGAAGTAGGTTGGCCAGGACCGGTTTGGCTCAGTGGTAGAGCGTCCGCCTGCGGACTGAAAGGTCCCGGGTTCGATTCCGGTCAAGGGCATGTACCTTGGTTGCTGGCACATCCCCAGTAGGGGGCGTGCAAGAGGCAACTGATCGATGACTCTCTCATAGATGTTTCTAACTCTATCCCTCTCTGTGAAAAATCAATAAAAAAATATATATATTTTTAAAAAGTAGGTTGTCTATTTATCAAATCCCAGAGATTTCCCAGTTTTGCTTTCTACCACCTCCCTAATCTATCAACAATGAAGTTCATGTATCCCCCTTACATCTTTCCTTTTGATCCTAATGTATAAAATAAAGTGCAAAACTGCCCTCCTCTGGAGCATTTCCTCTTTCCGTTGAGATTTTGCTTCCTGGAAATGGTTTGGCTCAAATACACTCATACAAATTCTTGCAGATTTGGACGTTTCTCTCGTGAACTCCATAATCCTGCGAAGTAGGTACTAAGGCACTCATCTTGAGGAAGAAATTGACTCGGAGAAAGGAATGCTGTGATGATTGTCTCACAGTCAGCCACCTGACATCCTAAGACCTAGTGTGATTTCGGAATCTGATGGCTTCCTGGACAAAACACAAATGAGAGGCAGGGGCAAGCCTAGAAGCCAGAACCCCCGACTCACGGCCCAAGGGGCCTCCATTAACTCTGCGCGGAGTCGAACGCCGCAGAAAGGCCAATGGAGAAATGCAGGGTCGTCTCTGGTAAAGGGGCCTCCTAGGCTGCACCTCCCTCCCGGATTCCGGGACCAGCCCGCCCCCGACGGCACCACCCGAGGCCAGTTTCCCGGCATCCTCCCCGCGCGAGGGCTCACTTCCGGTTCTAAGTAGGCCCCCAACAGAAGCAACACCTGGCTCGCGCCCTGTTCCTTGGACACTCTCCCCGTTGGGATTCTAGGCTCTACACCCGTTCCACCGCCGCCCCCGCCTTCTGTCAGCACGGCCCCCTCACCTGCCCCGGGCCCCCACCCTCCCACCTCGCGGCCCCAAGGCCCCAAGCTGACGACCGCCCTCACCTCCTCTCTCTTCGCCTGCCGCGGTCTTTTACAAACGCGGCCAAACGGTTCGCTGTAACGACAGTCGTTATTGGCCAGAGCCGCCCATGCGCGGTGAGTGCCCGCCCACCTCAGCTCGCGTTGTCTGATGGGAGTTGGAGTTTTCTCCTGTAGGCTGCTGAGAATCGCTGCAGAACACGTGGTGGAACCTGCGCTTACCTGGGGAGTTTCACTCAGATTCTTCACTGCAGGGGCTACAGTGTCGCTGGCCGACCCTCCAAGATCGGAAGGCACTGACAGCTCTAGGGCTGGTCTGAACTATTGCAGGCCTGTGAGAGTCCTGTTTCTGAATAAGAGTTCCATTGGTAATGATGAGACAGAAAATCGTCTTAGATTTTCTACGTGATTAGCAGATACCGGTGGCGTCTTGCCGTTTTATCCACGGAGGTCTTGTTCAACAGGTTATGCGCTCTATCACTTCTATGTTTATATTAAGCTATCCTTTTCTCCCTTAACTGTAGTCTGACATATTATTTTAACGTTTTCCCTTATATAATGCGTTGAAATCGGTGTCCTACGTCCTAGTTCTGGTCCTTGGGATCACGAAGAATAAATATGATTTTTGTTCGTGAGTGAAGATCGCTCCTGAGTGTAGTGTGTTAAGGGTGAGAGGCCTGTGTGTGTCGATTTCCTGAAACTATGGCCCTGGTCTTGCTACTTTCCAGTGCTGGCTCTGTGAGAAGGTTGCCTGGGAAAATGATCCTTTCCAGGAGGTAAAAGGGAGAAAAGGCACACTTTCGTCTTGAGATCATATTTTTTAGTTATTCTCCCCCGCTAGGATATAATTTAGTTTAAATTAATAAACTTTTTTTAAGAGCAGTTGTAGGTTCACATAAAAATTGAGCAGGGTGGGAGGGAGGGAGGTGGAAGAGGGTATGGGGGGTACTAAATGGTGATGAAAAAATAAAATAAAATTGAACAGAAAGTACAGACAGTGCCCATCTATTCACTCCTTGTTCCTAACACACTATTGACATCCTGCACTGCAGTGGTAAATTTGTTATGATCGATGAACTTACATTGAAACATCATTATCACCTAAAATCCATATTTTACACTAGGGTTCACTCTTGATGGTGTATAGTCTATAGGTTTTGACAAATGTAAATAATAGGTATTGACCATTGTAGTATACAGAATAGTTTCACTGTGTTAAAAGTCCTCACTTTCTTATGATAGTTTCACTGTGTTAAAAGTCCTCACTTTCAAGTTCATCCCTCACTTCCTCCTAACCCCCTGAAACCACTGATAATTTTACTATGTCCAAAGTTTTACCATTTCCAGAAGGTTATATTATTTTTTTAATATATTTTATTGATTTTTATTTTTTTACAGAGAGGGAGAGAAATAATTAGAAACATCGATGAGAGAGTCATTGATCAGCTGCCTCTTGCATACCCCCTACTGGGGATGTGCCCCAACCAAAGTACATGCCCTTGACTGGAATCGCACCCGGGACACTTCAGTCAGCAGGCTGACTTTCTATCCACTGAGCCAAACCGGTTTCAGCAAAGGTTATATTATTGATATTATAGATTAGTCTTTCAGATTGGCTTCTTTCATTTACTAATATACATTTAAGTTTCCAACTTCTTTTTATTTTTTTAATGTATTTTATTGATTTTCTAGAGAGAGGAATGGAGAGGGATAGAGAGCCAGAAACATCAATGAGAGAGAAACATCGACTGCCTCCCGCACACCCCTTTACCAGAGATGTGCCTGCAACCAATGTACATGCCCCTGACCAGAATCGAACCTGGGACCTTTCAGTCCACAGACTGACGCTCTATCCACTGAGCCAAACTGGTTTCAGCTCCAACTTCTTTTTAAATCTTGGCTGTATCTATAGCAAAAACCCTCTTTTTGTTCCTAATTTTACTTGTGCTTTCTTTTTTCTGATTAGTTTTACCACATGATGTTATATATTTTATTAATCTTTTCAAAAGAACAAACTTTTCGGCTTATTTGAGCTAGTTTATTATATATTTGTTTTCAATTATATTAATATTTGCTCCCATTTCATAATTTCTTTCATTATTCATTTTCTAACCTCCTAAGCAGGAAACATAGCTCATTAATTTTAATCCCTTCTTTTCTATTATTAATAGCATTAAAGTTATATAATACATTGTTTTCAAAGTGCCATTTAACCACAAATTTTGATATTTTCTTTTTTAAAGAATATATTTTTATTGATTTTTTCACAGAGAGGAAGGGAGAGGGATAGAGAGTTAGAAATATCGATGAGAAACATCGACCAGCTGCCTCTTGCACACTTCCTACTGGGGGTGTGCCTGCAACCAAGGTACATGCCCTTGATCGGAATCGAACCTGGGACCCTTGAGTCCACAGGCTGACGCTCTATCCACTGAGCCAAACCGGCAGGGCTGATATGTATTATTTTCATTCATTAACAATTTTATATTTAAACATTTTTTACTGTGATATTGTCTTTGGCTCATAAGTTTATACATGTGTTTTGGAATTTCTACAACTTTTTATGATTTTTAAAAAATATTTGCCTTTATTTATGGAACTTGCAGATTTTTAAAAATATATATTTTATTGATTTTTTACAAATAGAAAGAGAGAGGGATAGAGAGTTAGAAACATCAATGAGAGAGAATCATTGATCAGCTGCCTTTTGCACACCCCCACTGACGCTCTAACCAAGCTTGGCCAGTAGAACATTTGTCTTTTAATATTATCAGTGAATTTATTCCTATTTTAATTTCTTGTTCTGACATTTTACTGTTATCACTGTTCTAATTTCTTGAATACATTTTCTTTCCTCTCAGGATATTATAGTTCTTGGAAGTTTCCTGATTGATAGTTGCTTTTTGTTTAGATCTACCTTTCACAAAGTTTCCTTCAATTTCTGGTTATCTTTGGCTGTCCAATTTTAAAAGTGAAGAGCTAAAAACCTGTTTGGAAGATTTGCGTACATGGGAAGGGCTTAATGACTGGCATGCTCCCCCCATGCTTCACTATAGGGGGATTGGTGGCCATTTGGCTTTTTTTCCTATCAAGAGTTTAGCATGGTCAGTGCAGCGCAGTGGTTGAGTGTTGCCTATGAACCAGGTCACGGTTCAATTCCTGATCAGAGCATATATCTGGGTTACGGGCTCAATCCCGTTTGGGGGGTGCAGGAGACCGCCAATCAATGTTTCTCTCTCTTTCCCTTCCTCTCCGAAATCAGTAAAAATATATTTAAAAAGTTTTAAAAGTTTAGTTTCTCCACAGAAGGCTCCTCCAAATCCCCCTTTGTGTGTGCAAGTGTGGCGTTCATGTGTCAGAGCTGAACAAGGAGGAGGTGGGGAATCTCATTTATCCAGTATGTAAATTTGTACTTAAATCCCTAATTTCTGTAAAGTATTTCATCCTAGCCTAGTAACACTGAGTCAGATGTCTACTTTTTCCTTTTTTTAGTTGAATTATTATCAGAATAACTTCAGCCTCCAATTTGAGAGGTTGTAATGTAAAATCCTATTCAATTGAGACACATTCACATAAATTTTATTAAGGCTCTTAAATTAAAATTTCTTGTTTTAGAGGTATATTCTTCAAGTTCTAAACACAACAGTAAAATGCAGTGACTGGAAAAAAATGTAATAACCTCCTCCAAAAAAATGATTTTTAGAAATCACTCTTTCCATGAAAGGGTGTGCTTTTTATTTCCTATAAACGCATTTTATTTTTCAAATTGACTATCACCTGAAGAGCACCAATAGCACTTAGTAAACCTAACTCTCTTTGTATATGCAATCTAGTCCTAACAATCTAATCCTTCTCAAATGTAGTAGAACTCTAACACAAAAGGAAGAGGAATACAAAAGAAGAGGAGGAAAACAGGGATAAAACAGAATAAAACTATAATGTGAATTTCATTTTCTACAAAGAGATAATAACAAGGAAAATGAGATCTTGGTTTATAATGACTTGAATCTAAATAATTCCAATTCTTTGTTGTATTAAACAGAAACACAATGCAAACCATGGTTTCTGGAATAAGATTTTTAAAAATCTAACAAATATCTGAATGAATATAACAATATGGTTAGACCAAAAAGAAAAAAGTCTATCACACAATAATCACTGAAGATCCCACAAGTTATAGAAAACATAAAGAAACTTTAATATCCAAACAGGGCAAAAAATACTGGATTAATGACCCATTAAATGTGAGTCACATCAGGTTCTTTATAGTACCAGATGTATTTAAAAATAAAATTTGAATGCATATTGTAAAGAATAAAACCATTTTTAAAACTTATAATTTATTTTCCTGATACTAATGCCAGTAAGTTTAGACTAAAGAAAAAACGTTAAGTGATTTGTTTTAACATTCAGAGTAAGATTTAAATCAAAATTATCAACGTTCCTAAATATGAATTTGTTCAGTAGTAACCTTTTCATCATACCATTTTTTTTTTCTTCCAGAAAGTAGTCAATGTACGTTTTGAGGTTTGTGCAATAAAAAAATATACTGGCTAATAAAAAGTGTTACTACTTGACATCGTCAAAATAAAAGAAAAACTATACTTTTGCTTATTTATGCCCAAATAATTTACCCTGCCCTCCACAGATGTGTAGTAAATATTTCTGAAACAGTGAAAAATGAAGGTCCTAAAATAGAAACATAAGCCAGAATAATTTAAAAATAGCTTCCTGATATTTTATTTTTTGAGTTATTTCACTTACACTACTTTTGGTTGCATGCCCTGATCTGTAGAAGTTAACAAGGAAATAAAATTTCCAAGTATTTAAAAAATTTACTCATCTTTCATAAAGCAACTTTTAATGTAGCAACACTTAAAAATACACAGTGACTTAATGAAACATTAGTACAACTGCATAGAATTGAGCTCCAGAGAATTATAAACTAATGAGTTGTCTTTCCTGGGCTCTGGTTTACAAGAGTATTGGCTTAGAGACCAGCTTAGAGTCATTTGTTCCCCTTTAGGAGATACAGGCCTTTTCTGTTCCTAAATAACGTACTAGGAGCTATCTGAAGCTCTTAAAAACAACCGACCATCCAAATATGTATACTGGGGACCCTTCCCCTTTGTGAGGCAAGGAAGGGAGTTTGTGACTTTCAATGAAAACAAAACAAAACAAAACTATTCTAAGAGACTCTGAAATGTACTAGAAATTTCAAAACTAGGACAATGCTATCAAAGATTAAATCTCTTAATGCTCGGAGCCACCCCAAAATACAATAAAATTGGGAACTCCAGGAAAACAGGTACCAAAAGAATCAAAATAATGATTGCACTGAGGATTCTCCTCTTTGAAGGCTGTTTAAGGAGGTAGGATTTTAAAGGTTTTTTTTGTTTATCTTTTGGCCTCTGAATATTTAAAAATGCTTTGCCCGGCTGGTCCTTCAGGCTAATTTTGGAGTTCATAATGAACCCCAAGCCTGACGTAAGGATATTCTAGTTTCACAGCTATTATCTGTACATATTAAAATTAAGTTGATTTACTCTTTTTGAGTAAATACAAACTAGGAAATGGCAAATTAATATATTCCTTTACATACAACTTTGTCTAAAAGTTCTCAAAAAACAAGAGCAGATGACTTTGTATTCAAAGACTACCAAAGTGTATATTTGATAATCACATGCAAACAACTTAAAATCTTACAAATCTCCTGTCAACTCTGCATGATACCTTTAAGAAGGAAATGACATACAAAGTTTGCTAACTGTGCAAAATATTAAACTGCTAAAACATTTTCATAATGAAATAATACATGTAAATGTAGAAGTTGACACATGAAATTAGCACAGTTCATAAGAACTTATCACATTTCAGAGATTTGCTTTAGTAACAAGTTTTTTGTTTTTATATTTTCTGGTACACAGCAAAATTTATCACAGAAGATAAAAATTCTTTTAAACAAAGTTAACAGGGAGTTCTTGAGGCACCTTCTCATATAAAACACAAGATGAATGCAATTAACAATCCATCTGAGAAAAATTTTCAATCTAAGTGAACATTTGTTTTTCCATTTAAGTATATTATACAGAACTTTAATAAGGCAAGACAAATTTGTGAAAAAATGTAGATACAAAAATGATGTAAACTAATAATTTATATTAAAAACCCCCAAAAGGAAAACAGTGGAGATGGGATAGTCCAAACAAACCTTTGTAAAAAGACTTAAAACAGAATTGTGCACAAGCTGAAGATTATAAAGAACTTCGAGACTCTGCACAGTTTTGGTTTTTCATGTTTTTTTTTTATATCTTTATATTACATGTTTTAAATCATATCAGGAATGCAAACTAGAACTGCACACTACTTTAGTGGAAAAAAAGTTCAACATTGTGCAATTTTCTGCCTCTTAATTTTTAAAAAGTGGCAGCAATCCCTGCATTTGTGTTTGAAACAAGGATCTGAGAAACTTTATTAAAAAAGGTAATGAAGGCAAAAATTGGCAGACATCCAGCATCTTGTTTCTTTTTAAAACAATATGGATGGTTAAGTAATTTCATGATTAAAAGATGAACATTTAAATAAATACATTGTATCTGACATTTGCACTGACTGATTTGATTAAATCTTTAAGTAAACAACGGCTTTACTACACTCTCTGTAGCCTCAAGCCACTGGCTTTAGATTCTGGAGTCCTTTTTCACTGGGTTTCATACCCTGCCACGCGATACCCTGCAGGCTGATTAGGCAACATGCTGCCGTTCTGTCCTGGAGGTGGCTGCAGTCCATAATTTGGTTGCATCCATGGCGGAGTAGTCTGTGTCTGACTGGAAGAGCATGTGAAAGAAGAGGGGAGAGAAATCCACTGACTAAAATGAAAGATAACACCAAGATCAAATAACATATAAAGAGGAAATATACTTTTTCTTTAGTTCCAAAAAAGAATTATTATGCCAAGGAAAGCAACAGTACAAGCATCCTCATAGGTTTAATTTGTACAGCTTAATCTTGTTAGTTTAATTACAGTTAAGAAAATACCCTTAACCTGTAAACATTTATCCCCCTTGACCTCAGAAAAAAACTCATCTTTCATTTCAGGAAGAAATGCTATACAACTGGGTTGGACATGTGGTGAACAAGCCACTTTCTGAAATAAACCTGACCATTTGATATGATAAGACTAGAACTTATATTACTCAATGAAAAAAGTATATATATAAGCACATAAATTTTTTCAATATTATAAATACAAGCTTCTTTTTAAAATAAAAACTGTAAAGTATTTTAATCTTTACTTTCTCAGATTGTTTTTCAGAAATTTAAGTAAAATTGCGTAATTTAGGGTGTATAAAGAAGCTTCCACGCCGAGACCGGTTTGGCTCAATGGATAGAGCGTCGGCTTGGGGATTGAAGGGTCTCGGGTTCAATTCCGGTCAAGGGCATGTACCTTGGTCGCGGGCATATGTAGGGGGTGTGCAAGAGGCAGCTGATTGATGATTCTATCTCATCGATGTTTCTAACTCTCTATCTCTCTTCCCTTCCTCTCTATACAAAATCAATAAAATATATTTAAAAAAAAAAAGGTTCCATGTAATAATAAACCCTTTTACACAGAAAAAATGAAGAACAAATAAAGCAACTAACAACAAAATTGTATTCAAGAATGGCCAAGGGAACCATCATAACTTATAACGATGGTTATACCTCAAAGCAACATATTTCTAGGCAAAACTTTAAAGAGATACATCTAAAACTATAAACTAAAATCTATTCTAAACTAAGTCTTTCAAAGGTTAAAGCTATGCTTTGGAAAGAGGGCCATGCTTCCTACTAATTACTTAAAATCTCTCCCTAAGTTCTTGACATTTTCAAAGACTAATAATAAATAAAAAGAGCTAATATTCTTACTTAAATCCTGGCTGGTTCCATGGCTGGCCATACATTCCATATGCAGGTACTTGCCAACCATTAGGCATATACTGGCCAATTTGTTGAGCATTTCCATACCACTGGCCCCATTGGCCATAAGCTGGTGGATATCCAATTTGATTCTGCTATTAAGTAAAATTATAACAGACAATTTAGTATTATTTGAAGTTATATGTCCTAATATACCACAAATAACTAATATACATAGCCATACCAAATAGGGCCAGCATTACAATTAAAATGAAAGGATAAACAAGAGTTTAGAAAGTGACTGCTAAAAAAAAAAAAAAAAAAAAAAAAAAGTTATATTACTATAACTTGACATAATACTCTGAATAGCAAGTTCTTTGTAAGGCAGTGGATAATGTTCTGGTAATAAATATTAAATTCAGTATAATGTTTAGTGCTTTATAAACTATTCACATGACTTGTTTCCTTTAGATAAGAAAGATACAAAGATTATTTCTACATTCGGTTTTGTTACTCCTATCTTAATGCTCCATTTACAATTCCCTCATAGAAATCTTTGTGGGATCAAGTTAACCACGAAAGCTGCCTGGAAAAACAAAAGCAGCAAAATGCCAAGGCCCTAAACATAAATATAACTACATTTTTATTTCAATCAAGTCAACAATGCTTGTGAGTTCTCCATATAATATGTGAATAAATCTACCAAGTATTAAGAAAAAATTTAATACCCTGTTAGGTTTGTCGGAGCATTTTAAAATCCACTGTGTATGAGTCAATTGAGGCGGTCACATTCATCATGTCACCACTGCAATCCATGAGCCACCACTCTGGAACTATAATACACGTAGGATGAGCCCTTATATATACTATCATTTTAGTATGAACTAGAAACTTATTAACATGGATTATAAACAATTTCATTCTAAAACAATATTATTAGTATTAGCCCAGTAATTATTTTGCAAAGTCAAGAACCCTCTCACCTGTTGCACAGGATTTATCATATCAAGAGTTTCTTTGCCCCAATAGCATTTCACAACATGACCTTCAATAGTAGTTCCATTAACAGAAACAATTGCATGTGCTGCACTTTCATGGGAGTTGAATCTATTGAAAACAATATTAAGAATCACCAATATAAATTGTTTAAAAACTTAAAAATAAAACTTATTTTTTAAAATCAAGTTGAGCCCAGCTGGTGTGGCTCAGTGACCCATGAACCAAGAGGTCACCGGTTCAATTCCTGGTCAGGCACTTGCCAGGTTGCAGGCTTGATACCCAGAAGAGGATATGCAGGAGGCAGCTGGTCAATGTTTCTATCTCTCTATCCCTGTCCCTTACTCTTTAAAATTAATAGAAACATATTAAAAAAAAAAAAATCAAGTTGAGCCAGGCAGTTCACATAAAAGAATCAATAAGATGGCATATTCTCTCCCCTCAGATCCTGAAATTCTGGAGAAACTTCTTTTAACAGAAGATGTTTTACTTTGTGTTGAAAGGTAGAAACTTAAAAAACAGTGGCAGATATGCTAAATGCTAGAGAAATTTTTATTTCTTTATAATGGAAGTAAAATTTTAAGAAAAACACTAAGTTAAATATATAAAAATAATTTTGGGGGATTTTTTTTAATAAAGCCACACCTACCGAACAAATGAATATCCTTTATCTGGAAAGACTCGAATTTCCATTATTTGTCCAAATGGCGAAAAAGTCTGACGCATTAATTGTTCTGTTAAGATAAAAAACAAACACAAAAACACACCCACTATATTAAAATCCACAAATATTAACATTTTCGGTTTCAAAATTAACCTCAAAATGCCATACAGGTAAAGCTCTCATACCTGTTAGCCCAGAAGTGACACCTCCACAGTATACAGTACAGTTGCTTGGACTAGACTGATTTACGACCTCATCATATGACAGCTGTTTGGTGTTTGCTGGGGATGGAAAGTTTTATATTATTAATTCATTAAATAAAATGTTCAGAAAGAGAAATTCAGTATTACTAGTAACTACACTACTGTAATAGTAATATCTACCTTGAATAAAATGCTTACATACTACACATTATATTTGATTGATGATTATACCTCCCCCAAGAATGTCTTAAAAATTACTCAATATTCTATATTTAATAGGAGACTTCACATTCGAGGTAATATTTATTATTTGTAATTACAAAAATGAAAACTAAGTACATTTTAGAACAGTAGTCTTGATTTGCTTCTCATCTATTTCTGCAATAAGTCTCCAGGAACAGCTCTAACATTTAAAATCTAGTGTATTTTCCTCCAAAATTCCACATTTCCTTTTCTTCTCCAATACACCTACACTCATATGTACTCTTTGGAGCTGGAGGCTTTCGGGTTGCCCAGTTAGTTCTGATTTGTCTTCCTCCGAGCCACTGGCCACCCATCTGTTGAATGGCGTTTTCTGCATCCTGTTCCACACATTAGAAATGACAAAGACATTATTAGTTGATGTTAAACATTAGCAGTAGAGAAAACCCATGTATGCTTTTCACAATTTTTTTTGAGTGAAAATGCTTTACGAGATACACAATATGTGATAGCTCACCTACAATGCAATGAATGGCGCTTTTATTTTTATTTTTTTTATTTTATTTTTATTGATTTTTTTTTTTGCCCCCGTCCCTCCCTCCCCAGAGTTTTATGTCCATTGGTTGTACTTATATGCATGTATACAAGTCCTTCGGTTGATCTATTATCTCCCCCAGATCTCCCTCCCCTCCCCACTGTAAATTGACAGTCTGCTTGTTGCTTTACTGTCTCTATATCTATCTTTTGGTTCATCAGTTTATAATGTTCTTTATTATCCATAAATGAGTGAGGTCATGTGGTGTTTCTCTTTCATTGATTGGCTTATTTCACTCAGCATGATGCTCTCCAATTCCTGAATGGCGCTTTTAAATTATCTTTCTTTTATATGGGCATCAGACTTTGGTTATGTTAATCACCCAAAAAATCCAAAGCCCAAAAGCCTTTCTGAGGTAGCTATTATAAAGTTCATGTAACAACTTAAGACTATTATGGATGAAAATCTCACTTTATACAATCCAACAAGTAAATAAATATTGAACAGATATCATATTCTGGACAGCAGGTTAAATGTTAGGGATATATTAGTGAATGAGGCAGATGTGGGCTCTACTACCATGGAGGTGACAAAGTAATTACAAATTGTATATGCTATGACAGAAACAAAACGCAGATATAGAGATTATGGACTTGGGGATTTACTTTAGGTAGCATGATTAGGGAAGGTCTCTTTGAAATGATATTTGAGCTGAAACTGAGAGGGAAAGGAGCAAGCCACGTCAAAACGTCAAAAACTTTCTTCCAGTCAAGCCGGTTTGGCTCAGTGGATAGAGCGTCAGCCTGCGGACTGAAGGGTCCTGGGTTCGATTACGGTCGGGGGCATGTGCCTTGGTTGCGGGCACATCCCCAGTGGCGGGTGTGCAGGAGGCAGCTGATCGATGATTCTCTCTCATCGATGTTTCTAACTCTCTGTCCCTCTCTGTAAAAAATCAATAAAATATATTTAAAAAAACAAAACAAAAACAAAAAACCAAAACAAAACAAAAAACAACAACACAACTTTCTTCCAAGAAGAAAGTCCTGAAAGAGGGAAAAGCATTGTAAACTGTATAAAGGCAGCAAAGAGACCGGCATGCATCTGAAAGAAGAATGTGAAAGATGCCTAATTTCACTGGAATCTAGTGAACAAAAAGGGTGCCAGAAGAAAAAACTGAAAGAATTTAAGTAAGAGTTGAGCATGATCAGATTTATGTTTTTAATATATCTTATTGATTTTATAGAGAGGAGAGGGACAGAGTTAGAAATATTGATGAGAGCCGAAACCGGTTTGGCTCAGTGGTAGAGCGTCGGTCTGCGGACTGAAAGGTCCCAGGTTCGATTCTGGTCAAGGGCATGTACATTGATTGCGGGCACATCCCCAGTAGGGGGTGTGCAAGAGGCAGCTGGTCGATGTTTCTCTCTCATTGACGTTTCTAGCTCTCTATCCCTCTCTCCTCCTCTCTGTAAAAAATCAATAAAATATATTTAAAAAAAAAAAAAGAAATTGATGAGAGAGAACATCAATCAGCTGTTTCCTGTACGCCCCCTAATGGGGATGGAGCCTGCAACCAAGGTACATGCCCTTGACCAGAATCAAACCTGAGACATGCCCAGGTGGTGTGGCCCGCACTATTATATTCTCTCCTGTCCTCTCTTTCTAAAAATCAATGAAAACTTATTAACAATTGCTGAAATCAGTTTTCTTCAGTGGATAGAGCATCAGCCTGCGGACTGAAGGGTCCCAGGTTCGATTCTGGACAAGGGAATGTACCTTGGTTGCAGGCATATCCCCGGTAGGGGGTGTGCAGGAGGCAGCTGATCGATGTATCTCTCTCATCGATGTTTCTAACTCTCTCTCTTCCTTCCTCTCTTTAAAAAACAAAACAAAACAAAAAAATATATATAACTTATTAACAACAAAAAATATATTTATAACTTATTAACAACAAAAAAGTCCCCTCCTGGAGCATTTTATTAGCTACACTTAAATTATTACAGGAATACAAAACAGGGAGATAATGAAAATATCCATTAGTGAGGGAGGTTAATTATCAGTGAAATGAACAAATGGCAAATGAAAGAAAAGACTATGAAAACAAAATGAGTATTTTAATTTTTTACTCTTGAAGCACTGCACATGCATTTGTTCTTTTTTCTTTTTTTTTTCTTTTTTTTTTTTTTTTGCACATGCACTTTTTATTGAGCTCACCCATTTGTTGAAAAAGGAGACAAAGCCATAGCCCTTAGACTTTCCTGTTGCCATGTCTTTTACCACTCGGGCATCTCTGAAATTAGAACAATCAGAAGTTTAGGTTTGCAAACTCTCCTGTGTATTATCAAGTGAGAATTTCACACACAACTTATTTTCATGTTTCATCTTCATTAAAATGAACCTTTAATGGAAATTCACCTTTTATTCTATAAAATTTATGTATTAGCAAATGAGGCTTAATTTTATAAACATGCAAATCAATAACTTCTTAAAATATGTATATATACATTGTACAAAAACTGCTTCCCATTTCAAAAAATTTTAAACTTTTAAATATTAAGCATGGTGAAGACAGCTATTCAGATGATTATTTAACCACTTACAGGGTTCACAGGCACATTAGATGAATGGCTTTCTTTAACCATGCAATTTATAACTTGCTATTTGATACCATATACTACCTAATCATTAAAATAGAAAACTGAAAACTAAGAGAATAAAAAACTTATATATTCCCTAAATTAAATACATTATTTTCTCAGATCAATTCATACCCCCGCCCCCTTTTGGACTATTGGTAAACTTTGAAAACTTGACATTTTCAGAAATTCTAAATAATTGAAGAAAAAAACTAGACACACATTTTAGTTTTAAATTATATATGAAAGGATTTTATACTGAATTTTAAAATAGCAATCATATAAGATTGATTGGAAACTACAAGATATAAGAGCAAAATCTTAAAAAGTCAGAAAGTAAAAAAGCACGCCAACATTTATCCACTGTGAACCGTAGCTTGTAGTTAGCCAGGGCAATTCTGTCCATTCTTCAGAGATACTCTGCAAAATAACCAGAGCCCTATTATTTGAGATTGAGTAAAAAACCCAGCCATGATAGCTAAAACTCCATACTTCAAAAAATTGGACTCAAATTGTGCTTCACAGGCAAATCTGCTTTTAAGTTAGCCAGGTATGTTACAATGCTTGTTCTCTCAGGACACATGAACAAAACAGGCACTTTCACAACAAAAACCCAAGTCAGAAAGCCATGCAATATAATTTATATTAAAGTATACATAAGCATATTTTTATCACCTTAGAAGTGATTTATGAAATGTTTAAGGTCAAAATGACAAAGAGGTAGTGGTAAAAAAGGAAAACTAATGCAAGTCACTTCTTACTATGTAAAAATACTTATTATCTGTAAGGCACACATGCATTAATTTGGTAGCCGATTCACTTCTATTTCAAAATTTGTTAATTATATAAAACTCAAGGAATAGAAAGTTTACTATATTAATTAGAAAAAGAAAGTACTATATTTTTTATACTAATATTTTAAAAGGTCACCATTTACTGCATGTCTTCTATAACTCACTGTTGTAGGATCTCTACAGAGACTATCATAAGAACCTTTCAATATACTAATATAGTTATCAACTTATCTCCTTTAACAACAACAACAAAAATCAGAAAATGATGCTACCCTACTGAAAATGGTTCTTTTAAATTTTAAATATTATTTAAAGTTTAAATATTATTTATATATTGCCTCAACTGAAAATTATAAAATTTAAGTGAAGGCCTTACCCAAGAAAAATATATCAATAATCATGGTTGGCCTTAATAAAAGCTAGACTATAATTATGATACCAACATATTTAACAAAAAGAAATTATTGATCCGTGATTAAAAAGTCATGAAATTACTAAAATTTGAATGTCGTTTAACTTGAACTAATTGTTAAGTAATCTTTATCTAATCCCAAACCTAAATTCCCATTTTCAGAATTTACTTCAATCAAAATTAAAGCATTCAATAAAATAGCTATATAACCTGTTAAAACATTAGAAAATTTTCTTTCTAGAATTAAGTTTTAGAAAATGTTAGCCTTGAAATACATTTAATTCTTACTTATTTCTGAAAGGATTTCTAAGGAAGCAGCAGCAAATATCTAGACCATGGTTCTTTAATCTTTCTTTAATCCTTTTATGGTCCTATGACTACTCTGAAAATAGAATAAAACTTACAAAAGATACTCCACACCAAAAGGAAAACAAACACAACACTTTGCATACAGAGATTTATAGAGCCTTTGAGAGGCTAAGGGTTAATACCTTCCAGTCTAGATACTTGAAAGCAAGTTAACCATCATCAAAACCCTATGACAGATTAAAGGGAACAATAAATTAGAACTTGTTTTTCCAATCAGTTCTCATAAAGGTAAATGTCACCTAACAAAAGAGTCTGTTAGTAAACCATAATTTTGCAATTGCCTCTAAAGATGGTCTCTTACTATGCATGTTCATCATCCTACCAACAAATTACAACTCTTCAAACGAAAATTCCCAAAATTCATCACCTGTTCTATTGGCACTTACGTTTCTCCTCACCTCATATTTGCTGTTGGTCTGTGCATGAAACTAAACCAAAGCTAGTGTTTCCTTTGTGCTTTAGTTAAGATAATTTACTACTCTTCTAGCTGGAATAATAAAGTAACCAGAAACCCTAAAAAAATTCTGTTTTCTAAATTCAGTGATTACATGCAAAAAAGTACTATTATCAAATTATTAGTCTTACTCTATTATGGCATGTTTTTTAAAGTATTAGAATTTTTTATGATGAATACTACATTGAGTGAGCTATTTCAAAGGGCTTAAACTGTATATTTAATAATAAATGCTAGCAGGAAAGAACTTTACAAAAAACTAAAAGGCATTATTACTGTTGTTGTGAGTAACAACAACAAAAGAGTTGGTTGACTTGAAATTAACACTTAGTAACTATTTTGGGGGTTAAAATTATGTTTCTTTTTGTTAAAATAAATTAACATAAAATGCATGGTATCACCGAAACCGGTTTGGCTCATTGGATAGGGCGTCATCAGCCTGTGGACTGAAAGGTCCCAGGTTCAATTCCGGTCAAGGGCATGTACCTTGGTTGCGGGCACATCCCCAGTAGGGGGTGTGCAAGAGGCAGCTGATCGATGATTCTCTCTCATTGATGTTTCTAGCTCTCTCTCTCTCTCCCTTCCTCTCTGAAAAAAAAAAAAGAAAAAAAAGAAAAAAGAAAAAAAGAAAAAAGCATGTATCATAGAAGTGCCCAAAAGGTCTAAATTCCTTAGTCACAGCACAATTTACTAAAGACTATGACTTATACATGAAGCAATATGTAGAATAGTAAAATTGTCTCTTAAAAGCTAATGCTAATTGAAAAATAGATTTTAAGATAATTGAAGACCAAAGATTTATTTAATGGGAAAACAATCTTTGGCTCTTAACTGCTTAAATAGCTTCTAAACAATGTAATATCTTATATTCAAGTGTTAAAATTAATAAACAAAATTCACAGTATATTTTCAAAGTACTTCTAAATAAGATTGTTTCTAATTAAAAGTATCTTCTATTACTTACGATATTCTTCCAAATGGCGCAAATGCAGCTTTTATATCTTCCGTTGTTATTTCTGGACTGAGATCACCAACAAAGACATGGAAATGATCTTATAAGGGGAAGGTAAGGGGAAGTGAAAAGAAAAATAAAATTTTAGAATTTAAAAATACTGAAATTTATTCAATAAATTATTTTTAAAATAATTTATGGATTATAGTAACATACAAATAAAACACTACTCTATATCTATACAAAGACTATAATTTTAAACATAAGGAATCAAGGTGACAATCCTTTCTAAAGACTGATATATCTGACAGTTATATTTCTGTTTACAGCCAATTATTATTCTGGCCTAAGAAAATAAACTAATAATATATAAGTTTTTCATAAGAAATTAATGACTTCATTACTGTTTTAATAGTAATTATTTACATTTAATTAGTTTACCACTATATTAAAGCTTTACAATTTAAAATAAAATAGTGGTATTGTGAATTATGTAGACTAGATTTGCCTCAGTTAAGACAATTCACTGAAGCTAGACATGATATACTTGGTTTAACCATATTTTGTGAAGAACAAGCAAAGAAATACCTTGCATTGCAACAGTTTGATGTTAAAGTATTTGACAGTTTTCTCAAAAGCCAACAGTTTTGGTTGCCCAGACATTACACCATTCAGTTTATGTGAATCCATGTGCATGTGAACTAAGACTGAAGGCAACAAAATGAAAACAGTAATCCCTTCACTTTATATTAGAGCCATTAAAAAAGCATTGGAGAGAAATAACGATCCCATGTGAAGTTTAAAAAAAAAAAGACAATGCTCAAGAAAAGAAACACTTAAAAATACAAAATAGTTGTTTCAACATTTTAAAATAGACATATATATTAATTTTGACAAAATATATTTGGAAAGAAAAGTTACCCCTACTTGGCAGGCCTTAAGCAACATATTGCGTTGCCATTTGGGAAACAGTTTCAGGAGCAACTCAAGCAATCAGAAGATCTGGATATGGAGCACAGATCGTGACCTCAAGGAAGCAGGGTATCTTGCCCTTTAGTTGGTGAAAGTATTTCTAAGGCATCAGCTGCCTCCAAGAGGGTCAGAGAGCTTGAAATAGCACCAAAGTAGTGGACAAGCCACACTTGGTCAACACTGGGAAGAAGGGGGAAAAATATTGCCAGAGACAAATAGAAATACAACCACCTCCCTCCCCACTCCCCCCAATATCAAAAACAAAAACAAAAACTTCAGGTGGTTAGTGAATACCCTTTTCAAGAGATTTCATTTTATGTTTAAGAAGATACAATTACCTTGTGAACGCTGTGTGCTGACAACGGTACTACCTGATGACAAAGATTAGATTTGTTCTTAAATTTATTAACACAAACACATTCAATCATATCTTAGGATAAAGATCAAAACATTACTGCAAACACGTATGATGTTTTTATGCTTTACAATAAAACTACTGTGTACAATAAAAACAAATGTTCAAAAAGTATAATATATACTTACTGCTTGTATCTTTCTTTTGACTGCTGGGGGTTGTTGCCCAATTCACTTTGACTTCCTAAAAAAATTTTGTTCTACATTTATATTCCATAAAAATAAAGCTCAAAATCAGATATTACAAGATTTGCATCTGTATACACATAGGAAGTATATCTTTAAGATGAAATAGGTATCAGTTCCAGTCGATGTTTCTTATCATTTAACCTACATTTATGCAAATAATGTCAAATCCTAATCTTACATACTTACCTGTTAATATTGAATCAACCTTTTTTATCTAAAGTACCAATGAACTTTTGCCTTTTAGTCTTCCCCATTAGTATCCAATGTTCCTAGATGTTTCATCCAAGCTTGAGTAATTCAATAAATATTTTAGTACTTATCACATGCAATAAACATGTCCTCTAAAAGCTTTAGCCCACCTTTTAATAATGTGACTTTTTGTGATAAAAGTGAATATAATGTTTCTAAAAAGGAAACAAAACTGTGCAGCTGAAATTTCTAGTTTGGCCTGGCCAGTGGAGCTAAGTGGTTAGAACATCGGCTCACAACCAGTTTCAGATTTGATCCCCACCTCAGTTACGGTGCAGGCGTAAGCAACCAATAGATGTGTCTCACATCTATGTGTGTGTGGTGTGTGTCCCTTCTTCCTTCCCTCTCTCCCGCTCTCTCTAAAAAAATCAATGGATAAAAATACCCTCAAGTTGAGGAATAACAAATTTCTAGTTCAAGTCACCTTTAATTATGACAGCTTACCTTACCCATTATCTTCCGCCCATTCATAGCAGCCAGTGCTGCAGCTGCATGACGATGCTCATAAAACTCCACAAAACAATATGGATCATTTCCAGCTGTCTGTTTAAGAAAAAAAAACACAATAGTCAATTTTAAGTTGTATACTCCCATTACCTTAAAATTGTAACACCTCATTTACCAGACCAATGGAAAATAGAGGTTTAGGTATCAGTTAAAGTAAATCTTTTTTTTATATATATATATTTTTTTATTAATTTCAAAGAGGAAGGGAGAGAGAAACATCAATGAGAGAGAATCATTGATCTGATGCCTCCTGCACGCCCCCTACTAGGGAATCAAGCCTGCAACCTGGGCATGTGCCCTTGGCTGGAATCAAACCTGGGACCCTTCAGTCTACAAGCCAACACTGTCCACTGAGCCAACCCATCGAGGGCTCCACAAGTAAATCTTTAGATAAGGAAATAAACACTTAAAAATGAGCTATTTATGCCAGGACGGTGTCACTCAGTGCTTGAACGCTGACCTATGAACCAAGAGGTCAGGATTCGATTTCTGGTGTTTTGATTACCGATAGGGGCCCGTGTTGCGGGCTCGATTCCCAGTATGGGGCATGCAGAAGGCAGCCAGTTAATGATTCTCTCTCATCATTAATGTTTTTCTCTGTCTTTCATCATTGATGTTTCTCTCTGTCTGTTCCCCTCTCCTTCCTCCCTGAAGTCAATAAAAATATATTATTTTTTAAAATGATCTATTTTTATAGAAAGCTATCTTTTTTAAAAAAATACATTTTATTGATTTTTCGCAGAGGAATGGAGAGGGATAGAGTTAGAAATATTGATGAGAGAGAAATATCCATCAGCTGCCTCCTGCACACCTCCTACTGGGGATGTGCCCACAACCAAGGTACATGCCCTTGACCGGAATCGAACCTGGGACCCTTGTGTCCGCAGGACAACTCTATCCACTGAGCCAAACCAGTTAGGGCAATACCTAATATCTTATACCTATCAGTGCTCAATATCAAATGACTTCAGAGTATTTACAAATACTTTCTATACTGTCCTAAAATTAGAAAGTAAAGACTAGAATGAGCCCAGCCAGTGTGGCTCAATGGATTGAGCATGTCCCATGCACCAAGAGGTGTCTGGTTTGATTCTGTCAGGGCACATGCCTGGGTTTCTGGCTGGATCCTATGCAGGGTGTGTGCAGGAGGCAGCCGATGACGATGTTTCCCTCTCCCCGTTCCTCTCTCTAAAATCAATAAAAGAATATTTTTTAAAAAGACTAGAATGATGCCAAAATAAAGGTACCATTTTGTTTCAAGCACAATAATTTAAAAAATTCATTGGTACCGAAACCAGTTTGGCTCAATGGATAGAGCGTCGGCTTGGGGACTGAAGGGACCCGGGTTCGATTCCGGTCAAGGGCATGTACCTTGGTTGTGGGCATATCCCCAGTAGGGGGTGTGCAAGAGGCAGCTGATCAATGACTCTCTCTCATCGATGTTTCTAACTCTCTATCTCTCTCCCTTCCTCTCTGTACAAAATCAATAAAATATATTTAAAAATAAAAAATTCACTGGTAATGATCTTTAAGAATTGAGAGGCTCTGTCTAGTATTTCCCAGTGGTGAGAGTGTTGGCCCATGCACAGAGGGTTATAGGCTTGATTCCCAGCCCCCGTCAGAGCTTGTGTGGGAGGCAACCAATCAATGTCCCTCTTCCCCTCTCTTCCTTCCCCTCCAGTCTCTCTAAAAATCAATGGGAAAAATATTCCCAGGTGCAGATTGAAAAAAAAGAAGAATTTTAGAGTGAAGAGATAATCACAAATTGATATTGACATTACCCATTGTTTTATTTTAAAAACATTAGGGAATATAAAAATGTTTTAAAAATTGTATAATTCAAACTAGCACCACACTTAATGAGAATTCTACTACAAAGATCAATGTTGATAGACATAGAAAAAGTAATATATTTAAGAGTAGAGCAATAAACTGTAAAAGAATGTCACTTTAGTTAGTTGATTTGTACCCTCAAAAAACTATTTTTTAGATAAAAAGAATGTAAGCATACATATCAGTCTCAATACTCCAGTAAGTGTAAAATTCATAAATATGAACACCAGTCCTACAATATGAATAGACTGAAATTTAGACTTTAATAATAAAAACAGCCGGGACCGGTTTGGCTCAATGGATAGAGCGTCGGCTTGGGGACTGAAGAGTCCCGGGTTCAATTCTGGTTAAGGGCATGTACCTTGGTTGCGGGCATATCCCCAGTGGGGGGTGTGCAAGAGGCAGCTGATCGATGACTCTCTCATCGATGTTTCTGACTATCTCTCTCCCTTCCTCTCTGTATAAAATCAATAAAATATATTTTAAAAAAATAAAAAATAAATAAAAATAAAAACAAAATGTTAATCCAAATTTATACAAAGTGGCAAAGGCAAAGCTAGTCATTTCTGAAGGTCAAGCAGCCATTAACATTTTGCCTAGTGATCTTTACCAGACAAACATCAAGAATGACCCAGACAAGGAGAGAATGACAGCCTATAAACCAATGAAGAGGATTTATATTCAGATAGTTCAATCTGGATTTTACATGCTTGTTTTGTCTTAATTCTGTTTTTTTTTGTTGTTTTTTTTTTGGGGGGGGGGTTGTTGTAAATCCTCACCGAGGATATTTTTTCCATTGATTTTTTTTTTTTTTTTTTTTTGGAGAGAGAGTGGAAGGATGTTGGGAAGAGAAAAGAGAAAGAAATATTGATGTGAGAGAGACACATCGATTGGTTGCCTCCCACACGTTCCTGAATGGGGTGGAGGATCAAACCTGCAATCCAGGTACATGCTCTTGAATGGGAATCAAACCTGAGACCCTTCTGTGAACTCTAACCATTGAGCCCACCAGGTAGGGCAGCTTTGCCTTAATTCTGCAAATATTAAATGGGAATAATGTGCTTTACAAAGTTTCTGTTTAACATTTGTAATAATGCATCAGGGTTAAAATAACAGGTAAGCATTTAAAAAATGCTATTACTGGGATAAGGAAGTAGACCCAAAACAAGGAAAAATTTAAGTTAATTGGCTAAACAATTACTTTTAAAAATCTATTTTTATTCATTTTCAGAGAAAGTGGGAAACACTGATCAGCTGTCTCCCGCACACCCCCTACTAGGGATTGAGCCTACAATCTAGGTATGTGCCCAGACTTGGAATCAAACAGGCAAACTTTATGCACTGACTGGATGATGCCTAACCAACCTGTTTAACCATCAGGCTAAAAATTACTTTCTAACTATGAAGTAAAAAAGAGAGGTAAACTGGAAAACAATAGGGAAAAAAGTAGCAGATACACATACTGGTATATGGGGTTTTTTTCCTGGGGAAAAGAAAACCAAAAAGAGACTGTGGATAAATGGATTCTCATTAGCACTGTCTTCCCCATTAAAAATTTTTAAATGCAGCCGAAACCGGTTTGGCTCAGTAGTAGAGCGTCGGTCTGCGGACTGAAAGGTCCCGGGTTCGATTCCGGTCAAGGGCATGTACGCTGGTTGCGGGCACATCCCCGGTGGGGGGTGTGCAAGAGGCAGCTGGTTGATGTTTCTCTCTCATCGACGTTTCTAGCTCTCTAGCTCTCTCCCTTCCTCTCTGTAAAAAAATCAATAAAATATATATATTAAAAAATATATATAATAAAAAAATTTTTTTTTAAATGTCTTTTTAAGCATGTTATGATTCAGGGTTAACACCAATTAGATGAATTAATTTTTCTATACAGTAAAGTCTGAGGGATGGTAATTACCATAATGCAAGAGAAACTTGAATTATGGCCTTTAAAAATAAAGTTACAAACATTTCACAGTATCACATGTCTATTTTTTTTTTTTACCTAATGTCCTAATCTAATTGTAATAACTAAATTTCTTGATTAGGCTATCAACTGACATATAAACAATTCTGATAAATCAGTGCACCTTAAAAATGTGTATACTTCTCCTCTACTCTAGAAATGATTAGTTCTGCTCTTCCTTTAATAAATTAAACTCAAGTCCCAAAACTGATTCACTACAAATTCACTAAAATTCCTATGCATTCAGGCTTTATAAACTAATTTGTGAGTTCTTGGCAGTAATGGATTTAAGTAATAAACATAAAAAAAGAAAGTTAATTAAAGTAAAATACCCTTACATCCATAATCATTTTGCAGTTTTTACAAGGTCCAATCTGGCTAAAGAGCTGAAGAATTAGAGCTTCTGTCACATCTCTGGAAAGGTTACCGACATATCTGAAACACAAAGAAAAATATTTGCCATTTAAATTTGCTTCTTTCGATCAGTTTCTACAGTTGCTTATTGAAAAATGAGTTTAGGAGTAGGTAGATCTTTTCTGTAAACTACACTATTTGGGAATAGCTTATAAAAGTTTGCCGAAACTTTAAAATCTCTTTCAAAACGGATATATTATGTGCAAACTGCAAGTATATTAGACACTGCTAGTGGAGGAAAAGCTAGTGCGTGTTTTTAGTAAAGATGTTGCAAATTAAACCTGTTGTTTATTTCCAAGTTCCTAGGCTTACCTTAGAAAGATATTACTTTAAAAATCTCTCAAATTAGCCAGGACCGGTTTGGCTCAGTGGATAGAGCGTCAGCCTGCGGACTAAAAGGTCCCGGGTTCGATTCCGGTCAAGGGCATGTACCTTGGTTGCGGGCACATACACAGTAGGGGCTGTGCAAGAGGCAGCTGATCAATGATTCTCTCTCATTGATGTTTCTAACTCTCTATCCCTCTCTCTTCCTCTCTGTGAAAAATCAATAAAATATATTAAAAAATAAATAAATAAAAATCTCTCAAATTAATCATTACATATACAGAACATTTTATACAATCAATTGTGGAAACCTTTGCAATTCTTTCTACTACAGTATTACTAAGAACAATAAAATTTCCTCAATTTTTAATTCACGATTCTCCTAACACTATCCAATTTAAATTTACTTTGGTTTACACAATAAACAAATTTTTTGAAAAATCACAGGTAAATAATTTATCAGGTATTGCAAATGCTCACAAAGGAATAAAAAAAACTTTTCAGTGGATATCACTGGTCAGTGGATATGTAGAATAGGAAGATGCCAGGAGAGGTCTTTTAGATAATATAAATTGGCGACTAGCAAACTTAACTAGTATAATGTATTAGAAGATCACATGACTGAGATAATTTTTATTTAAAGATTTTATAAATTTTCAAAATGGGACTTTGAAACCAGATTACCTCTAAAACGGTTAGAGTTAGAAGTTTATCACTTCTGAAATAAGAGAATGTAGAGTCTCAACAACTGTAGTTTCTTATTCATCTGCCAAGAATCCTTCAGAAACGGAAAACATGTGTTGAAAGATCCAGACTTGCCCTGACTGGTTTGGCTCGGTGGTTAGAGGGTTTCAGGCTTGATCCAGGAAGCAACCAATAGATGTGTCTCTCTCATGTCAATGTTTCTCTTTCTCTCTTCCCCCTTCTCTCCCTTCCACTCTCTAAATCAATTGAGCCAGGCCAGTATTGCTCAGTAATTGAGTATCGACCTATGAACCAGGAAATCAGGGTTTGATTCCAGGCCAGGGCACATGTCCTGGTTGTGGGCTTGACCCCCATTATAGGGTGTGCAGGAGGCAGCCAATTGATGATTCTCTCTCATCATTAATGTTTCTATATCTCTCCCTCTTCTCTCTGAAATTAATAAAAATTTTAAAATATATTTTATTGTTGTTTTTTTTTACAGAGAGGGAGAGAGTTAGAAACATCGATAAGAAACATCTATCAGCCACCTCCTGTACACCTCTTACTGGGGATGTGTCCAAAACCAAGATACATGCCCTTGACGGGAATCAAACCTAGGACCCTTCAGTCCACAGGCCAACGTTCTATCTATGAGTCAAATAAGTTAGGGCAATAAAGTTTTGTTTTCAAAGTGAAAGAGAGAAGTATCAATGTGAGAGAGGCTGCCTCTTGCACATGCCCTACTGGAGATCAAGCCCATAGCTTGTGCATGGGCCCTCACTGGGAATAGAACTATGATCTCCTGGTTCATAGGTCAATGTTCAACCACTGAGCAACACTGGCTGGGATTAAAGCTCTCACTTTTAAAATAGGGTTTTTCCTTACTATGTGATTACTTTGACACCCTGAAAATACTTATGGTATTAGGACTTACTCAGTTAATTTAATATGGTCTGCCTAAATTTATTGATTAGCATTTTTTCTGCAAAGAAGAGCTTTTCCTCAACAACTAAAGCTATTAGATTACACTCCACTGGAGTTTCTAATCAAAAGGCAAGGTAAATGCTTACAGGCGATAATGCTTCTCTCCCTCCAATTGTACTGAGTTTCAGAACAAGGACTTGGTATACTACTAACTTCTGATCCTGGAAAAACTGTTATTGGGTAGATGTTGGCTTTGCTTTTTTGAGTATCATTATTCTACTTGATAGATTCAGTACTTCTCCCTTTACCATTTTAATCTCTTCCAGTGCCTTCACCACTCAATGTTTATTGAATGGGTAAATGGAAGGAGGGAAATGAATCCGTGTTTTCTGACATGTATAAATGTGGGTTTTTTTGTTATTAATCCTCTACCAAGGGTATATTTTCCATTCCTCTCTTTCTCTCAAGTCAATAAAAACATTAAAAAAACAAACAAGTGAGAGCTTTGGCTGTTTTAACATTTTGGCCCAGTGATCAAACTTTTAATCACTTTATAGATGGGCAATGAGACATTGTGTGTTCAATATGAATTATACATCACCTATGAAGTAGTCAACTCAAAAAGGTCTAACTTGAATCTAGTCAAGCTTAAATTTAGACTAAAGCTTACCAAATATTGACCATATAAAACAAATACATATATTTAGATATGGGATACTGTATAAGGCAACTTACTTGATCTCTTCAAAATATTATTCTAAAATAAGTACTAAAAGGAAGGCCCAGCCAGCATGGCTCAACGGTTGAACATGAACCAGGAGATAACTGTTAAATTCCCAGTCAGAGCACATAGCTGGGTTGTGGGCTCGATCCCTAGTGTGGGGCATGTAGAAGGCAGCTGATAAATGATTTTCATCCTTGATGTTTTTCTCTCTCTCTTTTCCCCTTCCTCTCTGAAATCAATAAAAATATATTTTTAAAAAAGTGGGGGGCAGGGCAGAGTGGACTGTTCTTATTTAAAAGGACTTAAAAGACACTGAGAACTAAATATAATAAATAATACTTGACTGAATCCTGGATGGGGGAGGAGAGATAGCTTTTTCTTGCAGAATGCTAATAAATGTAGAAGGAATGAAGAAAATGATCATTAAAATACTATAGTATTGTAGTAACTGCAAATGGCAAAATCCACCTATGGATATTTTATAGTTGATATAACTTTAAGAAGAAATAGGGTGTGTAGAGCCTTGAATTATCTCAAAAAATACTTGTTACTGATTTCAACCAATGAAATGATTGTTTTAATATATATTCACAAATTCTTTGATATGCCTTCCTCTATGAAGTCCTTATTTTCTCTCTGTTTCAGTCTGGGTTAGTCTTAGTGATCCAAATCTAATGGAGTTATGTTGAGAAAAGTAATCACTGTAAAGTGAAGAAACAGTACCCTTCAAAAGTGCCATGATTAAAGTTATCTTCTCATATTAAAGGAGAATAAAGAGCGGAAACTGGTTTGGCTCAGTCGTTAAGAGTGTCAGCCTGCTGACTGAAGGGTCCCGGGTTCGATTCCAGTCAAGGGCATGTACCTTGGTTGCGGGCCCATCCCCAGTGGGGGGCGTGCAGGAGGCAGCTGATCGATGTTTCTAACTCTCTATTCCTCTCCCTTCCTTTCTGTAAAAAAAATCAATAAAATATATATTTTTAAAAATAAAAAATAAAGGAGAATAAAGAGGCAAAACTAAATACAGTGATATCTTGGAATGGATCCTGGAATAGAAAAAAGACATTAGTGGAAAAACTGGAGAAACTGGAATAAACCTTGTATTGTACCATGCTAATTTCTTAGTTTTGATAAGTATACCATGGTTATGTAAGTTGTTAATGGGTGAAGGTTATATGAGAACTGTACTTTCTCTGAAACTCTTCTCTCACTTGACTCTTGTAACCATAAGAAATTCTCAGGATTGCAATGTCTAAATGAAACAAAAAAAAAAAAAAAAAAAAAGGCTCTTCCTGGGTGTGGTAGGAGATAGGTGGAGTGGGATAAAGTGTGTGGGGAGAATGGGGAACATCTGTAATGTTGTCAACAATAAAAATATGCGTGTTTGTTTTTTTTTAATGGCTCTTCTAAAAATTTAATTCTAACATCTATGTATTTTGAAAAAGCTAGATAACCTAGTGACAACTACATAGTATTTAGGGAACCTGGATTTTATCATCTGAGAAATATTTTCTGAATGACATTAACTAATTTGAAGACGTGAAGGAAAAAAAAAGATTAAGCTACTCTAAAAAGCACTGTGGGGGCCGAAACCGGTTTGGCTCAGTGGATAGAGCGTCAGCCTGCGGACTGAAAAGTCCCGGGTTCGATTCCGGTCAAGGGCATGTACCTTGGTTGTGGGCACATCCCCAGTGGGGGATGTGCGGGAGGCAGCTGATCGATGATTCTTTCTCATTGATGTTTCTAACTCTCTGTCCCTCTCTCTTCCTCTCTGCAAAAAAATCAATAAAATATATTAAAAAAAAGCACTGTGGGGCCTTGGCTGGGTATATCAGTTGGTTAGAGGGTCATCCCAATATGCCAAGGTTTCTGGTTTGAACCCCAGTCAGGGCACATACAAAAGTTAACCAATAAATAAGTGGAACAACAAACTGATGTTTCTCTCAAAATAAACAAATAAATAAATAAGCAATCAATCAATGTGGTTTGTATTGCCTTTCATTTGTTTATTTGATGTAAGCTCCAGTAACCTCTATCAATTAATTCTACACACAGCTGTTTAGGGAAATGCTCTTCGAGGAAGTTACAGAAACAATTTGCTCTCAGCCTTAGGCACCATTACAATAAACTACAAGTAACATATATAACATTTTCATATTAAAGAAATCAAAGGACAAAATCTCTTTCTTGTATTAATAAAAATTTCATTACTTTTTTCTTTTTACAAATAAGTTAATTACTAATACCTATCTCAAAATTTTAAAAACTTAATGATGTTATAACTTCCCAAGTTTATTTGCTAAGTAGGAGTTTGAGACAGAAAGACCAAATTTGAAATCTGCAGATCCTTTTTATAGACAAAACTGGAGGTCCAGTGCATGAAACTCATGCACTCAGGTTTAGAGGGGTTCCTCAGCCAGGCCTGAGCCCTCTCGCAGTCCAGGAGCCCTCAGGGAATGTCCAACAGACAGCTTAGGCCCACTCCCAGCCATTAGTCAGACATCCTTAGTGCTGCTGTGGAGGCAGGAGAGGCTCCTGCCACCGCCACTGCACTCACCATCCATGAACCCAACTTCTGTGAGAGCGCGCTGACCACCAGGGGCAGCTTCTGCCTTGAGCGCCTGCCCCCTGGTGGTCAGTGCATATCATAACAATAGGTTTTATATAATGATTTGCATATTAGCCTTTTATTAATAGGATACTTTCAACAGAAAATACACAAGTTTCAGCCCTAATCGGTTTGGCTCAATGGATAGAGCGTCGGCCTGTGGACTCAAGGGTCCCAGGTTCGATTCTGCTCAAGGGTATGTACCTTGGTTGCAGGCACATACCCAGCATGGACTGTGCAGGAGGCAGCTGCCTCTATTTCTCACCCTTCCTCTCTGTAAAAAATCAAAATCAAAATCAATAAAATACATTTAAAAAAAGAAAGAAAATACACAAGTTTTTTAGTTTGTAGAATGCTCCATACTTTACAAAGTTAATTCTCAATTTTATTTATTTTTAAATATTTTTATTGATTTTAGAGGAAAAGGGAGAGAGAAACATCAATGATGAGAGAGAATCATTGCTCTACTGCCTCCTGCATCCCCTTTACTGGGGATCAAGCCCACAACTTGGGCATGTGCCCTGTCTGGGAATCAAACCCTGACTTCCTGGTATATTGGTTGGTCAATGCTCAAACACTGAGGCACTCTGGCCCAGCAATTCTCAGTTTTATATATAAATGTATTGTTTCATACTAAACAACTGACCAAAAGATTTCCAATTAACAGTATGAATTTAAATTAACGTTTCAGAAAAATCCTCATCCTAAGGCAGAGCCTGACTTCTCTATAGAAGCTGAAAAACCTAGATATGGTTTTATAATCTTTTTTGTATTTGATCTAGACTAAATCAGAGATACCAATCCTCAACCTATAAGGCTTAAAGAAGAAGCATGACGAGAATCCATTTTGGTGGCAAACAGCAATGGAGTCCCATTTCAGTGAATTTGATCCTCAGTGGATTCAGTATTGTTATCTTTTCTGGGATGGCCTGTGGCTTGATTAGGAAGGACTATGGCCTGCCAGTTTACTTTCCTGAACATTTTCCAAGACAGGATCCATAACCTTCCTACAAATTTTGGTAGCGTCCTTTATCTTTGTTTTGTTAATCCTCACCAAAGGATATTTTTTCATTGAATTTTAGAGAGTGGGAGGCAGGGTAGTGGGGAGAGACAGAGAAAGAGAAACATCAATGTGAGAGATACATTCACTGGTTACTCCTTGCACACTGGGACTGGGGATTGGACATGCAATCCAAATATGTGCCCTTGACCGGGAACTGGTCTTCAGGCAGACACTCAAACCACTGAAAAACACCGTCCAGGACGTGTCCTTTATCTTTTTAATAAATTCCTTTTATGGTTAAAATTTTTTGCTGCTTGAATTTAAGAAAATCCTGACTGATACAAATACTGATACTCAGAGCAGTTCCAAGTTCCCTATTATTTCTACTGGACTACTAAACAAATTATAATTTTCTTACATTTATTAGTTTTTATTTTTCAAAGTATTTTTGGGGAATAAATTAAAATATCCCTTTTTAGCTGTTCCATGGATTGTTTGTAAGCAGCATGGATTTAAGTATCACATGTTATATCACCTCTGAGATCATATATTAATCTTATGCAGAATGGAGAGTAAAGACAAGAGAAGAAGAGAATTAACGTTAAGGCATATAGACTTCAATGAACTAAGAAATGCCTTCCTCCCTGGCTGGGTAACTAAGCTGGTTAGAGCATCATTCCAGATAGGCAAAGGTTTTGGGTTAGATCCCTGGTGAGAGCACATATAGGAATCAACAAATGAATGAGTGGAGTGACAAATTGATGTTTCTTTTTCTCCCTCTCTCTAAAATAAATTTAAGAAATTTATTTTAGAGAGAGGGAGATGTTAAAAAATGTCTTCCTTGGACAACTGGATAAATGAATATGAACTGTATATTGTATTACTGTGACCCCTGAGGCTCAGTGATTGGAGCATCAGCACCAAAGGGCCTCAAGTTCGATTCCAGTGTCAAGAAAACATACTTGCCGAGACCGGTTTGGCTCAATGGATAGAGCGTCGGCTTGGGGACTGAAGGGACCCAGGTTCGATTCCGGTCAGGGGCAAGTACCTTGGTTGCAAGCATATCCCCAGTAGGGGGTGTGCAAGAGGCAGCTGATCGATGACTCTCTCTCATCGATGTTTCTAGCTCTCTGTCTCTCTCCCTTCCTCTCTGTACAAAATCAATAAAATATATTAAAAAAAGAAAAGAAAACATACTTAGGTTGCAGGTTCAATCCTCAGCCCCAGGGCACACAGTAGATGTGTCTCTCTCACACCAATGCTTCCCCTTTCTCTCCCTCCCTTCTTCTCTCTCTAAAAAAAAAACAACAATAAAAAACAACCAAAAAAACAACAAAAACAAACAAAGAAACAAACCCAATCCAAAAACTAAATGGAAAAAAATCCTCAGGTGAGGATTAACAACAAAATTTGTATGAATGTAGTCTCCTTAATATGAAAATTTTATCATGGCTATTTAAGAGAATGCCCTTGTTCTTAGAAAATATAGGGTAAAACAGGCCTAAAGTGTAATGATGTTTTCTCAAACGGTTCAAAAAAAAGATAACTGCATTCTCACAAATTACTTTTGAGTATTTAGCTATTAGCAATGGATAAATCCACACAAAAGTTATGTAACTCTTTGATGTACTATTTTTTGTTACTTTTCTGTTTTAAAATTTTCAGAATAAAAAGTTATTAATGAAAACTTGCCATTCTGCCAGGGATAGAATTTTATATCAATTTAACATATATTTTTGAAGCTGATAAAAGTTCAGAGAGTTATAAAACTGGACTCTAAAAGATACATTAATTCATATTACTACAACTTTTAAAAGTTTAACCTAAAGAAAACATTTATAAAACAGAAATTTATGATGCATTGTTTTGAGCCACAATTTATAATAATGAAATTATAATATGCTAATTAGACCAGACATCCTTTCGAATGACCTTCTGGATGAAGCCAAGGCTGTGAGGGAAGCCTGGGTCCCAGATGCCAGACGGAAGCTGGTGCCAGCAGCTGGGGGAAGGAAGGCCTACTCTTGCATAAATTTTGCGCATCAGGCCTCTAGTTATTGTATAAAAATGTAGGTGGAGAAGGTCAATGGGGGAAAATAAGGGGACATCTGTTATACTTTAAACAATAAAGATAAATTTACTAAAAAGCGCAGAATTTGATATTAAGCCTCTGTGAAAATTTTTTAATAAAAAACATAAGAGAGGTTTTTAGCTAATGATAAATCTGATAAAGATATTTTTACTTTTACTATACTAGAGGCACAGTGCATGAAATTCATGCACTTGGGCGAGTCCCTCAGCCAGCCTGCGCCCTCTTGCAGTCTTATATATGTATATAAGCATTTATATAGGCAAAATAGGTATACAGGTGTGAGTATGCTAATACTTATTATATTATTTCCATATGGATTGTAAACCTTTATGTATGGACAGTTGCCTATACATACACACACATTCTACACCAGCATCATAACTTTACTATTAAACAACTGTTTACTCTTCACAAAAGACAGTCTGTATGATAGCTGAAACCCTCTTATGTTATCACCTTCGACACCTTCACTTGGAGATCAGGCTATATTTACAAACCAGCTTGAACAAATGTATCTAATACTATGCCTGAAGACATCCTAGATATTCATGATCTCAAAATTGTTCTCATTTTTACTTACATTTTGCAACAAATTATCATTTTAAATGACTGAAATTACACATTGGTAAATAAACCTACTTACTGTTGACTTCATTCTCACATCCCACATCCAAACCACTGGTAATTGCTGTTGCTCTACTTTCAAAATATCTCCAGAATCAACCCACTTCTCACAATATATTTCAGAAGTATTGCTGACAAGAAACTGAATATTGGCAATTTCTAACTTAACAAGGTGATGCTGAACACTAATTTGCTGAAAATGAAGGCAGTCTCTGAGCCAAGTATGTCAAACTCACAACCCGTGGGCCGCATGTGGCCCACAACTAATATTTTTGCAGCCCAGCCAATATAATAGTATGTAAGAAATGTCTTAATAAAAATTTCTTAACTTATTTTTATAATATCCTGTTATACATAATTATTAATAAGGAACTACAACATTTGCTAATGACTGCTAACTACAATCATGCTGCATTCATTTGCCTTACGTGCAGGTGCAGCATTTCTCTCCATTAACACTAGCAGCAAATATTTTAGCAGCTGACTGCCACTTCATTAGTCTTGTACTGTATATAAGTCTTGTACTGACTTGTTTGGTGTGCACAATAGAAAATATTTCTTTTTTGGAGGAGAAAAATAGGTTTATTTCATTACACTTATTTGTGCACTCAGTGTCTAGTAAGTTAATGTTCAACAAAAAATATTAATTTTTATTAAAATGTTCTATTATTCTGTTAATGATTACTCATTTTTTTTCAGCCCTTTGTATTCAGCATGTCTCTATCAAAATAAACCCATGTTTCTATGGAAATTGAAGCTTTTGTTTTTTTGCAGCCCACATAAACTTAAAACCTTATTTGGCCATGTTAGCCTTTGAGTTTGACATGCTTGCTTTGAACCATTTAAGTGCCATGGATGATACTGAGATTCAGACGATATCTTACCTCCAAGAATGAGTAATATCTCGGTTCACTGCTTGGAATTGTATCATTTTTTAAACAAATTTATTCACCACTTACCACAAATCAGATACTGTACTAAGAATGTATTAAAAGCCCTTGACTTCTTAGGATCATTAAAACAAACATTTTATATTAAAAGTAAAAACACTGCTGGGAAAATTTAGGGGTTAGCAGCTACTCATATTAATTAGATTGGGCTCCCTAGAAGAATAGGAGCTTTGGTTGAAGGTTGTAGAAGCAGAGCAGATACCGTGTTTCCCCGAAAATAAGACATCCTCTGAAAATAAGACCTACTTACAGGTTTCCTTCTGAGTGAAATATAAGGCATCCCCCCGAAAATAAGGCCCCCCCAGGTTAAACATGAGAGATTTGGTCCACTGATTCTGAAAGAAATGGAGTCACAAGAAATTCACCAGGAAATTCAGGAATTGGATTGTTATGATGATGTTCCAGAAGATGACATGATTGTCATTGAATAAATGAGTAAATTCTTGATATTGTAGGATTCACAGTTTGTCTGGTTTGTGTTGGCAACTACCGTACTACCATACTGTATACAGGTAATAAATTTCCTTTATTTTCATTTAACAATAAATGTGTACCGTATTCTTCTTCATGGAAAAATAAGACATCCCCTGAAAGTAAGACCTAGCGCATCTTTGGGAGCAAAAATTAATATAAGACACTGTCTTATTTTCGGGGAAACAGGGTAGTAGGACATGTTAGAGCTTGGACTCCTCTGCAGAAAAGGTTCTTAGATGGGGTGTTCTAGTGAAGTATACATGTCAAAATAAGTCATACATGTAAGAGCTAAGAGCTGAGGACAGAAGAGTTGCAGGAAAATGAACAAAAAAGTTTATGAACTTGGGTGACTTTAGCTTTTCCCCAGCTGCAAAATAGACCCATTTACTGCAGAGTTCTGATGAGGATTAAACAAACAGGTAAAACACTTTACACAGAAACCTAGCAAATCATAAACACTCCAAGTATTTGTTTGAATAAAACTTCCTTCATTATTCCTCCTGCAATGGTTGGTTTCCTGCACTGCTTTTGTAGAATGGCCTGAGAAAGGTGAAGTTGTCTTCATTATTTGATATTCCCAAATCAACATGCTAAAAAGGTTAAGATCCCAGATTTTTCTGGCATTTTCTGAAATTAAAAAATTTGAAATAATTTAAGATTCTTAAGTTTGAAGACATTATAAAAGATGAGCACTGTGTCACTCAATATGCTGTTGGCTATCATACTTCTGGCAAAGAGGCAAGAGGAAAAAGATTTCCATAAACTCTATGGGCCAATAGTTTTCTAGGGAGTATTCACCTACAGATACAATCTTTAAAAAAAACGAAGGTCATGCACTAATTGCTGCATCCTATTGAAAAGATACTTAAGGTAACTAACATTATCAGGTAAATTATGAAAAAAGTTTAATCTATTAAGAAAACAAGCGTGACTATTATTTCTCATGTAGATTACAACATAGAAATTTTTGGTGATACAAAAATAATTATTACATTGTACTTTGTAACAACTCTAATGTCTAGGGTTGCAGAAAGAAACCTAAAATTGTGTTTTTAACGCATCGAGTTCTCACACTGTCAGTATTATAAGAATTCAAACAAAAAAGGTATGTAAAAAGACTCATCAGACTTCTCCTTCTTTTCCAGAAAAGTAACAATGACAGAATCAACTCCCCCCCACATACTGTGAAAAACAAAGGAGGATGGGGGGTGGGGGGGAGAGAAAGAACCACACAACAATGAAAAGCTGAAATAATTTAACGCTAACTGTAAAAATTCTGAGGTGACTATATATGTTAAAGGTATTTATCAACCGCCGTTTCATAAAAGCTGCCTGCTCCTTCAGCAACATGTCAATCCTAACAAGTACCAAACGATGATAAAAATACATTATGTCTACTGCCTCTCGGCTGATATATACCTCCAGGTGACATTTCCATTTTTCACCAAAAGCAGTTTCAAAATCCCTAGGGTGTCCGGTGTTAGGCTCTTTGGTTGGGGGGAGTAAGTGTTATGGAAGTGAATCCAAAGAGAGGTCAAAGGAAAAGCCATTTGGCTGTTTTTCCAGTAGGCAATTGCGGAGAATAAAGTTTAACTCACTGAAAACGAGTTCAAGCAGCCTCAATAAAATTAATGGGGGGGAGGAGGGGAGAGAAGGAAGGAAGGAAGGAAGAATTTGAGGAGAAAAATCAGAGAGGAAAGGCAGTTGGCTGTGTAGACCAAAGGAGGCTGAGGAAGAAGTGGGGGCGGGAAAAGGGAGACGGGAAGCGTGGGACAAAAGGCAGGCTCGCCGCGTTCAGACGAGAGGTTTGAATGAAAAACTCTCCCCTCCGGGCCGGAGCGCGCCGGGGCCGGTGGCGAGGCCGGAGGCCAGGCTGTGGTGCGCAGGGAAGGGCTTCGCTCCGGGGGCTGAGCCCCCCGCGCCCTCCGCCTCGTCCGTCCTCTCACAGCCCGGGGGGGTCGGTCCCTCAGCGGGCAGGTGTGCGCTAAGGAGACGGGGTCGTGGAAACCGCGGGGGCCACGGAGGACACACAGGCTCAGGGAGCAGCGAAGGGCCGAGGCCTCCCTCCGGGGCGACCACCATCCCGCCTCCCCTCATGGTTGCCTCAGACTCACAGAGTCTTGGGCATCTCGTCCTCCATGGCTGCTGCTGTCGCGGCGGCGCCTCTGGGTCCAGCTCCCTACCCTTGACTACCTCCCAAAACGTGTGAGTGGCTCTGGCTTGCAGAATAGCGGGATTTCTCGGCGGACCGGAGGTTATCCCGCCTCCTCCTCCCGGCGGCAATGACACTAAACCGCCCGGCCCAGCGCGAACAATGAAGCCCCAATACAAGATGGCGGCGAGCCGGGAGCCTAAGAGCAGCCAGCGGAGTGACCCGGGCCGCGCATGCGCAGAACAGTCCTGCACTTTCAACCTTCCGGCCGCGAGCGGCTCCGGCCCCGTAGGTTCACTTGTTGCGCAGACGCCCCGCCGCCCGACATTAGGAATGTCTCCCACTGCGCAGGCGTAAGGCTTAACTACTTCAGGACTCGCTTTTTGTCCTTTGAAACTTTTTTTGTCTTCCCGCTCCAGACTCGAATGTTTCAACAGTACATTACGGCATAAAGATTTTCATACAGATTAAAAATTGTGTTTCCGGAAAAAGAAAGGTTTCATCAACTCAAGTTATCTCGTAGCGAAAGTAAAACAGACCGTGCGCCGCCCGGGAATCGAACCCGGGTCGCAAGAATGGGAATCTTGCATGATACCACTACACCAGCGGCGCTGATGAGAATTAGGCTGGCTGAAATATCTTAGGATCAAATGAAAGCACACATCTGATCCCAGAGCAGGATGATTTGTTTATTTATTTAAAAATAAAAGTCTGAGAGTTTATAACTTGCCATTTTTCGTTAATATAAGGAATGTATCTTTCCAAATACAATTGAATGGCTGTTTCTATTTTTTTCTATATAGAAAATTCTCATTTAAAAAAATATTTTTTGTTGTTAATAGTATGAGATTCAATTAAAATATTTTTTGTTTTAAAAGGTAAGAGTTTCCAGCCGGGGCCGGTTTGGCTCAGTGGATAGAGCATTGGCCTGTGGACTGAAGGGTCCCGGGTTCGATTCCAGGCAAGGGCATGTACCTGGTTGCGGGCACATCCCCAGTAGGGGGTGTGCAAGAGGCAGCTGATCGATGATTCTCTCTCATCAATGTTTCTAACTCTCTATCCCTCTCTCTTCCTCTCTGTGAATAAATCAATAAAATATATATTTAAAAAAAAGAAAAAAAAAAGAAAAAAAAATCACTCCTTCATTTAAAAAAAATAAATAAATAAATAAATAAAAATAAATAAATAAATAAAAGGTAAGAGTTTCCAAACAAAAACGCATAGACAATAGTATGGTGGTTACCAAAAGGAAGGGGGAGGAGGTGAAGAGTAAAGGGTATCAAATATATGGTGAGAGAAGATTTGACTTTGGGTGGTGGACACAATTTTACTAACCAGTGTCACTCCAATAATTTTAATTAAAATAATAAAAAGCTATAATGTATATCTATTTTTTTAAAAGTAAGAATTTTATTAGAAGAATTTGTCTTGTGTTAACCAGATTTTTGAGAGACAGGAAAATTTTTATAGATCATTGCCCAATTTTTTTATTTGCATTTTTTAGCATACTCAATGTACATTGGAAAATATTTTTAAAATAATTATTTAATACAGATTGGCCATAAGAACTCTAAAACCAAATGAGTCAGAAGAGAGAGAAACATCAATGATGAGAGAGAATCACTGACCTGCTGCCTTCTGCATACCCCCAAGAGGTTCAAACCCACATCCTGGGCATGTGCCCCTGACCGGAATTGAACCCAGGACCCTTCAATCCACAGGCTGATGCTCTATCCACAGAGCCAAATTAATTAGGGCTGGTATGTATATTTTTATAACTGATTACTCTGTTTCTGTAGAATTAAAATTCTCTTTAGCCATCTTAAAATGTTTTTATGTAGTCAAATATGTTTACATTTTCTTATATCACTTTTGAATTTCCTGTCTTGTCTAAGACAGAATTAATATGTAGTCTATTTAGAATAAGAAAGAAATGAGATATGAAGAAGTAAGAAAGTATAAAAATGAATTCCTTCAAGGTAGTTTCTTTTCTTCCCCCTTATTTTTTTAATTAAATTATATCTGTGTACGTATCTTACCATTGCCACCCCCCATACATACCCTCCCTCCCCAGAGTTCTGTGTCCATTGGTTGTCCTTCAAGGTAATTTCAAAGAAGAAAAAAAGACACGGAGCAGAGACAGAATTATAGATTTGAGTGTTGTCAAAGATTAACAAAGCCAGACGCTAAAGTTTAAATTGTAATCATAATATACTATTACAACGGGGAAAAGAGTGCAGTGTGAACTGAACTTTGGTTTGCACAGAAGTGACTGGGACCTTTAAAGGGGGAATGAAGAAATAGGGAGGGGGGTGAGCAGGGGCCAGTAAAGTCAGGGAAGTAAAAGATCATAAAAATCAAGACGGGATGGGGGTTTGGGGTATTGGGGATTGTGACACAGGGTGCTATCTTCATGTGTTGGGTGGGACAAGCAGTCAATAATTTGGGGAACCTTGAGTTTTCTCAGACAGGCACTGTTAGGGGTGCTAAGGCTATCGCAAGGAGGCTGCTTTGAGCTGTTAGAAACTGTCAGTTGTTTTTTCATCTTTATAGGCCAAAGTTGAGGCCTAATCAAGAGGAGGCCTCAGAGAGAAGCTGGGCTAGAGTTTGCTGAAGGAGAGAATCTTAGTGTTTTGCTTCCTAGAGAGACTGCTTTTTTAGGCAACACTCTTGAATAAATGTTTGTTATATTACCTTATTATTACCCATTATATATGAGGTAACATTTCCCCCCATGATTAAAAAGAAACTTTTTAAAAGGAGACATATGTAATATTTTAAACAATAAAAATAAATATTTTTAAAAATCTTTTTGAATTTCATTCAGTAGCAGTATTATTTTAAAAGGCCAAGAGTGCAGAATAAGACAGCCTGTAATCCACCTCCCACTTCTCCCACTTTGCAAGTCTTTTACACTATCTGTGTCCTTTCAGTAAATTCCTTTCCAAGGTTTCAGTAGCAGAAATGAAATTTCCTAAATATGATACTTGTTAAGGTGATTTACATGCCAATTCTAATCAGCCAACAGAAATCGAGGGCCTGGTAGGCTTAATGCACTGACATGTTGTGGGCATAATGTAATTTGAAAATAGGAGAGTAAAAGACACATAGTTTAGTTCTTTCTTTGTAATTTCTAGATGTAGTGCAAAAGAGGGGGGTGGAGGGACAATAGGGGGTTAAGGACACATATGTAATACCTTTTTCAATAAAGAAATTTTAAAAAGAGGGCTTAATCTTTGTATTTTCATGTTCTTACTAGTAAGTAGAAGTGTTTCTTTCTGTTTTTATTTTTTAAAATACATTTTATTGATTTTTTACAGAGAAGAAGGTAGAGGGATAGAAAGTTAGAAACATTGATGAGAGAGAGACATCAATCAGCCACCTTCTGCACACTGGATGTGCCCGCAACGAAGGCACTGGAATCGAACCTGGGACCCTTCAGTCTGCAGGCCGATGCTCTATCCACTGAGCCAAACCGGTTTCGGCATAAGTGTTTCTTTCTTGTATGACTTGCATTTTATTCATTAACACTTCCACTTTCTCTTCCTTACTCTGCTCCACTGGCCTCCTTGCTGTTCCTTAAACACACCAGAAGTTCTTCTTGCCCGGAAAGTTCTTTCCCCAGATATTTGCCTGGTCCACTCCCCTCCCTTGCTCCAAGCTTTGCTCAAATGGCATCCAACTTAATAAGGCCTACTACCCTGCCATCATATTTACAATTGCAACTCATTCCCATTCCTCATACCCCATTCTATATATTACATAATTTACTTATATACTCTAATTACCATCTGTCTCCCCTCACTAGAATGTCAGCTTCATTAGAATAAATATTTTTAAAAATTGGTTTTATTCACTGATTTTTCTCATTCACCTAGAGTATTTCCTGCCACTTAGAAGGAACTCAGTAAATATTTGTCCAGTAAATAAATGTGGGTTGTTGTTCTTTTGCACTGAATTTTCTACTTCCTTTTCTCTAAGTTCAACTTTTCCTTCCAGTATAATTGATTTTCCTTAGAATCCGGATACAATGAATTATAGCAAGACAGTGCTCAATACTATTTAAACCTCATTTTAGGTTCTTTAAACTACCTCAGTATTTGTAAATATGAATTCACGTTCAACTAAAATTTGACATACCAACAAATTTATTCAATATTGATGTAGCTACAACATTTTTCATGCAACCTATGAACTTGAACATAACAGAATTTTACCTTTATAAACTAGTTATTCTTGGCTTATTTGTCCTAACCTTATTTAGTGTTGTACTACCAATAGAACCTTTTCTATAGCTTTGCTGTGTAACCAGATTCTACCCCTTAAGACAAAATGGAAAAAAGCAAAGTTCCCACCCAGAAAAAACAACTGAATTATCTAGTTCTAAAGTATCAGCAGATATAACATCAAACATAGGTTATGAGCAACTCTTAAGTCTTTTACTTAAGTATAATAGTACATAGAAAGTTAGTGTTGACAAAAAACCACCCAGTTTCAACATTGTGGGTTTGATCAACCAATGAATGCATACATAAGTGGGAAACAAATCAATGTTTTTCTCCCTCCCTTTCTCTCTCACTCTCAAATCAATAAATTAAACACACACACACACACATACACGTTTCTCATTGTTTTAATGGATCTCAAAATTCTGTGACAGCCCTGGCCCATGTGCTGGCTCAGTTGGTTGACCATCATCCTGTGCACAGAAAGTTTGCCTGTTGGTTTCCTGGGCAAGGCATGTACTCCAATTGGGGACTCCATCCCTAGTAGGGGCATGCAGCAGGAGGTGGCCAATCAGATGTTTCACTCTCACATTGATGTTTCTCTCTCTCTCTCTCTCTCTCTCTCTCTCTCTAATAAATAAATAAATAAATAAATAAATAAATAAATAAATAAAATCTGCAACAGATTTTTAGTCGTTTCCATTAAAAAGTGCAAATTAAAAAAAACTAATAATTTAAAAACTGCTCCCCCTCACACCCTCCAAATGATTCACAAAACATTCTTTTCTTCTGAAGGGTTTAGGATGCATTGTAATCATTAACCAGTGTTTTACTACGGTATTACACTGAAATGGCCAATTGAGATAAACTGTTCTGAGACCGCTCTTCCACCACTAAGACTGGGGTGGCGGATATTAAAGATAATACTCATTTAGCCTTCTGAGCTTTCTGGGGAGACTTGCTGTCTTTGCCACTTCCAGCTGCCTTCGCATCTACAGCTTTGATGACACCTATAGCAAAACTGCCCAGAGGAGGATAGTCAGAGAAGCTCTCTGGGCTTGCTAGGAACCATATCGATGATGGCAGCATCATCAGATTTAAAAAACAATGGGCCATATTCCAGCTTTTTTCCAGAATGACAGTCGATCTCCTTTGACTCAGCAAATTTGCAAGCAATGTGAGCTGTGACAATCCAGCACAGGTGCATATCCAACACTAATCAGGTCTGGATGGTTCAGGATAATCACACAACTGAGCAGCCAGAGGCTTCCAATGGTGAGTGCCACATTTGATAGACATGTTCTTGACATTGAAGCCCACATTGTCCCCAGGAAGAGCTTCATTAAAAGTTTCATGATGCATTTCAACAGACTTTATTTCAGTGTAACACTGAGTGGAGCAAAGATGGCCACTATGCTGGATCTAAGAACATCATTCTCCTATAGGCCCACAGGGACAGTACCAATATCACCAATTTTATAGACATCCTAAGGTGGCATACACAGGGACTTGTCAGTTGGATGAGCTGGTGGTAGGATGCAATCCACAGCTTTAAGCATTGTGGTTCCACTGGCATTGCTATCTTTACGGGTGACTTTTCATCCCTTCAACCAAGGCAAATTAGCACTTGGCTCCAGCATGTTGTCAACATTCCAACTAGAAATTGGCACAAATGCTACTGTGTCAGCGTTGTAGCCAATTTTCTTAATGTAGATCCTGACTTCTTTAACAATTTCCTCATATCTTTCAGGCTGTAGGGCAGCTCAGTGGAGTCCATTTTGCTAACAACAACCATCAGTGGTTTCATACCCAGTGTGTGAGCCAGAAAGGCGCGCTCCCCGATCTGCCCATTCTTGGAGATACCTGCTTCAAACTCACCAACACCAATAGCAACCATCAGGACCGCACAGTCAACCTGAGATGTGCTTACAATCATGTTTTTGATAAAGTCTCTGTGTCCTGGTCACATAATACTTGCTGGTCTCAAATTTCCACAGGGAGGTACCAGTGGTGATACCACGCCCATGTTTAGTTTTCAGTTTATCCAAGACCCAGGCATACTTGAAGGAGCCCTTTTCTATCTCAGCAGCCTCCTTCTCAAAAATGTTCGATAGTTCTTTTGTCGTTCCCACCACATGTATAGATCAGAATGGCCAGTAGTGGTAGGCTTACCAGAATCGACCTGTTCCCTCATGACAAAGTTGAAATGAGTCTTTTCCTTTCCTATTTTGGCTTTTGATGTAGGAATGGTTTTCATCACACCTGTGTTCTGGTGGCAACTCTATTATGAAAAAGCTTCAACCTTTCTTTTACTCAACTTATTTTCCTTCCCCCTATACTGTTCCTCATATTCATATACTGATTTTTATTTCCTATTTGGGTGTCTGGATGAGTGGGGTATTTTAATTACGGAAATGGGATTGTATAGAACCCTTCACTCAGCCACCAGTTTTCTCACCTAACAGTACCAGGACCATAGCTACAGGTCCTCCATTCTTCTTAATGCTTTGCACATAATGTTCCACCCTATGTATGGGTACACTATTCTTCCCTTCCTTCACCTTGGAGCCCATGCTAGGTCGCCCTCATTGTCCCTTTCACTTAACATCATTTACCCATTCATCTGTTACCTAACAATCCCCGGAACCTAGTGACCAATAAGTATTTGGAGACGAAACCAGTTTGGCTCAGTGGTTAGAGCGTCGGCCTGCGGACTGAAAGGTCCCAGGTTTGATTCCAGTCAAGGGCATGTACCTTGGTTGCGGGCACATCCCCGGTGGGGGCTGTGTAGGAGGCAGCTGGTCGATGTTTCTCTCCCATCCATGTTTCTGGCTCTCTATCCCTCTCCCTTCCTCTTTGTAAAAAAAAAAAAAAAAAAAAAAAATCAATAAAATATATTAAAAAAAAAATAAGTATTTGGAGCTCCCCTGGTCTGTTTTAGACAGGGATTAGCGGTGTTTGAGAGGGAGTGGTTAAAGGGACAGAGGAGGACCTGAGTGAAGAAATAAGGTGTTTTGTCCAAACAGATGGGAAGGAAGGGGAGCTGGGGGAGCTGGGTGCCTTTGGTGTCTCCTTGAAGTAGGGTGGGTAGACCGTTTGGAGTCCCTGGAAGGGATGGGTGGAACTGAGAGGTGTCAGGGAGCTGGCTAGGGGGTGGAGGTAAGGTGGGGTGGGGGGAGGAGAGGGGAGAGGGGGCGGGCCCGGGGGCGGGGCGCGGAGCACGCCGCCGCGCAGCCGCGGCCGGAGCTCAGAGTGGCGCTCCGGGGCTCCCGAGGGCTGCGATCGGGGAGACATGCGCCGCGCCGCGGGGGAGCTCGCCCCTTCGCTCCTGGGGCTGGGGCTGCTGCTGTGCAGCTGGGCGTGCCCCGGGGGCGCCGGGCCGCGGGCCCCGCCGGACAGGATCGGTAGGCGAGCGCGGGGCGGCGCGGGAGGCGGTGCGGGAGCGCCCCTCGCCGGGCGGCCGCTGCCCGGGGCGCCAGGCCCCGCACTGACCGGGTCGCGCGGGCCGAGCCCTCCGCGCCGGTGACCTTGCCGGTTCGCGGTCTCCGGGTCGCTTTCGGGGCCCCGGAGCGCGGCGGGCGTGGGGATGTGCCCACTGGAGGAGGAACGGGCCGTGGAAGGGGGACCCCAGGGGGCGGGCAGGCACCTTCCGGGCGTCCCTGCTGCAGCCCAGGTCTCGGGAGCCTGGTGGTGGGAGGGGGAGACCGTGCGCCCTCTCGCCCCTTCCCCCCCTCCCCTGCTGCCCCTCGGGGAGGCCGGCCTCTGGTTGGTCCTGGAGCCGCAGGCCGTGGCCGCCCTGCAGGTGACAGGCGCACGCCGCCGACGCAGCGCATGGAGCGGGGAAAACGTGCTGACCCCGGCCGCGGCCCTTCCGAACGGGGTGCAGCCCCCTCCCCTCTGCTTGAAGCGTTGCTGCAGCAGGCCTGCTGCTCTCAGGGCCCCCCTGGCTTGCACAATGTCCCTGCCTGGGATTACTACACAGCTGAAATGATCCACGCTCTCTTGCTTCCAGTCGTTTTTGTGTGTTTGCTTCCTGTCCGTTTTTGCTTTGCTTTGTTTCTTAGTCCCGTTAAAACGGCTCTTTGGCCGGGGTCGTTGTCCTGCCTACACGAATGAAACAACAAATCGAGGCAAAAAAAAATGGCGGCCACTTTGTTGAAAATGTGTGCTGGACAGACCCATCTCCTCTGCTGCCAGGAGTTGGGCGAAAAGAAAAGAAAAGAAAAGAAAAAGGTTGTGCAGGCCCATGGATATCTCCACAAAGAACTGTTAGGATCTTTGGGGACATCTGGCGAGTTAATGTCAGTTTGCAAGTTCATTTACTGCCCCTTTTGTGGGAGGTTCAGTGTTTGTGTCCAGATTCAGAATACTATCTTCACTGCAACTCTTTCTGGCCTTCCCCTATCTACAGGCTTCCCTAAATTGTTCAGAATAGCCTTAAGTAACCTCTGTTCTTGCTTCATGGTCTTTCAAAAACAACAAAACCCACAAAGCTGGTAAGAGTGAAATAAAGTTCCTTTCCCCTCTCCATAGCCATAATTGGAGCTGGCATCGGTGGCACTTCGGCAGCCTACTACCTGCGGCAGAAATTTGGGAAAGATGTGAAGATTGACCTGTTTGAAAGAGGCGAGGTGGGGGGCCGCCTGGCCACCATTACCTTACAGGGGCAAGAGTATGAAGCAGGAGGCTCTGTCATCCACCCTTTAAATCTGCACATGAAGCGTTTTGTCAAGGACCTGGGTACGTAGTTGGCTCTCAGAGCCGCGCAGCTTTCTGTGTGACCATCCCCGGATATTTCTATCAGATGGGGAACTGAAACTTTTCCACTTTGCTCGTTGTCTTTTACAGACAAGCTGGTGAAACTGTTGCCTCACTTTCCTTCTAGCAGTTGGTATTGCCTTGGTTAGGAGGCACTCTCCTGTAAGGGGACACTAGTTCTCAGTATCTTAAGTTATCTGGAATTACAGCCATGGTGTTGGGGGGTGGTAATGGGGATGGTTGCCGTTGTCAGTTCTTCAACCTGTGGGTTTCTGTTGAATCAGAGAATGGTTTGAGTTAGCAGAAACCCAGTGAGCTCATTTTACAGCAGGGGGAAATGAGACTCAGAGGCTTGTGTCTGGCTTCAAGTCACTCACACAGCTATGGGTGCAGACATGTGCTTAGAAACCAGAAATTTGACTAGTCCCCTACCAGCGTAGAAGCTGGACAGGTTGTGAGGGAAATCTGGCAAGCCTCTGCAGGCCCCTTTCTCAAAGAATATTGGGTAATATTGGCCTCCTCCCAGTTATCTGAAATACCCAGTTATGCAAAGTGGTGTTTGCACAAGACTAGCAATCCTCCTTTCCCTTAGCTACCTTCCCCATCTCCTGTGGATGCTTCCGGAGCCTCTTTTTCTCCCTGAGGGCAGATGTATGCCAGGAGCAACTTATGCTGCAAAGATTCGAGTCTGCCGGTTCTGTTTTTAAGTTGAATTTAGTTGATACTCTGGCTTTTTCCTTTGACTTTTTAGTCTCTTCAGACTAAAAATAGCCAGCCTAATTTTGATATATCTGCATGACCCCCTCTTTAAGAGAGTTTGCGTTTGGACAGTGTAGTGAGCGTATCATATCATTTATTCTAAAGATAGTGCTCCTTTGATATATCTCCTGGGAACAAGGGGAAGCCCGGAATTCACTTCAGAGTGTCCCCGATAAGTTCAGATTAACCTTTCCTTTGCTCAGCATCGAAACTACTGACTTGGCTACCCTTTCTGTTTTTGCAGGTCTCTCTACTCTTCAGAGCTCTGGTGGCCTAATAGGGGTCTCTAACGGAGATACTCTGGTGTTTGAGGAGAGCAGCTGGTTTATAATTAACATAATTAAACTAATCTGGCAGTATGGATTTCAGCCCCTTCGCATGCACATGTGGGTGGAGGATGTATTAGACAAGTTTATGAGGTAATATTTTCCCCTTCCATTTAACCCTAAGACCTTTTGGTTAGATGATCAGTAGGAATTATGGTTTCTTAAAACAGTTCTCTACCTAACTGGAAGGCTTCTTTGTTAGGCAAAAAGTTTTGTTTTAAAAAAAACAAACATATTTCTTTATTGATTTCAGAGAGGAAAGGAGAAAGAGAGAGAGTTAGAAACATCAGTGATGAGAGAGGATCATTGATTGGCTGCCTCCTGCAAACCCCCGACTGGGGATCAAACCTGCAACCCAGGCATGAGCCCTTGGCCGGAATCGAACCTAGGACCCTGCAGTCCACAGGCTAATGCTCTATCCACTGAGCCAAGCTGGCCAAGGCAGGCAAAAAGTTTTGTATAAAATGCGCAGACCATTTACCCACTTGGAAATTAAAAGGGTAGCTTATTTTTGCTTCTGAAAATGTATTTTGCAAATGATTGTTTAGTATTGCTAGACACTCTTAAAAGCTCTACAAATGTTAGCTTGAATTCTCACAACAGCTCTCTAGGAAGGTACTATTTATTAGCTTCTTTTTACAGATATGGAAGGTGGAGCATGGAGGAGTTTCAAGTGTGCAAGTATACCCACCTATTAGTGGTAGAGCAGAGATTCTACCCAGGCAGGCTGACTCTAGTCCTCACTCTTAGTCACTTCACTGTGCTGGTGTTATGGATCAGATGAGTGAGGTCATGTGTATAAGAGCTTGTAGAAAGGATCAGAAAAGTGGGCTTTAATTGTGACATGACGTTTTAGTGAGCCAGCAACCTGAGGTAGGGTATCAGTGTTCTGTGCCCTAAGAATTTAAATTGTTAATAAATTCCAGCACTGTTCTGGGAGTGCCTCTTTTTCTTTTTTCTTTATTTTATTTTTTTATGTTGTTCTGTATTTTCAAAATCATCTGTGTGTATGAACGCACATTGCTTTGGTAATTGGGAAAAATAACATAAGATAACCAGTGTAATTTTGAAAAATGCAACCTATTTCTTTTAAGGTTGTAGGCATGAGCTAATTTTTATGCTGGTTTACTTTAAATAAATTTTTATTTATTGATTGATTTGAGAGAGAGAGGGAGAAAGGGAGAGAGAGAGAGATCTGTATGTATAATTTGTTCCTTTTTAAAATTTATTGATTTTAGAGACAAGAGAGGAAGGGTGTTGCTCCACCCATTCATGCATTCACTAGTTGATTTAAAAAAAAAAAAATTATTTTAGAGAGAAAGGGAGAGGGAGAGAGAGATAGAAACATCAATGATGAGAGAGAATCATTGATTGGCTGCCCCCACTGGGGATCGAGCCTGCAACCCAGGCACATGTCCTTGACTGGAATCAAACTTGGGACCCTTCAGTCTGCAGGCCTACGCTCTGTCCACTGAGCCAAACCAGCTAGGCTCATTAGTTGATTAAAAATTAAAAAAAAAAATTTATTAATTTGAAAGAGAGAGATGATAGGTAGATAGAGAAAGAAACATTGCATTGTTGTTCAGTTCATTTATGTATTATTCATTGGTTGATTCCCTGACTTGGAATTGAACTGGCAACCTTTTTTTAAAAAAAATATATTTTATTGATTTTTTACAGAGAGGAATGGAGAGAGATAGAGAGCTAGAAATGTCGATGAGAGAGAAACATCATCCAGCTGCCTCTTGCACACCCCCTACCGGGGATGTGCCCGCAACCCGGGACCTTTCAGTCCGCAGACCGACGCTCTACCACTGAGCCAAACCAGTTTCGGCTTTTTTATTTTTATTTTTTATTTTTTTTAAAATTAAATTATTATCTGTGTACATATTTTAACATTCCCCCCTGAACTGGCAACCTTTTGGTGCACGGGACAGTGCCCAGTGAACTGAGCTACACTGGCCCAGGGCCTAATCTTCCTTTTTGATTTACATTCCTCCTTAATATTTATCATCCTCTAAATTATGTAATTTTCCCACATTTATTTATGCTTTTATTATCTGTTTCCCTAACTAGAACATAAGGTCCAATTAGGGCAGGGTTTGTTTTTTTCTTCTCTGTTGTGTTGACTGACCTCTGCATCCTTGACTCCGAGAACATTGCCTGAATCAAAGTTGATGCTCCATAAATAGTTGAGTGAGTAAAGGATAAGAGTTATACAAATGTAGTTTGAAAAAGAGCTGTATGAGCAATCTGATTAGCAGAAACTGCCAGTTACTCATATGTCTCCTATTTTTTCCAAGTTCCTAGGACCTAGAGGTCAAATGATACATCGGGAAGGAGTTACTTAGGTCCTCAGTTTTGGCACTTATATTATTTCCCCCCCACAAAAATTTATTCAACATTTTGTACAGTACACTGGTAGACAGTAGGTAATATTAAAATGAGCCCTAACCGGTTTGGCTCAGTGGATAGAGCGTCAGCCTGTGGATTGAAAGGTCCCAGGTTTGATTCCAGTCAAGGGCATGTACATTGGTTGCAGGCACATCCCCAGTGGGAGGTGTGCAGGAGGCAGCTGATCGATGTTTCTAATTCTCTATCCCTCTCCCTCTCTGTAAGAAATCAATAAAATATATTAATAAAAATAAAAATAAAATGGATATGATATTGTCCCCTACTCTCTAAAAATTTACAGTTTATTTTGGAGAAGAAAGTTGATGTAAAACTCTTCCCTTGATTATTGATAAATGTATTTCTTTGGCACTTATTTTTTCCTTTTTTTATATATTTGTGCCTGTTCCTTATTACCTGTTCCTAACTATAAGCTTCTTGAAGGAAAGGAACCATGTCTTTCTCATTTTTGTAACACTTGGAATCTGAAAAATTATGTATTGAATTACTGCATGAACTAATTTATGTGGACATTCTTTTAAGTCCATAAAATACAGAGATATGTCAGGTAATATTTTCTGAAAATTAAATCATTAGATACTTCCTCCCCTGGGAACTGACCTTTATATTTTTTATTTTTTAAAAAAAGCATTTTATTGATTTTTTTATGGAGAGGAAGGGATAGGGATAGAGAGTTAGAAACATCAATCAGCTGCCTCCTGCACACCTCCTACTGGGGATGTGCCTGCAACTAAGGTACATGTCCTTGGCCAGAATTGAACCTGGGACCTTTCAGTCTGCAGGCCGACGCTCTACCCACTGAACCAAACCGGTTAGGGCCTGGGAACTGACCTTTAGATCACTTCACAACCGACCTTCCCTTTCACTTAGGTCACATTTCACTTGCTAAGACCATTATCTTTCCCAGGATCCAGACCCATTCAGATAGTTCCCTGCCGAAAAAGCCCGCCTAGAGCCTTTAAAACCTCTGACTTCCCATCCTTGGGTGCTGGTACCATTTTGGGGCTCAGTCCATCTAGTTTTCCAGATGACCTAATAAATTTATAATTCCTTACCACTTTTGGCCTTGTGTGTACCTCCTTTGGCTACCCTTATAGGTGCAAAGTTTTATGGGATTTGTGGAGATGACATCACTGTGGACTGAGAGGTTGGGCAACACTTGGCAGAGGAGGTGTGATTCAAGCTCTGAAGGAAGCGTAGCTGTTCTCTGTTTAGGAATGGGAACTGTATTCCAGTTGGAGGGAAGAGGTAGTACAATATTAGGGAGTAATAGGTAGAGCACTAGGGGCCCAGTGCACAAATTTATGTACTTTGAAAGGAACTAGGCTGCAAGGCTGCAGTGGGCACAGGTGTGGGTCTTGGCCCATCCTCTGCACCCCCGCCTGGCCACTCCCACTGTGGCCCCTGGTCTCCTTTCTGCCGGGCTCCCACTGCCTCTCCCATGTGCTGACTGAGTCCGCCCCGCTCGCACCTGCTGATGATGTGGAGTGATAAGTAGGATCCCATCAAAGAGAAACATGAAAGTCAGTGATTCTTATGATGCTATTTCCTTTACTTATGCACCCTTTGCCCCTATCTTGTTTGATGTGTAATGGTCATTTTTCTCTCTTTTTTTTAAAAGGATCTACCGCTACCAGTCTCATGACTATGCCTTCAGTAGTGTAGAAAACTTACTGCATTCTCTAGGAGGGGACGACTTCCTTGGAATGCTTAACCGGACATTTCTTGAAACCTTACAGAAAGCAGGTTTCTCTGAGAAATTCCTTGATGAAATGATTGCTCCCATCAATAGGCTCAATTATGGCCAAAGCATGGACCTCAATGGCTTTGTAGGTAAGCCAGTGCTTGGAAAGGTTATAGAATTGGTTCACCAGGGGCATACCTAATGTTACGGTTACTTCTGACCTGAGCCATGAGTTGGAGAAGATACCTTTCTCTGTGAAACCTCAGGCGTTGTTGGCAAAATTGTGTAAATGTAGATATGCATTTTTTTATGGGGAGAGTGTCCTTAGTTTTCATTAGTTGAATGGTTTTCACCTGGAGGAGACTTTGCCCCTCGGGGCCATTTGGCAATGTGTGGAGACATTGGGAGGGAGAGTGGGTGGAGACTCCTTACAGAGTTAGAATTAAATCACGTTTTTTCCTGATGCTGACAGGGGCAGTGTCCCTAGCTGGTGCTGATTCTGGCCTTTGGGCGATAGAAGGTGGCAATAAACTTGTTTGTTCAAGGCTCCTTCAGGCTTCCAAAAGCAACCTTATATCTGGCTCAGTCATGTACATAGAGAAAACAGGAACCAAGCAGACAGGTGAGCTTGCATTTCTATTTTATTGTTCCTGATTTCCCCTGTATAAAACAATTGCTCAGGGAGAAAAACCTCCCTTCCTCCATTTCTCACTCAGTTCCAAATGATGGAATTTTAAATTGTATGTGTTGTGCCATGTGGAATTCTCCTAAATGTACTCGAGTATAGTGGCATGATTCCTTGGATTTAAAAAATTTCATTCTCGCTGAGACTGGTTTGGCTCAATGGATAGAGCGTCGGCTTGGGGATTGAAGGGTCCTGGGTTCGATTCCGGTCAAGGGCATGTACATTGGTTGCGGGCATATCCCCAGTAGGGGGTGTGCAAGAGGCAGCTGATCGATGACTCTCTCATCGATGTTTCTAACTCTCTATCTCTCTCCCTTCCTCTCTGTACAAAATCAATAAAATATATTTAAAAAAAAATTTCATTCTCAAAAGTAAAATTTTCTTATTTTGTACTTGTATTATTTTTATTCTGAGTAGGAAATTGGCCTCAGTTTGGGACAGTTATCCTAATAGGTAAAAGTCTTTTTTTTTTTAGAGAGATAGAAACATCAAATTGTTGTTCCACTTATTTATGAGTTCATTGGATCAAGTTTAAAAAACCCCCCACATTTTTATTGATTTCAGAGAGTAATGGAGGGAGAGAGAAATAGAAACATCAATGATGAGAGAGAATAATCGATCGGCTGCCTCCTGCACGCCTCCCACTGGAGATCAAGCCCACAACCTGGGCATAAGTCCTTGACTGGAATAGAACCTGTCAGTATGAAGGCTGACGCTCTATCCACTGAGCCAAATCAGCTAGGGCTGGATAAAGTTTTTAATTCCTTAGGATTATAAACAATTAAGAAGATACAGAATTATTTTTAGGAGGCATAAAACAGTATGTTAGAAACACTAAAGAAATGTATGCTTCCTTATTTCTTCTAGGAAACCCCACAAAAATGTATCAAGTGGTCTACCAAACTGGATCTGAGACCCGTTCAGACTCTTATGACATCGTCTTGGTGGCCACTCCATTGAATCGAAAAATGTCCAATATAACTTTTCTCAACTTTGATCCTCCAATTGAGGAATTCCATCAACACTACCAACAAATAGTGTCAACTTTTATTAAGGGGAAGTTGAATTCATCTTCTTTTAACTCCAGAGCTTTAGATGAACTTGGTCTCAGTACAATCTTAACCACTGACAATTCACACTTGTTTATCAATAGCATTGGAATCGTGTCCTCTGTAAGAGAAAATAATAATCCTCAACCATCAACAGATGGAGCTTTTGTTTGGAAGACCTTTTCCCCGGAAACTCTTACTAAGGAGCAACTTTTAAAGCTCTTTTTGTCCCATGAATATGTTGTGAAGCAGCAGTGGCATGCATATCCTCACTATAAGCCTCCAGAGAAATGCTCCTCCATCATACTCCATGATCGACTCTATTACCTCAATGCCATGGAGTGTGCAGCAAGTGCCATGGAAATGAGTGCCATTGCAGCCCACAATGCCGCTCTCCTCGCCTATCATCGCTGGAACGGGCACACGGATATGATTGACCAAGAGGACTTATATGAGAAACTGAAAACTGAACTATGAGTTAACACTTTCATTTCCCCCCCTCCCGGTTCCACATGGAATATCACTGGCAAAAAAAGAGATGATTTTAATCAGATCTTTTGCCATTATCATTGTTTAACAAGCGTAATCCCAGTGGAGTCATGGGAAAATACAAAGGTCTAAGTGTGAAGGTGTAACTATTGTATTTATGCCATCTCCAAAATGTGTGTGTGTGACTTTCAGAGTACATTTATTAAAGCTGGGGACTGTGAAACAAAGGACTTAGGGTAGAAGAAGCGAAAGGAGAGAGCCTAGGTGGTACTCTGTTTTGGTTCCCTATAAATGTTATAGAAGTGAGCCAAGGCAGAGCTGCTATTAGCTCCCTGAAAAGAGAGAAAAAAGGGGCCTTGGAGACGGGTTCATGGTGTTAGTCCTGGATGAACTGCTGCTGCCCATTGCTTCCCTGGTTGCAAGTCTTGTGGGGACCCTTAGAGTTTAGGAGAGAAAAGTAAAGATGCATGCCTGAGAGGGGAAAAAAAAGGCAAGGGCGTGCTCCAGAGAGCCTGCTCCAAAATTTTGTAACTCTTTTAAGGTCCATCAACAGTGTTTTCCAAACGTGTCTGATCATAAGAATCATCTGGAATTTGTCAAACATGTGGAATTCCGTAGGTCTAGAGGTGAGGCCTTGGATTTTGAATAAACTTTAGAGCATTTTAAGCTGAACACTTGAGGAAGTACTTAAAGACATCCCTTTTATAATAGTTAGGGACTAATTCATTTGTGCTTACAGCTGGTTGTGATCTTTAGTCACATAGTGAAATCTGCTATGGGAGCTGGTGTCTTATGCCTGGCTTTAGTAATTTATACCATTTTCAAAGTAAATGTGCCCATTACTTAAGCCTTGACTTTTAGAATGATGCTCTTTTGATTTTTCTAGGAATGAAATTCAGAAGTCTGAGTAGTATAACTTTGATGTCATACAAAAAATCCAGTAAAATGAAAAGCAAATATAGGCTATTGATGTGAAGTAATTGGCATTCTATTATCAAAACCTCACATATGGAGCTTTTATATATTTTAAATTTATTTTTTATTGATTTGAGAGAAAAATAGAAACATCAATGATGAGAGAGAATCACTGATTGGCTGCCTCCAGCATGCCCCCTACTAGGGATTGGACTCAACTGAGACATGTATGTCCTGATCAGGAATCAAAGCAGTGACCTTTGGTGCATGGACAGCACTCAATGAACTGAGCCATACAGGCCAGGGCACACCTATGAAACTTTAAAATATACAGACAGACTCCCCACTCTCAATTAGATTCTAATTTAATAGATTGAGGCTAAGACCTCACCATTGTAGCTTTTTAAAGTTCCCAATGTGCAACCTGTGTTGAGAATCACTGATTTGGGCAACTGAAATGTCTCCAAAGGGTTTGTGGTGCCTTAAAAGTCACAAGAAATTCAATTCATAATCAAAGCAGATTCATTTTTCCAAGAATGCGTTCTCAATAAGAAAGCATTGACAGTTAACAGCAAAGGCAACCAAGATTAATTATTCTAGAGCAATTGACATGAGTAGGACATGCAGAATGACACCATATTTAATATAGTTCAGCATATGTTCTAACTTAAGCTACCTTACCATTTTGAGAAACTGGTTGCTGAAATCTTAAGATAGTAGTCTCAACCTTGACTGCACTTTGAAATCACCTGTAGACTTTAAAGCTTCCCAAGGGATTCTAATATGCAGCCAAACTTGAGAACCAGTTCTACAACTACTGAACAGATCATGAATGACTGCCCATAGGGATAGAACAAGTAAAAGCTTGGGAATTCAGTAACTGCAATAAGTTAACATGTACTGTTAAAAAATATTAGTTTGTCAAAGGGTCAGCTGTTTTCTAATTTTATTTTTAAAATGTTATTTTTTCCATATTGTTTTAATGAAGACAATATGTAGAATGTATATGCTACACTGGTACATACTAATTTATTATCTGTAGACTTATTTCGCAATGGGATATATTTTTACTTATAAGAATTTTTTCCAACAGGAAATCTGTTGGAAATTGCTTCCTCAAAGAGCAAAACAGACTATCTGTATATCAAGCATATTAGTTTTAATAGTTACATTAAATAATTTTTTAATTGGTTGAAAAATATCAGCTCACTCATCTTTTTACAGAAGAGACTGGTAAAAATGAATGCAGAGGCAGGATGAGATAGTTCTGCAATTTGAGTATGCATTGGACTCACCAGAATTTTTCAATAAGTTTGGAGTGGCATATAAAACTTTGCATTTCTAAGTTACAAGGTGATGTTGCTGGTTTAGGAACCACATTGATAATCCATTCTACAATTCAGCTCTATGTGGTTGTAAAACATCAAACCTATCAACTTCAGTGAAGATTTAAAACGTATTGGAATAAAAATGGAAAATGTTGGACATCACACCAACTCTCAAGTTGGTTTGATCCCGCTAGCTGTTCTTTGGCAATACACATTTCCTATAAGTAGGAATACCATTTCAGAGGTACATGTAAGCCATCCACTGTGTTATCGAAATACCTTACGTACCCCATTCTCTACAGTTTTAAAGGGACTCAAAATTTGTAGGCTTTTTATCAAATCACAAAAAGAGCAGGCCTAAGCATTTGTTAGACTTTGTAAGGTTAGGTTTACGATATACAATCATATGTAATATATCCACCGGTTTGTGCACTCTAATACTTGAACTAGATGGATGTATGATGGGCAGTATTATCACTACTCCACAAAGAACAATACACTGGAATATTTTCTCTGAGTTCTATTTCAGCTCTTGTATTAAAAATATCTTCCCACTTATATTCAAAATAAACAGCATCATTACTTCCTGTTTTATATTGTCCTCTACTCGGAATGTAGATGTGCTTGGAAAAGTCAGAGTATATCAAAGTTACTACAAGAATTTTGAAAATTACAACAATTAATGTCTCAGAAGAAACCTACTCAGTTTGCAGATTCTTTTATCTTTATTCAATGTTAAAAGATAGGAAAAAGGCATCCTATATTAATGCATAAAAACCCTTGGAAAAAAATCAATATTAACCAGGTATAGTTATATAAGAAAGAGCTAATATTCTAATTTTTAAGTTCAGAACATCTGAGAAAGCATTTTTTCATCAATACAAAAGTTTATTTAACAAAAGTTCAATGTGAAAATGGACAGGAAATATTGTAGGAAAACAGGTGCTGTGGAGAGGGGCTATGTGGAAGCAATTGATTTCTCTGGTAACTACAGCCATTCTTCATACTCGTTCCAAGGCTTCTAACATGATGATACTATTTCCTCGGATTACCTAAGAGAAAAGTAATTTGAAAAGACCACAAGTTATTTAACAGACATACCACAATGAAAGAATTTTCACCAAATCATTAATGGTTTTGCAGTATTAAATGTCAAATTGAGGCTTTTTTCCCAAGCCACAGGAATACAAAATAAAGTCTTTTAATCACTCGTTAAGTCATATAAGCACTTTAAAAAAAAAAAATTTCCCCCCACTTTATTTATTTATTTTTAATTGATTTTTTACAGAGAGGAAGGGAGAGAGAGAGAGAGAGAGAGAGCCAGAAATGTTGATGTGAGAGAAACATCGACCAGCCAGGCCCGAAGCGGCCGGGCCCAGAGCAGCCGGGTTGGGTGCGGCCAGGCCCAGAGCAGCAGCAGCCAAGTCCAGAGCAACTAGGTCGGGAGCAGCAGTGACCAGACCCGGAGCAGCTGGTTGTGGAACGAACCAGAGCAACAGAGGCCAGGCCCAGAGCAGCCAGGCCCGGAACAGCTCGCTCCTCGCCTGCTCCTGCCCTACGGCTGCCTCTCAGACATGGCTGGAAACTTTTGTGGGAACTTGAGAGTCTGCTGAATCAAGTGATGAAGGCTTAGATCTGGATGTGTTGAGTTAGTATAGGGCTGGGGTGTTGATCTGTGAGTGCCTTGGGTGGGGCCTGGATGAGGCTGGTTGACCTATTTGGAAATGTCTTTTGTGTGAAATGTATCATTGGGCATGTGGAGGTATTATTGATATGAGAAAATGCTAAGTAACTGATTTACTATCTGAAAAGGGATTTACTATCAGGGAAAGGGAGGGAGGAAGAGACTGAACATAAACTGCACCTATGGATGAGGAAAATGGGGGATGGGGAGGGGGCGGAGGGTGGGGTGGGAACCTGGTGGAGGGGGGAAGAAATGAGGAACCTTTGTAATAATATGAACAATAAAGATTGATTAAAAAAAAAAAAAAATTTCCCCCCACTTTATTGTGTTTTTTTTTTTAATTGATTTTTTACAGAGAGGAAGAGAGAGAGAGAGAGCCAGAAATGTTGATGAGAGAGAAACATCGACCAGCTGCCTCCTGCACACACCCCACCGGGGATGCGCCCGCAACCAATGTACATGCCCCCAACCGGAATCGAACCTGGGACTCCTCAGTCCGCAGACTGACACTCTACCAATGAGCCAAACCGGTTTCGGCCATATAAGCACTTTTTAATGAGATGTACATTATCTAGATCAAAGGCTAACAACTACCCCTTTGAGAAGTCTGCAATGACTCATTTCACCTCCTGATGGACTTGCTTTTCAAAATGCAGTGATGAAAATGAAAACATCACTGCCCTAAGGGATCCATAAATTAATGGGAAAATAAGTGCAATAGAACATGCATGTTGCGGAAGCTGGTTTGGCTCAGTGGATAGAGAGTCGGCCTGCAGACTGGAGGGTCCCGGGTTCAGTTCCGGTCAAGGGCATGTACCTTGGTTGTGGGAACATCTCCAGTAGGGAGTGTGCAGGAGGCAGCTGATCAATGATTCTCTCATTGATGTTTCTAACTCTCTATCCCTCTCTTCCTCTCTGTAAAAAAATCAAAATATATTAAAACAAAAACAAAAAAACAACAACATGCACATTAGTTTTGGGTGAAGAGCAATTAGGAAACAAACCAGAATGAAAGTTGTGGAAAGCAGGCTCTATGAAATGGCATTTTAACTTGAGTTTTGAAAACTGGGTACATTTTTTATAAGAAAACAGGAATTTCTCTCTCTGGGGGATCAGGAAAGAATCTAATTGGCAGTAAAAGATTATGAAGGGAAGTGGAAACAAAGATAGTCTGCATCCAATCTTAGAAGGCTTCAAACACCAATCTTAAAAGTGTTTAGAGACAGCCATTGTAGTACATTGAGCCCCACAGAGACAGTGCCGGGGCAAGTGCGAGCCGGCCGGTCACTGGGTGACTGTGAGGTCACTGAGGGAAAGTAATTAAACACGGGCAAAGGAGATCCGAGGAAGCCCAGAGGATCGTATGCTTTCTCGTGCAAACTTGCTGGGAGGAACACAAGAAGCACCCAGATGCTTCAGTCAACTTCCCCGAGTTTCCTAAGAAGTGCTCAGAGAGGCAGAAGACCATGTCTGCTAAGGAGAAAGGAAAATTTGAAAACATGGCAAAGGCGGACAAAGCTTGTTATGAGAAATGAAAACTTATATCCCCCTAAAGGGGAAACAAAAAAGAAATTCAAGGATCCCAATGCACCCAAGAGGCCTCCTTCAGTCTTTTTCTTGTTTTGTTCCGAGTATTGCCCCAAAATCAAAGGAAAGCATCCCAGCCTATCCAGTGGTGATGTTGCAAAGAAGCTGGGAGAGATGTAGAACACTGCTGCAGATGACAAGCAGTCTTATGAAAAGAAGGCTGCTAAGCGGAAGGAGAAATATGAAAAGGATATTGCTGCATACTGAGTTAAAGGAAAGCTTGATGCTGCCAAAAAGGGAGTTGTCAAGGCTGAAAAAAGCAAGAAGGAAGATGATAAGGAGGAAGTGGATAAGTTGGTTCTAACAGTTTTCTTTCCTTGTCTATAAAGCATTTTAACCCCCCTGTACACAACCCATTCCTTTTAAAGAAAAAAATTGAAATGTAAGGCTGTGTAAGATTTGTTTTTCAACTGTACAGTGTTTACAGTATCTTTTTTTGTATAGTTAACACACTACCTAATGTGTCTTTAGATAGCCCTTTCCTAGTGCTATTTTAAATAGCCACTAACTTTGCCTGGTGCAGTTTGGGGGTTGTAATCTGACATGGAAATTTAAAGCAGGTTCTTGATGCACAGCACAAATTAGTTATATATGGGGATGGTAGTTTTTTCATCTTCAGTTGTCTCTGATGCAGCTTATACAAAATGAAAATTGTTCTGTTAACTGAATACCAGTTTGTAATTGCAAAAAAAGTTGCAGCTGTTTTGTTGACATTCTGAATGATTCTATGTAAATAGAATTTTTTTTTTAAGTTAAAAAAAAGTGTTTGGTGGGGACCAAGAAACCAACAACGTGCTAGTGAAAATTTCAGTTGGAATGACCAGTTCTGGCAACTGCATTGACAATCTCTGAACAATTCTGGACTTAGGGGACCGAATGCCCTCACAGTTGAAAATCTGTGTATAGCTTTTGACTCCCCAATTGTATCTTGAAGGGGACTGTTTCCAGGACTCCCTGTAGATACCAAAATCAACAAATGCTCAAGTCCCTTATATAATAAAGCATACAGTTGGCACTCCACATCATTGGATTCCCAAACACGAAAACAGTATTTTTAATCCATAGTTGGTTTAATCTGTGGATATGAAACCCAGGGACACTGTGTACCTACTAAAAAAAACCTGGTGTTATATGGACCTACATAGGGTCCATGTGGGGAGTTTAGAGGCAAGAAGAGAAGTTATACAGAAAAGGCCCTTAGGACTAGCCTAGTGCTTGACATAGCCAGTCCATAAATGAAGATAAGCCAGATACTTATGAGAACACAGATGAAATGGCTGGTAACTGAGTTCAAGAATGATAGAAAAATAAGTAAAATTCCAAGGTAAGTGTTCTATGAATACAGAGTTTGGCAAAAGTAGGTTTATAGTGGTGAACATGCAAAACACAGTTTATTCTTGTACTAGAGGCCTGATGTATGAAAATTTGTGCAAGAGTAGACTTTCCTTCCCCTGGCTGCAGGCCCCAGCTTTTACTCCAGCCCCAACGGCAGGCCCCCAGGCCCCCAGGCCCCGGCTTGTCTGGAAGAATGTCCGGTCTAATTAGCGTATTACCCTTTTATTAATATAGATAACCTAGATCAGGTCACACCCAGATCAGGTCAAATAGAAGTTCAAGGAGAATGTACCTGAAAAGTTGTTTTATAGGAAACTTGAGAGAAAGTTTTATATCTAAGCTATTTTTCCAGCCTTGATGGACTTTTAAAAATTCAGTATTGAAAATATATTAGAAATAAATGGTAAAAAATATTAGTCGGGACCGGTTTGGCTCAATGGATAGAGCGTCGGCTTGGGGACTGAAGGGTCCCGGGTTCGATTCCGGTCAAGGGAATGTACCTTGGTTGCGGGCATATCCCCAGTAGGGGGTGTGCAAGAGGCAGCTGATCGATGACTCTCTCTCATCGATGTTTCTGGCTCTCTATCTCTCTCCCTTCCTCTCTGTACAAAATCAATAAAATATATTAAAGAAAAAAAATATTAGAATAAGTCACTAAAAAACAGGTTAGGGGAGTGCAAGGGGAAAAAAAGTATAACAATTAGGAACTCTTATGACCTCTAGAGGTCTCTCCGCTCTATGATTGGCTAAAGCTAAGTTGTCCTTTTTGATTCAACTTCCCTAAGAAACTCAGACTTATCACTTAATGGGTATATTGTCCTGTGCTGGGCAAAGAGAGGGATTCAGTCTGGGTCTTGCTGAGAAACATCAAAAATTGAACCCACAACCTTGACATATTGGGATGACACTCTTAACTGAGCTAGCTACCTGGTCAGGACTTACCTTGACTACTTTTAAATTTGGATATGATAAACTAGAAATCCAGGTTAATTATATACACAATTAAAAATAAAAGTGTGATCTGCAGACTGGAAGATATGCATCAAATGGCCACTTGTTAAAAATGAGAAATCTCATGTTCCAGCCCCCATCTTATGAGTTAGGATCTGTATTTTTACAAGATTATCTGAGAATTCGTAGATTTTTTTTTTTTAAAAGATATTTTATTTCTATATAGAGAGGAAGGAAGAGGCATAGAGAGAACACCAACGAGAAAAATCATCAATCGGCTGCCTCCTGCACGCCCCCTACTGAGGATAGAGCCTGCAACGCAGGCATGTACCCTAACCAGGAATCCAACCAGTGATCTTTGGTTCCTTGATCGATGCTCAACCACTGAAACATGCAGGCCAGGCCATAAGCATGTTCTTAACCTTTACTACACATTAATATTTTATCAAAACAAAAAGCACCACTAGGGATAGCTTCAATTATTTTGGGGTAGAATCTAGTTTTTTTTGTTTGTTTGTTTTTTAAAACTCAAGTGATTGTAAATGCTCTATACCAGTGGTTAATTTCATTTACATTCAAATCATCTGCAGAACTTAAAAAACAAAAAACTCCCTCTAAGCTACATCCCAAACTAATTTGATTCTAAGGTACAATTAAGATGCAGACCTAGCCGAAACCGGTTTGGCTCAGTGGTAGAGCATCGTTCTGCGGACTGAAAGGTCCCAGGTTCGATTCCGGTAAAGGGCATGTACATTGGTTGCGGGCACATCCCCGGTAGGGGGTGTGCAAGAGGCAGCTGGTCGATATTTCTCTCTCATCGACATTTCTAGCTCTCTATCTCTCTCCCTTCCTCTCTGTAAAAAATCAATAAAATATATTAAAAAAGAAAAATAAGATGCAGACCTATTGCTCTCTTAATAAAGATTGACTATGGGTTTCTATTATACAATAGAATAAAGCTAAAAAAAAAAAAGACTTCCAACAGCTATTTCAAGCCCAAGGACCACAGAGGGTTCTACGTAAAATGCAAATCTAACTTGCCACGTAAGATGAAAATCTAACTTAAAGGTAACTGGGATATTAATCACAGCTGAATGATTGCCAAGTGTTAAACTCAAAGGAAGATGGAAAGTCTAATGTTGCCTATAATTTGCCAAACTTCAGTTTAGTTCAAGACTTTGATAGAGGGAAATTAATGCTTATTCTAAATGAAAAATAAGTCTCTTAAGAGAAATGTCACATCTTTACTTACCACCATTCCAATATTGTTCTGTTGACCACCCGTTGCCATCTCCACACATTCATCTATCACAAGATTCATAAAGGGATCAAATCCCCGTAATATTCCTTGGACATGTCTGCCACCATTTAATTTCACTATAAAAAAAGGAAAATGAAGCTTTAATAAAACTGGCGATTAACTATCAAATATTCATTAAAAGTTAGGTGGAGCTGAGACGATATGGTGCAGTGATTGAGCGTCCACCTATGAACCTGGAGGTCCTGGTTTGATTCTGGGCCAGGGTGTGTGCTTGGTTTCAGGTTTGCTCTCCATCATGCAGGAGGCAACAGATTAATGATTCTCTCAACACTGATGTTTATCTCTCTCCCTCTCCTAAAAAAATAAAACAATCAGGTATATGAGATGTGCAATCCACTATCCTTACTCTATGCTAAGCACTGGGCTAAACATTTTACACTTACTCCCACATTTAAACTTACAAGAATCCTGTAGAATTATCCCAACTTTTTACGAGGGAACTGATGTACAAGGCTTTTAAAAGTAACTGGTTCAAGGTTATACAACTATTATGTGGTAGGGCTTGGATTCAAACGGAAAGTTGCTTACCTATCTCTAAAGCCATGATCTTAAACCCTACAAACTTCATTGAGCCTTTTTTTTTAAAATTGATTTTTTACAGAGAGGAAGAGAGAGGGATAGAGTTAGAAACATCGATGAGAGAGAATCATCGATCAGCTGCCTCCTGCACACCCCCTACTGGGGATGTGCCCGCAACCAAGGTACATGCCCTTGACCGCAATCGAACCCGGGACCTTTCAGTCCCCAAGTCAATGCTCTATCCATTGAGCCAAACCGGTCTCGGCTTAAACCCTACAAACTTCAAATAATAGCAGGTCAGATCTTTAGTTCTTTTCTATGTTCTTTAAAAAAAAAAAAAAAAAAGAGAGAGAGAGAGATAAATTTTCAAATATCACAAAATAGAAAATCCTGTTAATTTTGTGAGGGAGGGCTTTTGAAAAATCTGAAGGGCTGTCTAATTTATTAAATTGCAAAAAGTAGGCAAATAAAACTGTCTAGTTAGGATTTTGCTAGACCTGCTTCTTCATTCACCAGAGGCTATGTGCTTTGAATCTTTGGAGCAAACACTGTATACTGCCAAGAAGACATTTGTAAAGAGCAACTGAATAATTAAAAACAAAAAAGATAACTTACATGATAACTTCTTGTCCATAAATCTGAAAACGCAAATAGATAAAGATTATATAACTGCTAAAATTATATTTACACAATAGGAATAAGTAAATTTAAAATAGTAAAAAACCCTGTACTTCTTTAAAGGATGAGTGGGTAATGGGCTTCCCTTAGTACTTATACAAAGTAATGTATTTTGGGAAGGGGCAAGATAATAAGATGGGATAGGTTTATAATAAATTAATGTACATTAAATTGAATCTTTATACTGATATGAATTACAAAAAAATTTTCGTCGTTCAATACTGACCTAATTTTTAATGGCTGGATTTTATAGCCGTAATAGAATAACAAAGACTTTATTTTGGTTATTTCCAAAACCAAACAAAATTTTGAAGACATTAGAAGTTGTAAAATCAAACCACATCCAATCCAATAGCTATATTTGAGACAATAAGTGGTGTTTCGTTTAATATTAAGTTTTATTCTTCAATACATAATTACAGTTTAGCAAAATAATTTCATATTTTGAAGATTTAAACAAGAAAATCCCATCTCAGCAGAGTACTATACCGGATCTAGTACAGGATGGTTAACAAAGGGTTCGAGATCTTCAAGTAACGAGGGAGAGCGTGGGGGGAGACATAGGGCAGAGACTTCGACTGGGTCAAACCGGGGAAATTCAGGAGCCTAAGCTGCCCTGGGTAACCACGCCGAAGAAGCAAAAATGCGATTTTGCGCGGTTTCAGGCCCGGCAGCGTGGGACCCTGCTGGGACCTGGGCCGCCTGGGACCCGAATGCGCACGCCAGGTGCACTGACGGGAAATGGAGGGGCACACAAAGAAGCTTCCAGCCGCCCGTGGCCCCCGCAGATACTTACTTTTTTAACTCGGGAGGGTGAGCTTTGCTCATGGTGTCCAAACGAGCTCACAGACACTTCCAAACGGAATTCGTGGCCTCTCTGGCGCTCCCGCGGTAGGCCCGGCGTTTTGCGTCTGACGTCACCGGTCCGTTAGCCAATCGATGGCCGGCAACGTTCACATTTCACCTCGCGATATTAAGGGGGAAGCCTGAGCGTGTAGATCCGTCCCCAGCTTCCGGTTGCGTCGCCAGCGATTGGTCAAAGCAGAGGGGTGTGGCCTCGCGAAGCCCGTGACTTCGTTTTCTCTTCTGTAAGATTGAGATGTCCCAATTCTTTTAAACCACACGGATTAACCCCTAATTTTAGTGGATCGCATAGTTTATCTTATTAATATATAGCAAATGAAAATAAGCTCTATATTCACGGACCCCTGATAATTCTTTGGAATGTATTCCCACAGCATATTGTATTGCGAAGCCTAGGGTTTAACATCGCATTTGGTGAACTCTGCACCAGAGTAGGGTGACATGCCTCAATTTTCAATAATTTCAGTCCAGAGCCCGGAATCAGATTCCCAATTGGATGGTCTTTTGCTATTCTTGTAACACTGCCTACAAATCCCCACTTAAATGTAAAATGTACCTTGATCCCATACATAAAGCATTAAGGTAAGGTGAGCAGATCGTCCCGCTTTTGGCGGGACAGTCCCGATATTTGGAAAGAATCTCCCCAGTCTTTCAAAAAATCGGGACTTTTTTAAAACGCCGCGGGACGCGGGAAAAATTGTTACAAATCGGGACTGTCCCGCCAAAAGTAAGCACAACACACACTCTCTGAGGTATTGATTATCAAGTCAAAAGCATAAGTGTAAAAAGTAGTCTCTGACTTCTCAGTTAAGTTAGCCAAAATAGGGAAATACACATTAATGAATAAAATACAATAGGGATTAGAGATTTGGATCAAAATAGAAAAGCTTTGGTGATTCTAAGAACTGCTGGTTCTCAAAATAGATTTATAGTTGTGAGTACACAAATCACAGTCTTTATTATTTATTTATTGTGTTTTCTATATGAATTGTAAACCTACTTTTGCCCACCCCGGTATTGAAATGCCAATGATAGTAAAGACTTAGTTAAACCAATGTATTTTGTATTCTCTTGGTACTCAAAATCCTAGACATTGCATATTCTCTAGAGGGGTCACAAGAGTATCTTTTCTATAATACCTCCTGCTGTTAGTGTTTAGTTGAGACTAGAAACCTGACATACTAGCAGATGAATCTTTTTTTAATTTAAGTTTCATAGTTTCCATCTTTTTACTAATACATTAATGGACTTCAAGTAAAAGTGCCCTCATCTGCCCTTGAAACTTTTCCCATTTACAATGACCAGGTCCTGCATACAAAACTAACACATAACTTTCTCTTCTGGACCTCATAAGAAACTTATTTCACACATTACAAGGAAAAGCATTCTAAAAGTTATATATTCACTGCCCAGATAGAAAACACAATAGTAGAGGAAAATTAAATCTTATTTATTTTTTAAAACCAGACCACTAGGAAAATATATCACAGTCTTGAAACAGCAGACAGACAAGCTATTTTATCATTTCAAGTAATAAGTTGGTAAAAAGACAAGCTCCTTATCAAAACAGTAAGGTTCCAGAGCTGGGGTAGGAACACTTTATGTTGCAAAGGGCCTGGCAAAAGTGGTATATGGTAATGGGGGGCTGCCCCTCTTTTCTCTTCCTTTACCTTCCTGTTGCCAAAAGATTGTCTCGTTAGGGCTCTGTTATTTGAGGGGGCAAAGTCAGCAATACTGGATTCAGGTTTTGTTCCTGAAAACCAGGTTTTCCCCAAATCCAGTACTTCCTAACTCTTAATGAAGCAGCAGCAGTTCCCCTCTCACTGTTTATTCCGTGATATTGGTATACAGCACAATCAAAACCCTCTCTCCCGTCAAGGTAGAGTACCATGGCAAATTGTCCTGTCATTCTGCTGTAGACAGGCTTAGGACCTATCACGGTAGCCAGTGAGAAGGAAGATCTGCTTTCATACCCAGTGTGACACTGCCTCTCATGTTTTTGTAGTGTTTCTGAGCTGAAAGGTGTAAAGTGTGAGCATTAAAGTGCATATTCATATCTTGGACAGAAACTGAGATCCAAAGGAACCCTTTTAAGTTCTTATCCAAACTACCTCTCCCAACTCCCCATCTTAAATGAACTTTATGCCCTTGTATATAAAACCAACCCAAACAAAATACTCAGAAACTGTTTTTCCATTTCTAAATTAGTAACCGCATGGATTTTGTTTCACAGCTTATGGAAAATGGTGTGGTAATGCTTGTGGTAAACAGGAGGTTGGCAACAAACAGAAACACCTCCCCTCATCTTCCACCAGACCACTGGCAGCTTAGAGGACCCTGTCAGCTTGTTTGTACCTCAGAGGGCTCTGGCTTGGTTTGAGGGAAATGCCTGCTGCCAGGATGAGCATTTGCCACATAAAATTTAGGCTCTCAAAAACTCTCCGACCCAAACATTAGCACCAGGTTTTTTTTTTCTTCCCCCATTTCACTTTCTAGGATTAAAACATAAAAGAACCTGTGTCCAGAGGCAAGTGACACATGCCTTAAACTTGCTGCCATCCTTAAACTGCTTAAAAGACCAAAATTCGCATTCTTCATTTTAAATAGATTCCTGCCCTCGGCCTCCATGGCCAATGGCAAAGATTTCTATTTCTGAATGGATGCGAGAGACTCCTTCATCTTCTTGGTCATGGTCGGAATGAGGTTCATATGGTCATCCACACACTTGGTCACACAACTCTCCAGCTGCCGCTTCACCTGACTCTCTTTACTCCCCGCATCTATTGAGTCTTTGGCTTTGTCGTTGCAATGCATGGTGCACCGGGCCAGGCGGTCCTGTGGCAAGAAGGAAGAGAACAGAGAAGGCTGAGAAGTTGGCCGTTATATACCGAGTGCTTATCACGTGCCAGGCCTTGTGCTACATACAGTTAAACCCTTACTTAATGTTGACATGGAACTGTGGCAAAATGATGTATAACGATACCAAACGCACCACAGGCTAATTTATATACAGGAGTCAAGCTCCTTTGGTTTCTTATCAATGTTATGACAAATGACGTTGTTTGAAGACCTGCTGTGTTTTGGCTTGACATGTAGGATCTTGATAAATTAAAGGGACCCTATAGAGAAATTAACCAAGATCATCCTGATTGAAACAGAGGGTGGCACCAGAAGGGCCCAGACAAAGCATTACTAGAAAGCAGGTGAGTGATAGAATAAATTGTACAGAAGCCCCTCCCAGGGAGTGAGAAGTAATGAGAGTCCACTTACTCAATTACTTTAGTACCAGTGTTTTTCCATTTCAAGACTTACAAACATCTTGATTATTTAATGTCTGTCCTTGATAAAGAAAAACACTCAACAATAACTTATTGACTATCTTCTATGTGTCAGGTACTCTCCTAATGGGGGATACAGCAATGAATAAAACAGATAAAGTTCTTGCCATTATAGAGCTTATATTCCACCAAGGGTAGATAAACCAACAAAATAAGTAAGTGAAGATGCTGAGGAAACGGTTGGACATATGAATTTGGAGATCAGGAGTGAAGTTGGTATAAAGCAGTGGTCGGCAAACTGCGGCTCATGAGCCACATGCAGATCGCCAGCCTTGGTTTGCCGCTCTGTTGACTCATGAGTTTGCCGACCACTGGTCTAAAGCTATGTAGTTGTCAGCATACAGATGATAATTGTAACCATGAGACCAGAGAACTAGATAGAAAAAAGGTTCAAGAACAGCCCTGGGGCTCTCCCATGTTCAGAGGCTGGAAAGGGGAAAAGCCAGCAAAGGAGGTCATAAAAGGATGGCTAGGGAGAGAGACAGAAAATCAGGAAAGTGAAGCGTCCTGGTAGCCAACTAAATAAAGTGTTTCAAGAAGGGCCAAAGTGATCCGCTGTGTCAATGATGCAGACAGGCTGAGTGAGCTGAGGAATGAGAAATGAGCACTGCATTTGGCCCAGTGGACAGGAGTGGCAGGAGCAGTTCTGGCTCAGCAGAAGGGTAAGTCTGATTGGAGAGGGCTGAAATGTTATACAGCAATTCAGGTGTCAAAATGCCAAAGACCCTGTTTATAAAATTAGGTGTCAAAATAAATGCAGAAATCTTCTGGAGTTTCGTGATTTTTGAAGACATTATTCCTATCAGCAACATGAAAGAATTTTATGTAGCAGAAGATAAAAATGTATCACATTAGATATAATTTATCCATGTGAACAGAATCCCAGACTATGAAGAACTGAATAGAAACAGGCCCTGCTTCCCCCAACTTCCAGAAAAATATACTCAGAGGAAGGGAGTAGAATGAAGTTGTGGCTACCCTCTGCTCCAGACAGGGGTTTGGGGGACTCTTAGTGACCTCAGAGGGGCTTGTGAGGCAGGAAGTCAACAATAATAATGCTTCATCTAAATGACTGCTCCTTAGTGACATGGGGACTACCTTCTGAGTGTAGCAAGTAAGGGCTACACCCAGAGCATGCAAATCCACAAAATGATGATAGGATCTTGCTCTAATCCAGTGGTCGCTCTGTTGACTAATGAGTTTGCCAACCGCTGCTCTAATCTGTATGCTTTAAGACAAGTGTATTCCACTTTCCTGGGGATTCTGCTATTGTATGAATGAATAAATTCTATGTTTTAGAAAGATTTGTACTATATAGCACACATACATATTATATTTGGTAACTACAGAAAAGAAAAAGCTTAGGGCCCTTGGTTACCAACTGCCTGGGTAACTCATTGTTTCTATGGGAAACACAGCCTTCCATCTCCAGTATTGTGTCCAAAATTTCAAACTCTGTGAAGACTGGATGACCACAGCATTGTCACCAATGTTAACAGAACCAAGACACTGCAGCCCAGAGTTCTGTATCAAACGCTTGTCACCTGCAAAAGAGCAACGTCCGGGACTAAGAGTCCCCTGTCTGGGATACTGCTCACCTGGAACTTCTCCAGCTCGCTGGTCACCAGGGCCTGGGCTTGGGCCAGAGGTGCGTGGCAGCGCTCAATGCACTGGTGCACCTGCTGCATGGACGCCTGGCTGTCCTCACAGCAGCCCGCGCTGCACCGGAACATGAGGCCCTGGGAAGGGAGGGCGGAGAGGTCAGGTAGGAAAGCCCCAGGGCCAGAGACAACCAATGAGGTGCAACAGGGATTAGAGGGAGGGTCTCTATGTGCACCTCTCCTTAGACTAGCCATCAGGGCATTAAGACCACAAACGGGGAAAATTATCCTCAGTGCCTCGCAGTGTTTCATAGGCTTCCTGCTTCTATCTCAGTGGCAAGTGCTGCCTCCAGGGCTGGTGGGCACGGAGGTGGCAGGGGGTCGGATGAAGCCAAATTCTGAAAACCGGGTGCCTATACCCCAGAGGTCAGAGGCCAGCAGCCTAGGAATCTAAGTGCCACCAGGGGGTAACCCATCCATTAACTAATGACAAGGGAAACTCACAATCCTTTCAGGGGGGCAGGACCAACACCACCAGGCATCAGGGGGATCAAAGCAGAACAACATCTACACCAAGGCCCGTGGCCACGGAGGAGGCCGAGCAGCCCGCCTCCCGGCCTTTCACCTTGGCCGTGGCTTTCAGCCTCGGGCGGCGCACGTGCAGAGGGGCCGGCAGGAGGGGAGGTGGCGGGGCTACACCTCACCCCCGGGCCCTCTAACCCCGGCCCGGGCCCCCGTCACCCCCGTGCAGGTCGGGATGATTGATAAACGGCCTTGGGCCTGACGAGGACAGCACAACTTTCATCCGCTCGGCCGAAGAGCTAGAGTTTCTGCCCGGGGACAAGGCCTGCTTCCGAGGCGCCACCGCGACCCCAGGGGCGCCCGGCTGGTTCTGCGGGGAGGGGGGCGGCTGCGGGGAAGGGGCCCGGAGTCGCGGGAAGGGGCCGGGGATGTCGGGTTTCCCTCGAATCGGCTCCCGCCCGCTACCTGCATCTTCCGGATGTTCTCTCTCTCCAGACTCTTCACCATGGTGTCCACCGCCTCCTGCACCCGAAGCTGCTGCACGTCCGCCATGGCGACCCCGCGCTGCACCGCGCCGCGCCGGCGCCCACATGGACTCCGCGCCCGGACCCGCCCCCTCGCCGCCGCTCCCGGGTCACGGCGGCCGCCCTTCCCGCCCACGCCGCCCCCTGGCGGCCGAGAGGAGCAACTGCACGCCTCGCGCTTCTCCCGTCCCTCCGCCTCCGCGCGCTCTCACCTTCCCCGCCCGCTCCTCCTTCCCCTCCCGCTCCCGCCTTCCCCGCCTGCTCCCTCCTCTCCGCCGGCTCCCCTTCCCCGCTCGCTCACCCTTCCCCGCCCTAGCCGCCTCCGGGAACCCGTGGCTCATTCATTTGATTCTGCCCCGGGCACCGCCACTGCCATTCTTTCTCCCCTCCCTTCTCCTCTTCCTTCTCTTCCACCTCTCAACACACATTCAATACGTACAATGAACGTACAGAAAAATGCTTAGATCTCAGGTGTACAGCTGGATGAATGTTAACAAACCTGCTCTTTCCTAGTCTCTGCCCTCTCTCCCCTTATTCCCTCACTCCCTTCGCCCAGGTAACAACTGATCTGCTTTCTGTCGCTAGAAGGTTACATTTTCCCCTTCTGAAATTTTATATATAGGGTGGGCAAGAGTAGGTTTATGGTTGTTTGGTATGGAAAATAACACAATCATTAATACATAATAATACAAGAATAAACTATCGAAACTGTAATCCTACTTTTGCCTGTCCCATATGCACTCTTTTTCTTTCTTTCTAACTTCACCTAGCATAAGCTTTTGAGATCCAGCCCCGGCATTGATTCCTGTTCACTGTGGAATGGTAGCCCATTAAATGGACATAGCACAATTTATTTTCCCATTCCCCTGTTGACATTTGGGTCTTTTCCAATTATTAGCTGTTAGGAATAAAGCGGTAACTGAACATTCTTGAGTAAGTCTTTTGTAGACATAGATTTCCATTAGTGTTGGTAAATATCTCAAAGTGGAATTGTTAGATTGTTGGTAGATGTATGTTTATGGACTCTGCACCCGGACCAGCACACTAGTGACTCGGTGCACGGATTCGTGCACATTGAAAGGAAATTATTAGAAGGTGGCCAGCGGAGCAGGACTGGGTGACAAGGGCCAGACATGTCCTGGAGCCAACCTCCTGCAGTCCTTCCCAGGTGCCTGTGGAGTGAGCTGGGTCCCTCTGGCAGGTGGGGTCCTTCTGTCTGGCCTGTGGGGATCAGGCCCAAACCTGCTCTCTGACATTCCCTGAGGGGTCCCGGAGTGCGAGAGGGCACTCCACAAAGTTGCTGTCGTACAGGGTGTGGAACGCAAATGCAAGTGTGCAGTAAACGAGATTCCCGGAGGACAGTGCCCCACAACGACATGACCCACGGCCCAAGGTGGAATCGCACGGCCCCGTAAAGAATCAGGTTCCCTTCTCTCTGGTTTTGGGGTGTGTCACTGAGAACTGCTGCTGCCAAGTCACTGCAGCTAGGCAGCTCCTGTTTGAGCGTCCGCCCCCTGGTGGTCAGTGTGCATCATAGCGACTGATTGGATGGTAGGAGGGATGCTTAGCATATTAGCCTTTTATATACAGTATATAGATTACCAGCTTCAAAGGCAATGCAGAGGCTACAGATATTCCATCGATGACGGAACATTTACATACCAGCAACAGCAAGCCATCTCTGAGCTCCTGGAACAGCTCTCTCTGGAATGCCCCACCTTCCACCCCCACCTTCCCTATCCTATGCATTCCACTTATTCAACACGTACTGGGCCCTTGCTAGCCGCGAGGCACTGTGCTAGGTAGGGGTAAGGGCCCACAGGGGAGCATCAATGAAGGCAAAGGGGGCAGATAAAGGCAATGGAGGAGATGTGCTCTGGGGGATGGTCCAGGCTGGCAAGCAGGAGGTGAGGGGCTCAGGTGCCTCAGGAAAGTTTTCTTAAGCTGTTTGCCTGGCACACAGGAGGTGAAGAGAATGCCATACCAGGCACAGGGAACGGCTGTGAACAAAACAGAATGTGAAATAGCTTGAAGCTTTGGGGACACCAAGTGATTCTGCTGGTTGGATCCTGGATTAGAAAAGGAGACTGATGCCCTGACCGGTTTGGCTCAGTGGATAGAGCGTCGGCGTGTGGACTGAAGGGTCCCAGGTTCGATTCTGGTCAAAGGCATGTACCTTGGTTGTGGGCACATCCCCAGGGAGGGGTGCGCGGGGGGGGGGGGGGGGGGGGAGGGGGGAAGGCAGCTGATCGATGATTCTCTCTCATCGATGTTTCTAATTCTCTATCTCTCTCTCTTCTTCTCTGTAAAAAATCAATAAAATATATTAAAAAAAAAAAAAAAAAGAAAAAAAAAGAAAAGGAGACTGCTAAGTCGGGGGACAAATAGAAAGGGGCCCTGACATTGGAAGTTAGGCATTTGCTGCCATTGGACACTAGATGGCAGGAGAGCTCTGGTGTGAGGGTAGGGGGAGGCTTGGGCCAACCTGCGTCCTTTCAAGAAAGCTGCTTTTCAGTGCTCGCTTCGGCAGCACATATGCTAAAAATGGAACGATACAGAGAAGATTAGCATGGCCCCTGCGCAAGAATGACACTAAAATTTCTGAAGCGTTCCATATTAAATAAAATAAAAAAAGATTTTGCATTGGCATTGTTCTTATTAAATAGCCAGAGTTTTGCTCTTGACATTCAAGTTTTGAAAATAACATGTATGTGGTTCAGTTTTTGCATTGGCATTGTTTGCAATTGTTTTTAATTTTAGAGCCCTATTATTGATGTTTAAATTTTATTTTAATTAGTAAAAATGGGTGAGATGTAGGGAGCCGCCTGAGAAGGACATTCTTTTAATTCTTATCTGCAGAGACCGAGGGCACTGGCAGAATCCTCTTATCAGTACTGATTTCTTAATCCATGTGCTTGGAATGAGGAACAAATAGGACCTGTACTCACCCAGAGGTTGTACCAAAAAATAAGGAGCTTACCCAGATTTTGATGAATAGGATCTGGGCACACCCAAAACTCCTTTTGACTTAAACTCCCCTTTGGAAGCCAATAAAAAAAACCCAACCACACACAAAAAAACCACAAGGGAATTAAAAAATCTGATGAACAATATTAACTGTTGAATATAATAGAGTCAGAGGTATGGAAGGGGAGTGGACTGATGATTCTCAGGGAAAAGCCTCTCTACATGCCCTTGACCGGAATCAAACCTGGGACCTTTCAGTCCGCGGACCGATGCTCTACCACTGAGCCAAACTGGCTTCAGCTGCAACATTACAGTTTAAATAGAATCAATTATTTTATTAAAATCGATATTGTTCACTCCCCCCTAACATTGTATTTTGAAAAATTTCAAACTTATTATGAACATCTACCAATATAGTTTCTCCTAGATTTACAAATTGTTAATATTCCTTTAATGTTCTTTCTCTTTCTATTTACATATTCTCTTTTCTGATCCACTGGAAGTAAATTTCAAATGTTATGACTCTCCCCCCGCTAAATACTTCAATGTGTACCTCCAAGAGCAAGAGTCTTGTCATAATGACACAGTAGCATCATCACCCCAAGATCCTTAACATGACCCAGAAGTATCATTTAATATGAGATCACATTCAAATCTCCCTTATTGTCCTTCCAAGGTACTCTGTGGTTTTTTTTTTTTTTTTTTTTTTCTCCAGCCAGAATGCAATTAAGGATCACATGTTGTATTTAGTTGTCATATCTCTTCCGTCTCTCTTAATTTAGAACAATCTCTTACCTTTTCTGATCTTTTATGACAATAAAATTTTTGAAGACTTCCAGGTTTCATGTCTTATAAAATGTTTCACAATCAGGATTTATCTGATTGCCTGCATGATTAGATTTGGGTTAAACATTTTGAGCAAAAATTCTGTACAGTGAGATGCTATTGCAGGTGTACTTCTGCTATTGTATCTAATGTCACAAATGTTCTTCTACTTTTACCTGTAACCAAATTTCTTTCTACTTTTTTAGAGAATCTTACGCAGCCCTTCTCCTTTAGGACTGCTCTTTCATATTCCCTCTGAAGATGGTTTTCCAAATGTGGGCCGTACTCATTAGTGTGCAGTGAAATACATTCAGGGGATTGCAACCAGCACTTTAAAGAACAAAACAGGCCGAAACTGGTGTGGCTCAGTGGATAGAGCTTCGGCCTGTGGACTGAAGTGTCCCAGGTTCGATTCCGGTCAAGGGCAGCTAATCGATGATTCTCTCTCATCGATGTTTTTAACTCTTTATCCCTCTCTCTTTCTCTCTGTAAAAAATCAATAAAATATATTAAAAAAAAGAGAACAAAACAGAATAGAATAGAATGAAAGAGAAAATATCAGAATGCATGGTAAGGATGTTTTGTAAAAGCCCTTTTCCCATTCTTTCTATATGGACATGTGTAAAATCACATTTCATACTGTTGACAATGGTCAAAAATTTAGGAAGTCCTGCACTGCAGTATTATATAGGTCACAGATCTAGGTTCTGTTAAACACAGGTCGACAGAGTCCATCTTGGGCTGAGCATCAAACTCTTCCTGTTTTCAGCCTACCTTTGGCAACCACGGACAGAGCCGCTTCCCCTTTCTCTTCCTTCCTTCCCCCTTAGGTAACTGCTGTGAACCCTCAGGGGTGTGGTGACAGGCCATGAGTTAGTGTCTCTGAGGTCTGAGGTAAATAGTTATTATTGTTGTTGGGAATCCTGTCTTTCCCTCTCTCCCACTCTTATTACTTTGGTTGTTATGGTGAAAACAAACAGTGATAGCAATAGCAATAATAATAATAATGATAATTTGTGAAGCCTGCTGTGAACCAGGCTTTGGGAGCAGTGCTGAGGAGCCCCATCAGGAAGACGTTTTGTGGGGTGGTGTCCAGTTCAGCCTAAAGAAGAGAGGCCTGTCATACATGTTCTTAGCCCGGAGGGCTCTGTTTCTCATACATTTGGGGAACCTTGGATCTGGGCTCACTTTAGGCCTTTCTTTCTCTAGGACTCAGTTTCTTTATCTGTAAAATTAGCAGGATTTGATGAGACTATCTCTACGGTTCACATTAACTTTACTCCCTATGACACCCTTTACCAAAAAATCCAGTGCCCTGCAAGAAAGAGACTATAACACAGAATAAGGGGAGGAAGAAAGGCCCTTAAAAAAGATTGATGGCAGGAAACAAAAGAAGGTTCCAGATAACATCTGCATGGTTCTTTAGATAAAGTTAAGAAAATGTGGTTTCTAGAAAATGAAAAAAAAAAAAAAAAAAAAAAAAAAGATGAGACAATGGGATCCTAGACAAATAAAAATGAAGCTCACTGATGAATACATAAATAAAAAGGAAAGCAAAGAAACGAGGAAAAAGTACTTTGAAATGAAATGGGGGTCATAGGGTTTAAAAATATATTAGAAGAGACCCAAGGGGAAAAATCTAGATATCAGGCAAGGAAATGAAGGAAACATTTATAGCAGAAAGGTTGTCAGTATAGGGGGATTTATTATACACAGAATGAATTCTGGTGGGCACAGAGGAAAAGTTTGGCAAAGAGGAACAGAAAGAAGTCGAGTCACGGTGTAAAAACCCTGAGTGATATGGTGATGAATGTACAAGAGGAGATAGAAGGCCAGAGTAGCTATACATTCCGTAGAACCTTAGGGGGCATGCGCAGCCCAGGCCCTACTGAAACCTTGACTTTGGACTTCTGGCCTCCAGAACCGAGACAACACATTTGTGTTGTTTTAAGTTACCCAGTTTGTCACATCGTGTCTGAAATAATATCCAGTTTCACTAAAAATTTAAGAAATAAAATCACTGTCCCTTATGTCACTGTTCAACTTGTTAGATAGCAAGATAAAACAAATTGCATGTGAAAACGAGAGAATGGAACATTTATACAATGGTGGTGGAGATATAAATGGTATGACTTAACAGTAGGGCAAGACCATTTGGCATATCAAAAGCCATAAATACATGAAAACTCCTTAGCTTAACAATTTTATTTATTTATTTAAAGAATTATTTTATCAAATTTATTGGGGGGATTAATAAAATTATACAGGTTTAAAATACCTATTTCTGCAACATATCATCTGTATATTGAATTTTGTTTTTACCACCCCAAGTCAAGTCTCCTTCCATCACTGTTAATCCCTCATTTACAGTACCTTCTTCTACCTCCCTTAACCCTCTTTCTTCTGGCAATCACCATACTGTTTTCTGTGTTCATGAGTCTTTTTATTTTTATTTTTATGTATCAATACAACTTTATTTTTTTCTTTCATTTTAAAAAAATATATTTTATTGATTTTTTTTTTGCCTCCCTCCCTCCCTCCCTCCCATACATACCCTCCCTCCCCAGAGTTTTATGTCCATTGGTTGTACTTATATGTCTTTCATTTTTTTTTTAAGGTATTATATGTGTACATATCTTAACAATACCCCCCTTAACAATTTATTTTAAAGGAGAACCCTAGAGGAATAATCAAACATGTTTGGCAAAATCCGTGAACAAGAAAATTTAGTACTGATTTATATAGCCTGCATTTGTAAACAATGGAAATGTGTAACAATAGGAAACTGATTAAATTACTACTACAAATACCATATAATGGAGCACACAAAGAGTGATGGTATATTATATAGGAGTATTTTTTATTGACATGGAAAGATATATGTCACATTTGAGGGAGTGAAGAAATCAGGTAACAAAAGAGTTCTATAACTCATGATTCCCCCCCCCCCCCCCCCAGGAAATAAAAGTATGTATGCAATATAAGTTTAGAGAGTTATACAATAAAATGTTAAAGTTTGTTACATAGGGTGATGGGATTATAAATGATTATAATTTTCTTCTGAATGTTTATATGGAATTTCTAAGTTTTCTCCAATAAATATGTCTCTCTTAAAAAATATATTTTATTTATTTTTTTACAGAGAAGAAGAGAGAGGGACAGGGAGTTAAAACATCGATGAGAGAAAATCATCGATCAACTGCCTCTTGCACACCCCCTACTGGGAATGTGCCCACAACCAAGGTACATGCCCTTGACCAGAATCGAACCCTGGACCTTTTAGTCCGCAGGCTGACGCTCTATCCACTGAGCCAAACCGGTTTCGGTTATTTTTAAATATATTTTATTAAATATTTGCAGAGAGAAAGGGAGAGGGATAGAGAGTTAGAAACATCAATGAGAGAGAAACATCAATCAGCTGCCTGCTGCAAACTCCCTACTGGGTATGTACCTGCAACCAAGGTACATGCCCTTGACCAGAATCAAACCTGGGACCCTTGAGTCTGCAGGCCGACGCTCTATCCACTGAACCAAACCGGTCAGGGCAACAACAACACTTAAATTATTATTATTTATACTGTCAGGTGTTTTTCCCACAAAGCCTTAGGGCCATGTCACTACCCAGATATACTAGTTGGAGTAGCACGGGAGCATGGGAAGTCGCGGCCACATGTGGAGGAGCTGGCTGTGTGGATTTTGGTTTTCATCCTGACAGGTTGGTCCATCTCTAATCATAGCTCTGCCCAGATTGCCTTAATGACTGCCTTGCCTCACCTGGCTTCCTGAGCAGATGCATTCCTTCCCAATTGGGTCACGTAATACTGTTCTGATTCTTCTAGCTCAGTGGTTACTTACCAAGGACCTGTCTTGAGTCACTATCTTTGGGACTGACAATCTGATTGCTACAATGGGATTTTTTTTTCTTCCCTCCTTCAAATTCAAGAAAACACCTCCTACTCACTTCTGTTGGCTTGCCCAGGTAAATCACTCATAACTTTAGCAGGATTATTTTTTCCTCTCTAACTTGGGAAAGCAGGTGAGCTGGCAGGAGACTACAGGGAAGATAGGGGTTCACTGGAGCTTGGACTTCTGCTCTGATGGGCGGTCAGAGTATGTAAAGTACTTCTGATTGGAGAGACACTGGCTAATTTGTTTTCAGTAGTTAATCACGAGGATCTGCTGTTAACCTTTCCGTGTATGTATGCGCGTGTACACACCCACACCAATATGTTAAGACCTGTAAGATGCTCTACAACTGTTAGTTATTTTGTTATTAGGGGTGCTTTTGGCAGACTTTTCAGTTTGATTCTTCTGAGCACATCAATGAAGTGGAAAACAAAAAGATCAAGGATAGACACTGAAATATTAGTATTTGCTATTAATTCGGTGTTAGCGGCCAGTTGACAGAACATAACTATGTGAATAACAAAGTGATTGTACTTTGCTTTATCCAAGATAGTAGACCTCTGCCTAGGAATCTTCATAAGATCCCAAGAAGATTTGAGTGGTGAGCTGGGCAACTAGAGAACATCTCACGTAAGGTATTAATTTTCCAAGAGGCTGTAGCGTAGGTCTTGGGGGCAGGCCCTGTCTAGCCTCTAGCGCTCAGTTTGTGAGGCTCAGGGTGGAGCCCCCCTCTGCATCCTGATGTCCAGGCACCCGTGTAAGGTCACTGCTTCTCCAGGCAGCTCAGAGGTGCCTCTGGAACCCTAGGGCTTAAGCTTGATGTCATTAGACCTGCCTGACTCTAGGGGCAGATGAACTCTTCAGTTCTTCCAGCGCCACGTAGAGATAGCTATTGTGGGGGTAGAGAAGACTGTTCACCTCACAGCTGAAGCAGAATAGTAGGATGGAGACAGCCGCTTAGTAGAGGAAAGAAGTAGAGATCAGCCCAGCCAGTGTGGCACAAAGGCTGAGTGTGGATTCAGGAACCAAGAGGTCATGATTCGATTCCTGGTCAGGACACATGGGTTGCAGGCTTGATCCCCAATTGGGGGAGGAGGGGCATGATGTATCTCTCTAATTGATGTTTCTATCTCTCTATTCCTCTCCCTTTACTCTCTCTCCAAAAATCAATAAAAAATATTGAAAAGGAAAGAAAAGAAAAGAAAAGAAAAGAAAAGAAGGCACTATGTGGGAGGTGCAACGACAGGCCACACATTGAATTTGAACCATGAGGTTAGGAGCTGATTGGCTTGGGAGCAAGTTAGGATGGAGCAGATAGAACAGAAAGGCATTTAACAAAAGACACCAAATAGATGAAAAGAGATGAGCAAAACGCTGAACAAAGGTTATAACCAGGTGGCAGCATTTCACCAGCTTCTGGGAGTGAGCTCCAGGGACACCAGAGCAGCTTGGAGCCAGTTGTTTATCCCATGAGTCTGCATATCCATGCCAGTGTGCATAGCAGAGCTGAATGGATCTGACTTTATTGTGGCTTCTGCCCCTATTACCACAGTGAGTGGGAGGGTGCCCTCTCCCAGAGTCTTGCTGGGACGAAGAACAGACAAATTAGACCCATCCAAGTAGACTGTAAGTTATTTATGAACTCTCTAGATGGTTATGAATATTAATAAAGTAATAAAATATCTAAATAAGGCTCAGGGACCAGACCTATGACTTAAATACTTAACATTGTGAAAATTCTAGCAATAGCTCTAATTCTTCTGATTTCCCTCATGACTCTTAACAGCTCATCAGTGACCCGTGGACTCCCTCAAGATTGAGACCAGGAGGTTCTTAGATGCATGTGAATCTCCTCCAAATATTTTTTCCTCCTGAAAATCTGAAACAAAGAAGAACCTACAATCTTGGGCTGTTTTTTCCTCTTCTTGGACTCAGTTTTCCCAGCTGAAAATGAGGATAAATCAATGTTTCTAAATTTCTGCTTTGTGAGGTGATTCTAAAAATCCTAAAACCAACCAAAACCAAACTCTCAAAATAGTTCAGATAATATTTTTTAAAAAATGTATTTAAAAACATGTAATAAAATAGAAACCCACACCAATATGTGATAGAAATTGTGATTATTATGTACTGGAGGGGGGTGTCCCTCAGCCCAGCCTGCACCCTCTCCATCTGGGACCCTTTGGGGGATGTCCGACTGCTAGTTTAGGCCCAATCCCACAGGGGGGTTGGGGGAGACCAGGCTTGCAGGAGAGGAAAGTTAGGGATGACCAGGCCTGCAGGAAAGGGCAGTTGGGAGGGACCAGGCCTGCAAGGGAGGGCAGGTGGGGCAATCGGGCTGGCAGGGAAACAATTAGGCATCAATCAGGCTGGCAAGGGAGGGATTAGGGGGTGATCAGGCTGGCAGGCAGAAGTTGTTAGGGGCAATCAGGAAGGCAGGCAGGCGAGAAGTTGGGAGCCAGCAGCCCTGGATTGTGAGAGGGATGTCTGACTGCCCGTTTAGGACTAATTTTACCAGAATGGGGCCTAAATGGCAGTTGGACATCCCTCGAGGGGTCCCAGATTGGAGATGGTGCAGGCTGGGCTGAGGGACACCCCCCCCCATGCATGAATTTTGTGCACCAGGGCTCTAATAATATAATAATTATAATAATATATTTGAGTGTGTTCTGTAATACATATTATACATATTAAAGGACTATATTATAATGCATTCTATATTACAGAATATACTCAGGCACACTCAGAAAACAGAGACTCATGCAAACACAGACATATACTGGTCTTGTGTTTTTAGATAAACACAAAGCTTTTTTCTTGGAAAATGCTTAAGTAAACTCTCCCTTTATAGGAGTCCTAGAAAATCAGGGATCTTTTTAGTTATATTCATGGCGCAGTGAGAACTCTCAGAATTCTGGCCTTTGCACAATAGAGTTAACCTTCATTTTCTAGGGAAATTAGAATTTAAAACATGTTGACAGTCCTCCCTGTGACTCAGTAGATCTCAAATGTTAGTATGCCATGATCAGGGAGCTGGGACTTGAGCCCCCTGACTCATACTGTAGGTTCAAGGAGAGGCCCAGGAACTTTTATTTTATAAGACCCCAAGTGATTCTGATGCAGGAGTTTCATGGAGAAACATGCCATCGAACTCTCTTAGAAATCCCATCAATGCAACAGAGTATTTACAGTGTATTACAGTAAAAATATACACCTTTCCTGGGAATCACCTTTCTTGCCCTCACAAGCAGAAGGCATTTATGCTTTCTTTAGTTCAGATGATAAAGCACAAATAATAATGTGCTTGCTCGGTATTAGAATTCCCAGTCTCCTTGACTTACTGCAATATTAGCCTCAGTGGGCTTTTTAAAACTTCTGGGATTCCAACAATAATCTAGCCTCCCTAAACTTTAAAATTTGCACATGATTCACAGAAATAAATACATTTTACTTCTTAATTCATATAACATACACAAACATACGTTTTTCATTCTGTTCTGTTCTACTTACATTTTTTTTAATCCTCAGCTGAGGATATGTTTATTGATTTTAGAGAGAGAGAGGAAGGGAGAGAGAAGCATTGATGTGAGATAGAAATATCGATTGGTTGCCTCATAGAAGCACCCTGAATGTGGATCAAACTTGAAAACTAGGAAACAATTTTGACTGGGAATCAAATCTGCAACCTTTTGGTGTGTGCAGTGATACTCCAACCAAGTGAGCCATCCAGCTAAGGCTGTTTTACTTAGTTTTAAAAAACATACTGGTCATGGTATACCAGACTGTATTCATGATCCACTATTCTAGTTATCTATTGTTGCATAACAAATCAACACAAAACTCAGTGTCTTGCCAAAACTGGTTTGGCTCAGTGGATAGAGCATCGGCCTGTGGACTGAAGGGTCCCGGGTTCGATTCCGGTCAAGAGCATGTACCTTGGTTGTGGGCACATCCCCGGTAGGGGGTGTGTAAGAGGCAGCTGATGGATGACTCTCATCTCTCATGATTTCTATCTCTCTCCCTTCCTCTCTGTACAAAATCAATACAATATATTTAAAAACAAACAATCAAACAAACAAACAAACAAAAACCCCCTCAGTTTTTAAAACAGATCTAACTAATTTATTACCTCCTTGTTTTCTGTGGTGTAGGAATTTGGGAAGAGCCTCAGCAGGGCTGCTTTGACGTAAGTCTCTAAGTGGTTATAGTCAGGCAATGGCTGGGGCTGGAATCGTGTGGGGCTGCTTCAGCTGCCTCTCAAATAGTTTCTCCATGTGTTCTCTCTGCATGGACTAGTTTGGTTTCCTTACAGCATGGCAGTCTCTGGGCAGTTGAATTGATTACATACAGGTGGCTCAGGGCTCCAAAGCCGAGAACCAGGGAGAAGGTAGTCTAGCCTTGGAAGTCACATAGCATCACTTTCTTCATAATTCCAAGTTTTCCCCAGCTGAGAAGAGAAAACATAAACTCCACCTTTCGATGTGCCCTGTGACAAAGTCCCGTTGTAAGAAAAGCAGGTGAGATGGGAGATAACCTCCCTTGTCATCTTTGGAAAATGCAATCTGACACATCCCTGAGGGCACCATTGCAATTTGAAAATTCTCCTCTAGATGGCACTGTTGTTATGTGAGATCAGATCCATTTGACCTTGGGGGATGGGATGGGCAGGATGTTGGGAAGAGAAACAAAGGAATTTGGGTGGTGGCAAAGGTAGAGCAGCTCTTCCGTTCTGATTTATTCTTTCTTCTGCATAGACCATGTGATGGCAGGTGTGTGTGTGTGTGTGTGTGTGTGTGTGTGTGTGGGCAAGTGGGTAGCCTAGCTGAACACATGTAGATGTGAACAAAACTAACTCCATCTCTGTGTTCTGGATTTCATTTCATTATTTAAGTTTTATGCTGTGACATTGGACCAACCCTGCTGTCCTTAGCAAGCATATCAAAGCTTTCTAGTTGATGTTTATTTATGTTTCTTAAAATGTAGCCATAAATATTTTTGTTAGAAATAGCCAGAATGGCATGACAACCAAGATAAAATCAAACTGGTAATAGTATTGCATATAAGCAATCATCCATCACAAGACCACCAGGAGGTATGACTTCGGTGCTACTCTATATTTTGTCTCTTTAACCAATCAATAGTACTCCTGTTATACTATATAAAAGTAATAGGGGTCTGTTAGTGGAGAATAATTTGCACAAATCTTCTGTCGACTCAGGCCCAATCTGTCAACTCAGGCCCAATCTTTCTGCAAATGAATTACCATGTACTAAATTCCGTTATATTCTATAGAATTGCCTACTTTTTCTTTTGGCTTGAAGATACTTTCTCGTTACGTTTACCAATGCACCTTTGCCCCACATAGGACATTATGAGGAGGTGGGCCGGTGACCAACTTGCAGGGTTTTAAGTCTATGTGAATTCCCCACATCCATACCATCTTCCCCCAAAACCCCCAGACAGAAAGCTTTGCACATGGATCCACTTTGACAGCTAAGCATTAAGTGCCTGGGAGTCACCAGGCAGAAGTCCAAACTTTGGGTAGGATAGTGCCACCCATGGTGCCCTTATAGAACCCACAATTCCCAATAAAGCATGGCTGGCTTCATGCCTCCAATTGCTTAGGGATTAAAAATGATGATTTGGAAGAATATTAAAGATCTGTTAGTGGATGAGCTTTTCTAGGAAGAGTGTGTAAAATGAGAAGAAAAAGGGGCCAAGGAGAGAAAACTGGGGTCTTCAGCACTTAAATAGAAGAAGAAGAGTGGCAAAGGAGACTCAGAAGGTGAGACATCGGGGTGCAGGAGGAGAACCTGGTGAGAATGGCAGCTCAGGCTCCGACAGAGTTTCCAGGAATAGGGAGTGGTCCTGAGGGTCACGTGTGGCAGAAAAATGGAGACTAGAAATAGACCACTAGATTTGGCATCAAAGAGGTCCTTGGTGCTGAAACTGGTTTGGCTCAGTGGATGGAACGTTGGCCTGCGGACTGACGGGTCCCGGGTTCGATTCCGGTCAAGGGCATGTGCCTTGGTTGTGGGCACATCCCCAGTGGGGTGTGTGCAAGAGGCAGCTGATTGGTGATTCTCTCTCATTGACGTTTCTAACTCTCTATCCCTTTCTCTTCTTCTCTGTAAAAAAAAAAATCAATAAAATATATATTTAAAAAAGAAAGAGGTCCTTGGTGACTTTTATGATGGCATTCGCAGGAAGCCAGGTGGGTAGGGCATTGTAGGAGGTCAGTAGTGATGGGACAGACAAGTAAAGGGTGGAGACTTGAGAAGGGGACAAGGTCAAGAGGTTGCTTTTTAAAAATCTTGGGCAAGTCCAGCTGGCGTGGCTCAGTGGTTGAGTGTGGTGGACCTATGAACCAGGAGGCCACAGTTCTCTTTCCGGTCAAGGGATATGCCTGGGTTGCAGGCTCCATCCTCAGTGTGGGGTGTGCAGGAGGCAGCCGATCAATGATTCTTTCTCATCATTGATATTTCTATTTCTCCCTTCCTCTCTCTGAAATTAATAAAAACATATTAAAGAAAGAAGTACTAAGAATTTTGAAGAAGACTATGATGAGGCTATTTGCCCTTCAGTTATTAAGACAACATAACACTGTAGAAACTAAGCCTGGGGTGGATGGCTCCAGGACTGGGATCCATATAGGCAGGAAGCAGAAGAAACTCATTTAAGGCAACGGTCCATGAGGAACGTTACAGAAGCCTCTGAAGTGCGACATGAAAGTGGGACAAAATGAGGCCACTGGCAGGCCAGGATGCATTTAAAAAAAATTTTTTTTTTATTGATTTTTTTACAGAGAGGAAGGGAGGGAGAAAGAAATAGAAACATCAGTGAGAGAGAAACACCAATCAGCTGTCTCCTGCACACTCCCTACTGGGAATGTGCCCTCAACCAAGGTACATGCCCTTGACTGGAATCGAACCTGGAACCCTTCAGTCCACAGGCTGATACTCTACCCACTGAGCCAAACTGGTTAGGGCAGGATGCAATTTTTAAAAATAATAGCTTTATTGGGCTATAATACTATATAATTCATCCATTTGAAGTAAATAATTTCATGTTTTTAGTATATTCACAGAGCTGTGCAAGTGTAACCATAATCAATCCCTGTATACTTTCCTTTATTTTTTAGCTTAAAACAACAGGAGTTTATTCTCTTACAGAGAGGTTAGAATTCAAAAATCAAGGTGGTGATAGGGTCGGTGCCTTCTGGAAGCTCCGAGGAAGAATCTGTTTCATACTCTCTCCTCACCTGTGGTAGCTGCCAACAGTTCTTGGCATTCCTAGGCTTGTGGTAGCATTACTCTAAACACCACCTCCATGTTCACATGGCCTTCTCCTCTGTGTGTCTGTGTGTCTGTGTTTCCTCTCCTCTTCTCATAAGGACACTAGTCTTTGGACTTAGGCTTCACTCCAATCTAGTATTCAGGTCAGGACACAATTTAAGCCTCTTTGAGGACAAAAATGATCATGACAAGCAAGGACAGAAAGAGAAAAAAGAGAAAGGAGAAAACTGGGTCTCAGATAAAAAGAAGGGGCGGTGGAGGTGGTGGTGGGGAAAAATAAGAAGAGACAAGAGGAATACCTTATAGAGGATGAAGCAGAATGCCTCTAGGGTCAGGCTCCTAGAAGCTTGGAATTTCTTCTCTGAGCAGCCTCCTGCAAGCTCATTAGCCAAGAAGGACAACAGACATCCCTTCCAGAGGTTTTTTTTCTAAGATATTTTTTGAGGAGTTTTAAGTACCAATATACAATATATTGAGAGGAATGTGGAGATTTCCCACATACCCTCTGCCTCACTCATGCATAGCCTCCCCCATATTCAATATCACTCACCAGAATGGTATCATGTTTGTTTGTTTTTTTCACCAAGGACAAGCCTACATTGACACATCATAATTACCCAAAGTCCATAGTACATTTTAGGGTTTATTCTTGGTGCTGTGCATTCCATGGGTTTGGACAAATGTATAATAACATAACCTCATCATCAGATGCCATACAGAGTATTTTCACTGTCCTAAACACCCTCATTTTGCCTACTCATCTTCCCCCATCTTCCATGGTAACCACTGATCTTTTTATTGTCCCACAGTTTTGCCTTTCCTTCCAGAGGTTTTGAGTCAAAGTTTTGAGATGAGGCAACCACAGAGAAAGGACCTAAAAGCTTTCTTTTCATTTTTTGTTACACCCGACTACTCTACAATCATTAAACTTCGGTGACTTTGGTACCATAAAAGAAGATATCTAGAATAATGCACACCGGCCCATAAAAGGACTAGAGGTTAATTTAGAGCTAATGTGTACCAAATTCACTTACACACACCATTTATTTCAAAGCTGCAAAGAGGCTATTGGGCTCAGGAGTGTAAACTCCAAGCCTGGGCCAAACTCAGATCCTGAATCAGTACATAATCTTTATGGTAACCTCACAGAAGACTGAAGAGTAGAAAGATAAATGTCTTTCAGAGAGAAGAGAACCACGGATGCTGGCCACGGGAGAAAGAAGGACCTGCAGACTCTGACGCCAAAGTCTCCAAAACTCCCACTGAGGAAAGGAAAAGGAAAGTCAGAGACATGCGTGACAATGAATGCAAAGCAATAATTTGGAAAGAGAACAGGGGCAGAGTGGCTCCATAGCTTGCTACGGTCAGTTGGCTTTGAAAGAAAACTAGAAGGTGAACATCACGGAGTCTTCTCCTTTCTGAGGGGCCCGGGGAAGAGAACCCGGCCACCGTTCTGTAAGCCAGGATGACAACTCCGTGGCTTCAGTCTGACGTGAATCTTGAGGAGGGGTCAAACCAAATCCCACGGCACCATTTACTAGCCATTCATTGGGCAGCCACGATTTTGAGACAGTGAAGTAATGCTGAAGGGCATTTTGCCCTCGGATCACAAAGGGAATCCTTTCAACAATGCAGAAAGACGGGAGCTAGTGATCCCAGTTTGAACAGAAGCGCAGCATGGGGGTTATACTGCCCCAAGTGGTGAAGTTGGGAAGGGCTCCCAGAAATTGCAAGAGGCTTGGGGTGGGGGGTGGGGGGGAAGTGACAATGGAAGGTATAGGAACATCAGAGGATTCAAGTGGATGACACAAAAGCTTTTTTTGTTTTTTTTTTTGTTTCCATTAACAAATGTCTTTCTTTGCTTAATCAATTATCTCATTTCTAGGAAGGAGACATCAGTCTAACTTATCCTTCTTATAGAAAGGTCAGTTCTCTGATCAAGCAGCTGAGGAATGTGTGTTTTTTTCATGAGTTCAGGCTTCCTGATTCATGAATTGAAATTTCGTTTTCTTACTGCCTCTCTGAGAAGGATGAACTCATTGGTGGGGAGAAGAGCCGCCCTCTGTCCTTCCTTCTCTTCTCCAAATGCTGGAAGAAGTGGGATGTGAACTCTAAAATGTCACAGAAGCCTAAGAAGTGCTGACTCCCAGATGCCAGGCATAACTGGGGTTGGCTCAGACCATGAAGACAGGGCAACAACATCATCTGCTAAGAATTCATTGCTCTGCAGCTTGCCGAGGACACAATGGTGAGACTGAAGCAGGAGGGATAGATGTGGGGCGGGGTGTGTCTTTGCAGACACGGCCTTCTTGGGGGTGGGGAGAGGAGCAGTGCAGGATTAGTCAACAGGCAGACTGTGCGTGGGTTTAAGGCACCAGGAAGCAGGGACACAGAAAACGCCTGACAGAATAAAGCAAAACAAAACAAATATCCGAACACAGAAAGGGAGAGGGAGCATTGGTTTGAAAAGATTTTGATATTCTCTGCTTAAAAGAAAGCATTGAAGTAATCATGGGAAAATTCAGAACTTAGTTGAGCGTTATGTATTTTGAATCACAAATGGTGGGTGGGCACCATGACCTTTGCAAAGTCTAGGGTGCCATTTGGATTAGAAAGTCTGCTGGATTGAATGGAGCCAAACTCTCTTGTGGGCAAAAGGGCAGCTGAGGTCCTGATGGGTGTGCTTTGAGCGGCCCTGAGCTGACCCCTGACCCATTCCAAAAGGGGTCCAAGGGGTTAGAAGTTAAGGTGGGATTGGAGATTATTTTCCTTACGTCTTTGTTCTTCCTGTATTTTCCACGCTTTCTCTCTCTCTTTATTGATTTTTTACAGAGAGGAAGAGAGAGGGATAGAGAGTTAGAAACATCGATGAGAGAGAATCATTGATCAGCTGCCTCTTGCACACCCCCTAATGGGGATGTGCCCACAACCAAGGTACATGCTCTTGACCGGAATCATACCTGGGACCCTTCAGTCCGCAGGCCGATGCTCTATCCACTGAGCCAAACCGGTTTCGGCCCACGCTTTCTCTTGTATGAATGTACACAGAAATATATATATTTAAGACCTCAATTTTATGAATGTAAAATCACACAATTAATATGTTACTGCATTTTTCTTGAGCAAAATTACTATTTTATGGTAAGAGTAAACTAAATCCCTTTTAGTCATTGCTCTTTTTGGGGACTTTTCTGTGCATTCATACACACACATATTGAAACACACAGATGAAAAATCAGATTGTTTTGTATGAAGGGCATTTTAAAAAACATAAATAACATTGGACTGTACCTTTCTTCCTGCAAATTGCATTTTTCCACTCAACAGCATGTTTTGTTGGGTGTTACGACACATTAGTCTGCTTCACTCTTTAAACAATAGCATGCTAGTCCATAGAATGACTTTATTATAATTTGGCTACTCCTTTTTTCATGGACATTTAGGTTGTTTTTAATTTTCATCATTGCAAATAGTGTTTCAGTCAACATCCTTGAACATAATTTCTTGGGCATAGGTACAGGGATCTCTTCAAGACAGATATAGAACACTGGGTTCTAAGACTTTAAACTTAAATAGATACTGGCAATCTGCCCTCCATAGGGGCTGTAATTAATAATTGACATTTCCATTGCAGTATTAAAGTATCCATTTTCCATAACTTTGTCAACACTTCAGTCTGGTGGATGAAAAGTGATATCTCATTGGTTTTCTCTGGCATTTCCCTGATTACCAGTGAGGCTATTCTTATTTATTTCTTCATCCTTTCTTGTGTTTAAATATTTCCTCAGGAAACACATGCTACTTTCATAACATTGAAAGACACTTTCTCCTTTTCCTGGTTGTTGTTGTTGTTGTTACAGACACAAGCACGTAGGTGAGGATTGTTTGCTCCATTGGACACTATGAGGAGAGGGAAAACCTATCACTGTGGGAGATGACAGGCAGCCCCATGACTGGCTTGCAAACCACTCCTTGACAGGGGATAGGGTCAATCCCAGAGTCCTCATGGCTGCTACTGAGTAGAGAAGCGGTTTGCTTTTTGTGCAATGACCCTTTCCAGTTCTGAGAGTATGAAGTGCTGACATGTTGCTTATTTAATCAATGGTCTTTTGGTTGAAAATAACCTACTCAAGCTAGATCAAGTGAGAAGTGGGTTTATTTGGGTATGGGGGAAGCAGAGGTTATCTCCCAGAATACAAGGCAGAAAATAGAGCAGGGCTGGGTAGGAACTGAAATGCTGGCAGAAACAAAGGCCATTCTCTCCCTCTCTGTTCTTCTAGGCACATCTTCTGCTTTTCCCACCTTTTCCTTCTGGCCAGCTGCTTCTGCTCATATATCTTGTGTGTGACCCAGACTGGCTATCTCAACTTTGATTTCAGGTCCTTTCTCCAAAAGTAACCACCATTTATTAGAAATATGATTGGTTTCTAGCCAGCCAGTGGACTGGCTGGTTTTGGCTCATGTGTTCAAACCCGATCCGATCACCTTGTTAGTCTGAGGTGGAAGACAGGCTTGCCCCTTCGAGTGTCTGTGGGTGTGATAGTTCCCCCAGAAACTCCAGAGGCAGGTTAGGCAATGAAACGTGCCTTCTATAAAGAGGTAGTCTCCTAAAATCCGAGGAATTGTGCTATGTTCTGAAGTGTGCTAGCATGAGTAAGAATGTCCTGAGCTCCCAGAAAATGTTCCCTTCTTCTTTCCTCCTCCTGCCGTCAGGGGAGGGCAGTGGGGGCAATAGGCTGGCAGGAGGGGAGCAGTTGGGGGCAATCAGGCCAGCAAGGGGGGTGGCAGTTGGGGGCGAGAAGGCCAGCAGGCAGAGTGGTTAGGGGTGATCAGGCAGGCAGGTGAGCAGTTAGGAGCCAGTGGTCCCAGATTGAGAGAAGGATGTCCGACTGCTGGGTTAGGCCCGAATCTATGCAGATTTTATACAAATTAGTAAGAAAAAGATAGATTACCAGTAGAAAAATGGGTAAAATACTTGAATAGGCACATTACAAAAGCACATATTTAAGTAATTAATACTAATATGAAAAAGGAATATTGGTCAAAATACTGGTTTCTACACAATTCTAAAGAAAATTTCATAAAGTGGTTTTGGAATAGAGAAAGTTTTAGGATTGAGATCTTAAATTCTAAGAAATAAAATGAACATAATGAAAGACTGCTACATAGTACTTTAAAAAATATTTTTATTGAGCTGAAACTGGTTTGGTTCAGCGGTAGAGCGTCCGTCTGCGGACTGAAGGGTCCCAGGTTCGATTCTGGTCAAGGGCATGTACATTGGTGGCGGGCACATCCCGGGTAGGGGTGTGCAAGAGGCAGCTGGCCGATGTTTCTCTCTCATCGACGTTTTTAGCTCTCTATCTCTCTCCCTTCCTCTCTGTAAAAAAATCAATAAAACATATTTAAAAATATTTTTATTGATTTCAGAGAGGAAGGGAGAGATAGAAACATCAGTGATGAGAGGGAATCATTGATTGGCTGCTTCTTGCATGACTGACTGAGCTATGCTGAGCCTGCAACTCAGGCATGTGCCCTTGACTGGTATCGAACCTGGGACCTTTGAGTTCTCAGGCTGATGCTCTATCCACTGAGCCAAACTGGCTAGGACTGCATAGTACTTTTTAAAGTAAAGTTTTGCTTAAGGGCAGAATACTTTTATTAGATCAAATCTGAGTGATCTTCCTCCTATGGAGTAAATCTAGTGCTTACCAACATAAAATTGTATTTAGTTTTTGACTGGAATTGAAAAAAATGAAAACCTAAACAAAATAGGTGAAAGCTCCCTTATAGTTCAGGTAAAATACACACATACATTCACAGGTTCTCGTAATTTAGCTCTAACCATGTCTTGTTAAGTAGGAGGTCAAGTCATTAGCTGAGTTCAGGAAGGAAGGGGAAGGATCAAAAGTCTTAAGGAAAGTGGAGTAGTTGACATCCTCATGGTAGAGAGTTGGCCAGAGAAAATAGTTGTTTAAGGCAACTTTAAGTACTTGCCTGAGATTGATGATCATGAATTTTATTGTAGGAAAATTCTACTCATTGAATGATTTCTCCAGCAGCTTTTAGTTACCCAGGCATAGACACAAAGAAGGAAAAATGATGGGTTTTATATAGCATTGGAATTTTGTCAGTTATGACAGAAGAATAGAGAAACTAGCTAGTTTAAGATATTGGCAAGAGTGTGACAGAAATGATGAAATATGAAATCAAAACTATAAAGAGAGTGAACTAAACACAAAGGGAGTTCATGATCAACAAGGCCAATGGAATGAGTCTTTTTGAACTTTCAAATATTTTATTTCACTTGAGTAAATTTTCATATCCTCTTTAAAAAAATATATTTTTATTGATTTCAGAGAGGAAAGGAGAGGGAGAGAGAGACAGAAACATCAATGATGAGAAAGAACCATTGATTGACTGCCTTCTGCACTCACCCCATCAGGGATGGAGCCTGCACCTGGGCGTGTGCCTTGATCGAAAATTGAACTATGACTTCCTGGTTCATAGGTCAATGCTCAACCACTGAACCACACTGGCCAGGTCATATCCTCTTGTAAAGACTCAAAGGGGCCAAGACCGGTTTGGCTCAATGGATAGAGCGTCGGCTTGGGGACTGCAGGGTCCCGGGTTCGATTCCGGTCGAGGGCATGTACCTTGGTTGTGGGCATGTCCCCAGTGGGGTGTGTGCAGGAGGCGGCTGATCGATGACTCTCTCTCATCGATGTTTCTGACTCTCTATCTCTCGCCTTTCCTCTCTGTACGAAATCAATAAAATAAATTAAAAAAAAAAAAAAGACTCAAAGGGTTATTTTTCTAATTAAAGAAAATTTTCTAATTATCATTATTTATGATTTCCATTAAGATGCTCTTTAAGCCATAACTGGCTCAGTGGATAGAGCATTGGCCTTCGGACTGAAGAGTCCCACGTTCAATTTTGGTCAAAGGCATGTACCTTGATTTTGGGCTTGGTCCCCAGTAGTGAGTGTGCAGGAGGAGATGATCGATGTTTCTCTCTCATCAATGTTTCTAACTCTCTACCCGCCTCCCTTTCTTTCTGTAAAATCAATAAAATATATTTAAAAATGCTCTTTAAAATATTTTTAAATGTTAAAAAAGAATTTAATTATATTCTAACAGAAGAGATAAAGCTTAGGGAAGTAGATTTTGACAAATAGCAAAATGTTAAAACACCTTTTAAAAACTCTATGAACAATGTATGTTTTCTCTTACAGATAAAAGTTGTCTATAAGGTTAATTACAAATGATCATTTCCACAAATACTGCATCTTTAGAAGATATTCGAAGTGTCAATTAAATTTTGAGCATTTTCTTCATTATAAGTGACCGTTTTCGTTGTCTGTTATATAGTGAGCATTTAATATGTAATGAAGGTTTTGAAGAGGTTAAGGATGTTCAAAATTAAGTGTGAATAATTGGACAAACAAGCTGGGAAGTTAGTGTGGTGGTTGGAGAGAGGGATGTTTGAGTTGGCAAAGTGGAGCAAGGTGACAAGTTCCAGGAGGTGCTCCTGGGGATGGGTGGCTGAAGTGGAGACCAGGCTGTCAAGGAACTGTGAAGCCAAGGTTTTGGATGGGTTAGCTTTGTGGGTAGACATCTAACTCATCCAAGAAGCAGAGAAAAGTTGATCCAGATGCCAAATTCTTTAAAGAAGAAGAAATTCAGGAAAGGGAAGTGATGTGGAAGGGAAAAGGTGGGATGAGCCTCAAAAAAGGTGGTCAATAAGAAGAGGAGTCAACTCGTCTGGAAAGCGCTAGTGGTGAGCAAGGGGTCCCCTTTGGTTTAAAAAAAAAATATTTTTATTGATTTTTTTACAGAGAGGAAGAGAAAGGGATAGAGAGTTAGAAACATTGATGAGAGAGAATCATCGATCAGCTGCCTCCTGCACATCCGCAACCAAGGTACATGCCCTTGACCGGAATCGAACCCGGTACCCTTCAGTCCGCAGGCCGACCCTCTATCCACTGAGCCAAACCGGTTTCAGCCCCTTTGGGTTTTGACCAATGGGAACAGGATTGAGGTGCTTATGGAGTTTTTTCCTGATTCTGTCTTGGAGGAGGGAGAGCACCAGCCTAATGGATGAAGGTCTCTGTAAATAAGAGTAGAGGGATGCTGGCCTGTCTTAGCTCGTGCAGTGTGAGGGTTCAGTAACAGTTCACCCAAATAAAGACCTGTACATGAAGTGTCCCGGCTGGCACTGTACCCCTGAGGAGGTCATTTGGGTGGCAGATGCTTTCGGAACATTTTCAGACAAAAACATGCATAACTCTCTCTTCAAACTGCCTCCCCCCCATCCCCCCATTTACTGAGATCTGAGGGTCTTTTGTTATTGTGGTTTGAATCCTAGCTCTGCCATTTATTACTGGGTAATCCTAGGCAAAGTACTTAACCTCTCGGTGCTTCAGTACCTTATTTGTAAAGTGGAGATCAATGATAGTAACTATCTCACCTGGGTGATCTGAGAATTGAGTTAACACATAAACAGTGCTTAGAAAATTGCCTGCGATCTAGTCAGCACCAATAAGCATTACATTATTGCTTGTTTTCATATGCGGTTACGAATTTGCCAATCTCATGGAATTTTTTATTTCACTTTGTTTTGTTTTATTTCTCAGTGCCTCTGATAAGGGTCAGGGAAGTGGCTGTGGGATGGACACTCATCTCCAAAGTTACTAGACCGTCTACCCGGCCCAGCTGGGGAAAACTCTGTGTGGCTCAGCTGGGGGTGGCAGTAGGTCCTGGTGGGGAAGGAAGGATTGGGACAACAGTGTGTTAGAGCTGGCTCATAGTGACTTGAAAGAGCTAATTGCTAATTTTTCAGGAATTTTGTCAACTGGTTGTTAAACATAGCCATGATTAAAAATTGTTTAAATTTGCAGTAAAATAAATTATATCATGCAAAGGTAATACTAAATCATCACATTTTAATTATTCTACTATATTTTTACAATTATGTTTTTGAGTTTATGTCTACTTTATCTATATGGTGAAAATTCTAGAGAGTGGTACAGTATTGAAAAATTTTGATCCATTGTGTAGTAAGCTTATGTTGATAACTCAAAAATTGGTCATGGTGTTAGTCTTTATACCACAGAAATTAGGAAAGGCTACAGATGAGAGCTTGGTGTATTTTGTTGTTGTTGACTATTTAGACTTAAAGTGATGGTTAAAATATTAATAATGAGTATTAAACTTATAAATGTGTTGTTTCACAGCTGTTACATTTGTGAGTAGCATAAAAATGAAAAAATATTCTCCTAGTATTATACTGAGCAAGTAATTTGTTACTATAAACAAAATATCAACCAGTATTTATGTCAGAATTATACTCAGTTGGCAATTGCAACCTTAGGTTGGCTATCTGTAAAATAGTTTCACAAAAATCAATAAAAAACCTTCTTTGGTTTATTGATTAATTGGCTATAAGGAATTTACAATAATGAGTATTGTCTATTTTATTATTATTTGTAAATTGTGTATTATGTATTCTTTATATCAGTAAGCTATATATGCAAATAGGCCACTCCAACCAGGTTGGTTGTTAAACATTTGCCACAGGGTTGGGGAGAGACAGGGAAGAGAGCCAGGTCTTGGTGGTGCCTTGATGGATTCCTGGCTACAGGTAACATGAGGCCTCACGAGCCCAAAAAAACAAAGCTGCAGCCTTCCTTTTGGGTTCTCACATTTCCTTCATTTCCTTCTGCTTTCCACTAGGAACCCTTTGAGTTCACCTGGTTGCCATGGCACTCCTCCAGCTGCCTCAAACTCACTCTCCCCTCTTTCCCAATGCCTTTGGGTTGCTGAATCACTCAGTGGATTCCTTGAGGGGAACCAAAGCTACAACTCTGTTCAGCACCCCAGTCCCCAGCTTGTTTGGGAGGAAGGATTAGACATATTGCCCTCCTTGAGAGAGCTTAATGTCATTGTATGAAATATATTACTAATATAGGGTAGGGCAAAAGTAGGTCCACAATGGTGAGCACAGGAAACCCAGTTTATTCTTGTATGATTACTTATTAATTATTGTATTATATTCCATCTGAACAACTATAAACCTACTTTTGCTACACCCTGCATTTATTCTTTTTTTTTTTTAATATTTTATTGATATTTTACAGAGAGGAGGAAGGGAGAGAGATAGAGAGCTAGAAACATCAATGAAAGAGAAACATTGATCAGCTGCCTCCTGCACACCTCCTACTGAGGATGTGCCCGCAACCAAGGTACATGTCCTTGACTGGAATTGAACCTGGGACCTCTCAGTCTGCAGGCCGATGCTCTATCCACTGAGCCAAACCGGTTAGGGCTCAAAGATAGTTTTAAGACTACTATTATATAATGGACCTATGCCCATTAGTCTTGCCTATGATGTAAAAGAAAAATTAAATAGCTAACATTTTTATGGAGTGATAATAAGCTGACGAACTATTTTCACATACAATATTTTCCCCAAGAGTGATGGCAAATTGGGCTGCTTGAACATATCTTTATTAAAAATGTAATTAGACTATTTTCTGTGCAATGGTCTCTTTTGACTGAGCAGCATGTTCAGTAAAAGAGCCTTTTTGATGACACAAAGCCTTCACTGTCAGACTCATTCCCAGGAGCAAACTGGCAGAGGTGGGGACTAACAGCTTTGAGGTCTCTCTCCAAATGTCCCCATCTCCGTTCTGTACCACACCCAGCCTCACCCTGGGCACCCCTAGGAAAATAATACAAACATTCTGTACTCCAGCCAAGTTACTTTGCACGCAGCTTTGTCCCAGAGCATTTTGTGACCAGGATTGGATAGGAGGACGCCTATCCCCGTCGCCCATCCTAACACACAGCCAGAGAAGTGGCTGAAGGTGAAGCTGCGATAGTCCTCCTTATCCCCAGTCTCACTTTCCCTGGTTTCAGTTACCCGTGCTCTACTGTGGTCTGAAAATATTAAATGAAAAACTCCAGATATTAACAATTCCTAAGTTTTAAATTGTGCCATTCTGGGTGGTGTGATGGAATCTCATGCCACGCTGCTCTGTCTGCCCGGATCATGAGCCATCCCTTTGCCCAGCGTCTCCATGCTGTAGGCATTCTCAGCCCTATAGTCACTCGGTAGCCATCTTGGTTATTAGATTGATGGTCTCAGCATCCAAGTGCTTGTTTTACTTAATAATGGCCCCAAAGCTCAAGAGTAGTGATGCTGACAACTGGGATATGCCAAAGAGAAGCTGTAAAGTGTTTCCCCAAAGTGAAAAGGTATGTGTGTACAGAAAATATCGTAATACATGTTGGGTTCAGTATGATACATGGTTTCAGGCATCCACTGGGGGTCTTGGAATGTATCCTCTGTGAATGACAAGGAATTACAGTAATGGAAGGTCATTGTCTTACTGAATTTGTTCTTCCTTCCTCTCTCCCTGCCTCCTTCTTTCCCTCCCTCACACCTCCATTAGGAAACTCTGCTTTGAAGAGTCAGAGGGCTCGAGCTGCAAGGCCAAGCTGGTCTCACTCATATATCTGGCAGAGGGCTCTGGCTGTCGGCTGGAGCGTCTCCGTTCTCCATGAAGCCGCTCATCAGGAGTCCATAGACTGAGTGGAGAGCATCACTCTGTAAGAATGAAGGTGGAAGCTGTAAGGTCACTTAAGGCCGGGCTCTGGAATTTACAATATGATTCCTTCCACAAGGACTGCTCAGGTTCAAGGGGGCGGGCGGAGACATAGACTCTACCTCTTTAAAAATTATTTTTAAAAATTGATATGAGAGAGAGAAAGAGAGAGAGAGAGAGAGAGAGAGAGAGAGAGAGAGAGAGAGAGAGAGAGAGAGAACCATCAATTGGCTTCCTCCTGCATGCCCCACACTGGGGATTGATAACCTGGGCAAGTGCCCTGACGAGAAATCGAACTGTGATGTAATCTTCTGGTTCACGTGTTGATGCTGAACCACTGAGCAACACCAGCTAGGCTAGACTCCACCTCTTGATGGGAGGAGAGGTAACATCACATTGCAGAGGGCTTAGGTCTTTATGCATTTTAATCCTCACGGGAGGATATGTGTTTTTTTTTTTTTTTTTTTTTTAAATAATTACCCTTTTAATATATTTTATTGATTTTTTACAGAGAGGAGGAGTGAGGGATAGAGAGCTAGAAACGTCGATGAGAGAGAAACATCGACCAGCTGCCTCCTGCACACCTCCCACCGGGGATGTGCCTGCAACCAATGTACATGCCCCTGACCGGAATCGAACCCGGGACCTTCCAGTCCGCAGACCAACGCTCTACCACTGAGCCAAACTGGTTTCGGCTTTTTTTTTTTTGCACCCTGAAACTCAGGTAGGTGCGCTGACCAGGAATCAACCTGCAACCTTTTGCTTATTGGATGACGCTCCAACCAACTGAGCCATCTGGCCAAGGCGAGAGGACTTAGGCCCTTAGTGTGAAGATTTACCACAGAGATCCACGCAGGTAGGTGTGAGCCCTGGTCAGAAAGCAGAGTCTCCGGGCTGGGGATGGAACCTGTTTAATCCTATGTAATTGTACCTGATAGTGCTCTTAGCCTGTCTATGTGAAATCCAAATCCCCTGACTCAGTTTTGCCTCTGGTGAGAAGGAGACCACAATGAGTGGACTGATGTTTTTTCCGAGCCCGGTGGTGGTTCCTGCCTGCCTGTCCCAGAGTGGCAGTCTTCACTTCACTGCAATCCAGCCTCGGAGGGCCTTTGGAGCAGAGCTGCTCTCCTGCTGAGCTTAGAACTCAGAGCAGTTCCCACTGCACAGGCCACGTATGTCCCCGAAGCCGTAGGCAGCTGTCAGCACGATGGCCGGGAAGGAAGGAGGGGATGCTCTCCTGCCCTTCAGTGCTGTCTCTTCTTCCCGCCAGAAGGCCCACCATTGTTTGAGTGTCTGAGCTTTATGTCCCTGAGCAGGGAATTCAGGTCTGGTGAGGTTAGGCAAAGGGAGAGTAGGATTGGGGACATGAGCCTCAAAGCCAGCCTGGAATTTCACAGAGTGCCGTTGTCCGGCTCTCATATCAACTGGAAGAGGAACTGGGCAGAACTCTCTTTATTTATTTTTTTAATTTTTAAATTTCTGTATTGATTAAGGTATCACATATTTGTCCTCATCCCCCCATTCCCATCCCCCACCCATCCCCACGCATGCCTCCACCCCCCTGTTGTCTTTGACCACTGGTTAGGCTCATATGTATGCACACAAGTCCTTTAGCACTTTCTTGAATCAGGGCTGTAGTTTTGGTAACTGGGTGGTGACTGGGGCTGAATGAAGAGTCTCAACCAGGTGCTGCTGATGTGGACCTGTACGTTCCCATGTCACAAGGCAAAGGAGAGAGTTGTCCCTCCTGTCCCTCCCTTTCACATCTTCCTCTCCTCACGCCAACAGTAGTCCCTGAGTGCGTGGCCATTTATTCAGCATGCCTTGCAGAGGACAAGCTATTTCAGACTAAAAGCGATGGAGATCAGGACACTGGTCTTTCCCCAGCAAACATGACCCAGCTCTGCCAGTTCAGTTACAGACAAGCTTTAAATAAGGATTACTCCCAGACTCCATCCCCTGCTTTTTTCCAGGGACTGAAAGATCCCACCCTGTGGCCGCCTCAGCCCGGAGAGGGCAGTGGGAGGTGCCAGAGCCAGTCTTGGGTGGCGCTCCTCCAAGGTGCTAGAGGGACCACTCCTTTAAGGCTGGGCCAAATGGCACTTCCTGTTTCAAAGAAAAGAGGCTTGTTGTGGAGAGGGCTCCAGCAGCTTGGCACCCGACAGTGGAAGAGGTAAATGTAAGTAAATCACGGAATGCGACAGCTGTCTCTTGGAATGCATACTAGGTTTAAAAATCCCAGGGAATGTGCTAGCTTCTTGAGGTGGGCTGAATGGAAGATGCTGGGTCAGTGAGAAGGTGAGTGTGGTGTGGGTGGGCCGGTGTATGTGCAGGGCACATGGATGTGTAAGAAGCACAAAGGTTTTAGAAATCTTGGATGGCCACTGAGTACTCTCTCCTCTGCTCCTGGGTTTCACATCTCCCAAACCTGCCAACGGAGGCTCACAGGGCTGCGCTGACCTTTCTAGGAGCAGAATCTTTAGGAATTGAATTCCTAAGCTTTTCTAAATCAATGTTCCGTTTGCTGAGTCCTTGTTTCCCCAGACTTTGGCTGGGTCAGCCAGGACCTCAGGTGTTTTCACCCCTATTTGAGAAGACTGGTCCTTCCAGCCCTAGTTCAAGGCCTGTCTTGCTCCCACTGGGGAACCTACTCATGTAGTCTCCTTCTTCCAGCAGCGCTAATTTAAACCAATTCCTTCAGTTGGGGCATCTACAGTACCAACAGCCTTGTTTGCCATTGTTGTGGATGAAGGGTGCAGGGGTGAAAGAGAGAGGCTGTAAATACGGGTGAGGGCCCTAGTGAAGGAAACTGATGCATCAGGGATCTAGAAGGTCCTTGAAGGAGGGAAAGGCAGTGGGAAATGAAAGAGCAGACAAAGGAGCCCAGGCCTGTTGAATCGCATCTCTGTAACTTGAGAAAGAGGCAGAGAAAGGCTGTGTGAATGGAGCTTACGGGAAGTTTGGATGATTGAGAAAAACCTCTGCTGAGATGCAATATGGTGGTAAGGACACAGCTGGGATAGAGCCCCTGATTTTTATTTTTATTTTTAATTTTACTGATTTTTCACAGAGAGGAAGAGAGAGGGATAGAGAGTTAGAAACATTGATGAGAGAATCATCCATCAGCTGCCTCTTGCACACCCCCTACTGGGGATGTGCCCGCAACCAAGGTACATGCCCTTGACCGGAATCGAACCTGTGAACTTTCAATCTGCAGGCCGACTATCTACTGAGCCAAACCGGTTTCGGCACTTTTTAATTTTTATTACACACTACCTAATACACTGCATATATGATAATAATATACTTATAACCTTCTAGCAGGGGTAGATAGGCAAACATGAATTATTTTTTATCAATCAGGAAAATACTTCCTTAATCAATATTCTCCAAACTTTTGGCACATTGTGAAGATTAATTCCAGAGACATGCCAATATCTTTACATCAAAATTCAGTAATATGAATAATAGACAACCCTTTTTCCTTGCTTCCTGTTAGTGAACCTGTGGGTATGTGAGTGGCCACTTCGGGGATGAGTAAGCACGTGCCCATGACTGCAATCTGGGGAGAAACTGGAACCGTATCACGGAATGGTTACCAAGCTCTCTCTCCTCTCTCCTCTCTCTCTCTCTCTCTCTCTCTCTCTCTCTCTCTCTCTCTCTCAATATTTTTATTGATTTCAGAGAGAGAGAGAGGGAAAGAGAGAGAAACATCAATGATGAGAGAGAATTATCATTTGGCTGCCTCCTGCATGCCTCTACTGGGGATGGTGCCTGCAACTTGGCAATGTGCCCTGACCAGGAATCAAATGGTGACCTCCTGGTTCATAGGTCGACACTCAACCACTGAGCCACACTGGCCAGATTCTCATTCTTTCTTGATGTTGTATTGACGACTTTGCGAGGACCAGCCTCATATCAGACTCAGAGGAAGTGGGGAAGTAGGAGGGAGCTGAGCTATGGCCTAATAAAAACACCTGACAAACATACATGTATACTTTTATTTTATTTATTTAAAATATTTTTATTGATTTCAAAAAGGAAGGGAGAGGGAGAGAGATATAGAAACATCAGTGATGAGAGAGAATCACTGATTGGCTGCCTCCTGCATGCCCCACACTGGGGATTGAGCCTGCAACCTGGGCATGTGTCCTGACCAGGAATGGAACCATGACCTCCTGGTTCATAGGTTGATGCTCAACCACTGAGCCATGCCTGCCAGGCGATGTATACTTTTATTATAAAGGAAGATACAATAAAGGGTAAAAACAAGCTCATTTCATTACCTTGTTTGAGTATTAAATTTCATCTTTATGTGGCATGTGTCTTTTGTACCAGTGACGAAGCACAAGGTTTTGGAATGCTCTGGCTTGTGTCATTCTGGAAGGTTCTGGAATGTGGTTCTGGTAGGTTTCCCGATTAAAAATAGGCCCTGGTACTATCTCTGACAGGGACAGGTAATAAGCATCCACTAAACTGCCTAATGAGCATCTTGGTGGAGATTAAAGGCTGGGTAGGTGTTTTTCCTGGCTGTACATATAATTTAAATGTAAATCTCTATTTATTTTACACTGATTAGTCTAGAAGTTGTTTTCTTAGGAGCAAACATGGAGCCATGCATATTTCCCCTGTAAAGAGGAAAACTAAAATATCCACGAAATGCAAGAGGCCCTTCAGTTTCCTAGAAACTGCCAGTTACATCTCCCCTGTAGAGGCACTTGGTCATTTATCGTCTTGCAGGCACTATAGGTTTCCTAATCCTGCCCTATCTGTTGATCAAGGGGAGAGCAGTTAGGGGGGACCAGGCGACAAGGTCTGCAGGGGAGGGCAGTTGGGAGCGACCTTGTCTTAGGTCTTGCTTTAAGTAGAGGATACTGTATATTGTAGTCTTTCCTCTTCAAAGACTTTTTTTGTATGACTATAAAGCAATTCGTGTTCACTGGAAAAAATGTGCCAAGTGCAGAATGCTATAAAGAAGGAAGAACAAAAACTGCCACTCATGCTCTTTGCACCTAAGGACTAAGGATTGGCAATCCTTATTCATGTTTTATCTTATTTCTTTCCATTTGATTTTCTTGACATTTTTGACATAGTTGAATCACACTGTAGTTTCCAATATTGTATCTTGTGTGTGTTTTTTTTTCCACCTGATATTTCTTAAGCAGCTTTTTAATTTTATTTTAAATAATTCAAGCAAAGAACTCTGTATACATCATTTTTTACTGGCTGACTGACATTCTATTTTGCAGATAGTGCATGAATAATTTTTTCAAAGGTAAAATTATGACTCTCATACAAATATAAAATGAGCACATGTCAAAGATTTTATTTACATTATTAATGAACGAGGGAACCAGTAAGATGCTGCATTTGGCTCAGTGGAGGAATTTAAAGAACTGCACATGTATAGACAATAGGGATAGCTGAAATGAATTTATAACTGTTCAGAAAGCAATTTTGCAAAATCAATTCCATTCCACTGGATACAGTTTATTTGCACTTCTATGGATACAAGGAATTTGCATTTTTATCAGTTTCTACAACTTACTCAAAGACAATGAAAGGCACTTCTAACCCAGTAATCTCATTTAGCTGTTTGAAAGTCTTTTACAATTTTTCTTGGCAAGATTTAATACAATTGTACTTAGCTTTTGGGCTGTGTGTGTAGTGTGCCTACATGAATGTGTGTGTGGAAAGAGGACTGGCTGTTTTCTCATTTGAGAAAGAAGCAGCATGTTGCTGAACTGCCCAGGGCCCACAGTTCCTCAACTGAAGAGTGAGGACAGGTTGGATCGTTTCTGCAAGTCTTGCCCAAAGCTCTGATGTCCACCTTATTGCCACAAGGCAAAGGTCCGCATGGGAAACATGGTTGTTTTTCGTCATACACATAGGGTATTTATTTTTAAGTCCTCACAATTTGATTGATTCTAAGATTTAAAAAAATATTTATCAGCCCTGGCTGGTTTGGCTCAGTTGGTTGAGCATTGTCCCATGCACCAAGAAGTTGCCAGTTTGATTCCTGGTTAGGGCACATCGATCTCCAGTAGAAGGCATGCAGGAGGCAGCCAATTGATGTTTCTCCTTTTCTCTCCATCTCCCTTCCTCTCTCTCTCAAACAAATAAAAAACATATTAAAATATTTTGTCAACTCTGAGGTGCTATCTTACAAAATATGATGCATTATAATGGCTGTTGAGCAGGTGGTAATCATGATCCTGAGATGTACCCTTGATGGTCATTCCAGGTGGTGTGACTGGACAGCTTCTACCTTTTCACTTTCAGTCACCAAAATCATGTAAGAAAGAAATACAAATCTTCAGTTATTGCCTTAAAACCTCCTATTAACTTCTGGGAAGGTTAGTTTTAAACCTTTCGGAATAGGTGACAGTGACCTGGAAAATAACGAAGCTCTCTTTTAAGAAGTGTTGTGTCACACTTTTAGGTCACGCAAGAGAATATGTATGTAACAATATAGACATCAGTGACTCTGAGTTGAGAAATGATTCAGAAAGGTTGGACTCTGAATGTTAAGAAAGTTTAGAAAAATCTTTAACTGATTTATTTCAGTTAATTTTTTTGAATGTAAGCCTAAGTGTTATATAAGATAAAAATGCATGTTTAAATTAGTCTTTAAAAAAAGCTCTTGCAATAAGTTTAAATAAAAATTATGAGTAGAAAAACATTATACTATAGTTTAGATGCTGTTATTTTTCCTTTCTTAGAGGTACATAAAATTATGATGCATCTTATCATTGGTTGTGTTTTCAGGTTGATGAAATATGGCAGCAAATTTCAAGTGGTGTGCCATGACACACTGGTTAGCTGCAAGAATTTTTAAAAACTGCAATACCTGACTATTTAGTCAGGGACACTGATCTCTTTTCCTTTAGATTGTCAAGTAAAAACAATGATAACAACCAACACAACAGAAGTGTGAATGAATCAAAATTATACCTATTTTTTGTCAGTTTGGCCAAAAAATATGTTTTTTGGTGTGCCATAGAATTTTAGTAATTAGTTTATGTATGCCATGAGATGAAAAAGGTTGAAAATAGCTGAAACATATAAAAGCTTTACAGAAAGGAAGAAGAAACACCCATAAAAGTAAACAGGTTATAAGATGCCTTCACATTTTAGGAATATTAAAAAAATCCTAAACCAAGAAACAAACAGAAAAAAAGCCATGAGCCTAAGAAATGAGAAAATATGATATTTACCGTTGGTTGGTAGGTAAAGAAAGATCTAGAACATAAACCTTCTCCTGCCTTATAGAGAGAAGGGTTTGGTAACCCAAATAAGACAAAAAACAATAATCCAAACTTAATTTTTTCCTGATTGCAAAAGCAAAGTTTGTTGGAAGCAACTTAAGTGTCTATAAACTGATGAATAGTGAATGGATAAAGAAAATTAAGAATATCCATAAAATGGAATACTATTCAACCATAAAAAGGGATGAAGAACTGAAACATGCTACAACATGAATACCTAGAAAACATTCAAAGGGAAAGAAGCCAGACACATAAGACTGGTTCCATTAATACAAAATTTAAATCCAGAATAGGCAAATTCATAGAAACATAAAACAGATTAATGATTGCCAGGGGCTGGGAGTAGGAGTGAATGAGAAGTGACTGCTTCCCAAAAGTGTTTTGGAATTCAATAGTGGTGATGCTAGCACAATACTGTGAATGTACTAACTGCCTTTGGATTGGACAATATAAAATGGCTAAAGTGGTAGATTTCATTTTATGTGTACTTTACCACAATAAAAAATACATAGCCTGTCCCAAAGTAGTATTTGTTGGAAAGTTTTAAAAATTCTGAATTGTAAAAAAAAAGAGAAAGTGAAAGCAATATTAGTCATGGAGTAAGTATTGAGTTCCTTAGTGATTGGAATCTGCCACTTTATCACTATAGGAAAGTGATTATTGCAATAAAATGAGTCTCTTAAAATTTTGGGTTTCTCAGTACATATAAAAGTTATGTTTACACTATACTGTAGCCTATCAACTGTGCACTAGCATTATGCCTAAAAAAACACAAAGCATGCACTTTCATTAAAAATATCTTATTGCTGCCCTAACCAGTTTGGCTCAGTCGATAGAGCTTGCGGACTGAAAGGTCCCAGGTTCTATTCTGGTCAAGGGCAAGTACCTTAGTTGAGGGTACATTCCCAGTAGCAGGCGTGCAGGAGATGTTTCTCTCTCTCTCTCTTTTTTTTTTTTTAAAACATATTTTATTGATTTTGTACAGAGAGGAAGGGAGAGAGATAGAGAGCTAGAAACATCGATGAGAGAGAGTCATCGACCAGCTGCCTCTTTGCACACCGCCTACTGGGGATATGCCCGCAACCAAGGTACATGCCCTTGACAGGAATCAAACCCCGGTCCCGTTAGTCCCCAAGCCGATGCTCTATCCATTGAGCCAAACCGGTTTCGGCCGATGTTTCTCTCTTAATGATGTTTCTAACTCTCTATCCCTCTCCCTTCCTCTGTAAAAAAAAAAAAAAAAAAAAAAAAAAAAAAAAAAAAAAAATCAATAAAATATATTAAAAAATACTTTATTGCTAAAAATGCTAAGGGAACCTTTTGGAAAAATACGGCCTATAGACTTGCTCTACACAGGGTTGCCACACACTCTCAATTTGTAAAAAAAAACAACGTAGTATTTGCGAAGTGCAATAAAGCAAAATGCAATACACTGAGATATACCAATACATTTGAGAACATAGGCATTCATATTGTAGGGAGAAAGTCAAGAGCCTATACAAACCCCCCTGGGAAACTTAGGTGCAGTAGGATGTGAGCTCTTTGCATGAAGAGAGGTTGCTAGAGGGAGATATGTCAGAGGTGGGAACCCCAGCGGTGAGGGAGAGAAGACAAAGCTTTCAGTGGCTGAGACCTGAAAGGTGTGTAGAAGGGCCATCCAAAGTTTTGTTTTATTTATTTATTTATTTATTTAAAAATATGTTTTTAATGATTTCAGAGAGAGGAAGGGAGAGGGTGAGGGAGATAGAAACATTGATGAGAGAGAAACATCAATTGGCTGCCTTCTGGGCACCCTCCACTAGGGAATGAGCCCACAACCCTTGACTGGAATTGAACCGGCAACCTACTGGTGCACGGTACAATGCCCAACCAACTGAGCCTCACCAGCTGGCCAAAGTTTTGTTTTCTAAAAAAATACTGCTTTCTCTAACTTTCACCATAGAGGTAGTAGTTTATCTTTGTTCCTGGGCCATTTTTGTTTATATTTCTTTCTCTCATGCAAACATTTACGAGGCTATTTTATACTTCATGTCATGCCCAGTGTCTTGAAGAAGCAGGCAATTCTCCTTCCACAGAAAACAAACAAACAAACAAACAAAAACAAACACAGCTCCCCACAAATTTCATCTCTGGCAGAGCATCACTGCCAGGGCACTCCATTTACATGAAAACAACTAGAGAATAAGATATAAAATAACTACTGACTTGGTTCTGTGTGTTCCAGGAAAGCGAGGATCAGCATGGATTGGGTTTTTGTAGCCACACCATGGGCTTGGCCTGGGAAATAAAGTAGTGGGAGTGGAACATTTGAAGAAAGATGGAATGGTGAAATTTTAACTTAAGAACTTGTTTCGGGATCAGAAAAGTTATCAGGCTACTTGCTGCCTTCATTTCCGGATCTGTGAAATGGGCTTCACTTCTCCAATTCCCTCCTTGAGGAGGGGGTGGCATATGAAGGACCGAGAGAACATTTGCCGTGTGTTCAGAGTTCTTTAAAGAAAAGCCAAAGAGGACTACAAGGCATTTATTCATTCAATATGAAAACCTTTCGTTCCGCCCCCCCTCCCCAAACCTCCCCAACCTGGAGTCCTTGGTTATAAAGAAAGAATGCAATGACTGTGTTGCAACATGTTTTTCTTCTGGTCTGTTTCTTATTCCTCTGCAGTAAGAGACATGGACATTTAGATCTCAACTGAAGGCATTGATTGGAAGGGTTTCTCCCAGAGCTGGCCTACTTGGAAACCAGGTAATCTGAGCTGGAGGAAAAAGGCAAAAAAAAATCTCAGCTGGTTAGCACACACAACACAAAGCTTTTAACTCAGATCAGAGAGTTCAATTGGCCTTTAGAGTGTGTGTGGGGGGTGAGTGAGAGGGGGGTGGAGGTGGGGGCTGGAGGCAGTCAAGTTGTTTGGGAAGAGGATGGCCGGAATGTTCTTGCTTCTCCTCAGAGTCAAGATTTTGATGGGGTGTGGGAAGCGAGGAGGGAGGGAAATTTGCCAAAATGGGAGAGGAGGAGCTAGAGAAGGGTGGGGTGTGCTGGAACGTACCTAATAGTTATCAGAAACCGAGGCCTCCTTTCATGGGAATCTGGATGTTGGGTTGGTTGATGTGTTTTTCCAAAATCCACACTCCTGTGATTCAGGACTGTGGTTTTAGGAATTATCCAACTGCTACTTTGTCCTTGCACATAAATGGCCAATTACCTCAAACTGTCAAAAGGGCCCATAAGTCTCAAAAAATCAGTTTCCCAAGTCAGGGAATGAGCTGGCCCGTTTTTTAAAAGTTTCAGGCATAGGTATGGAGACAACATGGCTCTGTGTGGGTGTATGGAAGTGTGGGGTGAGGACTGAAGTCTTTCATTTTTAAAAATAGGTTTATTAAGATATAAGGCACATACCATACAATTACCCATTGAAAGTGTACAAATGCACTGGTCTTTAGTATATACGGAGTTGTGTAACCATCACCACAGTCAATTTTAGGACGTTTTATCAGCTTAGAAAGAAAACCCATGCCCTTTATCAATCATCCCTGTTTCCCACCCTACCCTAACCCCAGACAACCACTAATGCACTTTCTGGCTCTACACATGTCCCTGTTCTGTACTTTTCTATGAATGGAATCATGTAATATGCTCGTTTATTATTGGCTTCTTTCATTTAGCATAACGTTTTCAAGGTTCATCCTTGAACCGTGTTGTAGCATGTATCAGTGTTTCATTCCTTTTTATGGTTGAATCATATTCCATTTTATAAATATGCTGCTTTTTGTTTATTCATTCATCAGTTTATGAATATTGGGTTGCCTCTACATTTTGGCTATTATGCTGCAATAAAGAGTTATGTACAAGTTTCTGTGTGGACATATGTTTCAGTTCTCTTGAGGATATATTCAGGAATGGAATTTCTGGGACAAATGGTAATTCTATGTTTATTTTTGTGAGGAACCACTGAGTTGTTTCCCACAGCAGCTGTATCATTTTATATCCCTACCAGCAATACATGAGAATTCTATTATATCTATATCCTCAAACTAACACTTGTTATTTCCCATTAAAATTTTTTTATAGCCATACCTATTAGTGTTAAGTGGTATCTACGTGTGATATTAATTTGAATTTTCTTAATGACGAATTTAATTTTTTTTTTTTGCATCTGGTATGGGGTATGGATTTTATTTTATTCTTCTGCATGTGGCTATCCAGCACCATTGGTTGAAAGACTGTTCTTTCCCCCATCAAATGGTCTTGGCACGCTTGTGGAAATCAGTTCACCATATACCTGTTTGTTTCTGGATTCTTAATTTGATTCCATGGACCTGTATGTCTATATTTGTGCTAGTATCACCCTGTCTTGATTTCTTTGTAGTCAATTTTGAAATTTTGTTCAGAGGTTAGAATACTGTGGATGGTGAACCAAATTCTGCTAGCTTTCTGTTGCTATAAATGAAGTTATATTGGAGTAGAAAGATCCACAACCATTCATTCACAGATTGTCTACGGCTTCTTTGAAGCTCTAAAGGCAGAGTTGACAACAACCCTAAGCCTAAAATATTTATTTTCTGGTCCTTTATAGAAATGTTTGCTGGCTCTTGTCCTATCAATATTACCAGACGCAGTTGAGGGTGTCATTCCTCAGAGCCAGGAAGCCTGGGCTCCAGTCTGATGGGCATTAGCTCTGTGACCTTGGGCAGATCTCTCAATTCTTTAGGATTTATGTCCCGTTCTGTGAAAGAGCAGATGATGTGTCAGGCCCATGGCCAACCTTCTGGGACCTATATTTTGAGCCTATGAGACATTTAGGGAAAGAAATTCTGTGAGAGGTGGGTGAAGGGAGCAGTGAATTCTGGCTTTGAAGCCTCAAGTTCCCCACATGTGACGAGGCACTCCCTTCCTGAGCTGCACCCTTTACCGTAAGTCTCAGCAGTCTTCGAGAGAGGGCAGGCTGAGCAAGCTCATGGAACCTGCCAGAACATCTTGGTGAACAGTTCCGGAGAAGTCAGGGGCTATGTCTTCCTGTCAGGGAGCCTGGTTTCCGGTGTGAGGAACAATGAATCATGATCCCTCTACCCAAGGGGCTATGGGGAGTCACCCTGATTTGCTAATAATTTTTAAATGACTCTGAGCCACCTCAGAGGACTGGCTTTACTTTCCTGAAAGTGCTGATTACAGAGTTACCCTGTGGTTTCATAACTGGACAAAATACACATTAGAGAGAGAGAGAGAGAGAGAGAGAGAGAGAGAGAGAGAGAGAGAAAGAAACCTGGCTTCATAAGGTTTCTATCAATTAGAAAAACTTCCACCAACTACGGTATTTAGATTACTCCCTTTCCCCCCCTTCCTCTCATTCCAGATACTTTTCCTTATCTGTCCCCGAGTGCCTACCTTTACCCATTCAAGAACCTTCTCTAGCTAATCCCGGCCACCTCATTCCTACCTTTCTGCATTTCTGGCCTGTGTGGTTGGAACCTCTTTCCAACCCTTTCTCCACAGGAATTAGTCTCTTCTTCCCAGAAGGACTGTCATTTCCACAAGGGCAGGGCAGGGCAGGGCAGGGCAGGGCAGGGGTTGTGCTATCTACCTCATCTGCATGCCCTCCAGGCTTGGGCTGGGTACACAGGAAGGGCTGCCCTGGTACAATGTTCTTCTCACCTGCCGCTGGCCTGTTCCTGAACAGGGTTGGAACTTCCCGTCCTCATCCAGTCTTGGAGGTTACATTAAAAAAAAAAATTCTTTATGTTGAAAGTATTACACAAGTTCCCTCTTTTATCCCATTGACCCCCTCCAGCCCACCACAACCCCCACACCCTGCCCCAGGCCTTCAGCACCCTATTGTCTGTGTCCATGGGCTGTGCATATATGCATACAAGGTTTTTGGTTGATTATGAAGATTATATTTAAACCTGTCCAACATCCTGCTTTCTTCTTCACTTTGTTACACTAGCAGGTTGGGTTGATTCATCCTGCCCTGCTCATTCCCTAAGGCAGTGGTCAGCTTGCGAGCCACATGTGGCTCTTTGGCCCTTTGAGTGTGGCTGTTCCACAAAATACCACGCCCTGGGGGAGTCTATTTTGAAGAAATGGCATTAGAAGAAGTTTAAAAAATTTGGCTCTCAAGAAATTTCAATTGTACTGTCGATATTTGGCTCTGTTGACTATTGAGTTTGCAGACCACTGCCCTAATTGTGTGTCAGGGCTGGACCTTTTTTCTGATTAGGATAACATCAGAGTTTGACTGGTGGGCAGCCTTTCCTTAAAATTGGAAAAAAGAAATGTAACATTACCCAAAACTAGTGCTTATCTACCTTGTTCTATTTTTGTGGAGCAATTAGCATTCTGTTGCTATGAAGGCCGCCAGTGTCACTAGGATGTCTAATTGCAGGGATATATTAGAGCACTTTTGATTTTCTTTATTCTGTCAGCAAGCTTCATTTTGATTATATGGGTGGAAAAGCTAAACTTTTAAAAAAATTAAATCAATGTGGATATTAATTATCACCAACACTTTAGCAGGAAAACTCATTCAAGAACACCTCCTGCACTTACGTGGGCAGCCTGAGAAGTGGACTCTGGGAACCCAGCTGCAAGGGATGAAGGCCCATGGACATTCCTCCTTCCCACCAAGGACAGTGACCAGCATGGGACAAAGGAGCCAGTATCATTCATTCGCTCATTTTTTAAATTGTGTGTCTACTAAGTACTCACACATAAGAGCACAATGTTTCAGTCTGTATATCCATTTATGTTTATATTTATATTCTATTTGTTTTCCACATAGACTTTGGATTTCCCAATTTTAAAAATCACTATATAGCACACACCTGGTTAACCAGCCCCTTTTGGAGTTCATGTGTAGTTGGACAGCGAGAGGAAAATTTCACCTTCTACACCCGAGGTGCCAGCCACAAGGAACCGTCTGCTGTTCCCCGGACGTATGCTTTTCTTGGAGGTCGTGCTTGGTGCCAACCCCATAAAGCGCCTTGGGGTCTGGCTGATGCTGAATCATCAACGGGAATTGAAGGAGCCATCAGGCTCTGAGGTGGGAAGGCACCTTAACTAGCGTGGGGGTCCTTGTGTGACTGGCTGACTTGGCTAAGGAAAACACTGCTAACTGCAACGTAGGCTTTGGCATTTGGCTTTGAGTCCAAGAGGGAGCCTAGGGTCTGTTTGATCTTAGGCACAGCAAGTAACCAAGGTTTCATCTTACTCACGGACACCTGCACGTTTATAGGCAGACGAGGCTCATTTGAAATGGTCATTGAATCCAGGCAAGATTAGAAAAACCTTTTTGATGTTACCTTGAACTTTGTTGTCCCAATAGGCACTAGGCAAACCTGCTTCTCTCCCAGGTTCTTGTTAAAAGGGTACACATTGTTTTTTCTTTTGTTTTGTTTTCGCTCAGTTTGCATTTTGTATTTTTATCAGTTCTTCCCCAATAAATGGCATCATTCATAACATGGCTCCTACCACTTACCGTATTTTTCGGACCATAAGACACACCGGACCATAAGACGCACCAGTTTTTAGAGAAGGGAAATGAAGAAAAAAAGATTCTGAAACAAATAGTGTCCTAAAATATTTTATGTGCATTAAAACCCAACATCACAGTCATAAACACATGTAATCAACCCTGTAAAGTAAACAGCAGCATTTAGAACCATTTTAGAGCCGGGCAAGCACACAGAGACCACACAGAGCCGGGCAAGTAAAAAAACTTTTTTTTTAAAGTATATGTGTAGGCTATATTTGGACCATAAGACTTCTGGGGGGAAAAAAGTGCGTCTTATGGTCCGAAAAATATGGGTACATTAAAAAAAAAAAAAATTCAACACACACTTTGCCCTGAGTGATACAATTTCTGTGTTATCTTTATATCCAGTTTTTTATAGAAGCAGAAGACTGCCTATTTTCAAGACTTAAAACAGCATTTCCTACCAATTTGGCTACTGTTTTGCTCTTTGCTTTGGTTGTTTCCCAAACATAGGCAGGCATCAACAGATTTGCCCTCAGGAAGCTGCTGCGGATGTGGAAAGACTATGAAGACAGCGGGAAGCCAGAGAGGGAGGTGCTGCCCCTCCCCGGGCTCGCCTGCCCAGTGTAGGCTTGCTGGGTTGGCAGTGCCTGATCCACCTCCAGGCCTGGAGGCTCTGCTCATTTGGGCCCGGGGCCAGGGCTGCAGCAGAACCGTCACCTCGTTCATCTCTCACTTCTAACCCAGAAGTTCTGTTCCATATGAATGAACTAAAGGCAGAACCCCATTTCCTTTAGAAAGTCTCCTGTTTATCCTGCACTTGGCATGTGGAGATTTGTGGAGGTTGGTGAGGAGAATCTGACCAGAGTGCATGGAATAATCCGAAGAGTAGCTCCTGAGGTGGCCACTAGAGAATGGGAATGGTGTGGGTGGCTCTTCAGAGAGGGTGGAATTTGGGATGCCTACCAAGCCTTTCTCTAGGAAATGGACATCGGTAGACCTCCGTCCGTTATACTAGCCTGGCAAAATGAATCTGTCAGGGCCACGATCCCCTTTAGAAGGAGGCCCAGGGTTCATTCCCTTCCATTGGGACAGGGATGGCGTTGTGCTGGGAATTAATGTGATGATTACCTTTCGAGCTCCGAGGGCTCAAGGGAAAAGAGGGATGCTGGATGGAGCAATGGCCCTTGTCAAGCTAGAATAAGAAACCACAAATATAACAGGAACAAATAATTTTCTTTAAAAAAAATATATATATTTTATTGATTTTTTTACATAGAGGAAGGGACAAAGATAGAGAGCTAGAAACGTCGATGAGAGAGAAACACCGACCAGCTGCCTCTTGCACACCCCCTACCGGGGATGTGCCCGCAACCAAGGTACATGCCCCTGACTGGAATCGAACCTAGGACCTTTCAGTCCACAGACTGACGCTCTACCACTGAGCCAAACCGGTTTTGGCTAATTTTCTTTTTTTACCCTGATTGGAAAACTACTTCCTTGATGGATACCAGGAGCCCATGGTATCTTTGTTATTTAAAATATCACCAGGAAGTAGGGATTTTCCTTCTTTTTCCCTCTCCATGTGCTCAATCCAGCCTTAGAGCATTTTGTCAGCTTGCCTTTTGTAACAGATACTGGTCCGTGTTTTGTTCTGGTACACACCTCCGGCCCCTCCTAGGCGTTACTCACCTGAAATTGGAGACCACTAATCACTGTCCTGATAAGTGCCCAGTGGCTTCATGGTTTGCAGTGTGCCTTCCTTTAATTCTGTTTAGTTCATGCAACTTCATACCAGTATATTTAAATATTTTCCATGTATTCAGAATCATGAGGGTATACAGCATCACATGCAAAAAAGGACTACATGATCCAATCCTAAACTCCAGGAAGCTTACAGTTTCCCCAGGAAGATAATATACTTACATGAAACAATCTGAGACTAGTCAAGTTGAAAGAGCTATAGTTGGTAGAGTCCTTGTTGGACTAATTAGAAGTTCAAATGCTCAAATGAATGATCCAGTCAGAGTTCTAAGACTGGTGAGGAAGGAGAGAATCAGAGATCGCTGTAGTTTTTTTTAAAAAATATATTTTTATTGATTTCAGAGAGAAAGGGAAAAGGAGAGATAGAAACATCAATGATGAAAATCATTGATTGGCTGCATCCTGCAACCCCCCTCCCCCCCCCCAACTAACGATCGAACCAGCAATCCAGGCTCAATTAGGACCATGACCCTTGGCTCATAGGTCGACGCTCAACCATAAAGTTATACTAGCCTGGCAAAATAGCTGCAGTTTTGAGGAAAGACTTAACTAGAAGATGTAGGCCCTTATTTAGTTCTTGAAATTCTATTTAGTTTAAAAATATGTTTTTATTGATTTTAGAGAGAAAGAGAGAGGGAGAGAGAAAGATCAGTTGGCTGCCTCCTGCATGCCCTCTACCAAGGATTGAACCTGCAACCTGGGCATGTGCCTTCACCCGGAATTGAACTGGTGACCTCTTGGTGCATGGGACAACACTCAACCAATGGAGCCACCAGCCAGGGATAGTTCTTGGCATTTTAAAATGGGTTATACTAAGTTTATGTGGGCATTTCAGGATCAGGGAAAATTAGAAGAAACTAGAGGATCAAGAAGAATTCCTTAGCTTCTGATAGAAATGAGACATTGGGTTGAGGGAGAGAACTCTCAAGACAGGTAAGAATTAGTAGAAAGAGGGGGCAGAGATGGAACATGGACTTGAACAAACAGCCCGTTTTATTTGGACGGTGTGAGATGGTTTCCAAACAAACACCCCTGCCCTTTCTCCAACCCATTCCTTTTTCAGTTTCCAGACTCTGACGTCATGACTCAGTGCAGCTGCAGTTACATATCCTTTCCTTTCCGCTTGACCCACCTCAGCTAAAGTACTACCACTTTCTTGGCACTCGAAGTGGGGTGCACTGCCAATGGAGCAGATGAGAGACTGAGTTTGGACTGTCAACCTGAGGGAAAGCTGAGGGCTACTGCATGGCCTTCGTGAGGTGGCCACTAGAGAATGGGAATGGTGTGGGTGGCTCTTCGGAGAGGGTGGGATTTGGGATTCCTACCAAGCCCTTCTCTAGGAAATGGACACTGGTAGACCTCCATCCTTCCTGAATCCGTAAGGACCACAGGACCTTTAGAAGGAGGCTCAGGGTTCATTCCCCTCCAGTGGGACAGGGTTGGCATTGTGCTGGGAGTTAATGTGATGTTGACCTTGCAAGCTCTGAGGGCTCTGAGGGAAAAGGGGGATGCTGGATGGAGCAATGGCCCTTGTCAAGCTAGAACAAGAACTACAAATATGTAACAGGAGCACATGGATTTTCTTTTTAACCCTGATTGGAAAACTACTTCCTTGGAGGATACCAGGAGCCCATGGCATCTTTGTTATTTAAAATATCAACAGGAAGAATTTTGGGTGGGCCCTGGTCTTTCCTAGGTGGAGGAATGGGCACAGGACTAATGAGGTTTTATTAAGCTGATTGCTGCAGGGCCTTGGAAATGGCACACTGTACCCAGAGCTCTGGAGCATTCCTGTAAGTTAATTCTCCTGTACCCATCTCTTCCAAGACAGGTTAGAGAAGGGGAGGGCAGATCCATAGAGAGAAGATCGTAGAGAGAGCCTGCTAGAAGAGCCCAAGTTGTTGGAAAACACAATTTCCTTTCATTATATTGCTTCTATCTGCATTATTATATTTCAATAAAGGGTTGCCATGGCTGGTCACCACTTTAGTTGCTCTGGTCTGATTGTGATAGTATACCAGAAGAGGTGACCTCTGTGACTAAGCTCAGATAGGCTGTTTGGTTGCTTACCAGCAAATAATTGCACAATCCAGGTCTGACAAAATTTGGCTAACTGCTGAGCCTGGATGACTTTCTTTGTGGAATTTTGGGATAAGAGAAAGAAAAAAAAGGCAATTCATTTATTTGCTAATCTTGTGAGAGGCACGATAATTAAAAGGAGGGGCTTTAGATTCAGTACACTCACATCTTGTGTCCCTTGCTTAACAGCTGTATGTCCTAGTCCAAGTTTGCAGTTTCTCCAGACTCAGTTTCTTCATCAGTAAAATGGGGATAATAATAGAAACCTAAGAGTTGCTTTAAGAACTATATGTGGCACATGGTAAATTTTGGCCAATAGTAATTATTATTGTTTATGTCTAAGATTTGGCTAGGGAAGTTATTTGGTGGATTTAATGAGATGGGCCAGTTGGGGGAAAAAAAAAAAAGCATTATGATATTTGTTAAAAATAAAAAAAATAAAAAAAAACACTGGGTAGGGAGATGAGTAGTGTAGATGCCCTTAACCTTACCCATGCTGACCACACTTGACATGAAGCTCTGAGCACTGACTGAGGCGGGCTAACTGGCTTTCATCACTCAATGACCAATGAGAGCACAGTGCTCTGTCTTGCTGGTGGATAACACTGAAGGTTTGAGTTGGAAACTATAATATATGCATTCAAAAATATTTACTGGTGCCGAAACCGGTTTGGCTCAATGGATAGAGCGTCGGCTTGGGGACTGAAGGGTCTCGGGTTCGATTCCGGTCAAAGGCATGTACCTTGGTTGCGGGCATATCCCCAGTAGGGGGTGTGCAAGAGGCGGCTGATCGATGACTCTCTCTCATTGATGTTTCTAACTCTCTATCTCTCTCCCTTCCTCTCTGTACAAAATCAATAAAATATATTTAAAAAAAATATTTACTGGTTACCTGCCATATCCTGGGTACTGTTGTAGGAGCTGGGGATCTATCAGTGAGCAGTCAATGTCCTTGATCCCATGCAACATACACGGAAGTACTTATATATAAGTAAATCAACAAGGTAATTTCCAATGATGATAAGGCTATGGGGACATCTTTTCTTCCAGACTCAGGTACTGAAGAATTTGCCATAGCCAAGACTCTGGATGATGTTGAATGTGGCTTTCAAGGCCACCAGGGCTGATTCCATTGTGCCTACCTATGCACACATGGAACTCCAGGGCAAAGCTTCTGGCTTGTGAGACACAGCCCTGCTCTCCCTTGCCCCCAATACAGAGAATCTCTAAGCATGGGAGAACCTTGGAAAAAATCCATTTTCCCTCCTCCTGGGATTATATTAACAGCACTTACATCCTAAAGGGCGCCTTTGCAATAAATTTCATGCTTCCAACCAACTCAGTACTTTCCCGTCTCTCCCACTTGTGCAGGTCTCTGTGCTAGTTGAAGGCTTAAAAATGTGTAGAATCCTTGAGAATACATGCTTATTAGTCAAACAGAAATATGTTCCCCCTTTTTGCCCTCCATTGAGAAAAGTATCTCTGGAAACATACACCAATCAATGCCAAATGCCTGGGAGCCAGGAAGTGATGCTTTAAAAACCACTAAAGTTGGGTTTTCATCCAAAGTGAAAATTTGGGAGCTGGCTCTCTTGAGCTTTGGATCTGTGATACAGGAAGCTGAGTGGGCCCTGAACTAAGAGGTCAGGGGAGCCTATGTTCTCTGGAAGTTAGTCATATGACATGGGGCAAATTGCTGAATGTCTCTGGGGATCAGTTTCCTCATCTGTGCAATGGGACAATTCAAAGATTGTTGTTGTGGGGCTAAAACAAGGTAATGATTATTTTCCAGTGCCTCAGCTGTGAAGCAAGCAGGCTTTCAGCAGAACAGGGGTCAGCTAGAGGGGTGGGCTAGGGCTAGAGGGATTAAGAGATGAGTGGTATCTGGGGTGTCAGAATCTTAGAGGGCACAATGACTTTCAGTATGAGCCAGCCTGTGTCGGTGTCCACAGGGTCATTCCGGTATCCAAGGGGATGTCTGAGGTGAAGCAGTTGGGGCTAATGAGCAGGGTGCTAGTTCTAGGGCCTAGTTCCAGTGAGTGGGAGGTAGAGATTTAGCCAGCAGGTGAGGCTAAAGGTAGAATGTGCCAGGTTTCTGAGAGTGGGCTAGTGCAGGCTGGGTAAGGAGTCTGGGGCAAAGCAAGATGGGTGGGGGTTCAGTTTTAGCTTTGTTAAAGGGATCATCAGAAACCCAATGTCTGTCCTATGCCAAAGGTTGCTTTTCTAACTGCTGAGACTGGGCTATGACCTCCTCTTTCCTTGAGAAATATGTTCTTGATTTGACAACCTTGTTCACAGCAAACGAATGGCACTTGAAGGAAATGAAAGGCTTGTATATCTAGTACTTAAGACAAGGGCCCTTTTCCTTTTACCCTTCCCTTAAGCACCACGGCCTTTGTAAACCTTCTTGACCTCAACCCAAGTTGGGCATTGACAAATTTACTGAAAACACACATTCATTGTCTCACTCTCTCGGGCTAAAAACTGAAATGAAAGCAAAATAGACTTCTCAGAACAAGGAAAAACCTTGTTTGTAAGGAGCATGAAATTCTTCGAGTGAGAACTAAAGAAGGGTGTGGACTGGCTTGCCCTGGAGGGTTTGTGAAGAAAGCAGACCATAGCTGCTGTGCTTGCTTAGTTCAGGGTGACTAAAATCCATCAGTGACATCAATCAAGACCCAAGGTAACTTTTTCTTCTTAAACATAAAATTCCTCACCGAAAATGGTTTGGCTCAGTGGATAGAGCATCGGTTTGCTGACTCAAGGGTCCTGCGTTTGATTCCGGTCAAGGGCATGTACTTTGGTTGTGGGCACATCCCCAGTAGGGGGTGTGCAAGAGGCAGCTGATTGATGATTCTCTCTTATCGATGTTTCTAACTCTATCCCTCTCTTTTCCTCTCTGTAAAAAACCAATAAAATATATTTAAAACAAAACAAAACAAAAAATTTCTTGATAACCTAGATTATTGAAAAGAAATGACAAATATTTGACATATTATCTATGCGTTTACTCATTTGTATGCAAAAATCTATTTTGTAATTGCACGTGAGTAACATCATCTTTTGCATGACAATATTGCTTTAATAGTAAGTTTCTTCTTCTATGTCTATTTTTAAGTTTGCATGCTCAGTCCTCAAGCCACAGCCACAAGGCTGGACAAACTCACCTTCCATATCCCCTAGAACCCTTTGTCTCCTGTGTCTGCCAGAGGCACCTGCAGATGTGGTGGGCTACCTGCACGAAGAAGACTTGAAAAAGAATGTGGAGCAACAAAATAAAATAATAATGGATTATAATCCAAAGTGTAAAATAAGTATCTATGAGTCCATACTAATATAAAGGAATGATTAAATAAATAAATGGGACAAAGAGATAAAACTCCTGAGCAGAATTCTAAATAACAGGTAGATATTCCACCCTCAAGAAGGTGGAACATAACTGTATTAATTTTCTCTGGCTGTGGTAACAAATTACCACAAACTTGGTGATTTAAAATAACAGAAGAGTGGCCATTATCAACAAGACACACAATGACAAGTGTTGGGACTTCTTTAAAACGCCGAGGGACGCGGGAAAAATTGTTAGAAATCAGGACTGTCCTGCCAACACCTGGATGATCTGGTCACCTTACTTTAGGTGACTTATGCACGCGGTCCTAAGGTGGTTAGGCTCTGATTCTGATTGGCTGCCGAGGCTTTCTGATGGGTGGGGCAAGTGGGGTTGCTGTGGAGTTGTTTTAAAACTTGCAAGTTTGTCTCTTTCTTGGGATTCTTTCTTGCTGAAGATACTCCGGTTCCCCTTTCTTTTTCCTACTAAAGCCTAAGGAGACTGCAACCAACAAAAGCCCATTTTGGTGTGTCTCTGCTGGCACCATTTAAGGCCTCCTCCTGGCACGAAGAACCCTCCTCTTCTTTAGGCCTTTCTTCCTCCTCAGAAAAGGATACCAGGAAAAGCACGTCCTTGGCCCAGAAAGCCAAGGAGGAACTTCCGTTATGAACAAGACAGGGGGAAGCTGGCTGGGCCCCTTATGACCCAACCTCAGAGGGAAGAATTGAACAGGCGCTACATCAGTGTTGGAAGGGAGCTGCAGGCAGGTCCTCTAAGGGTTGGGAATCAGAAGTTGGGAAACTTGGGGCCTGGGGTCTGTGATACAACTGTTTCTTAGCTACCATTGTTTACCTTCTCTAGGACTCAGGCCAGCTTAACTGTATTAGAACCATCAGACCAAAGAGAAAGAAACATGGGGCATTAAAGAGGTGAACCTGAGACCTAAAGCGTGAGCTGCAGGCATTCCTTAAGTTCAGATTGTCTCCCCCCTGAACAAGGGGGCCAGCAGCTCCTATTCCGGTGCCTCTGAGCACCAGGCAGTGTCTTCCAGATGCCATTGCAGTAACTGCTCTTGGGACTGTAGATGCCACGGTGCCTTGGACTCTGAGTTGATGAAGATCTAGAACTCTACCCCAGTCCTCCTCTGAGCCAGCTTTTAAGGATCTAGATAGCTTTAGATTAAGAAGGTGCTCAGAACTTGGCCAACTATCCCTACGGGCAGGGCAACATCCAGCTCAGCTTCATCACCACAACAGCCTCTGGATGCTCTGACCCCATCTATAGAGGGTGGCGTGCACCAGCGGCCTCTCCTGGCTCTTCGGAGTGGGAGAAGCATGTGGGCGCTCTCCTTTTCCTGCTCCTCCTGATTTGGCTGTTCCCCAAGGGGGCTGGGAGTCCTATATCATAGCCACCAAATAGTGGGGTCCTGGGTCAAGGCCACACACCTAGAAGAGGACTGGAAGTTACATGTCCTTTCAACCCTGAGCATTTAAGTGGCACAGCCTTGCAGCAGGAGCAGGAAAAGCCAGTCATTGTAATGGAGTTTGTATGCAATTGGCTGGGCTCCTGCCTCTAGCTTTCCCTTCTGTGCCCCTATGCCAGTGGGAAGTGTTCATCGGCCTCTTACTATGAGCAGCTGTGTCCCTCACCCCTGCTGTCCTGTCAGATGAAACCAGTTTCTCCAAAGTGGAATCTGAACAAGCATGAAAGATATACCCAAGAGACCAGGGGCTTGCATTCCACCCCCCCACCACGCCCACAGTTTGTGTGTGTCAACTTCTAGGTGCCTGGGGCTGTGCCTACTCAGGGAGTTGGGCAGTCTGCTCTCTGGGCACGCTGGGCCAGGCTGCTGCACTCCTCAGCTTGGGCCCCTCACTTGTCCACCACTCTGCCCGGCTTCAGTCCCCAGGGGACAGTTGCCACCTCCCACTGCCAATGGCCTTTTCATTCGAGGCCAAAAGTTCAGTAAAACTATAAGCTTCAATAAGAGGATAAAACTGTTAAAAAAAGAAAAAAACGAAAAAACGAAGGCGCTCAGCAGAACTGAGGGTGGCACAGATCTTTGCCTCAGGTTCAGGGTGTTGGTTCCTTTTCTGGGCAGTAGGTGACTAAGATGGAAGCTCTTGTAATTAAACATCTAATAATTAGACCAAATATCCCTGGCATGAAAGCGGAGAAGGATCAAGAGGCCATTATTGGCTGCAGCTGGGTCCTGAAGAACCCTTAGGACCACAAATCCCTAATAATGAAGCCTGGGGAATGCTGCCTCCTGTCACTGAGGTGCTACCTGGGTACCAGACTGTTAGCAAATATGAGTGGAAAACTTGAGTATTCATGTAAGCTTAAAGATCACTCTTCTAAGACTCAGCATGCCATGAACTAAATTTAATTAAACCAAGCCCTGGCCGGGGTGCTCAGTGGTTAGTGTGTTGGCCTGCACACCAAAGGGTCTTGGGCTTGATTCCTGGTCAAGGGCATGTACCTTGGTTGCAGGTTCCCTAGTCCAGGTAGGGGTGCATGTGGTAGGCAACCAATCGATGTGTCTCTCAGGTTGATATTTCTCTCTCTCTCTCCCTCCTACTCTCTAAAAATCAATGGAAAAAATATCCTCAGGTGAGGATTAAAAACGTTTAATTGAACCAAAACAACTACTTTTTTCCCTTAACTGGGCAGGAGTTCAACATTTCTTGCCAATTCCAATGGCTTTTGTGATCAGCTATGCTTCTGTGAAATTTGTCACCAAGAGGAAACATGTCACCAGCTCCAGCATTTCATGGTGACATGTTTCCACACATTTGTCTTATTCTCCCCTACAGACCATATTATCTCTACTGTAGAAAGGAGGAAATGTCTTGTCAGCTGGGGCTTTTTCAAAGCAACATAACTACTTACTGGTGGAGGAGAGATTTAGGCCTTCTGCTCAGTTAGCTGGCCTTTGTTCCCAAATGCTGGGAACCACGTGAATTCCATTGTGGCCTGACTCCTTCTGACTCCAATAACTTGGTCTTTTTTGGCTGCTTGATTGCTGCTGTCCTAACTTATAAACAAGGAAGTAGGCAACAGCTTCTGAGAGTTTCATGGACTCCACTTCAGCAGTGAGTTTTCATGAAGTTAGGGTACACCAGCTAAACCACTCCTGTGGGTGCAGGAGCTGACATCCAGCTGGAAGTGAGATACTAATTGAATTGCTTGAAGCAGCCCCCAAACAGAACCAAAGGGCAGCAGTGCAGGGATCTTAAATGCAGGGGAAGTAATGCTTTTTGTGGAGAACTTAGAAAATGCCTCTAAGCATGCATCCTGCAGATCACATTACAATGGAGTATTGTGATCCTGCTATAAACACATCTTTAAGTCCCCTTTTGCTGCAGGAAGACCACAGTCCAACTCTTAAGTGCTTAGAGCTAGACACCGAAAATCATCCTGTATTGGTCACCAGCCTGGCTCTCTGCTCTAGTGTCTGCAAGTTGCCATTCCTTTTTGTCATTGCTGCCAGTCAAGACAGTCATTGCAACAACTGTATAAGTGAGCCTTTGACAGCTAATTCTCAGTGAAATAACAATATAAAGATTGTCATAAAGCTAAGCCTTTCAATTACCTTTTATTTCACATTGGCATTAGTATTGCCTTATGAGATTGAATAGAGGGTAGTCTTCACATATCAAAGGCTATAACCCGATGTTCCTCAGTCTTGCCACACCCAACTCAGTCTTCCACTTTCTTGGTTATATCCTAGACACACTGTCAACCAGCAACTGCTCTCACCTTTAACATTTGGTTTCAAGGATCCCTCCTCTGAGAATAATTTACTTTTCTGGCTCCCTGGCTTTGGTACCCACACTACAGAATTCCCTGATCACCTTGGGTCTGCCTATCCATTTGACCCTATGACTCTGTCTTTATTCCCATCTCTCTCTTTGGCTTCACTTCCTTCCTTGTTTGGTTTAGAATCGGTGGTTTATCATCCTGTTTATCTTTCTCCTGTTACATTTTCTTGGCACAATCACAGCTGCTGTTGAACCCAACTATTCACGTTAGTGGCAGCTGAATGTGGCTGGGGAAAATCGCCCAAGGGCTATTCTTTCCCATTAAAATATCATGACCCTTTACCTTAAATGGTTACTCACCACAGCCCAGCCACCCCACTATGTTCCCATAGTAAGTTTGCTTTTCAACTCAGCAAGGTGGCTATTTTATACTCTTTTAAAACCTCATGCCTTTATTTGCCTTCTTCAGCTGGTAAACTTCACCTTGAAATTCAAAGAGAATGGAAGGATTTGGGCAGAAATGCCTATAAACTGATCTACAAACCTCTTCACACCCATACACCCATTTTCCATTCCCCCCCTTAATACAGAGGGAAACCTGCCCATCTTTGCCTGGATCCCTCCCCTTCTAAACAACTACACTCATCTTCTTTCATGCATTAATTTTTCATCTCCTGGATCCATTTCCCCATAAACAAATACCCAAAATATCTGCCACCTTAAAACAAAATCAATTCACCCTTGATCCTGCATCCTCCCACCATCTGGGATCTCTGTTCCTCTCAGTGAACACCTTCTGGAGAGTTGTCTTTCTCCCTGTCTTCACTTGGTCACCTCACATTTGCTCTTTTGCCCACTCTTCTCTGGATTCTGCCTCTAGCTTTCCACTGAAGCAGATCTGCATGGGTCACTGATAACCTCCATGCTGCCAATATAATGGCCACTTCTGTGTTCTTCTCTTACCAGACTGCTTATCAGCATCCAACAGGTTTGCCCTCCCTCCTTCTGTTGGGAAGTCACCCCTTTTAGCTTTCCTGACCTACCCCTTTCCAGCCTCCTTTCTCCATCTCAACAGCATATTACCCAGTGTCATCAATATACTGACAACTCCCTAATTCATATCCTCACCTTTGACCTCAACATGAAACCCCAGATTCCAGTATACAGACAGACTCAAGATGCCTTCACCAGGTTGTCTACTAGTATAAGCCATCTCAAATGTTAACTTTCCAAAACAGACCTAAGGACTCCTCCCCAAACTTGTTCTTCAGTGTTTCCTATTTTGGTAAATGGTAAATCATCATCCCACAAAGTTGTTCAAACCACAAATCTACAAGTCATTCTTCTTATAAGCATGCATAAAAAGTAGTGCTTCATTTGGGATTTCTCAAATTCCTTATCATTAACAATGCCTATGAGTCATTCTTGATTTCTCACTTTCCCCTCATTCACTTATCTCTAATCTGTCAGTAAACAATCAATATGACTTCCACGGCATATTCAGAGATGGCACTGGGCTCTATCTCCACTGGCTCAACCTTATCTAGCCAGCATCTCTCTCATGGGCATCTGCAATCTGCTATAGATTTTTAACAAAATCCCACTTTTATTTTCTTCAATATTTTTACAAGCCTTTAAAAGGCTTCCCACTGACTTAGAATAAAATCCGAAGCCCCGCAGGGTATATTCGGCCTGATACAATCTGGCGATCAGCTGTCTCCATCCCTCATGCTGCTGCTTCATTGATCTCTTTTTAGCTTCTTGAACTTTTTTATTTTTTAAATATATTTTATTAATATTTTACAGAGAGGAGGAAGGGAGAGAGATAAAGAGCTAGAAAAGTCGATGAGAGAGAAACATCGACCAGCTGCCTCCTGCACACCCTCCACTGGGGTTGTGCCCGCAAACCAATGTACATGCCCTTGACCAGAATCGAACCCGGGACCTTTCAGTCCACAGACCGACACTCTACCACTGAGCCAAACCGGCTTTGGCTTCTTGAACTTTTTAATTCCGTCTGTTACCATGTCAGTCTCTCTGTCTTGGGCTCATCATATTGCTTATGTCTTGCTGTTTACTTTTCACCTTTCTCAATCTGTAATTATCTTATTTATTGCTTTATGTATTTTATAGTTTTTCTTTCCCTTAAATTAAAGCTTATTTCTTTTCCTTAAATATAGATGCTCCAAGTGGGCAGAGATCTTGACTTTCTTGCTCACTACTGTATTTCCAATGCCCAGAACTATGATGGAAGCATGGAAGGCCCTCAGTAAGCATTCATTACAATTCACTTGAGTGAGTGAATAAATGAGTATGCATTGAGGCCTCAAGGGTAGATAATGATCATATCAACTCAGATCTACCTATCTGTTCTATTATATGCTAGGCTTTGTGCTGTTTAGCTTATTCATTTAATCATCACTCTACCCTCCTGAGATGGGTTCTGTTGTCATATTCATTTACCAGATGAGATTGACGGAAGTTTTATGACTTGACTACTTATCATTGTATTCTTAAATCCAAAGTGTGTGGTAAGTGTTGGTGCTGCTGAGGGAGGGAAGAAGGTATGTGAGCTGAAACCGGTTTGGCTCGGTGGTAGAGCGTCAGTCTGCGGACTGAAAGGTCCCAGGTTCGATTCTGGTCAGGGGCATGTACGTTGGTTGCGGGCGCATCCCCGGTGGGGGATGTGCAGGAGGCAGCTGGTCGATGTTTCTCTCTCATCGACGTTTCTGGCTCTCTCTCTCTCTCCCTTCCTCTCTGTAAAAAATCAATAAAATATATTAAAAAAATAAAATTAAATTAAAATAAAAAAAAACATTAAAAAAAAAAAAAAAAGAAGAAGGCATGTGGCTCATCTTGCGACTGAACCAAAGTCCATGTGGTTTCAGCTTCAAAAGACCAAAAGTCAATATCAGTTTGGAGCAAGAAAAGGTTTATTGATTGAGAAGGCACCAACAGAGAAGATGGGAGGCATAATGACATCCACCTTGCTCGCTGCACGAGGTTAAGGGGCTGGGGGAACAGGTGTGCAAAAGTGTTGGTGGGACAAGTTTTAATTGGAGGCCCTTGGAAGTTAGTATTCATGGTAAAGGTGTGTCAACACAACTGGGACAATGGATCCTTGGTTTCTGAGAGCCGTCTGATATTTAAGTTCCAGTTGTGTCCTGGTCATCTGGTTCCATGGGTGGGTGAGACTTTGGTTCTGGGTGCTGGAGGAAAAATTTCTCTCCTCTCTGCCTACCCTGGCTGCATGACTTGTGGTCTTGGTTTATTGTCTTTGAAAAGCAACTCTGTATCTCATCAAACAGGATAGGACTATTTGGAGCTAGTCGTTTGGTTATAATCTTCTCCAACTACACATCAAGCGGAAGGGAGGTCTCCGGTGCCATGGAAAAAGATGTGCATCTACATTATCTCTGAGTGAGGCAGAGACCAGGCTCTCATTTGCACCTCTTTGAAATGAAAGAAAATAAACCAGTGAGTGGCAATTAGGGTGAGACATTGTGGCTTCTTTGCTAAGAGTTGGCATGAGATATGGGGAGAGCTCTTGGTGGCAGGGACTCCCCATCCTGGGGAACCTCAGGAACTCACCTGTACACGGGTGAGGTCATTTACTTGTGCATCTGTAAAAATGCTGAAAGGCAGGGGTTAACCACAGGGTGCTTCTCCATGTCTTCTTGCCCCAGTCCATCTCAGCATGGTGTTCACTGTTCCAAAAACACCTGCCTGAGGGTGGGTGATGGTGTTTGCTTAGAAAAAGCCCCAGAAACCAGGCCTGACCTGGCAAACAAGCCTCTAGCATTAATGCCTGCACTTTGCAATCATGTGGCAGCTTTTGAAAGACACAGATGCCAGAGATTTTGCTTTAATTGGTTCTGGATGGGGACCAAGATTGCTATTTTTTTTTTTTTTTAAAGCTCTCAGGTGATTCTAATGCTTGGGGGAAGGAAGAGCCCGTCTGTGCATAGCTACTTTTTGCTCTTGTGGGAAAGCAGCCACAGATAATGTGTAAGTAAATGACTATAGCTGTGTTCTAGGAACTCCACTTATAGACACTGAAGTTTGAATTTCATACAATTGTCATGGAACAATGTTTTGTTTTTTTTCCCCTCCAGCCATTTAAAATATAAAAACCATTCTTAGCTTGTGCACCATCCACAAAAAGGCGGTGGGCTGGATTTGGCCTGCCAGCTCTCTGCTCCAAGAGAGCCACTCTTCAGTTGGATAAATGGTAAACGCTATCCTCACTTCTCCTCTTGAGCTTTCCCATTTCTCCACTGGGAATGACCTGCAAACCAGATCTCACCACAAGAAGTGTCAATCAAGATAACATTCTGTTTGATTTGCCTGTGCACGTCACCCTGAACAAAAGGTGCTTAAGTGCACACTTTGTACCTGTGATTGTTGGACAGGATAAGCCTTTGGTTTTTAATTCTTAGAGTCACGTATTTCCTCCTAGGAGCTGAGGACAGTGTGCCAGTAGCATGGACTGTGAACAGACACTCTTCCTCAGAATGAGGAAGGGGAAGCAGCAAGAGAAACTACAAGTATTTAGAGCAGACACAGTTAGATGATGATATGTCCCTAATTTCTGCTGTTTATCTTCCATGTCTTCAGAGGGGCCCCATGTTCGGGTCAATAGAGTAAACTATGAATAGTCTTAAGTCAAGAAATAGATACAGAAGAAATAGTCCCTTCCAGTTGTTGTCCAGTATGCCTGTTGGTGCCTGCATTTGTGGCAGCTCTGTTGGAACCAGGAGGGGAGTTAGCCTGGGCAAAACCCACTGAGCATGGGAGGAAGGAGAGGTGGAAGGAAGCAATCCGAATCCTTGATGACATTGTTTAGCTACTGAATGAACCACTGGAGCTGCCCTACTCTGGACGGATGACTTGTAATATAAGTTAAATTTCCTATTGTTTAAAATTTTTAAAATTGGGTTTTGTATTTTTTTTTTTATAGCTGGGAACATTAAAACTCGTAAAGACGTCTGGAAACATACATCCTCCAGAGCATTCAATTCTGGGTACATAATGGATTCCTAGTTTATCTGTTTCTATGAGTCTGGTTCAATTTTGTTCATTTATTTTGTTCTTTAATTTCCACATATAAGTGAAATCATGGTATTTGTTATTTTGACTTATTCACTTAGCATAATACTCTCTAGGTCCATCCATGCTGTTGAAAATGGTAGGACTTCATTATTTTTTATAGTCAAGTAATATTCCATTCATATATGTACTTAAAAAAAAAATCCTCACCCAAGGATATTTTTTCCACTGATTTTTTAAAAGAGAGTAAAAGGGAGGGAGGAGAGGGAGAGAGAGAAAGAAACATTGACTTGAGAGAGACACATCAATTGGTTGCCTCCTGCACATACCCCAACTGTTCTGGGGATCAAGCCTGCAACCCCAGTATGTGCCATTGGCTGGGAATCCAACCTTTGATCCTTTGGATAGGGTGACACTAACCATTTAGATAACTGGCTAGATCTATACCACAGCTTTTTTATCCACTATCTACTGATGAACACTTGGGTTATTTCTGTATCCTGGCTATTGTAAATAATACTAATGAACATAGGGGTGCACATATTTATTCTTTTGGATTAGTATTTTGAGGAACCTCCATACTGGTAGGGTGCATTCCTACCAGCAGTGCACAAGGGTTCTGTTTCCTCCACATCCTCACCAACACTTGCTGTTTGCTGATTTATTGGTGATAGCCATTCTGACAGGTGTGAGGGGATTAAAAAAAGAAAAGAAAGAAAACTGTCTTGAAAGAAGAGGAAGGAAAATGTTTCTTTTATCAGCATCCTTTTAAATACAATTATCCAAACCCTTCCATCCAACTTAATCTATTGCTGCTGTGAGACCAACATCATCAAATATCAGGTACTGATGATGAGAGGTTTCCATGTCATTTACAATACGAGAGAGAGAGAGAGAGAGAGAGAGAGAGAGAGAGAGAGAGAGAGAGAGAGAGAGGGAGAGAGAGAGAGAGAAGCAAGCAGTGTATATAAGGAGGGAATTCCTAAAGATAAAAATTGTAAATAACTCAACTTGATTTGGTAGACTAAATTAGTCTCAGGGGTAGATGCTTGGGCTCAGATAAATTGGAGAGTAAGCCATGTCCGGGAGGATATGGGAACCAGTTTCTGGCCCAAAAGTAATGGGCATTGTGTTAGAAGGTATTAACCCCTTATGGACCCATCACAAGATAATTCGTGTCTGCACTTACATTAATTTAAGTAGTTTTAAGGTCTGAGAGCAATGTTTTAAAATCCAGCAGGAGAAGTTAACTGTTCCTAGAAATCATCCCTGTTCTCTGGGCCAGATGCCAGGTACAGAAGATGCCCTATCTACTGGAGTCAGCCAGTGCCTGGCTCTGGGCCCTCAGAGATGATTTTTATGAAGACTGTGAAAAATAAAGGTCACCATGGCACTAAGGAAAGATTAGAGAGAGGATATAGGGCTCAGGAATAAACAATGGAATTATCAGTAGGTTTGTCCATGATGAAGTGTAGATATGAAAACAAAACACATTTTCATAAATTCCCATGAAAAGATAATATTCAATTGTAATTTCTTTTACAAGATCCCAGTGCAGTTCCATAGTGTAGCGTCTGCTTTACAAGATCCCAGCAATATTTATAAAGTAATGGAGTGCTTAATATCTTGAGTCATTTTTCTCAGTGCATCACATGTTAATGCTCCACTACTTACAAGCTGTGTGAACTTGAGCAAGTTCATCTCCTTATGTCTCTATTTCCACATCTGTAAAATGGGGGTAGTAAAGTATCTCCCTTTTAGGGCGGATGTGAGGATTAAAAAATAACTGCTACCATTTATTGAATTCTTAGCACATGACAATTATTATTCTAAATGCTTTATATGGATGATCTCATTAAAAAAATCTGTATGTGTTAATGAATGTTTATGTTTGTGTCAATGAATGTTTATTTAATGAAAGTAGAATTGTACAACATATAATACTTTGTAATCCACTTTTTCATTTAATAAAACAACTGGACACATTTTGTCATTAAATATTCTCATCTCTCATTTTTTTTTTAAAATATATTTTTTATTGATTTTGTACAGAGTGGAAGGGAGAGAGAGAGTTAGAAACATCGATGAGAGTCATCGATCAGCTGCCTCTTGCACACCCCCTACTGGGGATATGCCCGCAACCAAGGTACATGCCCTTGACCGGAATCGAACCCGGGACCTTTCAGTCCCCAAGCCGACGCTCTATCCATTGAGCTAAACCGGTTTCGGCCTCATCTCTCATTTTTAATGACTTCAAAGAATGGCATAATACTGATGTATTATAATGCAACCATTTCCCTTTTGATGGATATATGTGTAGTTTCCAGCTTTCATCTACTATAAATATTTTTTGAAAAGTATTTATTGATTTTAAGAGAGGAAGGCAGAAGGAGAGAGTGATAGAAACATCCATCTGCTGCTTCTTGCACCCCCCCACAAACCCGCGCCCCCCCCCCACCCCGCCCCCAGGATGGGACCCATAATGCAGGCACGTGCCCTGACTGGGAATCAAACTGGTGACATTCTGGTGCATGGGACAACACTCAATCAACTAAGCCACACCATCCAAGCTACTATAAACATTTTGATGAACAGCCTTAGGCTAAAACTTCTCCCATATTCATGATGATTTTCTCAGGATAACTTTCTAGAAGTGGAATAGCTGAATATGTATTTAAAAACAATGTCATATGCTCTTCAGGAGAGTTGTGTCCATTCACATTTCTGCTGTATTGAGAGGTCCCACCACTCCCCATTCTTTCACCAGGGGTGGCCTTCTGCCTAAATCATCAATTCGATGGTGGAAAAGTAGTGTCTTCCTGCTACATTAATACACATTTCTTCTGTTTTTTGGAGAGGTTGATCTTCACTTGGGCTGTCTTATATTTTTATGTACACCTTATTTCCTCAGGATAAATTCCTAGAAGTGAAATTGCTGAGTCAAAGGAAGTACTTATTTTTTATGGCTTTAATGGTGCCAAATTGCCCTCCAAGAATGTTTTGCCAAATTACACTTACTCTAGTAGAATAGGATAATTGTCATTTTCTCCAAACAACACAAATATTGTTTTTGTTATTTTTACAAATTTAGTTATGCACTATGTCATAACCAGAGGTCGAAATATCAGGGAACAGATGTCAGCCATAACAGATGTCAGGGTTCAGAGTCCTGGAGATCCTCTGCTAGTCATACATCAACCCTGTACTTGCTGGATCGTGGGGTGTCAGGGCAGGTGATGGAGTGGGGGGACAGGGGTCTTCTGGGCAGGAGCTCTTCACTGGCCAGGCTGAGGTAGCACGCTACTTGAATCGAGAATATGGCTTTACAAGCAACACCTGCTACATGTCATTCCTAGTCACAGCTCTAAAGTGTCTCTCATTATGAGGTTGAATGTCATTGACCATTTGGACTTTTTTTTTTTTTTTTTTTTTTTGCCAGTAACATGTTCATTTTCTTTGCCCCCTTTCTATTTTTTTTCTTTATACACTTTTTATATATTGATTGCCATATATATTGAAAATGTTTTCCCCTGTTTGTTATGTAACTTTCAACTTAATTAAGGTGTTTCCCCCCCCCCCCCCTTAAAATACTTTAAATGTTAATGTAGTCAATCTTTTTCTCTTTATGGGTTCTGCCTTCTTCTTCTTCTTTTTTAAAAAAATATATTTTATTGATTTTTTTTACAGAGAGGAAGGGAGAGAGATAGAGAGCTAGAAACGTTGATGAGAAAGAAACATCAACCAGCTGCCTCTTGCACACCCCCCACCGGGGATGCGCCCGCAACCAACGTACATGCCCTTGACCAGAATCAAACCCGGGACCTTTCAGTCCGCAGGCCGACACTCTACGACTGAGCCAAACCGGTTTCGGCAGGGTTCTGCCTTCTTTATCATGTTAATAAAATTCACCATACTTGCATAAGTGTACGTATATCTACTTATTTCATAAGTTTATTTTTATGCATGTCAATCTTTCTGTGACATACGTTTATATGGCAAAAGGTATGGGTAGAGTTGTTCCCTTTCCCCCAGTGGTTTGTCCAGGTGCTTCATACCATTTATTTGAGCTGATTTCACTATCATATCTAATTTTGTATGCACTTGGATCTGTTTCTGGTCTTTTCTATTCTGTTTTGCTGATTTGTTGATCTAGTTCTCTACCATACCACACTGTTCTTGGTCTTTTAGTTTTGTAGTCTATTTTAATATCTGATAGGGTGAGTACTAAATGAATCTCACTTGCAGATATTTCTCTGCTATTTTATGTTCTTTTCCAGATGTACTTCCAAATCATGATATCAAGTTTCAAGAAAATTCCATTGTATTTCAATTGGTGTAAAACAAACTTACTAATTATTTTGAAGGAATTGATATCCTTCCAACATGCATCTTTTTCTGAGCAGCACGTCTAGTATGCTATACTTCCTTGATTCTAAGACACCACCAATTATAAGCCACATCGTTAAATTTGATATACTTGCAAACACCAAAACAAAATGTTATGTTATATTCAGAACTTAGTAGTTCTTCTAAATCCCTTTGATCCATGGATAGTAATCACAAAGGCAGGCTCCTTTCCTCTCCCTCCCCAGCTTAAGCAGTGAGGAAATTTATTTATCTTACATGTTTGGAAGTTCTGAGGTCAAACATGCTTCAGGGCTGGTTGATTCAGCTACTTAACAATGTCATCAAGGTTCCAGCTTGTGTCCACTTTTCTACTCTGCCTCCCTGACTATCCTGGCTTCTCCTTCAGGCTGCTGGCAGGTAGGGGGTGGAACAGTTCTGGCCCCATGTCCAGATACAAAGGGGACATTATTTCTTAGAACGAGGAGTCTTCTAAGAATTCTTGGCTCTGTCTTTTTTTTCATTTCAAGGCTGAGATGATTAGCCCATTCTGAAACCAATCTCTGTTGGGGTATGGGGACCAGCATAATTATCTAAAGCCAAATACAATGTACTCTTGATGGGTGATGGTGGTGGTTATTCATAATTGGAAATCTTGGACCTTGGGCACTAAGAAGAGAAATGGGAGGGGCAACAAAGATAGCACGTAATTAAATTAAATGGCCTAGTTTAGTTAAACTGTTTTGAGTTAATATTGGAAATTAAAAATGTCTTCTGAAAGTCAGCTGGGAGCTTTAAACAGATGGATAATTCTTCATAACAGGCATGACTTGATCACTTCAATCTGTCCAAGTGTTAAATTCTAGAGTCTATTCTGAGGGACTATGTAATTGAGGTACTTTGTGTGTAGCAGGAAAAGTTCTAAATAACAGGTTTCTGCTTCAGTGCTCCATATAGCGTAATCTCTTTTCAAAGGTATTTTAATTGGTAATTGGGTTACAAATTTAAGAGTGAACGGCACTAAAAATGTAAATATTCAACTGAGATAAGTGTCAGATGAACAAATAACTTCTATGCATGGATAATTTCCCACATGTATAGCTAATAACATTTTAACTTAGTTCTCTGCCTGGTGAAATTTCTTTTGAGGCTGTCAGTAAGATATATTTTGATTTCCACAACATTAAAATTTGAAAAATCAAGTATCTTAGAAAAGAGGCAGAATAGAATGGTGGTTTATATACTATGTTGGGTCACAGAATCAAACTTCAAGTCCATCCTGATAGCAATTAACTGAAACTAATAGGATGCAATTTAAGAAGGGAAAAATGTCATGCACTTTATGTAATACTAGAGGTCCGATGCACGAAGATTCGTGCAAGAATAGATCTTCCTGCTGAAATCGGTTTGACTCAGTGGATAGAGCATCGGCCTGAAGACTGAAAGGTCCCAGGTTCCATCCCGGTCAAGGGCATGTACCCTGGTTGTGGGCACATCCCCAGTAGTTGGTGTGCAGGAGGCAGCTAATTGATGATTCTCTCTCATTGATGTTTCTAACTCTCTATCCCTCTATCTTCCTCTCTGTAAAAAAATAATAAAATATATTAAAAAAAAAGAATAAGCCTTCCTTCCCCTGGCTGCTGGCACCTGGGACCCTGGCCTTCGCTCTGGCCACCAGCTTCCATCTTCGTTCCGGCCTGGAGCTGCCTTCTGCTTTTGCGTGCTGCCCAGAGGCCTGGAGTGGCAGGGGTGGGGCAGAACTCCTGCTTCATTGCCATGCTGTGGCCATCTTTTTTTTTTATTTTTAAATATATTTTATTGATTTTTTACAGAGAGGAAGAGAGAGGGATAGAGAGTCAGAAACATCAATGAGAGAGAATCATTGATTATCTGCCTCCTAAACACCCCCCACTGGGGATGTGCCCACAACCAAGGTACATGCCCTTGACCGGAATCGAACTTGGGACCTTTCAGTCCGTAGGCCGATGCTCTATCCACTGAGCCAAACCGGTTCTGGCTTGTCACCATCTTTATTATGTCAATTTGCATATTCTTCCTTATTGGCTGTGGGTGGCACCGTCTTTGTCACAAAGTGATGGTCAATTTGCATATTCTGGCTTTATTAGATAGGATAAAATCAGTAATATGTTAGGGCTAACACTTAGTAACTGTAGACTTGAAAAATATTTGAGGGATTTTAATGACATCAAGTTCAATGTGAGCTATATAATGTAGTGGATAATAGCTAAACATTTCCAGACTTTAATTTTTTCACCCTGTATATTCCTCTTTCCCTTCCCTACATTAGGCAAGTAGTTTTCAGAAAGACTAATATTTTAGGGGAACAGTCCAAGGAGCTCAAAGGGAGAAGGGCAGAGTCAGGGGAGATTGGTATTCTCCAGGCTACAGATTTTTCCAGACTGACAGTGGGCAGAAGAGGAAGGGAGATAGCAGTTGGATCTGGGGTCTTCTCTTCAGGGCAGTTAGCTGGAAATGTCAAGACCCCAGAGAATGGCTGTGTGGGGACTCTATGCACTTTAGGTGGCCACAAATAAGAACCCCTTGCCCTGTGTGTGGCATAGTCTTAGCAGGGAGTCCCTGGATCCACAGGCCAGTGGGAACAGGGAACAGTGAGCTTTTCAGGGGAAACCTGTGGGGACAGATGGTTGACCAATGAGTCCCTTAACTCCTATCCCAGTTGATAGCCTGGTACTGACTGCATAAAATCTTGAAACTCATGTCACCCAGGGGAGAATATGCCAAGGATAATCAGGTTAAATTTTTTGCTATTCTGTTGGGAAGGGGCATGGAATTAGAAACTGAGTTTTAATTTAAAAAAAAAAAAATTTATTGATTTTTTATAGAGAGGAAGAGAGAGGGATAGAGAGTTAGAAACATCGATGAGAGAGAATCATTGGTCAGCTGCCTCTTGCACAGCCCCTATTGGGGATGTGCCCACAACCAAGGTACATGCCCTTGACCGGAATCGAACCCGGGACCTTTCAGTCTGCAGGTCAACGCTCTATCCACTGAGCCAAACCAGTTTCAGCTAGAAACTGAGTTTTAAAAAATATATTTCTTTTTTTTTATTTCTTTTTTAATTTTTATTTATTTTATTTTATTTTATTTATTTATTTTTTGTTTTTTATTATTTATTTATTTATTTATTTATTTATTTATTTACATATTTTATTGATTTTTTTCCCCCCGCTTCCTCTCTCCCCCACATCCCCTCCCTCCCCAGAGTTTTATGTCCATTGGTTGTACTTATATGCATGTATACAAGTCCTTCGGTTGATCTATTATCTCCCCCAGATCCTCCTCCCCTCCCCGCTGTAATTTGACAAACTGCTTGTTGCTTTATTGTCTCTATATCTATCTTTTGGTTCATCAGTTTATAATGATCTTTATTATCCACAAATGAGTGAGGTCATGTGGTGTTTCTCTTTCATTGATTGGCTTATTTCACTCAGCATGATCTTCTCCAATTCCATCCAGGTTGCTGCAAATGATGAGAATTCCTTCTTTTAAAAAATATATTTCTTGCACACACTTCGGGAGAAGTACCTTCAGGTTTCTCATCAGACCGAGCTACAAGACCCTTCAGCAGCCCTCACTATGTTTGTTAATTTCCATGAGATGGTATTTGGCTAAGACCCAGGGCCACTCACTTCCATCACAAGTTTTTAAAGAAACTATGTAGAGTAAGCATGTCAAACTTGAAGCTGTCGGGCTGCAGGCCTTGATTATTTGGCCCATGTTAGCCTATTGAGTTTGACATGCTTGATGTAGAGCAGTGTTTCCAAAACTTCTCTCATGATGAGAATCACCTGGTGGAGTTGTTAAAATACAGATTCCTGAATCCCAACTAAGAAGTGCTAAACTAGAATTTTTGGGAACATATAGGTAAAATTGTCAATCTGTATTTTAACAACTCCACCAGGTGATTCTCATCATGAGAGAAGTTTGGGAAACACTGTTATAGACTATAAAGTTGTCTTGCTAATTTTCTCTTTTGGGAAAAACCAATGCCAGCATCTGAGTCTAGACAACTCACTGTATCCCTGAGAGAGCTTATTGGATCCAAATGACAATTGACCCTTGTTTCAGTTCTTTATGAGGGACCTTGCAATCCAGGCTCAGAGTCCTATCCTGAAACCCCGCCTTCTGCATATGGCCTACCCTACACCCTCATCACCCAGGGTCACCTGAGCACGTGTCTCCCCTGGACCTGAAAGCCCCTCCCTGAAACACTGTTATCTAAAGGGAGAACTTTCTCATGGTGAGAGCCACCCAGCAGGGGAATATGCTGGTCTCTCAGGAAGTGTGTGCTGTCTTACACACTTGCTTCAACTCGGGTGTCCTGCCTTCCTGGAAATGTGGCATTTACTGGACATTTGGACTTGACTGTTTCTCAAAGAGTGCCATCTGCACCAGAATCAGCTGCTAGAAGTGCAGATCTCCGGGCCTTTCCCAGACCTCCTGCATCAACAGATCTTGGGGGAGAATCTGCAAACTTATGTTCAAGTCCCACTGAATAAAACACACTAAGAGCTTCCTCCCCATTCTAAGAGTCCATGATTCAACTTCTAATGCTTCTTATTAACTGGGACTAGCAGGAAGCCCTTAGGCACATTAACCTTTTGGGCCTCTGTTTTGTCACCTTTAAAACAGAAGTTAAGCTACCATTTCTTCTAGTTCTTGAGTCTCGAACATCTATTTTCTACTTGTCTCTCTTTATGTGAAGCTTTTGCTTGTAGCTGGGTACAAGTAGTGTGTTAAAAAATGTTTGTTGCAGTCAAATGAAATATAGCAAGTGCTCAATAATTTTTTGTTGATTGATAGCTTGGTTAAAGGTTAGTCAAAGGAGACCATTCAAAACAGGAGGAAAGCCACATCTTAAAAGCCAGGAGCTTCCCAAATCTTGGCTCACTTCAGAGTCTAACATGAAAGCCGTTATTTAAGTTGTACCTCTGAAGTGGGTTGGAGGCAGGAGGCAATGACTTACCATCACAGGTCTTCCACGGGCCAATAAATGCTCTGCTAGCGGTGCTTGTTGCCTGAATGAGGTTTTCCCCCTGTGGCTTTATCAAAGGCCATGGCCTGCAGCCAGACACACAGAGCTGTTCCTGTGTGGGCACAGAGACTCCTTGTCAGGCTGCCCCTCAGAGGAGCCACAGGGTTTTCCATCCCCTCTGTAGGGAGGAGGATGAAGGAAGAGAAGGAGGCCAATGGGGTTTGTCCAAATCCCAGAAACAGCAGGCAAGATAAGCAATACTCACGGTCACAACTACTTTGTTTTAAAGAGAACATTTTTGAGTCAGGGACATTGTATGTTTTTGGGAATCTCATGGAGGTTCCTATCCATGGGACCTTCATGGCTCCTGTCAGCTAAAGGCGGTTCAGGAGGTCAGACTGCCTGGGTGGGGATCTGAGCTCTTACATTGGAGTCTTCACTCCTTTTCCAAGGACTGAAGGACATTTGAGTGAGCTGTTCCTGAGGACGGCCATCCCATGCTCAGGGCCTAGGTGAGGACCCCAATGCAGTGACTCAGTGGCTCTCATCCTTTGTCCTCAGACTCTGGTCTCATGCAAGCTTCATCCAGGCTCAAGAGTCCTCGAATGTTCCCCTCACTTGGGCCCCTTCCTTGTCCTTCCTTAAGCTCCCTGCATATACAGATAACCCTCAGGATTCACCAGAGACATATGAGAATTGGATGGCAGCCCAAGTATCTTTTTTTCCAGCCTGTTCCCTCAGGGAAGAGCAAGAGGAAACATTTGCATTAATTAAACACCCACACAAGTTTTTTATGCCAATACTCTCCAAAGTGGGGTGCAAGATCCCCAAGGATCTGGCAGAGCAGGAAAACATAACTAGGACTTTTATTTGTATTTATTTTCTAATCCAATAAAAAAGAAATTAAGCATTTAATGGATACTAGCACCTTTATACATAGAACCTGAGGTATCTTGATGGTAGAATGGAGATTATGACCACAAAGAAGTGGCACCTTCAGGCTTTCATTTGTTCACTTTTACTATATTAAGATAAACCATGATGGGCACAAAAGGATTTATAGATTTAAAAATAATCCTCGAAAAATAAACAAGTGGCTTAAAAGAAGCCAGGGGTTGAACATAATCCTGAAATTTAAGTGTAAGTTAACAGAAAGGTAGTAGGGGACATACTTCCCCTCCTGGAGTGAGTTGTATCAGCCAGACATGTTATAAAGGAAAACAGTGGCCATCCAATCAGATATAATGAGAAGTTGGAAAAAGTAGAAAATTGGTAAAGACTATTTGAAATATGAATTCACCATGCTAGCATCTGTTAGCTTTCAGTCTTCTGCAAAGTCTTGTGCAGCAAGTCCAAGGACTCTGAGTAAATCTACACCAGCAACAAAAGAGACCCATTTAGTAGTTAAAAATATTAATATGTCCATAATTCTGATTTCTCACTTTGTTGTTTTGCATTGGCATTGTTGTTATTATTTAATAGCCAGAGTTTTGCTCTTGACATTCAAGTTTTGAAAATAACATGCATGTAATTTAGTTTTTGCATTGGCGTTGTTTGCAATTGTTTTTAATTTTAGAGCCCTAGTATTAATGTTTAAATTTTATTCTAATTAGTAAAAAAGGGTGAGATGTAGAGAGCCACTTGAGAAGGCACATGGACATTCTTTTAATTCTTATCAGCTGAGCCCGAGGGCACTGGCAGAATCCTCTTATCAGTACTGATTTCTTAATCTACGTGCTTGGGATGAGGAACAAATAGGACCTTGACTCAACCAGGTCTCGATATGCTAAATCTTGTACCAAAAAAATAAGGAGCTTACCCAGATTTTGATGAATAGGATCTGGGCACACCCGAAACTCCTTTTGACCTTAAACTCCCTTTTGGAAGCCAATACACACACACACAAAAAAAAACCAAGGGAATTAAAAAACCTAATGAACAATATTAACTGTTGAATATAATAGAATCAGAGGTATGGAGGGGGGGGTGTGTGGACTGATGATTCTCAGGGAAAAGAGGAGTGGGGGGTGCGGGAAGAGACTGAACATAAACTGTGCACCTATGGATGAGGACAATGGGGGGTGGGAAAAGGGCAGAGGGTGGGGTAGGAACCTGGTGGAGGGGAAAAAAATGAGGAACTTTTGTAATAATATGAACAATAAAGGTTTATTAAAAAATAATAAATAAAAAAATAAAAATTTACATAAAAAAAGAAATATGAATTCACACCCATAATCTGTAAGGGGACCCTCCTAAGTTTATACCATGCTTTGAGATAATACCGAATGGGTATATAAAGCCATCACATTTAGCAACATATTTAAAAACTGAGCACTCAAAACATGAAGGTATGTCTCTACAGTTTTTCAGAAACATTTAAAGTCATAAAAAAAATCAGTCCTGTTTGTTAAGAAATTTTAATAAACTTAATACCTGTTTAAAATCTCTTGGTTTCTTGCACAATAGAAAAAGGCAAAAAGCCATATACTATTGGAAAAACACTTCCTGATTTCTTACTAAAATACACAGAAAACAAGGACAAAAAATGATATTTCATCTGTCAGAAAATGATATTTAAAATTGTTGAGTGGTGCTTAGAAAACATTGCTGAAGATTTGAAGCAAGAACAAAGTATTAGATTGCTCAGTGTGAGAGCTATTCTACATATTTGGGTGAAAGTAGAGTTGTATCTAACACATTTCAGCTTACGGTATTTCCTAATTTCCATTTCAGTGAATAAATATCATAAAACTTCACTTCTTTATAGACTACAAAGAAGCCACAAGGGGTTATTGTATACATTCCTAGTAATGAGAAAAAGTTGGACAAAGATGAAAAAAAAAGTCATGGAATATTTTGAACCTGTTAGAGAGCTGAGGTCTCAACCTGGTCAATTGAACTAAATTCCAAGGTCTTCTGAGGAGAAACAGGAGAGGTGAACCGTTTCACCTCTGGTACAGTATGGTGGAAAGGAGCTGCCAAAACAACAAATAAGAAAAGGGCTGAAATGTTAATGAATTCTTGAAGGCCAACTGTGGTTCTAGAATGAAAATTTAGAATCCCTGGAAACTCCAGACCCAAGGGGAGCCCATACTTGTCAGGTCTTTTTGTATGAGCTTCTACCAAGAGAAGACGGGGTGAAGTAGGAAACTTGGGAGTGTTCTTTCTCCCCACTGTATTGCACAGGAATGGAATCCAATTGCTTCCCAGATCCTATCATATGAAGCAAAAGCCACATGCTTCTGACAGAGGGGGTGAGGAGAGGAAGAAGCTCTCCTATTCCCCGATCCTAGGCAAACAGCTGCTACCACTGGGCTAGGGGTAGAAGTAAAAGCCATCTGATAGTTGGGGTAGGGAAGAAAACCTGCGTGGGGGTTTATAACATATGCAGAAGGAAAATACTAGACAAAAGTAGCACAAATGATGAGCAAGAACTATTATTGGATATAAAGAGGGATGTTGCCAGGCCGTGTAGCTCAGGGGTTGAGCCTCAGCCTATGAACTAGGAGGACATGGTTCAATTCCCAGTCAGGGCACATGCCCAGGTTCAAGGCTTAATCCCCAGCGGGTGTGTGCAGGAGACAGCCGATCATTAATTCTTTCTCATTATTGATGTTTCTATCACTTTTTTCCTCTCCCTTTCTCTCTGAAATCAATAAAAATATATTTAAAAAAAGAGGTACGTTACATAATAAGAAAGGGGTCAATTTATTAAGAGGACATGATTCTAAGCATATATGTACTTAATGAAAGATATTCAGAATACATAAAGAAAATACTGATGGAATGGAAAGAAGAAATAAATCCACAATTATAACTGGAAACTTCAAAAAGTTCACTACCAACTCACACTAACATTGAAGGTTCTGACTCTGAAATTTCTTCAAGCTATTTCTTTTTCTTTTTAAAAAATCACCTACAAAATGGGAGATATCTGTAATACTATCAACAATAAAAATACATTAAAAAATCACCTACAAGCAAGATGCAGACATTTTGGCCTGGTCTCCCTGTTCTGAGAGGGTAAGTAGACTTTCAGAGCAAAGGCTATTATGTGGAGAAGAGATTGACTAGAGGTTAGAGGCAATGACAAAGTCTATTCTGATCTCTTCATTTTACAGGTGAGAAAAATGAGGTCCAGAATTCTGAATAACTGCCCTGAGGGTCACACCTCTGGTTGGTTATTCAGCCAGGATTAGAACATAAGGACACCTGCCCTCAGTCCAGCGCTGTTTCTGGCAAAGGAGGGAGAGGTGTGGGGAGCAGAGTGGAGGAAAGAAAAATGGAAAGGGATGGAGGATAGAAGAGCAACCATTTTTTAGCTGAGGACCCTGATGTTCAAATGCTTCCCAAGTACATGGGCTAGTAAGTGGCCAACTTGGAGCTGGATACAGTTGACCTGACCCCTCCTCACATTTGGGGGAATGAGAGAAGGTGTTTAAAGGGACTAATCATATTGGCACAGGCTCCCTTAGAGGGCCCTAGTGAAGAACAGAGAGAGTCAAGGTTTCAGAGACAGAAACATTTTAGTTGGCTGTAAGACCGGTTCCCAAATGTTGCTGACCATCAGAATTAATCAAGAAAGGTTAAAAAATAAAAAGGGGTCAATTCCAGGATTTCTCCTCAGCTCTACTAAATCAGTATTTCAGGAGGTGAAGGGGGACTGAGAATCTACCTGTATTTGTCTCAATAGCTTTCCTGTAGGTAGATGGAGACCCTTGCAGGCCTGGTGGGACAGGGAGCTGAGGCCGGCCTCAGGGGCCTCCAATTCCATGCAGCTGCAGGTAGTTGCACCCCTTTTCTATGGGGGTGGATTTAGGGGTTTCTGAATGGAAGGCCAGACTCCTGCCTGCTATTCTGAGCACTTAGCTGGGTCCCATCAACAGGGCAGGAGCCCTGTGATCTGTGCCACATGGATCCACTTACTGCCATCTGCCCAGCGACTGTGCGTATAGAAATTATTTCTTTGTCAAAACACACGACAGGGAGCCTGCTTTGGCCCCAGGCTTCTGTTTCATCACTCTTTTTTTTTTATTGGAACAGAAAGAAGCAGCACATTATTGTTCTTTTGCTCCACGTCTTCTCAAGGATCAAGAAAGCAACGAGCACTTTGTGCAACTAGAAAAGGCTGCTTTGTTGTCTGAGGACAGGGAGGTGAGAGACAAGAAGAAGGCCTTTCACAGACCATAAAAGAGACACGCCACACAAAGCAGGCTCGAGGTGGATGGGCGGGAGGGCTTGGGAATGGGTGGGAAGAAATCACTTGCACTTATTCACCAGCTCATCAAGTTTCACACGGCTCAGTAGTAAAAGTGATCAGGGCAGGCATGTGTCGAGGCTCCTGGGAGGAGCCCTTTCCCCTAGGAGGAGCTTTCTGGGACGATTTTTGTGCAATGATGATGTTTCTGTTAAACTGAGTGAGTTGATTAAGTTGTTGGAGGCATTTTGGTGTTTTAAGAAACCTTGGTACTAATAATACAGCAATAAGTAGTATGCTGTCTGTGTGTCAACTGCTCCTCCCCATGACCTGTGAGGAGACAAGGCGGCTGCTGTCACCCTCAGTAATAGATGAGACAATCAAGACTCTGAGTCTGAGTTCTCTTCCCTCAGCTTACACAGCAGAGCCAAGTTCAATTCCTGACCCATGTGCTCATTTTATTTTATTCCAGTGATGTCAGAAACTAGTAATATAGCTATCTTCCTATATTATTGGCTTCACAAATAGAAATTTTTGTCCTAACCGGTTTGGCTTAATGGATAGAGCATCGGCTTGTGGTCTGAAACGTCCTGGGTACAACCAAGGGCATGTACCTTGGTTGCAGGCACATCTCCAGTAGCGGGTGTGCAGGAGGCAGCTGGTCGATGTATCTCTCTGATCAATGTTTCTCTCTATCCCTCTCCCTTCCTCTCTGTAAAAAATTAATAAAATATATTTAAAAAAAAACACAAACAAAAAAACTAATAGGAGTTTTTTCATTTTGGATTTTCCACAAGCAGAAGTTGATTCAGCTGATAAGTTAGTACAACCTAATAAGATGTGTAGGTGACTTTGAAAAACATCCCTCATTAATATAATTTTTTCCCCAATAGAACAGAAGTGAATAAATGAGTAGAAAATTTTCCCTAATCTATGTCTCTGCCACTTCCAGATAAATGCTTTTTTTTTTTTTTTTTTTCTGGAGTAGTGATCCTCAAATTTTAGTGAGCAGAAGAATCACCTGGAGGGATTATAAATCAGATTGCTGGGCCTCACCTCTGGAGATTCTGATTCAGCTGGTCTGGGGCGGGGCCTGAGAATTTTTAATAAATTTCCTAGGGATGCTGATGCTGTTGGTATGTGGACCTCACTTTAAGAACCACTGTTTTAAGACTCATAGATACAGAGAACAGACTGATGGTTGTCAGAGGGGAGAGGCATTAGGAGACTGGGTGAAAAACTTAAAGGGATTAGGAATTACAAACTGGTAGTTACAAAATAGTCACAGGAATATAAAGTAGAGCATAGGGAATATAGTAAATAATATTGTAATAACTATGGTGCCAGGCAGGTACTGTATGCCAGTTGTCCTCTGAGCCAGCCAAATCAATCAGGTAGAGTTTCCCCTCACGTGGCAAAATGGGGCCAAGTGTTCTGCTGATCCACCTTAACCAGGAGGGCAGCATGACTGCGGGAAGAGCGCTGGCTGTTGAGCTGAGTGGGTCCTACAGTCTGATTTCGACTGGCTGGCAGGAAGTGCTGCTCAAAATCAGCAAAGCTAGTGATGGGCTTCTGTGTGAGGCCCAGAATCAATATGTTTCCTCGACAGTCTTCTCGGATCACCCAGTCTTCAGATGCAGGATTCAGGAGTTCTAATATGTTTTCCTGGTAGACCTCTAAGTAGGACATAGTGACAGAGAGGGCCCATGGCTGGCCCTCAGCGCCCTCCTCCCTTGTGAGCTGTAGGAGGTCCATGAGAGCCTGGGGAATCACTTCACGTTGCTTGCCTGTCCAGCATTGTGTGTGTCTTCCCTGCCCCTGTGGGCCCATGGGCAAGCACACTGGCATTCTGCCTTTCCAGTCAGTGTCTTAGGATGGACTGCACTGATCCTGCTGAGAACTCCTCTCTCCATAGAAGACATCACACTGGTATTTGAGAGTCTTCTGGTGGTTCCTCAGGTGGCAATCTCTAGAGAATAGCTGTCCAGGCCCCGTATGCAGGGGGTATAGTTTGCTCCAAATGTTCCATCCACAAATGGCCTCAGCCACACAGCCACCCTTACTCGAGTTGGAGGCTGGTGCTGGAGAGCTCCCACCTTGCTTAGCTGACAGCGACCAGTTCCTGAGGTTGCCACCGCCATCTCTCGTCACCTCAGCTGTGTTGAGACCCCAGTGTCCCTTCCTCTCCATTATTTGTTTAACTTGTCTCTATTATTGGATGTTTAGGTTGTTTCCAATTTTCCTACAACAAACAAATCTACAACTCTTCTCATATATCTTTAACATTTGTGCTAATATTTATGAAGAATAAAATTACGAAAGTGGAATAGAAGGGTGACAATTACATGTCTTATATTATGTACAAATGTCAAGTTATTCCCTCCCTGCCACACAGTTCCTTCCAAATCCTATCTAATAAAAGAGTAATATGAAAATTAACCATCACTCTGCTACACCCACCAGCCATGTCCACCAGCCAATCAGGAGCAAGTATGCAAATTAACCCAAAATGGCTGCAGCCATGGAGAGAGCAGGTGGGAGGCTTGGGTTTCCCCAGTGATGGTGGGATCCAAGCTTTCCGCACACCCTGGCTGGCCCAGGCCTCTGCTTAAGGTTACAAATATTCAATTATAGAAGATAAATCAATCCCAACATAAATGGTTGCTGCCATGGAGTAAGCAGAAGACTTGGCTCCATTCTAGGCTACAAAGTTTCAATTGTAGAAGATAAATAAATCCCAGATACCAGGACCTCCACTTGGGTCTCTGGGGGGCGTGGCTGGCCTGCAAACCACCACAGGCTTCTTGCCCAGGCTGCCCCACGCCCCGAGGGAACCCTCACCCTGATCTGGGACACCATTCAGGGTAAACCAGCCGGCTCCCACCCATGCACCAGATTTTAATCCTATCTATTAAAAGAATAATATGCAAATTGACCATCACTCCAACACACAAGATGGCTGCCCCCATGTGGTCAAAGATCCTGCCCTCATGTGGACACAAGATGGCTAGCACAAGATGGCCAGCAGGGGAGGGCAGTTAGGAGTGACTAGCCAGCAGAGGTGGGAAGTTGGGAGTGATGGGGCCTGCAGGAAAGGGCAGTTGTGGGGGACCCAGGCCTGCAGGGGAAAGCAGTTGGGGGGGACCAGGCCTGCAGGGGAGGGAAGTTAGGGGCAAACAGGCTCGCAGGGGAGCAATTAGGCATTAATCAGGCTGGCAGGGGAGTGGTTAGGGGCAATCAGGAAGGCAGGCAGGCAAGCAGTTGGGAGCCAGCAGTCCTGGATTGTGAGAGGGATGTCCAACTGCCAGTTTAGGCCCGATCCCAGTGGGAAGTTTGATATCCTTTGAGTAATCCCAGATTGGAGAGGGTGCAGTCTGAGCTGAGGGACACCCCCTGCCGTGCATGAATTTCATGCAGTGGGCCTCTAGTTCTATTAGAATTTGAAAAATCCCCCAACACTGAATGTTAAGAATAACTTTTAGCTTTGCTTATCAAATAAGTGAAAAATGCTCTATTTTATTTATTGATTTTTTTACACACACATACACACACGAGAGTAAGAGAGAGAGAGAGAGAGAGAGAGAGAGAGAGAGAGAGAGAGAGAGGAAGAGAGAGAGCTAGATAGATATAGAGAAACATTGATTTGTTGTTCCACTTATTTATGCATCCATTGATTGTTTCTCAGATGTGCCCTGACCATCAATCAAACCCAGAACCTGAGACGATGTACTGGGATGATGTTCTACCCAACTGAAATACCCAGTCAGAGCTGAAAAAACAAAAACAAAACAAAACAAACAAACAACAACAACAACAACAACACACCTATATTTAAATTTGTGAATCTTTTTTAGTGAAATTGGGAATATGTTATTGGCCCTGAGTAGCCTGCTTATACCCTTTGCCTGTTTTTCAGGGAAAAGGAATCCAGAATGGCAGAAAAATGCACGGCAATTTCCTCACTGCCTCTGGGATGGCTTGGGCCTCTGACATGTTACTGAAGCAATTTGGAGGTGCACCGAAGAGAAATAGGAAGCAAGCCACAGAAATGCGCAAAAATGATTAAGGGAGTGGATTTAGAAAAGCAAAATGAATTAAGATTGTTTGGGCCAGAGAACAGAGAGCTTGAAGGGGCAATGGAAAGGAGGAAAGCCTTACATTCTGAATAGGGAGCCTTTTCAGAAGGGTGGCTGACATAGACTCATTCTGACAGGAACGTTTGCCAACTTTAATTCCCATAGGTGAGATTTATTCTGTGGGAGGGAGGTCTTTCTGATTATAAGTGACAGGTCCAGTCAACATTTCCATTTTAGAGACATTTCAACTGAATTGGAAATAATTTTGGTGTAGTTCCTCCTACACTTCAAACCATGGAGCACGATCTCCCACATCCTCTGTGTTCCTCTTTTTAAGCTAGAGAAATGTAAAATACAGTGGTTGGGTCAATCTGATTTCATTTAATTAAAAGTTTGGGGCTCTTCCCAATCTACTTTCTGCTGTAGTGCTCCGAACCACCCCTCCTCCCTCCCCAGCAGCGTGTGACCCCAGTGCTTTGCAGGGCTCATTTGTGGAGCTATGTCCTTTGCCTGGATGTTGACTCTGGACCAGAATTTAGATGACAGCAGTCCAGCCCAGCAGCGGAGAGGTTCTCTCTTTCCAAGGGACCTGAGCAAGTGTTTTGCATTCAGGAAGTTTCCAGGGATCGGATTTAATCCAAATATCAGCCCTCTTGGCATTTGCTCTCTGCCCCATTGCCACAATCTTGACTCTAATATCGTTACTGAGCTCTTTATCTTGCTCTCCAGAAAGCATCCTCTTGTACCTAAAGCATTAGTGAGAAATGGCAGTAAGAGGGAGGTTAAGGCCCTGAAATACCCTGACTTGCATCTCCCAGGAATAGAATTACAAAGTCCAAGCTGGAAACTGAGGCCTTGTCAATTCCTCCCAACCTTTTCGCATCACAACATGCCACCAGTGACAAGATGTTGCCACATATCTCTAAATATACTGTATATTATCCTTATTATCCCTGGTTTAGTCTGTCCTTTCTCCCTTTCCTGAATGAATGCAGTGGCCTGATGGCTTCTTCCAGTCAAATACTTCTCCAGTCCATTTAGTCATAGAATCACTCATTCATTTGTTTTTTTTCTTTCATCCATTCATCAGCTGTTATCTGAGAGCTGACTTGTCTTTGCCAAATATAGTCAAGCCATGCCACAAGATTGAATTATTAATTATAAAGACAATCTCCAGGCAATCAGCCCTCTGGGTTCAAAAGATTTGGGGGGCTTTCTGGGGTGGGATGCCAGAGACAGATACAGTTGAGGGGGGCTTAAAGTGTATGTAGGTAGTGTGCAAAATGCCATGAATTGTCCATCCAGCAGTAATTCCCCATTCTTTCTGCAGTGGTGCTACTTCTCACATGCTCAGGAAGGCTGCATCTCTATTCATTTAGGCCACTTTTAGTTGAGTCTTTGGTTACTTGCAGCCCCAAGTATTATGCAGCCCAGTGCAGGTGGGGTGGCTGTTTCCTGGCTTGCAGTCCTGGGGTTGTAGTAGGCACTGTTCATTTCTCTGATTTCTCCAAGGTCAAGGCTGCAGACTAGTATTATTAATACCAAAACTACAGTTTGACCTGATAGTGTGGAGGAGCAGGTGCCAGGGCATGGGTCAGAGAGCCTCCCTTCCACTCTCATTTTATGCCAGGGACGGCCCAGCACATACAGAGACATGAGCATCCAACTTGGAAAGGCATTTTGGCCACCGTCTAGGTCAGGGGTCAGGCTATTGATGGAAATGAATAAAATAGGCCTGTTAGCTTATTAAATATGTAGGAGAAGCCTTTATTTCATAAAGAAAGGCTATTTCTAATTTTTCTTGAGGAAGATGGACCTCTTGACTTACCTTTTATTTCTCCAATGATAATGAAAAAGGAGAGTTCTCTATTGAAAAACAAATCACCTAATTCTCAGCTTCCAGGTTGCAGAGACAACAGGCTGTGCTGGGGGAGGCGGACCTATAAAGAATGCTGGCCCAAAGGGGATGGCGGTTGTTGCCACGTGGGAATCCTGGAGCAGTATCCCAGGTCTTCTGATTTCTCACGAGAAGCCTGAACTACGATTGATTTTTAAAGAATATACCTGTGCTTGCTGACAATGTGCTTTAGAGGGACAGACATCTGGAAGCAGAATCTGGGGACAGAGGCATTTGGGGTTAGGAGTGTAGAGCAAGTGGGTGAGGATACAGGGAGATGAAGACAGGAGCTTGGGCTTTTGAAGGACAAGTTGAATTGTGGTCTATGTGAAAAACATGATAATGAGGTAGAAAGCGCTGGATAGAAAATGCAGAAAAGCATAAAGAAGAAAATTCACATCCTGCTGTACTGAAAAAGCACTATTTTTCCCCCCTTGTAGTCTCCCCCTCCCCACCCCTATCCCCTCCCTCACCCCTTACAGTATTTCCTGATGTTAGAATGTGAGCATCAGCCCCTCATCATTAAACGCTCTCTGCAAAGTTATTTTCGAATGGTGATGTCTAGGTTCAGTGTCAGGGCCCTGTCTTGTGTCACTTTAAATATTCTAATTCTGTCAGAATAAAAGTCCTTCCTGAATCTTGGCTGGTTGCTGTGTTTGTTCCATATATTGGGCTCATCTGTCTCCTGTCCTACTCTAGTGGTAGAATGCCTGCATCCCATCCTTGGGAGCAGGGTGGAGGGTGATAGGAAAAGAAAAAACAGCAGAGCAAGAAATCTAGGGAGAGGACCAATGTTAAGTCACTGCAGAATTAAAATAAAACTTAAGCTGTGCTCCGAGTGTGATTTCTTTGAGGAAAGTTTAATTAAATAAATATCAAGCCACAAAAGCTCCTGGACTCCTTAGGGGTTCTGGGAGTGGGTAGGAAGGTTTTACACTCCTGTAAACATTGAACTCAGGTGGCCAGGCTGGGAATGGAAGAAAGGATCCAGGCAAGTTTATGCCCAGTTCTGGAAAGTTGCTTCAAAGTGCTCACCGAACCGTGATTTCCAATGGTTACTCAGCCTCTGGAGGCCCTCTGGCTGTCCTCTCCAGGGCAGGTGCCTCCAGGGCAGCCAAAAGGTGTAGGTGTGCGTGTGGAGGGCCTGGGTATATGTGTGTGAGCGCGGAGGGCCTGCTGAGTCCCTCAGGAATGACATTGTCACGTGGCCTCTGAGTCTCATTTTGTGTCTGGCACCTCTCACTGCTCCCTGGTTTAGGGGCGGGGGCCCTGGCAGACACGCTCTACCTGCTTTGTGACTCCGTGCACCTCCCCGAGGGCGTGTTCCCTGTGCCTTGTGCAATGACTGCTGAGTCGCTGGGCACATGTCTGAATGCATTTTCCAGGCAGCGGGCGTGATGAAACCTGGCTGGCCCAGCTTCCTTCAAACACTTGGCCTCATCTTCACTGTGTTCTCTTAACATGCGCTTGACATGGTAGTGGGAACCCGCTTCAAAGACCATTCACAGCACACCTGTGATGAGTGAGATCTTGCTTTGTGTGTATATAATATGATTCCCAGGGATTAATCAGGGTGAAAACAACAAAGCAAATAGAAATGTAATGTAAATTGTTTGTGTTGTTGATAATATGAATACAATAGCTATTATTGAGCATTTGCCATGTGCCAGTCTTTGGACTAAAAGCTTTTATGTATTAACTCATTTAAGCCTCACACAACTTCCCTGAGTTTAGGTACAATGAATACGCTCATTTTAATAATGAGGAAATGAGGTGCAGAGAAATTAAGTTACCTGGGCTAAGTTTACAGTGGTAGAAGCAGGACTTAATCACAAGCCTAAGCACTTGGCCATGAAAACTTGTTCATGGGAATTAACTATAAACTAAAGAAAAAAACTTAAGCACAGTCATTCAAGAATCAGTTATTTTAAAAATGTTTATTTCCCCATTGTAATTGTTAATGAAATATAGAAAAATGACAGTTAATTATTTATAACATCATCTAAACTAGAATCTAGACAGTCTCTATTACTTGGTTTGTGTTTTTGTTTAAATGTAGAATTTAGTTGTCTTAACATAATCATACTGTACATGCAGTTCTGTACCTTAACTTTTCCCTTACATTAAACCATAAATATTTTCCCATGTGGGATATAGAACAAAAAGTAACAAATGAAAAAAACAAAACAAAAAGAAACTCACAGACACAGTGTGGTGGTTACCAAAGGGAAAGGAAGTGGAGGGAAGATTAAAGAAGGTTAAGTGAGTCATTTATATGGTGACAGAAAGAGATTAGATTTTAGGTGGTGAGCACACATTGGGATATACAGATGACATTACAAAATTGTACACCTGAAACGTATATAATGCTATTAAACAGTTACTCCAATAAATTCAATTAAAAAGATAAAATACACAGTATGGTAGACACTGTTAGTTATCTATACAATATCCACAGCTTTTTTTCTTCCTGGCCAATATAATTCTAACTTTGTTGCTGGAAGCAAGGTGGTAAATTGTAATTAATTTAAGTAATGACAATCCTGTTGTTTTCCAGCTACTCCATGTCCCAGTAGCCCTTGCAACTAGTGGTGGTCATATAACCCAGTTCTGGTCAATAAAATATAAGGCAAAGACTGCTGCAGGGTCTCAGGGAAGGCACAACTGTGGGTGTCGATACCCCTCCCCCTATACATTGAATATGAACATGATTGATGCCTGGAGTTGTAGCAACCATCTTGTAACCATGAGGAGACAAGCATGGAGCAAAATGCCAACATGCTAAGGAGAGTAGAGCAGAAAAACATAAGAGCTTGGGGTCCTCAACCAAAACCCATTACTATTGACCTCCAGATCCTTGTTATGTGTGAAAACCAAGTCCTTATTTGTTTAAGCCTCTATTAGTATTGATAATAATACAGGAACAGTGTTTACACTGGTCACCAAATACAGAATTGGGCAAAAGTAGGTGTGGAAAACAATACAATAATTAATAAGTAATAATACAAGAATAAACTTTGCTTTGTGCACTCACAACTGTAAAACTACTTTTATCCCATCTTGTATACTTCTAATCAGATACATATATATCTTTTGACCTAGCCATTCCTATGTATGACTGCATCCTAAAGAAATGTAAGTATATTATCTTTTTGGGACACAAAGAACTAAGAACAAATGGAATGTCTATCAATAGTCATATGGCTGAATAAAATGGAGTGTATACACACACTTAAATGTTATATAACTATGAGAGAATAATTTAGACCAGCAATTTTCAACTGATGTGCTGCAAGAATTTTTAAAACATTCATTACCTGGCTACTTAGTCAGGGGCTCTGATCTCTTTTCCCTTAGATTGTCAAATAAAAAAATGACAACAGCCAAAACCAGTTTGGCTCAGTGGATAGAATGTCAGCCTTCGGACTGAAGGGTCTCGGGTTCGATTCCAGTCAGGGGCATGTACCTTTGTTGCAGGCACATCCCCGGTGGAGGGTATGCAGGGGGCAGCTGATCGATGATTCTCTCTCATCGATGTTTCTAACTCTCTATACCTCTCTCATCCTCTCTGTAAAAAAATCAATAAAATGTATTTTAAAAAATGACAACAGCTAACATAACATAATTGCCGTCTGGTGTGAATGAATCAAAATTACACCTATTTTTGGTCAGATCAGCCAAAAATATATGTTTGTGTGTACTGCAGAAATTTAGTAATTAGTTTATGTGTGCCATGAGATGAAAAAGGTTGAAAATAGCTGATTTAGACTGAATTCTATTGATGTTGAGGGATGTTCATGATGTATTATTATTATTATTACTACATGAAAAATAGCAAATTGAATAGTTAACATTTATAATATAACCCATTTGTTAAAAAATTCTGATATGTGTATAAATGTTTGTATATGTCTACACAAGAGGGTAAAGTTGCCTGCAGGAATGAGGGAAATGACATAGCTGAGTAAAACAAGCCTAATTGAAAAAATAAGCTTCTCTAAGTATTATTAAACTTTATTTTTATTGACCTATGATATAAATGGTATTGACAATAATGTTTTAAATATAAAATTAAAATAAATATTTTTGTTTTTTCATAGTTTCTTTTTTTTTTTTAAATGTATTTTATTGATTTTTGTAGAGAGGTAGGGAGAGAGATAGAGAGTTAGAAACATCGATGAGAGAGAGTCATCGATCAGCTGCCTCTTGCACACCCCCTAACTGGGGATATGCCCGCAACCAAGGTACATGCCCTTGACCGGAATCGAACCCGGGACCTCTCAGTCCCCAAGCCGACGCTCTATCCATTGAGCCAAACCGGTCTTGGCTTTTCATAGTTTCTTATTCATTCTTTGTAGAATATGAATTCCAATTTAAATTTCCCCCATATTGATTCATTTTCTTTTAATGTGGAAGAAAGTGAGCCAGGTTATTTCTTGTCACCAAGTTTTCCAAAGTCATAGTTTCTTTAGAACGATCAACGCAAATCATACATTTGAGGAACTACTTGTGAATGCCCTTCAAAGTCATTGAAGATATTATCTTGACAAAGAAAAATACCAAAAATTGATTCCATTTTAATCGGTGAGTTTGAGGTGTAGACCTTTCCTCAGATGACATGAATGATGTAATAACCCGCCCCCCTATAGTTAAAATTGCGTTTACATCAAGACACTAGTTAGGCACATAGCCTCTGTGTAGTGGAGCAGCCAGCCATATTGTACCACCAATTCACTGCGCATTGAACTGTCTGGGTCAAGCCAGAGTGGGAATCTAGTACAGAGAGCTAATTACTACATCTTTCCTGTGTTCTCTTCTTACTCTTTTAGCAACAAAGACATTCCAGGGGAATGACACAACGAACTTAAATTCCGCTTCCTTGCTGAGTAATGCCACCGTGGAAGTAAGTTTCATAAGACAGTCCCATGCTAACATCAACATCACAGCAATTATGCTGACTAATTATGACCTGTCTACATTGAACTTTTCAAGAATGTTCTCAATGCAAAATAATTTATTTCCCAATGTTGTTTGACATGAGCACGTGTCCCAAAATTCTTATGTTAAAAACTGCAAAGCCAAAACCATTAACACCTACTGGGTTCCATGAATAAACATAGCTAACCATATGGTATCATTAGATTATGCTCTCATCAGTTATAAGAAAAATATGACAAATTATTTGTTTCCAAGTAACTTGTCCTGAATGTTTTGAGCCTGATTTTCATCATGCTGAAGAACAGTATTTCCGGCAAATGTATATTTGTATTGAGACAAAAACAACCAAAATCTCAGTTCATTTCTTCAGTTCATTGACTTTTTCAATTGATTATTTTTTTTCCTTTTCTATGTAATGGGGTCTTTAGTTGTCTTTTTAGTAATAGCTTTATTGAGATGTATTTGATATACCATAAAATTCATCCTCTTTAGGTATACAATTAAGCAGTTTTTAGTATACTCACAAAATTGTGCAACCATCACCACTACTTAATTTTAGAACACTTTTAATGTCCCCCAAAGAAATGCTATACTCATTAGCAGACACTATTTTCTGCTCTCTCCTAGCCCCAGACAATAACTAATCTATGGATTTGCCTATTTTATATATTAGACATTTCATGAAAATAGAACCATATTAAAAAAAAATTCATTAACAGTTGGTGGACATTTGCTCCCCCACCCCCGCTCCCCCCCCGCCCGACACACACACACTTTTAATGCTGATATGAACATTCATGCACAAGGTTTTGTGTGAACATACATTTTTATTTCTCTTGTGTCTATGCCTAGGAGCAAAATTTCTGAGTCACATAGTAACTCTATGATTAATAATTTGAGGAACTATTTCCAAAGTGGTTACATCATTTTACATCACACCAGCAATATATGAGGGTTTCAATTCCTCCATTTCCTTTCCAATACTTACTATTATCTGATTTTTTAATTCTAATCATCCTAGTGGGAGTGAAGTGGTATCTCTACTGTGGTTTATTTGCATTTCTCGGTGATTAATAATGTTGAGCATCTTTTTACATGTTCATTGGCCAATTGTATGTCTTTGGAGAGATGTTTATCTAAATCCTTTTCCCATTTTATTTTTATAATTTTTTATATGTGTTTATTGATTTCAAAGAGAAAGGGAGAGTGAGAGATAAACAAATCTCAAAGATGAGAGAGAAACATTAATCGGCTGCCTTCTGCAAGACCCCCACTGGGGAATGGGTCCACAACCTGGGCATGTGTCCCAACCAGGAATTGAACCATGACCTCCTGGTTCATAGGTTGATGCTCAACCACCAAGTCACACTGGCCAGGTCCTTTGCCAATTTTTAATTAGTTTGTCTTTTTATTGTTGAATTATGAATTCTTTATATATTTCAGATACTTGACTATTATTAGATATATGACTTAAAATATTTTCTCCCATTCTATGGACTATCTTTTTATTTTCTTGGTAGTGTTCTTTTATACACAAATATTTTAATTATTTTGGAATCCAATTTATCTATTTTTTGAGTTGTTGCTTGTGCTTTTGGTGTCCTATCTAAGATCCATTTTCTAGCTTAAATTCACAAGATTTACTCCTATGTTTTCTCTAAGAATTTTATAGCATTGGTTCTTATTTAGGGTTATGATCTGTTTTGAGTTAATTGTTTCATATGGTATGATATAGGGGTTCAACTTTCTTTGTTTGCAGGTAGACATCCAGTTGTCTTAGCACTATTTGTTGAAAAGACTACTCTTTCCCCATTGTATTGTCCTGGCACCTTTGTCAAAGATCAGTTAGCCATAGAGGTATGGCTTTATTGTTGGACTTTCAATTCTATTCCATTGATCTATTCTTTAAAGCAATTTTAGCTATCCTTGTGCCAGTGCCATGCCACTTTAATTACCATTCATTTGTAGTTAGTTTTAAATCATTAACTGTGAGCCCTCCTATTTTGTTGTCCTTTGTTTTGCTTTGTCCAGATACCCTGTAATTCCATATGAATTTTAGAATTAGCGTATTAGTTTCTACAAAGAGGTCAGATAGAGATTTCCTTGAGTCTGTGGATCAGTTTGGGGAGTATTGCCATCTTAATAATGTGACTTGGGATGTGCTTTGGGTGTGTTGGGAAGGTTCTCCATGGGGACTCCTGGTAGGCTTCACAGAGAGCGAGGTGTAAGCATCTTTTTTAAAAACTGAATTTATTGGGATGACATTGGTTTGTAAAATGATGCAGGTTTCAAGTGAAAAACTCAGTAAAACATCATCTGCACACAGCATCATGTGCCCATCCCCCAGGTTAGTGGAGCGATTCCCTTGCCCAGCTCTCAATTCCATCTTTCTGACTTCCTGAGAAGGCCTCTATCAAAGGACTTGAACTTGCCACGAAGACTTCATGGCAGCAGGGGCTCCTCTCCTCTTAGGTTAGCTGTGCAGCTGCACATCAGAGCCTGAAGCTTCCATTGGAGCAAATGTACTGAAAGAGGACTTTCCCCCTCTCTCCTACTTCCCACTTGGCATAAATGTCGCTATGTTTTAATTCCCAATTTCAAAAATTGGCTCCCTGAAAAGCCACCACCCATTTGTAGCCATATGGTACTCTTCATGGCCCTTGTTGCCACAGGTGTTTTCTTTCTTCTTTGCCTCTGATGATCCCACTTGAAAGGAGGCCCAAGCTTTCAAGAGTGCCCAGTGGCTAACATCTGTTGGACATTAAGGATACCCAAGTATGGGCTGAGGTGGGATGCCCTGGCTGGGTATGAGGTACTTGCAGCCCCAGGCATCACACCTCTCCTATGCCATCTGCTCCCTGGGGCCTGGTATATTCCAGAGGGCAGTAGGGACTGGATTAAAATCACTGGGAGAAATTTAAAATAATGCCCAAGGTTATAAAAATACTAAAGTAAAACATGGGGGATATAGTGAATAATATTGTGATAATGATGTATGGCACCAGATGGATCCTAGAATTACCGTGGTGATCATTTTATAAGATATATAAATGTCTAATCCCTAAGTTGTATACCTGAAACAAATAGTATGTCAACTATAATTGAAAAATTTAATAAAATGCTCATGAAAGAAAAGTTCCAGTCTTGATTTAGGAAAACAAAAGTTCATTCCTTCATTTTTTCAAACAAGGTACAGTACAATTGAACAATGCACATTAATGAAAAAATGCAACTGCATTTTCTATTGCTCACTACTCTTTAAATAATTCAGATATTAAGGAAAAGACTGCTAATCACATTAATGCATTACAGAAATCAAAATTAACTTACCACACAAAATAAATTAAAACATTAAATATTAACCTTTTCAGTGCAACATATACAGAAGTCGGAGTAACAAGTTCTAAAAAAAAAAAAGCATCGGGTTTGTATAATAAAGAGAATGAAAAGTTGAACACTTCAGTCAGTTACTACATTAGAAAGAGGGGTCGCTTTTCAGTACTGTGTGTGTGCTTACCACTGGATCTTTCAAAGAACCTGGTAAAAATCAGTGGCTACAGAGAATAGGTCTTATGTTAGAACTTTAAGAGCATACATAGGTATTTACCTGTTTCTGTGATGTCCCCCATAGTCCTGGGCTTTTGAATAATCCCCCCACCTTACTGAGCAGGTTGGGAAAAATCAAAGTGCAGATCCTACTAAAAGGGCCAGGGCCCCCTGAGCAGTGTTGGAGCCTGGTTGATCCATTCTTGCCAAAATTGCCTGGAAAAGCCACCAGTGGCCCATGTGCACTGAGACAACCTGGCCCTGGAAGACCTGGTTGGGGATGCCAGATACTTTTTTCTACTTGTAGAGAATAGTCTCCCAAGAAGCTCTAGAACCAAATCCTCCTCTCCCTCATCAAAGGGGGTGGGGAAATGCCAGTCCTACCTCCTCCTCCTCTCTCAGGAAAACAGACGGGGGGCGTTCTGCCCACCTCCGCTGTTGGAACGCAATGGCAAGCTCATAGTTGCTTTTTCCACATGTGTCTGGACACGTTTTCCAGGTCAGGATTGGCTGCTGTATGTCTTCAATCTAGAGGACAATGTTTCCTGCTAAGATGTTTGAAGTTTTGGCTTGTAGAGCAGGCTCCATAGAAGATGTGGAAGCATCTCCTCCCCTTTTAAAAATGGAGTCTCTTCATTTTTCCTGAGGGAGCTATGGAAACAGCGGTGTTTCCCACTCCCAGGTGTGGCTACCTATCAGGTCAAGTCTTGGGAATGATTCCCTAATCATTAGGAACACATGGCTTTCTAAAAAGCAAGGAAACACAAGGAACCCGCAAAGATGGATTAGAAGATGCATTTTTTTATCCTGAAATGGGGGCATTTTACAGCTAACCAAAGCAGTATCAATACCATAAAATGGCTCAGGGGTCCAAAGCTTGTTGGCCATCTGATTTCTAGGAATCACCAAAAGAAGTAAGACTATGCAATATCCTGGGACGTGGACAAAGGTCCAACCAGGCCTGCCTTGACCCTGAACTTGCTTCCAACTCTTTTTAAGCCTGGTTTGCAGAGTCTAGGGAAGCGTACATTTGAGCCTGTTCATTGCATGCTTGTACAGGCACAGGAAGGGGGCGCTGGCAGCTGTGACTTCTTGGATCTGAGGACAGGGACATTCACAGACACTGAACTCAGAGAACCCATAGGGAAGCAAGAAGGTCCCCCCCACTTCCACCCATGTCTTCTCACACCTCTGCAAAAGCTCTTGGAAGCCTAAAGACCAGATATCAATCCTTCCATTCACTAGGTGAATAAAGTCTCACAAACATTTTCACATCCGTCCAAACCTTTTAAAGGCAACCGGACCTCAAAGAGTCTCTAAAAGACTGGGGAAAGATCGTCCTAAAGAAAAACGTGACCTCAAGTTAACAAGTAACACTGCTCCACTTCCATTAGTCTCTTTAGACCACAGACTGTCAGAGGCTGAGGGGAAAAGTGAGTGCCCGCCGGGGTCTATAAGCCAGCATGAACTGGATTGGTCTCTGAGAGAGATGCTACATATATCAGCGTCAGTCCACACATCTGTAGGAATGGCCCAAGGAATGCAAACTTAGATCTATTTTCTTTTATAGTTAAAACCTGAGAGCTGTGTCAATTACATGGTGAGGGCCAACTGGTAAACAGACCCTATTTCTGCTCTCAGTGCTTTGGGTGCACCATGATTCAATGAAAGTGCCAAAGTCAAGACATGGGTCATATAACTGTCTCAACTGTAAGGAAGGGAGAGAAGATTCATTGAAATAGACAGACTGGGGAAGAAGAATTAGGGGAGGACAAAATTAACTGGTCACTTTCAGGATGTGAGGAGCTCAATGCACTGAAGGGTTACATGGTAGAAATCTTTCCTTTTTTCCCTAATATTAGTGAAGAAGATTTTCCTCATGTAGGAAGTTTGTACATTATTTCACTGTTATTCAGTTTCTGAATTTTAATGAAAATTCCTAGGGATGAATTCCCCACTACTTGGCAGGAGGGAGGCAGTGCTTCCCACAGGCAGGCCCGTGGGTCAGAATGTACCCTCACACTCAGGAGAACCATTCCGCCCTTTTCTGAGGGGAAAGTGAGACTCTCAGAGTAGACATGGCTTATTAGGGTTTTTGTTAATAAAACCAGCATCCCAGATGAAAACAAACAAAAAGTCATTGAAATATTTCTCCTCATGCTTGAAAATTAATAGAAAAGTTAGTTTTTTCCTTTTAAAAATGAAGTAACAAATCAACCAAGTGACAAAATGGAAAATAAATGACCAGTTCCCCTTTCATGAATGTGGCCCCAAATGCCCGTGACTCTCAGAGGGCCCAAGTTAATCATAGAACAGTGTAGCAAGTCTTGTGTTTAACCCATGCAGACCCACACACAGGAGCATTCTTCTCTCTCCCGGACTGAGCTGACACATCTATGCTGCTGGATTCGCTAACCTTTCCACCAGAATGTATCCAGGGGCATTTATCTGAACGCTAATCTTTGTTCCCATCAGCATCTCAACCTCTGCTTCCATCTCTGTACCTCTTGGGTAGCTTTACCTAAGCCTTAGCTGTCCCAAAGAGGCCAGACATTTTTGATTGGTATAACTTTGCAGCCAGCAATACATCCATCATGAATGTAGAAGTCTAAAAGAGTTTTTATACTTTTTACATTGACTTGAGAGATTAAAAATAAAACCATCATCTAGCTAATAAATAAGAAATTATCTTCAAGGGTGGTGGTGACTTGGGAAGGTCCTCAATAGCGCATGTTTGTGGAAGACGCTGGGCTGGTTGAGGGTCTCCTGGACAGAGGACAGACATAGCTCTTCTTAAACGTGGCATCCTCACATAACCATAAGCAGTTACCCTTTCTCCACCTTCTTCCCCAATAAATGGATGAGAAAAAACCGTAACAACTATAGGAATCTCCGGTGTTGGGCAGGATGCATGCTGTTGTGGGTCCATTAAAAAGAAACACAGTCCGGCATCCATGAATGGTAGAAGACAACTACTTCTGGACTCAGACGTTGACTGACACACACATCTTGTACTGGTATAGGTAAACAGGAAGTCCGCCCCTTGCAGTTCTTTTTTGACCAGTCTTTAAATTGTGATCCACTGATTTCCTTCCTAGGTCACACTGAATAGCCCCAAGCAGACAGGTTCTTGACAGAGTTTTGAAGGAAGGCCCACACGAGACAAAAGGCTGCACAGCTGATTGCCGGCAGAGTAGGAAGGTCTGTCAGCATGTCCTAGGCATCCCTTGCTGGGCCGTCCGTTCTTCATTAGGGCTGCCCCAGTCCACTTGGCCAGATTCCTCTTCTGGGATCTTCAGACCACTGCAAGGAAGGAAAGACAGGTTAAGATCTATGGGCCAGACCCCAAACATGCTGGCCAAACAGACTTGAGACAGAGATGCATCAGCCAAGGTCACCAAGTTCTCTTGGGCACTCAGACCCAAGTCCAAATTCTGCAGGTTCAAGTTCAGGGGAAGCAGCTTCTGAAGCTGTGCTTTCAGTGCCAAAGAAAAGGCTGACCAAAAGTGAAATGAGTTGTGGCAGAAGAGAAATGGGGATGTGCTCTGTTTCGTGGGTCTCAATTCAACTGGAGGTGATTCGACCCAGTCTGTGGCTAGCACCCTCATAAAGTATGGTTTAGTGGGCAATTCATGAGCTGGTCTAGGGTTCTGGTGGCAGGATCACTTCCTCTAAGGCCATTCAAGAAAGGACCCATTTGTTTCTCAATGAGTGGGGGCCCTGAGGGCATCCTCGGTGGCTGTAGTGGTGAGGCAGCATGGACCTCATTCCCAGCAGCTCCCCAGTCAGCCTGAGCAGCTTCCTATCCTTGTCCCTCTCAAGGTCCCTCTGGAGGTGGGGAGGTATGCCTCATCTCAGAGACAGGGGCTTCAGCCTCAGTGGCCATGTCTGGAAGGCCAGATCTATCCGCAGGCTCAAGGCTAATGTCCTCTCAAATGTGGTAGAGAAGAAGTAATATTAAGGAAAAACTTAACTCTGCTCTGGATGACTGCTGAGGTGTGGACAAATGGTACAAAATTTATTGTACTACAAATTTTCTTGAAAGGTGTAAATAACTTTTTTATTGGTGCTAAAAGACAAAATAAAATTTATCTCCATTAGCTCAATAGATGGCCCCAGAAGTAGTGGAAGAGAGATAGGAGTGAAGCCTTCAGGGACCTTGGTTCTCATCCTAGTGCCCCCTTTCTCCTTCCATGGACTCATGGTGGGACCCCAGAAGGCCTGTGGCAGACTCAGTTTACCTATATCACCCACAAATCCTCCTCTCCGTCAAGGCTATTTTGAGGATTAATGAATTAGCATCTTCCCAGATCAAAAGAACTGCCCAGGCACAATTACTGTGGTTCTTGAAATGAAAAACAAATGCATGATGCTCCTGGGTCTTCCATTCCCTCCGGGTTCCCTCCGGGTCAGATACCGTGAGGTTTAACAAACACATCAGTTGCTTTTCTCCCTATGCTCTCCAGGCAATCTTGAGCTTCTGGAATGTCAACTGTTTATCAGAGAAGGACAGCTTTGGTGGATAAGCCTGGGGCAATTGTCTCCGACCCACTACTTCCTAAAAAGAAACTTATGACGGGCTCTATTGCACTACAGAAAAATGCAAGAAAGATGTGAGACTTCTCAGAGCTTGTCTGGATAAAGGAGCAATTTGGCTCCATGAGCCCTAACCTAGTGATGCTCAGATGCGGGCTTCTGAGATGTGTGTTGGTTCACGTCTAGATGCCCAGTCCGCTTTGAGGATGTTGAAAAACATGCATGAAACAATGAAAAACGTAATGAAGGACACAGGATTTAAGAGTTTCAAGAGTCCTTAGAGACTTTCCATAGACCAGCCACTCACTCCACAGATGAGAAAAGGGAAGTGATTTTTTTTAAGAAAGAAAATGAACATCTATTACATATCCACAGCTGGGGATACACAACACTAGATACTTTATGTCCATACTTACTCAATTTGCACAACATTTTAAAATAGGAAAACTGAGGCTCAGAGATGCTATGTAACTTGTTAAAAGTCACACAGTCACCAGTATGGATAAAAGAGCTCCCCTTTGAATAAAACACACTTTAGGCTAAATTAAACCTGACTTGATAGACAAATATCCTATTTTCTCCCTTTACCTGCCTTATCCTCCAAGAACCTCTGCCCTGACCTGGAGAAGGCGTCATTTTCTCCCCCGAAGGGGAAAAGGCCCCTCCTCAATGCAGCCCCTTACCTGTTTCTGAGTGGCAGCAAGCAGGCCTTCCTTTCAGGAGGGCGCTGGGCTTCTCGTGCCGGCAGATGAGGGCCCGGCACCACTCACAGTATTTTCGGACCTGGCAGCAGCTGCAAAGACACAGAGGACATGGTTGAGGCAGGAGCCTGGCATGAGTGCTCAGTTGGTACAGTGTCTGCCCGAGGGGCCTTCTGGGCAGCTCTGGGCTTTCAACCAGCCTCCCATGGGGGCCTCCAGAGGGACAGACGCAGCAAGGGACTGAGGGCCCGGCTGGGTGGTGGCCTTTAGGGCAGATGCTGGACAACAATAAAGACACCCATTGACAACCCCAATGCTCCAGCTCTGTTTGTGCAATTCTGCTCAGGGCAACTGGGCTCCAGCTTGCCCGACTGTCAGAGAGGCCCAGTCACCCACCCATCTGCCCGCCCCATAAAGCAGCAGAAGGGTAATTCCATGAGTAGGACTGGGACAAAGCAGCCCCTTCAGGCTGGCAGGGCTGTGAGGGCTTGGAAGGGGGGCAGTCCTCCATCAGGTATTGCCAGCAGCGAAGCAGGGAATGTGGATGGGCTGAACTGACTCATGGAAAGAAAGAGAGACTGAGGCATGGATCTCAGTGCTTTGAATCCTTCTCTGAGGACTCACATCCTCCAGTTGGGGCAAAGCTAATGTCCTGGTGATCCTGTGTTACCCAGAGTCCTGAAGCATTAGGACTGCTCCTGCCTCCTTGGGTGGGTAGGAAAGAACAGTTTGTAGAGTTAGCATGAAAAAAGAATCAGGGAACTCATAGAAGGTCACAGGAGAAACACTAAGTCATTCATTACCTAGAGACACTGATGGCAGTTTTCCATGGAAGTTCCATCGAAGACTTCATTTCCCAACCTTAATGTATACTAATATGTAATCTATGAATCCACTGGCCAGGGCTGGGAGAGATCTCTTGGCTGACATGAGCCCGAGAACAGACAAGGAAACAAGCCTGTTGTGCTTCCTTCCCTCTTGGTGCCTGGTAGCAATTCACGATCCCCAGCCCTGGGAAGGTTCCTGGGACCCCCGAGTCTTTGGGCAGCAGACTGAGAAGGGGCCCTGCAATACTTTTGCCCAGGGTGTACTGGTGCAGTGGCCAGCAGTCTGCCTGGCCGGGTCCCTCCTGAGTTACACAGTCCAGGTTGGGAACAGCTCCTCACATACTGATACCAGATCTGTCACTGATTGCTGTCTTGCAGTCAGCTAGCCAGGCAGGCTTGCCCCAGTCATGCTCCAGCCAGGAGCATCCCCAGGGCAGTGAGAGCAAAGTCTTTTTATCTCTCTGGCAGGGGATGAGTTGGTCCCAACCAACTGCAACTCAGGATGGCCCCCTATCCAGACATCTAGCAGCCTGGTGAGCACGAGGGCTTAGTCTCTGGCTCAGAGAATCTGAAGTTGGTATCTGGCAAGGACGGGCTGGCAAAGGACAGAGAAGTGGGACTGGCTGCCTCCCTGGGAATGAGAGAGGCTGTCCAGTATCCTGGTTTATTCTTGTCTCCAAAAAATCTGGTGAAAATGAACCTTTAAGCCCCTCTGGAGAGGTGCACGTGGGCACTCAGTCTTATTCTAAGGCTCTAGGAGCCCCCTTGCCACAGAAATAGGACAGTGAACGTGATGGGTGAATGCAGGTAGCTAGCCAGCCATGAGAACTGACGCCAGTAGTCCATTAAGTTGCTACTGCCCTCCCAGGGAGGGTCTTCATGAGTGGCAGAATCTGAGCTCTGCCCCAGGTTGGACCAGGGCTGCTTGTCCACTACCTCGAGAGATGTTTTTCCAAGATAGACGGGAATGGAACAGATAGTGCTAGGAGAGGAAGGAAAGGCCAGCCCAGTTCAGACCTCATCTCTCACCACTTAATGCTGGCTTATTCCAGGAGAAGGGTGTGAGCAGATTGTGGCTACTGTCAACTACCTGGGGCTCTAAAGTGATTTTTATTCATTGCCAGAACCAGGGAAGATATGGGCAAGCAAACGGGGGTAAGAAACATCTGAAAACAATCTCTAATGGTCTGGGCCAGTGGTTGGCAAACTCATTAGTCAACAGAGCCAAATATCAACAGTACAACGATTGAAATTTCTTTTGAGAGCCAACTTTTTTAAACTTAAACTTCTTCTAACGCCACTTCTTCAAAATAGACTCGCCCAGGCCGTGGTATTTTGTGGAAGAGCCACACTCAAGGGGCCAAAGAACTGCATTTGGCTCGCGAGCTGCAGTTTGCTGATCACGGGTCTGGGCTCAGGAAGGCTTCCTGGAAGATGCAAGGTGGGCACTGAGTTTTGAAGGATGAGGAGGGAAGAGAAGTGCAAAAATGAGGAAGGGCGGTCATTAACTTGTCATAATAGTAACAGTGGCCTTCGACACAGTTTTAGGATTTGCAAAGAGCTCCTGCCCAAATGAGGCTGGGAACTGTTTCCAGTTCACTCCGGAGCACCTGGATGTTCCATCATGAAATAGTGAAGGCTCCAAACCCAACAATGAGAGAGAGAGGGACCTACTGTTGGGACCCTCCCAGGACATGTGCCCTTTGACAGTTTGGCTGCCACCAAAATTCCTCTTGGCTTAGCTGATACCAATCAGACATCACAGCACAAATTGCGGTGGTGACCCTGTTATCAGGGCATGCTGCAGATGTGCCTGGGAGGGCGGGAGACCTGACCGTAGGGCAGCAAATACTCACTGTATCAGCACACACGTGATGATGAGGCCAGCCAGGGCCACGACGGAAACCACCACTAAGGCGGTGATGGCCTGCTTCTTCTGGCTGGCGGCCACCACGGCCAGGAGGTCTGCATGCTCACAGCGCGAACCGACATAGCCAGAGTGGCAGCTGGGAAAGAAAGGAACATCAGCACACTCGAGAAGGTCTTGTTCCCCCCCAACTCCTCAGGAAAAGCCTCAGGAAAAGCCCAAAGGGACCCCTCCAGGTGTCAGGAAAGTCACCCCCACTTCCCTGCACAGGCACCTCTTGCTTGGAGAATGAGGGCCAAGGAACCAGCTTTATCACGTGGGGATGAAAGGTGCTGCTGAAGCACTTCATTGTTATTGTCACCAAGCCAGCTCTTGGGGGAATGAAGGAGGCAGCAAATGTGTTTATGACACGGAGTTCATTTTGGCAGTTCATAAAAATTGAGGTTATTTTTAAACCAAATGTGTATATTCAGAATTTCTGATGACGAGCTTAAACCAGCAGGAGACACAGGCTGTGGTTTGCTTATCTTTTTTTACCCGTATTTTTCGGCGTATAAGACGACTCTTGAAACGAAAAAAAGTCAACCGAAAATCGAGGGTAAAAGACCAAAATTGCACAAAAATTACCTGCAGATCTTGACGGCAAAGTAAGTCTTTTCTTTGAAGTGGGGGGTAGTCTTATACAGCGAATATAGGCCTAAACCTATGTTTTAACTGTAAAATTAGGGGGTTGTCTTATACACCGGTAAGTTTAATTAGCTCTGCAAGCATTTACCTGGTGGCCCAGTGCACGAGGCACATACTGACATTAGAGCCAGCACTGCTAGCTAGTCATTGTAGGACTTGTGAAGCCACTGATCTCCTGTGAACCCTGGACCTCATTTCCAACAACAGCTGGCCTTTCTCCACTAGAGGATTAGTAAGGGCACAAGAGGTCATGTTCGTGAGATGTGTGTAATGTAAAGGACACCATCCACACAGGCCACTGCTTTTACTGGTATGGCTACTATTCAGAGGCTCTTTGGCATCACTCATTTCAGTAAAAGCCTCCTCCTATGTGCTAAAGGCGAATGCTGCTTCTTCCATCTCGCTCTGGCCTCTCCTACCCACCTCCATCCCCCGCCCCGATTCTGGGGCAGCCACACGTGCTTCTCACGTGATGATTCCTTAGGACATGTTCATAGGAAGTGATGGCCATTTTCTGATGCAGGCGTTTCCCCTCTTCAAAGCATATTCTTCTTTTAAATAGAAGATACTTAGCGTACACCTTGGTCGCTTTGTCTGGGGTGACTTTCAAATTGTGATGAAAATGTTTGATCACCTCGGCCTTCTCAGGTGGGGAGCCTTCCTTCTCACAGGGAACTTCCCGGGGCAGCCTTGCACCAGATACCACACCCTGGTTTTAAGTTTTGTTTTCCTCCCCCTCAGACATGGCAACGATAGCTAAACTTTTGTTTTTTGAGTACTTTTTGATGAAGTAGATAGCCTGCCAACTTCACTTTTAGATTAAAAGACACCCGAGGAACATGGAAAAATGAAAAGGAGGTGAAAGGTCGGGGTGTGCCAGCCTATTGTGCCAATGCTAGCCTCAGAGGCCATTTGTGAGTCCCCTAAACCTATGCTCCTGGCTGCCAGACTCCACATGCCAGAAGGGCCCTTGGAGTTTGGTCCTTGGAATCTACTCCCTCCACTTTATTACCACTTTATCAACAAGGTTCCGGCTAACCCAAGTTGTCTCACCTTCCTCACTAGCCCAGTGTCAAATAAACGTGTCCAGCACATAGGCACTTAGGACACAGCTGCCTAATGAGTGAATACTACCCTCCCACTTGCCCATTTCAACTCCTATTACCTTATTTGCCTGGACAATTATTACTCACTCTCTTCCTCAGATTCCATCTCAAATACTACGTTTTCCAAAAAGATGTAACTTACAGACCCACTCACCCATCCATTCATCTTTCATAGCTCTTTCCATGGCTCTCCCTTTACCTCTCCTCCTCCTCTGAATGCCTTCAGGACTATGCCCACCTCTCTGACTGCCCTTCCACTAGCCTCACTGTCAGGCAGACTCTATGCTTTTGTGGGTAAGACCTGGCTATACAAAAACTGTGAACCACTGAACAGAATGGGCTGGCAGCCTGGGCTTTGTGGTATATAGTTAGATTTCTAACCAGGAGTTGCAGCCAAGCCAATAGCACTTCTCTGTAGACAATATTAGTGCAGCTTCTTTCTAGAGAAGAGTAGTGGTGAGGATTAGCATAAATATCTGTGAAAGGTCCAGGTTATAGGTGGGTGAACACCTATGAAGCAATTTCACTTGGCTTGAAATGTTCCTCCTTTAACCTTCAGGCTATGGGAGAGACTGATCCTACCACCTCCCCAACCACTTGATTCTGAAAACCCTATGAATTAACAAATGAATGCTGGGAATTCTAAGAAATCCTATTTAAATAAAAGGTGTCAGCCAGGTGCTAATTACAGCATCTATCATTTATCAAGGCAGTAGGCTAACCTCCTACATGAATTATCTCTTATTGTTATATTTTTTTTTAAGAGAGAGAGAGAGAGAGAGAGAGAGAGAGAGAGAGAGAGAGAGAGAAAGAGAGAAACATTGATGAGAGATGAGAAACACCAATCTGCTGTCTCCTGCACACCACCCAATGGGGATCTAGCCAGCAACCCAGGCATGTGCCCTGACCAAGATTTGAACTGGTGACTTTTTGGTGCACAGGACGACACCCAGCCAAGTGAGCCACACCCAGCCAAATGAGCCACAGTCAGGGCAAATGACCTCTTAATCTGAACAATCACAGAGCATGTAAACTCAGGGCTATATTTACCTTGTTTTGCAGATTAGGAAATGGGAACTTCTAGAAATTTAAAAACCAATACTCTCAACTATGAAGGCTAGCTTTCTGGGGTAATGCAAATTAGTTTGGATGATACTCTGGGATAGTGATTTAATGACGAATTCACAAACCTCATAACAAAACAGGAATATGGGCTGCTGACCGCTCCATCAAGTATGGAAAATTGCAAAGATGCCCCAAATGCCCCGGAGAAAGAGAACATCTGGGCTAGGCCACATTTTGTTGACCTCCCATGTTCTTCCTACCAGAGAAATATCTGTGTGTTCTGGGTCCTTCACAGTCAGCTCTGTCTGACTCAAAACAATCCTAGCAATGGTCCTAGCGCATTAAGAATGTCTTCATGCCAACACTATTGCCTGTCACCTCAGTGTTACAGCTGCAAATACAGCTGAGCCTTGGACATCACAGGTTTGAACTATATGGTTCACTTATATGTGGATTTTTTTCAATAAATAGCTGTTTTGTTTGTGATCCCTGGTTGGGAGTCCGCCAATATGTAGGGCCGACTATATGCGTTTATTTACAGCATTTATATAGGGGACTTGAACATCTGCAGGCCTTAATGTTGGTGGGCAATTAATCCCCTGTGGATACCCAGGGATATCTAAATTTTTGGGCAGTCGAAAGTTAATATGTGGATTTTGGACTGCGTGGAGGGTGATTGTCATTCAAGGATCCTCTGTACTAAAATCTCAGTCTCATTGGGTTGGGGAGCCCAATGTGCTCTGAATGAAAACTTACCCAGTGAGGCAAGGAGGCACCAGGGTGACTGCCTAATAGGTCATGGCCTAGGTGAGCTCTGAGAATAGCAAGTCCTAGCCCCAAACAGTCCAAATGTAGTAGAGAGGCAGAACAGCTTGTGGTTTTGATGCTTGGGCTTTCCTAGCACAACCCAGGTCAAAATCACTCTGAAAATGGGGTGTTTTAAAGAAAAGGCCAAAGGCAATTCTGATGAAGGCAGAGCTGACAGCCACCATGAAGGTTTTACTAGTGACATCAACTCTAGTTGCCCCATTGGAATTGCCTGGAAAGGCTGAAAGCATGATGATGTCCAGGCCACACCCTAGACCAACTGAATCTGAATCTCTGGGAATAAGGCCTGAGCATCCCTATTTTTAACGCCCCCAGATGAATCTACTGGCAGCCAAAGTTAAGAACCATAAGTTAGACCTTCTGGCCTTGAGGTGGAGAGGAGGTCCTTTCTTTCTCAGTCATTTCTATCAATGGGGATGCTTCCCAGATGGGGGAAAAAGGAAAGGTTGGTGACTATTTTCTTGGTATTTTTTTTTTTTAAATATCCCAAGCTTCTACTAATATTAGACTTAATTATGCTGATTATTTTAGGTACAAGTTACACAAGGAAGGGAAGAGTCACTTCACTTGATCACAAATGAATGACACTTAACTCAGCTGCTATCCTCTCCTTTACCTCAGGTAGGTGCTGGTTTCTACCTGACTGCACATAAGAACCATCTGGGAAGCTCTGGGAAATGCCAGGGCCAAGGTCACACCCAGGAGATGACCATCCCATTGCTCTGTGTACCCAGGTGATTCTAGTGTGCAGTCAGGCCCAAGAACCACCAAGGTAGAACAATCATTTAAGTACACAGAATCAAGAACCAACAATTCAAAATCTGCCACTTCTCCTCCTCCCTCCCCAATTCTCTCCTCTACCCCCCACCCCGGGGGCATTTCCTCAGGGTGATGGCTATAAAATGGGCCACCTTATATCAAGTGCAGGAGAAACAGAGTTGTTGTACTACTATTTACAACAGGGATCTGAATAAAATAGGAGTTATGTATCACAGAGGGGAATGGGAAATGTGTAGGACTGAACTTTCAAAAAACATCATTTGACCATTCAAATTTCAGCTGTCTAGAGTGGGTTTTGCCAAACACAAGTTCCTAGGATGCTGTTTTGTCTTCATAATGCTGAAAATGAGGCTCTGGAATTACATTTAGGCTCTTTTTCCCAAAAGAAGAACCAAAAAGAAAGAAGTGCAGAAAAAAGAAAGTGTAGCCTAGGAGGGCAAGGAGGTTGTCTGAGCTGTGAAGGAGGTTGTCTGAGCTGCAAACGGAGCAAGTGTAGATAGAGATAAAAGGCAACATGCTCCAGCCAGAGGAGTCCCTGAGGCCTTTGTATTTCTGTTCCTGATTTGTCTGAAGGTTACTTTGGTGCTTTTCCTAGAAGCAAATTTTGTGGCTGTAGATCTCTCTGTTTTAACAAGAAGAGTGAAAGTATCTATGTCTTTCATTCTCCTCTGTTGAGGGCTTGAGAGTCCTCCCCTGTCAAGTTGCTCAGCTTTCCCCTCAAGTCCCTTTTGTATGTGGTTCACAGCGAGCATCCTTTTTAAACTTTAAAGAAATACGATAAAGCATGTAGAGCTGTGCTCTTGGAATTTTTTTTCTTAAGAAAAATTTTCCCCAACTAGTGAAGGAATGTTTCTAAGCAAATTGTAAGATATATAAATGATAATAAAGCAGAAAGAAAAAGAAATAAGAAAAGAAAGCCCACATTGTTACACACCCATCTCTTCAAATGGCAGTTCAATGAACACGTTCCCTTCCAGACTATTTCTATGTAGTTTTTAACACAGTTAAGATCTTTTTTCTACTTTTGTATCAGTTCCCCTCTTCAGCATTTTACTACATCATTTGAAACTCTGCAAAGCCGTTTAAAATGATGGTATGGTAATTTATGGTCATGGTTTACTTCACTGAATCCTTACCATTTAGGCTGATTGAATTTTGAGATCATACATAAAGCCAGGTGATTATCTTTGTGTACCCGTCTCTGTTTGCATTTGATAGGGTCCTACAGCACAGTACAGACTTTGGAGCCAAATCATCATGGGTTCAAATCCCATTTCCCACTTAAATGCCTGTGTGACCTTGAGCAAATTACTGAATCACTCTGTGCCATCGATTCGCTTCTTTAAAATGTGATCGTCACTGTACTCACCTCACAGAGTTGTTATGAGCACTAAGTGAGTTAATAGCTTGTGAAGTGCTTGGCACAAAGGAAGTGCTGTCTAAGTGCTAAAGATGTAAATAAAGGATGGGAGCATTTTTAAGGCTCCTGAGAGATGTTGTCTTCATAAACAATGATGTCCTTTCTGGCAGGAGGTAAAATGCTCTGATTTTTAGCCAAGCCTTTTGGCACAGGTCCCAAGACAAAGTCTTTAATATGAGGGCCAAGGACCAAATTGACTAAGGGCCAAGGACCCTGGTTTCAGAAATATTTTATACCAACTTGCCTTTAATATGGAGAAAATCCACAGGGTGGGGTGGGAGTGAGGCCCCTGAGCCCAAGGACCTCTGTATGGGCCTCGCCCATTCATGGCCTCTTTAGAACTGGCCAATAGGATTGGTAAGTCCTATAGCCTCTCTGCTTCTGGGGCTCAGGGAGGAGCGGACTGGATGGAGTGAAGACTTCATTTGTAGCTCTGATTTACAGGCCTCATGGGACAGACCTGGTACCATGGTCTACCTCAGTGTTTCCCAACCTTCTCTCATGATGAGAATCACCTGGTGGAGTTGTTAAACCACAGATTCCTGAATCCCAACTAAGAAGTGCTAAACTAGAATTTTTGGGAACATATAGGTAAAATTGTATACTTAACTAGTGCTCTAACACAGATGTTATATACAGAGCACTAAGTTAGGTATGCAATTTTACCTATATGTTCTCAAAAATTCTAGTTTAGCACTTCTTAGTTGGGATTCAGGAATCTGTGTTTTAACAACTCCACCAGGTGATTCTCATCATGAGAGAAGGTTGGGAAACACTGGTCTACCTGATTTACACTGCTTCTTTCAGCAAAATCTTTCAACTTCCTTCAGCTGTGGTAAAGGCAACAACAACCTGATCACAATGGAGTGATGCGAATTGCTCTTATGCTTTGCTGGGAACTGGGCTTGAATGTTCTCCAGTGCTGTGTCATAGAACTTCCTGAGATGATGGGGAACAGTCTCTATGCTGTCTAGCACATCTGCCATTAGAGGTATTGGATGCTTGAAATGTGGCTTGAGCCCTAGTCAGTTTGGCTCAGTGGATAGAGCCTCAGCCTGCAGTCTGAAGGGTCCCAGGTTTCATTCTGGTTAAGGGTGCATGCCTGGGTTACAGGCTCAATCCCCAGTAGGGGGTGTGCAGGAGCAGCCAATAAGTGATTCTCTCTTATCATTAAAGTTTCTATCTCTCCTCCCTTCCTCTTGTAATCAATAAAAATATATTTAAAAAAAGAAAAAGAAAATGTGCCTAGAGAGACCAAGAAACAAATGACTTTAAATAGCCTTGCCTGTCTTGTTAATGTCTCTTGTCTTGAACAGCAATGGCTCTATCTGCATTACGGTCACTGGGTCCTCATGTGAAGTACTAACGTCCTCATTTTATACACAAAGAAACTGAAGTTTAGTGGGGCTAAGTCTGTCTGACCTTCAAATCTGTGCCTTTAGCTGATGTTCTGTCCCGCCTAGTGTGTGACCCTCAGTATCTGCTTCTGGCAGAGTAGACAGAGAGAGAATGAGGACACACACACTTTCTCGAGACATGTGGATGGTAGCGATGTCATAACTTCTTAACCCGGCAGGGGGCCCACCACCTGCGACTGTGGAAATGAGAATTGATCTACACAAAGTGGCTCACGCACCAACAAGAAACCTCCCAAGAGACCAGGATTGAGAGGTTGTGTTCCTGGTCACACGCAGCAATCACTTTTCTCTGGTGTTTGACTCTGTTCAGATCCCACCAGAATGTGCTGTGGCCGGGCCATATGGAATGTTTTCCTTGGCCGACAGGGCTTTGTTTTCACACTTTGCTGTGGGAAAGTTGTCAGGGAGTTCAGTCACGGAGGAAAGAGGAGCTGTTTTGAACAGGTGAGAAACTTTAAACTAGTTGCCACTGGCTGCTGGCACGAGAACCCTTAAAACTTGTCACTTGTCGCTTGGGTGGCTTCCTTCAACTGTTTTCATTTGTTTGAAGGCATCTGCAGGCAGCAGACCAACAGTATGGAATCTGCCTCAGGGAAAATAATGTGTAAGTCCTGAACTCGCATTTCTATGGCTTTACTGTCTTGGGAATTCTTTTCCCATTTGTTTCCTGATGTGACTGGGTACCAGCAGAGTTTTTTTTTTTTTTTTTTTTTTAATATATTTTAATGATTTTTTTACAGAGAGGAAGGGAGAGGATAGAGAGTTAGAAACATCGATGAGCGAGGAACATCAATCAGCTGCCTCCTGCACACCCCCTGCCAATGTATATGGTAGGGTGTGTGCAGGATGTGCCCGTAACCAAGGTACATGCCCTTGACCGGAATCGATCCTTCAGACTTCAGGCCGACGCTCTATCCACTGAGCAAACCGATTAGGGCCCAGCAGAGTTTTATTAAAGGGAGACATAAAATACAATCTAGGGTTCATCTGAAGCACAAATGTTTAAGGCCAGTTTTCACTACCTTTGGCTATCTCTGACGAGTTGTTTGAACTTCTTTGCTTGACCTCATAGTTTAGTGTGAGGGGTCACTTGAGATTCTCCGGAAACCTAAAGACTGTTGGTCTTATGGAATACAAAGCTTAAGGATGACAGTACTATAGAAAGAACTCCCTCTTTTGAGACTATGATCTTGGGTCGCTGTGGGTTTTCTTTATAAGGCCATGAAAGACGAGGCCTTACTTCGAGGTCTGTCAGTTTTATTGACCAGAATGTATTTGTCAGCTTCCAAAGCTGGGGCAGGTCTTAAGATCAGGGACAGAATGTTCTGCTTTCTCCGATGGGCTGAGATTCTGGTCTAGTGGGAATTGATTAACGAGAACAACTTCTAGGTACTGTAAATACAACAGGCATAAGGTGTGGTCCTGTCTTCACTGAGCTTAGAAGCTCCCGTAAAACAGAAGTGGAGACCAGAGAACTGGAGAGGGCAAGCCCTGTGTTTATTTAGAGAAGCTGGGCTTCTGCATGGAGATGGAAAACAGGACTTCCAAAATGCTGACAGCTAAGTAAAACCACCAAAGAACAATGTGGGTTGTCATTTACTGCCACATAAACCACGTTTGTGGGCTGAGGGCCACCAAGATCCAGTGGGGGAAACTGAGGTAAAGAGATGGCCACTGCTTGCATGGCTGTACCTTCCCACAGAAGATCAGCTTTCTCAATCTGCAAAACTGTCTTGGCTGTTTCCATAGACCCACCACTGGGGCCTCAGAAAGGACTCCTTAGGAGTCTGTGATCAGGGCAACCAGCAGGGAAATGACTCTGGCCTTTCTCTGGAGGAAGGTCTACCTGCAGGGGGAAGGCGCCAACCCCTTTCCTGGAAACCAGGATTAGTGATCTCAGGTGAACTTTGTGAGGCTGAGGGGGTGTGCCCTCCAGGGCAGTGGCTGAAAACACGGGTTTGGGGTTGGCATTGACCACCGGGTTCCCAGCTCTACCACTTACTAGCCCTGGGATTCTGGGCAAGTTGCTTACAACCCCTGGGCTGGCTTGGTGTTCTCATTTATAAAATAAGAGCAAGACTCCCTACTTGAAAGGGAAGCTGTGAGGACTCTATCAGCCACTGTATGTGGTATGTTGAGGCCATGCATGGCACTCGCTATGGCTTTTATTGAGAGTATACTGCATAGTAATATTTGTGATGTGAATGGAGAAGAAACAGCAATGTAATGGTGTGTAAATGTGATGGACAAGTTATCTCCCTGGGCCAAGAGCAGGGTTTGGGATCCAGACTGAGGAGAATAAGAGAAGGCTTCCTCCAGTGATAGGGGTCTTAGCTACACATGAGGTTATCACTTTGACTGAACTGCTGACCCAGGCTAAAGCCTGCCAGCTCTCAGAAAGTATACACCAGCCCCTGATCTGGTGGGAAGGAAAATACTGAGCTTTGGACACAATGGATCAGAACTCAACAAAGACTTGCCCCCTCTCCCTAAAGATGACCTTTTCAAGGCACAGCCAGGGGCAGCCTCCCGAGGTCCTGCATTGGTACCTGGAGGGGAGAAGGCCTTCTATCTGCTGTCCTGGGAGCTCTCCTGATATCTGGGCCAAGAGGCAACGCTTCCTCCAGGGCCAGTGTTTTTCCACAATGACCAGGCTGCTAACAAAAACAATCCCATCAGTCCCCCAGGGGCCCCTCTGTGTACCTTAATAAGAATGATAATAATGAATAATGACTGTGACTATTATCATCATTGTGCTTTGTATTTATAGGGTGGGAAGGGCTCCTAGCTCTGTGGACATGACCTGGGAGCCTCACACAGTCTTCCTCCAGGAGGAAGGTGGCCAGTGTTCCTCTCCAGGTGAGGCTGGAGGCACCCCAAGGGGCCTGCTCAGCTCACACAGCCGCACTCAGGAAGAAGAAAACCCTGCCAACCACTACTCACTGACTTACTGCCACAGCTCTCCTGGCTAATGCATTTTATATATATAATCTTACTCTCTTTATTCTCTTCAACTAATCAACATGACCACCAGTGACACAACCCTGTTATTATCACACAACACTCAAAACTGGGGCCTCTCTTCACTCCAGGGGTACAAGTAAGGTGAGCGGGGCTTCCCTAATAAGGGCAAAGGCGCATTTGATATTCTTAAGCATCATGGTTATGGACTCAGCCTGTCTGTGCTTACATTATGAGATCATTATGAGGTTTGCATGAGCTAACACACAGATTGTGCTTAGAATGGTGACTAGCTTGAACAAAAGCTCAACAAATGCTAGCTTTTATTAACACTTAGTATTATCTACTGCTACTGTTACATTGAATTTGCTTTCAACCATTTTCAACCTTTAGAATGGTAACTTTATATAGATGGGTGATTCTTAAGGGGGGAAAGGGTAGTTTTGCCGCCCACACCGGGACATTTGGCAATATCTGGAGACATTTTTATTGTCATGACTATGGGGTGGTGGTGCTATTGGCTGGCATCTGGTTGGTAGAGGCCAGGAATGTTGCTAACATCCTTCAGTGCTCAGATCAGCCCCTACAACAAAGGATTATCCAGCCCCAAAAACCAACAGTGCCCATGTTGGGTATAAGGCCACCTAACAGTTTTCTAGTATGGACAGATTAGTTTTCTTAAAATATCCCTTTCCAAAACTGACGGCTCCCACTGCCTCCACAATAAAGGCTCATTTCCAATAGGCCCTGGCCTCCCCTTCGTCTTCAGCCTCATCTCCTCCCTGCTGTAGCAGCACGGACCTGTAAGAGCAGGTCTCTGACACTCAAGCCTGGAGTAACCTCTCTGTTCTCCCCACCACCCCAGCCCCAACACCTGCTCCGGGAAGCTTTCCTGAGCCTTTCTCCCCCGGGTCCGGCTGACCATGGCTGGTGGCTCTTAACTAATGTGACTCCCGGGTTGAATTTCTACAGATTCTGATTCAAGAGGTTGGGGAGGGGCTCAGGTATTCTTTACAATTTATTTTATTAGCTGCATGTAAAGATGCTACAGGGCAAAGACCCCATCTTAGAATCTCTGGCTACTCTAAAGATCCAACCCAGTGCCTTGCCGTCCAACATTTCTATGTTATGAATTAAATTTGAACCCAGGAATTTTCAGACTTCACTGAATCAGGTAGTTATTTGAGATGCTTGTTAAAATGCAGCTCCCAGGCTCCCAGCTCCCCGGGGGTTCTGCCTCAGTAACTCTGGACTGCAGCCTTAGAACGTGGCTTTTACATCGGCTGGGTTTGGATCCTCCAACATGTCAGGCTCCAGGAGTCTCGCGGAGGGAAATGTTCTTTGAATTATTTGCCGGCTGCCCCCCGGCCCCAGAACCCCAGGACCCCAGGAGACACTTACAGACATGATGGCTTGTCCTCCTGCACCAGAAACCTGCAGGTTCCATGGAAGCAGAACTGACTGTGGGAATCCGGGCAGTCGTTGAAGTAGGACACCACAGCTGCGGCCATGGGCGGATTTGCTGAGGAGAGAAAAGACATTTGGGTCAGATCCACAGAACAGGAAGACACACCTGCTGGCCCCCCCTGGTCAGGAGGGATCAGCTGGGATTTCTGGTCTGTACTGGCATCCCCTCCACAGCTCTCACTTCTCTCCCAGCCAGTCCAGGACTAGTGCCTTCGACATCATGTGCTTGCCAGCAGGGCTTTATTTATTTACCTTTGTAGAAAACAAAACAACCTTCCCACCAGATTCTGTGTGAGTCAGAGACACCAGAGCCATTTTACTATTTAAAACCTACTACCCCAAAGTGACCTGTAATTTTGCTTTGCAAAGTGACAGTGACCATTTTTAATTTTATTTTTACAATTAAAATATTTTTATTGATTTCAGGGAAGAAGAGAGAGGGAGAGAGAGATAGAAATATTAATGTTGAGAGAGAATCATTGATTGGCTGCCTCCTGCATGCCCCCCTACTAGGGATCGAGCCTGCAATGCAGGCATGTGCCCTGACCCAGAATCCAACCATGACCTCCTCGTTCATAGGTCGATGCTCAACCAATGAGTCACACTGGCCAGGCAACAGTGACCTAATTTTAAAGATAGCCTTCATAAAAATTTGTTTTAAGCACGTGGAACCAGAAGAGAGGTACAAAAGAGTACTAGATAACAATTAAACTGATGCTTTTGCATTAATGATATAAAAATATGTTTATGATACATTATTGGAAATTAGGTGCATTCCCAAGATGGTTTGTATAGTATCATTGTGCTGATACAAACATAAAGGCTAGGAAGAGTATACATGCAAATGGTAGCAGGGCTGCTCGGGGTGGTGGGCATGGGTGACTATGCCATGAAGATGACTTAGGCACAGAAGTCCAACTGGGAGCAGCACAGACAGTAATGGGAAAGCTTTGAGGGGGGCAGGGAGGGAATGAGAACAGAGTCGGTGGCAGAGACTGGTCCCACTCACAGCCCAACACCCATAATTCTCAAGAGCCAGGGGCATTACCAAGCCTTTCAGGGCTTTCCTTCCTTGGCTTTCAGGAAGGAATAAAAATAGCCAGCCAGGGGTACAGTAAGGAAAAACACACAACACATCAATGGACCATTCCAAAGGGCATCACTTTGGATTTATTAATTAGACTCCAATAGCCTTGTTTTGTCCACATAACCTGTGAGACACAGTTGGTAGTTATTTCAAATGACATGGTAGATGGTTTTTGTTGCTTCTTTCAAAAGGTCCTTTTATGCTTGTGTTCTGGGTCCTTGGGGAGTGGGTCTTTCCCACTCATTTTTTGGAAAAAATGTTCTTGGAGCTCTTGCTCTTTGAGAAAAGGCAGATCATTTCATATTTCTAGACCACTGCTGAGTACTAACCTCACATTGCTGCATTTCTGTTCATAAATTGCTTCTAGAAGTATCAATTTTGGAAATCTCATAATTCCAGTTGAAAAAGCAGAAGCTCAAACTACAACAGAATCTTTGATGCAGAAGATGAGAGAGACTTAGTTATTATGAGCATGGGTTTTGGAGAAAGAGAGGCATGGGTTTGAATCCTGCCTCTGCCACCTGGAGGAAGTACTTGATCTTTTCTAGCTTGCTTGGGACTCTGTACAATGGGGAATCCACCTGCCTTATTGGTGGCTCTGTGGCTGAATGAGACAAAGCTTGACCCATTCTGTACTCAATTGCCTGTTATATATCACTCAATTGTTAGTGTTGCTGTTGCCATCACTGACAAACCAAGATGCTAATGAAGTCCTATATGTGATAAGACCCCCCAACTCCAGTACACAATCTCCTCCTCCCTTCATAAATTCAGTACAGTGTGCCTAAAAGTCCAAATGTCCCCATTAGCCCTCAATGATAGCTGCTTTCACATGTGAGGACAACACAGGAAGCCCAAAGCCAGGTGGAGGTGTCCATCCAGGGCTGCTGGCCAGCCTTGCTCCTCCTGGTGGCAGCATGGCCCTGTCCACACGAGGGCCAACTGCCTTGACTGATCAGTAACCTGCAAGTCCCAGCCTTGGGTGGTTGATAAAAGGCTGAGCACTCGCTGACAGTAGACACTGGAAAGGTTTGCTGTAATTCACATAACTGGCTCCTCTGCGCTTATTAAACTTGTCATGGAATGACCATGGCAGGGTGAAGGGGCTAGAGACTAGCAAAAATGATTCGATTTAGACCTTAGAAAAGGCTTTTAAAAAAATATATTTTATTGATTTTTTTACAGAGAAGAAAAGAGAGGGATAGAATTAGAAACATCGATGAGAGAGAATCATCAATCAGCTGCCTCTTGCACACCCCCTACTGGGGATGTGCCTGCAACCAAGGTACATGTCCTTGACCGGAAGCAAACCTGGGACCTTTCAGTCCGCAGGCTGATGCTCTATCCACTGAGCCAAACCGGTTTCGGCTAGAAAAGGCTTTTGATAAGCTCTATAAAAGGCCATTTAGAGAATCATCTCCAGGTGGCTGGAAGGAGTCCCTTGCCAGGGCTCAGAGCTGGCTCTGTGGACCAGCAGCTTCACCTTCCCAAAGCTTGTTAGGAAGCCAAGTTCCTGGGCCCCACACCTACCCTACTGAATTAGGATCTTTGGGCCAGGGCCCAGGAATCTGTGAGGCATGCTCTCCAATGCTTTCTTAAAAGTCAGGTTTGAGATGGATTTCATATCGGTACCGTTTGCCCTCCAGGAAATTCATTATTGTTTGAGACAGGCTTGTATGACACAGGAAACAACAGGAACCAAAAAAGGTGGAGACAAAAAGCCTCTGAGAGACAGAAATGACAGGGATCCCTGAAGGCATCCTTTTAGGAGCTGATCATCTTCCAGCAATTCAAACTCCTGTGGCACTAAGAAGCCTGAACCTGCACAACAAGCTGAAGCTCTTTTGCGGTCAATTGTCAACTCAATAAACTATACTGAAAGAAAACCTCTGGATCCGTCTTTTGGGAGCACTACTCTCCAAACTGGTGAGGAGTAGACTCAATGTCACTATCTTATGTATTTACTAGAGGCCCCATGCACGAAAATTTGTGAGCTGCGGAGGGAGGGGGGTGGGGTTTCTCAGTCCAGACTGCGCCTCTCTCAGCCCAGGAGCCCTCAGGGGATGTCCTACTGATGGTTTTTGGCCCGCTCCTCTGAGGGAGGCAACTGGGCTGACCAGGGGATGGTGCCATCCCCATCACCTTGCTGCTGTTGCCACTGCTGGCGCGCCTATGAGGCCTGAGCCCTGGACCTTGCAGCCACCAGGGCTCACAGATGCTTGAGCCTATGGCTACTTGAGCCCATGGCTGCTGTGAGCCTATGGCTGCCATGAGCCCCAGGCCTTGCAGTTGCCAGGGCTCATGGCTGCCTGAACCCCAGGCTTCACAGCCGCTGGAGCTCATGGCTGCCTGAGTCCCGGGCCTTGCTGCTGCCTGAGCCGCTGTGGCTTTGTCCGAATGGAAGTCCAGAAGTCATCTGCCCTAATTATCATATTACCCTTTTATTAGTATAGATGAATATTTGCCTCTTCTCATTAATGATTTGAGGAGGCTTTATAAAAATGCTACCATAAAAAGAGGATACAGATGGGAAAGGTGTGTGAGTGTGTGCATGTATTAGAGTGTGTGCATGTGTGTGCGCATGCATGTGTATATTAGAGGGGGAGAGAGAGAGGAAGAGAGAGAGAGGAAGAGAGAAAGAGAGAGGAGAGATACACACAGGAAGAGAAAAGGGAAGGAAGGGGGGAAGAAGGGAGATATACACAGAGAGACAGAGAGAGAGGCAGAGAAGGGGAGGGAGGGAGAAGAGAGGAAGAGACAGAGATAGACACAGGTAGTGAGAAAGAAATGAAGATAAATGGGCAAAGGAAAATAAAGGTAGGTATTAGGCCACGCACGCAGACAAGCATCAGAAAATCACATGCGTGTGCCGAAGCGGAGCGGTGGATCCAGCTCTGTAGCCCCTAGCGCATTAGATAGAAATGTACCCAGATTGCACGGGCAGGACGGGCTCAGCTTTGCCCACGTCTATGGTCAGAGAGCAACTTCTCTTCTGTGGCTGCTTCTGAAGGGGACTTCATGTGCTGTGGTGAACGACTTCCTTCACAATCTCCCAAAGACAAGGCAGAAGCATCGGCCAATGGAAACCTTCTCCGTCCTTCACACAGCTCACTAAGAAGCCTAAGAGGCCAGCGGACGAGGAAGCTCCAAGCCACCGTCACAATGACAGCAGCCTACGTGCTGATTTTGCTCTCTGCAGTCACACACCGGGCGAGGACGGGGCTCCTAGTCCTCTACAATCTCATCTGTCTGACGCAACCCAATGTGCTGAGGGACTGAGGGAGCTCCAGGCTAGCTCACTTGATTTTAAAAATCTTTTCCCTCATTACAAAGGAATCACTGTAGAAAACCTTTTGTAAATGGCAATGTGGAATAAAAAAAATATCTTAGGGGATAGGTTTCATCTCTAACCTACCACCTAGAAATGTGTAAGTACACACTGCACACACTCATGGCAACTTAACTGTTCCTATTCTCCCCTGCTATACCAACGAACATTTTGAAAGTGAGCACTTAGTTCAAGACTCCGCAAGGGGTGCGGTCCTGGCCTCTAACCGGAGAAGTTTAATGTGTGTGATGTGAAGGGCGGGTCCTGTTTCCAACAGCACATTCTGCAGCTTTGGGGGATGTGGACAGGGAGGAGAGGACCGGCAGCAGTTCCAAGAGTGAGCCACATTCTGGCCTCTGCTCTGACCGCTCCTCAGGGTGAGCCAGCCACAGACCAGGGGTGGCATCGGGGCGCTCGTGGATAGCCTCGTGGACCAATGCGCCCAAAAGCTCTGTGCAAAGTGCAGAGCACGCCACAACGAGAGGGGGAGTGATGGTTCTTGTTTTGGGACTTTTAAAGGGGCTTGTCTCGGATACCACCAGAATTAGCCAAGGAAACGCACACTGTGGCATGGTCAGACCAGGCAGACAAAACCATCCTACTGGCCGAAACCAGTTTGGCTCAGTGGATAGAACGTCAGCCTGTGGACTGGAAGGTCCCAGGTTCTGGTCAAGAGCATGTACCTTGATTGTGGGCACATCCCCAGTAGGGGGTGTGCAAGAGGCAGCTGATAGATGATTCTCTCTCATTGATGTTTCTAACTCTCTATCCCTCTCTCTTCCTCTCTGTAAAAAATCAATAAAATAGCCGAAACCGGTTTGGCTCAGTGATAGAGCAACGGTCTGCGGACTGAAAGGTCCCGGGTTCGATTCTGGTCAAGGGCATGTACATTGGTTGCGGGAACATCCCCGGTGGGGGGTGTGCAAGAGGCAGCTGGTTGATGTTTCTCTCTCATCAACGTTTCTAGCTCTCTATCTCTCTCCCTTCCTCTCTGTAAAAAATCAATAAATATTGATATATTAAAAATAAATAAAAAATCAATAAAATATATTTAAAAAAACACACAAAACAAACAAACAAACAAACAAACTAACAAAAAACACCACCCATCCTACTGATGTTCCCAGAAGCTTCAGTAAGTCCTGGCGGAATGAGACTCTGGGATAGCTGGGGAGGGGAGGAGAAGGGTTATCCCTTAAGTGCCAGGTGCGGTCCTTAAAGTTTCATGAATCCAGGCAGGGTAGGTGGTCACCGAGGATTTGCTCAGTAACTTAGGTAACGATGACTTTACAAGGAAATCCCCAAATTCCCAGCATCTTGCCAGAGAATGACTCTTTCAGCCTCTCTGTCTCTTTTTTCCTCCCTCTCCCTATATTTTCTCTACCTCCCTCCATTCTTTTCCTCTCTCCTTAATTTTTCTTCCTCTTCTTTGTCAAAACTCCAGGAAAGATCAAGTGAAGCAAGGAAAGACCTAGACACTCAAAGGGGAAAAATCCTGACTTAGAAAAGGAAGGCAGTGAAAGCCAACGGGGACACTCCAAGATGGCCCCCAGGAAGTCCAGACAGAGCGAAGAGCTGGCCCCTGCACTCGGCTCCTCCAGACACCAAGTCTGATTAGCACTCAGGGGCGTTTTGGAAAATCAAGTGTTCCGGTTTTCAGAACAGACCTCATACTGAGCCCTTCGGCAGCTGGAGTTTCAAAGCTGCTCAGTTCCTGTTGTTTTGAAATGTATAAGAGACCTCCAACATGTTAACTAAACGCATGTTTTGTAGACACCACTGTTTTCTGGGGAAGCTGCGAAAATCTATGGCCAGAGACAACGGACCCTCTAATAGGGCTGGAGCCCAGCTTCCCTCAGGGGAAAAAGGGTCTGGAACAGCAATCAAGGGGCAGGGAAACCACAGAATCAATTCACAGGAGGGGGCTCTCCAGTTCAGAAGAGCTGGGGAGGCAGTCATGTGGACGGCTCCTTCCGATAGCTTGCTCCCCAGGGAACTGCATCCACACCACCAAATACAGTCACCCCCTTTTCAAAGTGGTCCTAATTGGACTTTCTGCTGGGCTGGTGGATGGTGGCCAGCTGAGGCCGCGACTCCTCACTCTCTTCTCTAGATGTCAGAAGTTGCAAACACGCTAGTCTGTTAGGAAGCTTACATCATTTATAGCCATTTCATTACTTCCTCAAATGTCATGACTAACTTTCTCATAATTTTCTGACAATTTAATAACGACGCCTGGCTTTGTAGTGGGAACTCTCAGCCAAGGTTTTTGACCTTGGATTAAATAATTTTTCTCTTAGACACTACAAAGGCAAAGCCAACGAATGCTTCTGGAATGTCTAGGAGAAAAGTCAGTAGATGAACTTAACAAAGATGGGAGTCAGCAAGCATCCCCTGGTGACAATAGGGGAGTGTACACAGCTGACACCCACTCTCTGAAGCTCCCAGGTACCAAGGCCTCCATTCTACCGCAGGGCTAGGCTAGAATCACACACAGTTCTAGGCTCAGTTCTGGGATGGCGAAGGCTCACTTCAGGCCACCAGAGGCTCATTCTACAGGGATGGAACTCCAAGCACAATCCTTCACAACCGGCCAGCGTGTGAAGAAAAGGCTGGTACAGAGGGCCTGACACCCGGAGGCGGAAGTGCTAAGCCAATGGTTACAGGATCCTCTCCGGATAGAATCTGGTGAGCAGGCACCCTGGTCCCGGGGCATTTGGGGGAGAGGGGTTGTCGATAAGAGCACTGAGAAGTTTTACAAATGATCCCAAAGAGGAAGAGCATTGTCAGTACCAAGTGTGGCAACACACTGACCTTTAGCACAGAGGGGAATGCCTGTCAAGGAAACTAATCAATAAGGGCATTTCCCGAGGCTGTGGGAGAGGGCAGAGAGCAAGGGGGCAGCTTTCAAATGACCAGTGGAAGTCAGCAGAGTGCGAAAAGCCATCCAGTTACATTTATAGCTGGAGTGGGAAACCATCTCAGTCTCAAGGACTACCGACCAACAAGGGGAACTCGATTTTGCTGTTTTGAGGATGTGTGCAATGGTAGAATGAGATAAATATAATCACTCAACTCATACCCACTTAAAATCAAGAACAGTGAGTACTTTAAAAATAATAGATATAAAACCATTTGAAAACAGTTTGGCTTCACAGTACCAACATTTAAGAGAGAAGGGACACTCATGTTAAGCGATGAAAGAGAAAAGTAGTGCTGCAGTTTCTCCTGTCACCTACCAGATGGGGTGGGGAGGGTAGTGCCATTTTTGTCACTACCATTCTTCACCCCAAGATTCTCAATTTCCTGAGAGTAACTCCTATACTTATAAAATACACATATATATTTTTTTCTATAATCTGATCCCTGAATACAGAGTAACCTAATTCTTCAGCAATCTTTTCAAACACTGGCCAATTCTGACCCTATTTGACCTTCATCTTACCCTGATCTTAAACTGGCTTTAAGCTCATCTACCTCCACTTACAGGTGCAGATACTGTATTATCTCATTAAACCCCTAACCAACTTAAGGGGCAAGCATTACCAGCTTCTATTTTTCAGACAAGAAAACAAAACTAGAGCTTGGATAACCTTGCCAACAGACAGGTAGCTAGAAAGTACTAGAATTGGAATCTTACCCCAGTTCTCTCTGATTTTAAGAGAATAAAGAGCTGTAGAAAATCAGGATGTTATTCAAGTCTAGGAAGACAAGTGATGGGAAGGCATGTAATCAAAATCTACAAATCATGTGGCAGAGGAAGGGGAACACTTGTTAGGCAGCTTCTGGTCATCAGAAGGGCACTTTTAGGAGAAACAGGAAGTATTGCTTTATCTGGGGGAGGTGTGGGGAACTGTACATATGGAACTTATCATTCCCACAAGGGAGCAGCGGCTATAAAACATGAATAGATGACAAAGAGATTTCTTTACGTATAGAAATCTCTTTGTCATCTATTCATGTTTTATAGCTGTTGATGGTTATTTGAGGAGTAGTAGAGTGGTTCCCACAAAGTCTGCCCTGGAGAGCCCCCAGCCTCTGGGCTACATGGCACTCATGCCCGTGAGACTGGGGCTTCTGGCTCACAGCAGTGCTCAAACAGACTCTTGAATTGCTTTTGCAGCATTAAACAAAAGCCACATCTGAGACATCTGAGTTAATTTAATTCCCTCTGGTCATTTCTCTTTGGCTAAAACCCAAGGGGTATAGGATGGTAGGGAACCATATTGAAAAAAAAGTATCAGTAAAGAAGCAGGTAACATATTTCCTCCTTTCCTACAAAGAGATGGTTATTAGTGACACAGCATGTGTGTGTGACGGGGAGATAGATACACATTCAGAGAGAAAGTCACCAGTGGTATTTGACTGCAATGGGGTTCATCCCGCATGTGCTTAGTTCGAAGGCAAAGGCAGTATTTGCATCATCTTTGGTACTTTTACTAGTCCTACAGGGAGAAGATCATCAGGTAACATGAACATAGAAATACTTTGCTACCTAAAGTACGTAACAGCTTTTAACCCAATGTGGATTTTCTGAGGTTCTGAACTACGATGCTACTATGATGATAATGATGATGATGATTATTATTATTATTATTATGAGTAATGGTTACTATTAATAAATTGTCTACTAACTGCAAGCACTATGTCTAGCATTTTACCGGTATATAGAGAATTCCACTTAATCCTCACAAAAATCCTGTGAGGTAACTATTGCTATCCTGGTCTTACAGATTGTAAGTGAAACCCAGGGAGATGAGGCTGTCAGTGCTGCTAAGTTAGTCAATGCAGGATCGAAACCAGAACTCATGGTTGCCTGTCTCTAAAGATCTTGCTCTTTCTAATACATCACCTTGACACATCAGAGAGAGAGAGAGAGAGAGAGAGAGAGAGAGAGAGAGAGAGAGAGAATATGAATGAATGAGTTGAGGGTTAAGAAATCATTATGGGCACCAAAAATAAATCAGAAATTACCAGAAAATTCTCAGAGTTATTTTAGAATTAAGATCTAAAAGTCCCAAGGCAAAATGGCTTTAATAAGTAGAGACTTTAGGAATCTAAAATCTCAGTGAAATCATGTGTAGTATGGGATAAAACCAGAGTCTGGGCATATTCATCTAAAGATGCAAAGCATACATATTTCAACTTGGCTTCTTACCTGCACCCAGCTCTCAACCAATAACACTACTTCCTCCCTCAAAGGGCATGAGGAAGGGAGAGGAAGGGAAATACCCCAGGTAGCCCCCAAAATGCATTTTTAGATCCATCATGGGTTAAAATGGGATGGAAACAGAAGGGAAATGAACCAGACACAGATGACTGCTTCCTCCCCACTGAGCTCCTCTTCCTCCTCCTGAACCCACTCTCTAGCTCCCACGTTGCTCCTTCTATCCCTGCCTTGGCCTTAGTAATTTTAAGACGACCCTCCCCCAGCCAAAAAAAAGAAAAAAAAAGAAAAAAAGAAAATTGCAGGTCATGATTTTGCTTTGAAGACTGAAAACCAAACCTCTTCTCTCTCTTTTACCATTTAATATTTTTATTTCAAAGAGACAGATCATGTCTTTCTTTCGTATCTTCAAACCAGAAAGTCCCTTATTCTAATTACATCCTCTTGGGTGTCAACCAGCATTTAGGAAATAATTCACTTCAAATTTCCACGTACAAAGTACACAAGGATATCTATGTTTGGCTCTCAACAGCCAGTGTTGAACCAGAACGTGAACGGCTCTGGGAACTGGAGCCAAGTCCTGCTGGACGGGGAATTCTGGTTTGGCTTTGTTGGAGGAAGAACCCCGTTGGAGCCCAGGGCTACCTGGTGTTGCAGAATCTGGGTGTCTGTGTTTTTTTTTTTTTTTTTTTTTTTTTTTTTAATTAATATAAAAATGGTTAGGTGAAGTTTTTGGCAGGAAGTCCTTAATTTACCCTTAGGAAAAAATGCTTCCTCTTGTTGAGTCTTTGAACCATTATCCCTTCAAACACTCTACACTAAATACAAGTAAGCACTACTGGGACAATTGTTTTTCTAGAACAATCTATGCTCTCAGAACTTTTGACAGATGCCTTTTTCATCTACAGGTTGCAGTTGTAGTCTGCATGGATGAAGGATACTCTTCATTTGAAGCAAGGAAACTGAAGTATCCAGAAGTAAATTCCTGGGAAAGCTCAGTACCCTTAAAAACATTGATGTGAGTTTGTGACTGGGACTTTGTCCTATGACAAAAAATATGACTCTTCCTTTTTCATCTGAGTTTTATATTGATGACTTTTGGTTGACCTAAAGTATAAACCCTTTAATGAAGATGATCTTTCAGAAAAAAAACAGTGTGGTGAGATGATGGGCAATTATTTTTTCTTTTATAATTTTCCAAACAATATAAAATGAACATTTTAGAGTTCGAAAATAAACATAATTAAAATTAAGACCTCACAACATTATAAACTTGACTGTTTAAACTACTTTTTCTTTTTATTGTTTTACTCACAGGTTGATCTGCAGTTTTATAAAATAGTGGTCTTTTAGGAATCTAGGTTTAAATCTGCATAAGATAAATCTTGCTTTTGCTTTGTCTTTGTAATGATGATGATGCAAGAAATTACTGACCACATAAAAAGATTCATGATATAAGAACATTCTTGAGGAATTTCAATGACTTTCTCTACTACTAAGAAATGGGAGATGCTGGATAATCCCTAATTTGTGTCTTCAAGACAGAAATTGACATTGCATCTATGAAATGACACTGTGGAGCTATAAGCAAAAAGCATCTGCAAGGAAATGAAAAAATATGGCAACCAGTTTTGAATTCACAATGAACCTATGAGCAACAGATTGGTTATTACAGTAAATCAAATCAGTGAAATGAAAAAAAAAAAAAAAAAGGACCGGCAATTTCTCTCCAAATGCAGAAGGACACAAAGACAAAAATAATGAGAAAAAAGAAATCTGAAAAACAGAACTAAATGATCCAATATACAGATAATAATAATGCCAAAAGAAAAGTAAGAAAACTAAGGTTGACATCGTTATCAAAGAAATAATTAAAGAGAACTTTCTTAAGGTGCAAAAGACTTCCCCTTAGACTGAAAACATTAACTTTCAATGAAACTAGACAAGTTTTCATGACAAAGAAAAAGTCTCAAAAGCATCGAGGTGACAATAAAAACAGATTATTTACAAAGAAGTATAATAAAACCAGCTGTAGGTTTTTCTTCAACCACAAGGCAGAAGTCCTTGATGGGACTCCTAGGATAATCTACTGTGTCAATTATGATGGGGAGTTGGGGATATTCCATCAGAGACTGTGGGATCCTATTCAATATTTTGGGCCCAGATAGAGACAGAAAAGAAAACGTTTAAATATACTGACTTTCAGTAGGTGAAGAATCTGTTTGTAGAAGCAGGAGACAAAGCAAATACACAGAGGGTTGTATCTTTGGGTCAGAAGGTGTTTTGTTTTTTTCCTTCCTTTGTTTGCTCAGCACCCATGCCAGGCAAGAGTAAGAGCTGAGTTCATTACTCAGTGTAGCCCTGACTGGTGTCTTTTCCTGGGGCACTAATAGGCTCCAGATATACCTCCCCCAGACCCACTGATACATGGCCTGCCCTCACTCCCATAACCTGTCCTTCCAAGATTGGACTCTTAAAAAAAAAAAAAAAAAAAAAAAAAAAAAAAAAATATATATATATATATATATATATATATATATATATATATATATATATATATTTTTTTTTTTACAGAGAGGGATAGAGAGTTAGAAACATTGATGAGAGAGAATCATCGATCAGCTGCCTTTTGCATACCTCCTACTGGGGATGTGCCCGCAACCAAGATACATTCCCTTGACCGGAATTGAACCTGGGACCTTTCAGTCCACAGGCCGATGCTCTATCCACTGAGCCAAACCAGTTTCGGCCAAGATTGGACTCTTGATGTGTTTCTGCTCATGACAATCCTTTCACCTCCTAGAGGAGTGGTCGCTACATTGGGCAGGATGAATTGCATCTGTACATCCAGTGGCAGAAATTCCTCAGATCCTGGAGTACTGATAGGAGATTAGAAAAAGTTTCATATTGCAGTGGTCACTCATATCAATGGGCGTCCAAGGGCAGATGGGAGAAAGGGGGAGTAAAAAGTGGTATGCTCCAGTCTCCCTTCACGTTCCTGGAAGAACTTCATTCTCTTCTAGGCATTTCCTACATTTGTATACAGGGTGACCACATCCACGGACCATTTAAAAACTTTCTCCTTGGCTGTTTTAAACATTAGTGCATCCTCAGTTTTCTACCTGGGAATCCCCAGCCCAGTTTCAGCAGTCCTTTGCACGTGTTCACATTGTAGGCTGGTTTCCCCTGGTGGATGTGAGCCTGACGGGGCCAACATCCCCCAGAGCTGCATCCTCATCCTCTCTCCAAGGTCTGCTGGGATTCCCAAAGAGAAAACTCAGTGCCCACGTTCCTGCTCCTTCCATGATCTGAAGGCTTTGCCTCATGAAAAGTTGGGAATTCCTCCTTTAAACCCTATGGTCTAAGTGTAAACCCACCACATCAGAACTTTGTTCTTAAAAGAAATATTATGGCCCTGGTTGGTTTGGCTCAATGGATAGAGCGTCAGCCTGTGGACTGAAGGATCACAGGTTTGATTCCAGGCAAGGGCACATGCCTGGGTTGCGGGCTTGATATTATAGTAAAAGTAATAAGGATAAATATAATATTGAATAAGTGTGAAATTGAAGTGTGATATCTGAAAGTATGGACTGTAATGTAAACAAACTGATAAGCACCCTTGAGTGACCTGTATGTAGGAAATAGATAAAGTGACCTGTACCTGATATGTAAGACCGGATAGCAAGGCTCCTGGGACCTGCTGATAAGACACACTGAAGACACCTCTGAGCACTGAAGACACATAAAAAGAGGAAGCTCCACAGAAGATCAGAGACATTCCTTCTGCTCCTCCACAGAGGGTCTCTCTCCACTTCCCCCTGCCTGCACCAGTGAAAGCTCTGCCCGAGTCGCGAGCCCTGAACCCTGAGCCGTGGACTGTGAGCTGCTGTGAGAGGCCTCAACTCAAGCCGAGCTGCTGCTGCAAAGTCCTCCGTGTGTCTTATCAGTACGGATCCCCGGGTGGCCTGCCTAGGATTCTGGAACCCACCAGGACTCTCATGGATGGCATGTTTGTCTCCTGTGTAATTTATGCTCGGTGGATTATTAATTAAGTACCTAAGGTCGTACATGTCAGATTTCTGGCTGAGGCATCCTAGGTCACCTGTGCATATGTCCCTTATGGAATTATTGGGACACTTGATCCCCAGTAGGGGGTGTGCAGGAGGCAGCCAATCAATGATTCTCTCTCATCCCTGATGTTTCTATCTCTCTCTCCTTCTCCCTTCCTCTCTATAATCAAGAAAATATATTAAAAAAAGAAAAATATTACAGGATCCTCCCAAAATCAAGGTCAATAGTTTCTCCAAGCCATACTGGTTCAGGAACAGAGACCTTATATTTTGCTGAAACATTTCTTTTCCATCAAAAGTACAATAATATAAATGAAGCTCTAAAGAAATCTCTGATGATGGGCTTGAATTCTGTTTTTGGAAGCTACACAGAGTAAATCTTCCTCGTCTATGCAACAGTCCTTTCATGTATCTACAGTCAGCCACCAAATCTGAGTCTCTGTGGTAACCTCCCTTCAATAGCCAGCCTCCACGATGGCTCCCAGTGATCCCTGCCTGCAGGTATCCATGGCCTTGTGAAGTCCCTTCCCACACCGTCTCAGGACTGGTCTCTGTGACGGACAGAATATGGATGGTATGTGACTCTGGCTAGGTCGTAAAAGGCACTCATTCCACCTTCTATCTTACTTGCTCAATTAGATCACTCACTCTCAGGGAAGCTAGTTGCCAGGGCATGAAGATATTCAGTGGAGAGGTCCATGTGGTAAAAAACTGAAGCCTTCGGCCAAAAGTTGTGTGAGTGAGCCATTATCTGGCCCCCAGTAAAGGCTTGAGGTGACACTGCAGCTCCAGGTGACATATTGACACTAGCTGCTATGAGGAATCCTGGACCAGACTTCCAAGATAAGCTGCTTTGAATTCCTGACTCTTAGAATATATGAGATAAATGCTTATTAACTTAAGCTGCTCAATTTTGGAATAATTTGTTATACAGCAATAAATAACAAATATGCGCTTCGAGTTCCTATACAAGCCCTTTAAGCAAAAGAATATATAAACTTTACATTTCAGGACAGATTCTGACTTTTAAGAAAATATTTTTATTGGTTTCAGAGAGGAAGGGAGAGGGAGAGAAAGACAGAAACATCAATGGTAAGAATCATTGATTGACAGGCTCCTGCCCGACCCCTACTGGGCATGGAGCCCACAACCAACATTAGCCTCTAACTGTTCTTCACATAAACTACTGTCAAACGTGGCCTCAATCCTTCCTAATTAAATCATTATTCTTAACCAAATACTGTTAATGTGTCATTATTCAATTTACTCTGGTTGGTTGGCTTCAATCTACCATTCTAACTTAATACTTTTGCATATTCTATCATCCAACAACACTTCAGTTATCATTCTGGGCTTTGTCACCTCTACATTTCATAAATCTGCCTTCTATATCTTTCTTCAATTTGCTCATAAAATTCTCAGAGTAAAGAAGGACAATCCCACTGGCGCACCCGACAGGCCCCCTCCCAGGTCAACATGAATGCATCGGTGAACATTTTCTGAGGATGACCTGGTGAAAAACTTCCTGCCCTTCCCCAAAGCACCAGGGTATACCTTGGGGCCGTTCATTCAAGGTCATTGTTATTCCATCTCACTGACAAGTCACCCTTTTTAACTCCTATTTTTCCATTTTGTTTTACTGACCACTTTGATTTTGTCATGGTCCTTCCTGAAATCTCACTGTCTTATCGTGATAGCATTACCCTGGCAGCATTTCCCTCACCAGTCCTGTAACACTTAAAAAGAAATAAAGTTAGTCTGCTATGACTCACTCTGGTGAATTCACACAGGGGCCCAACTATTCATTCGTGATCTGCTGTAATAATTTGGTCTAGAGTTTTCCTGGGAAAACTATCATTAAGTTTTATCTTTATTATAAAGACTCTTCAGGTGTTTTTTCCTTGTTTAAAGTCAGAAACATATTTGTCTTTTTCCACTCTCTGAGGATTTTTTAATATTTGCTATAATTTCTAAAGAATTACCAGCAATACTATATGTAATACTTTAAACAACAAAGAAGAGAAAAAAGAAAGAAAAGTAAAAAAAAAAAAAAAAAAAAAGAAAGAAAGAAAGAAAGAAAGAAAGAAAGAAAGAAAAGAAACAAAGAATTACCAGCAAGGATAGAAAGTTAGTTTTTTTTTGTTCAGTTTTTTGTTTTTCTACAAGATTACTTAGAATACTGAGTTGTAATTTATTTGTACCCTTGAAAATAAATTAATTTATGGCATTGGGTGGTCTTTTACTAGATGACCTTCTATAATATTTCTTATTTACTATGCTTTATTTCCTCTTGTTTGAAGCTCCTTCTTGACATAAAATATAAAAACAAAATCATAGTACTAATCTTTTCCTGGTTCTGCACTAACATTGTTCCACCCGTTCCATGGAATGAATTTATTCCTTTTTTACGTGGTTGTTCTCAAATATAGCTTTAAAAGTGTGTGTGTGTGTGTCTGTGTGTGTGTGTGTGTGTGTGTGTGTGTGTGTGTGTTTGTGTGTTCAATAGCCATGTGGGCAACCCTCAGTTTCTTCAGTCCTTCATCTTCCTGACATTCTCTAAACATCTGCCAGCCTGCAGAGCAACACCTGCTCCCAGGGAGGCACCAACCTGCTTGTTCACTCAACAAAGTGCTATTCAGTAGGGCTGTTCTACCTCTGGGGACATGTCTTTCTTCTGATCTTCTCTACATAACTCGTTAAAGGGTGCACCAGAGAAGTCCCTCTACAGATGCAATTGAGTCTCTTTAAATGCTTATTCTTTGTCTTTCTCATGCACACCCTGTCTATAAATTGGGGACCAAACTCATAGCCGCCCCCCCCCCCCCGACCCCTCCAGGCCTCATTCCTTTTAAGAATCCTTCTCATGGGATCACATCTGTTTTTTTCTCTGAATTTTTGTAGATGGTGCTTTTCTGAAGTTGAACTATGCTTAGTGTTTCTTTCTTTCGCTGTTACAAACTTTAAAGTGATACACACAGGTACCACCTTAGTAGCAAGGCTGCATTCAAAAAAGCAGGTGTCCCTGTTGCCCTCTCTACCTCAGCCAACAGGTATGTAAGGAATTTTTTAGGTGCTCAATTTGTGGCATGCTAAGGTTTCCAGAAAAGGCACCAATCTGACATTCGCTGTCAAACCACATTCTATCCTTATGACTGCTTTGTAATCAGGATCCAGACGGTATTAATTACTTGGATAAACCATCTATCCACAGAATGGATCCAGGATAATATTACTTTTGATAGTTCCTCTTTTGCCTCTTGAACCAAACATCCACATCCCGGTTTGCTTCAACAATTTAGGGCTGCCTGGCGAACATTTCCCTCTCTTAAGATCATCTAGATTTTTAAAAATTACCTTTCCACCATGGGTTTACAGACACAATAAGATGCCCCACCCTCCCTTACGTCCTCTCTCCCTAAAATTGGAATCCTGAGAAGACAAAGAGATGATTCGGGTGGAGTTCATGCATGACCACTGTGGCATGTTGAGCACAGTTCCTGTTCTGAAAGGGGTTCTCTAATTCCCATTTCCTTGCTCCCTGAAGCCACGTTGGTTACTGTTCATTTCCAAATTCTATTCTCCAGCTTTCTTGCTGTTTTTGTGGGCTTCCAACAAGGTTGCTTTTATTTAAGTAAACCAGCTACAACCAATGTACTCCAGAACAAGCATATTCTCCCAGTACTTACCCCAGTGATGTCCCTTCCCACCAAGTCTCCAAAGCCCACAGAGTCTTGGAATCGGCCATTCAGCTCACTGGACTCACCCATGTATTTCAGTTTTTCAAAAACATTTCCTTAGCAAGCCCACAAGGTGTAAACTGGATTAAAAATTTCAAGTTTGATCTACTCACTGCCCCCAATGTGAACTCAAAAATCTATAGTTACCCAGAGTCTTAAGAATTATTTATAGTAATGCTATGTTTTATATTATTACTGTTTTTTCTTAATTCAAGCTCTCCCTTCCTAAGTTGATAAACACAGCTCCATGGCCTTCTTTAATGGTTTGTGAAATTTAAAAATAAATTCAGGATTGTCACAGAATTGAGATTCAATCTAAAAGGGCTGAATGCTGCTTACTTTTCAAACTGCACTTGCCACTCTCTCCATGGCATCTGGCTTTACCATTCTTTTGTCTTTCTCTTTCTCTCCCCGACATTGCTGTCCAAGGACAACTAATCAGCTGGGCGGCTCTCTTGCCAAACATGTACTTACTTCCCTGTCTTTAAATGCTACAATCTGTCTCTTGCTGGAATCTTTATAGGCCGTGATCATAGTTTTCTGTATATAATGTTTACATAGGCAACAACCCAACTTGGGTGGCTGCCATGGCCATTCTCTATCCTGTCTCAGAAAGATGGTCAACATCATATCCTTCAAAAAGAAGTCACAATTCACAATTCACTGCCTCCTGGAATTGGATCTTCTATTCTCCCAGGTGTCAAGGAGATAGTATCTGAAAGGCAAAAGCTCACATAGCAAAGTCTCCTAATTAATGTGTCCTGAGCATGTATTTCCTAGCCTTCAAAGTCATGAAGCCATTGCTTTTTATGGCCCACTGAAGTAGTAGATCTTTTTTGCATGTACCCATTTTTGAGATATTTCCTGCAAATGGAGAAGGTGTATATTTTGCCTTCAGACAACAAAACAAAAATAATGCCTCAGGGAGACCTAGAATAGATGGTGAAACAAGAAACTTTCAGCTCTATTTCACGGAAGTCCTTATAGGAAGGAGAGCTCAGGAATAAGGGCAGGACACTCCTTTGGTCATTGTTCGGGCACCTCTAGATGCCCCTCTCTGAGTGGCACCAGACCCCAACTGTAAGTACCTAAGAGGTTTCTCAAAATCACCTGAGTAAATCTAACCAGCTTCTTACAACTGCACAACTTCTTCCCCATGCCTTTCTTTTTTTCACTTTAATAATTTTTAAAATTGCAAAAGCAGCATATGTTCAGGGCATAAAACTCGAGAGAACATAAAAAAAAAGCACAAAGAAAGAAAAACACCTAAGTTGCATGTAAGTCCACCGCTCATTGACAACTACCGTTAGCACTTTGGCACATAGCCTTTACGCTGTGCAACCCCCCCCTGCCCCGCCCCCGTTCCTTCACCAACAGGAATAAATGACCCTATCATGAACTCGTCCCCAACTCAGGAAGTGTTCTAGGACAAGGTCATCTTCAATGGCTGGGTTTCTATTGGTACATTTTCTTTCTCCAGTTTTCTCTTGTTGGACATTGTGATAAGCTTCCCAACACCTCACTTTTGTAAATGATACAGAACGGAATATCTTTTTACATAGATCTCTGTTCATGCATACTTATGATTATTTTTTCTGGGAGCAGAATTAGTGTGACAAAGGAATGCTCATTCTAAGACTTCTGAGACATAATGCCAAGCTGCATGCTGGGACATTTATACTCCTGTGAGGAGGAGATGAATGCTTCTTCACATCCTTCCCAACACTGGATATTATCTTTCCTTTCCCTCTTTGCCAATCTCATGGAGGTATATTAATTTGCATTTTCTTGAATGCTTATGATGTCAAATGTTTTCTCCTGATTATTAGCACCAGTATTGCAATTTTGGTTAATTAGCTGCTTATATCATTTGCCCATTTTTCTATTGATATGTTCTTTCTTATTTATTTGTAAGAGATACTTAAAACAATAAGGGTTAAATAATAACAAATAATAACTATATATATAAAGCAATCTGTGGTTTATGTCTTCATTTTGTTTATGCAGAAGTCACACCTCGGCGTTATGGTTAGAGGCTTTCCCTCCCTTAAGATTATATAAATATTTACCTAGGTTCCCTTCTACTGCTTTATTGTTTACATTTAATCCTAAGCCATCTATAATTTATTTTAGTGATTAGTGTTTACTTTATTATTTTCTAAACAGACAACCAATGATCCAAATATCATTTACTGAATAATTCATCATGTCCCTATTTATTTGAAATGATATAGCTCTGCCATACACTAAATACTTATTTTGTGGTCTTTCTGTTTAGTTCCATTTAGATTCTTTCTATTTCTATATCAGTACAAAACCATTTTATTTATTGTAACCTTGTCATTTGACTTAATGTCTGGTTGCTCAGATTTGTCATTCACCCTTGCCCCACCCTTCGTTTTTGAAAAACAGAATACTCCCATCTGCTTATTTTTTCCAGATGAACTTTAGAATCATTTATACGTTTTCTCCCAATACCCAACTCTTTTGAAGAGTGTGACATTATAAATTAACCCACGGGTAACTGGTCCATTTGCACATCAAGTTTTCCTAGTCACAAAGATGCTTTTCCATTTCTCCAGATCTCCTTTGTGCATTGTGCAGTCAAGTTCCATGGAACTCCTGTGCACACAATTGCTGGACTTACTGTTTCTTGTAATGCCCTTGGCTTAGTGTTAATCATCCCTGATTGGATCTGCAAAGGCCTCTAGCCACACTGGCCTGCTGCATTAGCATGTGCTGGAGGCTGCCAGGGTGTACCAGGGCTGGAAGGATGGCAACACAAGACACTCCAACTTGGCAGCCTGTGCCCTGGTAGTGACTGGGACAGCCACTCTGATGACTCTGGCCAAGTCACTCCCTTCTCGGGTCTCCGTTTGCTCCTCTATAAAATGGGTTCCCCCTATACAGCCAAGGTTCCTTTCCTATTAACATTCTCATTCTATCAAAAGTGAGATGATGAGTGGGAGAGCCCTTGGAGGAAGATGGAATCACACAGAGATCCACCTTTAATGCCCATTACTAATGGTATGCTTAGATGCTGAAGGAGTAAAGAATAAAGGAGTGATTGTTTAAACGTGGCTGGTTTAATCTGAGAACACTTGTTGGAGAAGGTGAGCTTAAGCATGGGATGTTTAAGGGCACAGCAAATGTGTAAAATCAGTGCCCCTGATGTGGAATGTATGTGTAAAGGTACAGGGGGTGGAGGAGGGAGAAGGCAGATTAGATGTAATTTGACTGGAGAGCAGGAACCATGGTAGACTCCTGACTAGAGAGCAACGATGTCGGACAACAGAATTTGAGCCAGTTTTTATGTGTGTTTCTTTTAGTTCTGTCTTGAGTGGCAGTTCTATAGACTCCACCCACTTGGCACACAGGAGGCCTCGAGCAGAACGTGCGGCCCAATCCCAAGATTTCCTTGCTCCAAAGATGGTCAGAGAATCCAGGTAAATTAACTCAGGGGTCTTGGCCTTGAATCAGACCTTCCCAGGAGCTGAGAGGGCACCGGGAGCAAGATATCTTTTCATACCCAGGCCCAGAGTGAGGCTCTGCCAGGCCTGCACCCAGAGCTATGCCTGAGTGGTCAGGGCCCCGCACATGTGCCCCGGTGCCCTGCACAGCCTGCCTCCCTGGCAGGTGAGCGCCTTCTCCCACCAGCTGTTAGAGACGTGGGCGTTGGAATGCTGCTCCCAGGCACCCTGGCCTCCCTCAACCTGGTGGTTCACACACCCATTCCTTAACCTCATTCTCTGCCCATTTCATTCCTCTTCCCACACAGTGTTTACTAAAATCTCTCTTCCCCATCAGACGGAGCAGGAGACCAGGGCTCCACGGACTCCTGGGGCATGTTCCCACACCGGGCGAGCCGCCAGACCAGAGAACATGGGGTGCCACCTCCTCAGTGGGGAAGGACCCCAATCTCCACTTCAGAGGGGACGGATGTTCTCAAGGTAAAGAAGACCATCAAGCAGCGTCTGAGAAAGAGGGGCTTTTCCTTTGGAGTTTGCAATTAACAACAACAACAACAACAAAACAATAAAACCTTATAGGAAAAAGAAGATAAAGAACTACAGCAGCTTTTCTGTTTACAAAGCTGGGGACAGCAGTCAAGGGACAAGTGAGAACCTGTGCAGCACTTCGTAATCAGTGTCTGCCGTCTAGTGTTTAGCTCTAAGTTGTCTTCTCTAGTCTAAGATCTTGCTGCTGAAAGTATGGTCACAGACCAGCAGCGGTGGCACTGCCCAAAGCTCACGGGAGAGGCAGAATAGCAGACCCCAACCCAGAGCTGCTGAGTTAGAATCTGCATTTCAACCAGCCTCCGCCCCCCAGGGTTGTGTTCACATCACAGTTGGACAAGCGCTGCTCTGGTTTCGGTGCTTCTCAACTTTGGCTACACACGGGGACCACCTTGGAAAAGCACCCATGACCGGTTCACCCCCAGAGATTGATTTAACTGTCTGGTGTGCAGCTGGGACCATGGGATTTTTACAGACTTCCCAGGTGATTCTGATATGCAGCAAAGTTTGAGAACCACTGGTCTCGTATACTTAGAAATAGATTACAAGAAAAAGATTAAGATATGCCTTCCTTTCTATAAATGGAATCATAGAAAGTTTTGCAACATTTATTGAGAAGAAACTCAACACATAATCACCGATTTGATGTTCTTTTACCATCTAGCATTCAAAAATGATGTTGTTAGAAAGAAAAAAAAATAAAACAAGGTTGAATCCTAGTCTTCAGTGAAGTTAGAAGATAACACTTCCTCTCTCCCGTCTTCTTCCTATTTTGTGATTAAAATAAAAACACCCGCCTCATACAATAATTTTCAAAACATGACCAGTGGGGATATTTCTGTGCTTCAGTCTTACCCGAACACTTTTATTTCTGCATTGCAAATTTTGGGTTTGATAATGCGCTTCGCACTACGCTTACACAAGAACAGTGGAAGTTCTTGTGTTCATTTGGGAATACAGAGTTTCCTTTTACTCACATAGTCCTTTAATGTAGTTGGACATCAATCTTTCTAGCCTAGAAAGGAGGTTTTATTTCCCTGCCAGGGAACAGAACTTCCAAAAAACACAAATGTCTTTCAGCATCATGTTGAGTAAATAATCAAGGGGGTATGAATGGGTCTCTCTCTGACTTCCTGCCTTCCTTTGCTTTCAACTCATAGGTGAGCTGTGAAAAGACATCTGCCCTAACGTTTCAGCCTCCTAGGTAGCATGTCAGCCCAAAGCCACGTCTAGGCTTCCGGGGCTTCCCTGGCTTTTCCAATGTTTACTGGTCCTGGAGCATGCCAACACAATGCGGGGACATGTCTGGGGAGCAGCTAACGCCTTTCCATTCAATCCAAGCCATTCAATTCAAGCCATTCATTGAAGTGACTCCTGGCTCAGGTTTCCCCAATCATATCAGGTTTTATGTAGGACATGATCATATTCATTGGGAACCGAGAGTGGAAAAAACGGCCAGTATTCAGTATTCCAAGCCTAGGGGCAGCACAGAGTTTACAGACTCACCCACCCACCCACTTTTTTTTTTTTGTACTTGGGTGTTTTGTTACAATTACTCTCTATTAACGCAGGAAGAAAGGAGAACACATGGAATCGATGGCAAGGTGGTTCATCATTCATCTTTGACTATACTCACTGCAAGTGGTTTCTCTGATGGAGAAATAGGGCATACGTTTTCCTGCAAAACTTTCACTGAAAGTCTACAAATGTGGTCTATTTTTTAAATGAAACTTCCCCCAACTCGTAGTGCAGAAAAATGCCAATCCGATCATGGTTTACCAAATCCCATGTGACAAAGGTATTAATCCATAGCTGAAGCTGCCAGTAGCCATTTCTTGGAGATGGTGTCAAAGAGGATTTCTGGGGAAAGATTCCTTACACACGCCTAAGGAACATGCACCTGTGCCTCCTATTTTTTTTTTTTTTAAAACAAATCTTTTTCAAAAATATATTTTATTGATTTTTTTTTTTTTTTACAGAGAGAAAGGGAGAAGGATAGAGAGTTAGATACACCAATGAGAGAGAAACATCAACCAGCTGTCTCCTGAGGCACACCCTAATGGGGATGTGTCCACAACCAAGGTACATGCCCTTGACTGAAACCAAACCTGGGACCCTTCAGTCTGTAGGCCGACGCTCTATCCACTGAGCTAAACTGGTTAGAGATGTGACTCCTATTCTTATCTCCAAAATTTGCCTGCCAGAATCAAATCCTCAGAACATAAGACAGCTAGGTCCTAAATGTCACACTTCTTCTTATCTCTTGAGATAATGGACTCGGATGGGCTGTTTCAGGATCCAGCATCAAATCTACCTGAAATGTGTGGTTCATTTTATGCAGGCCCAAATAGTGTGGGGGGAGAGAGCAACTTTCCTTAATTCATATGAAAAGACTGCCAGGATCTCTAGGTTTTCATACCTGTGGTGGATACTTTCAATATGTGTGAGTAAATCTACTTTTAATTTAACTCTTACAGAAAGCACTGTCAGCTCCCATGGTCCCCCCAGCAAGTTCTCTGACAGTGGGGCTGAGGACAAGGACTTGAACTGCTGGTGATGCTTCTCTCAGGCTATTCAGCCCCCAGCTAGACTGGGTCAGGAATAGGGTTGAAATGGAGGCCCCTCTAGGTAAACCCACATTGAGGCAGCAACATTGAAGAGTCAGGAGGTTGGCAGAGGAAATGGCATTCAGTTTTGTGGTGTGCAGGGGATCAACAATCCTCCAGACCTAAACCCAGCTTTCCAGTTTGGCACGATCCAGAGGTCACCCCACCACATGTATTGAGAGACCTATTCTGCTCAAGATGGTGCCACCGAAACCCACCTGTGCTTCTGTGATCTTCCTTGGATTGTAAACTGGCTAAATAAAACTTTGTCTAAAAAAATATTCACCCACTTTACCTTCTTGATTTTCAAAAGGAACACAAGTGTACATGGAAAAGTCTCCCTCTCACCCTGTCCCCAGCTAGCCAGGCCCCTTCCTGGACACAGTAGCATAACAGTGTTCCTTCTTGGTGGGGTTCTACTCTGGTTGGTGTAAGGTCCTCTTTGTTATCCTCCAACCCCTTAAGAAAGGCTCACATCCAGCTTCCTTGCCATGCCCAAGATACCACAGCCTGGTCAGTTTCCTTTATTCTTATCCCTTGGACATGCCCAGGACAGCAGGCCACATGGCATAGATTAAGAGTTCATGCAGCTCAGGAAATGAATTGCATGAAGGTATATCTCCAGTGTTTTGTAGGTGAGACCTTCAATTCTATAAAAATTTTCACCAAATCTTATCTGAGCTCTTTATCTAGATAGGGGCACTTACAATAGAAGAGAAAACTTGCTGTAGAAGAGAGCAACCACGAGCAAGTCGTGCCCTACCTTCCCAGGATCGCATACCTGGGTGAAGTTAATACCCCTTTTATGGCAACACAAAGGAGAGAAAAACAAAGATACCAAGAAGGATGAGAGGAAAGAAGGCAAGACTGTAGATGAAACCTTGGGCCTCAACACAATAAGGGATTGAGATGGGGGAGAAGAGCGATAGAGCTTGTCTAATACTTATGGGAGCCTTCTACAGCCTACCAAGGGCCTGGACAGATACTCCCAAGTGGTACTTCCTTCTTCACACCTGGCCAAGGTGGGGCTGAAGGGAGAAGACTCCAGAGCACAAATTAATGAGCCGTGTCTTGGATCATGGTCAGTTGAGCATGGCCCTGGCATCTTCTCAGATTTTGCATCCCTTGAGGCCAGGTGTGGACGAGATGAGTGGCTAAATGTGTCAGCCATGACCCCTATTTCTCAGCACCACCAGACAAGTGTATATTATTTCCCCCATTTAATAGGCAAGGAAACAGACTCATGACGTTAAGTGACTTGCCCAAGGTCACTGCTGATTAGTACATGGCAAGCACCTAAGAGTGTCTGGAATTGTTTTTTCCTTTTTCACTCTCCTAGGCTGTTTTGTTCACCTGCTGCTCCTTGATATCCTTTTTGATCATTGAACTGAATCTGGGTAAAGTAGGGGCTTTCCATATTCCCACATTTAACTTCAAAATCTCAGTTCCATTTTACAACCTTTCCACATGTTGGAATAACAAGTTATAACTACGGACGCCTCACATGTGTCTCAATCATCACTTGTGCTCCAAAAAACAAAGGTGTCTTTCATGCCATTCCCTGATAAAAACAGCTTTCCTTTGGGTGTGAATGCTAAATTTCACAGGAGTTGGTTTCTAAAGGTGATAAGATTAATTCATTCTCATTTTAAAACTTAGCTCCGATCCCTTATAGGCACAAACACCACTTTGAAAACTACACGAACACATTTTACTTTTTATCTATTCACACTCAAACAGTAATGGGTACTTACTATGGTTCTTGTGCTTATTTGTAGAAGAAAGAATGTACATACGTGATAAAACTCCAAAATGCCCACGTACCAAGTTATTAAATATGCATGCACTGCGGAATTAAGTGAAAATTGTCACCTTCAATGTTTCAAACAGTTTTCTCAACAACATTTACTGTGTCCCTTCTGTGGGTCAGAAAGCAGACACCATGTGAGGAGAAAAGACTGACAAAGGCCCGATTTCTCTTCTGGGCAGGTCCTGTGGGTCTACTGGGCAAATGAATGTGGACACCTGAGTTGCTCCACTACAGGGCCTACATGTGACAGTGTAACCTCAAACTTCCCATTCTGTATGTGTAACACGTTGCATCGATTTGGAGTAGGGGTCTGAGTAGGAGGGATCTTCTAGAACATCCTTTTAGAATGATCTCAGATAACTACAGAGACTCTCTGAGGGTTGCATGCCCAATCTCAGGTGCACCTTGCCATCCATTTGTCATAGTTCTAATAGCTTCTAACCTGGGTATGTCCTTACTTGCCTCTATAGGGCTTACTGCACTGCTCCAGGATCCTCCACACGAGAACACGGCACACACCCAGGCACACACCCCAAAAAGGAAAATGCTAACAATAGTGTAGCCAGCTTCCAAAACAAACTCACATCTACTCACCAGCCTCGCCCATACACATCAGTGTCAAAACAATGACGTAGCTAATGATGGTAAACACATGCTTAAGGAGGAAAAGAACTTTAGGGTAAGAAGGAAACCTTAAGGATGAAGAAACTGAGATCTAGAGAGATGGCTTCTCCAGGCGTGACCAGAATGCAAGTCTCTGAACTTCTCATCTGGGACCAACTAACACAGTGGCTGGCAAACTGCGGATCTCGAGCCACATGCGGCTCCTTGGCCCCTTGAGTGTGGCTCTTCCACAAAATACCACTGCCTGGGCGAGTCTATTTTGAAGAAGTGACGTGAGAAGAAGTTTAAGTTTAAAAAATTTGGCTCTCAAAAGAAATTTCAATCGCTGTTCTGTTGATATTTGGCTCTGTTGAAATGAGTTTGCCGACCACGGAACTAACATATAACTACAGCTCAAGTATAAGTTTGCTTTTACACCTTTTCCAAATGTATTAATTTTCTATTGCTGCTATAACAAATTATCACAAACTTAGTGACTCCAAGCAACACAAATTATTGTTCTGGAGGTCAGAAGTCTGAAATGAATCTGTGGAGTTATAGTCAAGGTGTCATCAGGGCAGCTTCCTTTGACATACTCTAGGAGACTGCCTTTCCTTGACTTTTCCAGCTTCTAAATCTGCTAGAATTTTTTGGCTCATGGCAGCATCTCTCCAATCTTTGCTTCTCTTATCTCTTCTCCAACTCTGATCCTAATCCTTCAACTTCCAACTCAAGATAATCTCCTCATTTCAAGGTCCTTAATTTAACCAATCTACAAAGTCCCATTTTGCTGTGTAAGGTAACCTAGTCACAAGTTCTGGAGCTTAGGATGTAGACATCTTTGGGAGACTATTCCTCAGCCTACCTCACCAATGGAAAAGGGAAGAGGAAATCCATGGAATTGTACACTTATAATCCAAGGGTCAACACAAGTCAGAAATTCAAGCAAATGACTATGTCCACTGGTACTATCCAAACCTAAGCCGGTGTTCAATAGCAAAATGAGAAATATGGCCCCCAATTCACAGTAACTTGCAGGATACAAAACTGATGAACTTCCATAAAAATGGAGAAAAAATTCCCAAGACAATAGATCATCAAATGCATCGTTGCCATTTACATGTGTGACCTGAGCACTAAACATCCCATATGCTCCAGCAATATGGACACAGGCCCTATACATCAGTTTCAAAGCAATTGTAAACTTCCCCAGCACTTCTTACCATATCAATGCTTGGGGTTTTCCTGATCAATATCTTGCCCCAATGAACATCTTTGTAGTTGTCTTTACACAAATCTACCCATGCTCATTTCCTTAGGATAAGTTCTTAGAAGTGGTATTTCTGGGTCAGTGAGTAAGCAGGTCATTCTAAAGCCTTATAAGTATTACCAAATGTCTCTCACAAAACTTGTAACAACTTGCACACCCCAAAATACCAGTCTCCTACTTATCTGCTTTGTACTCCAACACTTATTGCTATCTTTGTTAATCTGATCAATGACGATATCTCAAATTAATTTGCATTTCTTTGATGACTAACAAGGTAGGACACCTTTTCTATGCTTATTGGTCACAGATAGTTATTTTGCGACTTATTTATTCAAATAATTTGCTTGTTCTCTTACTGGTGTGTTAAATTTTTTGTTACCTATTTGTTTGAGCAATTTATGTATTAAAGATATGAATCTACTTTAAGATTCAAATATTGGCACTATGGATTTTCTTATAGTGTTTTTTTTGGTGATGTTCAGAAAATTAGGATTTTAATATATCTATTGATATTTCTCTTTATGGGTTCTGTTTTTAAAGTCCTGATTAGCTGGCCTTTTTTGTAAGTTATATAAATATTCACCTCTGTTTTTATAGAGAAAACTTATGCTTCCATTTAAAAAAATATCTCAGTCAGCTAATATGTCATTAGGTTTTCATGTCTAACGTTTTCTCTAATTCAATGTCTAACCTGGGACCCCAGAGTCATTTGTGACATCATCTCCTTTTCCTTAGGGATGCAAGATGCCACTGTTCATCCTGTCCACCTGTTATGTGTAACTGGAGCTCTACTGGAGCTCCGTGAATGTATCCATTCTTGTGCCAGTTCACAATGTCTTAATTAGTGCAGCTCTATATTATTCATTAATATTGGATAGCACAAATCCCTCCACCTTTTAAATCAACATTTTTTTCTTGTGCATTATTCTTAAAGGTAAATTTTACATTTATTCAATTTCTCCCTTACCCATTCTGGTCCTAAGGCTAACTAGTACTGCCTTAAGTTTCTAAAGTAATAACAGGAGGAACTAACAATTTTGTATCATTATATTTTCCTAATGCAGCACAGGCCTCTACATTTAGTCAAATAAATGACCTCAAAAGGAAAGTTTTTTAAAAAAAAATATATTTTATTGATTTTTTTACAGAGAGGAGGAGAGAGGGATAGAGAGCTAGAAACGTTGATGAGAGAGAAACATCGACCAGCTGCCTCTTGCACACCCCCTACCAGGGATGTGCCCGCAACCAAGGTACATGCCCTTGACCGGAATCGAACCTGGGACTTTTCAGTCCGCAGACCGAAGCTCTACCACTGAGCCAAACCAGTTTCGGCATCAAAAGGAAAGTTTTATGGTATTTTTTCAAATAGATCTCAAACACATCTTTTTTGTTGTTTTTGTAGTTCCTGTTTAGGTTATAGTTTGTTTTATAACTATTTGCAGGTGATCCTCCCTAGTATATTTATAATTGGCTATTGATGGTTTATAGGAAAACCGCTGATTATTTATTTTCTTAGTTGCACCTTATTAGATGCTCTTAATATTTCCAACAGGTGGTTTGTGTGTGTTTTCCAGGTATATAATTATGTACTTTGTAAAAACAGTGATTTAACCACCTTTCCAACCAGAGTGTAGCGTACTGAGCACCCTTTGACAGGGCTCTAGCCTAAGAAGTCTGGATGCTGCACAGATCTCAGCAACACGGCGGAGCTGCTGCTATACCCACTCGCTGAACCTCCGAGCTCCTGCCTCTGGGGGAAGGGTGTTGTTACCAGAGCATCATCAAGGCTGTCTGGAGCTTGGCCCTGCTTTCCGTGTGATGACATCCTTATTTTTATTGTTTTCTTTTCCAAAAACAAGGCTTTAATGTGTGTATTACTTCTCAAATAAGAATCATCTATAATCCGCATGCTCAAGCAGATATCTATAACGTCCTCCAAAACAGGCGTCTACCAGAACATTTGCTTGTTATTTCTTTTGTAGAAAACTGTGGGTAATGACCTATTTCAAGGCCATGGACAAAAAGTTTGAAGTTATAGGAATAAAAACAAAATACTTCCTACTACCCATGTTTCCCTGAAAATAAGACATCCTCCGAAAATAAGACCTAGCGCAACTTTGGGAGAAAAAATTAATATAAGACACTGTCTTATTTTCGGGGAAACAGGGTACTCAGTCGATGAAGGTCAGAATAAGGCAAAAGCTTAAGATTGAACCATAACCTCATAACTGATTTTGGAACAGACTTTTGCAGACAGGTAGACTGAGATCAAATCTTGCCTCTTGGTTACTGATTCTGACCTTGGGCAAGTCACTAAAACCCGCTGGGCATCAGTCTCCCCATGTATCAAGAGGGAATGTTATAAAGATGCAATGGTGATGTAAAGCACTTGGATGGCATTTAGTATTCCTTCTTTCATTCACTCACCTAAATATCAAGTACCTTCTATCATCAAGTACTGTGGTGGGCCCTGGGAATACGTGAATGGATTAGACAGACAAGATCCCACTCTTAGGTCTACGGGGGAAGGTAGGCTCAGAAAAGTAAATAACCAAATGAAATCCTTACAGACAGCAGTGAGTGCTGTGAAGGAAATGAACAGAGGTGTGATGGAGAGCAGCTGTAGGAGGTCCCCATTCTAGGAAGGCCACTTTCAGAAGGGGAAGCAGATCTGAGATCTGAAGGACACAAATGAGAGAGTCATGAAGAAAACTGGGGAAAGAGAAACCCAGGAACAGCAAGTGCAGAAGCCTAGAGACAGACAAAAGCCTGACACATCTGAGAAAAAGAAAGGAGGCCAGAGCGTTGGAGCAGAAAGAGTAAGAAGGAAAGAAGTGTGAGCTACAGCTGGAGAGGGAGGCGGGGCTGCATACAGCAGAACCTCGCAGGGCAGGAGTGTGCCTGGGTCTGATTCTGACAGCGTGTTGATACTGTGGTTTTCATAATTGATGGTTAAGCGGCAGATACTGCATTGGGTGCAACTTAAACCAGACGTTCAAATACATGTTCAACTATTTCATCTGTAAGAGTGTATACCACAGAGATATTCTCTAAGGAGGCTCATTTTAGGATTGCTAAGCATTTCTATTTAATTCAATAAACTCTAATGTCTCAATTAGACCTAACACCATGCATATATCAACGTTAAACACCAGGAGCACCTACTATGCATGAGGCACTGAAGATATGGAAAAGCTGCTGACAAGAAGGGGAGCTCCTTAAGCATCTTTTCCTTTGGGAACATCGCATTCCAGCCCTGCTGACTTCTGATTAAGGACTGATGGTGGAGGGGAGGGTTAGGCTGATGGGGAGGAAGGTAGTGGGCTCCAGCTTTTGTTTATAATAGGATGCTTGAATAAAACTTCCACTGCCAAGGACGTCAGCTACATAAGCATTACCAATAAGGATCATTTAAAAGGACCTATATCATAGCTGTCTAGGGTGGGAGAGTCTATTGATCCTTTCATAAAGTCAACAATTCATATCAAATGCACGAATCTGGGTTTTCTTAAGTAGCATTGCATTTATTTCTTATGAGGTACTCCTGCATTGTTCTGCCTTGAAAACCTTTAGACATGAGAGGAAAAATAATTAAAAGCAGCTTATTCCACCATTAACTCTTAACTCCGTCAATGAAAGAAAGCCAATGCGATATTTTTAAAACTCAAGAAAACTGACTTCTGAGGCAATTTCCAGGTTATAGAATGGAAGCATTTGAAGAGGTTGTTTGCAAATCAGTTGGCTAGATCTCAGGATATAACCTGAAGCAAAATAAAAAGTGGGTAAGAATGCCAGACCCGCTCACAAAAGCTGACCTCACTTACTGCATACTTTACCTCTGGGAGTGCCGCTGAACCTGCCAGTCTATGGGACATGCCTTGGGTAAGAATGATCTGAAAATATGGATTTCCTATGCTGCTCAACCATCAGAAAGCAGGAAGGGGCCTTGCCCAGGCCAGGTGCTTGCTATCTGTCCTGGCATGGGAACAGGGTGTCCGTGGGGAATGAGCACCAGGAAGAGGTTGGAGAGAGGTTTGAGGGGATTAGAGGTCCCAGGTTGAATGGAGAGTGAAGAGAAAGGGGCCCGGGAAAGGCAATGGCAGGATAAAGGTGAGGGTTTTGGAAAAGGAAAAGGAAAACAGAGTCAGGGAAGGCATTTTTTCCCTCTCCTTTTTTTTGCCTTTATCCCCAAGGTAAGCAGACAGGAGGGAGCAGGGACTGCCCATCTACTGACTGCAGTATAAGGAGACAGATGCAAAGGTGTGGAGGGCACCTTTCTTCCTCTCCTGGCTGTGTGGGAGGGAGATCAACGTCATACGTGTATAAGAGTGTACACAGATCCAGTTTAGAAAGAAGTCCACACCTGCCAATGCACAAGGGCCAGTACTTGTTCAGCCTTGTACCTTCACAGGTTTGATCTCCACTGCCATTGACAGATATGCAAACTGAGTCTCAGGCAGTGTTAGGGTTGGGATTCCACAGGCCTTGCTTGCACTTTCCCCACACCTGTGGTCTCTACCCTGGCCCCAGATTAGACTCCTCTTGGGAGACTGAAAAAATAAAAATAAAAAAGCGGATGCCTGGACCTCAGCGCAGCACCCGTGAATTAGGGCCCCTGGGGGAAAGGCCAGTGCATCCGTTTTAAAAACTCCCAGGGAATTCCAATGTGCAGCCAAATTTCAGAACTCCTGTCTTATTCCGTGGTCTTCAAATGTTAGTGTGGATATGGAACACCCGTGCAGTTAAAACTAGATTCTGAGGCCCAGCTCAGAGATTTGCATGTGGCTTGTGTATCACATACAGTATAGGCATACCTCTAACGGGCACACAGAAGGCTTGGTTATTCCCATGCCCTTGAAGTCAGGTTATGGCCACACGAGTTGCTTCAGGCAATGCAAGGTGAGCACTAAAAAGTGACACATATGTGGGTGAGTGGTCAGCGCCGTCACTACACCTTACATCCCACTTGCTGATACCGAGGTGCAATCTGCACCATCAGCTTCCCTGGAGAGCCGTCCAGGGCCCACGGTGGACTTCAAACGAGGAAGAATTTCACTTTTGTTATTAAGGCAATGAGATTTTGTGTCTTCTCTCCTCACTCTCATTCCATTATTTTGCTGCAGCCCAGCGGCCCAGTGGTTTCACATGTCACCTGCACCTGTGAAAGGTTCTGCTTAGGGAACCTGTTCTTTAAGATCCAGGTCACACATCTACTTCAGCTCCTTTTGTTTTACGTTGATTCACAGATGAGAGATCCTGGTTCCTGAACACCTAGGATCCTCCCAACACACATTTCCAAGCATCCTGTCGTTGCTGACGCTGATTCCCAAGCTGGGAAGGCTGACCAGGGTGGAACACAGGTTCAATAGGCACCCCTCCACGGCGCCCCCTTCAGTGTCCTCAGGCAGAGGACAGCTGGCCAGGCCTTCCTGACACTGATTGACTTCTAACTCTTGGGGCGCAGTCATTTCATTCAAGGTTCGAATGGTTTGCGTTCTCTTCTGAAGGTCTGTGGCTCTGTTCCTCACTCCCATCATTTAAAGGACCGTGAGGGCAAGGCATGACCCTGTCCATCTACAATGCCCAGCACAGCCCTCTGCACTCAGCCTTCACACTGCATTATGAGAATTAAAAAAATCAGAAAAGTAAGTCAACTCTAACTGGGTCAATGGTCCCTTCAGTATATCATCCTCTTTCTTCAGGGTCCTGTTTTTTTCTCTTTTAGAAAAAATGGAATTTCTTCCAGGTTGTCACCTGATGGTGAATCCTAAGAGCCATTTAATCTCAGCAGCTCCAGTTTCTCAATTAGGAATACTCTTCATTTAACTATCTAATTATTTCCCCATCTTTATACATCCTAACCTGTGCTCCCACTTAAGAGTCTTAACTCATTAGAATCAAAAGGGGAAACAGGAGTGAACTCTTCTCAAATAAATCGCTATAAATAGACCCCACGTGTAATCATCAATCTCTCCCCGAACCCTCTCATGAAGGAGGAGCAACCCAGCTTGACTTTATTTCAAGCAACAGTGTCAAAGGGCTTCAAAGCAAGTGCGGACGTGAATTCCTCAGGCAAGTGATGGTGCCGTCTTCACTCTGTGCCCCTGTGACGTGAGCTGGGCCCTGGGCACAGGGAGCGAGTCCTCCCTCTTTGTTTTCGATCTCTACATTCAAGTCTGCTAGAAGTTTTTTAATATATTTAGGTGCTCCTATATTGGGTGCATATATGTTTACCAGGGTTATATCCTCTTGTTGGATCGACCCCTTTAGTATAATGTAGTGACCTTCGTTGTCTCTTGTGATGGCCTTCATTTTAAAGTCTATTTTGTGGGATATGAGCATTGCACTCCAGCATATTTTTCTTTTCCATTTGCATGGAAAATATTTTCCATCCCTTCACTCTCATCCTGTGCGTGTCTTTTGTTTTGAGGTGGGACTCTTGTAGACAGCATATAATTGGGTCATGTTTTTGTATCCATTCAGCTACCCTACGCCTTTTGACTGGAGCATTTAATCCATTTACATTTAGGGTTATTATTGAGAGGGCAATAAATTACTTATTTATTGCCATTTTAATTCTGTATAGCTAGGTTTCTCTCTGTTTCTTCTCATTACAGCAATCCCTTTAGCATTTTTTTTTTTTTTTTTTTTTTTTTGTAATGCTGGCTTGATGGTGATGTACTCCTTTAGCTTTTTTTTTTTTTTTTTTTTTTTTTTTTTTGTCTGTAAAGCTCTTTATTTGACCATCTATTTTGAATGATAGTCTTGCTGGAAATAGTAATCTTGGTCTCAGATCCTTGCTTTCCATTACCTTGAGTACTTCATGCCATTGAGTGCTTCATGCCATTCCCTTCTGGCCTGTAACGTTCCTGGTGAGAAACCAGGTGTCAGCCTTATGGGAACTCCTTTGTAGGTAACAGTTTTCTTTTCTGTTGTTGCTTTTAAGATTCTCTCTTTGTCTTTAATTTTTGGAATTTTAATTATGTGTCTGGGTGTGGGCCTGTTTAGATTCTTCTTCTTTGGGATTCTCTGTGCTTCCCCACTTCCTTTTCTGCCCTCTGGGCCTCAACTGGCTTTCAACCTTTCCACACCGTGGTTCTCTCCAATTGCTCTCTGTTCCTCCTAAATCTCATTGCTCAGAACAGAGCACAACATTCCAGTATGTCTGCTCTGCTTTGGGTACAGTAATTCTAAAAGACAAGCTTCATTTTTTTGCATCGGCTGGAGTAGCATGTTTCATGGCTCCGCTTCCTGCCAGGCAGAGTGGGACGTCCTCTGAGCCACTCTTTAAGTCTCAAGGACATGCAGGCCCTTGAACACTGAGTTATATGGTCTACTCTGTCACAGCCCTTTCTATCTTTAAACGTCAATCATATCCTTGCCACCAACTGGCTCAGGCCATCTTGGTATTCCAGATACTATTTCTTACATGCGTGTTCCTGCTTTCTCTCTCTCTTTGTACATCTTATAAATAGAACCTACTGTGCACCTGACACTATTCAAGCACTTTACATATGTATGCCATCTTGTTTAATCTGAACAATGACCCTATGAGATAGGCTCTATTGTTAACTCCATTTCACAGATGGGGAAACCGAGGCACGGAGTGGGTAAATAACTTACCGAGAGTCACAGCCCCCAAGGGGCATAGTTAAGACTTGAACCCAGGCCATGTGGCTCTAAACTCTACTGTAACTACTGTGCTATCAGATTCTAATGATTTTATTTTTAGGCACCTTTCCATCAAGCCAAATTTAAATAGATAAAAAAGGCACAATTCCCTCACCTGCTGATGAGAAGCTGAAATCAAGTAAAGCAGAAGCTCTGAGAATAATGTGAGAATTTCTAACCCAGAAACCACCCCCCACTGGATATACACCCAAGGCAGCTGGCAAACGGGGAACATTGCACATGGTAAAGCGAAAGAGTGGGAGGGCCGAGTAATTATCTACATGGATTTTGTGTCTTGGACCCTATTGGCTTAATCCTCTGTGCTTCATAAGCCTAGTAACACAGCCATTTCACAGAAATCTATAAAAAGATTTTTTTAAGGAAGCACCTACCTGTTGCTAGATGTAGGCAAAACATTTACAATAATAATGGCGTATACACTTCAGAACAATGTCCATGCACAGGCTTCCTCAGCCAGCTGCTGCTTTCTTCCAGCCTCACCTCTGTACCCCTACAGCCACATCCTCTCCCCAAAGCCGGCCTGCCTAACTTCTCCTCAACCTCCAAAACTCAGTTCAAAAGTCACCACATCTGAGAAGCTTTCCCTGATGCCTCCTAAGCACCTAATTTTAGTTTGAAGTGTCACTGAGTTCTCATAGCAGCTTTTGTATGACACGTTAATTATTTAATTCAATGCGAAAGGCACAATGACTATCTGAGAGACCTCAAACACTGTTCAAATTTGATCTTGACTCTGAAAAAGGTTGGGAAGTACTGGCCTAGGGTTCAGTCCTTGGGAAATGGCCTCCACTGACAACTACAATCTGGTTATCATTTGGTTAGATGTGCATCTAGCTTTCCAGAGCCCTTCCCTGTGCTGGGCTGTATTTATTTAACAGCACATCAAGGGGAAAGCAGACCCAGAATTTTATAGAGGCTCTATGAACTGCTTTATGTGATTCATGATTATTTTTTCCATTTGTTGTGCTTTGGAGCGCCAGGAAGATTCCCCTGTAGCAGATTTCATAAGGGATCTAACACCTTCTATTTTTAAGATTTCCAAAGTGCCTTTCTAGACCTACTGTGTAAGGAAGAGAGAGAGAAATTTCACTACATCCCAAGCTCCCAAAAGTCAGGATGAAAATATTCCTAGCCTGGTCGTTAAGTGACAACGGAGAAGAAAAGTGTTCTGAACCTAGGCTGCAGGGCACTGGCACGTGAGTGGAACAGGCCCTCCAGTCTGTTTCAACTTCTACTCCCTTCCCCCACCCCTCACCCTTGTTTAACATTAGAGTGTTTTGGTATTTAGGAAATATTTTAGTCAATGCAACCTGGTAGTAAAATGGCCAGATGTGTGAAGTCATATCCATTTCACATTCTAATAAGGGAGTTGGGCCATAACTTTCAAGACAGGAAAGCTAAGAATGAAGCTGTGAATCAAACAGGTGCTGAGCCTGCTGAGGAGGACACAGAGCCTGGGTGGATTAAAACAGCCACAGGTCCCTTCATTAGTAAAAACCAGACACTCCAAGGTGATCCTCAAACCTGGCCTGGGCTCTAGATAACAAAGCTGATGCCTTTTCCTCAAAGCCTCCCTTTCATCACAGCCAGGCCGACAGGAAAGAGGATGCTTTCAGGTGAGGGCCCGCATTCCGAGGTTTGTGATTCTCTTTACCCAGCTCCGGAGTGAACGCTGGAAAGTCAGTCCTGGAACACAGACATTTCACAGCTTCCCAGAACCCAGCACCATCCAGCTGAGGCGGAGCGAGAGCTCCGGGGACGGGGAGGGGCTGCTGTCTTAGGAGAAGGCACCTCCGCCTATAAGGACGTGCACCTCAGCTTCTCCCCATTGGGCTGAGCAAAATGTGGTTGAGGACTGACAGGGTAGATTTCTGGACTATATTCTTATCTGTTTTCTCAGAAAACTCTATCTATATCTATTAGTGACATACATAGCCATCTTATCTCACAAGCACTACCATTCAATATTGACATTCTCAAAAATATGCTGATTTGATATATTAAAACATAATATGTCTATCTCTCTTAGGGGATTAGGAGGTCCTTGAGAAAAGGCCCTTTTACTATTGTGATCAGGTATGTAGTAAGTGCTAAATAAATATGTGATGGAATGAGTGATTCAAAGAATGAGCCTGGATTAGGGAGGCTGGTTGTTGCCTCCTCAGGTCTGATAAGGGACTCGGCCCTGCCCAAGTCCCACACTGCACTTTGGCACCTTGCTACCCTGCAGTCTTCCCCTCCTAACCCTGCCACAGTTGCTGGGTGACCACTAACCACGGAAGACAAACCAATCCGATTCTCCCTCGAGACTCTGAGCTAAGAGGCACCAAAGTGAAATGAGTTGGTGTGATCTTTATGGTAGGTATGGAGCACATGCCACACACAAACTGCCACAGTGGAGATCTGAGCGGGCACCTGGCTCCTGCAGTCCCCATGGGCAGGCAGCTCAGCAGTGTGTGGATTCTCTAAGGGCTGACTCCTTAAAACCACCCCTCTGTTAGGCTGATGTGTGGTTGGGTTCTGCTCTTGCAGCACAAGGTTCCTGGCAGAGATACTTCTTTGCCAACGTCACCAATGGACCACCGCCACCAGAAGAGTGATGGATCAGCTAGTAAAACAGCCCAGCACCATGGACCAAACAGAGTAAGATGCAAAGTAACAAAGAGAATGAAAGTAAACAATTCGGCACTTGGATTAAAAATGGGAAGTCTGAATACAGTAGAAGCAGGTCTTTTCTTCAAAGAAATCTATCTTAGTAGACGAGGACTTTGCCTATGTGTAGGATTGACTTTGGCATATAAAAATCACCAACATGCTGAAAACGGTTTGGCTCAGTGGATAGAGCATCGGCCTGTGGACTGAAAGGTCCCAGGTTCGATTCCGGTTGAGGGCATGTACCTTGGTTGTGGGCACATCCCCAGTGCGGGGTGTGCAAGAGGCAGCTGATCGATGATTCTCTCTCATCGATGTTTCTAGCTCTCTATCCCTCTCTCTTCCTCTCTGTAAAAAATCAATAAAACATATATATATTTTAAAAATCACAACATTAGCAATTGGGCCCTAAGCCCTGTGATGGTGGGCCTCATTTGTAATTCTCATGTGTATCTCCAGAGTGTAGTACAATGCCTGTTATGAGGTGGTACTTGATTAATGAGCACTAAATAAATGTAAAAATCACTAAGAGATGGGAGAACAGTAAGGCTTCAATAAGCCTAGGTTTTTAAAATATATCATGGAGTTGTGTCACTTTTGTGCTTCTTTCAAAGATGGTGGATGCTCTCTTCACTGGGCCTGACTACACCAAGCCCCTGCTTCACCCACTCCACCCTCTCCTTGCCTTTGCTAAAACATCTAGCCCCTTAGCTCAGTTAGTTGGCTACTCTAGTTGTCTAGCCCATTTCTGTTTTTACCAGTTAAGCTGTACATTTACCAAAGGATGTTTGTGTTTATTTCCAAGCCTGTTTGTTAGTTGCACTCATTATTGTATTTATGTAATTTAATTATTTATTATGTAAACTAATGAAATGTCTTTTCATAGGGAAAGAGCTGTGGTTTCTATGATAAGTTGAGTGTTTGGGAAGACTTTCTTGATAAAGATGAATAGATTAAAATAACTGTGAAATTAGGAATAAATAAGAACTGGAGACCAGGTGTGTGTGTGTTGTGTGTGTGTGTGGTGTGTGAAAATATACAGGTCTAGAAGGATTATAGCACTTATTTTGCAAGTGTGTAAGTTCCTTCACTAAAGAAATAAAATCTGGAAATTATAAAGGTGTAATATGGTTATAGCTCCTACAAATAAAATGATGCAGAATGTCAATATAGGAATCCATCAATAATGAAAACAAGAGTCTCATGATACAATACCGGTCCCTTCTTCAAATAATGCAATCCAAAATTCTCTATCCTAAGCTATTCAATCTCATAAAAAAAAGTTGGTCATGATCCACTAAAGCAACTTCGTGACTCACAGTTTGAAAAGACAATGCCTTAATGCCACTCCTTAATCTTGTTGATGGGAGAACCGAGGTGCAGAGCGATTTAAGAGGGCTACATTAAGGTCACCTAGCTAGTGAGTCAGAACTATGGTCCCTGATTCCATATCCTATGGCCTGTCTACTACCCTGAGCAACCTTCCATCTGACCCAGCACAGTTTCCTTTGCAAAAAGTGGAAGGTAGCCCAGCGAGTGTGGCTCAGTGGTTGAGCGTCGACCCATGAACCAGGAGGTCATGGTTCTATTCCCAGCCAGATTACATACAGTTAGGGGTATGCAGGAGGCAGCTGATCAATGATAATTGTGTAGCTTCTATCTCATTATTAATGTTTTTATCCCTATCTCCCTCTCCCTTTTATTTGGGAAAAAAGGAAGCTAAAATGAGGAATTGGATGACAAGGATAAATCCTAGAGCAGAAAGGAGAGTCCCTCCTTCTCTGAGGCTCTACATTCCTCTAAGCATGGAAGCGAGTCCCGGCACACACAGATATATGTGCTTTTATTCCCAAACTAAGACACACCAAGTCTCTTGTGCTAAAGTCACACACTCTGCACACTATTTGGACCAGTGCACCAGGTACCTGGGTAGTACACGTGAGCCTTCTAATTTAAAAGGACTGCAGCTCTACATGGGAAAACTCCAGATAATGGAATGGGGAGGCAGTTTGCATTCTGAGAAGCTTTTGTTTGGCAAGATGAGCAATAAACACAGATCCCTGGCTTGCTGTCTGACCCATGTTCTACCTGTTTCCCCAACAGGTAACACCTTCCAAGACTTTTTCCTATCATCTGCTTTGCCCTCCCTCTGTGCACCTCCAGCCTAAACTCGCCCTCTCAACATAGCTATGCCTAATGTCACCATCAAAATCCGACTACCACCTCCTCAAGCAAGCTGCTAATGGTGACCTTCCCCATGAGTGACACCACTGTGAATTTTCCGTGTTCTTTCATCACCACCACTGACACTAAATTAAGCAAGCCTTCAAACACTCCCCGATTCCATGTGGGTGGATTAGACACAGGCTACAGGAAGGAGCAGTAGTTCAGAGGTTGAAAGAACCACCCTGAGTACCATGATCATGCAAGGCAGAGAGCAGAGGGAAACCTGGAGCCTGGCTCCCAGGTGCCTGAGCGAGGCCCTCACCACACCCCTCAGTCATTAGAGTGAGTCTCATGAAAACACGAGAACCAGATGGGCAGCCTGAGCACAACATTTAGGAGGGTGAAGCAAGGAGCCACCCAACAACTTAACCGGGTGCATTCTGTCCCTTTTAAGGGACATTAAAAGGTGCTTTTTGAAGACAGGTCATAACTCCTTCCTCAGAGGGTGTGACAGCTGTTCTCAGCTGTAGGCGCTGTCTCCCTCACTCTGCCTCCAGCTAATGTTTCTCTGCCTGCTCTACAAATCGACAACCAACCAGATAAAATGTTTTGTCCTAACCCCCAGACTATTGATGTCACGCCTGTGTAGCCTTAGGTCATTACGAGGCTCTCATGGGTTCCCATGCTGTGTTTTCACCTGCATAGTGGGCCCTATGAGGATAAGGACAGAGAAGGACTGTATAGTTTCGGAAAGAGTGTCTTGAAACCCAAGTGTAAAAAAGCATCTGATTTCAAGGCAGGCATCACCAATGGATTACCACTCTATTTCCTAACAGCCTAAAGGCAGCCTAATAATCCTTCTCAACAAAGCTTTCTGAGTAGTCTCCACCAATTCATTAGAATGTGAAAAATCTTACAGGCCATTCCTGATTCAAGTCCAACAAATGAGGAAACTAAGATCCAAATAGGAGCCAGAATAATAACTTGCTCTGGGACTTGATAAATCTGAGTCAAGCTGGGCCAAACCCCAGGATTTCTGACCTCCAGCTCAAGGCACGCAACCCTCCAAGTCCCACCCAAAGCAGGTGCCTGAGAAGCATCTATTGATGACAATAATGTCAGTTTCCTATACCTCTGGCATAATCTGCCCTGCACATTTGGGGATCTAAAAGAGAGGAAGACTGGAAGAAATCAATGAAACCTCAATAAAACAAGCCAAGGTTAACTGTCAAGTAATAAGAACGTGGAATTTTTCCCACAAGAATTACAAGAAAGCCATATGGGATCAGCCGCTATTCCTTTAAGCTCAGGTACCACCCTTAATTGGCACATGGAGTTTGCAATTTTCTCTCCTTGCTGGTCCATCGGAGTGGTTGAACTTGATCCCGAGTATGCCTGCAGTCCTGCTCCAGCACTCACTCAGGAAAGTATCAAACCCTTCTTATGTCCACTATTGTTTCTCATTCCTGTCAATGCTTAGAGTGCAGAGACTTGCAGATTTACACCATGGGCTAAGCACTTGTCACTTCTGTCCTAAAACAACCCATCTTTACACTTGAGTGGATAGATAGTCTGGGATTCAGTAAATGAGCCCACCAACATCCCGAGTATAAGCGGTTAGGAGGGATTCAGATGTGAAAGTCAGTCACGCAGTATATAAATGAGCATGTTTTACAAAAGTAAATATACATAGAAAGCAAACTATGAAACCATGAAAGGAAATGCAAATTAAATGAAATGTCACAAAATTGAAAGCATCATCATCTACCCTCCATATTTAAGAATCCAACAAAAAAGAATCATTGTTGCTTTTGTGGTATAATGGACTGTGGCTTTGTTCTGAAAAGTCCTTATCTGTTAGATAAAAGTAATATTCATAAGTGGGCTTTGCTTTAAAATATCCCAGCAAAGGGAAAAATAAAAAAAAAGATGAAAGAAAAAATGACAGAGTGATGCTAATGGTTGAAGCCGGGTGATGGGTCTCTGGGGATTGATTTCACTACCACTTCTCTTCTTCTAGTATGAATTTTTCCTTAGTAAACATTAAAAACAGTTTTAGATATTGAATTAGCCAAGGGTAACACACACACACACACACACACACACACACACTTACACACATCGACATTGACCTGAAATAATTAGGGAGACACAGACAGGTCAGGGGGTCACTGCACTAACAGATGGGAGTGTACCCCATGCCAATGAGGGAACTGTGAACTTGGCAGACTCATGCATTACTGGTATAAAAATCAGCTCAAATTCTTGCTCCTAAAGATATATCCTAAGGAAAGTATCCAAAATAAGGAAAAAGCTTCTAGGCATGAAAATGTAGTATCATAACTTGAATGGAAGGCAACATAACTATCTAATGGGGAATACTTAATTCAATTACACATGTCCATTTTAATGGGACATCATGATATTTTAAAAGGATAAAATTTAGAACTTTCTTGAAACATGGAAAAGCACACACCTCCAAACCTTGAGTTTAAAATAGCAGGAATCAAAATGGTCTCCCCACTATGCCTCACTGTTAGTACGTGTGGACAAAAGTGATGTGCGAATGTAACGGGAGTGCTTCTGCATACTCTGACCATGAGCGGTTTGCCTCCCCCATTCCCCAAACTTCTCAGTCTGTTTCTCCAGGGTCTTTAAAATGAAACAAGGAAAAGGTGACTACAAATGTCAAAAGACAAACCAGAGCATAACTAAACAAAGATCACCAGGCGGAGACAGACACGAGAACTCAGGAATCTGGGCTTTTTTAGATGGATTATTAGATGAGCGAGGTTCAAGTTCTCAGGGCCTGCAAGCTGTTTTCCAGCACCCCGGCCCACACTGATTGTCTGAACAGAGAGATGGGTGGGGCTGAGCCCTGAGCAAGCAAATAGCTCCCTCAGATCTCCCGTAGCTCAATCTTGGCCATGGGAGGCCAAGCAGAGAGCGCTCAGGGCACCGCTGGGCATGAGCACAATAGCAGGAGCCCAGAGGGAAGCTTAGGCTCCACAAACTGGCCAAGGTCTGCTCCCTTCCCATTACCCACCATGTGCCACCCCACACCCAGGGGCTGAGGGGACAGGACTCACCACTCAAGGCAGACGTAGTGTTCTCCAGGGCCTGACACACAGCCAACACAAGACCTGAGGGGGGAGAAGAGAGAGAGGTGAGAGTCAGCTCAGCAGCATGTGACTTTCAGGATTTGAGGGCAGGAATCTTTCTGGAAAGGTAAAGACTAGGTAGTTTTGCAAGACGGCCACAGGCAGGCTTGGCTACATCATTTGGGGGGCTCAGTGCGAAATGAAAATTCGGGGACCTTGTTCTAAGAGCAGGAACACTGTGCCATTAAAAGTACTAAACAGGAAGCTTTTTCCTTTCTTCCATGGTCTTTCTCTCTCCACCTTTCATGATGTTGTGGTTTTTTTTTTTTTGTTTGTTTGTTTGTTTATACCATATAAATATTTCTGTTGTGGAAAAATATATATAAAATTTACTATGTTAAACATTTAAAGCGTAGAGTTTAGTGGCATCAAGTACATTAAGTGGCATCATGTGCATGTGATGATATTTTCTATTTGCTACGAGTCACTTCTGTCTCTGAAGTGTGGGGATAACTGCAAGATGAGCAGAGCCCCTCACAGGCACAGGGGCCCCAGCGACAGAGCATGCAAGGGCACGTGCGACCACCGGTGGGCGGTAACCTTCCAGCAGCACCTGGTGGATACGCAGTGACCTGGTAGAGGCACAAAGTCTAGTCAGTTGTTTCTTCTTTCTAAGGGCCAGGCGCCCCAATCAGAGGTGGACAGGTGACCCCCCAAAGGTATTACAACCTCTGCACCAGGATGTATTAGGTCCCTAAATCAGGGATAGGGGAGAGTCTCATGCCTGTCTAGTCATCCACTGATCATCATGAGGACAGCTGCCACCAAGCCCTGTCCCTAGATGCCATGGCTGCATGCACCTAACCTCAACCATTTAAAAAAATATATATTTTATTGATTTTTTACAGAGAGGAAGGGAGAGGGATAGAGAGTTAGAAACATCGATGACAGAGAAACATTGATCAGATGCCTCCTGCACACCCCCCACGGGGATGTGCCCGCAACCAAGGTACATGCCCTTGACTAGCATCGAACCCGAGACCCTTCAGTCTGCAGGCCGATGCTCTATCCAGTGACCCAAACCGGTTTCGGCAACCTCAACCATTTTTGTGTCCACATCCAACCAGGGGAAGCAGGAGGTGGGATCACATGCCCCTGTGCACACTCCATTGTCCCTCTGGACCTCACTTAGGAGATACCAAGAATTTCAAGACTGCAGCCGCAGCATCAACCTCTTTCCCAGGGCCTATCTGAGCGTGAGACTCTGCGGCTACACAAGTCACACGCCCATGAAGCCACCCCTGTCAACGGATGACCTTGGGTGCCCAGATGTTACCGTAGCAGAGGTTTCTGGAAACACTGCAGCACATTTCCAATGAAAAAGGAACCTCTTACGCGTTACGCAATCAGCATGAACTGAGATACAACGACTTCCTGAAACTGAAATGTAAAAGATGCCACGCAGAGTCCGGGCCACCAAGAGGTTTGCCTGGAAGGCAGATGAATCAAGTCATGCAGAAAACAAGCCCAGTCCTTCACCGTGACCCCTCCGCGGTGCAGGACCAGGGCAAACTCCACCATGCACGTGGGGTCTGTATTCCTCTTCCACTCGGGGGTAGACAAAGAAGCCTTGACTCTCAGTGGAGAAACACGTTTGGAACAGAAAGAGCAGCCATGCTCACAACTCTCCTGGGCCAGCTATTTGGGCTGGAGCCAGGGGGCTGGGGGCAAGAAGAGAAAATGAGTAAAATCATCCTGTCTCCCCAGTGCAATTCTTTTGTGCTGTTCAATAGACACCACTTTTGGAAGCACAGCCCCTAGGTTCCCTGGACATATGTAAAAGGCTCAGTCTGTAATCCACACACCAAGCGCCGGAGTGAGGCTTTCCTGCCAGAGCCAGAAGTCTTAGTGGTTCCACACTGTCAGCTGGGACCTGTCACACTGACTCTGCTGGCACTGCCACAAACCGCTCAGGGCCAGAGCCAGCCAGCGAACCTGTGGCAGCATAACAACGCGGGGATGCTTGGCATACCTCTCTGCAAGAAGTGCCACTGGCCAGTCACAAACTGTCCCCGGACGGATGCGTTATCCTGCCACTTCCCTCCCTGGGCCCACATTCCGTAAGTCAGCGGAAGTCCAGTTCCTGGGCTTCACGTCGACCTCTGCATAAGCAGAACCAAGACAAGAAAGCAAATATCATCCAACTGCTGCCAGGACAGAGCAGAAACATCACTAACTCTCCGGGGCTGGGGAAGGGCCGCCCCTCAGCCTTGGGGCACGTTACTTGTCCCCTCTGCTCCTCCTCTGGGAGCTGTGACGTAGGTGTTTTGGGAACTAACCAGAGTCTGCAAACCCACCTTGTTCCACAGATGAAAGACGCTGGGTTTTGATTCATAATCTGAGCAATGTGAGAAGACTAGTTCCATTGAACTAGTGCTCTGGGCTTCTCTCTATAGTCTTGATTGAGGCACAACTCAGCCAAGGCTGTGATGAAAGGTGAGGCCTCTGCTTTCCCTTCACCATGTGGTGAGCTCCCGAAGAAGGTCCCAGACCAAAAAAGTAGGGTCACGTGTTTCACTTCTCAAGTGGGTGTGTACCACTTAGTGGGCATATGCCAGCACTTTTATTTATTTATTAATATATTTTATTGAGTTTTTATAGAGAGGAAGAGAGAGGGATAAAGAGTTAGAAATATCGCTGAGAGAGAATCATCGATCAGCTGCCTCTTGCACACCCCCTACTGGGGATGCGCCCGCAACCAAGGTACATGCCCTTGACCGGAATCGAACCTGGGACCTTTCGTTCGGCATGCCAGCACTTTTAAATGGGTTGTCTTTTTGGGTCCTCAGAATAACCCACAATACAGGCACCTCCCAGCCCCCTGCCTTCTGGTCCAGCCCTTGGAAATCCGTGGTTTTACAGACGAGGAAACTGAGGCTTAGAGAGGTTAAGAGATGTGCCCAAGCTCCCACAGCCAAATTCAAACTCAAGTCTGTCCAACTCCTGTGCCCGAGACAGAGTTTAATTACCACACATACAATAGTCCTTCTGACCGCAGCCTGTCACAACACATTGGTAGGTATGTATTCGCCAGTGACAGCCTCCAAAATGAGTCCAAACAGTAGATTCAGCAGGTCTAACATCGAAGCTGGAGCCATCTCTTCCTGAGGCCACATCCATTGCCTCTTGGGAATTTCCACAGCCTCCAACCCCCCCTCTGTGAGCAAGGCCTCCTGAGGGGCAAGGGCGCGAACGTCCAGACCCCCGACTGCCAATCTGCGTAAGGCCAGGTGTCCAGACTGCCGCACCCCTGGCTGTGCTCGGAAAGCCTGGCTCTGTGAAGGCCTTCCACAAACACGTGGCCTCTGAGGCGCATCAGAGACACAGGAAGCCCTTCCCCGGAGCACCTGTGCGGGTTCAGCGCGGCCCTGGGACAGCGGCCACGCCCTCTGGCTCCAGGGAGACCAGGCACAGCTCAGACAGAGGCTTGTGGCCCGAAGCCACAGGCACCTTTCGCTTGAGTTTCAAAGCCGGACCTCTCCTGCCACAGGCCACCCAGGCAGCCTCCTTCGGGGGCAGGCATCCTTTCAAGTGGCTCCTGCCAGCATCCCATTTCTGTTTAAATAGTTCCAGAGAGGGGAATCCCTGGATTATGGACTTAAAAAAAAAGGTGAGAGATTGGTGAGGGGAAAACCACACACAACGGAAGGAAAGCCTTCTGAAAGGCTGATCACCCTCCGCCCCACGTAGAGTGGGAACCAGACCTGCCCTCCAGGAAAGACGAGGGCAGCCGTGCTTATACCTCAGCTGTTAGGAAGGCAGGAAGAAGTTCCAGCAGAAAGAATGTGGGGAGAGGGGAGGCTATTAATCCCATGAGTACACATAACGGAGCCATCGTGAAACCCACTCACAGGTGCGCCAATGGGAAGTGCTGTTGAGAGGTGCTGGGCACCCATCTCCCCCGGGCCACAAAGCAGGGAGCCCTCCCCCAACCCCTCTGTGCAGCCTCTCACTCATGCATGGGAGGGGCACCTGGGCTGTGCCCTCCTTTCCCTCTCGTCAGCCTGGTGGCTGTCTCCTTTGTGGACACTCAGCGCTGGCGCTGGCTCACACAGCAGAGTGGACCATGCCCGGCTCTGGCCTGTCATAGCCTGTGTTTGCTTCCAGGCTCTTACCGACTTCACTGTGCTGGTCAGTGAGCTGTCCTCCGAGAAAATCAAGAGCTCCACATCTCCTCCATTTTTGGGTCCCCCATGCCAGGCTTTCTACACAGGGGGTGAAGGTGAGGTTTTGGTGTCAGGGAGATGTGGGGAGGGTGGAGAGAGGTTGCAGCAGGTCCTTTGGATGAAGGATGCCCTCGAGTTAGAGGAGGTGGTGAGGAAAGGCATATGGGTAAAGAACAGATGCAGGCAGGAGGAGCAGGAGTCAGGCAAGAGAGATGCAGAAAGGAGTGTGGGTGTTTGGGGGGCAGCTAGGATCTCCCCTTCCTCTCCTAACATGCTCTGGGGTCACCAGGGACAGAGCGAGGAGCTCAGGTAGTGGTGGGTGGTCCCTAGAAGGCAAGAATCCTGCAGCTCAGCATGTGGTCCACAGGGGATACCCCCGGAGCAGCCACGTGGGCATGAACATGTGTGTAAATGGGTCACATGGAACCCAGGACCTGCTGGTACAGGTTTTAAGGCCTCTTCCCTCATGAATTACATCCCAACATTAAATTTTATCTGCAAACATGGCCAGATATTTACTGCATAGCAGAAACTGCAATGTTTTAGGGCTTTAACAGGACTTTTTAAATGCAAGAGGTTTTGACAATCTGGTGAAGATGCAGGTTGCAGGGTAAGACCTGATCAGGAAGAACGGTTGGAGGAGCAGTGGGGAGGCCAGGAGACCACAAGCCCTCCCTCGTGACAATATCCATAAACACAGAAAGCAGCCCTGGCACCCGCCATCGCCCAGCACAGGGAGGCCAGCCCTCAGAGAGGCCACGGTGGCTTTTGGAGGAGGTGACATTCACATCTGCCCCAGCCCACAGACTCGAGTGACACTCAGTTCAGACCGTGTCAGGCAGAGCTGCAGAGGGATTTGTGGCCGAACTGGCCGGACGGGATTAGGAAAACTAGGGGGATGGCGAGGAGCGTTTGGAAACATGTGACACAGGAATGAGTCACCTTGGGCAGACGGGCTGTGGACAGAGGGCTCTTTCTTTCGCCATCCCAGCATCTGGAGCACTGCTTTCAAAACACAGGTTGGACCCTGCTACCCAACGAGAGAGTCTTATCGAGACGTTATTTGAAAAGATTAGTGTTGTGTTTCAGGGGGCAGGGCCTTCCGCACGGAGCAAAGAAACCAACTATGCAGGGAGGGGCAGCTTTTGGCTCCAAACCACACAAGCGAGGTCCCGACCCCTGTGCCCAAACACAGCTGTGGCATGAGACAAGTTAGCCCGGGACACAGTTCTAGGCCAGTGGCAGGCAGTGGAGGGAAGACCACCAGAGCCTGATTGGTGTCCTGAGCTCCCTCCATAGGATTGCCATTGTGGCTTAATAATAGTAAGATCAGCAATATTAGGGATTTAACAGGATTAAAATATATATATATATATATATATATATATATATATATATATATATTATTGATTTTTTATAGAGAGGAAGAGAGAGAGATAGAGAGTGAGAAATATCGATGAGAGAGAATCATTGATAAGCTGCCTCCCTCACACCCCCCACTGGGGATATGCCCGCAAGAAGGTACATGCCCTTGACCGGAATCGAACCTGGGACCTTTCAGTCAGCAGGCCAACGCTCTATCCACTGAGCCAAACTGGTTTTGGCAACATGATTTTTTTAATGCAAGAGGTTTTGACAGCCTGGTGAAGATGCTGGTTGCAGGGTAAGACCTGATTAGGAAGAACGGTTGTAGGAGCAGGGGGAGGCCAGGAGACCACAAGCCCTCCCTTGTGACAATATCCATAAACGCAGAAAGCAGCCCTTTGACTACTTACTATGTGCCCTGCTTCATCTTATTCAATACCTTAAGCAAGTCCTAAGATGTAGGTAACATTATGCTCCCATTTTAGAGGTTAAGAAAATGGAGGTACAGGAGATGAAGTGACCGGCCCAAGGTCACCCAGCTTGTAAGCGACAGACATTGCAGGCTCATGTTACAGGGCCCAGCTGGCTTCACTTTGTTTCTGCTTGTCCTGTGAAGTACAGCAAAGAGCACAAATGCTAGAAAAGACCACCTTCTCCTCTCCTCTCCTGGACATAATCCATGTATGTCCTGTGACATGGGGGACATAGCTAAAGGGGAGCTCAGAGACTAGGGTCATCCACGAGTGGTGTCACCTTTAGCAAGTCACTTCCCCTCTCTCACTCACAGGTTCTTTATATTTTTAGAGAGAGAGGAAGGCAGAGAGAGACAGAACCATCTAGCACCAGCAAGGAGCACCACCACTGACCTGGACCCCTTGCCTTGAAAAAGGATTAGACAATATGAAGGTCATGTGTGTTTGTCTAATGAATGTGTTCAGTTGATGGTAATTTTGTCTTTCAATTTAGCATGATGATCTTTACACCAAATATCAGAAGACGGAAGAGGTCCCAAATCTGAACCTAAAAGCGTACTAAGTTCCATCTCTACATTTTCCACGCAGTCTTCCAGTTTTAGAATATGTGCTGCTGAAGCGAGCACAGTGCGGTCTTGATTTTGGCTTGTGATATATTTCAAGCTTACCATCTATGAGGGAATGCACTTGGGTCAGTGAGCTCAGGGCCCTCAGCTGCCCTTCCTACTGGGGTGGCCATAGGCAGCAAAGTCCAACTTGGTGAGGCTAAGGCCTTATGACATCATGGAAAACAAGCCAGTGCTACCTGAATGCTCATAGGAAATTTCCATTTTCATCTCGGTATCTCTGTGGCTAGGAGAAACCAAAGTTTTCAGCATGAACCATTAGGATCAGGGAGGTGGAAGAAATAAACAGATGGGTGTCCACACTGCAATTCTCTACCATTTTCTAATTCTGACTCAGGGTCTGTTACAGAAGAGCAGAAAGGAGCCTTGACATCAGGTTCCAATCCTGACTCTGCCACTCTTTTCTTGTGAGACCTTGGCTATGTTATCCAATCTTGCTCAACTCGGTGTCCTCATACATACATACATAAGGATGACACCTCCTCATACAGCTACTGCAAGGATTAAATGAAGTGAAAAGGAGTACACAAAGTCAGGGAGAAGTGGAATCTTCCATACCACAGCAAAGGCAGATGAATATGGGGTACCAAAGGCAGCACAGAGCTCCCCCGTTCCCATAGGCACTGCCTCTGCTCCCCTGCTCCAAGCACCATCTCCAACCCTGACCACTCTCCGAGGCCTGGCCCCCAAACCATGTGTTTAAAAATAACTTCATTTGGTCTCATCCCCTGACCTGTCCCACCCCCTCCTCTTCACTTCTGGGCGGGGCTGAAGGCCCAACAGACATCATCCCTCCCTCCCTCTCCTTTACCTGGTATCCAATCAAAGCCTCCTACACAACCTGCCTCCACACTGTCCATCTCGTCCAGCCCCCTGCCTCTGCTGCCGCTGCCCCAGTTCAGGCCTCATCATCTCTCCCGGGCTATCGCAATAGTTGTCTAACTGATTTTCCTGCCAACAGCTTTTTTTTTTTCCCTTTGCTCCTGCTGCCAGAGAGACCTTCCTGAAGCACCCGCTGGACCCTAGCACTCCTTTCCTCTAACCTCCCCTAGGGGCTTCCTGCACAGAGAACCCAGTCCAAGTCCCACGCAGAGATTTAAGGTGTATGTCTGGGTCCTAAACTCCACTTTCACCTGCTCTTCCCATCACTCCCGTCAGGCACTGCCCCCTTTCCCTGCACATGACTTGCCCTCCCTCAGAAGTCCGTGCCTTGGGTTCACACCACTAAGGGACCTGACAAGTCCTTGCAGCTGTGTGATATCTGCTTCACTGCCTGAGCCTTGGTTTCCTTCATTGTAAAAAGAGAGAAAGCTATCCAGCTTTTGCACAGGGTTAAAGATGAAGTGAGGGGACACATGAAGTATGTTGAGTGGCACACACATGGTAGCTATTGCTATAGAGAGTTACCATGAATATGTATTGTGCCAACCTCTCAAGTTGGCAGGCCCCTCCCTCTACTCACGGATATCAGATTTGCCTCTCAAATCTTCACTCACACGTCAGAAATAATCATTTATTTGGAGAAGTCCTTATTTGATTTGCCTTGTAGTTCAAAAGTTTTCACATCTGATCTCCAGTGTGGTCAGGAACCGTGCCGTACTCATATCTACCCTCACACCTGGCATAACACCCACACCTCATTAGCTTTTTGATCCCTGGAGCTGAATTTCTCTGAGAGGTCACAGAGTTGGAGGGGGTGGGTATTGAGAGTGTGCACATGGGGAATAAAAAAAACACCCAGCTGATCCTTGGTAATTTACTGCTCACATCTATCCTAGACCCCCACAGCTCTAAGCTCTAAGTCTTATTCTGATTTCAGTGGAAATAAAGGACACTTGAACCCTGCCATTCATTCATTCAACAGGTGCTCACTGAGCACCCACCACCTGGCAGACACAGTTCTAGGTACTGCTGAGATAGCAAAGGACTCACACAGTTCCTTCTCTCACATCTGTAGTGCACTTGTCCCATGGAAATGTCCCACAAACATTGAATTCCATTACAAATGTCGGGCTGCACCACCATTCAGATGGGCGGTGAGTTAAAATGTGTCTTCTGTTTCAACAATGATGTCAACTAGTCTCGCTAACATGGAGAGAGGCCCTGGGAGTGGGGGAAAGTGCCGTCCTTCCGAGCTGGGAGTGCAGCTGCTGAACCGCATGTCAAGATGATCTTCAGTTGTTTCGTCACTGATAAGATGACCCCTAAAACGTGTTTTCTTTTTTATCTTTTTCTTTTTAAATCCTTAACTCATTTTGGTAGGCTCGCCTGAAAACTTGATGAGAAAACAGGAAGACCTGAACCTCAGACCGCAAGTAGGGGAAGACAGAGGGTGTGATAAGGGGTGTAGAGCTCATTGAATGGCTTGGAGCTGCAGGCTGGCCAGCCAGCCAGTGTTTGCTGAGCACTTCATCTTCAGGGGCTCCGCAGGCAAAGGCAGGGCTTGCCACAGGTTTACAGTCCAGATGAGGAGACACAACTGAAGCCAACACACTAACTTGTGTTTGTGAATATCCACCCAAATGTGTGTACCTGGCTCAGGTCTCCTAAATACACTCACCAGTTTTTTTCATGCCTAAAACCCTCCTGCTGCCCTGACCTCACTTCTATCCAGTCTTCCAGGCCCAGCTCCACCCCCATGTCCTCCACGCACCCTGCTGACCACTCCAGCAGGTAGCATTCTCACCTTTCACCCACTGACCCCTGTCAGCAACAGGGCAGGCACACGGCCCACTCCAGTCACTCACATGGGCCTTCCCTGTCCCTCTCAGCCCAGACCTCATTTTCCACTGTTGATTCAGGAGAACCAAATACTATCTTCCTCTCCCCACTTCAAGGGGCAAATGAGAAAATTTATAAAATGCTTTGAATTCTTCGGAGTCGAGGGCCTGATGAATGCCCAGGACCGATACCACATGCACCAGAGAAGTGTTACAGCTGTAAAAGAAGATGACATGTGTTCTTTTGACTTCCAGGAAAGTGTGTAAAAAATAAATGACTAAATATAAAAGCCTGATCTGGTGGTCTGAAAGGACCCCTGCCAATAATGCAAACAGCTCACAGGGGCAAATGACCTCTTCCACTCAAACAGTTAACCAGGATACACAGGCATCTCGTCTGGGTGAGGAAGGCCTGGTGACTGGTCTCATTCCCCCACATCTACGCCGCACCCTTTCTGTTCAGAGGCAGCAGTCATATCTCCAGCAGAGTTAACGCCTTATCAGAGACCTGGACCAAGGGCTGGGTCCTGAGTCAAACTTCCTCTTCCGCAAGGCCTGCTCCTGCGCTGGCGGGCTGAGGGGCCCCGTGCAGAGGTGGCAGAGCAGCAGGGCAAGTATCCCAGGCTAGCTGGAGTTCCCTGGCCACTGAATCACCAACAGGCTGTACCAGGGCTGAGCTCCGAGGTCACACGAAGCTGTGCCAAGCCGAGGCGCTCTAAAATCCTGTTCCAGCTGACTGACACAGAGTCGAGGCATTAAGGTGTCTGTGGAAGGGACTACGCTGGACACTCCCTGAGTCCCAGAGGAAAGAAGGGGTGGGAAGTGTACTAAAGATAGGCCAGGATAAAGCAGTAGACACAATGGCTCTATCTGCAGTGCCCGGGCCCCTCAGTACTGTGAACCAGAGAGTGGAGACCTGGCTGCCAGGAAATTCAGGAATCAAATGCCAGCTCTGGAAGAGCCCACTGCATGGTGCAAGCCCCTCCCCGTCCAGGGAGGCCCGTTGCCCGCATCTCAGCTTCCCCTGGCTTGTGGTGGCCCCAGAATTCCCAACCTCTGGTCAGCAGGGGCTTTGCCTGTGCGGACCTCAGACCAGCAGAGTTAGCTTCTCAGCAGAGCCAACCAAGCCAGGCGAATCCTTCAGCCCCGTCAAGGCCATATGTAAACATCACTTACTACAAGTGGCTTGGAAGTAGGCTACGAGCAGGGAGGAGGTAAAAAATAAGCAATCCTTGACTTCTGCCCCACTTCCTCCCTGTGAATAGCTTAGTAATGACAAACTCACCCCTTCCCACCGCTCCACTCAGGGCAGCCCCGGAGCCACCCTGCAGAAGGCACTGTGAAATTGGGGGTTTGGGCTAAGATAAATACCTGTGTGACTTGGCAGAATTTCAGTTCAATGTGGCACCAGCTTGCGGGGGTGGGAGAAGGAGGGGGGCAGAGGGGGCAGTGATGCCCCAATGCTGATCACCACTGTGATCAGCTGATCCCCTGTGCCCTGTGTTTTAGGGGTGGCCACAGAACACCCCTGTGGAGAACTCATTGATTAGGTAAGGGCCACTGATTGAGAAGCAAGGTTCAAGCAGAGGAGACAAGTTTCCAGAACTCCAGATTTTTAAGAGTTAAGGGGGAAACACCAAGAAGTTCTGATAACCCCACATTTCTCAACCCACATCGTGCTGCCAACTGGGACACTGTCTATGTTCTTTTTCTAGGGCCCAGGAAGTGAGGGGCAGGAGGAAGAGGAGAAGGAAGAGAAAGAGGAAGAGGAGGTGTAGGAGGAGGAAGAGGAAGAAGAGGGCGAGAAGGAGGAAAAGGAGGAGAGAGTGGGTGAGGAAGGGCCTGAGTGATAAGTGCAGGTACCAGCTGCTGAAAGGGCCCGGAGGAGCAGCGGGCAGGAGGTGCTCAGACTGACCTCCTTCCCCTGGGAGACCCTGCCACCCTGAGCCCCGACAGGAGAGGCACTGCCGGCACTGGCTCCGCAGGAGCACGTGGAAACCGGTGAGGGTAGTTTTGTTGAGGGTAGTTTTTGGTCGTCACAATGACTCAGGGGCACTCCTGGTATATAGTGGGTGAGAGCTGGAATGCTAAATCGCTGTAATGCACAGGACTTTGGCCTGAATAAGATGCTAATAGTACACTTTTTAAAGAAATTTTGGACCCCAACAGGGAAAGTCTCTTCAGCCTCCAAATGAATGGGCAGAAGCGCAACAGCTGGCAGTCACATCCACAGCAGGGCCACTCATCAGAGCCTGGCAAAAGGTCTCGGGGAAGCTTGTAAAGCAGGGGTGGGAGCCTTTTCTCTGCCAAGGGCCATTTGAATATTTATAACATCATAAGGACCATACAAAACTATCAACCTAAAAATTAGCCTGCTGTACTTGGTCAAACATTTGATTAACTCACCCCTAATCCCTTGGCAGAGTTAGACCGAATGATTTCATGGACCTTATGTGGCCCACGGGCCAGATGTTCCCTACCCCTGTTGTAGAGTAACCATGGTGATGAGCCTGCCCTCAGTTAACTGGGATGCTCCCTTCCCCATTCAGGAATTCTCTCTTTTCTTATGTTCATCTGTCTGTCTGTCTGTCTGTCTGTCTGTCTCTATATTAACCTAAAGTATTTGGGTTGCATAATACAAAGCCCACCTATAAAGTAACAAGACCGACAAGCCACAAACAAACCCACCCCCAGTGTTTTACAGTCATGAGGTGCCAGAGAGACTCTCAGGAGCCCTGAGAGGGAGGGAACTGACTGGAGAGGTGATGCATTTGACTGTTTCTTGGGCCACCTTTCCGATTTTAGGCCCCTGATGTATTTCCCTCAGAGCAACGCGAGTTCTTCTGACCTGGGTAGCAAAGCTGATCATGAATGCCCCCACAGGACTTAGCTGTATAGGAGAGTCTTATTTGTGGACTGACACAAACCAGTAAGGGACAGGCACCACCGTTTTGGGGCAGAGAGCATCAGATTCATTTAGTGGTGTCAACCTAAAGCATTTGAAAGGAAGACAAAAATCCAGGGAAGACACAGTAGCTCTTCCATGGAAAACTGGTGGGTGTGCGTCCCTCCCTCACCACCACCACCACCAACAACAACAACAACTCTGCTCCTGCTCCTGTATTTGTTTGCTCCTTTGCAGACAGGTAGAGATGAGAAACAAAAGAGCAGAAGGAGCAGGAAAAGAGGAAGTTTTCTGCCAGCATGATTTAGCTCTAGCAGGAACAGGAGGATGACAGAAAGAAGAATGTGGGTGGCAGCCCTGTATGTTTAAGTCCCAGGCAGGGGTGCAGTGAGAAAAAGGTGTTAGATTATTAACATTCAGTGTGTTAGTGAAGCACTGTTTAGGAAAACCAGGCTCATCTCAATGAGAGTGGTATAGGAACCAAAATCAGCCGGTAAAATGGTACAGCCTCCTTGGAGGGCAGTTTTTGGTGGTTTCTTACAACACTAACCACAGTCTTACCATATGGCCCAGCAACTGAGCTCCTTGGTATTTATTCAAATGATTGAAAACTTATGTCCACAGAAAACCTGCACTCATAATTGCCCAAACTTGGAAGTGACCTTCTATAGGTGAGTGGATAAACCGTGGAACACCCAGACAATGGAGTACTATGCAGCAATGAAAAGAAGTGAGCTATGAAGCCATAAGAAGACACGGAGAAACCTTAAATGCATATTATTAAGTGAAAGAAACTATTCATAAAAATCTATGGACAGACTGTGATTCCAATGCTATGATATTCTGGAAAAGACAGTAAAAAGATCCGGGTTTCCAGGAGCTTAGAACAAGGGAGGGAAAAAGGTTATTTTTTAGGGGAAACGCCAGGGGTTGTAAGGGCAGTGAAACTATTCTGTATGACACTACAATGGTGGATACAGGTCATTTTGCATTCGTCAAAACTCATAGAATGCACTATGCAAAGAATAGACCCTAATGTAAACTAGGGGTTTTAGTTCACACTTAACTCTAGTTTAAAAAAAAAAAAATAACTTTTAGTTAATAATAATGCACCAATAATGACCCATCAACTGTTGCAAATGTACCACACTAACGCAAGATGTTAACAATAAGGGGAATTGTGTGTGTGGGGGTGGATAAGGAAGTATATAGGAAGTCTGAACTTCTCACTAAATTTTTCTACAAACCTGAAATTGCTCTAAAAATGTCTATTAAAAACCCCCAGCTGATAACAACTACAACCCTATGGACTCACATCCTAAATGTCTAGTCTTACTGTTTCCCTAAGCCCAAGTACAACGTCCTTCTCCTAGGAAGGCCAAGCTGGCACAAACAGCTTGGGTTGGACTTTTCTGGAAAGACAGAGGAGACACTGTGCAGCCTTCCATGGAGCCCACAGCTCTGGGCATCATCGCTGCCTCATCAGCGTGACCGAGTAGAAAGACAGACAACAGAGCTAAATTCCTGACCAGCCTTTGCCATCCCTGTGAATCCCGGCCAGCTGAAAACTTACTAGTGAGTATGAGGAGCACACTGATTTCTCCTCTGTTGTGAAATGTGTTGTAGGGATGTGCTCACTCAGTGTTGACAGTGGCTCCCAGGACAGGCAATGGCCAGCTTTGTCAGCGGCTGATCCGACTGGGCTGGGCTGCCATGTACCCTGCGCCTTCCTCTCAAACAGGGAGCAAGTCCGATGAGAGAAAGCGGGGGGAGAATCACGTTCCCTGTGGAGACAGGCTGGGGAGAAGGCAGGGTACGGGACTGGAGGGGAGGGAAGGGAGGAATAATGGGGGAGGGGTCTTCAAAAGAAGTCTTCCAGCAGAGAGGCTGACAGGCACAGCCAGCAGTCTGAGCAGCCTCTGAAACAATCAAGGAAACCCAGGACCCGGTTTCAGGGCAGCTGGCCTTGCTTCTGTGGCCCCTCATGTAAAACAGATGATGTTTCCCAGTGGGTGAGCATCGACTTATGAACCAGGAGGTCACGGTTCGATGCCAGGTCAGGGCACATGCCTGGCTTGTGGGCTTGATTCCTAATCATGCAGGAGGCAGCCAATCAATGATTCTCTCTCATCACTGATGTTTCTATCTCTATCTCTCCTTCTTGCTTCCTCTCTTAAATTAATAAAAAATATATTTCAAATAAAATAAAATAAATAAAATAATATAGATGACTTTTCCTAGATGTGCTGTCTCTTAGAGAAGGACAAGTTACGAATACACTTTTCAGTCTGTTGTCACCCGCTGTCAGCTCTGAGACGGAGGGAGCAGAATATGAGAGCTGCTAGAAAGATGGTTTCATCCAGTTTCCTGACCTTCCAGCTGCATCTGAGAGTATGCTCCCCGGTAGGTGTCAAGCACAGCCTTTGTCATAACAAAATAAAGCTACAGTTAGAGACTTTCCCATCCTCCTCTCCCTTCTTTCTTACACTTCAGGCAGGAAAGGGACAGAACAGCACTGGGTTTGTTTACGTGCTCCACACCATCCTTCTATGGAAACCTATGATCCAGGTAATGAATGAAGCAAGCGGCTCACTCCCCATCCCCAGTTCTGTCACAACCTGACACTTTATTGTATGTTTGTTCGTTTATTTTCTGTCCTTTTGGGATCAAGTGGTGGGTGAGCGAGAGGTGGTGTTTTTTGATTTGCTGTATTCTAGATGCTCAAACAGTGCCTGACACAAAGATAGCTCTCAATAGTACTTGTTAAATGAATTCAGCTCCTTTTTGAGTCAAATCTTCTCACATATGTCTAGGGAATGTGAACCAAAGAAGACAATACCTGAGCAGCAAAACTTTACAAGGACTTTGTGGAATCTAGGTTCTTTATTCTGGAATAAGACACTATGAACACTTGTGTGTGATGACAGATCTCCAAGAAATAATGCAGACACTGGAAGTGTGTGTGTGTGTGTGTGTGTGTGTGTGTGTGTGTGTGTGTAGATCAATAAAATCATTGTGGATGTTCTTTCTGAACTGGTGACAACTAACAGAGACCTGGATACATGTAGGGAACCAGTCCTGCAAATACCTGGGGGAAAGCATCCAAAGGTAAAGAGACAGCAAGTGCAAAGGTCCTGTGGTGGAGTGAGCTTAGCCTGTTCAAAGAAGAACAAGAAGGCTGGCATTGCTGGAGCAGGATGGTGGGAAATGAGGCTGGAGAGATGCAGACTTCTCTCACGGAGAGCACTAGGAATCTGAATTTCATTCTAGGCTGAACAGCTGCTGGAAAGTTTTGAGTAGAGGAGCAATATGTTCGAAGGGCTCACTCAGGGTACAGAGAACAGACAAGGCCTTACCAGAGGCAGAACAGGAAGTGGAAGGAGCGAAGATGAGACTAATGCAGAGGGCCAGGTGAAAGACGAGGGGCAGTGGGGAAGGATGTGAGAAGTGGTCGGATGTGGAAGATAACTTCATCAGAGTGACAGGACTCACTGAACTTGGGAGGACTGAACACAGGAGGTGTGCTTTGGCCCGTTCCTCAGGGACCCCACCTTCATCTCTACCATTCCCCTGCCTTCTCTTCACCTTCCCAGGCCTTCTTCAACTTTCAAGGCCAGTTCAAACATCAAGGCCAGTTCAAGCTTCAAAAACCTCTCCTGACCACTCTTCTCTTTCAAAAAATTAAAAAGCAAACAAATGAACAAACGTACCAGAACACAGGCCTAGAGAAATCCATTAGCAGGCTGACTGCCCACAAGGGTCAAATCCACACAGTATTATCTTGGTCCTGATGAACTCAAACTTCTCTAAAGAGCTCTTAATAAAATCCCTTCCAGGGTTTGCCTACTATCCCTGAGACCCTCTGGGATGCCACAGGCTAAAACGAAGGGTCATCGCCAGGCAGGTCCTAAGAATCGCAGTCTAAGGTAACTCCAGACACCCCGGGAGAAACACAAGGAGCAAAGAGAACAGGCTCTGTGCGGACTTGGGACCAGAACATGCGCAAGTTGCAAATGCACAGACTCAGAGGCTATTCTCTGCTCCGGGTTTCTCTGCACTAAATGCCCTGTCTCTGCAGCAACCTCTTGTGCACCTGCGGGCACAGCCTAGCTCTCTACTTTCCTCAGAGCCACCCCCCTCCTACCTCCCTTCACCCGAACCATGATGCCTATGGAAGAGAACTGAACAGACAGTGGCCCTCACGGATGCAGGTGTAATGATACTAAGTTGGCTATACAGCTGAGCATTCAACATGCCACGCGTCCTCTTGGGAAAGGAGTCCTTCCCTCGAGGACGGGTGGAAGTCAGTGTTCCTTGTGAATCAGGAGGCGGCCAGAACACTCTTGCTGGTAACTCAACAAGGGCCCCAGACTGGCTGACTTGAGTCACCATGGAGCTTCGTCACCCAGCATTAGCTGTGATTTTCTGCTTCTTACTTTGAAGGGAGGCAAACAACCGTGTCCTGAATGATGACAGGACATACCAGTCCACACCCTCAGAGGCTTCTTGCCATGCTGGGATGCTAATCCTGCCTAACAGGACTCCATAACACTTCTATGGTTATGGTTTTAGGTTTATGGAACACCTTTTAAAAAACCAGAGTAGTGCGTTTAAAAGGGCATGAAATGTAAGAGACATAAGTGGTGCATACTGTTTTCAACCAGTTCTTTGAAAACACATATTTTTTCTCATTCTTAAAGTGTCCTACCATCTCCAGCAGGAATCAAATACCATGCACATGTATCACCCATCCATACTCAGCCTGCAGCAGACATTACTAATCGATTACAGCACTATCCCCACAGGTGCAACCTTAAATCCTTCTGAACAGCCACTTCCAAGAAATCACAGTTGACCTAGGAAGTGGAACCATTTCCCACTTCTGCTCCTGTAATATCCATTGCTATGTCAATGAAGTTTTGGAAATGAGGGTAGGAGGAGGAGGAAGAGGAAGAGAGAAGTGAAGAGAGAAACTGGGGGTAAATTATTTGTCATTGATAAAAACGTATTTGTCAACCACTCAGTGTTACATTTTCTGCAAGGCACTGCAGAAGTTGAGAATAGGGGCAAGAAAAAAAAAAAGGCCCATGAAATAGGAAATGAAACATCTACATGAAACGCACACACTCTCACACACAATTACTGTCAGTGGAGCAAGAGGCCATCCGGAAGCACGGCTGGTATGATGACAACATCAATGTGGATCCCTTTCCCCCCAGCACAAAGGAGGTAGAACCCAAGAATATCAATAGCTATTTCTATCAATGTCTCTGCCTCCTCAAAGCCAAAGTTTTTACATAAACAAGCCCCAGATTTTCAGAAAATGTCTGCTGTGCAGCCTCTGGAAACAGCTAGCTCATCAGGTGTTACACAGCCCAGGTGAAAACAATGACAGAGCCATTTATGAAAGAGGCTAAAGTGGAGAAAACCAAGGATAGTATGTAGGTGGGTAGTTCAGAACAACCCAGATTTCTTCACTGCTTTCTATTGGGAGCCTAAACATGCTTTTCCACAAAAGTTAATGACTGTTATCTTCAAGGCCAAACAGTGAGGCCGTTCACCCACATTGGCTCGGCTCGGCTCTGCTCGCCGTGGAGTCAGATGACATCACAGCTCCCAGAGGGCATTCCTGGCTGAGCAGAGCTGGGTTCTGGGCTTTGTGGTCCTCAGGGGTGAAGACCACGCACATCAGAGAGAGGGCTTGACTCTCTCTCCCAATCACAAGGGCAGCTGGTACCTGCCTTGCGTAATGGTATATATTCCATGGAAGGCACGTATCATATCCCATTTTCTGGCATAACAAATGTACCCACACCCCTCTCTGGTTCACTTCTCAAGGCTGGGAACTCAGATAAACTGTCCATCTGCAGGGCAGGCCTGTGGGGCTCTCTGCAGAGGAGCTGCCTCTCAGACAGACCATCTCCGCCCTTGGCCTGGGAACAGTCACCACAGGAGCAGAACCCTGTCCCCGCTTCAGGCAGCTCCTCTCAGAGGCGAAGAGCAAACAGCCGGAAAGCGGTGTTCCCTGATTAGTAGGTGAAGCCCATCGAGGAGGGATTAAGCACATTTATTTTCTTGTCTTCTGGGAAAGAGCAGGCTCGTTTCACCAAAGTCTTTTCCTTGTCATCACTCAACAGCTCCTTGCAATTCTGGTTCCTTGGGTTCTGGGTTGCAAGCGGAAAAGATGAAGGACTTTTGACCCAAAGGGACTGTTCCATTCCAAAAGGTTCAACCTTTCTTTCTCCGGCTGAATGTTACAACTAAGAGCATCAATCAAGGAAGAAATGTTTGAGAGTGGGTCACTAGATATTAGGTGACGCAAGTGAAGATCAAGAAAGCCTGTGGGGCAGTGTGCAGAAGCCCCGCGGAAAACACAGGCAGGCACTCAGCTCTGAGAACAACGGGATTTTTATAAGGAGCTACTATCTGTGTATTTAAACCTCAGGAGATAATTTAGTTTTCTGGCTCCCTAAAATGTCAGCATTCCCCTCCCCTCCCTTGCATGGGCCAGCAGGATGGGCTTTTAACTACCTAGCAGTCACTATGGGGGGTGGGAATCGAGGGGCACTTCAGTGGAGATGATCCACTTTAAGCAAACCGATTAAGGGGAGATAACTGTAGAAAAGGATTATCAAATAAGGTCCTTTAATTGAGACACTGATTTTTAAAACGTACATTTTCTTTTTCCAGCTGCTCACTCATTGCAAAGGAGGTCCGTCCCACTGGCTGTTTCACGTGTTGGCGATACAGTATGCCAATGCGTACACCTTCACCTTTACCCAAGGGGGAAAATCGCCTTTAATAATCATGGGTGGACGCTAACACTTGAGGATCCAGATATAAACTATGTATTCAGAGGTGCAAGGGTCATCAAAAAATGCTGCCAACTGCATGAAGAAAGTCCCATGGGCAGGTGAAACCATAAATGCTATTTTGTTCTGATCAGCTACTCCACCAAGTCAATGGAAATGCTTGCACTTTTTTGTGGGTACGTATTATGGCTAAAGTTGGGGGTGAAGAGTCTGTAAGGAAGCCAGCTATTAGCAAATGTGCTAACCCAGATTCTATCTTTAGTTGGACTGTGAAGCACTAAATGTGTTAAGGTAAAAGTGTTAAAGACTCTGCCATGTTCCGCTATTATCTGGGGAAATGTCCCCTGGGGAGGTGTGGAAACGGGGTGAGGAGGAGGTGAAGCCAGCACCCTAGTAGAGGGCTTTAGAGACTACAGTTCATGTGCTGTGACTTTCAGGCATAAATGGAAGAGATTATCCTTTAAAACAACACCTTTAAAAAATTTATGGCAGAGCCTGGCCAACATGGCCTAGTGGTTGAGCATTGACCTATGAACCAGGAGGTCATGGTTCGATTCCCAGTCAAGGCATATGCCCAGGTTTCAGGCTCAATCCCGTGTGGGGCATGCAGGAGACAGCCAATCAATGATTCTGTTTCTTCACTGATGTTTCTATCTATCTCTATCTCTTCCTCTCTCTTCCTCTTTGAAGTCAGTAAAAATATATTTTTTAAAAATTATGGCAGAAGCCGAAACCGGTTTGGCTCAACGGATAGAGCATCGGCTTGGGGACTGAAAGGTCCTGGGTTCGATTCCGGTCAAGGGCATGTACCTTGGTTGCGGGCATATCCCCAGTAGGGGGTGTGCAAGAGGCAGCTGATCGATGACTCTCTCTCATTGATGTTTCCAACTCTCTATCTCTCTCCCTTCCTCTCTGTACAAAATCAATAAAATATATTTTAAAAATATTATGGCAGAAATGCCAACAGGCCTCCACTAGTGAATTTCTTATTTGAGGTTGTCTGGTCACAACAAAAAATGTCAGGTAGGACAACTCATGTGATCTGTCTTCTGCACATCTGAAGTCTTGATCAAAGGAGAGAAAAAAAGGACTCTACCACACTCATTTCTTTATGATATTTCACAGTGTTGGGAAGTAATAAGATTTATTTTTAGCCAGCATGACACTTACATGCATGGAAAGTACTCTCAATATGGTAAATATTTAGGGGAGTGGCTGTCTGAAAATCTGATTAAGTTGAACCTAATGTCTGCTGAAAATGGCATTCTCTCATTCGAGAGACTCCAGACACCTCAGCATCCAGAGCCTTCCATGACTGACACAGAGAAGCACACTAGTGAGATGGCTAGATCAGCAGGCAAGGATTTTGGGTTCAAATCCCAATTCTTCCACCTGCCGACTGTGGGAGCTTGTGTGAGTTACTTTATATTTTGTGCCTCAGTTTGCTCATCTGCAAAACAGGATTTCTAGATGGGTTAAAGGAGTTTGTGAAACACATAAAGCACTTCAAGAAATTACCATATACAGGCACTGTGCTAAGTGGTGGCCATTATCTCCTCAAAGAGTACATTACCCTGTCACACCAAGAACCCTCCTCTTGATCCCTAGGTGCCTGCTGTGTATCTCATCATATTGAGAAAGATTGTGTGTCTACTTCTGCTACAAGCTATGAGAAATTCAGGGGCAGGGCACCACGCTAGGTCGCTGGCCTCTTCATTAATATCACCAAACCCTGCAGAGAATCTGCACAATCCATGTATAAAATAAGTACCTTCAACAAACAAGTAAATAGAATCCCTCACTTTGAGCTGATGAATCTTATTTTTGTTATTCAGCCCATTAGCTCTATAATACAGCATTAAGTGAATTAAGTGGCTATCACTGGTGAATTAGGAACCACATTACATTAGCCCCAGCTTATGAAATCCACAACTGTTTGATCACTTGGAGATAGTCTATACGGGATGACAGTGGAGGTACTCTGAATGCCTCTGTTATTACTGTTAAAAGGAAAAAAAGTCCTGCCTTTTATCAGAAATAAAAGATAAATCCAATTTAGTTGAAAGGACTTTTGTTTATCTTCCCTCTCTTCCACAGTAAGGGAAAGAGGCACTTCACAAGAAATAAGCTCACATTACACAGTGAGTTGATGTTGTTTTCCTAAGCATAAATCTCTAACTTTTAAGTTATTCACTGAGGCATAACCAGTTCATTCACCAAAACCTTTTACAACCTACAGAAGGTTCAAAATAAGAGCTTACTTGAAATGATGGCCTTCATTAGGGTACCACTCTCTTGATCCTAATAGAGCATTTGATCCCAATTTAGGAACTTGGAGTAATGTCTTTTGTACTTTTTTCTCCCCCAAGGAAATTTAAAATAGAGCAGAACTTTGCTTAACTAAGCCAGGGAGAAAACTACTCACTGGAACTTCTAATTCACAGGTAGCAATGGAAGTTCTGCAATAATTACAGGTACCATATGGGAATCAAAGTTTACTAGTGATGACCTTCAGGCACTGAGAGACCCTGAAATAGCTTCTGAACCATTAAAGAATGATGAAGTTACATAACATAACAATGATAAAGATTACATAACAATCTTTAATGTGTATGCACCTAACAATAGAATGTCAAAATACATGAGGCAAAAATTAATTGAATTGCAAGGAAAATAGAGAAATCCATTATCAGAGTTGGAGACTTCAACACTCCTCTATCAGAAATAGGCAGATCCAGCAGGCAGAAAATCAGTAAGGACATAACTGAACTCTACAACACCATCAAACAACTTGATGTAATTGACATCAATAGACTATTTTGTCTATATATACATTCTTTCTCAAGCTCACATGAGCATTTATCAAAACAGATCACATTTTGGACTATAACACATACACTAATAAATTTAAAAGATTAGAAATCATTCCATGTTTACTTTTAGACCACAAAGGAGTTAAATACCTAACATTAGGCAACACACTTCTAAATAATACATGGATCAAAGAAGAAATCTCAGAAATAAAATTTTTTGAATTAAATAAAAATAGAAATACAACTCATCCAAATGTGTGGGATGTGGCTAAAGCAGCATTTAGAGACAAATTTATAAGAGCGAATAAATATATTAGCAAAGAAGAAAGAACTAAGATCAATAATTTAAGTTTTTACCATAAGTTTTTATTTGAAAAATAAAAGCAAGTTAAATTAAAAGTAAGAAGAATATGATAAAGTTATTTACTTTAGTTACTGTCTTATTCTACTCTAAATATCTGAAAATTAGTCATCCACATGGGACAGTATTTCTCAAACATTTTCATTAAAATCCCAGAAATGGCAAAGAAAAGGAACTTATACTCATTCCTTTAGAGTCTGGGGGCACTAAAACAGTGGTTGGCAAACTGCGGCTCTTTGGCCCCTTGAGTGTGGCTCTTCCACAAAATACCATGGCCTAGGTGAGTCTATTTTGAAGAAGTGGCGTTAGAAGAAGTTTAAGTTTAAAAAATTTGGCTCTCAAAAGAAATTTCAATCATTGTATGGTTGATATTTGGCTCTGTTGACTAATGAGTTTGCCGACCCCTGGTCTAAAACAAAGGAAAAAACACACCCTAATTTATTTGAGGTTTTATGTGTTGAAAGTTAATTTTGATATTTCAATTTTCCATTCTAGTCACTAATACATCTGAGCATGTTTTAATATAGAAAATGTTCTCACTTGACAGCTAAGTTCCTTTTAGATGTTTCAATTATTCCTTGTTCCAGGGAGAAGTGCTGGGTTTGGGATGGGGTGCCGGGTATGCCACGGCATACTCCACGGTACCCCCATTTGAGAAGGGGACATGAAAATAGAGTCTCTGTTAACCAGAGTATCACACGGTGGATTGTAGGCCTGCCTCGTGACCCCCAAATCCCGCAAAGCACAAATTCCAGAAAGAATAGGAGAGCACAGGCAGGTTCGTCATGCCTTTCAGGAGAGACCCAATGCTCATCAGTCCTCGACCAAGCTGAGGGTGAGTGAGGAATGACATCCTTTCTCCACAGGGACTGAAACATGGTAAGTAATCCTTCTCTCTGTCACCACAATAAATGTTTGTTTCGTCCACCACCGCAAGTGTTTCTTCTTCCAACATGCCCTGGGTGGGAGGGAAAGAGAAGTCTTGCCAGAGAGGGAGAAGTGAAGTGATACTCACTGTAACACATTATCTGCTTTCCCAGTTCTCAGTATTTTCTGCCCCAACTTTCTGGGGCAATGATGTGTTCCCAACGCAAAAGAATGATTCATTACAGGGTGAGCCTCATATTAGTGAACAGAACAAAAATACAGAACAGAAATTCCACAAACAGACCCAATACTTCTAAGAACTGGGTATCAAGTGACAAAAGTGGGATTTGAATTCAGTAAGTAGATAATAAATTACTCAACAAATGGTGTTAGAGTAACTGGATCATTATTTAACAAAAGGCAAGTTAGACTCTTATCTCACACCTTAGACCAAAACACATCCCCAAAGAATTGAAATTTAAACCCAAAAAGTCACAACATAAAAGTATAAGGGAAAATGAGAGATCAAACAGTCATTGAAATGCTTTCCTACCCCAAGACTAAGTATTATGCAAACGTAGAAATCACATGGAAAAACGAACAGATTTTAAGTCCTTAACAGTAAAAACACAATCATGCTTCTGTAAACCTAAACACAACACATAAAAGTTTAAAAGGCAAAATGAAGAAAATATTTTCAATTTAATTTTTAAAAAACTGCTTACAAATCAACACGAAAACAACCTACTCAAAACATTGTCTCAGGATAGAAACAGGGAATTCACAAGCAAGTAAATTCAAATACTCAAACATGAAGAATCTTTAAATTGTACCAAACTTTGGTCTTACCCAAAGAAATACAAATTAAAACAATTAGATACCATTTTCCAACATAATTAGAAAAGTCTAAAAAATGATAATATTCACCATGGGCAAGGTTGCTGATAAATAGGTATTGACACATGGGTGGTAGAAGTATCAATTTGTACAGATGTTCTGGAGGGCAGATTGTCAAAACATTTTAAAAGGTGAAAAGGTGTGTACCTTTGACCTTAGTAATTCAGCTTTGGGGATTAGTCCATGGAAGATAATTGAAAGGCGCTAGTAATAATTTAGCTGCAAAATTTTTCATTTCAGGTTTGAGTATTTAAAAGTTTGAAACAACCTACATCTCAATCAATAAGGGGTACATAAATAAACAATGATAGTTCTATAATGGAATGTGTCCTGGTTATTAAAAAATTATAGGTTGACAGGATATATTTATATTGTTTGCCACAGAAATAGTTTCCCTATATACTATAGGGAAAGAAGAGGCAGATTGAGAAACATAATCTACTAAATGGCATTTTGAAGGAAAAAAGTGAATATACAAATATCTGAATCCATACCCAGAATGAGATCTGGTAGGATACCTGCCTGCTGGTTAAACCTAGTAAGAGGATTCCTCCAGTGAGTCAAATTTGGGCTTTCTTTGGGGGGTCTAGGAGAAGAGTGGAAGAGAAAGGGAAAGACACAGAGAGAAACATCAATGTGAGAGAAACACATCAGTTGGTTGCCTCCTGCACGAGCCCTGACCAGGGCTTGGAATGGGGAGGAGTTTGCAACCAAGGTATGTGCCCTTGACTGGAATCGAACCAGGACCCTTAGGTTGGCTCTATCCACTGAGCCAACCTGGCTAAGGCTGTGCATGTTTTTTAGATTCTTTTTGTTTGTAGATTCTGATTTCCATTTCATTTTGGAAAAAGAATACGGAGGATCTAACTGAGGCTGGCAGAGAAGGAGTGTGTCCTGAATGGCTTGCATGTAGAGGTGGCAACCAGAGGGTGTGCATCTGTGAACACTAAGTGACCAGCATCAGTGTGTTTGTTTTGTGTGTGTTTCTGGGGGTGGGGGGCAGGATTGTGGTTGATGAGGTTCAGAGAGAGTCCAGATCCAGGAGGATTCCCCAACTGGGTAATGTCTGAGTTTACCTCACCTCCCTAAAAAAATGCTCAGGCCCCAGGCTTGCTTTCTTCATTCTAGTTCAGGGACCTGTGATTCATCCCTTGAAACCCTAATTATAACACCCAAGGTCTGCTATGTGCAAAAAAACACCTGTCATTGTTTCAGTTTGTTGGCAGGGGGTGTGCATAGCATGCAAACTGGCCCAATGACATGCTCCTCCAAGGCAAAATAACAACCCAGGAGCCATCCCAAGGCGAGAAGTGCCCAAGCCTCAAGCTTCCATCTGAGCTGGGTGCCAGACAAGGTGAACAGTTTATGTCCCTTCATTGTTCACATGCCAATTCCGCAGAGCCACTTACAGTTACAGGCCTTGAGCTCTTCCTTCTTTTTTAATTGTTGACAGTATTACATGTGTCCCCCCATCACCCTTTGCCCCCTTCCGCCCCACCTCCACCCCACTCCAGACCTTCACTACACTATTGTCCGTGTCCATGTCTTATTTTTAAAAGTTAAATTAAAATTTTAAAAATTACAGGGTGATATGGGTTAATAAAATTATACAGGTTTCAGGTGTACAAATCTATAATACATCTGTATATTGTATGGTGTTTTCCCCACTTCAAGTCAAGTCTCCTTCTATCACCATTTATTCCCCCCTTTATTCTCTTCTACCTCTCCCCTAACCCCCTGATTCTTTCAATTAAAAAAAATATCCTAAGTTTGTGTTTCCCCAGTTGGTTGCCAAGGCCTGCGGAGGGAGGGAGCAGAGTGTGTAATTGCAAACCTCTCATTTATCAGCGTTGGCCGCTTTTGTGTCACCAAATTACGTGTACCATTTAGCCGGTTAATCTCCTGTACCTCTTGGAAGTACACTAATTACACAGAGAAGGCCGCAGACCTGGCAAGAGATGCTGAAGGAGCAGTTAAGGTGCATCTATCCTCTAAGTGCCCAGGAGACTTGTTTACTGACTGACCTCATTCAAACTCAGATCATAAGCCTGAAGGAACTCAAGCTGGAGATAGGGCCTCTTTGTAAGAATCCAATATTTTGACCTAAAAGTAATGATCTTCAAAACAAAAGAAAACAAAAAACAAACTAAGAGCAAATGAGCAAACAACAACAACAAAAATCTCGCACACAAGCCTGGGTCCTCTTACTTCAAATGCTATCGTAGCATCTAGTAGTTGCTGCTGAAGTTCCACTTGTGTTCAAAAAGGCCAAGGGCAGAGATGGAGGCTGGTCTCTGCCCCCAAGCAACCCTCAAACAGGTAGGAAAGAGAGGGCAAGTACCAGCCAATGCTAATCCGAGGCAGGACATGGAGGGGCAGAACTCTGCTGCCGAGGTTCCTAGCCAGAAACGTTAACATATTCAAAGATTAAGAAACAAAAACAAAAGCAAGGCAATAGCAGGCTGGAATTCCACTAAGTTATATGGACAAGCTTGTTACACAACGCAGCTATGTGTACATCCCTTGTGGAGGAAGCCCTAATCACCTATGAGTACCTGAGAAGTACCAGAAAGAAGAAGGAGAAGGTGGGGGAAATGGAAAGCTTTGCAAGGTAAGGGGACAATGAAAAACTAAAAGCAAAGGTACTGAGATTTCACTTGACAAGGGGAGAGACGCTACATGAAAGAAAGTGGTTTCCTATGATTTAATAAAAAGCACTAGCAAATACATGAAAACTCCATTTCAATAAACTTCCAACTTGTTCTTTAAGCCTAGGTAATGATTTATTTAAGTCATTTTCAATACAACCAATTCATAACATTTCAAAAGAATTTACCCAGATTTTTAGATTTGGTATAAAGCAGTGATTTCCAAGGTGGGGCACATGCCCTACAGGGAGATAATTTGATTTTTAAGGAAGATAATTTGAGAGTGAGTTATTAACAGCAAATTTTTTTGGTATTTCTTATGGTTCTAGGGGCCTCATATGTAATATATATATATATATATATATATATATATATATATATATATATACACACACACATTTCAGTTCTCTGGTGTTTTGAAACTTTATTTGCTATTTTTTCATATAATTCCATATTACTATTTTTATTTTAAACAATTTCTTAGTGATTTCTCCCTCATTACTTCAACTGTTCTTTTGTTCTTTTATTTTTCTCTTTCCTGGATGCCATATTCTTTGGAAACTTGTTTAAACCAAGTTAATGGCCTTTTTGGCTTCCTCCACATGAATAGGAGTTCACTTTTTGAATAGTAAGGATTATATGTCACAGGGGGGCATCAGGATCTTAGAGATGCTTAGGTGGGGAAAGGCTGGGAACCACTGGTCTAAAGAGAATGTGTCTTGTACTTGAAACGAAGAGTTCCTAAGAGACGTTGTGGTAGCCCAGATTTCAGGCTTTTTAAAACTTGACATTTCATGGGGGGGGGGGGGGGGGCGGGGGGGGGGAAAGCAAAACAAAAGCAAAAGCACCCAAGTCTCTATCTAGATGCAACTTTAAACACATTAACGTTTAGTTTATACCTTAAGTTTATACTTAAAAATGAGGTGATTAAAAATATTTGAAATGGCCTTGGTCAGGTAGCTCAGTCGATTGGAGTCTTGTCCCAAACACCAAAAGGTTACGGGTTTGATCTCTGGTCAGGGTATATATGGGAGGCAACCTATCAATGTTTCTCTCTTTCTCCCTTCCTCTCTCTCTCTCAAATCAATAAAATATATCATCGGGTGAGGATAAAAAATATACATATTTGAAATAGTAGCAGAACAGCAGCCACTTTTGGTAATAAAAAAAGAAAGAAAGAAAGAAAGAAAGAAAGAAAGAAAGAAAGAAAGAAAGAAAGAAAGAAAGAGTGACACGATTAGCATTGGTTAGCTTAAGTCTAGTAACGTGGGATCCTCACATTTCGCCTGGGTAAAGTACAAGAACACTTAGAACAATGGAGAGACTTCAGCAAGGGTTCTCACTCTGCTCTGGTCAACGAGGCAGGCACCTTTAATAGCTGCTCATAAATCCACAGTGGCGTTTATAAATGTCAGAATGCACTTGTAGATAAAATGCAATTGGTTAAGCCAGAAGCTTCCCTCACAGCCACTGACTGAAGAGCAGTGCTTCCCCCCGAGTCCCTCTCCCGCCTCCCCAGCAGCAGCATAAGCCACACCAGGGGACTTGGTAGCCCTGCACACGCTCCCGTTTCCCACCTGGCAATCTGGTTTACCAAACCCTCCGGGTGGCTGTGACTTGAGGGCACTGCTGGGGAACCAAGCACAAAACGCCCAATTCAGAGTGTCAGGCTTTTCCCTGTTTGGTTGACCCAGCCTCCACTTCCCATTGCCCAACCCTTTTAGCGGGCAGCCCAGAGAGCAGGACCTGTTCAAACACGCTTTCAAAAGGCTCTCAGAGATAGGGCTAATGGAAAAAGTCACCTAGCTTTTGTATGTTACCATAGTAACGCAACGGCACGAAGCATCATTTATCCATACAAGAAAGGGCCCCATTTGCAGGGGATGTGGTGCATTACAGAAAAATTCTGAGGAAACCAAATTCTGGAAAAGCAAATATGGGAAACTCAGCTTCTAAGGCTCCATGTACACCTTTTCAGCCATGTTCTAAGTGAACTTTCCCTAATTATGGCTGCTCAAGAAGGAAAACCTATGTTCTGGGCCAACCCCCCACTGTCTACACGGAAAGACGAAATTTCCATGCAATGGAGAAACATCTGACTTCATGCCTCCTGCTGGCCTCAGTCCCAAATCCACAGGGAAGCTGACCCGTTTCAGCTCTACACATCCTTAGTGACACTTCGAATCCTAGGATGTCCTGCTTTAGGTCTGCATCCAGTCCTCCTTCTGGGAGCTGCCAGAAAAATAATCATGTTTATTTCTAGATTATAAAACTTACTTCTGTGTTACCATATCACCTTCATTTGTGTGTAACCCTTTCTTTTTATAGTTTATAAATAGCTTCCACATTTCCATCTCATTTGATTCTCATAATAACCTGTGAGGCGGGCACAGTTTTATTTCCACTTTAGGGTCGAGAAAACTGGAACTCAGTGCTGAGTTCAGTAAACAACTGACCATTACATGTTATGGAGGACATATAAATATTTTGCATCAGAAATGAAAGAGTTCACAATGTCCAAAAGAACTCCCAAACTTGCTTGAATTTGTCACCTGCCAAAAGATATTCACAAAAATCACTAGGCAGGTTTTTAAGTTGGGTGTTTTTTTTTCTGGCTTAGGAAGGAGGGGGAGCAGGGAGATGAGATGAGGAGTAAGACAGACACTCCCCCAGTTACAGAATTGACATAACCTGCAATGAAATTCTGTGGGTTCACGTAACAGCAAGGATCACTTGATGGCGCTAAGATTAATTATGCTCGCACTCCATGCCAGGCACTACTCTATGTTCATTACATACATGCAACAACCCTATTCATATTTCCATTTCAGAGATGGGAAAAGCAAGGCACAGAGAAGCTAGGTAACTCGCCCAAGATTTCACATCTTGCTCCCTGGATGTGGGACTGGAGATGCCAAGCCCCTGTGAGGTTTGCTCCGCCAGCGATGGAAACCTGACATGGGAGGGCAGCCATCACAGGAATCTGGGTTACTTTTCCGGGGTTGCCATTTAATCACCAGTCTCCACACTCTCCCCGCCAAAACACCAACAAGTGCGCAGGTTCTCAGGAATCAGGAGTATTGGCTGCTTCTTTCTCAGAGTGTCCCTATGAAAATGGGAAGGCGAGGCAAGATACTGGCTTTCTAGGTCTCGGCGAGCGATGGCATGCTGCCTGATTTGCCTGGTATTGCCTTCAGGGACTTGAAAAGCAACTCTGGAGGAAACGGGCAAATTAAAGATGCATGTGGCACTGATGAGTATTTAGTAATCTAGCAGAAAGTAGAGGGAAGGCAGAAGTTCTAGTAAATGCTTTTATTTATTTATTTATTTATTTATTTATTTATTTATTTATGTAGTTAGTTAATCGATAGGTTGTCTCCCACAACCGAGGGTTGGACCTGCAACCCAGGTATGTGCCCTTGACAGGAGTCTAACCTGGCACATTTTGGAATTGTATGAGCCAGCTTTTACATATTAATCAATCTTTTAGGCTTCTACATCCTTTTCTTTTTTTTAAAAAAAAAAAATCTTTATTGTTGAAAATATTACAAATGTCCCCCAATTCCGCCCATTGACCCCTTCTAGTCATACACCTTTTTCTGAAAGAAGGAAACCAAGATCAAGTTGTACTCCCTTTCTGCTCGATCACCAAATTCTCCTCAGTGCCACACGCAAAAGAGGAAAATCAGAGGATGAATGAATGCAGCCTTCATGGGCAATCACACTGTGATGGGGTTGGGGAGACCAGCTTTCAAAGAGGGCCCTCACATTTGTTTACCTTTATCATTTCCTGTCCCTGAGTTTCACTAAAGCGCTGAAGACCACCTTGAGATCCTAGGAATTGAACAAAATTCAACAGCAAGTTCCAGAGCATTTCACATAATCCTCTCCTCAGGGCCAAGTCCCAAACCTGGGCGAGCGGCCCCCAGAGACCACAGGTAGGTGACTTTTCACAGCCACACTCCTTCCACACTCTCTAATAACTGGGGACCAGCTCCGTACTCACTGTGGGCCCTGTGGGCTTCCCTTTCCTCCTCCATAAACAGGTGTGGTGATGCCTTCTTCATTAGGCCCGTGTTAGAGTAAATGAGCTAATATCTGTCAAGCACTTAGCACCGTGCCTGGCACAGAGTAGAATGCTCAGGCTATTATTTTTACTGCTAGAATTTGCGAAGGAAATTACAACAGGGAAGCTGCGTATAGGAGGCTTCTAGTGTACTGGTGATGTTTTATTGCTTTGAAAACATCTAAAATCAGAACAATAATCAATACAAAAAATAAAAAGGTCTTAGGAGCGATCCATAACCATGCCACCTATTGGTGAGTTTCAGATGAGGATCTAGCTGCGTGCATCCGCTCCACGCTGCTCTTCATTCCCTAACCAGCACGGGCAGGATGACAGATGGGTCCGCGACCCCCCTGAAACTGTACCGTGAACTGGGCAAGGCTGCGGCTCAGGGCATCGGAGGGGAGGGGCTCCATAGCTTTTCTCAGACTCAGATGGAGCGAGCAACTTGCTCTACAGGGTTAAGCCCAGGGGATATTCACGGAACAGTTCATTTCACAGAAGCGGCGGCAATGACCAGGGCACCTGGGCTGTTGATCTGCTGTCTCCACACTGGACAGACCCGAGAGCGGGGAGCCCGCCAGGCGGTGCACGGGCCGCAGCCCATCCCCTTCAGGCGGACCTGAGAACTCACCGGCTCCGCAGACCTGACCCGGGTTTGCGGGTTTAACTTTCTCTCCCTTCTCCTCCCCTCCCTTGTTCCCCTCCGAGAACAAACTCAAAGGAAACAGGCAACTAGGGTTTCCCGCCTGCCCTAGGCTGACCCTTAAACCGCGTCTCCCAGGGAAGTTAATTAAAAACCAATGAATCCGCACAAAAATCCACAATCTACTCCAAAGAGCGCCGTAAGCCAGGAGACCGAAGGCACCTCTCCGCGCCGCGAACGTGAGCTCGGGCTCCGGGATGGGGAGGGGGCACCCGAGGGAAGCTGGGAGGTGGGCGGAGGGCCGGGCGGGCGCTAGCCACCCGCCCGGGGGTAGCCTACACCCTCCGACCGCGCAGGGGGAGGACAGCAGCCAGGGAGGCAGGCAGATGCGGGCAAGGGTCCGAGCACACAGGCGGCGGGTTCAAGTTCTCCGCGCGGTCCCGGTGGCCACTTCGCGGGGGAAAGAAAGCCTGGCTGTTCGCCGATCCCCCCATCCCTAGGAAGCATCACCACGGACTCCCCTTAACCTCTCGGCCTCCAACCCTTGCAAAGCACTAACCTGGCTCCCCTCTTCCAGGCGGGCAGAGAAAAGAAAAGAAGGGGGACAGGGCAGAGCCGGGTGTCGCGGAGGGAGGGGGCGCGCAGCCGGCAGGCAGAGTACGTACCGAGCGCGACCAGGGCGAGCTGTGCAGCCGAGGGGACCATGGTCCGGGCGGCGGGCGGCGGCGGCGCTCCAGCCTCCTGCCTGCCCTACCTGCGGAGCCCGAGTGGCGGAGCGGCGCTGCGGGGCCGGGAAATAGGCGCCGCGGCAAGGCCAGCCCCCGCGCGGGCGGGAGGGCGGAGGGAGGACCGAGCGCCTCGGCTCCCCGGGCGCCCAGGCACGGCTACTGGGCGGAAATGGGCAGGCGGTCACCGGCACCTCTCTGCCACCCGGGACCCGGCACAGAGGATCACCCTCCCGCCCCGATGGGGGTGCCCCCCTAAGGGCATCGGGGGTGGAGGTTTGGGGCTGGGGGCGGGGACACTGCACGCACCGTGCAGGGCGCGGGCGGCGGGGCGGGGCGATCTGGGACTCTCTGAGCCCCACCGCTGGCGCCTGGCACCCAGGACCGGCCAAAGGCAGGAAGCGTCCAGACTTCAGACACCACCCTCAGACCAGTAGTGAGTAGCTCAGCGCAGTCCGGCCCCCGCGCCAGGGTCGGTGCCTGCAGCAGCGCCTGTGTCCCCGGGCGCAGTGGCAGCCTCTAGGCTCTAGGCGGCGGAGCAGAGCCGCGGGCGGGGGTCACCTGTGTCCGCTGCTGCTGCCAGGGGCCGGGAACGAGGCCCTGAAGGAGACCTGACCTGTGGGCTGCTAAGACTTGGCCTAAGGAAAGTGCTCCCTAGAAGCAAGCGAAGAATTTGTTCATCCAGGTTGCTCACCTGCGCCCCCGTCCCAGCTAAGAACACTGGATTCTCCGGACGCTTGCCACTGGGCCAGTCACCCCAGAATCACAGGCAGGCACATTGTTAAGATCAGTGTGTCTTTGTACCTGTTGGCCTGGGGCTGATGTTGACGATGAGTCTCTGTTTTTGGGGCGCCTGATTATCTACCGCTACCCACCCCACCAAGCCCACCCCGCTACAGGTGCTGAGGCCAAGCGTGGGGTAGCAAGCTGACAAGTGCGCTCTGAGAGAGGGGTGTATGGGCTGCAGCTACCTGGGTGGCCCTTTCAGGATTTATGGCCTTGAGCTGGCCCTGGATGCTAGAATTTGGGAAAGTGAAGGGGAAAAGGGAAGACATCCTGGGCAGAGAATGGAAGAACCATAGGTTCCTTGGGGTCCATCCATGGGGACTGTCCATAGGGGACAGTATGCCCCGGAAAGGCAGTGACCAGTGGTATTCTTGAGATGCCCTGAGCTCCGGGGACTAATTTTTTTCTCCTAACCCCTCCAGCCTAGCTGCTTCGGGTAGATCTCTTCTCCTTGGTGGGGTGAGGGTAGGGACTAAGGGGAAATTCCCTGCTGTTTCCTTGGCCCAAGGATCAGACTCTCAGAGTTGACTTTTGCTAAGGTTGTTTCATATGAGCTGAGAGACCTAGTTTCAAGAAGGAAGCATCAGGCCATTGGCCTCAGCGTTTGGGCAGGAAACACCAGAGTGGAAAGGGATTTGGACAGCAGTGTAAATTAACTTTGAGAAGCCATTCTGTTCAGTACATTTGTCAGAGGATACTTGGCTGTGCTCTCAATCCCTGCTGACCTGTGCTGAGGGTTTCCTGGTAAGTCCTGGGGTACCTATGTCCACACCCATACATGTCGGGCACATACACACCTTCTTTAGTAAGTGGTCCCTGACTCCCTTCCAGCATCTCTGTCCTCCTCCTTCACATTGGTCTTGACCTATTCCACTGTCTGTCTGTCTGTCTCCTTCACACACTAACCTTGGCTACAAGAGGGAAGAAATCAGGAGTTCTTCAGGCTCTCCTGTTCTCCGGGACCCTCATTAGGACTGGAGGGTGGATCTGTCACCTTCTCTCCTGCTGGGGACACACACATCACGTTCACTGTGGCTGAGGGCTGGCTGTCTAAGCTGGTGAGAATCAGGTTCAGGAGTTCTTCCTTCCCTATCCTCTGCCTACACACAAAGTCAGGGTGGAGAGAAGTAGCAGCAGAATCAAGCCAATGAGCACGTGTCCCTGTCAGGACTGGAAAATCAAGAGATAATTTGCCATCTTTTAAACTAAAGAATATCCAAATCAAACTACATTCGAATGCTTGGAAATAACTGATTATCTCCCAACATTTTCAAGAGGCAGTTCATACCTATAGTTTTATAAACCTTCCAATTTATTCAAGTCAAACAGATAATCAAAGGTCGGAATTTTTTTTTAAAAGAACATCTACAACGTTTATTGTAAACTGAACTGAGATAATATTTTGAACATTTATTTATAGAATTAGAAGGACACCTAATATCCTAAAATGTTAACACTTTGCCTTTAGCACCTTGTGTATTCCATTTAATCTCACAGGAGAAAATCTCCTGAAATTTATGAGATGGATTCCATCTCCTTTAATATAAGAACAATTGAGGCCTAAGAATTTAGTAACTTACCCAGATTTACAAAGCCAGTGAGTGGCAGAGTCCAACTTTGGAAGCAAAACGAGCTGATTTAAAGGCCTATGTGTTGACTTCTATGTAATGCTGCCTCAGTTTCCACATTTTAATAAGAATAATAACTGAACTCACTGGGTTGCAGTGAGAACTAACTGCAAGAATTTTTTTTGCATGCTTAGCACAGCATTTGATATCAACAAATCTAGCTATGCTTTAAAGAAAAACTCCCTCAATGGCCACACTTTTCCTTTCTCTCAATTTCCTACCATCCTCTTTATGTTATCACTTCCATATCAGAGCTTTGCTGTAGCATATGCTTACATCTCTCGGCATGCATGAAACACACCTTCCCACAAGGGATAGTTTCACAGGTAAGCCAGGAGCTAAGCATTTGTTTCTCAAAGCAGTGTGTGTGTGTGTGTGTGTGTGTGTGTGTGTGTATGTGTGTGTGTGTGTGTGTGTGTGGGGAATTACAGGATGTGATTTTGAGGAAGAAATCATTTTTTCGTAAAGGGTGGTGTGAGCCTTTTGTATTTTAGCAGTATGGAATACATTGCTGTCTGAGCTGAGTGCGATTCCAGTGGTAGCCCTTAAAGCTATGGGGGAATGAAGGAAGCTACATTCCTTCTGCTACGGGCACTGTTGCTGTCTCACCTGGCCCCTGAGGGCCCCGTTTCTCTGTGGACATGGAACCTAACGAACAGGATTCTTTTCACTGAGAACCCGCCTGGGCTGCCTTTGCACACTCTTGCTTCAGCTGGCCCTGAAATCACAGTTTCTCCTCTCCTCCCGAGCAAACAAGAGAACCATGCTATGCTCTCCTCAGAGGCCAGTACAATCCCACTGTCAGTTTTCCCTTTCTTTTCTTCTACAGACTCATTACAGAGCGTGCATTTAAAGAGTCCCCTTCGTCACTGTAATCAGCCTCCCGCTCCGTCCTGATTCATCTGTGGAAGTGATTGTGGGCAACCAGGACCGGAGTCTTCCCTGAATGAGTCAGGCCACCACTGTTCAGATGGGCAGTTGCCCAAGACATAGGTTGTAAACAGCCTAGACATTCTTCGTGAGGAAGCGCAGCCATGGGCCGCAGAACTGAAGGAATTCCTGCAGACAAGCCTCATAGGGCAATGGCTAGAGGTGGTTTAGGACCGCATAGGGTGGCAGCAGCAGCAGGCAGGGCAACTCAGGGAAAACAGGAAAGGGTTACTGGCACAGTAGGAGAGCAAAAGTCAGATGTCATCCTGTGTATGAGAAAGAGACTTTAGAAAGGACTCTGGGGAACTGTGTTTAGTCAGAGCGAAGAGATTTTAATGTGTTAAGGGATCCAGGAAAAGAAATCTAATCCAAAGTAAGGTACTGTCCAAGTATCAACTCCCTGCGAAGACTTAGCTATCAGTGTATTCCTTATCTCTAACTGGAAGACAAATGGGAAACCTTATGCTCGGTCCATTTTTACAGTTTACATCACCGGCATAAGGGGCAGGGTAAGAAGCCACAAGAAGCATTTGCTTTGTCCTCAGCTGCGGGGGTGATATTCACGTCCATTGTTGTCCAAAGACTGGTATGATCTGCTTAGCATCTTCTATCCCCCAGATCTCAGGTCTGCCTTGGGAATGCACATTCAAGTTGTGTAGTAAGCTTGAATCCTTCCTTCTCTAGGGATATCACAGGATGGCCCTAAAGCCCAATTGAGGTCTGGAAGTTGATGGTTCCATGAATGGTCCAAGCTGCTCGAAGACATCAAGGTACTAGGTTGAGTCTCTAAGGCTTGGAGTTACCAGATGGCTGGCTGCAATGAAAGGTATTCTCTTCTCACGCAGCTCATTGATTGATGACTGGATGTAGTAGAGGTACGCAGAGGATTCAGCATAGCTCGTGCCAAACCATTCCATTTGGAGGAGGAGGAGCTATGCATTCAGTTCTGCCCATGCTGTCTTTGCTGCTGTCCTCCCAGCAGCCTCAACCATGCAGCCTCACCGTCCTGAAGACTGGGAAGATTGCCCACCAGAATTCTCCAGAGTGCTGGGGGGAAAAGTCCTAAATCAAATGTGTAGAAATCCCTAGGCAAGTGAAACTATAATGTTGATGGAAACAAGGTAGTGATGATGGAGTGACACAAAGGACAGACAGGAAAAGGAAAATATAAAGAATTGAGGAAGGAGAAATCAAAGAAAGATTGAGAGCGATAAAGGGGGTTTAAAAATTTATTTTTCAGTGATGGGTTAATCTATCTGATAAACTAAAAAAAATCTCCCCAAGCTCAGAGGAAAAGGAAAAAGAGAGAGATAAATGATGATACAGAGAAAGACAAAATCAGGATATCCAAAATATTTTTAATAGTACCCAGAAAAGGAGCATAGGGCTGATAGAGGAGAAAATGTCCTTGTTCCCCAAACAGAAGGGATTAGTGAGGAGAGGAGAGGGTTGTACATTTCATAGGTCTATAAGGGGAAGGGGACTTATTTTAAATTTCCATTCTGTGACATTCAGACCATCACATTAAACTTCCCTTCCTGCCTCTCTTCCAAAGTTCCATTGAAACAGCCAAAAGTAAAGAATAAAAATAAATAATGATAGGGAAATCTGTCACTGTTCAAAACAGAAAAAAACAACAACAAAAAACATAGATGCCACCCACATACCAGACTTTTAAAAGAATTTCTGTATGACTTAAGGCAGATGAGACCAGTTTGACAGTATGGTTAGGCAATCTTCAATTCACCTCACAGGAAAACAAAAAAGGTCTCTTGAGGACAGGAACATCAACAGATCCAGCTTGGCTGTGACAGGGCTGTAGACAAAAGTTAATCACAAAAACGTCAGGAAGGCAAGTCCATCTTCTGAAGCATCAGGAAGTGCCCCGGCACTGTGTGCACACAGAAAAGGGGTCACCTTGGATGTCTGCCATAGGCAGAATAGCCAAGGGGGCAATGACGGTTAGGGCAGCCGCACCAGCTCCCAGCTGGTTTTATGTGGTTACACCACGCAGGGGAAAACTCTTCAATATGAAGGCAAGACTGTGCTCTTTTGGAGTCTCTCCAGACAACTGGCTCATGACAAGCTTGTTATGGTTCAGGCACTGGGTTAGGCGCTAGGGGTTCGACAATGGACAGGTAAAGTGTTCTTTGCTTCATGAGCCACTCAGACAGAAGCATCAGGTTACCTGTGAAAGAAAAAAAACAACCACATTGACATTTGTCACATAAATGCCAAAGACAACAAAACAATATCTATAAGTGTCAATATCCAATATCCATGGATGCCAATAGGATGAACACTTCCCTTTCCTTCCTGCTAACAGAATTCCAATTTGTGTGGCTGACAACATGTCCTGACCCACAGGATAAAGCAAGACAATTTTTTGACCAATAGGAATGTTCATCCTATTGGCATCCAACAGTGAGTGCCACAGTATATATATATAAAAAGAACATAACCACATTTCTTGAAGGAAAAAGGGAGGATAGAGATAGAGGTAGATACTAGATAGCAAAAGGAGAGAATGAGGAAAAATCTAGGAAATATAAAGGCTGGAAAACATATATATGATCAGATAGTAGAAGTAAGTACAAATGTAACTATGTTCCAATTAAATGTGCATAGTTCTAACTCCCCTTGAAAAACACAATCTCCAGCCTGGCTGGTGTGGCTCAGAAGGTCTCGGTTCAATTCCTGGTCAGGGCACATGCCTGAGTCGCACAGGCTCAGTTCCTGGTGGGGGACATGCAGAAGGCAGTCGATCAATTATTCTTTCTCATCATTTATGTTTTTATCCCTCTTTCCCTTTCCCTTCCTGTCTCTGAAATCAATAAAAACATATTTTTAAAAAGTCTAACCAGAGACTTTAAGAAACACACCTGGCAGTGATATAAAAAGCAAACACAGTTGCTCTGGAAATGCAAACCAAAATAAATCTGATGAGGTAATATAATTGTGAGAAAATGATAACTTGAAAGGAATTAATATGTAAACAGGATCATTTTGGTTAAAACTGTTAGAAATATGAGGAAAAGCACAAGGCCAAATTATAATCCCTTTATGTGGTAGATGATCACATTAATGGTCCCCAATGAAGCATACTTCCTGTTACCAAGCTCTTGTGTAGTTCCTTCCCACACTGAGTCTGGGTTTGGCCATGTTATCTTGCTTGGTTTGGTGGGATTCAGTAAACCCAAAGATACAAGCAGGGACTTAACAACCGTTGTGCATTAGGGCTTGTCTTCTTGGAATGTTTCTGCCATCTTGGGCAGAAGTCTGATCCAGTCTAGTAGAGGAAGGGAGGCCATTTGAAGCAGAGACAAGCCACCTGAACCCAGCCCTCATCCAATCCACCAGTAGAATTTGGCTGTAAGAGTGAATCCATCCAATTCACAGAATCATGAGGAATAATAAAATGTTACTGTTCTAAACCACTGAATTTTGGGCTGTTTTGTTATACAGCAATAGATAATGGATACACTTTGTGAAACCTGAGCATTTCTCTCTGTGGCACCTCCAAAGGATAAATATTTAGTAAAATTATAATAAATTTGAAAATTTACCTAATATAATTAACTCAATAAGCACAAATCAAGATTTTCTTTTTTTTTATTTTTTTAATATATTTTATTGATTTTTTACAGAGAGGAAGGGAGAGAGATAGAGAGCTAGAAACTTTGATGAGAGCGAAACATCGACCAGCTGCCTCTTGCACACCCCCTACTGGGGATGTGCTCGCAAACAATGTACATGCCCTTGACCGGAATCGAACCCAGGACCTTTCAGTCCACAGACCGACGCTCTACCACTGAGCCAAACTGGTTTTGGCATGGATTTTCTATTCTATAAATATAAATACATTTCTTTCAAATCAAAATGTTTGGGATTCAGTCAAACATGTATTCAAAGAAACATTTGTAGCCACAGATTTTCTTTTATTACTTAGAAATAATAAGACTAAGTGAAGTGATGATTTAACTTAAATAGAAAAAAAATCTAAGAAAAGCAGAAATGTTGAGTCACAATTAAAACAAAATAAGAATAGCTTAGAAAAGGTAATAATAAGATTAAATGCAAGAGTATCTTTGGAAAAATAATAAATGGTAAGACTAATCGTGGAGAATGAAAAGAAAATTATAAGTGCACAGTGTTTGGCCGAAGCCGGTTTGGCTCAGTGGTAGAGCGTCGGTCTGCGTACTGAGGGGTCCTGGGTTCGATTCCGGTCAAGGGCATGTACCTTGGTTGCGGGCACATCCCCGGTGGGGGGTGTGCAGGAGGCAGCTGGTCGATGTTTCTCTTTCATTGACGTTTCTAGCTCTCTATCTCTCTCCCTTCCTCTCTGTAAAAAATCAATAAAATATATTTTTAAAAAAAATAAGTGCACAGTGTTGGAAATGAAAGTGGGACAGGACATGTGGGGAAGATTTTTTTTATTTTATTAAAAAGTGGTATATTTAACTCAAAGTTTAAAAAATTTGAAAAATCTAATTAAAATAAATAAATTTTCTATAAAATACACTTGCCAAATTGACTCAAGAAGAAGAGACATTTGAAAAGACTAATAATCACAGAAGAAATGGAAACGTTGTTATTCTGCAAAAGATGTCTATTCCACAGAGTTATAAAGTATATTTCTTTTAGTCCTTAAAGAATTTAATGTTCTTACTGTATAAAATGTTCCAGAACAGCCCTGCCAGCATGACTTAGTGGTTGAGTATCGACCTATTAACCAGGAGGTCATGGTTCAATTCCTGGTCAGGGCACATGCCTCAGTTTCAGGCTTGCTTTCCAGTGTGGGGCATGCAGGAGGCAGCTGATCAATGATTCTCTCTCATCATTGAAGTTTCTATCTCTCTCTCCCTCTCCATTCCTTTCTGAAATCAATTAAAAATATATTTTTAAACAAAATGTTTCAGAACATTAAAAAAGGGTAAAAAGTATCCTATTTCAGTTCTTCAAACTAAAACACCCAAACTAACAAAAGAAGCAAAAACAAACAAAAAGCAAATACTAAAGTAAAGTCCAAAGACATGATTAAAAAAAGTAAACAAAATGCTAGGAAGTCAAATCCAAAATGTTATTAAAAAGAATATATTATGACCAAGTCGAGTTTTTCTGCTAATTCAGGTAGTATTTTATTAACATAAATCATTACATTTAATAATTAAAATATAATTGACATATGTAACATATTACTTTCAAGTGTTCAATGTAAATGATTATTGTATTGTATATATTGCAAAATTATTATCACAATACATCTAAGAAATGTCCATCCCCACACATATTACCAAGTTATTTTTAAAGATTTAAAAATCAAAGATAAAACATAATCATTTCTATAGTTGTGGGGAAAGTTCCTACTTAACCAGAAATAGGCTACTTCATTAACATAGGAAATAACTATGTCAAATTACCATCTATAAAATTTTTCATGTGAAAGCATGGAAGCATTCCTATTAGAGGCAGGAACCAAACAAGAACACCAATCTAACCATTGCTCTATAAACTTCTCCATAAAATTTGACTTGATGGTGAAGAATCTTAAGATTTTTGATACTCATTATTTTTATCAATTCTTTTCTATGATTTGAAATAATAGCTTTATCATATTACAAATCTTTTATATTCTTGGTCCCATTCATTCCCAGGCTTTTTGCATTATTTTAACTGTATAGTATCTTATGGCTATTTTAAATCTCTCTTACACACACACACACACACACACACACACACACACACACACACAGACACACTCGAGAGTGTCCAAACTACTCTACAGAAAAGTTTAACATTCTCTTTTTAAAAATATATTTTTATTGATTTCAGAGAGGAAGGGAGAGGGAGCAGGAGATAGAAACATCAATGATGAGAAGGAATCATTGATGGGCTGCCTCCTGCATGCCTCCTACTGGGGATCAAGCCCAAAACCAAGGCATGTGCTCTTGGCCAGAATCAAACCTGAGACCCTTCAGACGGCAGGCCAATGCTGTATCCACTGAGCCAAACCAGCTAGGGCTAAGTTTAACATTCTTACCAGCTGTGTGGTAGGCAATTTTCCACTTTGGTTATTTTACCCCCAGCCAAGTTGATTCTCTGGGTCACATATGCCTTGGAGAATCTGATGAAAACCAAGAACTGTCTTTTCCTCTCTCCCCATACAGCTATGTCTATATCTATATCTACATCTATATATCAATATCCCAAATTGTGCATATTATTATATGCTTATAGACTCTCTGAAGCTTATGCATGGACCCCAGGTTAACATCTGATATAAATACAGGGGTGGACAAAAAAGTAGGTTTACAGTAAATAAATGAAACAGAATTTATTCTTTATTATTAATTATTCTTGTATTTTTCATATGAATGACTGTAAACTGCTTTTGCCCACTCTATATTCATCTATTTTATACCACTGTCTTTTGCATTTAATTTAAAAAAATATATATTTTATTGATTTTTCACAGAGAGGAAGAGAGAGGGATAGAGAGTTAGAAACATCAATGAGAGAGAATCATCGATCAGCTCCCTCTTGCACACCCCCTACTGGGGATGTGCCCGCAACCAAGGTGCATGCCCTTGACAGGAATCGAACCCGGGACCTTTCAATCCACAGGCCGGCGCTCTATCCACTGAGCCAAACCGGTCTCAGCTTGCATTTAATTTTTAAATCCAATTGACTTATTTACAACACATCTCTAAGAAATGTACAATATGATCTAAACATTGTCTCTAATATACGTGCTTAGAGAAACAGATAGATGCTATAGATATACCAAAGTACAGAAACTTTGGTCTGGGTGGTTTAGAGTGATTCTTTGTTTATTCTTCTTTTTACTTTTCCTATTTGAATATTCTACAATGAATTTATTTCATTTTCTTAATAAGAAACAAACCGATTTCTCTAAGAAAGAGAGGCAGAGAGTGCAGTTTGGAGGGTTTTAGAGTTGCTGAGAATGACAGATGAGAGAGTTTCTCTTCTTTTGCAGAGTAGAGATGCTTATGGGGGTTGGGTAGGGTTGAAATTTGAATATCAACTGTTTGCGCTGCTGCACTAGCATGGGCAGAAACCAGAGGCCAGCCTGAGCCCATCTCACTGGCCTGGACACAGGACCCTCAGTGTGCACTGGGGCCTGAGATGGGCTGATACCATGCTCCGCCAACAAGGGTCCTGTGTCTGCCACTGTCCAACAGAAAGGACAGAGGCCCCCTGTTTACTTTGAATTAGAGTGAAGAACAGCAAAAACATTGAGTTTTCCCTCTTTTCAGTGTCTTACAAAAAAAGAAATTGTAGTTAGTTGGGATTTTTTTTGGCATCTTCCCTGAATAAAAATTCATCAGAATAGATTGCTGAGGAAGTGTTGAAGAACTTCCCTTGTTTATTATTAATTTTTTTTTTTTAAGTTGCGGCTTAAAGTCTAAGAAGTAGCACTGACTGACTAGGCCCCTGAATTGTCCATTCATTACCCAGGAAATGGGGCATTCCCTGTACCTTGGTCAACTGGAACAAATGACCTTTGAACTTTTGCAATAAGCTCATTATAGGCTGGAAGCACTCACATATTCATGGCCATGCTGCTTCCTCCCTCCCTTCTATCTAAACTCCCACACAGTGGAATGCTCTTTTCCCTCTTAGATGCTCATTCAACACTAGGAAATTAGGCCTACAAAGGGATAAAAGTTTTATCAGACATAGGAGTCTTTAAATCATAAGAGTCAAGATGGCTCTACATTGAAAGACTGTGCCTGAGACTCTAGGGAATGGGTGAAATTTGTACGGACTTGTGTGGCTTCTGGATTCAGTTAGCTCTGGCACTTATGACCCAAGGACAACTTTCTGAACCTTTCTTATTGTCAATAACCTTACCTATAAAATGGGGATAATCATAACACTCAGCACATAGAGTCACTAATAAAAATTAAATGAGATAATGTGTGTTAAGGGTGTAATCAGAGCCTGATGCATGGAAATCACTCAATGCATGCATGGTGGCTGTCATTGTTGTGACTTGCGTCTGTTGTCATAGGAACAGGCAGTTGTAGCATTTGCCCAGCTTGGGAAGACGGGGCTGACCTGCTGTATGTGTAGGACTGGAAAGCATAGCTTATAGGGTCAGTACTTTTCACCTGATGTACTTTTCATTCTTCAGTGACTACCATAGTACCAGTAACTCTCAAAGGGGGTGGACATGGCAACTCTGGGGAGGGGATTTTGCACCCCACATCTGACTCTACCCTCAGAGTCCGATGTACTTTTCTTGCATTGTGAGACTGAAAATGGTGATGAGATGTCCCCACGGGGGTGTGGTCTATATATGAATGGTATGGAATGGGAAAAGGTGAGATCACTAATTTATATCCATGTTACCACCCTCTGTCCTGTCAAATCTTACCTATTATGAACATTATTGGAAGCAAGTATCTGAAGTGACATTTCCTTGACATATTTCAAGTCCTAAGGATTCCTGAGTCATCTCTTCTAGGAATGTCACTTAGAGTTCAATCTCTGAGGATCTGATAGAGCAGTCTGGTCTAGTGAGGCCAGACACTCCCACTTTTTATCCACTGAGTTTTTGTTAGTCACCAGAAGGAACATAAAAAATAAAAAAAATAAGCCAATGTATTTTAAGATATAACTAAGACCACACAAAGAAAATTCTTAAGACTTAAGCCATTCCCTACACATAAAAAAATTTTCAAAATTCCAATAGAAAGAAGCATTTATTCCTAAACCAGGTAGATAAGCTATTTCTAGAGTAGAAGTGATGACTCAGATAATCAGAAACTGAAGTCAGTAATAACTTATGTGGAGGGCCATGCTTCGAGCGACAAGAGTAGTTTCTTTCCTTTTATTTTTTAGAAAATATATTTTATTGATTTTTTTACAGAGAGGAAGGGAGAGGGATAGAAAGCTAGGAACATCGATGAGAGAGAAACATCAACCAGCTGCCTCCCGCACACTTACCACTGGGGATATGTCCGCAACCAATGTACATGACCATGACCGGAATCGAACCCGGGACCCCTCAGTCTGCAGGCCGATGATCTATCCACTGAGCCAAACCAGCTTCAGCGACAAGAGCAGCTTCTTTGGCTCCACGCTAACTGTAGAGACTTGTGCTGAGTCCTCTTTCTCTGTGCTCTGTCTACTGCAGCTCCTTCTCCTTGCTGCCTCCCGCGTGCCCCTTTACCTGCCTCCCTCTGTTTACCAGCAATATGAAAATGATTTTTTAAATTTTATTTTAATGAGTGAGGTTTTATATTTTGTTCTTAGTTTTAAGAGACTCTATTAATATTTTATCTCCTTTTAACAAAAAATTTAAATTGCGTTGGCTTTTGCCCAGATATGATTCACTTAATTTTTTTCCTTTTAATGTGTATGACATTCTCAACTAACAACAGAAATCCTTGGACTTCTATCCTTGTCTGAAAGATACTTGATGCTGTCATTTTATTTTTTACTCTCAGATAACTGGACCTCTGGCTTTTAATATTTTTCCTTGTGAGCATTCATATAAACTTGATGGTGCGTGTTTGTAAACACAGTGGTAAAAGCTCAGCATGACCCAGTGTCTGCTCATGACCCAGCCTTTATCTGTATCCTGAAACTACACTCTAGATCTAAGAGCAAGTGTGCCTGCCTCTGGTGTCCTTGATGTAAGTATCACTAGCGATCTGGCCTGCCAGCTATCACAGCCCTTCTGGTGCCACGTGATCTGCTTCTCCAGTTGGACAAGACCTTGGAATTCCCCTGAATGGAACGAACCTCTGAGGTGAGACAGGTTCAGTGGAATTGCTGTTGGATCACACTGAATAAGATAACCAACATTTCCTTCTGGTATTACTTCTGAATCATTCATTGTATCATTCAATCCTGATATGACATGTGGTGTAGCTACTAACGTATCCCCATTTTACAGGTGAGTAAAGTGTTACTCAGAGAGACTAAGTGATTAGTGTAGGATCACATAACTAGGAAGGGCCAGAGCAAGAAGCTGAAATAGCCAAAGCCGATTTGGCTCAGTGGATAGAGCGTCGGTCTGCAGACTGAAAGGTCCCGGGTTTGGTTCCAGTCAAGGGCATGCACCTTGGTTGTGGGCACATCCCCGGTGGGGGCTGTGCAGAAGGCAGCTGATCGATGTCTCTCTCATTGATGTTTCTAACTCTCTGTCCCTCTCCCTTCCTCTCTGTAAAGGATCAATAAAATATATTAAGAAGAAGAAGAAGAAGAAGAAGAAGAAGAAGAAGAAGGAGAAGGAGAAGGAGAAGGAGAAGGAGAAGGAGAAGGAGAAGGAGAAGGAGAAGGAGAAGGAGAAGGAGAAGGAGAAGGAGAAGGAGAAGGAGAAGGAGAAGGAGAAGGAGAAGGAGAAGAAGAAGAAGAAGAAGAAGAAGAAGAAGAAGAAGAAGAAGAAGAAGAAGAAGAAGAAGAAGAAGAAGAAGAAGAAGAAGAAGAAGACAGCCAACATAACAATAGCTGTGTGGTGTGAATGCATCAAACTTGTTCCTATTTTTTGTGTTCTTAATTATTCAGATCTCAGAACTCCTTGGTCTCTTGGGATTCTCCCTGCCAGCTCAGCCAATGAGGTTGCTCTTTTATGTACAACTTGCATGAAAATGAAAGAAATTCCCCCATTTATCACAGGAAATAACAGTCACGAGTCATTGTCACAGATGATAGAAATGTTAGCAACCAGATTCCGGTAAGGATCAAGTGGTCCTCGTGAATTGTATCCCACTCTGTACTGTTCACATTCCGCTCCACCCTCTCTGTAGTTTGCTAGCTAGTGGCGGGGGGTAAGCTAAAGATCAGTTTCTGACAATAACCCTGAAGGCTTTTTACTTTTTTTTTTTTTTAAAGGCCCTTTCTTTTTTCTTTTTAAAATTTTTTTGATTTTTTACAGAGAGGAAGGGAGAGAGATAGTTAGAAACATCCATGAGAGGGTCATCGATCAGCTGCCTCTTGCACGCTCCCTACTGGGGATGTGCCCACAACCAAGGTACATGCCCTTGATCAGAATCGAACCCGGGACCCTTGAGTCAGCAGGCTGACGCTCTATCCACTGAACCAAACTGGTTTTGGCAAGGCCTTTCTTTTCAAATAACAATGGAATTGGCATATTGGGAATGAAGATAAAATTTGGAACCAACTTAGAGAAAATGGAGTATGTGCAGAAGGGCTGTTGAAAATGTAAAACTTGGGCACATTATTTGTGCAGACTCAGAATTGGGAAGATTAAGTGCCATCATTTTCTCATTTGTTCTACATTTTAATTCTGAAAAGAAAACTGGCTTTGCCCACTTCCTATTTTTAATAACTTGTAATAAAAAAGGAGAAAGGAACACTTTTAAAAAACTGTTAGAGACCATTACAACCAAAGGAAGCTACAAAGGAGCTAGAGAACTTAGTGATTAAGAGAATGAGGAATGATAAGTATGTCCTCCTTTTGGGAGGGGTTCTACGTGTGCAGGTCTTCACACACAGGGATCTTACACCAAACATGTCCTCACATGTGTGCTGGTGGTGAATAATTTGAAATAAATCAAAGTCAGAATAAGGAAGAGTCTGGAACATATTTAATGATTTGCTTCTGTGGGTCATTCTAAACAATCTAAAATTTGAACGACATCTCCGAATTTTCTGGTTCTTGCAGAATTCAGCTGGCAAGTAAAAACCACCTGTACCCTTGGGAATGTCTCCAAAAGTCCCAAGAAGGTAAGAAGTATATAAACGTGAGTGAAGTGGCCTTATTCAGCAAACTATACTCACAATCAAAATATCATCTACTGCCCTGACCAGTTTGGCTCAGAGGATAGAGAGTCAGCTGTGGACTGAAGGTTCCCAGGTTTGATTCCGGTCGGGGGCATGTGCCTTGGTTGCGGGCATATCCCTAGTAGGAGGTGTGTAGGAGACAGCTGATCAATGTTTCTAACTCTCTGTCCTTCTCCCTTCCTCTCTATAAAAAAAGCAATAAAATATATTTTAAAAATATCATCATACTAATTCTATTAATAAACTGCCTACCTTTACTACAGTCTCAGAACACACACACACACACACACACACACACACACACACACACACACATGCCCTTCTATGCCATTGAGTCTAATATTTTCCTGGTTAACTCCTAGTCCCCTTCACAGCTCAGCCAAATGATCTCTTCTCCAGGCAGCAGCCTCCTCTGACTCCCCCGACACAGAAACACAACTCTGATGGTACCCTGCAGGCTTCTCAAGGGGCCTCATAGCATTTCCTTTGTACCCATCTCAGGCTGTTTTGTCTAACCCCCAAAATAAAGATAAAGACACTTTTCTACCCCACCCCAAACTATACCTCAGTAGGTTCTCTTGAGTTTACAAGTATCCTGGAGTATTTTGTGGAAGGATGTGGAGGCCTTGGGCCTCCTGGGTGGGAATGGGAGTCAAAGGCATTGGAACCATGAAGCTTTGGGGCTGGAGGAGAAGGTTGCTGATTCTGTGAACCTGATCATGAGACATCATCTCCAGTGTGGCAATGCCTCCAAGAGACAACTGCTGAGGGGCCTGTGGAGTTCAGGCACTAAGTCTGTGAACTTGGACCCTTCACGGGACTCTAATGGTCAAGCTTGGATAGAAAGAGTGGAACCTCCAGAATAAAGAGCTACCATTGCAGGACAATATGGGCCAACAGAGGGTCAGCCACAGTGGGAGTTATCCAGCCTGAGGAAGGGGGCCCCACCCTGTTTTCCTGGATGATATCAGCTCAAGGGCAGCAGAAATCACCAGGCTGAACTTCACGAACCTGGGCAAGTAGCTTCTTAAGCAATATTTAACTTGACTTAGGAAAAGCAAATGTCTTTTCTTTTATCTAAATGTTTTAAGAATATATTTTATTGATTTTTTTTTTTTTTTTTTTTTTTTTTTTTTTTTTTTTTTACAGAGAGGAAGAGAGAGGGATAGAGAGCTAGAAACATCGTTGAGAGAGAAACATCAACCAGCTGCCTCCTGCACACCCCCTACCGGGGATGTGTCCACAACCAATGTACATGCCCTTGACTAGAATCAAACCTGGGACCTTTCAGACTGCAGACCAATGCTCTATCCACTGAGTCAAACCGGTTTTGGCTCTTTCATCTATATTTATAACTATTATACCATACCACACTTATAATTACATAAGAACTACCAAAATTATTGGTTTTATGTCTACCTTTCCCTGCTAGAAGTTTATATGCTTCTATAGTCTAAAATGTAGTTGATTCCAGTAATTTTTAATTCAATGGATGAGTGAATTAATATTTGAAAAATTCCTCAAATCTTCAAATAATCCCAAATCCTCTTGTCAGAAACTTTTACCAAAATTAAATCTAAAACTTCCAATGCCCAACACATTTTTGAAAAATCGATGTCAGCCCTGCAAGTCTGAAATCTCAATTTTTTAAAAAAAGTTTGTTTTTTTTTTTAAAAGGTAAGAATAAAGGTACTTTGTCCTAGCAAGTTTGGCGCAGTGGATAGAGTGTCAGCCTGCAGACTGGAGGGTCAATTCCAGTCAAGGGCACATGTCTGGGTTGTGGGCTCAAGTCAGTAAAAATATATTTAAGAAAAAGAATAAAGGCACTTTTACCAGGAGTGGGCCTCAGCCCCTATGGATTAGGCACCTTAATCAAGCGCTCACCTCAGTATCTTCTGGGCCTTAGCATGCCACCCTTTCTCTTGAGTTTTCCCAGCTTTAAGTGCCTGATCAAATGGTTTATAAAAGAATAAACCCAGGAAGGAGACTTGAAAAACAAGCAGACTGGAGTTTTCACTTTGCAGAGAACACACTGCATTCTAGGAGGATTCAATGGATGGGAAAGACAGTGGCCCAATGGTTAGGAATACAGTATTAGTAAGGCAGTGCTGCTTTTTAAGGATGCTAATACTTTATCTATTTGGAGGTAGCACCTCCCAGGAAATAACTAGTGAGTAAGTGTGTATATATGTGGGGGAGGGGTGGGAGGAAGGAGAACCAGCAATTTTGTACTGTATCCTGGGAGGTACAGTATTTACAAGCTAAACACTGCAGGCAGGGTGGGGACAGGAAGGTCTCTAATAGCAGGACACACTATATCAATTGCAGTTTTGCAGATGGCTCCATGGGTCAAGGGAAGAGAGAATCAGGTGGGAGAGTATGTAACCTCAGTTGGATGGAGCCATGTTAGGTGCACACTTGCTGGAAACTGAAAATTGATCTGGACACGATGCATGTCAGCTTGTACTCGGAACCTGAAAAGATGCTCATTGCCCAGTGGACGGACAGTGTGGCCAAGGACAACACACTGACACTGACTGATGACAAATATCTCGTCTAGAAATACTTCACCTTAGTTGAATATGAGGAAAAACCCCCACACAAATCCTAGAGTTCACACTTCAAAACTGGGCATAAATAAAAAAACCTACAGAATGAGGGAAAGGGAATATGATTTTGAAGACTCTTTGAAAACAATTTATTATAGAACCAGGAAAAAATTTTACAAATTCAAAGAAATGCAAAAAGACATAGTATTTATCAGAGTGATCAAATTTATCCTAGAGTGAAAAAGAGCACTATTAATAATTATGCCAATATCTCTCATAAAAATAGATTAAAATTTGTAAATAAAAATTTAACAATTGGAACCCAATAAATGTATTTTAAAATATCAGACATCATGACAAAATGGGATTGATCCCAGAAATGTAAGCTTGGTTTGATATTGCAAAAAATCAATGTAATTTTATGTATTATCAGAATAGAGGAAAAACATTCAATATATTAAGGTGAAAACTTGATAAAAATTGAACATACATTCATGATAAAACTCTCATAAAACTAGAAATTGATGAGAACTTCCTTAATCTGGCTAAAGTATTACTCAGAAATTCTACAGCTTATATTATAATTAATGATGAAACACTGAGACAAGAAGAAGGCAAGGATGCTTATTGTCACCATTTTTATTCAACATAATACTAAAAGTATGGATGGAGCTTGGAAAGAATGAAGTAAACTTTCATTATCTATAATGATGTGATTGCACATGTATGAAATTCAACTTAATGTACAAACAATTAGAATTAATAAGTGATTTAACAAGAATGCAGAATACAAGGTCAGTATAAAAATTTAATTTCTATGTACTAGCAATCAATAATTTAAAAAGAAGTAAAAATACTATGTGCAACAGCCTCAGAATTTATCAACTATTTATTTGAAAATAAATATAACATGTTCAAGATCTCTCCATTGAAAAATACAAAATATTTAAAAGAAAAATAATTTTAAACATCAAAATAAATGGAGAAATGTACCATGTTCATGGATTAAAGCACATAATATTGTTTAGGTAACATTTCTCTCCAAAATGGATTGCAATCCAAATTCCAATCCCACATGCTCTTCAACAATGTGACTTTGTCACTGCCCCATCCATACATGGAATCTAATTTTCCTTTCTTTGATTTCAGATGGGCTTGTATGTCGCATGACTTCCTAGGCTGGTCATAAATGGCAATGCAGCTTCAACCTGCTGCATTACTGGCTTACTGCAATACTCACTCTTTTAGACTTCAGTTGCCATGGGAACAGTCCAACTGCACTGAGGTATCATGTTGTGAGGGAGCTAAAACTAGCCTTTATAAAGATATTATAGAGAAACTCTAAGACTATATGAAGAGACTATATGAATGCCTGGCCAGCCCCCCACTGCTCTAGTCCTCTTACATTCAAGCTCCAGCCATCACCCAACTACAATTGCTTAAGACCTCAGAGCATTGACCTAACCCCTTCCTGCATTACTGACCCACAGGAACCACTAAGGGAGATAATTTAATGATTGTGTGTGTGTTTTAAGTCACTGCACTGTATTCATTATGCACTCCCCCCATAAAAAACAAACAAACAAAACACTATTAAGGTAAAATTGACGTGTAAAGAGCTGCACATATTTAATGTATACAACTTGAGTTTGGGGATAAGTATGCACCGAGAAACCATCATCATCATCAAGGCCATAGACATATCTATCACCTCCCAAGTGTCTTTACACATGCTTTATTTTTAGTGTGTGTATGTGTGTGTGTGTGTTAAGAACACTTAACATAAATCTACTCTCAGCAACTTTTAAATATACAGTATTGTTAGTTATAGGAATAATGCTGAGTAGTAAAATTTTAGAACTTATTTGTCTTGTGTAACATAGGCTTTGCACACTTTGACCATCATCTCCCCATTTTCTCCTCCCGCAGTCCCTGAAAACCACCATTCCATTTTCTGCTTGTATGCATTTGACCGTTCTACTTGTAAGTGAGGTCATACATTATCTGCCTTTCTGTGTCTGGTTTATTTTACCTTGCCTAAGGTCCTCAAGCTATCATGTTATCACAAATGGCAGGATTTCCTTTATATTAAAGGCAGAATAATGTTCCATTTTATGTGTCTTAGGCTGTGGGGGCTGCTATAACAAAATACCAGAGACCGGTAGCTTATAAATATTATAGAGGTAGGGAAATCCATGATGAAGGCACTGGCAGATCCAGTATCTGGTTAGAATCCACTTTCTAGCTCAGAGCATTATTTTCTCTCTCTCTCCTTCTTCTCTATAAAATCAATAAAAACATATCATCAGATGAAGATTTTTTTAAAAAGCCATCCTGGTAGGAGTGAGGCAATATCTTATTGTGGTCTTGATTTTCAATTCTCTGATTATTAGCGATGCTGAAGCCCTTTTTATATACCTGTTGGCTATTTGCATATCTTCTTTGGAAAAGTATATATTTAGGTCCTTTACCCATTTTAAAATCTGGTTTTTAGGTTTATTTGTTTTATTTTGCTATTGAGTTTAGGAGTTTGTTTTATAGTTTGGATATTAACCCCTTATCAGATGTATAATTTGCAAATATTTTTTCCTATTCCATAGGTTGCCTTTTCATTTTGTTGATGGTTTCCTTTGCTGTGCAGAGCTTTTCAGTCTTGTTTTGTTTTTTACTTGTTTATTTTGCTTTTGTTACTTGTGCTTATGGTGTTACATCCAAAAAAAAATCATTGCCAAGACTCATGCCAAGGACCTTTCCCTGGAAGTTATGTTGGTGACATAGGAGATTCCTGAATTCACCTCCACTTAGGCACACACCAAATTTATAGCTTCCTATTTCCCTCTGAAAGAAATCTAGAAACTAACTGAATGACTCCTATTCATTGGGCAAATGACAAAATACCAACAAAATGGGTAGGAAAGGCTGAGACACACTCTCACCATAAACCTCACCCCTCATACAATTGGTGGTGGTGTTGAGGGGAGACTCACAACTCCCAGCTTCTCCCTGAGGAGCAAAGGATCTAGACCCAGCATCTCGCACCACAACTTTTAAGACTTCCACCAAGAGATCGGCCTCTAAAACACCTATCTCTAAAAGCCAATGGAGCTTGTAGTCACAAGACCCACAAGACTATAGCAAAACAAAACATAGTTCTTAATAGGCTCCTGAAGGCTCACTGTGGCTGTCAAGAGAGAGCAGACAGGAAGGCCCGGGCCTAGTCTGTCCCTGAAAGAAGCCCATTTGCCTACTTCCAAAGCCGCTGCCTGAGTGCCTGCCTTCTAATTTAGCTCAAATCTAGGGGCTATGTGTCCCACAGAGGCTGGGGAGACTGGCAGGTAGAAAGCTCTTGTAATAATGCAGGCAGAAGAAGATGGTCCCTTGGAATAAGTGATTTTGTGAGGTTGGTGAGAAGGGCATGAATTTTGGAAAAGTTTTGATGATGGGGATTAGCTGGTGGATGTCTAAGGAAGATTTTTGACCTGAGCCACTGGGAGATTGTAAATGCCATTTACTGATATGGGAAGACAATGACAATTATGTATCTGGCATTGTTCTAGTCACTTAGGAACAAGAACCAGGTTTTTTTTTTGTTTTTGTTTTTTTTTCGGGGGTGGAGGTGGGAGGGGGAGGGCAGAGGGGAGGGAAAAGGTCCATTTTGACCAAGCTAAATTTAAGAATAGATATATAAGCAAAGATGTCACATAGACAGCTGAATATACCAGTCTAAGCTGGGTGCATAAATTTTAAACTTTCGTGAATCAAGGTCTGCTTCATTAGCTGGGATTTTGTCCTACTCCTACTGAAAACAAGCAGGAAAAGACAAATTATCACCGCTGTAATTAGAGCTTTTAGGGGCTGGCTGTGCATAGCTGTAAATAACAGATTGCTCCCATCTGGGGCTCCGTCCGTGCTTCAGACCACAACTGTGTGAACCTCAGCGTCCACAGGAACTGCTCTCTTGCTCTGTACAACACTGAAATGTGATCTAGAAACACATCCGTATCCAGTTGGTCACTAATGGGATTTGCAACCTGGGATATTAGTGAGTTAAGTCAGAGTAATGTAGCTGAAGCCGAAAAATATCCTCCAGACCAATGTATTCTGGGAAGTCACCATAGATGTTATAGGCTTTGTGATAGCACGGGGACCATCAAGTAAAGAAACTGAAAATTTTACAATATTATTCATCTATTCTAGAATTGTTTCTATGCCTTTCTGAGATTTTTAAGAAAAGAAAAAAAATGAGCCGGGACCGGTTTGGCTCAGTGGAGAGAGCGTCGGCCTGCGGACTGAAAGGTCCCGGGTTCGATTCCGGGCAAGGGCATGTACCTTGGTTGCGGGCACATCCCCAGTAGGGGGTGTGCAAGAGGCAGCTGATCGATGATTCTCTCTCATCGATGTTTCTAACTCTCTATCCCTCTCTCTTCCTCTCTGTGAAAAATCAATAAAATATATTTAAAAAAAAATGAGGGTCAAGCCAAGGTCAGAGGACTTCCAGCAGTCTGCGGTGGTTCTGATGGGTATGCCTGTGGGTATCTCCAGTCTCAGTCTTGCTGTCTCTGGCTTCTAAAGCCTGCTTTGAGTACCATGGGCAATACTAGGTTTCATAAACACAACTGTAGTTTGTAATTAAGGGTGACCCAAATGACAATTTGGCAGCCATGGAGGTTGTGCTGCCACCTGACACTTAGGAATAATTACTTTCTATAACTTACCCACACTCTGCAGTCTGTTCACTCTTTTACACCTTTGTCAACTTTAAAAATATAATATATATATTTTTTATTGATTTTTTACAGAGAGGAAGAGAGAGGGATAGAGAGTTAGAAACATTGATGAGAGAGAATCATCAATCAGCTGCCTCTTACACACCCCCTACTGGGGATGTGCCCACAACCAAGGTACATGCCCTTGACCAGAATCGAATCTGGGACCTTCCAGTCCGCAGACCGACGCTCTACCACTGAGCCAAACCTGTTTCGGCACACCTTTGTCAACTTTTAATCTACATTTCTTTCAAAGAGTTTGCAGAAGTTGATCATTTCTTCAATATACTCACTGGCTATTCTTATTTCTTCTTTATATTCTGTCACTTTCAACCAAAAGTCTTGATACCTGTAGGCTATTGGTTTTTATAGTAGAGATTGAATTGAAATTGCCTTCTCTGAAAGAGCTTCACTGCATTCTGTCCTGTTCCATTTGGTCTATGACTACACCTAGTACTCTCTTTTATTTCATTTCTGGTGGCAGCAGACTTATGTGTGTCCCGGTGTTTTAAACAAACTAACGTGTCATGAATGGCCAACTGGTGTACATGAAGAAGCCTTTTCCAATCTCCTCCATTGTTGATGCGCTGGCTCCATTTTTAGGGTTTGTGTAACCCAACCAAGATATCCGTGGTCGTATCCTTTTGTGTGGCCTCAGGACAAGATGGATCTGTGCAATGCTATTTATCCTTGTCAACTTTCTTACTTTTAGAATTTTGCACAGTCTTTAAAAGTAAATGCCTGAGCACAAACACCTAACTCACTGTCTGCACACCTCCTTACATCTTCTATGCATTTGAATGGGTGGCCGTGGACTGGATGATAAAGAAGTGACTACTAGGAGGTAATAAATGCTACCAGTCACACCCTTGCTGTCACGGTAGCTCAGGTGTTTCCTGAACATCGAACAGCAAGCCATCACAAACCCCACAAGCTCTTTCAGAGTTGTGGCTGTCTTTGTTCAGTTGAGATAGTTGTAAAAACAATCTGGCCTCCAACATCATGCAGAGTCCACACAGTGCTGCCCTGATTCATAGCAGCTCTGCAGTCCTTTTGGGGTTATAGATACTGTTGCCTTGGTGATTGCAAAAACAAAACTATTTCAACTCGGCGACCTGGGTGATGCCATAAATGGTGCATAGATAAATGTAGCCTTCTTTATAAGCTCTCTAAAATGTCCGCGATAACATGCTTAATAGCATGGAAGGGTCAACTGAATAACAACAACAAAATCCTGCTTTGAACACCACAGAAGAAAGGAGGAAATATTAGAATCTCCAATAGGGAATAGTTCCACGTTAAACTGTCAATCTGACCATCTGGTGTTAAGAGAGAAAAAAAAAAGTGGTTAATACTTTAAATTCATAAAGTCACTTTTTCAGTTTGGGAGTTGATGCTTAGAGATGCCCTGTAGACATCATTGGTGCCCAGTATGTAAATCCCATGATAAACTCTCTCCCCAACCCTGTTCTGTTGTTTCACAAATAATGCCACTTTTTTCAACTGCAAAGAGTTGATCTGTCTTAATGTGCAGCTTGAAAACAATTCTCCTGCTGTTGATCTCTGCCAATGAAAGTACATAGACACATATATGTATATATAATTATATACATGCATATATGCTTATTACATTTATGCTTGTGTATGTACATATAATAAGATGAGGTCTTCTGCCAAACTTTAAGCCAATGTCTAAAATCTGCAAATAGTTTGTCTCCGAACATCACCCAAGCATAGTGGTCCCAAGGGAAGCATAAAGCTCATAATTTCCCTTCCTATGATCAAGCTGATTCAGCAAGCTGGGGAGAGGAAAATCTGAAAATTCCAAATCGGAGGACAGAGAGCGAGAGCTTCTTAAAAACTTTCTGAGTTTGCCCTGGCCAATGCCAGCTTAGTTGCTTGGGTGTCGTCCTGTGCTCCGAAGGGTTGCCCATTGGATTCTGGGTCAGGGCACATGCCCAGGGTGCAGGCTCAGTCCCTGGTGAGGGTGTGTGCTGCAGGCAGCCGATCATTTACATCAATGTCTCTCCCTCTCTCTCTTCTTTCCTCTCTCTCTTAAAAAATCAATTAAAAAATCTTTTTTTAAAAGCTTCCTGAGTTTATGTGCATCTTTAGATATGTCTTTGGAGAGTAGTCCCACGCCTGACAGTGGAGACCCTGGGATATCATAAGTTGTTTGATGTGTTTAAAGAGGCTATGATGTCATAGGGAATGAGGCCAGTCTCTGAAGCACATTTCTCTGTCTGAATATCCTGGGCAGGAAAGGGGTGAAGACTCGAAGGTTTATTCTGACTCTTTTGTTTCTTAATAAACAGCTTCAAGTCACTATCCCAAAAAGGCAGCTTAAGGACGTTGGTTCTGCCTCTTTGAACCGTGCTTTTGCCTTTCGCTATGAATGGCCATTTTTCCTGATAACTGGACACGATGTCCTGGGCAAAGGGAACCTCTGTACATAGGCCTTTGGCAGCCTGGTGGTGAGGTGGGGGGGGGGGGGGGGGGAGGGGGAGGCATTCCACAGTCCTATGATTAGATGGGCTCAACTTTTTAGTGAGCCCGTCTCTCTGACTGTGAACTCCACAAGTGTTTTACTTTGCTGTCTTCTCTCTCCCCTGAGGTGCGAGAGGATGTCTAGAGCTGACTGGAGTTGAGTAGTTCCCTAGTTCCCTCTCCCCAGGTTAGTTAGGCTCTGATTATGCCACACTGGGGTACACTGACTAACTAGTTTTCCCAGATGACAGGTTTGTTAGGAAATGGCCATGTCCCCCTGATGGAAGTGTAAGGGTAACTTTCTCCAAGATTTACTCTGAGAACCTGGCTGAGCTCCTGGAGGAGGTATATCTTCAAAATTGTGCCCCCTCCCATGACTGGCCCCCCCTTGGAGGTTTTAACTCTCAAGGTTGTCCCCCCTGAGCCTCCAGCAGTTTGTCAGCAACAGTGCAGCGCCCCCCCCCCCCCCCCCCCCCCCCACACACACACACACTCGTTCTGTGGTGTTTCTGCTTGGGAGTCTGCTCAGGAAGCCCAGTCTCACTGTGTCACCTGCCGGTCTCTCCAACCTTGGGGGCAGCAGGTGCCCTGTGTCCTCCTCTCTCCTATGGATCCAAGAAGAGTTGGTTTTCCCATCTGTGCAGCTTTGGACTTATTTGGATGCAGTAGCTACTTCCACGCTACTACATACAGAACTGAAAGTCCCACAATTCATTCTTATAAACGATAAAAAAAGATACAGTAGGAAAATGTGTGGGGAGTGCGTGGGTAGGTGCTGTCACACGTGTGTGTGTGTGTGTGTGTGTGTGTGTGTGTGTGTGTGTGGGCACCTACTAGAGATGGCCTTACCAGCTAAGGCCTTAAAATACGATTCCAATGTTCCAATGGTTTAAAAATCCCTGAGGGGACCAGTAAAATTGTCGTTATTTTTACTTTTCTGAGCGTTAAAAAAATCAGACTCTGTGGCTTCACATTAAGAGTGTGAAGTAGTTTTCTGATCTCCTTGTGAAAGAGGGTGCCTCTGGGTGTCCGTGAGCAGCGGCTGGTGCGGGAAGCAGAGGAGTGGCCGTCTGAGTGTGTTACATGTTTTCCTGAGAGTTTTGGACTCTCCTTTCCTATTTTTCAATTCTTTCAGGAGGCTCTGTATTTTATTTTTGTAAAAAAAAAGTAATTGAGCAGCTAAGACCAGAGTGAGAGAGAGGCAGGAAGGGGAGGTGGTTTGAGGCTGGCGACACTGGCTCAGAAGTAAACCCCAGAGGAATTTTAAACCTGTTCCTGGGCTTTATTCCTACACTTGGAGTCTTTCCTCCCACTCCCCTCCACTGCTCGCCCAGAAATAGTACTTTCAGGCTGGGGGAGGGGTGAAGTGTTTTCTGAGAATCGGGTTGGGTAAAGGCAATTTTGGGTAAGATCTTTCAGCAAGTTAGGAGGGTAGAGACTTTGAATGTCTTAGTTTGGTTTAAACATAATGGCTGCAGGCTTACTTGTGGAACAAAAATGAAAAATCATAACCAAAACCATCTGTGGTGGTGGGCTAACGTGGATAGCTGATGAAGGGGTTTGTTTGGTGATGTTAACATTGTGTGTGGGGTGATGAAAGTTGGGTGTGGGGCGACAGAATTAATTAGAAAGATACGGCCCATGTAGTATGCTACAGATGTATTTTCAGTTTCAAGACTTCTGTTCCTTGGAAAGTTAAGGAAAGTTAAGGGGTTAATTACTCTTTGGGACAGAGTAATTCCTTCCGTGGCTCCTGGCTTCCCTTATGCATTCAGCAAACAGGACACAAGCCTCGGGTCCTGAAAGAAGGGGAAAAGCAAACACTGGCTATGTGTCGTGTCTCCATGTTAGGACCCACCCCAATGGTTGCATCTTCACAAAGTTCCCCAAATGCCCTGGACATGGACTTGGGAAGGCTTTCGTTGGCCTTCAATTGCCACTCAAAGGACTTTTGCCCAAGACACCAGCACCTCTCACAATTCAGTGATGTGATTCTCAAAGAATCATGTGTGAGGAGGTGAATGAGAAGCAAGGGCTTCTTTCTCTCCTTCTCCTTCCCCTCCTCCTCCTCCTCCTCCTCCTCCTCCTCCTCCTCCTCCTCCTCCTCCTCCTTCTCCTCCTCCTCCTCTTCCTCTTTCTTCTAAAATAAAACAATCTGCAGTGTTCAAAGATGAATATAGGTCCCATCCTCTCCTAGGCTTTAATGATCCCTAGTAAATGGAATTAAATCACATCAAAAACTCATTCAAGAGCACATTGGCCACCTTGTTTAAAAGATGCTTGTAAAATGTATGGGTGCCAATTGGCCTTGCACAGTAGCGGCCAGGCACAGCAAGGACATGCCATCTTCTTGACCTTCAACCCTCTGTAATCTCTAAATCTGGGCTAGCTTGGATTCTTTAGAACTGTGCTGGGAGGAACAGAAAACAGTGTTTGTAAATAGTTTGTTTTTGTTTGTTTGTTTGTTTTAAGTATGTAGGAAATGCTAGCCTCAAAGATGATCAAGAGATAGCCTAGCTGTAGGCCCCTGCATAAAATAGAAACCTAGTCCTACCTATGTGGCTCAGTGGTTAAATGATTCTCATCATTGATGTTTCTATTTCTCTGTCCCTCTCCTTTCCTCTCTGAAATCAATAAAAATATATTTAAAAAATAAAATGGAAACCTAGGGGGCAGGTAGGAATGGGAGAGAGAGTGTGTGTGTGTGTGTGTGTGTGTGTGGGGGGGGGGGGTTGTGACTGTAAATGGGTACAGGGTTTTGTTGGGGGGGCATTGATGGGAATATTCTAAAATTAGGTTAAGGTAATAATGGTTGTACAACTTTGTAAATTTATTAAAAAGCATTGAGTTGCAAAGTTATGGTATGTGAATTCTACCACAATAAAGCTGTTAAAAAAGAAAGGAGGGAAGAAAGAAAGAAAAGACAAAAGAAAGAAAGAAAGAAAGAAAGAAAGAAAGAAAGAAAGGAAGGAAGGAAGGAAGGAAGGAAGGAAAAAAGGAAGAAAAGTCACATAGAGCTATTAAGAGTGATTGACAGCTTCTATTTCTCCTGCACGATAGACAATTAATGATGACTCCAGCAGAATCAAAGCTGCAGCAAAACCAAAGATGCAGCAGAACAATTAAATTATTTTTCTCTCATCAAAGCCAGTGAGTGGAATCTAGGGATGCAAATTTCCCCTTGATGTCAGAAGGGGCCTGCTGACTGTTACAAAGGCCCAATATGAGAGACAGTGCCCTCCCTGGCCCTGGATTCAAGCACAGAGCTCTACCAGGACAGGGTGCCAGGGACTCAGGAGAGCGCTGGGAGACAGATGCTGCCTAAGATGATGTCCATCGCTGAGCTTCAGGGACTCCACTACTGGGATGGGAAATCCTCCTTTCTCTCTGAAGCTGTGTTTGTCCACCTGAAAGTCAGATGTTTTTTGCCCCATTTCTCATTCACCCGGAAGGGGATGTTTGTCTACTGCTCAGAGATTTGCTGATGAAACAGGCCAGAGGGGCACAAAGATTCCCTGAAGACTTAGATTCACATAATGACAGGAACTGGGTAACTGACACTGCAATTGTGCCTCCATAATAATAGTAATTAATGCAAGAATAATACCTTCATTTTCAGTTTCCTATTGCCTCTTTTGTCCTGGGCAGCGTACAAACCCAGCAGAGAGGATTTTAGCCACCTCTGGGTGTGACCTAGTGTTTTTATGTTTGTTTGTTTTTAGCATTTATGGTCGGTTTTTAGATTATAAAAGTTCTGTAAGAAATTTTGGAAAAGACAGAAAGCAATGAAAGATAATATAAATTAAATGGGAATGTCACGAGCCAGTGATAACCACTATTAACATATATCTCATTATATTGTTACAAAAATAAAAATGTGGTACATGATGTTTAATAAATCGATTTCTAATTTAACAATATAATGCAGTCTTTCCAAGTCACTAAGTATGCTTCTAAAACATGGTTTTTAATGGTTGTATAAGGTTATGTTATACAGTGTATATTAATATATTTAATCCACTCCCTATTGTTGTAGTTTTAGATTGCTTCTGATTGTTTTTGCATTAACAATGTAATTTTTGAAGTCAAAGCCTTTTCTGAAGCCAAAGTGTATATTCTTAATATAAATGTCTAGACATGGGCCCTAGATATAGAATTTCTGGTTCAAAATGTATAAACATGATTTAGGTTTTTTATATTTGTTTCCAAATTGTCCTTCGAAGAGTCTGCGCCTATTACTCAAACCAACAGGTCATGAGCATACTCATTTCCCCATATGTTCTTTCATTCTAGTTATTATTACCATTAATAAATTGTATTTATCAAATTGATAGGTATACAGTAGCATCTCAATTTTCAGAAATTTGAATTGTGCCGGTCATTATTGATCTTGACCATTCTTCAGTATCAGCATTTGTTTGTATTCTTTTGTGAGTTGTATGCTCATGTCCTTTGTTCATTTTTCTGTTGGACCATTCATTTTTTTCCATTAGTTTACAAGAGTATATGTATATTAACAATATCAAATCTTTGCTTCCTTTACAAGTTGTTGTAAATATTCCACCCCCAATTGTTGTTTGCCTGTTAATCTTATTTTAGAATTTTTTACACGTATTTCTATATTATGAAAATTTAATGATCTAATTTTCTATAATTCCTGTCCTTGGTTATAATTATTAGAAAGTACTTCACTACTCAAAATAAATATATAAAAATGATTTTTTAAAAAAATTTTCCTTAAGGATTTTTATAATTTCACTTTTTTCATTCCCATCTTTAATCTATCTGGTAATGATGTTGATTTATAGTGTGAAGTAACCATCTTTCCCCCCAAATCATTAACCATTTGACCAATTATTGTATCCTTTATCTAGCTGTTTTTTGTTGTATATTGTATAGTCTAGTTGGGCAAATTGCCACTTATTTTATATGAAGTTTATTCTTAGATATTTCACAATTTCTCTACCTCTATGATTTGGAACCTTTTTCATCAGATATTTTAAACTAGTTGTTGCTGAGGTATAGTAAAATCCTTAACTTTATTTTAAAAAAAATTTTTTTCTTCTTTAAAATATATTTTATTGATTTTTTTTTTTTTTACAGAGGAGGGGAGAGGGATAGAAAGTTAGAAATATCCATGAAAGAGAAACATCGGTCAGTTGCCTCCTGCACACTCCCTACTGGGAATGTGTCCATAACCAAGGTACCTGCCCTTGACCAGAATCGAACCTGGGGCCCTAAGTCCGCAGGCTGACGTTCCATCCACTAAGCCAAACTGGTCAGGGCAAAACCCTTAACTTTTAAATATATGTTTTAGAACATTAATACTAACTACTCTCCTATTAGTTCAAGTATCCTGCTATAGAAAGCAGAAAAATAATTTATTCCAAAAGAGGACAGACGGATTTTAAAGATGGAGTTGGGTGTAATTCCTTTACACAGGAGGATCTTCCCTCCAGACATTTATTTTTCTGATTGTCCCACTGGAGACTGGAATAAACCTTATCTGGACACGGGGTGGCATGTTTTAAAAAATATACTGTTCAAAAAGATTTGTTAATATTTTATTTAGGAATTATCTGATAAAGCAAATTGGTTTGTAATTTTATTGTTATTTTTGCCTTCAGGGGTATATTCATTTTATTTTATAAATTGAGTTTCATACAACAGAAATCTTTTACAATTTGTATTCTCTAGAGCAGTTTAAAACATTTTTTTCCTTAATTTTTATTTATCACTTATACTTCAATAAAGCTGAAAAAAAGTATATACAAACTGTGAAGGCTGTTGGATAGAGGCTGGTGAGTAAAGAGGTGAAAACACTTTTCTAACACAGTAAGCAAACAAACAAAAAATAAATTTAAAGAACTTTCCTTCTTCAGATAAATGCTTAATTCATTTGTTTTTATTACCCCTTTATAAAAATAACAATGATTTCATTTTAGAATATGATCTTTTTTCTGAGTATAACTTTGTCACATGTCAGAAGTTTTGAAACCTAGTGTTATTATTGTTATTTTCAAAACATTATTTAATTACATGTTTTATTTCCTTTCTTGCCCAGGAGTTATTTAGAAGGATATTGCTTAATTTCCTGGGATTTGGATTTTACTATTTAATATTTTTCTTACTAATTCTTGGTTGTGCTAGATTATAGTGAGAGAGTTTGCACCTAAGAGTTTATGAAAATTTCTTATATGATCTAATATATTAACTTAGTTTATAAATGCCATATGGCCATTTTAAAGGACTATTAAATTAATTAGGTATTTGTGGACTATAAATCTTGAAAAACTTGTTGATTACATTATTTAATTCCTTTGTCACTTGATTCATCAAAGTGCATGAAAGAAATGATAAAGGTTACCAATAAGATTACAGTTCTCTCAATTTCTTCTTGATTTCTAAGACTGGTATTTTTAACATTTAGATGCTATTTTGTGCAGAACGTAAACATTCATGAGCTTATAGCTTCTTTTGTGATTTGCACTTTGTATTGATATAATATTCCATATAATGTTTTCTTCTTAAATTCTTACTTTGATATTACATCACTGTCCCCACTTTAGTCTTTGCTTTGTTTTCATTCATGTACTGTCTTTGTCATCTTTTTTGGGGGGAAAAATGCTTTAAGGGTCACCTTGATGTAGGCCTGCCTTTTTGTAAACAATGTGCATTAACCAGATTTCTGTGGAGGAAATAGAAATCACCTCATGTGCTTAAAGTGGAAAGGGATTTAATGCAGGCAGTTCCGTGCTTACTGAAATGATAGGGGCGGCTGGAGGAGTAGAGATTGGGGGCCTTCACTGGGTTATTGATTCCAAGTTACTGTATGGGGACCAGGAAGCTAGTGCTGCTGAGCCACACCTCACCTTGCCCAGTAAGTGACCAGACACAGGAACATGCCCTGGCTGTGGCCAATACTCCCGTCTGCTCAGACTTGTGTCCTGTCAACCAGCAGCAGGCAAGTGGCCTTCACCTCACCTCCACCCACCAAACGCACCATCTTCGCATGCATCTTCCTCAAGTGCAGCTTTCTGGCCCAGCCTAATTTACACCCAGCACCCTCATCTTGAAGGCCTTTGAAAAAGGTAATTTTTAGTTTTGCAAATGTTGGAAGGAGGATGGAGTGGGAGTTAGGAGAGCCAATCCAACAGTCTACCACACTCCAGCAGGGTTGGAGTGATCCTTTTAAATCCTGAGAACCCTTTGGTTTCAAATGGGGAGTACAGCCCAGGTACAGCTATTCTGATAACTGATAACATTGATTTAACTTTTAAATTGTATGATAAATTGCATTACTCCTCTTCTTTTCTTATCTTTTGGTATATTGGTCAACTTTTATTTACTCTTTTTTTTAATTTTGCAATATGTAAGTTTTAGATACCATTTTATTCTACCACTTAAATTAAATCTACTTAAAGGACTATATATTTAGGCTACATATGTAATTTTAAGTTAGATTTATATGTTTATACATTACATGTACATATATATATTTTTCAAAAAGTCAGGCCTAAATTAGCATCTATTGACAAGTGTGCAGGGCTCTTGTTCGTAGATAAGAGAAGTCCTCTGCTAATTTTTAAAATTTTTATTTTAGTGGAAGGATATTTGGAAGATTATAGAATTGGTGGGAGGCTTGACCAGCAAGGGTAGGGGCAGGGGCAGGAGACCAGGAACCTAGGCTCAGATCACACCCAGGACCAGCCTGTGTCCTGCTGCTGCCACCAAGCCCCAGGGCACTGTCTTCCTGTCTCCCTTCCTCTAGAGAAATCCTGGGCAGGCCTTCCCTTCAGCTGAACTTAACCACCCACCCGGGCTCTCATCATGGGATCCGGCAGGACAGTGTTTGGCTTTGCTAACTTCAGGGAGAAGAAAGGCTGGCCTCACTTCCGCTCCCTGAGCCTGCGAGGTGTGAGAGGGTGGCGCCCCCAGACTGAAGGTCTCTTGCACACGCCCCTCATTGTGAAAGACATGAGGTTTAGTCCCCTCCCTCTTGCGTATCTGTAGGCTGATCAATAAGCACTACAGACTTCTTCACGAATCAGATGCAATTGTAGGCACAACATTGGGAAATCCGAAAGCCAATTCCTGTCTTTATCTTCAAGGGATGTAGAGTCTGGTGTGGGAGAGTTAGGTACTTACAGGTGTTGTTTCACTGTCATGAGACACATGCTAGAAGCATGTATGTTCATGAGGTAGGATTGGAGCAGAGGAAATAGACATTTGACCCGTCTGAGTGGGAGAGGATGAAGGACTGACCTGATTTGAAAAGAGGAGCCTTTTCCAGATGTCCAGTTACAAGGAAGCCACACGGACCCAGAAATGTGAAACCCCTCAGTGCACAGGAAACAGAAGCCCTGTGCTGTTGGCAGGACATGCAGTGTCAGGCAGAGCCAGGGCAGCCATGTGGTTTTAATGCTGGCGAGACCCAGGGAGCACTTCTCAAGACAGGAGCGTGAGCTGCGAGAACATGGTGGTGCCTAGTGACTCTTCCTCTCTGAGATCTGCTGGTTCTTGGCACCCACAGAGCTTCTAACCCTGTGGGTTGCCTGGAGAGATGGCAGAGCTGCTGGACAGGGGCCCGCAGGACAGCTGTACCCCTGCCATCTGGCTCAGCAACGATCCGAGGGTCTCCCACAGGCCAGGAGACAGTAAAGAAGGTGGCGGGGTTGGAGTAGTCTTTTGGGTAAGGGGACCCCAGGCTCCTCTTAGGGGAGAACCACCTGTGTCAGGGAACTTGCAGAGGGAGGCCTTACTGGGCCAGGAGAGGACAGCATTTGGGTGCCTCGTCCTCAGGTCACCAGGCCTACCAGGGTTACCTAGAAAAGCAGCAACAACCACAGAGGAACTGCAGGGGGGACCTCTTCCCTGTCTCCCCTCAGGGCTTGGGCTCAGAATGGGACGGGTTGGGAGGTACTTGAGAGGTGGGCTCTACCCCCCAGCCCTCCCAGCTCACCCCCCAACTCTAAGCTGCTGCTACAACTTTAACCTGCCCTGGAATTTCCAGTACCGGAGTAAGACTGTTTTAACCATTTAAAGTGTGTTTAAAAAAAAAAAAAAAAAAAGTTCTGGAGTTTTGACAAGTGGAGCTAGGAGAGCTGCTCCCTAATGGGGAGGGGAGTGTGACACAGTTGGGAAGCAGTTGTAGAAAAGAATAAAAACCCTTCGCATCCATAGCCCAATGAGCGGGCCTTCTCAATAAACTAGCTTGGTCGGCATTTGCTGGTGGTTAATTGCGGACACAGAACACTGCAATGCTCCCTAAAAATCCTACTTAAAACCTCTTTTCTCCTTCCAGCAGCTGCTCAAATGTCAAATGTCCTGCCCTTCTCGCCCTTCCCTCCCCCCCACATCTTTTTCCTCCCTGTTTTCCTATGCCAAGCAATCTACCACTGCCAGCCCCACCCACCAAACCTGTCTTGGCAGGACCTGACCTCAGCGGGCTGAGTCACCCCTGCATCACTGTGCCTCCTCACTGGGGCCAGGTCCGCATCCCACTTCCGCTTCCGGCTCCAACCCCGTGCTTCACTCCCGTGCTTTCCTCTTCCACCTTCTGAATTCGATTCCCCAACAGGAAGAAGTCAGGCTCTCTCGGGAAATTGAAGTTTGCTCTTCAACTTGACCATTAATTGTTCCTCCGTTGTCTGAGCCAGCTGTTCCTGCCTTTCCCAACAGCGCCCAGCTGTGCCCTGGGATGAACTACAGCCGAAGTCCTTAGGTGCTGACCGCATCCCCTGCTCCCTGCGTCCCTTCCCTTTGACAGGCAGCGGGGAACTCTGAATTCCAGCACGTCCCCACTCTGCCCCAGAGCCTTTCTAGGGCGGGCAGGCATTCTGCCACAACGCTGGTCTCTGTGGCTGTGTGCCCACAGGTAATTATTAGGGCTGAGCCTTGCACACCCTCTTAACCTCCTCTACTTCCAGCCTGCAGTGTTTGGAGGAGTGTCTAACCACAGATTGAACGTGTGGGACAGCATGTGGTTTGCTTGATCACTGGTCCCTCCATGACCTTCTTCTCTCCAGCAGCCAGGCGGGGCTTCCAAACATGTCCAGTCATGCCTGCCATTGACCTCCTCATCCACGAAATATCACAGCATCTGCAGAAATTGTGTATTTTATATACTAATGCCCAGTATGAGCTAACACTAATCCCCAGCCTGTCCTCTTTTTTATTGATTTCAGAGAGGAAGGGACAGGTATAGAGAGAAACGTCATTGATTGGCTGCCTCCTGCAGACTCTACACTGGGGATCGATCCCACAACCCGGGCATGTGCCCTGACTGGGAATCAAACCATGTTCTCCTGGTTCATAGGTGAACACTCAACCTCTGAGCTACACCGGCCAGGCCCCAGCCTATTTTCTTTTGGTTGACTTTCTTAGATTCAATCAGCTTAGCTTACATAAAACCACACAAAGGTGTTTACCATTTCACACATCTGGGCCCTAAAATTTCATATCCCTCCATGGTTCTGATTCTGATTTCAGAATAGCCCCCACCTTTTCTCTCGTTTTGAAGGAGGCTTTCTGAGGATTGTACAACTCCTTTTGGGCCAACCTTTGCTCCCTTGCACTGTAAGCATAACAACTGGATGGTCATTGTGAAAGCTGATTCTTGTCACAGTTCTAGGGGGGTAATTTACCGAAAGTGTGAAAACCCAGACAAGCCACCAAATATGATTTGAACATTCCAGGCTGCCTAGCATACCATTGTCATGATGCTGCATTCAAATAAATACAAATCCACCCCCCCCACACACACACACACACACAAAAAGATTGATAAGTACTGCAGGTCTTACTGACATTTTCTTCTAGACCAAAAGAGAGGGTCACATAGCACACCATACAAAAATACTTCTAAAATCCTCTCTACACAATTCTTCTTATGCCTAAACTTTACTTTCTCATCAATTTCTTTGGCAAGTGCTCTAAATTGAAGTATCTTCAGTTTTTCTTCCTATTTTCTGCCTCTTCACCCCTTGCTAGCCTTTTTCTGCTTTCTCTCTCTCTATTTTCCTCTCTCCCTCTGCTCTGTTATTCCATTTCCTTAACATTTCATCAGATCCGCTTCTCTGATCAACAAATCAAAACCATCTTCCTTGAGGTGATTTAGAGCAGAAAAGACAAACATTTTTCTGCAATAACTTTTTCAAATAATCAGTTTATTTGGAAATAATCATAGATTCACATGCAGTTGTAAGATATAATGAAGAAATATCCCCTGTACCTTTATCCATTTCCTTCAATGGTGACATTTGGCCAAACTATAGTGCAAGTTCACAGCCGTGATATTGTTATTGACAGTCAAGATACAGAACACTTCCTTCACCACAGGATCCTTCCTGTTCCTTTTTCATAGCACCCTCATTAGCCCCTGGCAACCACTAGTCTGTTCTCCATTTCTGTCATGGTGCCATTTCAAGACTGTTATATAAATGGAATAATTTAGTATTTAACTTTTTGGGATTCCCCCCCCTCCCACTTAGCATAATATATACCTTGGAGATTCACACAGGTTGGTGCATATATATGTATTAATAATTCCTTTTATACTGGTGAGTAGTTATCTTAGTTAATTTGTGCTGCTATAACAAAATGTCACAGGCTGCATAGCTTAAAGCTGAGAGAAATTTATTTCCCACAGTTCTGGAGACTTGAAGTCTAAGGCCAGGATGTCAGCACGGTTGTGTTCTTGTGAGGGCCCACTCTCATTTAAGGGGTTTCACCTTCATTGTTTCAGTATACCCCCTAACGGCTCCACCTGCTAATCCCCATCACCTCTTGGTATTAGGATTTTAACATATAAATTTTGGGGGGACACAAACATTCAGACAGTAGCAGTAGTATTTCATGGAAAGGATGTAAGCATTCATCATTTGAAAGACAACTGGGTTGTTTCCAGTTTGGGGCTATTACAAATAAAGCAGCTATAAATATTTGTGTACATGATTTTTGTATGAATATAAATAACCATTTCTCTGGGTAAATACCCAGGAATGTAACTGCCGAGTCGTTGCGTGTTTAATTTTTAAAGAAACTGACAAATGTTTTTCTAAAGTAGCTATACCATTTTCCATTCCCATAAGCAATGCATCCAATTTCTCTGCATCCTTGTTAGCATTTTATGGAGTTACTTTGTTTTATTTTAGCCATTCCGATAGGTGTATAGGGACATCTGACTTCACAGGAAAGGAGGAAGCTGGGAAAACAGCTAGATGGTGGGATCTTGTACACATTTTTTTTTTAAAGGTAGAAGTGACTTCAGCATTCTTATGGGGTGAAGGGAAAGAGCCAGTAGAGAGGGGGAGTTGGAAAATACAGGAGCGAGAGAGGGGTAGATTAGTGAACCATGCTCCCAGGTGCAAGAGGCAAACAATCAATCAGGAAAGTAGTTGGAGGCTTGGCTTTGCACCCCAGTCCAGGTACCTCGTCCTCTTTGAGTCTGGAGGTAAAGAAGGGGCTATCTAGGAATAAGTTCACAGACAGGAAACAGGGAAGGGAAGTAGGTTATAGGTGTCTTCCCCAATGATCTTGATAAAGTAGGTGGTGGGTTCTCTGCTGGCATAACACCTACGTGGTTGATTAAATATGGAGACAGTGCTGAAGACTTGGAAAGAGAGAAGGTGCTGACCATGGGTGAGGTAAAGGGTCATCAGTTATTTTACAGACTCAGCTCAGGTTGGACACATGGAGCCTGCAGTGGCAGCCCCACTAAGAACTAAGGTGATTTCCAACCGAACTTACAGGCCAGTTTTCACTATATTTTAATTTGTGACATGTGGGCTAGGACAGATATAAACTCTTGGCAAAAGGAAGAAATGAATAAGACATTTGGTGATGGCCTTTCAACACAGAAAAAAATGTTAATGTGAAATTTGGTCTCTAAGACATCCATTTGCAAATACCACTGGTAGCAAGCATGCTTGTATAGCTTGTGTTGTGTAATTAATTATTGAGAAAGAAGGAGAGAAAGAATTCCATGAATTGCCTATATTTCGTTTTTTGGGCACAGAATCAACTGAGGTCAGGTAATAACACGCTGTGCCAATGCCAGCCTTATTCATCCAATCGTCTCTTATGTTGCCAGGACAATGCTCCTCTTTATGCCACGTGGAGGCTGAACTCTGTGATTGTAGGAACTTCTGCCAACTCAGCACATGGCTTGGTGACCCAAGGGTTCTCAGGCCACATAATCAGAGACAGCTGGTGCCATGGACACATCCGCTGTCTTGCTCCCCACGCGATGGCCATTGAAAACCCCCAGGGTAGGGATTCACTGCAGAACCCCTATTCAGTGTGTGCAGAGCACTCAGGAGAACAGAAATGACGTCAGCCTGGGACCTGAAAGGCCCAGACACAGAGAAGGCAGGCTGTGTTCCAGGACGTGACAGTTTCCACTGAGAGAAGATATATGGCCTGCTTTCTGCTGGAGCGTGGCTCCGGCCAGAGGAGCAATGAAGATAGCCTTCTGAGGAGTCCATACATTTATTCAGGCAGCTCCTGAGAGAGGCTGAGATGGCAGAGAGAGAGAGGGAAACAAATTGTATATTTTCAAGATGAAGGCTCTATTGTGTAATGAAATTCTACTTAGATGAAGCCCTGGGAGTGGCCACCCAAATAAATCCAGGTGTAAGAGGAGCCCAGGGTGGTCAGCATGTCCCTAGGCAGTGTGAAGAGTCCTCTGCTGGTCCTAAATTGACTTGTGTCATCTCCTCCTCCCACTAAAGAATAAAAAAGAACAGCATTTGCTTAATAAAGTGCCATGGACACATTCTTGAATAGGCCTTCTCTAATCTTCACAACACCTGTGAAGCATGGCAAAGTGGGAGGCAAGTTGGTTAAGGAACTTACCTGTAGGCCCACAAATCCCAGTGGTGGGGGTGGGATAAAGACCTACGCTTTGTGACACGGAAGCCTATTAATTCTCTTCCCATTATATTCGAAGAAATCCATAAAGCATGCTCTTTATGTTTCCTTCCTGTCGACATCATAAAAATTTTCAGTTCAAGAATGAGTGACCTCAGAGGGCAAGTGGGTATTGGCCCAGTGACCTAGGGGTTGGGAGGAACGTTTTTCACTTTTATAGGTTTTGGACAAGGTGCAGCTCACTGTCTTTGAACTTATGATGCTCACTGCCAAAAGCATCCATGATTACACTTGTTCCTGCCCTAACTCGGGTGAGACCCTGGAGACTGGGCCTCAGTTCTTACATCATTTATATAGCAGGGTGTTGAAGTATTGGTCTTTTCTGAATCAGAACTCAGGACACATGATCTGACCAAGGCCTTTTTCTAATTTATAAACGTGTACGAATAAAAGGAATAACAACTCAACTCACTCACTTGCACATTTAATCAAGGATTTTTATGGGAGGATTCGCATGAGTCATCTTGGCTGCGTCCACAGCGATAACATCATGCTGAGAATAAGGAGTCCTGGAGACATCTATGCCTAATAGAGCTGCTTTGAATTGAGCTGCACCACTGCCTGCACATGGCAATGGCCTCACTGGCTTTTCAAGTGACTTCCTGCTCCTTCTGCAGTTGAAAGATGGAGGTCTAAAACCAGTTTCTATGAAAAACCATGAGTGGGTGATATCCTAGAAGTTTGTCTTCAGAAATGTTGCTTATTCTCTCAGGAAGTGAGCCTCTTTGTAGCTTCTGAACTTCATCTCCCAATCCCCAGGGTCTGGTACTGGTGCCCTTGGCACAAGGTCTGGTATATATCTGGTACTGGTGCCCTTGGCACAAGGTCTCCAGGTATATCAGGCACCAGCCTGACCATCCCCTGAAAGCTGCTTGCAAATCTGAGCAAAGACTTCATGTTGCTCACCAGGCCCATGGCCCACAAGCCTTAGCAGGTCTCTGCTACTCTTGCTTATCCACAGCCTTGATGCTTCTTCATCAGCCTTCTCCCTGCCATGGTCCAGTCTCCTTTGCCAACAAAACATTCACTCCTATCCTTCCCACATCACTCTGTTTTCTTTTCTGATTCTACCTACCCTCCATGGATAATGTCCTTTTCAACCCTTTCCAATAATGGGAATAATCCCTTAGAATATTGATCCATAATAAATTGCCTTCCCCAACCCCCATGTCTTCAGGTGCTTCACAGAATCTACACAAATAAAAGAGTAAGATGCAACTTGACCGTACCTTTGTGATGCCCACCAGCCAACCAGGAGTGAGTATGCAAATTAGCCCAACAAAGATGACAGGTTATTTTGCATATGCAGGTGTTGAGCACCTGGGGTGGCGTGGGATGCTTGCATTCTGCACCCCCCAGATGCTCTGGGCCTCTGGGAAGTGTGGAAAGGCTGAAGGGCAGCTCTTGTCAGAGCAAAGGTGGTGCCGGCAGCCAGGGGAAGGAAGGCCCATTCTTGCACGAATCTTTGTGCATCAGGCCTCTAGTCTTTCTATATTCTTCCTTGAAAAACTATCTTTCTCTGAGAAAGCTGGGGCCGGGCACCTCCAGGTGTAGCCTAGGAGGTTGAAAGACCTACCTCCAACATGGTACCTGGGAAGTGCTGTGTTCATGGAAGTGCTCTGAGGCATCTTGGTGGGTGGACCTGAGGACAGTTTCACAGAGGGATACGCTCCCAGTCTGGCTCAGGGAGGTGGGCTAAAGGGTCATCAGATCCAAAGAGGCCCAGTCCTCGGACAGAGAATATAAAGGTAGTGTGACCCTGACAACTGGTAGCTTCACCTCAGTAGCAGATGCAGCTGCGAAGCAAGAGGATGTCAAGACCTCATGGACAAGTTTCCTTCTGTTATTGATTTCTAATTTAGTTTCATTGTGGTCAGAGAACATACTTCATATGATTTTAATGCTTTTAAATTTGTTGAGCTTTTTATGGCCAGACACATAGCTCATCCTAGAGAATGTTCCATGTGCATTTAAGAAGAGTTTATATTCTGCTGCTGTTGGGTGGTGTGTTCTATACATGTCTGTTAAGTCTAGTTGGTTATTAGTATTTTCAAGTCTTCTATGTCCTTGATGATCTCCTATCTAGTTGTTCTTTCCATTTCTGGAATGTTTTCCAGCACCACTAAGGGATTCTTCAATTCTCAGTAGACACTGACTAGGTCTCCCGCAAATTCAATTCAATTCTGACACTTTCTATCTGGAAATAATGGCAGATTCCACAGGTTAAGGGCTTAGCCCCTCAAGACTGCTTTCACTTCAGATGCCAATTGCAAGTTCAGGTTGTTACCTCTGCTTCTGACCAACCAGCTATAAATGAGAAGTTCTCATGCCTTTCTCCTCCGGTTCGATTAACTTGCTAGAATGTTTCTAGACTCCACCACCAGAAGCTTTCCCCAGAGTTTTAGCCTCTTCCCTTCAAATGTTTGTGCCCAGAGCCACTCCTTTTGAGGGTCAGGCATGGGACAGTAAAAACTGCTAGGGAACAGGTTGGAACTGAGCCGGGTGAGCCAGTCTGCAGTGTCTCCCATGACACCCATCATATTGATGCAGAATTATTGAAGAGCCAATAATTCAGAATATGCCTATCCTGTATCATTGTGTTCTAACATGACTGTCTGCTCAGGGCTCACTGCACAAGACTACACCCTTTAATGTAATATAAGATTTTTCCCTAAAGGGAACAGAATTTTCTATTGTCAACCATCCTAGAGTAGAAAATGAGGAATAGGGAAATAGACCTCAGAGGGAAGAGATTTAAAAACCCATTCTTCTCTGATTCTTCTGATTCTTTTTTTAAAAAATATATTTTATTGATTTTTTACAGAGAGGAGGAGAGAGGGATAGAGAGCTAGAAACGTCGATGAGAGAGAAACATTGACCAGCTGCCTCTTGCACACCCCCCACTGGGGATGTGCCCGCAACCAATGTACATGCCCTTGACCGGAATCAAACCTGGGACCTTTCAGTCCGCAGACCGATGCTCTACCACTGAGCCAAACCAGTTTCGGCTCTTCTCTGATTCTTGTGAGAGTTGGTTTAAACTTGAAGGTTCAAGTGTAGGACTGTGGTGGAGAGAAGCTGCCTCTGCCACACAGAGGCGTGATTCTGAGCCTGGGCCATCATTGGGGGCAGTTGTCCACTACTCTCTACATTGTCTCTCCCATCTACACTGTTTCCCCGAAAATAAGACAGTGTCTTATATTAATTTTTGCTCCCAAAGATGCGCTAGGTCTTATTTTCAGGGGATGTCTTATTTTTCCATGAAGATGAAGAATACAGTACACATTTATTGTTAAATGAAAATAACGTAAATTTATTACCTGTAAAGGGTACGGTAGTACGGTAGTTGTCAACACAAACCAGACAAACTGTGAATCCTACAGTATCAAGAATTTACTCATTTATTCAATGACAATCATGTCATCATCTTCAGGAACATCATCATAACAATCCAATTCCTGAATTTCCTAGTGAATTTCTTGTGACTCCATTTCTTTCAGAATCAGTGGACCAAATCTCTCATGTTTAGCCTCGGGGGGGGGGGGGCTTATTTTTTTTTTGGTGCCTTATATTTCACTCAGAAGGAAACTTATAAGTAGGTCTTATTTTCGGAGGATGTCTTATTTTCAGGGAACCATGGTACCACGTCCTACAATATCTGAAATTGGAGTTCCTTGCTTAGCCACTACTCCAAGGAATTAAGGGATGGGTGTATCCTCACACTTGGGAAAGAGTGGTTCAGGTAAGAGCAGGAACAGATTCGGGGAAATACCAGCCAGTGAGCAGTGCGCTGTGGAAGGATCCTGTGCATCAGCGGACTGGAATGAGACACGGGCCTGCAGCAATCAGCACCCGGGAGAGCTCTGTGAAACATAGTCATCGCTGCTTGAGCCTCAGAAGTCCTTGGAGGAAGGAGGACAGCCAGATAAACCCTGAATTTCCTGCAGTAAAGCATCCTGGGGACAGAGGACCATTTTAATTTTGAGGACCAACAGAAATATTGTCTCATGGGCTGAGAATGTCTGGGACATACCAGTTACAATGATAAAAGGGATACTTGGAAAATAGATTTTTAAAGTGGTATAGTCAAACAGACAAAACACGTTTGCAGCCAGACCTATGAAAGAAAGTTCAAAACCTCAAAAAAAAATTATTCTGGTAATGTGGAAAACTATATATCCTGAAAAATTCTTGTGTTATATTCACAGTAGAGTTGAAAATATGAAGTCCCTAGGAATAAATCCAACCAAAGGTAGGTAAGATATCTATGGAGAAGGTTATTAAATTTTATAGAAAGACATTAAATAAAACCTAAAGAAATTAGGATATAAAACACATTCATGAATGAGAAAATTCAAAATCATAAAGATTTCATATGCCTACCTAGGTTATACTATTAACGTTTTCTTATATGTACTTTGTGCTTGTCTTTGAATCTATACATCTCTCTATCCATCCATCAATCCATCTTATTTTTTGGATGTACTGCAAAGTAAGTTGCAGGTACCCCTCTATATATACTTCATCCCAAATACTATGCATATCATTACTTAGGGAGGCTTGAGGATCTTTGAACCAACCATATGGATAGTGTGATTTCAGGCCCCAAACTGTATTCAGGCCAACTTTTATTTATAAATTCTTAGGGGAGAGAAAGTCCTTTTTTCTTGTTGTTTTTTTTCCCCCTCTATCTTGAGCCAAGGCTGACAGACTTATGTTCTTGCTGCCTTCTTTTTTGTGGAATCAAAATTTTCTCTGGTTCTTTCTGTAACCCTTGGAAGTCACTCCTTTATTTGGGTCTCCAACACGATGTTCCAGCCGGGGACATTCTGTCCTACGTGTTGCCATACAGATGAAGTTCCAGGTCACAGGGAATTGTCATAAGCCCTGGGGCCACCATAACTTGATTTCTCACCTCCCTGGATTCCTGCTCCTGTTCCTTTGGGGCCTATAGAGGATTTCCTGGCATTTTTGACAGCATGCATTTGAAAACATTTTAAATCCAGCATTCCATGGCAATTTGCATTGTGCTTTGTGTTATACAGCAAATTTGATAATAAATTCATACACACTATCCATACAGCTGGGTCTATCCCAGGGACTGACCCTGGATCCGTCATTATTTCCATTTGCTGCCATCGTGAGATTGCCAAGCTCAAGATTTCAACATTCTGTTTAACCAAATTCCAGAAGCCTCTCTTTTCCTTTCCTACTTCTCTGTCTCTTCCCTCTTTCTTCATGTTGGTCCAACACACAGTAGCAGAATGAATGAAACACATTCCAACCCTGTGCATAACTAACACTCACAGAAGAACCCTTAGCTCCAGAAAGAGTTATGGGGTCAGTCAGGTCATACAATGTCACCAAAACTCCTAATTTGTGTGGAGGAAGGTATCTGGCCCTTCAGCTGGTGTCCAATGGCCTCCACAATGAGTTAACTCAGTCATTCAAACTGTACACTCCAATCCAGCCCCTGCCTACGTAGACACTCACAGAGTGTGCCAGCGACCTCACATCTTCAACAAGACTCAGGCATCCAGAGGTGGGAAGGGCCCTAAGAATCCTTCCCTATCTGCATGTTCTGCTGATGACTCAGGAAACCCATCCAGGGTATCCCCCAAGGCTCCCCAAACCCTTAAAGCATATTTACACACCTGAGCTGCATCAGCTAAACGCTCTAATCCCATATTAGCTGTAGTCTGGTGATGAAGCTCGTGAAGGGTTCTGCTCTGCCTTAAGAAAGTAAGGAAAGAATGAGAGCAGGTGAAAGGAAGCTAACAGGAGGCACGTGTCTTCCCATGAAGGTGAAATCTCTCCCCAGGTAGGCAGCCCTTGCTGAGGGTCAGGCTGGAGGTCAGGGTTCCCCTGAGACTTGTCCTTGCTTCACGAACTAAAGGTAGAGGGGTCCTCACGGGGCACTTTCCTGGGGAAGGAGCCAGATGTGAGCTCTACCTGGCTAACCACGTCCTGAGGTCATGCGATTCACCTGGTGTGAAACCTCTTCTGGGAAGATTCTGTGAACTCAGCAAAGTGGAATGAGTAGCTTGCTCTCAGATGCCTGCCACAGCTGGACAGGTCAGCCTGACATCACATCTGGAAGCCGGGCAGTGAGGCCCAGGGCGTGTTGCGGCCTCGAGGTTTGCATCGGCAGCATGTGTTCCGTGTCCCGGTAGACAGAACGGAAGTGCTGAGCCCGATACTCTGCACGGCTCACTCCCAGAAGCCAGGCTGGCCTCTGGGCATGGGAGGTGGTTTCACCCCCTTCTCTACGAAACTGGCCAAGCCTGCCTGTCAGCCACGGCACCCCAGGCAGGCAGAGCATAAACAGGTGGCCTTGGGCACACCATCAGGGAATGCATGGGGGAACTTCTTGGTTTGGGACCCCCTGTGCTATTTGTTCTCTGAGAATAGATGGTTCAGAAAAGGAGCCCTATACTTTTCACAGAGCGTGGGCATTTCCCAGGTCTGAGCACAAAGCTCTAAGGGCCAGAACCATGCCCCACTAGGATAAAAAGACCAAGCCTCCCTTTTCAAAGAGGCATCAGATGCTGGAAAGAATGGCCTTATAGTGTAGTAGTTACTGCTAAATGCCCAGGCTAAGTCTGGGCATCAAATGTTGTGAACCACTCTCTCGAAGACTACATTTTCTGAAACAGAAATCAGCAGATAGGAACTGACAGGTTATAATGAATCACTAGGTCAAGAGGGCAGGGCTCAGTACATCGGCACCATCCTGGAAAATTCTGATGCTATAGTAGCTGGCAAAGGAACTTTCTTGTCCACCGAAAGATGAAAACTTGCTAGAGAGATCTGGGGAAAAGGGTGCACCTGGGTGCTAACCTGAGGTAAGTTACAGACTGGCTTAGGGCATCTGTTTTCCACCACTTGGAAGAGGGCTTGATGATACCAACTTCTTGGATGTGCACTGAAGTATTTAATTAATGTTTGCAAATCACTTTGAGGTGCAGTTGTAGGAACCACAGCCAAAACCAAGGCCAGCTTGTTTAGGTTGGCAGTAACAAAAGGTAAGCGTGCTTTACTAATTAACACCCTATTAGTATAACAGCAATACCCATGTAGAGTTACTCATGATCATGTTTATTTTCAACACGCTGTTCAGGTTGGTTTCCAAGCTAAGGGAATCTGAACTTACCTGATGGCGTGAGGTAATGAATAACTGAAACCTCCCTTCAAGCCAAATTCAACCAACAAAGAAATATGCAAAGATGGGTGCGTGCCAGGAAATGCCAGTCAAACAGGTGCCTGTTGGGGGAAATATGATAACCAGAAATCCCAGGCTAATGTTTCTCAAACCTAAGTTCCCCTGGGCTCCCGGAATGCACTTCCCAGAGAAGAATGAACACAATGGGGGCGCCCTCTGCTGGAATCAAAAAGTATTTTCAATTATTTGCTTGCCAACTTGACTGGTGTACAGGAATAGAATCTGAGAGGATTAGAAAAGTTCAAAGTAAGCTTATTAGACCTGTCTTCATTTTTATAAGTGGCAATTAAATCCATCCATTATGATAAAGTAAAATGTACAAATATAGGTCTCTGTTGTGTAGTGTACCTGGAAAAGCTTAGAGGGGAGCAGAGGTTGCTGTTTGAGGCTAAAAATCTAGCACCAGCCAATGGCACATAGATAAGTTGTACTTAATTTGGAACTTATGTTCTCATCTCATTCTATTTTGCAGGTAAATGTATCTTAATTTAAGGCATTGACCAACTAGAAATGTCTACTCTGGATATGGCAGAATAATAAATTCTGCTTACATTAATTTTCATCCAAATCCAATTTGGTGGCTTAAGGCACTTTTTTTTTTTTTTTTTTTTTTTGGTATACGATAAACCCTAAAGAATTTATAAGATTGAAGATAGGACTGTCAACATAGGCACAATCCAATAAGTAAGTAGCTAATTATTGCTGGACAACAAATATATAAATAACCAAGCATTAAGATTAGCGACACATACACACACCTCTGAATCAATCCATTGTCAACCAAGTCAAAGAAGGTGAGGAAGTGAGCCAGGCAGATACTTGAGAGCAAAATTCTCAAGTCAGAAGGCATAGACATGCAAAGGCCATAAGGGGGAAGCACATGTTGAGAAAGAGCAGGGAGGCCAGTGTGACTATAGCAGAGTGAACAAGAAACACACGGAGCCATCCTGAACCCAACCAGAAGTCTGTGGTCCCACCAGACCCAGCTGACCCTTGCCAAACCATAGCCACTTTATAGACTTGAATGCAGAAATAAATTACTGTGGTTGTAAGTCACAGCAAGCATTGTTATGGCAATAGCTGACAAATGGATTAATCAAGTAATCGCACAATTAAGTGTGGTCGCATATGGGTCAGATCGGCAATGAGGGGCCAGATTGTGTAAGACTTTACAGCCAATAGTGGGGGAGAACAATAGGAGAATGGTATCTAGAGCCAAAGGAAGAAAGTGTGTATTAAGAAAGAGCAACAAATGAATAAACCAGAAAAACAAACAAACAAACAAACTTATACACACAGACAACACTATGGTGGTTACCAGAGGGAAGGAGGTGGAAGTTGTAATAATGGGTAAAGGGAGTCAAATACATTGGGACAGAAAAAGATTTGACTTTGGGTATTAAACACACACTGCAACATACAGATCATGTATCATAGAAATGTACACTTGAAACCTGTCTAATTTTATTAACCAATGTCACCACAATAAATTTAATTTAAACAATTGGGAAAACAATGTAAATGGAGTGGTCTTGGGAAATAAATAAATGATTATTTAAAAATATTTTTTTTAAATACTGAAAGAAAAAAGCTGTTTATCCAGAATTCTACCAGTGAAAATGTCTTTCAAAGTAAAAACTTTTTCAGAAAAACAACAGCTGAGAGATTCATTGCCAATAGATCAGTAGAAATGTTAGAAAGTTCTTCAGTTAGAATGTGATACCGGACAGAAACTCTGACCCATAAAAAAGAAACAAAGAGCTCCAGAAATGCTAAGAAGGAAGCTAAAGTTATTCTTCTTAATTGCTCTAAAAGGTAGTTTTCTAGAGCAGGGGTCAGCTAATGTTTTGCTAAAGGGCTAGATGTTACATATTTTAGGTTTGTGGGCTCTCTGGTCTAGGTTGTAACTACTGAGCTCTGCCATGGCAGCAGAAAGTAGCCACGGACAGCATGTAAACAAGGGGGCGTGGCTGTGTTCCAATAAAATGTTGTTTACAAAAATGTGTGGCTGACCTGAGAGTTATAGTTTGCTGACCTCTGTATTGTGGGGTTTACAAAATATGTAAGAGTAAAATGTAGGACAAAAATAGCACCAGGGTAAGAGGAAGGAATTGGATGTACACTGTTGTAAGGCGCTATACCATTCACACAGTGGCACAATATTATTCAATACTTAGACTAGAGGTAGACTGCAATGAATTAAAAGCATACATTGCAAACAATAGGACAACCATTAAATATTTATTAAAAAGAGGTATATAACTAATAAGCCAATAGTGGAGATACAATTAAATCATTCAAATACTCAATCTCAAAGCAGACAGGAAAAGATGGGGGGAAAGGAACAAAGAACAGACGGGACAAACAGGAAACAACTGTCAAGATGGCCAACTTAAACCTAACCATACCAATAATTAGATTAGATATAAAATCTAATCTAATCTACTAAAAAGCAGATTTTGTCAGATGGCTGTCCACAGGAAGTCCACTTTTAACGTGAACATATAGATGAGATAAAAGTAAAAGGATGGAAAAAGATAATACCAGGCAAATGCTAATCAAAAGAAAACCTGTGACTATATTAATACCAAAGAATTCAGAGTAAAGAATATAAGTAGGGACAATAACGGGAAACATTGCATAACGATAAAGGGTCAATTCACCATGGAGACATAACAATCCCCAATGTATGTGCAACCTAACAACAGAATTTCAAAGGATATGACAAGAAACTTGAGCCCTGAAAGGAGAAATGGACAAATCCACAATTATAGTTGAAGACTTGAACACGCCCTCTCAGTTACTGATGGAAAAAATGAGCAGAAAATCACTGACAGTCTAGAAGACCTGATCAACACAAACACCCAATTTGATCTAATTGGCATTGATAGGAAACTCCATCTGGCATCAACAAAATACACATTCTTTTTGGATGACAGGGAACGTTCGTCAAGATACATAATCTGGACTGTTGAACACACGTCAACAAATGTAAAAGAATCAAAATTATAAATGTAACCTAAGTCAGCAAGGTTTTCTGTTTATATCCAGCCTAAATCTGGTTTAGGTAAAGTAAGCAGAGAATTGGATTTAACTAGGTTTTGAATTTTTCCAGGTGAACAATGTGAAGAGATAGAGGGTAAGGGAGTTTTAAGGGATTTTAGCATTAGATCATGACATTTATACCAGGTAAGACACAAAAAAAGAACATGAGGAGTAGTGAAAAGATAGTAGGACCAATGGACTAGAAGATCTGATAAGGATTATAAGCATTTGAATGATAGAAGAAGTAAACTAGATATTTAGATGGTGGTCAAAGAGTAAATTTATATTGTAAAAGAAAGTGAGCAAGGGACCATTGGTAGGAGAGAGGTTTGATAAGTTTCTCATAGATAAAAAGAGAATGTAAATGGAGTGAAGCAAAGCATCTCAGAATATGCAGGAGGAAACAGCAGCAAAAGAGAAAGCCAATGGCCATGAGAAACCCCAGAGAGGCTCCAGGAAGAGGCCATAGCTGGCAGGTATGATGGAGGACAGGGATAAAAAGGAGAGTCCCAATGTGAAAGGGTTAATTCAAAGTGGTCCCTTCTACCTTCCCCTTTTCAGCTCAACTGCCAAGAAATAGATTGTAGGAAGCCCAGCATTTTCCTTCAGTCTAAAAACGATATGCCTCTTCTCTAAAACCATTGAACTTACTTCCAGGGGCCACATAGGACTGCCAAGGTGGGCCCCCACACTGGAGAGTAAAGCCCTCCACTGATCATTAGGGGAGTCCCAGCTTAAAGTCTGACAATGTACATGCTAATCCAGTGAGTCTGCAGCTAAGCCTGCCAACACTACAGAGCATCCAGGTAGCATATCTATTCCTAGGAGACACCAAGGGAGAAAAATAACACACCTCTACATAAGCAAGGAAACCCATACAGCTCCAGAGAAAAATCAACACCATTCCCCATTATTAAGTAGGAGGTGAAAATCATCAGGTAGAAGACAAACATCTGAGCATGAAATGACAAAGATATACAAATAGAACACATCATTTCAAACGCAACAGGTAACCCAGTGAAGAGAATTAAATATAAAAACAAACAACTCTCTTCACTGAGTTACCTGTTTCCTTTGAAGTTGAGCATTGACCCAGGAAACAAGAGGTCACTGGTTCAATTCCCGGTCAGTGCACATGCCAAGGTTGCAGACTCAGTCTTCAGTAGGGTGCATACAGAAGGCAGCCAATTAATGATGTTTCTATCTCTCTATCCCTCTCCCTTCCTCTCTCTCTAAAAATCAATAAAAGACATTAAAAAAAAAAACCTCTCTAATAACTATCCTCAGAAATTTTGAGATGTTGTATGGATGTAGGTTAAAAAAAAAAAAAAAAAAAAGCTGGATGCTATTACCAAAGAACAATCAGAAAATTAATTAGAAAAAACTTAATAAACTAGCTGGAAGATAAAGACAAAGAAATTTCCCAGGACATAAGTTAAAAAAAAAGTAAACTGGGAGGGGAAAAGATAAAAAGCCTTCAAGGATCAGTCTGGAAAGTGAGTTATATAATTGAAATTCCAGAGGAAAAAACAGAGAAAAGGGATCAAACAAATAATATGAAAACTTTTTAAAAAAAAATATATTTTATTGATTTTGTACAGAGAGGAAGGGAGAGAGATAGAGAGTTAGAAACATCAATGAGAGAGAGTCATCGATCAGCTGCCTCTTGCACACCCCCTACTGGGGATATGCCCACAACCAAGGTACATGCCCTTGACCGCAATCGAACCCAGGATCTTTCAGTTCCCAAGACCTTTCAGTTCTCTATTCATTGAGCCAAACCGGTTTCGGCAATATGAAAACTTTTTGAGGACTCTAAGGAAAGCATGATTTTCAGATTTAAGAAGTTCACATAGCACTAATAGCCAAACACATCTTTAACATATTTCTACACACTGAGGATTGGGTAGATCCTAAAACAGAGAAAGGGAGAAGAGAAGGGGAATGGAGAGAGAGAATGAGAGAGGGTGAGAGAAGGCAGGGGAGGGAAAGTGACATTTTTTAAAAATCCAAGTCAGATTGACACCAGACTTCTCATCAACTATTGGATTCTAGAAGACAATTGATCCAATTCCTTCAAAATTCTAAGGGAAAATTATTTTGAATCTAGAATTCTATATCTTGCTAAACTATCAATCAAATATCAGGCTGAAATAAAATGTTTTCATAAATGCAAAGCAAAGAAAGTGTGTCTGTCACAAGAATGCATCTTGTACATCTCTGATTCCGGGAAGTATAACTGACGTGAACCCTGCTTTTGTGCCTAAAATCCATTGACACATTTGTCAGCCAATGACTGAATGTAGCAAAGATATGAAGTCAGATCTGTTTCTGTAAGACAGGGAACTCTCCAATATCTCTGCTAAACCTATTCGTTGACTAAATGGCAGTCTGGAACATTTCTACCCAACCTTCTCTCCCTCCCTCCATCGCTTAAGGTTCAAACTGCATCATGGTTTGATAGCTCTCCAGGCCTTACCCAACTTCTTCCCCAGTTTTCCTTATTCAGGAACATTTAACTCTATCTTAAAATCCACTTTTCGGTGGACCCAGAAATTTTACCTCTTAGGCACACTTCTTGAGGAAAAACTAGCAACAACAAGGAGAAAAAGGAAAAAAAAAAATCAGAATGAGCAATACATGAGATATAAATGGAAGACTAACCAGAGTGGTAAATATGAAGTTGTGCAACAGGCCTGAAAAGGGTCTTGTTTAAAGCTGGTTGCTCAAAGCTACCTTTCCCCTTCTTTCCTCCTGGCATTTATCCAAAAGCAGCAAGGAGAATGAGAAGCAAAGGTGTAAACTCCATTTAAAGGGAGAGTTGGAGACAACTAAACCACCAGGCCACATGCTAGGTGAAAGGACTGCCATCACAGGGAATGGGAGAAGGGTGTTTGGGATGCTGCAGAGAGAAGGTGCCTTGGCCACAGTTCTCAGAAAAAGCCAGCAAAAGCACCTTTCCAAAGAAGACAGGCACCCTTAACAGTCAGTCTTAGGAAACAGCTGTGCAGCAGGTCTAGAGAGTGGCCAGCCCCGATATGAGAAAGCAGGTCTTCATGAAGGATGGTTTCAACAGCAAAAAAAGAACAATTACATTGCTTGATGTTGTTGACCTAGTAGAAAAATGTTCTGTTTTGGAAGTTGTGGGGTGAATTTAGCAATTAAGTACCCCCTCAAAAAAAAATTGAGTTGATTATTATCTACAGATAAAACAGAAATTAAGAAAGGAAACATAATCTCAGGGCACTGCAAGGCTCAGCTGTGGATAATATTTGTGTAGGCATATCATGTCAACAGCAAATATCGGTCTAAGAACTGTAAGCTAACTCCATGGGGAGGTGCAGTGGACAGGAAACAGGCATGGGATGGTGGCGAAAGAAATCTAGATCCTCATCTACCATCAGAGGAAGCCAGTAGACAGCATCTAAAATGGATAAAGTAAAATGTAACAGCAACTACTTGTTATTCAGAAACATGGAGATAAGTAAATGCAGGAAAACAGCAGTTGACAGAAGAGGCTTTTGGAAGGCAAGCATGTGGAATGGGGGACGTGGAACAGGGAATCATGTTTTGTTATAAATATTTTAGTTAATTTGATGTTTGAAACTGTGTGAACTGTTAAAATAAAAATGAAGCCCTAACTGATTTGGCTCAGTGGATAGAGCATCAGCCTGGGGACTCAAGGGTCCTGAGTTTGATTCCGGTCAAGGGCATGTACCTTGGTTGCAGGCACATTCCCAGTAGGGGGTATGCAGGAGGCAGCTGATTAATGTTTCTCTCTCATCAATGTTTCTAAGTCTCTCCCCTTCTCCCTTCCTTTCTGTAAAAAATCAGTAAACTATATTAAAAAAAAAAACTGATTAATTTCTCCTAGCACCTTTGCTTACAGCTCTCATGGCTGTCTCTCTATGCTGTGGTACCTTTTCCTGGCTGCCCTGAAGCAATGATAAGACCTATTTTTCTATATGTGTATGTTTCTTAAAGTGTGATGCTATTTCAAAGAACTATGTCCTATTTGGGATAGTGAAGAAAGGGGTCACAGACAAGAAAATTATAATTATAATTATTAAGTGTTTGAAGGAATCACTTACATGCAAGTTAAACACCTTCCTGAACATCAACCTTAATTTATCATGCAGGTAAATTCCTTTAAGTTTCACCCACTCGAATCTCCTGGACAGAAGTCCAGCTCGAAGTCTGTTGATGGTCTCCCGTCTCCTCAGGACCTGCTCTGGGGGACTTCATGGAGCCCAGGCTCCTCCTGGCTTTAGCCCATGTTCAGTCCTCTCTAACACACTCATCTTCTCTTGGAGAGACAAGGTCATACCATCCCTGAGAGCAGTGGCCTGTTCACCACCCACAGCGAGCAGATGGGGCTCCGGACGTGAAAGCCCACGGTCCCTAGCAGTTCTGAGCAGAGTTGGTCGGGGGCTAACTGGAAGCCCTCCCAGTCCCCCAAATCACCTTCTTTTGTACAAAAGGCTTCGTCTTCCTATGCTCTTCTCATTACTTTGTTCTTTAATAGTGCAAAGGCCCATGGGAGGGGTGACACCAGGTAACACAAAGGCGTGGGCTATTGCTTTTTTAAAAATTTATTTTTATTGATTTTAGAGAGGGAGAGAGAGAGATAGAAACATCAGTGATAGGAGGGAATCATTGACCAGCTGTCTCCTGCATGCCCCACAATGGGGATTGAGCCCGCCTCCTGGGCATGTGCCCTGACCAGGAATCAAACTGTGACCTCCTGGTTCATAAGTTAACACTCAACCACTGAGCCACTCTGGCTGGTCATGGGCTATTGCTTTCAGAAGGAAGTTGCAGTTTATGACATCGGGGAAGGAAGAGAGAGAGGAGGGGGAAGTAGAGGCCTCAAGAAAATTTCTCCTCCCTCACAATTATGGGGAAGGCTGAATGATTAAAGATGTGAATCAGATTTGTTCTTGTGGCTTTAAAAATAAACCCCAAAGGGCCAGCATGACCTGACAGCCTGTTCTTACCCACAGAGGCCTGTGGTCTCAATTTTTTAAAAAAGACAGCACATTTCATCCCAAAACATGATGTCATTCTGAAAGGGTGAGTCCCTCATTCTTGCTCTGCCATGGCAAGAGAAGGACCCATGACACTGGGCTCCTGATTCTGTGTCACTGTGGGCCTGGTTGGGTCATAGTGGCAACTGGTAGGGAACAGGCCATTGGTGCAGGCCAGGGAGGCCCGAATGATAGGACGAAGGTGAGCATTATGGGAACATTGTATTGCCACCTGCTTTTCCCAACCTCCCAGGATAGCTGGGAGCCTGAGACAGTGGGGACGCTGAGGTATGGAAAACACACCTGTGCTCTTAGATGCAGATGAGTGTTCCTATCCTCCAATAACTGCCTTCAAGTCTGAACTCATGAGTTGAGGATGAAAACTCACGAAGTGTGATGGAGGGATTTCAGGAGCACCTGCCTTCCACACTGCCCTTCACTGAACTTGAAACTCTATCTCTCATTTATCACGTATTCCATGTATTTCGCTCTCAAAGGAAGGGGAGGCCTGGGACCAGCAAGAGCCATGGTGCAGCCAGGACCCAAGGGCTGGCCCCCTGGACTAGATATAGGGAAACCATCATGTTCTTCCATCATAACAAACTTCAAGGCAGCGATAAGACAAAAATGCTGGGTAATGACATGTCTGAACTTCCTTTCATCTAAGCATCTGGAATCTACCAAAAGCATTAATTACGCCCTTCTGGTGGAGAAGGACCCAGGTGGCTGTCCCCATGGCAGGACATCTTAGCTCACTGGGAAAGAGCCTGGGCTCACTGGAGCCAGAAGATGGCCTCTGTCCTGTCAAGGTAGTGGTTTTTAGGCAGATTCCTTCACCGGAATCTTGGTTTCATGAGAAAAATAATGATAAATAATAATTAATAATAATAATAATAATAATAATAATAATAATAATAATAAATAGTCATTTTTATGAAGCACTTGCTGGTACCAGGTATTATGCAAGAGCTGCCTTATCCAAGAGGCAGGTCCTGCAATGAAGCCCATTGTGCTGATGAGAAAGCCGGGGCCTGGGGAGAAAGATTGACTTTGCTAGGAAGCTGAGATGCTGCTGCTATGTGAAAGCCAGGGCTGACAGGCTGAGGAGAAAACCTAATGAGGCACAGTGTGGAGAAGTGTCTGGAAAAGTTCCACACCGCACGGTGGTGAAGGGGGGTTTCAGGCCCGGCCTTCGGCCTCGGGCTGCCCTCCTGCCTTCCATCCCAGACCACAGGCTGTTGTATCTGAGGGTCCAGCTTCCCTGCTGCTGGTGCTGGTACAAGATTGAGTCAGATGTCCAGTGGCTTATGTGGGAGGAACAGCCAAGAACGTCCTAGATTAAAACGTGTTGTTCCTTTCAAAACCCTCCGTATGGCTTCTGAACCCATTGTAGCCTTAATCAGTTGTGGAAAAGCAAGCGTCAAAGTGGGAAGATAATTGAAAAGTATTAGTATGCTGTGTGTAGCTTCCTCCCCCTTCCCAGGGCTTGAGACACATTATCTGAAAGTGGAAAAAATTGGGGGTGGGATGCGAAATGACTTTTCTGCTTTTGTCATTGAAAAGATGGTTGATTGTGTCATTAACGATCTTTAAGTTAGTGACATCCAGATTCCACAGCACCTGGGCATTAGTTCTCAGCTGAACGCCTGCGTAGCTTAGTGGATGAATATTGACCTATGAACCAGGAGGTCGAGGTTCAATTCCTGGTGAGGGCACAATTCTACATTTTGGGCTCGATCCCAGTGGAGGGCATGCAGGAGAAAGCCAATTGATAATCCTCTCTCATTATTGATGTTTCTCCCTCTGCCTTCCTCTCTGAAATCAATAATAATAATAATAATAAAAAACATGTTTTATTCAAAAGTCATTTGTGATTGCTATTAGGGTCTTGAATTGCAAACTTGAATAGATGAAGTCAAACATTCTTCATGGAATTTAAAAATATTTTTAAAAACATTGTTGACACTGTTGTTCTTAATTTAGGGGTTCACTTGGTGATAAAATGACAACAGTGGATACTTACAGAGAGCACTTACTACATGTCCTGCTGAGTCCTAGGAGATTTCAACAAACCACTCATTTAATATTCACAACAGCCTATGAGGTGGCACCATTATTATCTCCAGTTGACAAGTGAGGACATTAATAACCACACAGATAATAAATGAAAGAGCTGGGACTTGGACCCAAGCAGTCTGGCTCCAGAGCCACATCTCTGCCGGCTAATCACCTGATATGTTCAACACAGACCAACATTTAGGGGCATTAAATACAGGTGTGTTCTTTACCTGGGAGCATATATGCAAGGTTTTGTGTATATGTGCATTGTTCTGGAGAGAGTCTTTACCCTTGGCACCTTCTGGATCTCCCATCACTGAGTAGCCATGTGACCTTGGGCAAGCTACACAGGCTGGGCATGACTTACTTTTGAATAAATCTTGCTTCATGTCCTAAATTCTCACTAACTACATAGACTATTCACTAGGCAGCAGTTGCTTTTGCAGAAAGTTGGACAAAAATGTTAAAAATAGCACAGGCATCTGAGTCTCAGGTGAGTTGGGTAAGACCTGTCACCCAGGTTGGGGGAAGCAGCCTCAGTGCTTGAGAGATGGTACCTCCCTTCGTTTCACCAGGAAGTGGCCACCTAACAGTGCAATCTGTGGGGAATAAGCTGACCTCTTCAGCCAGATCACTCCTGGGTGATCTGATAGTCAGTTTTCTGGCCCTACAACGGGGGGCGGGGAGCAGGATGGATGGTGAACTAACCAACAGGCCAGTTTCTTGTCTAAATTATGTTTCAGTGACCAAGAGTGAGGGGGATAGACTAGATATGGCTCACCATTAAGATATTAACATCGTGAGTGGGTTCCATGTCCCACTCCATTCAGTATCACTGAAAGGCTCCTCCGGTGTTTAGATCTCAGAGAAGACAAGAGGAGGTTTTGGTTTCTTTCTGCCCCCATTAACTTGGCAAACCAACCAGCCATCCAGGACCAGATCGTGTTGAGTGTTTGTCTCTCCTGGTTAAAACAAAACATGTCCCACCCAAAGCCATCGTGAGTGTTTATTTCTTAGTTATTGTACTCAGGAACTTCACAGAAGGGAGCCACTGCTTTCCAGCTCCTCCTTTGGACTTAGGATAGCAATACAGCCCTGGGCCCTGCACCACAGAGGGTCCTGCTCTGACCCTTTCTCTGGCCACATCCTCCACGGGGATGGAGTTAGCAGGGCCAAGGGGATATAAGTGTTAAGGCATTTGAGTAGGTTCCTGGTCTCGGAGGAGTAAGGGGCTCACTGCTCATCCTTGATCGCATTGCTAGTGAAAAAAAGAGAGGAAGGTGCATGACAGCACTGCTGGGGCCATAAAATAGAACCAGGGCTGCTTGGGACTGTTTCTGCAAAGTGGAAGCAGAGAAGGGAAATGTCGCCTCCTGGTGGAAATCCTTGGTAGTGGCAGTAGGGTTTCTGCAGCGTGAATCCTGGCACCTTGCTCTTGAGGCCAGGATAGGTGCCCACCACATTTCCCCAGTGTCCCTGCCCCCTGCACCGCAGCCCACCCACCGCTGCCAGCTGGCTCTGAGTGTCCAAGTGGGAGCTGGTCTCCTCTACGCTACACACTGGGAAGAAATTCCTCAGCGTTTCTGGCAGGCAGAGGGCACCCTGCTCCCATGTTTGCATCGCCACCTTCCGCAGCAGTGAGCTTTACAAAGGGCGTCAGCACTCTGCCTGGTCGTTGGCCTGGTCAGTGAACACAGCTGTGAGATTGCAGAGCTGAGAAGTGCTGTTTACAGGCAGTTTTCTCCACGACTTCAGGAGAGAAAAGACATGGCTTTGGGGCAGGGGAGGGCCTGAGCTCCTGGCCGTTAGGCCCACAGGAGCCAGGGAGCTTCAGGGTCCCTGGGTGCAGGGTCTCTGGGTGCAGGGTCTCTGGGTGTAGAGAACAGGTCACCTGGAAGCAGTGGGCTGGAGTGATGTTGGGACTAAGCCTGTGGAACAGTGAGTGGGAAGGGTGGAAAGATTAAGGGGCTCGGTTATCTGGAAGATTTGGGTTTGAATTTGGGCATCACCACACACTAACCTCCTAAGAGCCTTAACTGTAAAGCGGGTGGAAATGATAGGACCACTGTAGGGTTTCAGCGGATTGAAATGAAGTGCTGTGTATAAGACACCAATGCCTGACCTATATGTGTGGACTCGCAAGAAGTCCTGGGCTCCTCATTTGTGAAGAGCTGGGAGGGGCAAAATGGGCTCTTTCTTCTTTTTTCTCTCCCCAGGATCTCCATTCTGGGCGAGAGAGAACCCCTTGAGGGCTCTCCCAGGCCCCTGGTTATGGCCTGACACCCATTTCCTTTCCAACTCCTGCCCCCCAGTCTGCCTATACTGCTTCCCCTTGGGACCATCTGCATGTATGTTTTTGCAACTCCTCCCCTCTTCATCGCCCCCATCTAAATGCTCCTCCTCCACAGAGCTGTTTGCAAACCCACGTGCCTGACCTTCTCAGGGGTCTCGAGCATTCTGTTGCTTCTCTCCCCCCTCGGAACTCAATTCACATGTTGAGCTTTCTATGTGCGAGGAATGGTTTCAAGGATAAAGGTATGGGTTGGATGTTTCCATAAAGGGACCCCCTTTCTGGTTTCTGCTGCCCTGGAAGCTGGCAGAACTCATGGCCGACAGAGAAGGGTCACACACGGAAAGCCAAGCAAGGTAGATTTACTCGGGTCATATCTGTGGGTGAGATAACAGCACGTACATACAGAAGTCCGCGGGCAGAGGCACCGCCCGGCACCACAAACACCAGAGCAGAGTTGGGGATGGGGGGGCGGAAGTGGCTTTGGGGCATTCTCTTGAAAATCCAAGGGCAGCTTTGGTGCTCAGAGATTCAAACAAAGGACGATACAAAACCAACCCATAAATATATATATATTATATATGTGTTATATATATATATATAAAATTGCAAAATAAAAGCCCAAGAAACTCATCATCAATCTGCACATCAGTGGCTCAAAAAGTGTTAGCGCAGAGAAAGGCAAACCCATCCGCGGAGCTGCTGCGTGGCCGGGGCTGGCATTTCAGTAGCAGGAAGGGCGTTTTCATGGAACCCTATTGGAAACGTCACAATACGAGGACGAGCTAAACACACACAATGTATGCACGCGGGAGACGATTGTCAGACACAGACATTTCACCAAAACCATCCACAGCTTTAGAGAACCCCAAACCACCCACAGCTTCAGAGAACCCCAACCACCCACAGCTCTAGAGAAAACAAAACCATCCACAGCTGTAGAGAACACTGCACTCTCTATCCATACCCTACGCGCCGGCCAGGCCAGCCCAGGCCCTCCCTGTCCCTGCTGCCGGGGGAGGGTGACCATTATGCCCACAGTACTGGGCAGCTGAAGCACAGATCCGGGGAATTTGAAGGTGGAGCCAATCACCGACATCAAACAATCGCTCACAAAGCAGGCCCAAGAGGCATGAGGTGGAGTTGAAATGGGGGGGGGGTCCCCCAAAATATATTTCCCTTTTTGTAAGGGCTTTGATGTATTTAAATGTGGCCCCTCCGCCGATGGCCCAACTGTAGTCCTCTGTCTGATCCACTTTGAAAGGCAAGATGTGGCCTTTGAGCTTCTACACATTATACGAAGTGATTTGCTGGAGGGGAGAAGGGGTTAGGGTTCTTTTTGTTACCCCCTCTCCTCTCTCCCCACCACCTAAACCCTCACAACATTTTCTTTACACGTGCCAGCTGGCCTCACACTGCCTCTTGGGAAACGGTAAGCCAGGAGCCAGGAGCCAGGAGGACTTTCTCACACTGAGGCTCTGGCTCTGGCTGCCCCTCAATCCCTTTCTATGTCAGTAACAGAGACCATTTTTCCATCTTTAGGCCCTAATTTCTCAAAGCCATCATCCAACTTTTGAGAGCATCAAAAGGAAAATGGCACCAATCATCATTTTGACAAAACCTGATTCCACCCACGTATGAATCAATAAGAACCATTACCTTCGTATTTTCCCCCCAACTGGGGGTTCTTTCTAACTGTTCCTAAAAAGAGAAGCCTGTTTTGATAACAATGGTGAGAGAAGCTTTCTCCACTGAAGAAGGACTCCCTACCCAAAACCCCCATGCTGACTCCTGGCTCAGGGTGGTCTCTCACTGTGAGAGGCTCAGGGGGATTGGGTATGCCTTGGTGACAGGGCTCTACATGTGGGCTCTTCTTTCTGGAGATATATATGTGGATGTAGGTTGGTTAACAGGACATTTGTAAATAAACGCTCTACAGTGTATGCTTTCTGTATTTGTAGCGTGAGTGGACCCGTGCAGATAAATAACCAAAGAGCACATTTTATTAGTGTTAGTTCAAGGCCTCTGACTTCATCTCACATTACATTATCCCTTTTGGGACAGATGGGGGACACTGGCAGTAAGATGTCCCAGTAGGTTTTGAGTTGTGCGGTGCCCTGTCCTTTCTGTGGGTGTGCAGAGCACGGCTTTATCTCCTCTCCCATTTCTTCTCAGGCTCTTTGAGTTCTGTTGTCTCAGTTTGCTTGGGCTCTATCTCCTCTACGCTCAAAGTCAGCTGCAGCTGTGCCAGCCAGCTCACGGGCTGTGCGGACCCGCGTGAAAGAAACAGGTGCTATGCGTTTTCTCACTTGTCCAATAGTCAGAAACGAAACAACTCTCGACCTGGAACTGGGACATCATGTCACACTTGTGCAGAAGATGGCAAACATGTGGGCCATGTGTCCATCTATCCCTCTGCGTATCTGCCTGGAAAACCCCACACTTCTTTTTCATCTTTAAGACTTTCCAAAGTGAATTGTGCTCCTGGGCAAATGGTTCTTTCAAGTCCATGTAATCAGAGAAGTGGCTTTCTAGCAGTACCCCCCGTCCTGTGCTGGCAAAAGTGGTAGCCATCAGCTGAGAGACTATATTGCCATATTCGGGAATGAGTGATCCAGCATTAGACACAAGAAGCAGGCCTCCAGGCCCAGGTTATATGCACGTCAGTGGTATAATGCTTTCCAATGGGGCTCATCCAACACACCAAGTCCTTCAAGAGTAACATCTGTTTGCAGAGGAACCCTGCTTCTGTTACAGGAGGGTCGAGGAAGGTTACTCTATCTGTGTATAGCCTGGCTGAAGTAGGACAGGTCCTTGGGCCACCTACAGGCCAAGGGGCTCCTCTGGAGCCCAGATCTGGGCTGTGGTTATATCTTGGCTGCACTTTTTGTAGTTTGAGGAAAGGCCACCGGGTGTGAATGGTTTTCCCACAGCACTGCTGGGTGCCAGCCACCGTGCACGGAATGTGGCTGGGACTACACTTGTCACTCTGTATCACCCCTCCCTCTGCTCTCCTCCCCCTCCTGCCCATCTTTCCATGGAAACAGCCTCAAAATCTCTCCACTTCCCAGCTTAGCAGGCCACAGCACAGCAGACTGGTTCCCTTGTCTCATTCCTTTTCTGCAGCATATCCAGCTCGAAATGAACTATTATCTACTGACTCTGAGGTCTCTGTACATACATTTTCTCCAAACAGATTCTGGTCCAAGTTTTCAGCCAGCTTTTAACCAGAGCCAAAGACAACGTCCCCACCTGTTACCCTAAACGCCTTTGGTTCTGTTTGAACTGAACATCTGCTTCAACAGCATCCAGTGCACAGCCTCAGGCCTGGAGCTAAGCACACCACATCCAATACAGACAAGGGAAGAGCAACTCTACACTAGCCAAAATAGAACTGGAAACTGAGCTAATTATTTGAATACTAGAGGCCTGGTGCACAAAATTGTGCACTGGTACGGTCCCTAGGCCTGGCCGGTGATCAGGGCCAATCTGTGGGTGACTAGAGGGGCAATTGCCTCCCCCCCCCCCCGCCCACTGGCACCTGCCTTGGCCGGCCTGGCACCACTTGCTCACCAGCCCTGCCCCCCTTGCTGCCGCTGCTGGTTGCTTCCTTCTGTGGGAAGTGACCAGTGGAGTGATTGGGGGGGGGGGGGGTGGCCATGTCAGCCTGCTCGCCAGCCGACCCCACCTTCCGATTGCCCTGCTGCTGCCTGCTGCCATGCAGAGAGACCAGTGGGACTATAGATAAGGCACCCCTCTGGCACCCACCTTGGCTGGCCTGAGACCTGCGGGTTGGGGGTAGCTCCTGCATTGAGCACCTGCACCCTAGTTGTCAGTGTGCATCATAGCAACCAATCATTCCACCAATTGTACTCCATTCAGTCGATTTGCATATTAGGCTTTTATTATATAGGATTTCCCTCTTTTTGTCGAAAATCTTTCTTAAGACGCCTTATCCAAATCACTTGATGGAAATGAATTCTGTGCTGGAAGCTCACTTTTTGCTCAAAGGGAAAATGTGTGAGGCAGGTCACCTAACATGGTTTAGTAGTGACGTTCAGAAAGGCCCCTTTATAAGAAGATTGTCTGTGCCTCCAGCCAACTCCTCTTTAAGTCTATTCTCCACTCAGCCACCAAAGGTTTCCTAAAATCCTGGGCTGATTATGACTCTACCCTGATTAGAAGTCCTGAGTGGTTCCAAACCGTTTATATGATAGAGTCTAGTTCCTCCATACTTCCTACAATTTATGATTCAGTCCTGTCCACCTGTGAAACAAACACCCCATCCCTGCCTCCCACCTTACACCTTGTGCTCAATGCTGCATCATGGAGTTTTATGCTTCTGGGCTTTTACACATCCCATTCCCTCATCCTGGAATGGCCTGCCTACCCTTTTGTCCCCTAGGAAATTCCTCTTAGTTTTAAAAATCTAACTCAACTATCATTCCTCTCAGGAAGGTTTCTCTGGCCCAGAGGACAATAAATCATTGCTTCCTAATGCCACCTCTGCACCCTTGCCTGTTTGTAACTTGTCTATGTGCCTCCTTTACTTATGAGGAGCCCTCAGGCCTGGCCCATAATCCAAGCTCATATGTATGTGTGTGTGTTTTTTTAATGCACAAGGAATGGGCAAATGCGTAAATATGAGGTGGACCCATGGCATAAAGTCCAAGGACAATGCCCAAATTCCAACAAGCTCTGGCATAGTCATCTGAATGAGGCCTCCCTGTTGTCAAGGGAATAAAGAGAATCTGTTGAATGCGGAGTCAATCAACATATCTCTGAGCTACAGCCACTCAAACATAAAAAGCATCAATGGTTGTGTCCACGCCACCCTTTTCTTAACATTGCTTTCCACTTATTATTCTAGTCACCATGATTGTTTTCTTTCAAGTCAGCATAGTGCCTGACATTTAGTGGGTGCTTAACAAACATTGGGAAGGGACCAATGAATGAATGTGAAGTCTACTTTTATAAAGAAGGCATCAAAGGATTGGCTTTTAAAGGCATTTCCTATATCACAGACTTTTCTGAGGCATCAGTGCCCCTGATCATTGGGTTGTCCATCACAAGACCCAATCAGAAAGTAGAATGAGGGAGGGGGACATAGGGGTCTCAGGGGAAGAGAACGGGGGTAGCAGTTGGGAATCTGCATTGGAGAGACACAGCATTGGGTTTTCCTTAGTCATGTCAGTTTTCTTTTTTCTCAAGAAATAGCCCTACTATGAACGGTATTTCCTGCCCCAACCAGAAATCCCCTGTATCTCCTTTGTCAGAGGTCCACACTGGCCTGGCCACAACCAGGAACTTAATATGCACAGGTGAGGGTGAACACAGGTTATTTCCTGCCTTCGTTTCCAATACTAACATTATACAGTGGAGACCAGTCACAAAAATGGGGCCTGGACTAAAACCACCACCCCTGGGGATTAGAGATTTTATCATCATGGCTGTTAAGAGCAAAGGCTCTGGACTCAGGCTGACTTGGATTTAAGTCCAGACTCTGAATCTTTCTAGCCAAGACACCTGGAACATGTCATTTTTCTTTTTTCTTTTGGGGGGCTCCATTTCCTTTCCCATAAAATGGGACTAATCTTACCCATATTACATGAGGGTTAAAGGATGTAATGTATATAAAGCCTGCACAGTGTCTCTATATACAGTAAGTGCTCAAACATGGAAAACTATGATTAAGAACTTTCAAAAATACTTTTACAATAATCAGGACAAAGAGGGAAAATATCCTTTGAAGACACTGTGCTTTAAAGAGAATGGATTGTCTATTTTTTAAGGAGCCAACAGTGCTCACTAATCAATACCCCATGGAAGAATATGAAAAGACAGTGTTAGCATTTAAAACAAAAGCTGTGGCCATTACCAGGCTCCAGGGTGGACATAGTGACAGGGCCAAGGACACCTAAGCCTCTCTGATTAATCCTGAAAGGCTCATCACCAGAGTGACTGAGCTGAAATCCAAATGACCCAAGGCCAAGGTGCCTAGGGTAAGAGGCCGGTTCTAGTCCATGAACCAGCGCTTCTAGGTTTGAGGGAAAGTCAGGGGACACCCCACTGCTGGGCAGAGTGAGGTGGGTAGAGCTCCATGTGTCATGCAAAGCTAGAAAGGGATAGCATTTTTTATCATCCTCATATAACCCAAAGCCAACAGAGGACCTACAGTTACCAAAATGTCTGCCCTGAGCATGAGACAACTGTTTTCTAACCCAAATTTGGTTTTTCTTTGGAAGCTCCTGAGATACACAATTTGAATGGGTCGAACTCCTGGCATCTTACATTGATTAACTTATCTCCCATTCCATGGATAGCTTGGCTTGCCCTGTGTCTGCCAACTTTTACAACACTTCCATCCATAATTCAGGAGGTTCCATGAAGAAAGCTCAAGGTTAGTGGCCGGGGAAGCACAAGCTAAGCCATCAGTCCTTGGGAACAAAGATTAACTTCTGGTGGAGGGGACAGGTCAGTTGGTCTGGTTACTGTGAGCAGCAAGGGAGGGGCCCTATGAGAAAGAGAAGAGAGACCACGCTTCTCTTTTTCATAGGGTTGCTCCGTGAGTAGGAGATTGGGTTCCCATGAGGAAAAGGACCTTGTTCAGGGGAAGCCTTGACCTGATTTTTAGTCTGAGCCAGTGAGGGCTTGTGGCCCACTCTTGCCCTCTTGCCCGAGGTTCAGCTCAGTGGGCAGCACCCTCACAAAGGCGGCCCACAACTAGGCAGTGTTGGGTAGTGGAAAGAGCACTGGACTGGGAGCCAGGAGACCTGAATTCTAGTGCAGGCTCTGCCACTAACTAGCTGTGTGACCTTGGGAAAGTCACCTGATTTCTCTGGGGCAATTGTAAATGAGGGGTTGGTCGGGCGATCTCTATGTTCCCCATCAGAGTGTGGTCCAGGGTCCTACTCTATCCCTCCTTGGCCCTGCGCTTCCAGGGGTGGAGATGGGAGAAGGGGAGGTGGGAGAGAGGATGCAGATGGGAGCCCCAGGGTGCTATGAATCAGGACTCCACTTTCTCCTTCTTTTTGCTCTTTTTCAGGAAGGATGGGGTTCGGAATTTCTTTTTCTTCTTTGAGGGAGATTTGGAAGGTGAGCCCTCTGGGGACATGGGACCGCTGGTGACCGACTCAGTTTTGTCCTTAGAGGTGTCAACTTCCGTGTCAGCATTGGTGGTCATCTGGCTCAAGCCTTTGCTGAGAATTTCCTCTGCGGTCTGCTCGTCCTCCCTCCCGTTGACCACCACCCCTTCTGGCTGCGTTGTTTCAGGCTCTGTGGTGGTTTTGCTTGTTTCTGTCTCCTTAGCACCTTCTGGAAAAAGATCAAAAGACATGACCCATAAGATGTTATCCAGGTGAGAGCTTCCACCGAGGCTTTCCAGAACCTCTTCTAGGCAATTCTACAAAGTAAGTCCAGAGCCCTGAAAGAGCAGGGTGATGTTGTAGGAGAAGATGGTAGGCAGGGCTCTCATCCAAGCCTGCACCCTTTCCACACGGCCTGCCATGGGAACAAGCCCTTGTCAGGTCAGTGACTCTGGGCTCTTGTTGACAAATGCAAACAGGGAAGGTGTCCAAATATGGTCCAGCTAGGGGCCTTTCTAGGCACAGACAGAGGAAACAGACACAGGCAAGGAGAGAGGCTACAGGAGCAGGGAGAGCGAAGTCCTGTACAACTCAGTGGAGGCATCTAAGAATTGTAACTGGTGCAGTTTCACCAGTAAATATATGGAAATTACATTTTTTCATACCCATTTTATTTCCTACACAAGGGAGGAACTTTTAGTAGCTAAGGGACTGGGGACCTGTAGACAGAAGGAGGATGGAATTCCTGAGTGACATGAACCCTGTGTTTCTAAGATAAGGATTAACCAATGGCCCAGTCTAGCAGCCATTGCCCCACTCTGCACCCCAGTTCTTTAACCCGCCTGGAGGGAGCCTGTTAGGATTGGCACCATCTTCTAGGCCAGAACTGCTCAGACCTCATAAACAAAACTCTCCTGCGACCCTTTCTCCTCCCTCCCACTCTCATTCTACCCTGCTTCCATTGAGGCTCTGAAATGCCTTGATGGAGAGGCATGAGGGAAAATTACAAGACCATGGCAGGAGGGAAGTAGAGAATATAGGAGTCAAGAGCATTGGGGAACTTGGTAGTTATATGATGACTGAAAGTGGGTTGGACAGTAGCAATGGGAGCTGATGGCCAAGGTCTTTGCTACTAAAAGAGAGGCAGTTCTCAGAAGTTACCTGGCAGCAAACCAGCAGACACAACCTTCTCCCTGTCCACTCTCCTCACTTCACCTGCTACTCAGCCTTATTAATCTCTGGCCCCTTGACCCCACTCTGTCACCCTGGCCTTGTTTCCCTCTGTCTATGAGGACCTTCTCTCTCTTGTGCCCCCAACCTTCACCCCATACAATGAATCAACTTGAGTGTTAGCTCTTCCTTCAAGTCTTTCCTGACCCCTCCCTATTTCCAAGTAGAATTGATCACTTTCTCTTTTCTTCCCTCACTATATAAACTTCCACCATAGACACTGTAAAACAACCACACTTCCTTTTTTATGTCTATATCCCCCTCACAAGTGAAATAAATTAGGGCAAGGTGGTGTCTAAATTATCTATGTAACTAGCTCATAGAAGGTACTCAAAAAATGTGGAACCCATGCATGGTCAAATGCATGAGCTAACAAATGAATGTGTGAAAGATTTTATTCTAACCAAGCCAGCACTGTACCTCATCTTCTTTCTTCTCTGTTCCAGCCTGAGACTTCTAAGCTGATTTGGACCAAGCCATGTGCACAAACAGCAGCCCTGAGTGCTGGTCTTTGTCTCCTGTACCTAGTCCCCTGCCCCCACTCCTCCTCCTGGGCTCATGTCCTCCCATGGTTCTGCAACTTCAATCCAATTTCTGGCTATAGTCCACTTTTTTTTGATGATCCATTAGGACATGTTTCTCAAGCCTGACCCTCTCAGATGACTTTGATACTTGCCTTCCAGCTCCATGAACATAACTATGAATAAGAGGGACTCCCACTTTCTGTCCACATGTGCTTTCCTTCCCTGGTGGATGCGTATCCTCACCCTAACAGTGCCCTTCATCGATGCCCTTCACCCATACCCACCTTACTGTCCACCTCATCTATAACCTCAGCCCCTGGTCTGTGTCTTGCATTAGGAGAGTGGCACTCAAACTTCTCACTCTCCAGAAAATGAGGCCATGCCAAGTGCACCCATCAGGATCTCAGGGGCCCCACATTATCAATTGTTTAGGGGAGGAACAGTAAATGAAAGAGGGCTAGTGGAGGCACAGTGGGCCTTGGAGGAGCCAGGCTCCAAAGTGAGGTCCACAGTCCCTTAGCTACAAGGGACAGAGACCATTGGAGAGTTTGGTTGGCCAAGAGAAGGTGCAACAGGTCAGGGCTCCAGAAATAAGCACTTACTGGGCTCCTGGAAAGTATCAAGGACCAGATCTGAGAGCCTAGACTCCTCTGTTAACATCTCCAAAGAGTTAAGGCTGGAACTACACAGAGCTCTCAATTGGTCTTCAGGGAATTGAGGACCAGGCTGAGAAGAGCCCCAAAACGGAGGGGCAGATAAGAGCTTGTCTTCTAAGATCCCCTAACAACAATCACTGGCTTTCTCTCTTGGGTGAGATACTTAGAGTTCGGGGAGTAGGAGACAGATGTGAGGGTGGGTGGAGTGCAGCAGAGGCTGAAAACTGGAGGCTTGGTCCAAGGATGGTGTCCCCAGGAAGCAGAGATGGGGAAGAGAGATCCAGAGAGTGGGTAATTTGGAATAAGACTCAATTTGGAAGCCTAGGTCCACATCCAGACCCCTGTGAATGCGGAGACAAAGGGCTGAAAGGCTTGGAGAGGATGGAGGAGGGAAAGAAGTGCTTCTATAGGAGGTCCTGAGCGTGTTTGGACATTCCATCTCTCACACCTGATTTCTAACCATCCCTCAGCTTCCAACCACTCATTGTCTCTTGATCTTCTAATATCTCTCCCAGGATGTTCACTTCCCCAGCTTTCTAACCACAACCCCTGGATACACCACTCTACTCCTATCCTCCAGTCAAGTATACATTGTCCCAAGGTCAAGCTCAGGACCCTCTTAACATTTGACAATGATCTTGCCCTTCTCTAAACCTACTGACAATATATTCATTCTACACTTGCATGCCATTTATCTTTTTTTAAGAGCCCACACTTGAGTGTGGTCCCTTTCCACACTACTACTGGGCTGGTCCTGTGGCTTGTAGTAACCAACAGAATGTAGAGAAAGTGCCATTGAGCCAGCCTCTCGCGGAAGACTTGAAAAAGCCTAGCAGCATCTGCTTTTATAAGTTGGGGAGGCCAGAGCCAAAATGTATAAATTTTGACTACCCTGATGGAAACACATATAGCCTACAAGCACATAGAAAGAGACAAAGACAGAAGGTATGCATGCCCTGAGAGATGCTGAAGATAGAAGTCAAGCCCAGGTGCTCTATGTATCCCTAAGAGTCCCTAGAGTCATGCAGACTCTGGCCCATAACCCCAAAAGAGGCCATGACTCCTTAGAGGTGCCATGCATCCAGAACAGGAACATAGATGTACTTCTGAGGGCCAAAAGCGCCCTATCTGCTACATGGAATGGCCAGGAGCTGACACCACTGCCCATTCACTGTGGGGGCTGTTTTTTTTTTTTTTTTTTTTTTTTTTTTTTTTTTTTTTTTTTTTTTTTTCTGTGTGGCATGCTCTGTATAAGTATAGGTGTGTGTTTTTGCATATGTGTCCTATGTATGTATATCCTTCAGGGAAGTCTTGTTTATGCAGAGGACATATGAAATTGGTCATGAATTTTATAGCCCAGAAACCTCCCAAAGGCAGGGTTGTGAGTTGCAAAAAAAAAAAAAAGGGGGGAGGGTGAGGTGGGGGGGGGGTGGGAATAGATTTATTTTGAAGAAGTCCTCCCTCCCCCATTGCAAGTGTGGGGTGAGTTAGTAAGCAGCCTCTCTATACTTACTACAGAGACAAGTATTCAGAATCGGAGGAAACTCCTTTGATGAAGGCACACATGGGGAGAGAAAGGAAGACATGGTGGAGACAGGTTGACAACACCACGATGGAGACACAACGAACACAAACAGTTGGGGGACATCCACTTGGGACTCTGGCCTCAAGCAGATGGGTTTCCTCTGGCAACCCTGGGCCTACGCTTGGGCAGCAATCTGCCTATAGAGGGTGCTAAGGGGTTGGGGCATTCTAGCAGCTTCCATAATGTGGACATTCTACCCGGGAGGGAGCAGATTCCAGCTGGCCACCAAGCTGCTACTCCCTGCATGGAGGTCCAGCCCTCTGTGGTGAGGACTCTGGGGGTTCAGGGAAGAGTGTGCATGCCCAGGTGTGATTCCAGGAGCTCATTAAAGACATTTTGATAGCCTAGGTGGTATGGACTGTAATACTATTATTATCTGTCATATATATTATTAATCATATTTAGTTAACCACAATTAAATGTTACATGTAAATCATGTCTTCAACTTCCCTTATATATGAGAACCTTAGAAAAGGGAAATAGTAGTCCCATTTGACAGACAAGGAGACTGAGGCACAGAGATGATCTGACTTTCTAAAATTAGTAGTTGAATTATTATTAGTTAGCATTGGAGTTGGGCCTAGAGCTCACTTCTCTAAACTAGTAGCTAGTGAAGTGGTTCTCGACCTGGGCTACACATTAGATTCACCTGGGGGACCTTCATATCCCAGGCTTCCCTCCTTCCCACCCCCAAACTATTTAACTCAGAACCTAGATTGGGACCCAGGCAGGCATCAGGAATGTTCAAGTTCCCCATAACTCCCGTGATTCCTAAGTGCAGTCAAGATTGAAAATGACCTCATCAGCCTCACCTAGGAGCTCCTTGAAAATGCAGAGTCTCAGGGCCCACCCCAGCTTTGCTGCACCAGGATCTTTGTTTTAACAAGATCCCTAGAGGATCCCTGGGCACATGAAGGTCTGAGCCCTGGGCTGGTGCATCTAGAGAGGCCCATTGCCAACCCAGTCTGAGTTAAAAGTGGGAAGGCTGAGTCAGGCATGAACTTGATTCATTATTGCTTAAACTGGAAGCTGTACAGTCACAGCTTGTGAATGGAGCAAGCTTCCGTTAGTAACCCCTATTTCAGATTCCCTAGAAATGGCAGAGGGGAAAGCTTTCCGGGTAGGGAGGCAACACCTGTTGGAAGGCAGGTGCCTGTAGTGTGCATGCCTGCCCCGCCTTCCATGCAGATCCCCTTCTCCGCCTGTGGATGCACCTCCCTCCCTCCTGCTGCTCAGCTGACTCACCGTCTAAAGACTTGGAGGGAGAGACCACGGGGCTCTTTGTCTCCGACTTTACTGGACTCTGTGCTGGAGACGCAGGTGCAGACTTTACAGGTGAGCCAGGCTCCTCTGCAGTGGTTTCCTTCTCTCCTGAAAATACAGAAACCATCTCAGGATAGGGGTCAAGCAGAGGAAAGATGGAGAGACGGAGAGATGGAGATAGAAATAGAGATAGAGATAGAGAGAATGTTTAAAAAATGGCTTTCTTCTACTTGGTCCTCATTTCTCTCGGCTGGAGTTCGCTGCTCTCCTGGCCTTTTATTTTTGCTACATCCTGGGGGAGTCAAGTCATGTTCTGCTTCCTCCATCAAAGCATACCCACCTATTGACTATGTTGCCCCTGGCATAGACAGCAAGCTGCCCGAGTTTCCACCATGATTGGGTGCCATGTAGCTCATTTTTATTTATTGAATTTACAAGTTCAGTGCAAACAATGCCTAGGGTTAGAAAGCACCATATTTTTCCACCTTCTTTTTCAGTTGGCACATTAGAACTCTGAGCAAGCCAGCGAGGTCTTTCTGGTGCCTGCTTGGCGCCTGGGAAGATGTCTGACGCTGGGTGGGGAGGGGGACCATGGAGGAAGACTGTGCCCGAGGGAATGAAAGCTTAGCTGGTGGACAAAACCAAGACTTGAGTTCTGGGTCTCAGACCCCAAGGGCCCCTGAAGCAGTGAGAAGGGACAGCTCAGTGTGGGGGGTGGGGAGCGGCAGAGCAGGCTTCCTAGCAGGAGGGAGTTTGAGATGGAGCCTGAAGTGTAGATAACTTTGGATCAGGCTGGCCTGGAAGGGAAGCCTGCCAGGAAGGGACAAGGGCATGAACAAGGGCATACAAACTAGCATGAGAATGGACATCTATCTGGGAGTCAACAAAGAGAGTTGGGCTTAACTAAATATTCGGGGGGAGGAGGGGGGAGGAGTGAGAGAAAGACAGAAAGAAGTCAGCTATTGGAGAACTCTGATTGCCTAAAAAGTTAATGCCAGATCTAAAAGAGAATTGACAATTGCAACCGTTATTATGATCTATTATAGCTAATATTTATCTGGTGGTTATAGATCTATGCCGTATCCACAGGCACTAGTCTAAGCATTCTGCAAGGATTCTCTCTCTCCACCCAGCTGAGAGGGTCGATGAAGTCCTGAAGACACTGTGTAACTGTTAGGCATTGAACAATGAGGGTCATTATTGTGATTAATAGTAATGCTAATAAGAATATTATTTGGTGATTGGGCAGGCAGATCAAGTTGAGGATATGATGAGAATGAAAGAGAAACAAGTGAGGATTAAAAATGAAACCAGAGGCTAGATTGAGCCTGGAGCCCTGCAAGGGGGAGGGTGGCAGGCAGAGAGGGAGGCCTGGGTTCCAGGGCTGCCAGTTGTTCTGCTCTCTCTCCGGGATTCCCCAAGCTCCCCCCTCCCGCCCCACCCCCCCCCCCGCCCCCAACCTGGAAGAGCCTGCAGCACTGGGCTCTTTACCTTCCAGTTCTAGTTTCTTCCTCTCCACCTCTTTCTTGTATTCCTCCAGCTCCTGGTCAGTGAGTTGGCTGAAGGGGTTGGGCACCGTCTCTTCTGACTCATCTTTGCTGTCCGCGTAGCCCTGGGCCATCAGCTGGCTGTCTGTAGACTGAAAGTTAACCACAGAGTGTGTGTTGCTCTCTGAACGCCGGGGCCGGGGCCCGGGCCACAGCTTCCTTCCAGACTCCTGTGGCTGCCAGTGGTCTGGCCAGGGGCAGCGTGGCACGCAGCTCCTTGGAAACAGCGCTGGGCCTCAGGGTAGGACTTGTTCACTCCTCCCTACAGCTACCTCACCCCCAGACCCAGATTCTTTGTCGCTGCCTAGATGAATGCAGGGGATCCACCCTCTTCCCAGGAAATAAAAGCAAAGGATGCTCCCAAGCAGAAGGAAGACACGCCTTTATTGCAATCGTTCCTGTGGACGCTTGCAAGCCATCCCTATGCAAGTACAGTCAGCGGCCCAAAGCCAGTCAGCCAAATCCAGCAAGCAAAGCTTGGCCCAACCCACTTCATGCCAGCTGTTCCCACCTTCCCGCCCTCCCCACTCCTCTCCCCCCCCCCCCCCTTGCCGCAAAGCAGCACAAGTGGCAGCACACAGCAGTGAAACACACAGTGGCTTCAGCGTTCTCGGTCCAAAGTGTTGGTCCTGGTTTGCACACAGTCATAAAGGACAGGGGGACCAAGGTCCTGAGTCTCACATCTTCAACGGCCTGTACTGAGGTCCCTGTGGGAACAGTGGCAAAAGCACTGCTTCGCCACCTCTGGGGAGCCCCTTGCTCTGGGGAGCTCACCAGCTAGGTAAGCTTGTGTAAGCTTCTGGAACCCTTTGACCCCGCTAGCTCAGGACAGGGACTGAAGTCCAGGCTTCACGCTCCTTTCTCCTAATCCAGCATCCTCACCTTGGCCTTCGTGACTGCAATGCTGGGACGCAGAGGAGCCAAAGGAAGGAAAGCCCAGGGGAGGGGAGTCCTGAGCAGCTAGCTGGCCTGCACCACGCACGTCAGGTCATCCTTCTCATGAGCTCCTTCCAACAGAGGGCGGCTCTGGCCACTCTTATGGAATCATGAGGTTCAAAAGAGAGGCCAGGCCAGGATTCCAAGAAGAGGGACTTCATGGAGAGCTCTTCATATAAATGGCAGCGTTTTTCACAATGTTGCTCATTGTCTTAAACTCTCAGCTCCCCACAGGGTCATGCAATATTTCTATCCTCGACCCTGTGGCGCATTTGGTGTTTCTCATCTTGGCTGAGTTGAGGGGGGAGGGGGAATGGAGATGCTATGATGACATAACCTTCCCGTTATGGGCTACAGCCTGATCAGAAATCATTGCCTCGCCTGTCTGCTCGGCAGGGAGGAATGGTGCCTGTGTTTCCCCCTTTCTTCCTGCTAAGGAAGACGCCGTGCCCACCGCTAGTTTGCAGTGATGATTTCCAACACGAGCCAGAATTCTGACCTTCACCCCTTTTGCTAAGCTCTAGACAAACACTGTTCTACCTCAAGCACGGAAACGACGACTTTCTACTTTCTCACTCTACATGGGTGTGTGAGCAGCTTCCTGCCCCCTGCCTTCTGTAGGAGCCCTGGTCCGTCTGTACAGGCCTCCCCTCCGGGAGCACATGAGCATCGTCCCAAAGCTACACTCTCACGATGCCCTATCCATGCAGAGGTCAGAAAAGCTCAGGGCAGGCAGGTCTGGGAGCTGCCAGCCACCTTTCTGTGACCCCCACTTTGCAAGGTACTGGTAGAGGGCAGAGCGGAGCTCCATGGGGGAAGCATGGACGTCAGCAGGCCGGGCAGGTGCTGCCCCACCCAAGGCCCACAGGGTGGGGCACACACTGTCCCTGGTCCTCACAGCATCTGTTTGGCAGCAAGCGCACCAGCACCCAAGATCCCAGGGGAGTGGGCATGAGGACTCAGAGGTCCTGCTGCCCAGCCCCGGGCACCGAAGGCTCGGAAGGCAAACGCGTCTCCCCTCCAGACAGGGGCTGCCTCTGCTGTACCGGGCTTCTGCTCTTGTCGGCGATGACGCTCGCCAGGAGCTGGGACTGGGGCCCTGCTGACTTCACATCTTGTCGGTTTTGTTCTCGAATCTGTGTGGAGAGGGAGCGGGAGAGAAGCTCAGGGTGCAGTCAGGCTGGGGGGTTTGGGAGGGGCATCCCCAGGGCATATGGTGTCCAGTGTCCAGTAGTGTTGGGTCTAAACAGGTCCTTTAATGGTCTGGGAGCCTGCCTCCCCTATTTCTAATACAGCCTGTCCACCCTGACTGGCTCCTTGTCTGTTTCAGCAGGTTAGCTACAACACCCAGCTCATTGACTTGGAGAGGGTAACTGTAGGAAGTGAAGAGGAAAAGGAGCCGTATTCAACTCTGGAGGGAGATTCTCAAATTTTAATATTCCTATGAAGCACCTAAGGGATTTGTTTAAAATGCAGAATCCTGGGGCCAGCCCAAACCTACAGGATCTGAATCTCTTGGGGGTGGAGGTGGGGTGGGGGGTGACCCAGGAATCTGTATTTTAGACAAGCACTGCTGAGAGGCCTCGTCCACACACTGAGACACAGATGTGAGATTGTATCTGACCTACTGGAGAAGGTCAGCCACAACTGCAGTCCTTAAAGTGCCGTTAGGAATGCAAGTGAACTGTAAAGCAAAGGTGGGGAAATCAATGCCAAAAGGATGACAGCATAAATAGTATAAACTTGATAAAAATTAAATTTGTGGGCAGATCTCGTAGACACATCTAATGCCTGAGGCAAGCACCTCTCCTGTGAGAGGGTCCGGCAGGGCCGCCCAAGCAAAGCACTCGGCTCAGTGCCTGGGACAGAGCCAACAAGCAGCAGTTTCTTCCCTGTGAGAGGCATGAGGGGTGCTGGTAAGTCAGGAGCATCCGCGCCACCCCCACTCATGAGGGAGAAGAGACGGAGAGACAACTAGCTGGCAGCCTACCTTGTTCCGCATGTCCAGCACTTCTTGGGGGTCGGTATGGAGAGGCACAAATTGGTTTGGGTTTTCGATCCGTATTGGCATGCCACTGCTGGATTTCTCCACCTCGTCAGCCTTCATCCACTGCACACACACAAGGCCGGGGCGGGTGAGCAAAGAATAAGGCTCACGTGCCCTCCCCGGGGGTCCGCCCCATGGGACCTGGGCCCACCGGCCTACATGGAAGGCCAGCAAGCCTATGCATACATGTTATCTCCCCTCTGTGATGACTGTCTCCCAGAGGAGGAGGGCAAAGAAGGCCCCACGTCAAGAGCCACAAAGAACACGTAAGAGTAGGGGTCAGCCCCTTGGTAACCAGCGCTGACAGACAGGTGGCCATTGGAGCTTGCGCATTAGATGACTCCATGTTAATTTGCAGGGCTTCTTTCTTTCTTTCTTTCTTTCTTTCTTTTTCTTTCTTTCTTTCTTTCTTTCTTTCTTTCTTTCTTTCTTTCTTTCTTTCTTTCTTTTTTTAATTAAAAGCTATTCTATTTGGCTGCCAGATACTTTGATGTTAATGAAAAATCAAATTAAGAGTTAAGATGTGGCCCTAACCGGTTTGGCTCAGTGGATAGAGCGTTGATCTGCGGACTCAAGGGTCCCAGGTTCGATTCCAGTCAAGGGCATGTACCTTGGTTGTGGGCACATCCCTAGCAGGGGGTGTGCAGGAGGCAGCTGATTAATGTTTCTTTCTCATCGGATGTTTCTAACTCTCTCTCCCTCTCTCTTCCTCCCTATAAAAAATCAATAAAATATATATATTTTTTTAAAAAGAGGATGTGGTGTGGTGGGGAGGACAACGTAATAGAAATGAATACCCCACCCACCTTTGCATCAGATGTGCACTTCAAATGTTGGATGCTCATCCTTGAACTTCCCAGAATTCCCTTCTTGATGTGGGAGCAAGAAGCAAAAATGAATTGCTTCTTGCTTTTGTGCTGCTGGGGGTGACCTGGTCCAGCCATACTCTGGACCCCAAAACTCAGTGCAGAGGTGCAAGAAACAGGAGATCAGAGGCTCCTGGGCACGAACAACTGCTCCCGATGGGAAACCCTAAGGGGGGCTTGTACCAACATGTGCCCAGGGGAGACCTGTTCTGTTCCCCTACTTTAAAGCTGCAAAGCCCATAGATGTAACCAGGCCCTCCCCCAGCACCCGCCTCCCCCAGCAGGCCTCCCTCTGCCCGCCTTACTGTGGTCTTTGGCCGGGGGGTGCCCATGCTCCTCTGGACCTCGTCAGCCACGTTGACCCGCAGGTAGGTGTTGGGCGTGTTGAGCCAGCGGGTCTTCTCCTTTTGCTGCTTCTGGGCGTGTTGCCGCAGGGCGGGCACCGGGGTGCCGTCCTCCTCGAACACGAAGGCTGTGACTGTGGCCGGAATCTCCACCTCACTTTTGTGTTTGGTTTTCTCTTGAACGAAGGGGTGGCGGTATGTGTAGCCTGTTCTGTAGCCCTAGAAAGGACCAAAAGAGAACCACCTCATGTGGAGAAAATGGTCTGCATGCACCTGCGTGCCTACCCACAGCCCCTCCCCCGAGGCACTTCACCCCCTTCTATCTGAAGACCAGGCTTAAACCTAAGTCTCCACAGCACAGCCTGGACCTCGCTGCTTCTCTGGTGGGTCTCGGAATTGGTCCTTTCTTGGTGCTTCAACCGCTTCCTTCCTCCACCCCAATGAGTCCTCTGATCAGGGCTGAGAAGACTCCTGGAAACTTGTGAGTATGACAGGACTCCTGACCTAAACACAGCTCCAACTCTGTGGCCACTGCAGCGGGCCCCAAGCCTGGCTGCATGTTGGAACCACGTGGGAGCTTTAAAAATGCTGGTGCTGGGCCCACCTCAGCCCTGCCCGTCTCGTTGGATGTGTTCCCATCCCGGCTACAGGATTTTTAAGTTTCCCAGCAGATTGACAATCAGCCCTCCCTTCCTCAGCTGTAAGGCTCCTTAACCATTTCCCTCTTAGAACCCCGGAATCTGACTATGGGATGTTCCTGTCTCCCAAGCAAGACCATGTCCCACGAAGGCAGAATGAGTGTCGCTCAGTGAGAACAAAAATCCGGGAACCTTGGTGGCCGACGGAGCAATTCTTAGCTCTGCCTGTCTTCTCTAACTCTATTTTGCTCTTTTTTGGATTACTAGTAAAACCGGATGTTTTCAATTACATTTAATGGCCTCTCAAATCTCTTCCTTTGTAAATAGTTTGTGTTCTTGCTTCATTTTTCTATTGAGATGTTTTTTCTTTTTCACACTGATTTGTATTAACTCTTTACAGTGCATCGACCATCACTGGTGTTGCAGATATTTACCCCGTAGTCTGTCTTGTAGCTCTGGGGGGAGTGATTTAAAAAATGCAAATTTTTAATTTTAATGTAATTATAATAGTCAGTACTTGTCATCATGACTTCAGATTTTCCTGCCATGCTTGACAAAGTCTGCTCAGTACAAGAGCATCACAAATATTAATCTGTTTTTTAATACCTGTAGGAGTTTTTTATGTTTTAATTTTTGATAAATCGGGGATTCATCTTGTTGAAAGGAAGATGGTAGCAATCCACCTAAGTTTTCTTCTCCAAGTGGCTAGCAGTCTAGGTTTTCCCTCTGCTTTCTGAGATGCCTGTTTGCCCTGTGTTAAACGCTCGTATGCTTAGGATCTACTGGGTTCTCGAAGCTGCCGCACTGACTTGCCTGGCCATTCTGCACTACTGCTTCTCTGTTTAGTTACACTTTACCATGTGGTGGGATGAGTATCCCTAATTTCTTTTTTTATAGGATTTTCCTAGACATTCTGAATTTCACTTGGAAGGGTATTTTGCTAAATTCTCACACATTCCTTGTTTTCAAAGGAATTACACTGAGTTTATTGGTTAATTTGGAAAAGTGACCTCTTTTCTTTATGGGAGCTTTCTTCTTTCTTTCTTTCTTTTTTTAAAAAAATATATTTTATTGATTTTTTACAGAGAGGCGGAGAGAGGAATAGAGAGCTAGAAACCTTGATGAGAGAGAAACATCGACCAGCTGCCTCTTGCACATCCCCTACTGGGGATGTGCCCGCAACCAATGTACATGCCCTTGACCAGAATCAAATCTGGGACCTTTCAGTCTGCAGACCGATGCTCTACCACTGAGCCAAACCGGTTTCGGCCCTATGGAAGCTTTCTAACCAAAAATAAATGATAGCTCTTCATTGGTCCTGGGGCTAAAACTGGCCTCAGAGGACCATGGCAGGAGACTCACCAAGTTGTCCAGCATCCTCATGAGGGCCTCGAACTCGTGTTCCCCCAACCGGCTCTTCTGCATGGGCCCGAAGGTGCTCCCCGCCCACTGCACGGAGCCCACCTCATGGGGGCGGTGCTTCTCCTGCTCCAGGAGGATGAGGTTCTCCACGCCCCCAGCGCTGGACAGAGCGGACACCTGAGGCAAAGAGCAGAGGGCCCTCAATCGTGTGTGTGCGCACACACACACACACACACACACACACACACACACCTCTGCGCACTTACCTAAGCTCATGTGTGTAACCGAGAGTGGGGATAAGGGAAGATCGGGATCAGAAATGGGCTGGGAGGCTGAGCTGTATTTGTTTATTTTCCTCCCAGAGGAAATTTCACCCCAAATTTGTTGGGCCTGCACCCATTCCAGGGAAAGAGCTATTAGAAGATCCTTTCTTAATGCCACTTCTTAGAGATTATAGAGGACATAGCAAGTGCTAATCCTTAAGTATAAAACAGTATGGAAAACTGAGAGTGACCTGGGTTACAGACCAACTTCATACAGTGATGATTTCTGGGGAAAGTGGGAGCATGAGGTTAAAAAGGGGCTCTATCGATGATGTAAAGTCTTGTCTGTGATATTTTATTTCACCCTACCTTAAGAGGAAAAGATCTGAAGCAAAAAGGCTGTTAATATTTGTAAATCTGAGTGGTGGATAGCAGGTATATGCTATTATATCATTCTCTGCATTTTTCTGTGCATTTGAAATATCTCCCATTTAAAAAAAAAAAAAAAGTCACTTGAGAGAAATAGGCTGGCTTCCAGGCCATGAAATATGAGTGCAGCTTGATGGACTGAATTAACAGGTCAAAGGAAGAATGTGTCATCCATGATGGGATCAGCCAGTTAAGAAAACCCAGAGGAGATGAGGGAATGCTGACCGTGCACAGCCAGGCACTGTGCAGGGGGCCTCAGCGTTCACCAGCGGCCTCAGAGTGTTTGTCCCACTGTCAAGGCTCCGTGAGAAGGGGACGATACAGGTGGTCACAGGCAGCAGACTTTGAGTATCAGGGCAAGAGGTGTGTGCATACAGCAGGCGATTTTAGGATGATCCTAAAATACATTATCGATCTAACTGATTCCCTTATTTCTAAGTTCATGCTCATCTAATAGTGCATTCTGTTTACTCCTCATATCTGCCACTCGGATATAATTGGTTCTGATTTGGCCTCCTGGGCAAGTTCAGCTACAGAAAGTAGCCGAGCCAAGAGTTTCGTGTTGTGTATCAATACACTAGCATTCTAATTAATATTTGCTATTCCGTGTAAGCCTGCTTATTACAGAGGCACAGCTCCTACTATATAAACCTTCAGAGTTTCAATTTTGGTGACGGTTGTTTTTTGTTTTTGTTTTTTTACTGAAAATTAAAGGAAACAGCTTGCTGATGAACACAGGTCTATGATCCCATAAGGGTCCAGACATGCCCTGGAGTGTTACATTCATCAGTGTGACAACTGAGATTTCTTGGCAGTCAATCAGGCCACCTTCCCAAGGAGATGCCATTAATTTTCCACGCCCCTTTTATCCAAGACATGTGTCTAGTGGAAGGCTCTATTTTTAACCCTGGGAAGATAGAGACCTTACAGGTCATTTATCCCACCCTCCCACCAACAGTAAGAGGCACTGTATGATTTCCCGAGAAGTTGGCCAGCTCCATGCTTGGGAGGCACCTATTACACAGCTGCCCAAGTGTTAGAGGGTCACAGTGAGTTGACACAGGTTACAGTGAGCTGAAATCTACTAGTCCCAGTTCTGTGCTCTGCAGCCATGTTTGCTAGTTCTCAAGTCCCTCATGCCCAGCACTCAGGCTCAGCACATGAACGAGCTCTCACAGGTGGTGCATTTCACCTGGCTGATCAATTTACCTGGTTCCTCCCGGACCCCATCTTGCTTAGGTGCCAGCTCCCTGAGAGAGGTCCTGTCAGCCTATCTTTCCCACCAGCCCTTACTGCCCCGAGAGGTGGTGCAAGGCAGTATAGTGTTTAAGAACACAGACTCAGGCCCTAGGATGCCTGGGTTTGAATCCTGGCTCTGCCACTTACTTACTGTGTAACTGTGGGCAGTGATTTGCCCTCTCTGTGCCTCTGTTTTTTCACCTATAAAATGCAAATAGAATGAATGGAGAGAACATCTCTCTCCATTCATTCTTAGGGCTGCTGTCTTTGCAAAGAGGTACTACCTATCTCATGAGGTTGACTGAAGGTAATATTTGTATAGCACTTAGAATAACACCTGGTACATATGGAATGGAATGTAAGTATTTATGACAAATAAAGTAGGAAGTTTTAACATGGAAGGCTGAGAAGCAATATCCCCTGGTTACTCATCATTCATGGGGGGAAAGAGAACTGCCCACATCCTTGCAAGAGCTGCCTCCTCCCACCTCTCGCATCCTCCATTGGTTTCCATGGCGATGGGTAGCAGATGGAGAACTGCCTGAGCTTCTCCCCACTGCCTGTAAGCAGGAGGGAGCTACCTCTCTCAGCTGGGGATGACCCAGTTTCCTGGAACCTCAAACTAACGGGGAGCAAAGAGAATACTGTCCCAATAGAACAAAATAGGCTCTGAGTCCTGAACCACTAAAATGACCACAATCACAGTTGCTTGTTTGCTAAAGTCACTGAAGGAGAAAACTAGACCCAACGATGGAAAGAGAATTTCCATGATGGCTGTTCAACCAGAAATGACCTGGCCCGATGCTGGGATCCCAACAGCATCTGCAAATTGCCAGTACCTGGGATCTTCATGCCTTACCCCCTGGGCTAACCTTGCCGGGCTCCCTTCCACACCTTCCAGCTTCATTTCTCCCCCTAGAAGGCTCTCTGCCCCACCAGAGAAAAGAAGCCACTGGAGCGTTTCCAAGGTTATCTGCCTCCATCATGCACGTAAACAAGGTCACATCAAACCAGTCTTGACTGGAAAGAAAGTGACAGCTGGCAGAGCCGAGAGAAGCAGCAAGTGAGCTGCCAACAGTGCCATCCTGCCTTTGGCTAAATTGCACAGTGCCCATTTCTGAAGGCCTGGGGCCTGGAAGAGACACCCTTCACCACGGGGGGAGGGCGTGGTTAACATGAACATCTCTCTCCATTCATTCTTAGGGCTGCTGTCTTTGCAAAGAGGTAAGAACTGTTCCTCATGGCAGCCTCTACCTTCAGAAGGAAGGTAGGGAACTCTTAATGAACTCGGGTGTGGAGTAGGGAAAGTGGCCATATCAGAGGTTCTGCTGGGTTTCTGCACCCATCAGGAGTCAGAGCTCAGGGCCAGTATTTCCAGTGAGGGGGCAGGGAGGCCATCACATCAGAAAGCACTGCTTTGGCCCTGAGTTATATTCCACCTTCTTCTGTTCTGACCACTGTTAGATTTTGATAGGGGGGGGTGGGGGGGAGAGAATGCTAATCTCATACCACCTCCTCTAACACCTCTTCATCAGTGTCTTAACAACTATCCCCTCAGCATATTTCTTTACAAATCACTGAGAAAGGAACCACTGTTCCTTTCACTAGCGATGCCTCTGGAACTCCCATGAGAAAGGAAGGCCTTCTTCCCAGGTGCTGCTCTGTCCAGACCAGCCACGAGAGGGCAGACAGGACACCAAAGGGGCCCTACAGAGAAGTGACTCATCCTGGAGCAGCAAGATTCCTCTGCTGTCAATAGAGTCCCCCAAATGCCATCAGCAACACCTCTCCTTTGTCTGAAAGGCTGTCCTCACAGGCCTCTATCGGCCCCCCACCTGCAGTTGAGGAAACAGAGGCTCACAGAGGGCGAGTCCCCAACCCAAGGGCACACAGCCCGGAGCTGGGGAGGATGGAGTTCAGTTAGCTGTGCAAAGTCCCCTACACACCCCTCACGTCTTACCACACTGAAAGGAGCTGCTGATCCAGCACCACCAATCTGATAAAGCCATAGGATGTGTGTCTGTTTTCCTACTGCTTCTTCACCGACTCCTCTAGGGGTCCTCTAACCACTGACAACCAGCCCCCCTCCACCTCATCTCTCACTGGTTAGAAGAATTCATGATGAGCTCCCTGCACATCCCTTTAGGGGTTCCCTGGTGCTTAGCCTGCCATGTCAGCATTCCACCTTGTCCTACACTCCACTGTGTTCATAGTCTTTGCAAAATAGCCCCCTCAAAAGGAAGGAGGGAGGGAGGGAGGGAACAAGGAAAGAGAGAAAAGAAGAAAAGAGAAGAGAAGGAAGGAATGGGAAGAGAAGAAAAGAGAAGGGGAGGTGAGGGGAGGAGAGGGAAGAGAGAAAAGAAAACCTACATGTGTGGTGTCTACTGGGCATAGTCAGATGTAACAGGTATATCCTAGGACGGTGGTCAATGAACTGTGGCTCGTGAGCCATGGTTTGCCGCTCTGTTGACTAATGAGTTTGCCGACCACTGACCTAGACTCTCGATTCCAGTAATTACAGGCTGTTGTTGTTCTTTGTGATTAAGCCCCTATTGGCAATATATGAGGATAGTAAAAACTTCTATCTGTCCCAATGATGAGCACAGGCAGCTCTCCATTCTGGACAATGACCCCCAAGAGTTGGGTGTTGGTTGTTAGACAATGGTGATACTTTTTTTTTTTTTTTAAAGCTATAAAATTGCTTCTAAGTGTGAAACTTTAGATGAATAAGTTGCTGCCAAAGCAAAGCAAAGGGCCAGGCATTTAGATAGCCCTTTAGGCTCACAAAACTCCCTGAATCACAGCTAAGGGCGGGGGTGAGGGGTGGCCTTTGCCCACAGGCCATTGTCAGAGCCGCTCCCCAGAGGACGTGCTCACCTGTATCTCACATGCAGCCTGCAGGTGGAAGATCTTGTAAAACGCCTCCTCCACAGTGTCACCGAGAGCAACCACGCCATGGTTTCTTAGCACCAGGATCTGTAGAGGAGCAAACTGCCAATTAAAACTTTAAGCCTTCTAGTTAAGAGGGAGAGAGTTTCATTTTATTCAGATCAATTTCCACATCAATCCCGGAGCACTCACGGCTGCAATTCCTTGTTTCTTCTCCCTACACAAACATCCAAATGTAAAATCACTGATGATTTTAACCCTAAACAATCACCCTAAGAAACATATGTTTTTTTTTAATACTGAGACTAAGTAATTTGGTCGATTTTTCTGGGCAAAATCTTTGGGGTTTTAGGTCTTGCAGAGCTTAGAAGTCTAAGAACTAGTATTTGTGTTAAAGTAAATGAAATTATTTGATGTCCAATATGAGGATCCAACCTCAAAAGCAACTTCTTGCCCTGTGAGTTAGTCAACCTGGGAGTCAAAACCCAAGGGGGTGGCTGTCTAAGAGGTAGCTCTGCAGAAACAGGTGGGGAACCTGAATCCCTGATGGCCAGTCATGTGACTTCTCTGGACATTGGCTTTCCTCTCCATAAACTCAGTGAGACCTGGGCAGCTCTAAGATCCTACAGTTCTTTTCTTTTTTTTTTCTTTTTTTTTTTTTTTAATATATTTTATTGATTTTTTTTTTTTTTTTTACAGATAGGAAGAGAGAGGGATAGAGAGTTAGAAACATCGATGAGAGAGAATCATCGATCAGCTGCCTCTTGCACACCCCCTACCAGGGATGTGCCCACAACCAAGGTACATGCTCTTGACCGGAATCGAACCCGAGATGTTCTATCCACTGAGCCAAACAGGTTTCGGCATAAGATCCTACAGTTCTATAAGTGAGGCCATAGTAATCATCTAACCTAACCCACTGACTTTGTGAGAGAGGAAGAGAAGCCTAAAAAAATGAAAAGTTTCCCAGCTAGTTTGGGGCAGAATGGGAACTAGAGCGCAGACCATCTCACTGTTGGTGCAATAGAGAAAATTCTCAGGGTAGTGCAATAGAGAGAATTTTATTTCATTTTTATGTATAATTTTTAAACATCATCCAATAAACATGTGTCACTTGTAACATCAGATTTTGACAATCTTCCCCAACATCTTCCCGGAACAGCTGAGCCAAACCTTGCAGGTGGGTCCAAGGCACTTCTGCAGGTTGATCCGATCTGCTTCCTGCTCCATTTCACCGTTGAAGTCATAATAGGCCATGTCCCCCACCAGCAGGGCATTGTGGGAGACAGGCAGGAGGCCCGACTTCATGGCTGACACCTTCAGGGAGACAACACAAGGTTAGCGCCTGTAGCTCCCCCAGCGCCTTCCCTCAGAGTGGCACAGTCAACTCTACTCTGGGGATGGGTTGGGGACCCTCTGACTCTCCACCTGGCTGGGGTCTTGCTTTCTGGCTGCTTCCTCTAACATCTTTCCATCACAATGTTCACAGCAAACACATCAACATATCGCATTCTAAAACTGCTGCAAAGAATGCACCCAAGAGAGCCATTACCACTGCCAGCCCCCTGCATTGGTTTTGTCTGAGGACTCTGGGAAGAGGCAGGGGGTGGCGGAGTTGGCAGCAGGCTGGGGTAAAGCAGGGCCCAGGGTCCCCGGGGTGGGATGGTGGAGACCCTCAGCCTTGAGGTCAGTGCAGAAACAGCCACAACTCCTCACTAACAGAGAGGCCCATTGTAAAGCCGCATTTTACTAGCAAAGAGGCAGTAAGAGTGCCAGGGGACAGGTCAAAACCCTATAGCACCCCATGCTCCACACTCTGCCTTTAACTAAAAGCAAGAGGATTGAAGAGCCTCTTGGTCTCCTTCACTCATTTTGCCCCAGGAGTGTGCCCAGGCTTGGCACACTTGGCACAAGCATATCATTCAGTCTTGGTCCAAATTCTGGAAGGCCTCTGCTCAAAATGAGTGGGTTTTGCTGAGAAAACCAAAAACCAAAAACCAAAAACCACGGGCCAGTAACAAGCCTGCTCTGCCCTAAGGTGTGAGGCCTGGGGGCTGGGCACGATGGGGTAAAGGTTGAGACAACCAGAACTGCTTGCCTGCTGTCTTTCCAAGCATACGTGGAGAAATTACCCAGAGACCCTGAGGGAACAACCTGCTCCTTGGGCAGAGAGGGGTTGGGGCGGGGCAGGGGAAGTGTCTTCATACTGCTCTCTCCCATTTCCTTGCCCCCATCCCCAGATCTCAGCCCACCTGGGCTATGAAAAGTGGGGAAGTCCAGGGTCCCACATCTTATCTTCTATTGAGATCTCTCCTCACCAGAGCCTGGAGTGGGGGGCAGGCCAATAGGACTGCCCTGAATAGAGAGACTGAAGAGGTGGCATCACCTGGTGTGTGGTGCCAGTTTGCGTAAGTGGCAGGGTTGGGGGGTGCAGTGGGACAGACACCACACATATTAACCTTCTTTTTCCAAACCACACACAGACACCACACATATTAACCTTCTTTTTCTGTAGTTAGGTGGAGAGGATTAGGAGCCCCACATTGGGTGGTCCTTGTCCTTACTTTGGTGTGTGTTCCAGAACATCTTTCCAGATTAAATGATGGTATTGTTACTATCTTGGGGGTCTTGTGTCTTAACTCATGGGGTATCTCAGAGAAGCCGGTCTCCTGGGTCTGCTGCCGGCCTCAGGGAGCGGAATGCTGGCTGGAGAGCCGACACTCACCGCGGCCGTGGCCGGCGTGTGCAGGTGGATGATGCAGCGCACGTCGGGTCTGGCTGCGTAGATGGCCGAGTGCAGACAGAAGCCCGTGGTGTCCACCGGGAAGCAGCTGCTGCCCTTCTCCACCACCTCTCCCAGGATGTTCACCTTGATCTGGGCCAGGGAAGAAGAGAGACTTATAGCCACAGGCCCCTCACTTCCCTCCCCAGAGATAAGCCAACACATGGCTACCCACTCGTGGTCATCCATCCAACACACCTGAGCAATGCTGTGCTTGGTGATGGGGGAGAGACCCAGCTCCTGGCCCCAGTGACTGCCCAGGCTATTGGGGGACATAATTCAGTATAAGAAACACTAGAGCAGAGTTTCTCAAACTTCACTGTGCACCAGAATCACCCAGAGATCCTGTCAAAATGCTGATTCTGACTCTGCAGGCCCAGGATGGGGCTGAGCACCTCCTTTAACACGCCACCGAGTGATACTAGGGCTGCTGGTCCACAGACCACACTTCGAGTAGCAAGGTGCTGGACTAGAGTCATCCAGAGAATTCTCTAAAAGCAGATGGAGGAATCTTTGATCCTGGCAGAATGGGGTAATCAGAAATGCCTTCCCAGGAGAGTAACATCTCATCCGCACCTTTTCTTTTGAAAAACTTTAAAATTTCTTATTAACATTGGTTAATAAAATCGTATAGGTTCGAATGTATAATTCTATAATACATCTGTATTTTTTCGCTTACTTTTTCTTTTGAATTTTAAAAAAATCATATACAAAGATAAAGATAATCTATAATAATAAAAGTGTAATATGCAAACCAACCGAATGGCCAAACTACAGAACGACCGTCCAGCCAACATTCCAGATGAAGCTGGGGTTGCAAAGGCCTACTCTTGCACAAATTTCATGCATCAGGCCTCTAGTAACATAATAAACAACCATTTACCAATCACCCAAAAGCTAGGTCTTAAAGGACAAGTAGAAACTAGTCATTAGCTTTATAATCTGCTTTTAATTCCAAGGGGCTAGTAGGTGTCATGGTTCAAAACCACTGGCTCACATGTGAGAGTGTGTGGGGGGAGGGGCAGGGGGGCACGAGTGCACAACTGCTGATGGCTCTGGCTGGCCTGGCACACAGTTAGGCTGTGGTGTCCCCTGCTTAACCTAAACAATCTCACGGAACTTCACCATCAGAGAAGGTCACTTTTGACTGTGGCACAGCAAGACAAAAGACTGCTCCTTATTCATGTCTAAGCACAGACAAAAACAACACTGCAGAAGCACAAAATGACTGACACCTCCCTCCTGGAGACTCTGGAGATTCTTTACCAATAGCAGCTTCAGCCTCCTTCATTCCTCCTATCACCCCCCACCCTTCCCTGCCTCACAGACTCGCCCCTGCATCTGACAGAATACTAGCTAAGGCAACACTTCCTTCTCAGAACACTCCCCAAATCACCCAACACAAACACAAATCCTGAAATGAGTCCCCTCTTAACCCCCTCTTACTGAACACGCCCTCGGGTCCCCAGGGTGCAATCTCCCTGCAGCTGGGATAGCCTGACTCATCGACAACAGGTGTGCCCTGGCATTATTAACAAGCTAGACTCCAGTTTCTAAAAATCACAACAGCCTTGGCCCTTGAAATTGTACCACCATGACATTCTGAATGCAGCACAGTGGGAAGTTCCACAAGCTTCCCACCGTCCCCATTCCAAATGGCCCAGCAGACAAGGTGGTACCAAAGGAAGGGACAGACTCGTGGGGGGAAGGGACAGGCTATTGACATCATTTGTTTAAGCAGAACCATTGGAAGGATGTTCAACAATCCCCTCTTACAAAATTCTATTTTAAGCGAGTTCTACAGAATGAACATGACTTCAGAGTGGTCTGACTGCTGGAAGTGGCAGCCACACTCCCATCTCAGGCACCTCCTTTCAGCCAGCTCCCCCATTTCCTCAGAGATGTGGCTTGCTCAGAGTTCCCTCTGATCTCATGCAATCCTTATATCTGCCTTGGATGTGTGATCTGTTGTCACTTTAAGAATCTCTATAGCAGTGTTTCCCAAACTTCTCTCATGATGAGAATCACCTGGTGGAGTTGTTAAAACACAGATTCCTGAATCCCAACTAAGAAGTGCTAAACTAGAATTTTTGGGAACATATAGGTAAAATTGCATACTTAACTAGTGCTCTAAGACAGATGTTATATACAGAGCACTAAGTTAGGTATGCAATTTTACCTATATGTTCTCAAAAATTCTAGTTTAGCACTTCTTAGTTGGGATTCAGGAATCTGTGTTTTAACAACTCCACCAGGTGATTCTCATCATGAGAGAAGTTTGGGAAACACTGCTCTATAGCCTTTCCTTGGCCAGATGGCTCAGTTGATTGGAGCGTCATCCTATACCCCAAAAGGTTGTGGGGTTGATTCCCAGTCAGGGCACATACTTAGGTTGTGGCTTTGATCCCTGATTGGGGCATATATGAGAGACAACCAATTAACCTGTTAACCGGGGAGTTCCCTTTTTAATTACGCAACGTACAACAGGTGCATACTCTTTCACTAGGACGTGTCAGTACGTCACACCCAGCGGACGTAATTTTATATTATTATTTTTTATTTATACTTAATTCAAATAAATTAAATATATATTTTTTGTTTATTTATATATAAAGCACAAAGGAAAATACAAAATTACAAACAAATAGAAAAGAATACCAACAAAAAAAATGGAAACATCAAATTAAAAATTATAGCCGAAACTGGTTTGGCTCAGTGGATAGAGCGTCGGCCTGCGGACTGAAAGGTCCCGGGTTCAATTCCAGTCAGAGGCATGTACCTTGGTTGCGGGCGCATCCCCAGTAGGGGGTGTGCAAGAGGCAGCTGATGGATGATTCTCTCTCATCGATGTTTCTAACTCTCTATCCCTCTCTCTTCCTCTCAGTAAAATATCAATAAAATATCAAAAATTATAAATTTTACAAACAATTATAAAGATTACAAAAAATATAAACCGTCCCTCTCAGGGCGCAACATATATTTCAAGGACGTGTGCATATGTCCTACCCGTTCCCGATAGTGTTTATGTTTGACGTATTTATAGGTCCCGCTCGGTTAAAAGGTTAATGTTTTTTCTCTCTCTCTCTCTAACCTCGATAAAAACATATCCTCAGGTGAGGATTTAAAAGAAAAGAATCTACAGCCTAATATAATAGCCACTATCCCATATAGTGCCTTTTTCCAAATGAGAACAGCCCCCTCTTGAGGACAGCACCAGCAGCACAGGTCTTGGTGTGTGGATGGCTTCCATTGAGCAAATCTGAAACACAAGCCCAGTGGGGCCCAGGTTGGTTTTCACCCTTTCCCTCTCTCACCAGCCACGCCCTCTTGTGCAGTGCAGGAGCTATACAACCACACACAACAGCACTAAGTCTACACACTCACCCTGAACATCTCATGCCCACGACTCTCAAAAACCTGTGTCTCTCAGCCATAGTTCTTCGGAGCTAGGATAACCAAATGCCAACCGACTTCTTTCCTGAACATGCCCCCAGCTCAAACTCAATCCCACACCCCCAATCCAGCTGTTTGCCAGGCCCACTAAGGCTGCTGGACCAACATTTCCTCCCTGGCTGATTGTCACAGCCCCCACAGGTTGTCGTGATGTCAGTTTGCCTCCACACAGTTGCCAGAGGGCAATGTATACAATGGAAACCTGATTGCATCACTCGCCTGCTGACAATGCTTGAGAGGTCCTGCATGTCCAGCAGAATAAAGCCGAAGTGCCATAAGAGGCCCACAGTGCCATTTATCATCGGGTTCCTATCACCTCCCCCGCCTTACCTCCAGACATTAACTAAGGGAGCCAGACTCAGCCACTCACCTGTCCTCCAAGTGCACTCGGATGTGGTGTGCCTTTGGGGCTTGGTGCACGATGCCCTCCTGCTGAGGACAGGATCCCCTCTGCCCAGCCCTTCCCTGCTGCCCTGGTCTGAAGCTGCTTATCCATAGTGAGCTCCTGAGGACTCCTTCATCACCATTTCAACCCAGAAGTTCCTTCTTCGCCACCTCTACCTTCTACAGCACCGTGAGCCGGTGCCTCTTCACTAGGCTCCCCAAGCTTCCTTCGTCTCAGGGCGCTGTTCAGTTGGAGTTTAATCACTGATTGCCTCCCCTCATCTCCTGACTCAATCGTGAAGACAGAACCTGTGCCGTCCTTGTATTCATGGTCCCTGTCTGACTCTTCCATGGCCTCCTTGGGTGGCCCTGTGCAAGGCACCAGGGCTCTCTCCTGCCTAGAAGGTGATGTTGGCAGACCCCGAGGCCCATCCCTGCCCAGGAATTCTGTGACTTTGTCTGTGCTCTTTAAACGGAGACCTGGACTCAACATCTGAGTGTCTCAAGCCTGGCAGCACCTGAGTGGCATGCTCCTCCCCCAGGTGCAACAGCTCACGTATCTAAGAAACATGGGCCCTTTTCTGCTTCTACAGTCCTTTCTCCTGCTTTCCCTCTCACACCCAGAAATCCATCTTGCTTAAAATCAGCTTCTGAAAGTTTCTTCCTATCACATGTAAAGGAGCAGAGCTGAATGAGGTCCAGAAGCTGTCTCTAATGGCACCGGCACGAGCCGGGTCTTGCATTGCTTTGGGACAAAGCATTGGCTGCCACTCTAATGTATCTCCCATGCAGAAAGGCCTTTCCACCCACAGCCTTTGTGGTACAACCCCAGGCTCAGAGGACCAGGCCCATCTCTTCCTCCTACTGCACTTGCTGCCTGCACACTTGGTCTCATGGTGGCATCATGCTCTGGGCACTCCATTTGTTTTAATGCCCATGTGTCTTCTTGTCCCACCCGATTGTAAGCTCAACCAGGGACAGGGCAGCGGTGGATAATCTGGAGATGTCTATCACTGTAGGAGCTATCATTTCAATAGGAATGAGCAGTGAGACGCTGGACTGCACTCACCAGGCTGGATGCTGTGACTTCACTGCAGGAAACTCCTTTCGGGCTAATGAGGAAGTGGTCCTGCTCCTTGCTGACTCTCATCTGGAGGAAAGACACGTGTTCTCAGCGGCAAGAAGGGAGTGGGTCATTTCCAATGACATTCTGCTTGAATCCCCTCTTTCCCTGAATCTGTTATACCCAAATCTTCCTCTCAAGAAGCTTTATCTCCCCAACCCCCACCTTGAGCCATGAGAGAACTTGGTCTTTATTTGGAACTAAAGAAATGGAGCTACAAGAAGATTCTCTTGATGGTCAAGGGTAGCCCTAGAAATAGGATCCAGGAGTTCCTAGCTCCTCATCCAGAGACATGTGCATTGGCCAGGTTATTTCAGGTGACCGCAGTGGTTAGAACCCTTGGAAGGGCTCAGCATTTTGGCCAAAGGCCACCAGCAATGCCATATCCATGCCAACAGTCAGGAGTTCTCCCTTTGGATTTTATGGGGGCCACACACAGTACTCCACCCCCCTCTAAGACGCTCTCCTCACCGTGACGTAGGTGTCACTCAGCTGGGCCCAGCCATACAGGTCCAGGAGTCGGTAGACACTGCTGATCTTGCACCGCATGAGCCTCTCCCCCTTGGCCAGGTTCAAGGGGTCGGCTGTGTGGAGGTCATTGATGGGTGTCATCGTGGAGAAGTCTGCACGGGGAGAGGGTAGGGACACGGTAGCTCTCAGGGTCAGGGGCGCACATCTGCCCCTCCTTCCTAGCCCTAGTCCTTTCCAAATTCTCACTGGCACTCCAACTGCACGAGATACTTCAACAGGCGGGGAATTCAACATTCTTTCACCTTTACCCAGGTGAGAAAATCCCAAAGCCCTCTGCTTACTTGGGTAAGAATGGTATTGCTTAAGGTCACAGAATGAAGGGTTCTCAGAAAGACAAGCTTACCCTAAATCCTGAAGATGGGCATTAAATAAAAGCAAGAATAAGTTTCAGAGTTCAAAGATGGGTATATTTCATTAGTTAGTTTTCATGAAGAAGTTACTAATCATTAGACTTGCTATTATTATACTATTTTAATTATACTATGCAATATAACTTTTTCTCTGATTTGGAAACATGGCAAATAGAACAGCAAAGTCATCCAGGAAACAAATTCCTCAACTTTTTCTGATAAACCATAACCTTCCAGAAGTCAGTGTGGCTGTGTTTGGCTGAAGGGCTTCAGGCCTTAGTAGGCCTTGTCCGCTCCCCTCTGGATGTGTCTTTTGGTTCTTTATGGTTTCTCTTGGGAACTTGGGGGGCTGTGAAAGGGACTTGGAAATGGACCTAGAGGGTCTGATAGTCTTGTCCTCAGGGCACCCACAGGGTCTAGGAGCTGACGTCCCGCCTGTCTCATTAGCTATGATGACGGCTGCCTACAGGCCTCCAGAAGGCAAAAGAGAGTGTCTGAGCCCCAGCATTCCGATTTGTCAGTGTCCAGGAACCAATAAGAGAATCAATAGGAAAGTGTTCTGACTTAAAATGACATCTGGCTGGGGGCCTCCTGATGCTGCCTCTCCCAGCATCCCATTAAAAAGTTTAATGGATTAAAATGCTCTTTGGGAACTTCCGCCATCTCTAGAAGCCTCGCTACTCCACAGTGAGATCTATGTCTTGGACAAATCTGCCAGTAGTTGAAATAATGAGATGGTGTGTGAAGATGAGAGTGGACTAGGTTCTGTTGGCCCAACATAAAGCAAGCATGGCAAGCCCCGAACACCTATGTCAGGAAAATGCACTCAAAGGGTGGCATACCTCCAGGGCATGTGTCCAGTAGCTGGCAGGGACAGAAGTGGTCCAAAGATCCAGTTCAACAGGCAAGAAGAACAATAAAAAAAACTCCCCAGTCAACAATTTCTAATTCAAATGGACCAGTCTGGGATCTCTTTCTCCTCTCTGTGCATCACCCCGATAACAAATTACCTATTTGCTTCACCCAGGCAGCAAGAACGGAGGCCCCCAGACAAAGCCAGGAGGGTGGGGGAGGGGATCCTATTTTTGGGAGGGTCTTTAGACCCAGAGTTCTTTGGATCCTCTTCTTACAAATAACGATGGAGTCCCACTGATGCTCAGGAGGCCAGAATGGGTTTGAACACACCCTATCGCATCCTCCACATCCTGTACCAGAGGCTCCCCCCAACACCCGTCTGTGAAGATTATTGAACCCACAGTCTAGAGGGCAGGAGAGGGGAAGAGAGGGCTCCACACGAGTCCCCATCCTCTGCTTCCAGGGTCTTAATAAAAAGAATGCTTATTCTGACTAGCTTCACAAAAGTTAGGGTGGCTGCGCACCAGGTTATGACTCACATCTAGTGGAGCCATTTATTCAAATTACTTAAGAAAATATAGAAAAAGAGGCAAAACCCACCAAACCTCCTGAAAGCTAAGACTAAAAGACACACTATTGCATTAAAAAATAAAGAAAAAGAAAGGAAGGAAAGAAGGAAGGAAGGAAAGAAAAAAGGGAGGAAGGAAGAAAGGAAAGAACTTCTAAGGCAAACGGAGCGGGACAAAGAACAACCTCTCTGAGCTTGAATTCGTGACTACGATTCCCCTTCTTTGCATTCCCTGACTCAGACACCTGGATGCACACTAATCAAGTTTCCAGTCATCCAATTGTCTTCCTGACAGACAAGAAGAATGCTGGCTAGCCCAGTTTCTCTTTCAAATGGAAGGGTATAAGGACAGAGACATGAAAATGATGAGAGAAAATATGATGGATATAGCAGACAAATATCAGAGAGCTAGCATACAGATAATCAGTACTGATCTAATAGAAAGAAAAAAAAAACTTCTGGACTAGAAAACAACATATGTATATACAGATTTACTGTATTTGGGAAGGGGTTGGAGTCAATTAAAAAAAAAAAAAAAAAAGCATAACCCTGGCCAGTTTGTTCAGTGGTTAGAGCATTGGTCCATGGACCAAAGGATCTTTGGTTCCATTCCCAGTCCAGGGCACATTCCTCAGAAGCAGGCTCTCCAGCCGCTGTAGGGGTATGTGCGGGAGGCAACCAGTCAATGTGTTTCTTTCACACTGACATTTCTCTCTCTTTCTCCTCCTCCTCCCTCTCTTCCACTCCCTTCAAAAATCAATGGAAACAATATCCTCTGGTGAGGATTAAGAAAAAGAAGAAGCTGCAGCAGCCTACAATTATATGCTTCCTGACAACATTTCTGGAATACCAAGATAAGGGGAAAATCCACATACATCTAGAAAAAAATTCTCGTTGCCTACAAAAGAACAAAAAAATAGGTTGTTTCAGATTTCTCTACTATAGCAATAGATGCCAGAAGACAACGCCATAGGAGGTCTACAAAAAACAAACACAAAAATAAAGTAGCATAAAACTGGTTAAAAGAAAAGAATCATTAGAAGTATGCCAGGCAAATATAAACAAGAATTAAAGAGAGGTCATACTATTATTTTGAAAGTACAAGTCAAGGGAAAACAAATCTTTTGGACAGAGGGCTATTTTGTAAATCATTTTACATATAAAGGTTTAATCCAAAATGAGGCTATAGCTATAAAGAACACTCGTGCCTTCAATAACATTTCATCAAGATGTCCAAAGCAAAAGCTATCAGAAAAACAAATAGCAATGAACAAAATTCAAATATAGTGGAAGGCAACACAACTCTCATTTATTACAAAATTAAAAACAATAAGTGAAGATATAGATTAAATACTATGCCCTAGAGATGAGTCTATACACATATATCATTTAAAAAAATATTTTTATTCACTTTTTACAGAAAGGAAGGGAGAAGCTAGAGAGTTAGAAACATTGATGAGAGAGAAACATCAATCAGCTGCCTCCTGCATGCCCCCTACTGGGGATCGAGCCTGCAACCAAGGTACATGCCTTCGACTGGAATTGAACCCGAGACCTTTCAGTCCACAGCCCAGTGCTCTATTCACTGAGACACACTGGTCAGGGCCCATATATCATTTTTAAATCATATTATTAGGCCACAAATAAAATCTCAATAAATCCCCAATACAGACATTAAATAGGCCACATTTTCTAAACATAATGTAATACAACTAGACATTATCAAATCTTTAAAAGAATGCAAATTCAACCATCTGAAAATGAGAAAATACACTTCTAGAGAGCTCTTTGAATAAAAATAAAATTATAAGAGTAATCTCCTACCTAGAAATTAGCAATAAAGGAAATACAATGTGCCAAAATTCATGGGATAAGACCAAACTTATACTCAGAGAAAAAGAATTCATAGCCTTAAATATCTTTATTATTGGATTAAATATGAAAATAAATCATCCATTTTATTCTTCTCTAGAAAAAATATAAACAACAAAATAAACTAAAAGAAAATTATGGAAAATAATTACTGAACATAAAAATAAACTGGGAACAAGAAAATTAGTAGAACCAATATGAAATCCAAGAATTGGCTTATGTGAGAAAATCTATGAATAAACCAATATCTGGATTGGCCAACAAAGAGAAAGTATTATACACAGCACAAAGAATAAGAATTGGAGTCATCTCATTCACAGCAGAAAGTTTAAATGATAAAAATAATGTTGTAAATCACACTAATAATTTTGAAAAGCTCCACAAAATGGATTATTTTATACAAAATATAAGATCAAAATCTACTCAAGAACCAATCAAATAGATTTTTTTTAAAACCACAGATGAAATAGAAATAAAAAGTTAGTAAAAATATTTCAGATTAGATGGCTTTCCAAGAGAATAATAACTATTCAAAAAATGAGACTTCCTATCTCCATTAGGTCAAAGAAAATAAAGATTGCCCAAAAAGTGAACTGCTGACTAATCTCATGCATAAATATGGATGTAAAAATCCTTGATAAAAGTCCAACGAATCAAATCCGGAAGAGTCTTTTTAAAAGAATATATCAAGACCAGGTATGATTTATTTTAGGAATCAAAAAGGAGTTCAATATACAGAAATCTATTAATATAATTCATCTCATCCATAGTTCAAGGAAAGGAAAATCAATAAATGCTCACAATGTATAAAACTCTACATCCATTGCTGAGAAAAACCCGATCAAACCAGAATAAAAATATATTTCCTGAACATAATAAAGAACAACCATCTCAAGCTCTTGTGGTAAAAGAATTTCCATTAAAGTCTGAAACAAGACCAGAATGAGTACTCTCTAACCTATTACTGAACATCTCCTGAGAACTCTAACAGATGCAATGAAAAAACTGGAAATATCAACCAAAGAGTAAATGCTGGAATGAAGGATGCAAAACAATCTTTATTTGCAAATTATATGATTTTTCTATATACAAAACCCAAAAATTGAATGAGATGATACTAAAATTTAAGAATTTGACAAGGTGCTATTTTAATATATATATATATATATATATATATATATATATATATATATATATTCTACAATTATTCCTCTGGATACAGCAAAAAACAGAAAGAAAATTAAATGGAGGATCTTTTGAAATAACAAAGTTACATAAAATTGCCAGGATAAACTTAGCAAAAAATTAATAGCAACTATATGAAAATAATTCCTAAACATTTTTGATGCATATTAAAGATAAAGTAAATAGATAGAAGGCATATATCATCTATGACAAAATTTAAAATTCATTCATGCAGCCAAAACTGGTTTGGCTCAATGGATAGAGTGTCGGCTTGGGGACTGAAAGGTCCCGGGTTCGATTCCGGTCAAGGGCATGTACCTTGGTTGCAGGCATATCCCCAGTAGGGGTTGTGCAAGAGGCAGCTGATCGATGACTCTCTCTCATCTATGTTTCTAACTCTCTATCTCTCTCCTTTCCTCTCTGTATAAAATCAATAAGATATATTAAAAAATAATAATAAAATAAAATTCATTCATGCGAATATTTTTAAGGGTTTTTAAAATTGATTTTAGAGAGAGAGGAAAGGAGAGATAGAAACATTGATGAGAGCCAAAACCGGTTTGGCTCAGTGGTAGAGCATCGGTCTGCGGACTGAAAGGTCCTGGGTTCGATTCCGGTCAAGGGCATGTACATTGGTTGCGGGCACATCCCTGGTAGGGGGTGTGCAAGAGGCAGCTGGTCCATGTTTCTCTCATCGATGTTTCTAGCTCTCTCTCTCTCTCCCTTCCTCTCTGTAAAAAATCAATAGAATATATTTTAAAAAAGAAAGAAAGAAAGAAAGAAAGAAAGAAAGAAAGAAACATCGATGAGAGAGAAACATCCATTGGCTGCCTCCTACATGCTCCCTATTATAAATAGAGCCTGCAACCTCAGCATGTACCAAACTGGTGACCTCTTGATGCATAGGTCAATGCTCAACCACTGAGCAATACTGGCTGAGCCATGCAAATATTTTTCACACACCTACTATGTTTAGAAATGTACCTAAGTCAGGACCCTATGTTCTAGGACATATCAGGGAATAAGACATCCAAATACTAGTGTTTTTCCCCCTGTGGAGCTTACATTCTAACATAAAATTATAAATTTAAAAATAGTAGTTTCCTTGTAAAAACACAGGACAGCAATTCCTCTTTCTTAACTATTTCCCAATTTTCCACCATAATCATGTATTCATCTTGAGGGGAAGCATTTTTTGATGTTTGTTTCAGAGCCCAGGAAGAGGGATTCATGCCCAGCCCTGGCTGCTGCTGGCCCTGGTCTATCGAGTCCGATTGGCCTTTCCCTTAGGGCCTGGAGACACCGTGCTCAATGGCCTCCTCCCATCCTCCCACTCCATCTCCAAGGGAGTGGCTCCATGGGATTAGGGAAGAGCAGCCTGAGTCAGGGGAAGCTGCTAGCAGAGAAAGATTTTTCTTTGGTTCTGTACGCAGAGCTCAAGTTCTCAGGGACCAGAATCCTGGCTCTCCACTCTCCACTCCTGGGCCTTCAAGCAGGGGCCATGTAAGGAGCCCTGAAATGCAAAGCTCTTCCCTTCATGCTAATCCACTGATGAGGTGGGATGGGGGGAGGCCCTTATATAGGCTGCCCTGCCTCTCAGAGAAGAGACATTGTATTATCACACCCCCTCCCCTCAGAAGAACTAGAACCACATTCTCCCTTGAGTCACTACAACCCCCCTCCTATTTCTGGGCATCGGGGATAATTCTCCTGTGGGTCTTTAAATCACAGCAGCATCAGAAGCAGAGCCAGGTACCTCTCTGGCTGCTGCTTAGCTCCCCCAGGCCTACTAATGCAGCTGCCGCACTCACCCCGTAGCCTGGCAACCAAGCTGCTTCTTGCTGCTCCTTTCTCTCATCCTCACCCCACTTCCCCAGCCCGCTGCTCCTGGCAGCTCCCCTGCTCCCCACATACTCATGGACGATGTTGGGAAGACTGCGTGGGAGGTGCTGGCCATGAAGTCCGCGATCTGCCGCAGGGCCCAGATGTTGGAGGAATTGTTCCCCTTCTTCATCTGCTCCTGGATGAGGCCTTCCAGCTCCTCCCTGAAAGACTAAACGCAGGCCCAGAGGCGCTGGTCCCCCCAGTGCATCTCAGGCAGGAGGCCAAGGAACCCTCTCCCATGTGCCCACCCCACCCCAGGTCAGCAAGGCCAGGGCCACACTTGGGATTTTTGGGCCCCAGAAGACATTGGGCAATTTCCCTGGGACTTAGGATCCCCCCAAACTGCTCCTGGGGAGAGCAACAAGGAGATGCTGAGAATGGATCCTGCTCACTTTGACCTGGGGGCAGCACTCCGGATTCCAGGTAACTTCCTGTGTCTAAGCGACAGTCAAGGTTGGCAGGACTTCACTTTAGTAACTGAGACATTTTAAAAAGCAGAACCGAATGAAAAAGCATGCCCATCTTCCACTATGGGCGATGCCTATGGATTTTTTGAATCATCAAATCCTCTCGGTTTCAGAAGGATTTGATGACTTCTGAGTTCTCCATTTCTGGTTTCCCCCTACAGTACTCTAAGCCTGGCTTTTCAGAACCCTCCGGCTATGAACAAGGCATGTCTGTCCACCAGGTGGCAGCAGGGAACACTCGTGTTGGTGAAGCTATAAAAGGAGGGAAGCAGCCTGAGCTCCTCCCATCCCCATCTCCTGCCTGAGAACAGAGTCCCATCCTCTCAGGCTGGAAATGGCTCCTTCTCCTCCCACACCTGCCACCCTAGTCACACTGCGGGGTTTTTCCACCAGGTTCTCCCTTGAGTCACTACAACCCTTCTCCTATGCTTTTAGCACCTGCCATATTCCCTCAGGCTCCCCAGCACAGTGTCACCTGTCACCAAGACCTCAGGCCCATCTCTCGGTGCTCCTCTGTGAGGCCTGAGCATTCACTGTGTGCTCTCAGCTGGGGTCCCACGTGGCCCATGTAATGCCCTGGCTCCCCAGAGCAGTGGGGGCTGAGGCAGAGCCCATCCTGGCAAGCGCCTGGAGATACCAGCTCCATCTCTGAGCTTCCCAGCCCTTGGGATCATGCACTGTTTTCTGAGGACCCCTCAGCTCTACCGCCCTCAGACTCCCATGCTCTTCCTCCCCCTCCCCAAGAGCGTGTGCCCCCCGTCCCACTTCAGTGGCCCATTAGGCCCACATTATGTCCTAGCCTCAAGGATGAGCTGGGTCCATGCTAGGCAGATACCAACTGTCCTACTCCGGAGCTTTTGGCGGGATGATCCTGACTTGCTCTCCCTTCCGGGGCCCCTGTCCCATAATCCCCTGAATTCTCAATAATAATCCCTTCACTTCCTGGCCCTTCTCCCGGCTCCTTCACCCCTGCCCCAGGCCTGTCAGCCTTTTGCCTCAACAGTGAGTCCTTTCTGGTGTTCAGGGAGGGGAGTCCCAAGTCTTCCACGTGGCGCCCTCTGCTGGCCTCCAGTTTATGCACATTTGTTCACTGTTAACAGCTTTTGGTGGGGAAGGAAGCCTGGAAACTGAGGCTCAGAAGGGTCGCTGCAAACCGGGGTGGGGCTCTTGTCTCTCCGACTCACGGAACCAAACCACCTGCCCATAAGCCAGGATTTGCCACCCACCAGTGTCCAGAGAGAATCCAACACCCTCGTCTAGCTCAGCCTGCACCTGCTAGGACCCTGAGCGAGTGAAAGAGGAATTCTCTTTCAGGTTGTTCACCCAGACTAGTGGTCGGCAAATTCATGAGTCAACAGAGCCGCAAACCGCGGCTCGCGAGCCTCAGTTTGCGGACCACTGACCAGGACGCATCAGCGCCACCGCCTCGCCGCTCCGCAGGGCGGCCTGGGCCAGGCCCCACTCACCGGGCTCTGCAGGGTCATGGTCACTCACCGGGCTCTGCAGGGTCATGGTCACTCACCGGGCTCTGCAGGGTCATGGTCACTCACCGGGCTCTGCAGGATCATGGTCACGCGCTTCTTCTGCTCCATCAGGTTGAAGTCCTGCCGCAGGCCGGCCCCGCGGTTGCGAAGGCGCAGGTACTCGGGGTCGTCCTCGGAGAAGCGGTCAAAGTAGTGCTGCCCCTGCGGGGGCGGCGGGGAGGCGGCCTCGGGCGCCGGCTCCTCACTCATGGTCCTGTGGGTTCACACTCCGCCCCTGGAGCCCTGCGGAGAAGGGAGGAGGGGCGGGCAGGTTGGAGCTCCCAGCGGGGATACAAGGGGTGTCCGAAAGCAGAATTCACAGAGGGATACAGTGATTCCCAGGAGGCTGCAGGCGGGGCCCGGGTTAGAGGGCGGGACACGCCCGCCGACAAGGGCCCGTTTTTTAGGGGGCGCTATTGCATCACTGGCCTAAGTGAAGATAAGGCACCCGCCCAGGGGTCCGCCACCCTCCCTGACTAACCCGCCAGCCTTGCATGGCCACCCTCCGGTTGAAGTAGGCAGTGCCGGCGAGGGTTTCTGTGATGCCCACCTTACACAGAGGAAGGCTATTTACAGGGAATTAGTACCGCATCTAAAATGTCAAGCCCCTAAGACGCCTCCTAAACAATGTTGGCGGGAAATTCACAAAAGAAAACTGAAAAGAGAGGAGGAACGTGGAAAGGCGGGAATGCCTTTCTGCCCAGCGTTGGCTTGCCCTGGCCTCTGTAAAGGATGGAGGATGCAGGGTTCCTGGAGCAGGAGACCTTCTTCCCGCATCTCCCTCCAGCCCCACCCCAGACCTCTCCCTCAAGCCAAAGGCCCGAAGAGAAACATCTGCAAAGAACACAGATGGCCTGCTGACAGTTGTCTTGTGGGTTCAAGCCAATCCCAGGTGGTGGGGTGAGTTAAGAATCTTTCCCCTTAGCCTCATCCCTGGAACTTGGGGCGTAAGAGGACACTGCAAGGTCAGACATAATGGGAACGCATCAGAGCCACGCAGACAGGCAGTCACCACTCAATTCTTCTGGGCAGACAGCACTGCAGATCAAAATTCTTCCAGAGGCATCACCCCCTGCACCCCACCCCTTTTCATACTCATTGGGCCTTTCACAGCCTCAGATCCTTTTTTAAAAATGGCAACAAGCAACTGCCCCAGCAGTAGGTGCATTGGATGTGAACCTAGAGACCCCTGGGCTCCTATGACTGCAGGTCCCACCAGCTGCAGAACCACCTGGACTCTGCTCCTCTGGGACTAGGATTTGGACCAGCACAGACTAGTCCGGAGCCTTTCTGGCCTGGGTCCTTTCCATCCTGGCAGGAAAGGCTGATTCTCTGGGCTCCCTTTGGAGTGGCTGCAGTCCCCAGGCATGGGTCTGAGAGGCTCTGGAGTAGCTCACCGCCCCCTCCCTGAAGCACCAAGCACAATGGCCCCGCACCACCCTGCCCCCAGGCCTGCCTTCCCCTTCAGAGCTCAGCCCAGAGGTTCTCTGGTGGGTGTGGGGTAGGAAATGGAAGCGCTGACTCTCACCATGACAACAGGGGCCTGCTCAAACCCTTTGGCTTAGTGAACCAGAGGTATCCTCTTATGCTCCTCCCTTCTCTCCCCTTCTCACTATGCTTCCTTGGTGATCAGAGTTGTGTGCAGAGTGGCTTAGTGGTTAAAAGCCTGGACTCTGGAGTTCCGATTCCAGCTCTGCTGGTTATCAGCTGTGTGATCTTGGGCAAACGGCCTCACCTCCTTGTGCTTGTTTCCCCATAGATAAAACGGGGATTGCAACTACGTGGCTGCAGCTTTATGTTGTGTGAGGATTAGATTGGTTAATGTATATGAAACACATACTTGAAATAGTGTCTGGTGCACAGAGAGTGGAATTAAGCATTCATTCGGAGACTATATCACACCATAGCATTAAGAACTTGGGTAATGAGAGGCTATGATTTGAGTGTAAACGGGTGCACACTAAATAAACTGTAATTATATGTTTTAGTCTAAAAATAATTCAATCTTGAGCTATGTGAACAAAAAAAAAGAGCACAAAGAAAAGACTGGTGAGGATGCCTAATTTTCTGACCAGACAAAGGGTCATGTCCACCTGGAGATCAGAGGGAAGAGTGAGCAGGATGCTGAAGAGCGGAGAAGCCAGCATTTGTTGTACAGGCAGTATATCTGGTGTTTGCCCCAGTTTCTGGGACAGAGCTTCAAAACCCTGTGGACTTCTGAAATGTCCAAAGACATTGGAAACGTCTTCTGTTATTCATAATGAGCCCCTTTCACCAAACCTGAGTCTATGCTCATGCGGTGACTGATAGGGACCCTTAGTTTCAAGGGAGGGACTGGCCACCAGGAAAAAAATCAAACCCTTTATCGGAGTGTTGCAACTTCAGCCCCAACCACACAGGGAGGGAGGGAGCGGGAGGGAGCTGGAGGTTGAATTCAACCAAGTGGCAAACAATTTAAACCATTATGCCTTATAAAGCCCCCTTCCCCAATATTGACCCCGCCCCCCATTAAAAATCTCTGGGCACAGGCTTCCTGGTTGGTGAGCACATGGCTGGGCTGGGCTGGTGAGACACGGGATTCCACAAGGAGAGGGTACGAGGCTCTGCACCACATCGCCAAGCCACAGAGCCTGCCCTTGTGCCCCGCTTCCATTCGCTGTTCCTGAGCTGGATCCCTTATACAAAAACTGTCATTAGAATCACAGTGCCTTAGGTGAATTCTGTAATTGTTCTACTGCATTCTAGAAACTAAAGGGGAGATATGGACACCCCCAAATTTACATCCTAGTCAGAAGTGTGGGTGGCCTCTGAAGCAGGGGCCATCTCGTGGGCAGCCTTGCCCTTTAGCTGTGCAGTTACCTTGGAGTGTGAGAACTGAGTGGCTTTGTGGGATGCCCAGTAAGGGTCAGAGAACTGGCATCAAAAAGGCACCAGGCCACTTCTAGTCATGATTTATTTTCATTCCCAGAGCCACTCTATGAGACAGACGTCATTGCCCCAGTTTCAAAGGTAAAGAAACTGAGTCAGAGAGGTTAACTAACTTGCCCAAGATCACAGAGATAACGGTGGAGCCCGGGTTTCAACCAGGCCTGCCCGGGTTTCAACCAGGCCTGCGTCTGGCTCCAGATCCGCACTCCTCCACTCCAATGTCCCAGGCACCTGCTGGGCTGCCAGGAGGAAGAGATTTAGGCTGATTCCTTGCAGCCTCAGGAGCCAGAACTAGAAAAGCCAGTGGCTGCTGCAGGCAGGCAGGTTCCAGCTGAGGGCCAGAGGGAGCACTTCCCACCAGCAGGAGTTGCTCAGTGATGGGATGGTGGGGTAGGCTGCCTTCTTGGTGACTCTGGACGCTATAGAGGGGCTTCTGCCCTGCCTGGAGGTTGGCCTAGTGACCTCTAAGGTCCATCAGATTCCATGGTAGCTCTTGAGTGAGAGCAGGATTGGGGGAGTTCACGCAAGGACCTGAGTGTCTGGAAGCTCAGGCTGGTCAGATAGCCCCCAGCTAACAGTGAGTCCCGCCCTCATCACCACCAAAAGCCACTGACTAATTACCCAATTACCAGGGAGGCGGGACCAGCCTCGGCTCAGGCTGTCTTCTCAGCAGTCAGCCTGTGCGCCCTGCTCGGCTCTCAGCGACGCCGTCCACATCTACAGGATTTCAGACGTCTGGGTGGAAACTGGAACACACAGAGATGACACATATGACTCTTGTTCCTGCTTTTGCAGCACCATTAGGTGTGGGTTTGTTTTAAGGACTGCTGGGAAATTCTTTAAAGTGAACTTGAAATGGATTTTTGTTTTCAAAGCAAATTATGGCCATAAAAAGCTAAAGAAAGCTTCATTGTCCTTATAACTGAGGTCAAAATTCCCTTGAGAGAGAGGAAATGAAAAATCCCTTTGCTGAGGGTTAGCCAGGGAGGCCCACTGGAGGGAGTGCAAGGTGAGCCCAAGAGACAGAAGAAGCCTGAAGAATATCACACCCCAGGCACGTGGGAGGGGGATGGTGTTGACCAGGACAGGAACTGGTGGATTCAAGGCAATTCAATCCCGAGTGCAAAGAGACCAAGGGCCCCCAGCTAACACCCGGGGAACAGGTTCTAAAGAACTACTAAAGGAGGGATGTAAAGTTGTTAATACCTTACAAACAGGGGCAACTTTCTACCCCAAAAATCCTGGGGATCAAGGTCTTCAAACAGTTAATCATAGAAAAAATATTTTAAAAATATATTTTATTGATTTTTTTACCGAGAGGAAGGGAGAGGGATAGAGTTAGAAACATCAATGAGAGAGAAACATCGATCAGCTGCCTTCTGCACACCCCCTACTGGGGATGTGCCTGCAACTGAGGTATATGCCCTTGACCAGAATTGAACTTGGGACCCTTCAGTCCACAGGCCAACGCTCTATCCACTGAGCCAAACTAGTTAGGGCAGAAAAAATATTTTTAAGACAAATGACAGTTGTCCATTTTCACTTGTTGTTCAGACCCATAGATGCTTGTCTCATCCCTGACCTCACTCTCACCCCACCATGGCCCTGCCTGTCCTGCCTCAGTAACCAGATCAGCTCCCCTGACCTGGCGCTGCCCAGAGCAGAGCACCTGGAAAGACTTGTCTCGCCAATGAGGGGCAAGGAGAATTCAGCTTGGTAGGTACGCTGTGCCTGAGGGAGTCCAGGGCGCCGGGGCACCCAGGGCTGTACCTAGAGCCCAGTCCCAATGCTCAGGCCTCTAGTTAGGGACTCTAGATAGAGACCTCCAAAAGCTATTTCCTATGTTTTGCATGTCAGTGGCCAGAAGACCTTCCATTGGTTTTGTTTTTGGTTAGAACAGGGTCACGGCCATGGCTTAATGCTGCTTCTGTTCAATGCCCACCAACATGGCAGCCCTCCCTTCCAGGCTGGCTGGCTCTAGGGAGGGGTTGCTGACATACCTCTGGATGCTATTCTTTGGATGGGTGGCCATTGACCCTCCCTCAGGAACAATCCTGCAGCCAGGTAAGTTGTCTTCCTTCCCTTCCCCAGGTAGCCTTTTCCACAGAAGTGAGGTTGTCCCTTAACCTGCTAAGGTTTTACTTTTTAGAGTCTGAGCTATTTCTATGTCTGCTGAGGTGATTTATACCATTCATGCAAGAAGACAGACATCTGACCCTCAGATAAGTACACACTGTACACAAAAGTTCCCATCCCAATCTCCCCAGTGTTGAAGTTCCACTATGAGAGCTTCATTCCTTGGTCGATGGGTTTTCCCCTGATGAAAATGAAAACAGCCCTGAGAGTTATTATAGGCTAATGTGTTATTTGTAAAGCACTCCCCTGTGGTACCCAAACTGTCAAATCTCTGATCTCAGGGTCAGGCTGAGCAGTGGCAGGACAGGCACTGGATCAGCAAGTCTTAATAGGGAAAAGGGAAGAGAAAGAGCTTGATGCCAGGGCTGCTCAGGAGGGTCCAGCATCGCGGGCAGGGCTGTTATCCTAAGTGAGCCTCTGGGGACTCTGACCTGTCGACCCTCAAGGCCAGCATCACCACCCATTTAACCTTTGGTTTCCCCGGCATGTGCTTCCAGAGCCTAGCTTGCCCCAGCTTCCAGCCACCCAGGCCATGTGGGCAGAGCTGAAAAGCAAGGGCGGGCACCCCATGCATTGAGAACAGCAGCATCCACCCCCAGGGCACCTGACCCCTCCTGGAAGGCAAGCTCCTGGGCTGCCTGCCCTCAGTGTGCAGTCACGCTGGGCTGGACATGGAAGAGTTAGGATATGAGATTCCAATTCTAAGGGGCTGTCCACTAGACTGTAAACCTGGACAAGTCACAGGTGCTTAGGGGCTTGTGCCCACCTGGATGTCCCACAGCTACCTTGAAATTGACCTGTGGCCAACCCTGCACCAGGCAGTCCTTTGGATGGGTGGCCACTGACCCTCCTTCACCCAGATAGACAATCCTGCAGCCTCCCTTCCCCAGCCAGCTCCTCCTCTCTGCCCCTCACCCAGCTAGCCACCCACCAAGGATCCCTGAAAGCAGCCTTTGACTTTCCACTCTTCTCACCCTGTGCACACCTACTGTCACTAAGTTCTCTGGATTTATGTCCAAAATTTCTCCCCATCCAGAGCACCACATCCTGAACCAAGCCCACATCCCTCCATCCTTTCATGGTCTCTACCCAGTCTTTCCTCTCTTGTACCCCCATCCAATCGGCAGCCAGAGTGGCTGCTCTAAATATGCAAAGAGAGTCCATGCCTGTCAATGCCCTACCTAATGCTCATCAGGGGCCCCCATCACCTGGGACAGTGTTCCTTTACCTTTTCACCTTTCAAACCAAACACAGGGTCCATGTTGAAAATTCTACACCTCTCCTCCCTCACCCCCAATTCTGACCTTGGGACTAGGGGGCTGCGGCTCTTGCTCTGGCCACTCCCTTCCTCTTGAGAACTGCCACCCTGTAGAATAGGGGTGTCGAACTCAATCAGAGAAGGGGCCAAAATCTAAAATCCAGCCTAAATCGCGGGCCGAATGGTTTACTGAACAGTCATAAACTGACAATGTCATAAACTGACAGCGGAGTGCAGTGATGACAGCGCGGTGCGGGCCACATTGCAAGGCCTGGCGGGCTGGATTTGGCCCGCGGGCCTTGTGTTTGACACGTGTGCGTAGAATGAGGTCTAAGCTCTTAGCCGTACACCAAGCTCTGTGGGCCTGTCAGTGCCCGCCCCCAGCCTTCCAGCCTGTCACTGGTTCTCCAGGGCGATTCCCAGGACCTGGAAGGCACCAGGCTGGTTCCCACCTTGTGGGCGGTCCAGGCTGATCACCTGGAGCCCTCTCCTCTTTGCCTCTCCCTTCAGCTCCAATTGCTCTCTCCCAGAGTCTTCCCCCCACACCCCCTTCCCTTAGGCTCTCAGGTCACCGACACACCCTCCTCATTCCACCTACAGTCCAACAGAAACAACCTACTACCAGGAGCTCCCAGTGGGCAAGACCTGTGCCTTAAGTATTTCTCTATTCCCCGTGTTGCCGTAGGACCTGGTGCCAGGTCAGTCCCAAATAAATGGAGGTGGAACTAAAACCCAACTACCAGTGAACTGGGAGAAGCTAGGCTGGTTCAGCAAAGCAGCACAGCCAGGCCCTGGGGTCCCAGAGGTTAGCGAGGCCCAAGGGGGGGCTCATGGCAGCCCCTTTCAGGGTAAGGTGCTGAGTGTTAGTGGAGGCTGCACGGCAGGTGCCCTAGTGCCTAAATCAGCTCCTCCAAAACAAAGCATTCTTTTCTTAAGTGACCCATTCTTCTTGCCTATTTTGAGGCAAAATTCCAGCAATTGATTACAATGCTCAAACTATCAAGTCCAACTCTTCAGGATAACATTGATTATGGGGATACAAGATATTATTATATGCCAACATCATGCACCACAACCCCCCTTGACTCTACCCGGTTCAGCCCAGCCCTTTATCTGTCTATCTCCCCTCTTCCCTCCAACAGCCCTCCCCTGTCCCTGCCCCAGGACTCTCTGCTCTTTGCTCAGAGGAGCCCTGGAGCTTCCTCTCGGCCTCTCCAGTTTGCTTCTTCACACTCTTGACCCTCCTCAGCAAGGATCCTGTTTGAGATTCACCATCCTCAGAGAGCAGCTGAGGATTGCAAATCATGAAAGACGGCCCTGTCACAGGTCATTTTCTTCCCTGTCCCTCTGAAGACCAGGTATGTGGAATCACTGGAGTATGACAGTGCATTTCTATGGGTCATTCCTTGTAGCTATAAAAGAAACAGAAGGTCTAGGAGGGGAATAACAGATGCCCAAGATGCCTGACTTTTTGTTAAAACCCGTTTAAGCTTGTGAACACCAAGGAAAGGCGGGCACCTGTCTCCTGCCACATCAGCCAGAGGTTCCCGGGCAGAAGCAGACAGGCTATCACCCAGCAGCCTGAGTCCCATGTGGGACTATGCACCAAGTTGTCATTTCCCAGCTGCTCCCACCACTGCCCTGGGCATCCACCCCTGTGGTGGTGCCAGCCTCTGAAGACCCTAGTCCCCAGTCCTCTTGTCAGCTCCAGACAAGGGCAGCACAGAGTTTGCCCCAAGCTTTTCTCTGGAAGTCAGAGCCCAAACTCACCGATCCCTGAGTGACACTTCCTAACCGGAGGGAGGAGCTGCTCTGGGCCTCGCTGCTGCGACCTTGCAGCCTAAATGAAGACTGTTGAATAAAGGCCTGGACCACACCCTGCCTGCTCTGCTCAGATAAAGAGAAAGCTCGAACCTCTGGGGGTGGGATTATGGGTGAAGCTTATCATCAGCTTCTTCACACACTTCTGGCTTTTTCCAGGTTCTACACTAGGTATTCACTGCTGTAACCATGTAGGACAGAACTAATTTGAAAGAAGAAAGGGAGAAGGAGAGAGAGGGTCAAGCCTGCCTCTGGCCATCTCTGGAAACGCCCTTGGCTGGAAGAATCCTTTAACCCCCTGACTGCTGCTGCAAGCCCAAGGAGCACTGGTTTCTGAGCATCTCAGATGCACACTTCCCTACTGAAGGCCAGTGGGTTTTAATAGGCTTCTAGCAAAGGGCCCCAAACCTAATGGTTGGTAGGCAATTCCCCCCCATTCTTCTGTTCTCCAGGAATTGTAGCCCCAGCATTCCTTCTCGCCACTTGGAATCAGCTCCTTCCCTCTCGCCGGCCAAGTACAATCATCTGCTGAGTATCTACTGGAATTGAGCATGAGAAGGAAGATTCCCGAAAGAAAGGAGATTTGGCCCCTGCCTGCTGAGAGCCCCACAATATGTTAAGGTGAAAATATATATATATATATTTCCAACAAGCATTGAATACATTCATTTCAGAAGACCTCTCACATTCATTTTCAGATATATATATATATATATATATATATATATATATATATATATATATGTATTATCTTAACTGTTAAGTACAACACAATATAGGAAACTGAAAATAAATGAAACTGCTCTATGTTTTTTAGAACAAGAGACCAGAAACCTTGGGTCCTGAGTTAGACTCTTAATGAAGATATTACTTAATCAATGAAATTTAGGCTGCTAAACCCAAATAGGTGTTGGTGCTGAGCTGGGCCCTTCCCATCCGTGCTGCAGTGAAGGGCCCATCATCCTGGTTTTCAGGGGAGGAAGGTGAAGCTCCAGGAAATGGGGTGATTTGATCAGGGCCACAGAACTAGTGAAGGGCAGGGTCTTGTGTGATCCAACCTGGCTCCAGAACCTGTTTTCTCTTTTTATGTCACCACACTTTCCTCCCCTCGTCCAAATGAAGGTGAGCAGATGGAAATCGTGGAGGTTTCCATGGAAGGCAGATGGGAGATGGCGAATGGAAATCAGTAAATGGCCAAGAGCCCAAGGCCCAGACACCATAGTCCTGGAAGAAGCTCCAAGGATTTAGCCAGCTCCTTAAACAAGAAATCTGGTTCCTATTTCTGGCACAGGGACACAAAAGGATGTAATTCACAATATCTGCTCTCAAAAGGCCCACGATGGAGTTGGGGCAGGAGGAGCTCATAGATCATTACAATATTGGGGCTGAGTAAGGGGCAGGGAGGGTGGAGAGATAGTCCTTCAGTGGAGGCTCATGAATGGTGGGTTCCATGGAGCTCTCAATCTAAGGCCCCAGCATTAAGCTTCAGCCCCCTGGTCAGATACTTCTACCACCAATCATAAAACCATGCGGACTTTGTGCCTTCAATGAAGGGGAAAGAAAGAGGGATTCAGGAAGTCCTGGTGATGCAGAGACAGTGCTGAGCTAGCAGGATGGCTGGGCTCAGTCATCAAATACTCAGTCCCTTCAGTGAAAAGGTCAGCCGATGTGGATAAAAGCTCATCCAAAAGGCTGTCTAATTGAACTGACAGGTTCTCTGATCCACTGGTGCACTCCTCAGGCTGTCCTAGAATCTAGCTAGTCACAGATACTTTTAAGGGTTATCTTACCGTATCTATCTCTTTCCTTCAGGCAAACTATACCTACAACCCATGGAGCTACATTTTGGTAAGTTTCACCTTGGTCAAGTTCAAATATAAAACAGTTGATTCTGCTTTGGGGCCTAAACTGTGAGCATATGTCATCACAGTATAATCCACTGAATCATGTGGCAGAACTACCCTTGTCCCCATCCCCATCCCTAGCCAACAAAGTCAGGAAACAGCTATTGGATGACATGGATTTATATATCTAATAAGATAAGCCACATCCTAGGCCGCAGAGGTAGAAATAAAGTCTCTTTTAGCAACATAAGCTTAAAGTTGTTTTGTTGTTTTTATTTGTTTTGTTGGGAGATTTTTTTTCTCACTAAATGGGAATACGAGAAAATTGGAAGAACACCTTGCATCTAGGACTGGAGAGGGATCTGAGGCCATTCCTCCCCTCTCCAAATTGAGAAAACTAAAAATTTACAACTCCAATGAGCCCTGGAACTTGCTGACTGGGGGGAGAGAAGGGAGGCAAATCAGTAGGCCCAGGAAGGAGGGAAGGTGGGAACCGGGGAAAATACGTTAAAGGGCAATGGCGTCTAAAAGCTCACATGGGAACTCTGCTGGCCTCTGGAACATCTGTCTGGAGACACCCCAACAGCCTGACATGTGAGGCTCAGACTGTCACAGAGTGTCAGGAACAAGATGGAAAAGATAGGAACCATGTTGTTCTACTTTCCACTCCTCTCTGTGATCCTTCTATGATGTTGTATGGCTTGGATTTTACCATGAAGATATTAAGGAAAGAACTATCAATATTTCAACCTCTCTGTATCTGTATGCAAGATTGCATATCCATGTGTCAGGGACAATGCCATGGGTTCACCAAACCCACTTCCTGTTCCTCCTGGGCGCCCACATTTCCCAGTCCCCCTTCCATCTGGATAGGGTCACGTGGAATGTAAGCCAAGGGAATGTAAGCAGAAGTGATGTGTGTCACTTGTAGCAAGGTGATTGACAACAGAGGTGCCTTCTCCACACTTCCTCCTTTTTTGCCTCCCTGCTGGATACAGAGAATTCAGTGCAAACACTGGGACCCTTGGGTTGATGCAGCCACCAAATGGAAGGAGCTGGGTGTGGCCGAAGGCAGCCCGCTGATGGAAGATTCTGAAGTTGTTACAGCAGGTAGCCTGTCCTGAAAACATATTCACACCTTTTCTTTAGCTTAAGATAGTCTTCTATTGTAGTAACTCTATGGGTGTTTTTACCATTCCACTTATTTCAGAGTCTCCTTCAGGATCACCAGTTTATCCACATGTTGAATCTCTGTTCTCTACTATTTTCATTTTTTCCTCTCATTAAAAAAACATATACTTGTCATGCCACATTATATTGGTTTCTAGTCCTCTCATTAGTTATATTATTGACAAGTTCCTTGCATTCTGACAGCTGGTCAATGTTATTTCCAACTTCACTCATTTTAATTTGGCAAAAATAATGTGGATTTTAATTATAATATTGAACATTTTATCTCTTGCATACTTTCCTTATTGTATCTTCATTTCCATCTCAGACTTTTTTTTTTTTTTTTTTTTTTTTGTATCTTAGTCTATTCTTTTCTATGTCTGCCCTCCTATTTCTTAGAAGCCATGTATTAAGGATACCAAATAGTTTTAACTTTATTAAGGATACCAAATAGTTTTTTTTTTTTTTGACATTTTTCTTCTGGTTCCTAAAGCAGATTATTATAAGAGGTAAGTGCTTTTTTGAGTCTTTCAGATCATTTATCTTTCCTCAAGACAGTTCTAATTGTTTTTCTTTTCCTTTATTCTTAAATTAGATGAAATCAAGTCCCCTAAAATACAACCTCCAGGGAAAATAGCTTCTAGCGAAAGGAGATCATGACTTCTGGAAATCAAATGTGGTCCACACACAATGAATGGCAACTTTTAATACCTCCGGGCAATGTGTGCCCTAGGCTGACCATAGTAATTACCTCAATAATCAGTCCACTTAAGATCAGAGATTTAAAAGGACAGCTATCCTGGAAACCAGCTGGATTTCACATCCAGGTTATAAAGTGAATGTTCCTTTTATAAAAAACTGAATGAAGTTCAATCAAACTCATTTCAAGGTAGTGGGGAAATTGGTCTAGTAACATCAGACTTAAGGATATACGGTAAATACTTATGTGAACCCACATATATTAAAATATGACCTTCTGCTTAATAACTTCCTGAGATTCCATAAAACTCCATTTAGAAATGAGAGAATAAAAGTAACCATCATGGTAACAATTTGAGGGCTATCAGTCAGCCCTGTTCCGGGCATCTTCTGCTTGAAGAAATCATGTGGGAGGCTAATCACACAGGGGAGCAAAGGTCTCAGAAGTGAATTAGAGAAATGTCAGCTCAACTATTGAGTTGATAGTGAGGGGGAAAATGAAAGTAAACATTGGCATCACTGTATTTTTTCAAATCTAAGATGTACTGATTGATAGATAAAACATTATTTTAAACTAGAGGCTTGGTGCACGAATTCATGCACCAGTGGGGTCCCTTGGCCTGGCTATGGGATTCAGCAGAAAACAAGCTCTCCAACATCCCCTGAGAGGTCCCAGATTGCAAGTTGGCACAGGCCAGGCCAAGAGACCCCACTGGTGCACTATTGGGGCCAGGGAGGGACTGTGGAAGGCTCTTGGACATGTCTGGCCCATCTAGCTCAGTCCCGATCAGCCAGCCCCCAGCAGCAAGCTAACCTACAGGTCAGGGCATTTATCCCCTGGTGGTTAGTGGACATCATAGTGAGCAGTTGAGCGGGCTTAGCATATCATTAGCATATTATGTTTTGACTGGTTAAATGGCTGACCAGTCAACTGGACACTTAGCCTATTAGGCTTTTATTATATAGGATATTACTAATGTGGACCAAAAAAGAGGGATTCTATGGAAAGTAATGTGACAGGGGAATATGATCATAAATCCTAACTTGACAGGTCATGGTGGGTGGTCATGCCTTGGGATGATACCTTCTTTAGTGAAAGTTTTAAGTCACCCCTGCCCATTATTCTTGCACACCTGGGTTAACACATCCTTAAAATATCAGAAGCAATCCCCTTTAAGGGATATTAGCCCTCAAGAGATCACATAATCTTAACTATCCTGTAATCCTTGCTTTCTCCAATCTTCCATGCATCTCCTTCTTAATTTCAAATGCATAAAGAAGCTGTAAAACTTATTCTCCAGAGCATTTGAGATCTTGTTCTTTAGCACCTGTCATCAGTTTGGCTCAACTAAAGTTATAAAAATTCTCTACAGGTTTGGGTATTTCTCACGTTGACATTAAGAAAGGAAAACTACTGCCAAGTATAATTATAAATCATCATTAATTGGAAGACATATCCCATTTTCAGAGATGTTGACATCTGGGGAATGGGGGAGGAATGTGTGCCTTAGAATGAATGAAGTATGGGAACTCAAATTAGAAGTGAGTGTCACCAACTTTGGGACTTCCTTTCACAGGGTAGGGAAGGTATAAGTCATCCACTGAGCCAGAATGCCGAGGGATGAGACAGGAGAAACAGGCCATGGGCTTTAGGAGGGTCTCTTGACACCCTGGCTCTAGGGCTTATCAGCAGACAAGGTTTGCTGGCTGACAGTCCTGCTTCTTGTAGGTACAGTGTCCTGAGATCTAAAAAAGCAAGGCAGACTGATGTGGCCAGCTTTCAAAAGGTTTCACTCATGAGCACAATCTCCTAAGGCAAGAGCAGACTAGGATAAAAGACAACATGCTGAGGTGAAATGGACACGGATACACTACCTGGATTTCTGATTCGCTGAGTTGATGAAAACCATGACAAGACGTATTCTCCAAGACTAGCACATAGCAAGTGCTTACCAAATGCTAGTTCCCATCCCTTACATCCCCTTTCTAAGAACCCTCCCATATTTGCCATTTGGATCTGCCCTGCATTTTTCCAATGTCAGGAGAAAGAGATTTGAGGCAAACAAAGGGAAAATTAAGAACTATCGTAGAGGGCAGAGCTGGTGGTGGTAAATAACTCTGTAGGAGTCCAAAGCTATCTCATTACAGTAAGGGCCCAGGGAGTTGGCTCCCCCATAGTACACTGTATCTTAAGAATCCAAGCTCTGGAGACCAGTAAGGGTCCAGGATGGAATTCCAGCTCTGCATATTTCTAGCTGTGTGACATTGGGCAAGTTGTTTAATTTCTCCAAACCTCAGTTTCTTCATCTGTACAATGGAGAAAGAGTCGTTCCTCCAAGGAGGATGAGGTAATGTACAAAGGGACAGGCCTGATAAATAAAAAGGGCTCAATAAATGTTAGGTGCTATTATTAAATCATTCTTCATGTAGTCTGTTGACACTGTAACAATCGCTCTTTACAAATCACAGTCTGGATTCCATCTGACCAGCAAGTATACAGCTGGGTTGACTGCCTCATTAAATGTTCTCAAGGGAATGCCAATGAATCTGCAAAACTGACTTTAATAAAATTAGGCCGGTTATGTTTGCTGCTAACTTTCTGTGTTAAAGACACAGGTAGATTTTTGGCTGATATGCAGTTTTAAATGGTGGGTTCTTTATTATTATTATTATTTATTTATTTATTTTATTTTTTCCATCTGAGCAGGGAATCTGGAGCTTCCAGTGCTGGTCACAGCACTAATTGCCTCTCTAGTGAAAATGCCTGGGCTGGGCTCCAGGCTTTTCCAGCTAATTCCCTGACCCCCCCTGACCTGGTCATTAATTATGGGAACAAAAGGTTGTGCCCAGCCAGCTGACATGTTTGTGCCTGGGGAAGGGCTTCTGGCCCTTCCTGGCAGTCAAGCTTGCAACTTAAGAGAACGCTGTGAGATTGGGACAGGACACCTAGGCCTTCTTTATGCCCAGCCTCCCTGGGAAGTAGATAAAGGACTCTGCTGCCATCTTCTCCACCTTTTAAACCCTCCATGATTCCAGAAGCATAGTTCTGTTACCAACTCCCTGGTTTGTATCCCAGGTTTGCTTCTGCTGTGAGGCCTTAGGCAAGTCACTGAACCACTCATACCTGTTTCCTCATCAGTAAAGTGGGAGGAGCAACCCCACGGAGTGGTTTCAATCAAATGGTTTCATCCAGGAAAACAGCGGACAATGTCTGTCATAGAGGAGACATCAACTATGCTTGGTTATGTGGCAGCTTCCAGCAGTCTGGGTAAATCAACACCGAGCTGGACCAGCTGAGGGAGGGCACTGGCGAGTGTCTGAAAAGAACACTGTCTGGGAATGTTCCAAGAGAGTCTGTAGTGGTGAACGGTTGTAGGTCGTTAGATAGGCATGGGCAGAAGGTCACCAAGGCAGACAGCCTGGGTGCCTAGCAACAGGCAAAACTACAAGCCTCTGCATGACCACTCCCTTAAGCATTAGCCCCTGAGATGACATCCAGGCCTCAGCTGTGTTTCAGCTCCAGGTGCAGAGAAGCAGCAAAACCAGACAGAGCAATGCCATGGCTGCCCTCAGGACCAGCTGCACGGACTAATGATCCTGTGCCGTGGCACCCGCCCATCTGTGGAGACCACGACCCTGAGGGGGCACACCTGGACAGCTGATGAATATTCTATTGAGATCCTCCCCATGAGACCTTTAGATAAAAGCCCTTAAGACAGGACCTCTCCAGTGCTCCCTCTCTTTTTTCTGAGCATGCCCACACTTTTCCTCTCTCTTTCCCTCTCTCCCTCTTCCTTTTCCTCCTCTCTCCCCCCCCCCCCCCCCCCCCCCGCCAAGGTCCAAATTTGTTGCTTCTATAACTTGTTCCTATTTCTTTTACGGCTCACTTCTACCTCTGTGGCTTTCAGAATAAACTTTCTCTTATAGTTTGAGCTTTAGCTCTGATTTTTTCTTAGCCAGAACTCAAGTTCTGAGGTTGGTGAACTGAGGTTTAACACCTGGTGCCATTTCACCAGCAACAGAATGATAGCCCCTCAAAAAACAAACAAACAAACAAACAAACAAACAATAAAAAGTCCAGGTCTTAACTCCCAGAACCTGAGACCTTATTTGGAAAATGGATCTTGACCAATGTAATTAAGAAAAGAATCTCAAGATGAAATCATCCTAAATTGCCCAGGTAGGCCCTAAATTCCATTAATTTCCCTAGACCTCAGTTTCTTCATCTGTATAATGGAGAGAGAAAGAGTACCTCCTCTGAGGATTCTGAGGGAATATATGAAGGCACGGGCCTGATAAATAATAAGGGCTCAACAAATGTTAGGTGCTATTATTAAATCATTCTTCAGGTGGTCTATTGGCATTATAACAATTGGAGCCTGACGCAGAGATTAGAGTGATAAGGCCATAAGTCAAGGAGCTCTAGGTGCCACCAGAAGCTCAAAGAGGCTGAGAAGGATTCTCCCCTAGAGCCTTTGGAGGGAGCAAAACCCTTAATTTCACACTCTGGCCCCCAGAGTTAAGGTTCTATAACCTTATTTCACACTCTGGCCCCCAGAACAGTCTCAGGTTCTATAACCTTAATGTGCATACAAATCACCTGAGGACTGCACTAACCAGCAGGTTCTGGCTCAGCAGGTTTGGGGTGAGGCCTGAGGGTCTGCATTTCTCAAAAACTCCTGGCTGCTGCTGCTGCTGCTGGTAGCAAGAGTTTTTAGAACATATTGTCAGCAGCAGCAGCTCCATGATGAGAAAGGAGACCCTGGAACAAAGGTTCGAACGTTCCAGATCTAATCAGCCACCCGGCTGGGCCACTGTGACTGCGGAGGAGCCCAGCTCTCCGCTGCGGGAGGAAGAGTGTATGCCAGTCACTGGCCCCCGGTGGCGGGTGTCCCTGGACTCAGTCGATGCTGCTGAACTGAGCAGCCACTCACTGGGGCGCTGCTAATGGCCTCTGACTACTCCTGCTCACCTCCCTCTAACAGGGTCAACGAAAAAATGGAGGGAAAACGCACCAAAACACAGACTCCTTCATCCCTGGCCCAGAACTAATAAAAATTTTGGTGTCAGAATCCCAGTTTCCTGAATTAAATGAATTGGATAGAGGCGTATAAAACGGTATTTTTGCTCCAATGTTTTATTGGGATGAAAGACACTTGTTCCAGAGAGAAGACAAGATGCGCCTCTCATGTAGCCTGGGCTCTTACGTGTGTGGGGACTGAGAAGCTCGGTCTGGTAGACAAGAGGGGAGAGGCCGCTGGCATAAGTGCCCCAGAATGAGGGTGGGAGAGTCTGGGTTTTTTTTGTTGTTTTTTTTTTCTTTAAAAAAAGCCTTTAACGCTGATCCACTAAAGCCAATGTAGGAACGGGCAGAAGAAGGCACTGATGTTCCTTGGCCTGAGTCCTCACTACATTCGTTTTCCCACTGATTTCTTCCCTCAGCACCCCTCCTCCAATCCAGTCCACACACATGGTTAATTTCTAAAACGCTTCACAAGAGCACCCACGACTTCCTGTCTGCAGCCAAGGTCACCGGGCTTTGTATTTGTACCCACGCCAATGCACGGGTGGCGCTGCCTGCGGAGAGCCTGAGTCCTCTCTGCACTCAGTCGGAAAGAACATGGGGATGAATTTCCAGTGAGAGCCATGGGCTTGGGGAGGGGCTGTGGCACCGTGTCATTTCTTTCCAGACAACAGGATAAAGTCACCTTGGCTGTGAAGCTCTCGAACTGGCACTGAAATGCCCACCTCAGACAGACAGGACCGCCCTTCCCACCCCCTCACCAGCCCCCAATTCCACACGTGACCCGGCTCAGGCCAGACTTCTCCTTGTCCACTGGTCAAGGTCTTTTCATTCTCCAGGGGCTAACTCACACCCGCTTCTCAGTTCCAGGACCTCTTGTTTGTCACCAAACTGGCACCTTTTTTTTTTTCTTCTATTACTCATCTCTGTATGTGAGTCAGAACCAAAAGCATGAGTGACCCCAGCTTCCCCTCCCCACAGGCCTCTCCCTACCTGAACTCCGAGAAGAACCTGCTGCATTGGTTTTTTGTGGCTTCAGAATGCAGAATTGACAGGGAAGGGAGATGGGAAAAGGGCAAAAGGATGCGACCTTCAAGAATGGTGGTGGGTTTTTAAAACCTTGTGTTGAGAGAGGAGCAGTGATATGAAGTGCGAGGTCGGCGGGTGGCAGAGAAAATGGGCTTAAAGAAGATGTTGCTGTGGTTTATATACATGGCCCCATTCATAGTCAAGGAATGCAAGGCATGGAGTTATTACAAAGAGCTTCTGGTTACTTAAGTCCATCCTTGACACCAACGTATCTTGCTCAGAAGGGACCTCCTACGGTAGTACCGTGGTCGGCAAACTGGCTCGTGAGCCACATGCGGCTCTTTGGCCCCTTGAGTGTGGCTCTTCCACAAAATACCACAGCCTGGGTGAGTCTATTTTGAAGAAGTGGCATTAGAGGAAGTTTAAGTTTAAAAAATTTGGCTCTCTGGGGGAGATAAGAGATCAACTGAAGGACTTGTATACATGCATATAAGTACAACCAATGGACACAAAACTCTGGGGAGGGAGGGTATGTATGGGAGGGAGGGTATGTATGTAAGATATGTACACAGATAATAATTTAATGAAAAAAATAAGAGAAAAAATGAAGAGAGAGAGAGAGAGAGAGAGAGAGAGAGAGAGAGAGAGAGAGAGAGAGAGAGAGAGAACATCTGCGAAAAAAATATTTTTGGCTCTCAAAATAAATTTCAATCGTTGTACTGTTGATATTTGGCTCTGTTGAGTAATGAGTTTGCCGACCACTGGCCTAGTACATGGCCCAGTAACTGTCTCTTCTATGCCTTGCATGCTGTCTCCTGGCATGGCTTGAAGGGCCATTTCCTGCACCTGGCTGCCAGGGTCTGGGGAGGATCCCTGGAAAGGCCCTTGGAAGCACACCCAACCCCCCCCACTTTACAGATAAAGAGCCTGAAGCTCAGGGAAGGAGAGTCCATTAGCACCTCCAATTCTGTGGCTGATAAAAGCCTGCCTGTGTGAGAAGAGCTGTTTTGAGCTGAGGACCAAGTGTGACTACTAACACCACTTCCCCTCCTTCAGGAGGAGGCACCTGAGGTTGGGGGATCTCGAACCCAACCAGTTGAACAGGTGTTGATTGAAGACACTTTATGTAAAAACACGTTAAACATTCTAGGGAAGTCTGCAAGGGACACTGCCCTGTTGTGAATTCCGATATGATGAAAAGCATCCTTACACAGACACTAACCTCCTCTGGTCACGGGTGAAGCCCTCTGTCCTGTCTCCTCTTTCTCATCCCCCCCCCTTCTTGTACCATCTCCTCACCCACAAACACCATCCTGCAGGCTGGCCTGTCTTCCCTGCACAGAGGCCAGCCCGGTGCAGAAAAGGGCAGGTGCACCTTGGGGATGTTTGTTTCTCATGGTGGGAGCAGCAGAGCCTCATTAAAGACCACTCTGGCCTTGTTGGCCTGATTTTCCCATTGGCAAGGACACATGCAACATCTCGCTTTCTCCCACTGTCAGGGTCACAAGGTACTTGAAAGACAGCCTGGCCTGAGCTGCTCTCAGCCTACCCATTCCTCAGCCTTCCCTGCCGCCCCCTGCAGGACTCATCGCGCTGGTTTCCTGCTGCGTTGGGGGCAACAGAAGGCACTGGCCCAAGATGCAGGGAGACACTGGGCATCTCCTCCATTGCCCCAGCTCCTGCCAGAGAGGCCCAGGTTCCAGCTCCCACCGTGACCCTGGCCCCTGTGCTAGGATGATATCCACGCCTTCTTTCTGAGACCAAGGGGGTATGTGTTTTGTCCAAAGAAGGACATATGGTTACCTGGTTGTCAGTGACTGGACCGGGTTTCCTGGCTCTGCCCTCCTCATCTCTGCAGAAAGTGCCTTGCACTTTTAAGCCAAAAGAGTTGCAAGTCATTGGGATCAACAAGTTTGAAATATGTGACTTCTAAAGAACAACCACAGTCACAGAAACACAATCCTTTCATCGGCTAAGCATGCCCGCTGGGCGTGGGGAGCTATTTAAACCTTCTCTCTGGGAGGTGGAAGTACACCACGTAGAGTAGCGCAGGGGGTGACCATAACTAGGTCACTGCCTGCTTCGGTGCCTCAGTTTCTGCATCTAAGGAAATAAAAATGACACCGAATTGCCATTTCTAGAAGCAGTTAAACATCTCTTAAAATACTCCACAAATGCAACTCCTCAGATTTTGGGGCCAGATGGTTTCTCAACTCTGCAAAGTCGGTTTCATTTCATATTTAAACAGGCCGTGTATTTTAAACACACAGTGCTTCTGCTAATTAACACTTCATCATGTCTCAAGAGTCCCGCAGGCAATTGTTAACAATTTGTAGCTGGTGGAAGATGGTGTCAAGAAAATGAATCCTATTTCTTTCCCAAGTTGCAGCCCTGGGAGAGCATATATGCAGCACCTCGTCTCTCCCACCCTGTGTGAACGGAGTGGTGAGAGCATGGGGTGACTCCCCTGGGGTGGGACGATGGGGACGTGTGAGCACAGCACCACCCCAGGCCCTCCAGCAGGGCCAACAGGCCGAGATTAGTTACACAGGTGCACGTAAGTGAAACAGTGACCTAACGAGAAGACATGGACAGATGTGCACACATATATGCCCACACAGCACTTGTAAGAAAAAGCAGGTCAGTGGGGCAAAGTGCCTGAGTGTGTGTGAGCCTGAAAAGCAAGGCCAACCGAGCCACAGGTGCAGAGTAGGGGCTGGGGCCGCTCTGCCCCCATCTCACTAGGCTGCCTCCACACCCTCACCCCACTCCTCTGAGCCTGAAGTTTGACCATTGAGAGGTTCCCTTGGCTAATAGGTCTTCTCTGTTTCAGGGCCAGCACTCCTGGGAGAGTTGATGAGATATGTGTTAAGCCTGCCTACCTCAGCGTGACCTAAGGAGACAGCTTTTAACCCAGAGTTTTGCAGACAACATGGGCTGAAGGGCCGGGGAGACAAAGAGATCCTGGAGCATTCGGGAGATGCACTGTGAGGATGCAGCTGCCTTAGTTTACTGTCCAGGGGGCCCTGGACACCTGGGAGCGGAGGAAAGGGGTACTTAGAGGCTGATGGGGCACCAGAGTGGGAAGGGATGGGAACACCTGCTTACCTAAAGTTCTGCCTAAGACAACCCTGGTGGACAAGCTCGCACCGTGCACACCACTACAGCCTCAGCATGCTTCTCTGGGGGGAAAGGAGGAGACTGAGCAAAAGGTTGACACGGAGCCAGGAACAAAAAAAGACAGGAAGGACTGAGAGTGAGTGGGGAAAAGCTCATTGTGTGGAACCTTCTTTCTCAAAATGGTAAAAACCACAAGAAGTAGACTGGAGAATTATGATTTATACTTTAAAATATTAGCAAGGGGGCAAGTTTTGACTGAAGTACTTAACATATTCCTATAGCAGTCTAAAGAGATGCATGCACATCAGTGGTTATCACCACAATATGAAGCATTATACTTTGTGTACTCTTGCTTTGGGTCTTATTTTTAATGGAATATTAAGGGAACTCAGTATTTTATTTTATTTTATTTTATTTTATTTTAAATATATATATTTTATTGATTTTTTTACAGAGAGGAAGGGAGAGAGATAGAGAGCTAGAAATGTCAATGAGAGAGAAACATCGACCAGTTGCCTCTTGCACACCCCCTACCGGGGATGTGCCCGCAACCAAGGCACATGCCCTTGACCGGAATCAAACCCAGGACCTTTCAGTCTGCAGACCGATGCTCTACCACTAAGCCAAACCGGTTTCGGTGGGAACGCAGTATTTTAATTGTAACTTTGTGAATATCTTTTATCTTGAGGTCTGTTGCTATTTTTGTCCTTTATGAAATTTTTGTCACCAGGTAAGGCAGGATTACATCTTCTTCCAGATTGAGTTGATGTAGGGTATTCTTGGTTATCAAAATAGTCATAGCTTTGGTACTTTGAAATGGTAAATATTCATGATGTGTGAGAAAGCATGATACATAACTGTACCATCTTAATTACATAAAAATGGAAGCTTAGTTGTGTAGATACACAAGACTTAGAAGAACACATCAGACTGTAAACTACTTGTGATTATGGATGGCTTTGTTCTTTGCTTGTGTTTTTCAGTTTCCTATATATGCACATGTTAACTTTTTTTTTTTTTTTTTAAATGTTACTTTAAGACCCAAAAAACCACAAGAAGTAGACTGGAAGTTCTAAAAGAGAAAGCTCCTGTCTGTCTTTGCTCATCACTGTCTCCCTGGCCTCTAGAAAAATAGACAGCACTCAGTGAGAATTGAAGGAGAGGGTACAAAGTGCAATGAGATAACTCCTCAAGGCCCTTCTAACAGACTCCTTTGACATCCGTGGCTACACAAACTCTTGCTGGAGTTATGGAGGGGCCTCTAGGGAAAGGAAAAGCCCCTGAGACCCTTACGGAGCTGTGCCTTGAGCTCAGCTGGCTTTCTGCTGTTCCCCTGAGTCGCTGCTTCCTTAGGCAGCACCTGGTCCTTGGCCAGCCCACATGTCACATCAGGCAGCCCGGACATCTTCCCTGGTGACGCCCATTATAAGATGACTAGACATCCCGCTTTTGGCGGGACAGTCCCGATTTTTAACAATTTGTCCCGTATGCCTCGGTGTTTTAAAAACGTTCCATTTTTTGAAAGAATGCATGACAAGCTAGGGAATGGTGGGAGAACGGGAAGGGAATATACAGTTTTCAGCGGCCATGTGGCTATTTAGCCAGGATATGAGTTTTATATTATTTTTGTTAATTTTATAATGTTAAACTTTAATAATAACAAACAATTGTTGAGAACTGATTATCAAGAACTGCTTATCAAAGTTCGCATTGCTGATCAGTTGTTAGAATTCGACCACCATTGTTTGGACTTAATGAACAATGGCATTTTTGGGGATTTGCAACGACGAAAACATTTTGTAACTGTCTCTCAGACGATACACATCGTACTGCATGCTAGTAAGCTAGTTAAACAAGTGATGTCATTACAAATCAGCTATTCAGATAATTTAGGTAAGTAATTTACTTATTTATTTCATAAATACATAAATTTTCTTGAATTTAGCAGACAGTGCTCATATTATTTATATTTTATAGTGGCGGCAAAAAGTCTAGCGCCAGCCTTGAAAGTTACACTTACGACTATACATAATTTTTATTTATTTATTATATTTGTAAATTGTACTTACGTTGAAATTTAAAAAAAAAAATTACAATACTATTTTTGCATTCTATGAATTTTTTTGTTGCTCCATATAGACCAAATGTTTAATCAAGACCTCCTCCCACCCCCCAGTCAATGGTGTCCCTCTTTACCAATGTTAAAATCTGGTCACCTTACCATTGTAAGAAGTAGATGCCACGTCATCCAACCTTAAGTTTCCCTCAACCAAACCTGGTGCTCAACCGGCAACAGGCTCTGTGCCAGAAGACACTGACGGGGGATTCTTTGGGGTATTTTCCCTCTTCGTTTTTAAGGCACCACGGGCAAAACAAAACTGCTGGTCTTCTGTTGGACCCAATGCCCCCAGTTGATGTTTGTGGCCATATTTTCAACCCTCCCCTCCCCTTTCATTGGGTTCAGAGGATTAAAGGGCACAGGCAGCAGGCAACAGCCTAGCCATGACTCTGTAGACGCTAGAACAAAGCTAGTGTTTTGTAACCAAACCAAGAAACAGTAGAAAAATATGTATGTAGCCTATGGATCTTTACAGTTTGCAAAGCCATACTGTCAACCAATCAAAACCAGCCCTGGATTTAGCCAGCGACACTCCTACCTAAAGCCCGTTTACAAGAATCCAGTTCCACACAGAAGCACCTCACACATGCTAATTCCTCAATTGAGAATCTAATTGAGAATCATTGGAATGTCATGTGTATCTGGACCAATCCAGATCCTATATGTATGAGACAGGAAGCTTTCCTGATCCCTAGAAATACTTGAACCACACACCATACTGAGACATCAGGGCCCTAAGAGGGCATCCATGGGAAAGAGCTGGGCAGACTCCAGAGGCCAGCTAGCTGGGTCTCGAGCTAACTCACTGTGTGATGGACAGCAAGCCACTGACCCTCTCTGGGCTTCCGTTCCCCCATCTGTGAAACACAGGGTGGGACCAGGCAGCCTCTGAAATTCCTTCCAGGTCAGAGGTGCCCTTTGACTGACGGTGAGTCTGTGATTTGAACAGGTCCATGTGGGAAACTCAGCCCCTGGACCCACCTTCTCCACAGCTGCCTCAAATGGGCCTCAGGGCTCTAGCTGGTTTGGCTGAGTGGATACAGCACCAGCCTGTGGACTGAAGGGTCCCGGGTTCAATTCCGGTCAAGGGCACATGCTCAGGTTCCCGGCTCAATCCTCAGTGTGGGGCATGCAGGGGGCTGTCCATCAGGGATTCTCTCTCATCATTGATATTTCTATCTGTCTGTCCCTCTCCCTTTCCCTTCCTCTCTGAAATCAATAAAAATAGATATTTTTTAAAATGGTCCTCAGGGACATGGGAGTTGGGGATGAAGAGGAGGATCCTTTGTCAGCCGGAGTCAGAGAGTCAAGGTCCGGGGAGCAGGGAGGTTGCCTCTGAACAAAGAACTCAGCCTAGAAGCCTCTCTAAAGGAGCCCAATGTTTGCCTGGGGGGAGTCAGTAGCTTTCTTGTGGGGAGATAAACAAAGGAACTCACGGAGGGTTTTATCCCTGATGACTGGGGAGGGGCATGCAGGAGCTCGATGTGAGCCACACTGCCATGATCTTCACAAGACAACAGAGTCACTGAAACATCTCTTGGAAGGTAGCTGGTTCTGGCCTCCATCTGTCTGTTCATACGTGTCTGAATGCGCCTTCGCCTGCTTCTTCATTCCCGTCTCATCACAGTCACTCTTGGCAATGAGTCCCACAGTTTCCAATCTGTCACCTAGCATGCAAGAATTCCGTGCACTGACATAGACACACGTACAAATTAGCTGCTTTTATAAGCTCCTGGTCCAGGGGCCATCTTTATTAGGTAATACAATAGGCTGCAATTTTGCAGAATCTTTTTTTCTGGGCATTTGCAGCAGCAGATGTTGCTTCTTGCAGGAGACGGGAAATCACTCCTGGCACGTCTTCTCCCCGGTGATCCCATCTGATCCGTGGGCTGCTCTATAAGGAGGCTTTAATAATGCATGGGAAGGAAAGGGCTGTACAGCGCATGAATTAAACACCAAGTCACGGCTCAGACCTGCTGCCTTGAAATCAGGGCTGGTGGGCAAAGCACATGGACTGGCTTCCAGCCTGGAGTCCACTGGTTTGCATCGAGGAGGAGGGTTTGGACCCCAAAACCTTTCCTGAAGACGCCAACTGACAAGGGCAGGCCTGAGCCAACAACATCAGGGGGTCAGGTGCCGATTTTCATTTCCTCCCAGCAGCCTGGCCGCACGAGCCACTGCTCGCTGACAGAGGAAGAGATGCCTTCTGTTCAGCCTTCCGGAGTGCTAGGGGTGAGCATGCATTTGACTGACATCTTACAACATGTTGTCAAAGAGGTGTTGCAGGTCTGGTCAGAGACATCCAGGGTCAGAGGCAATGAGGTGGAAAGGGAAGGCAGACGCTGCCCCTGGGTTCCCAGCGTGCAGGTTACATAACCGATGCCCCTGTGCCACCTGGGAAACTTTCAACGTTGCTAATAACACAGAAAGGCTGGCGAGTTTTCAGAAATGGGTTGCTGCTCTGATAAAGAAAGGATCGCATTTCTCGCCCCCAAGTCCCTGTGCTTTCCGCAGGCACACACAGCCCCCCTCCCCGGGAGCAGATGAGCAGACACTGTCTCCGTTGTCAAGGAAACCAGTCTGTTCTCAGCTCCAGAATTGGAAAGCCTGGGCCGGGCCTCAGCAGTGCCTTCTGCCCACTCCTCCTGACGGGGCCTGCCATCTCTTCCCCACCGGGGACGCTGGAGGCCCTTTCACAGAATCGCTAGCGTGGCCAGTGGAGTGGGGTTCCATCGACAGAAGCCAACCAGGGGGCAGGTGCACAGGCTGCATGAACAGATCCATAAAAAAACCACCCATCCACATGAAAAGGGAGAGAACAACTGGCCAGGGCCTGGGACAAGTGCCGAGTGACTGATCCACGTTACTGGGAACGGCTGAGGGAAGTAGGATTGACCACCCAAAGCCAGACCAGCACCTTTTCCTCTAAGACATCCACCCTCACCTTTCTCCAAATGGGAAAGTCAGCCCCTTTGTCTCCACCAATGGAGTGGTGGTGGTGGGGGGGGGGGGGGGGGAGGTGCAGGTAGAGTGTAGAGGCCAGGGAAGACTTTGGGATAAAGGGCGGGGGTAAAATGCTCCCGATGGGTGGGGGAATTTGGAGAATCGGGGTTAGAACAAGGTCTGGGATAAGGAGAGAGGAGAACCTCAATATCACCGCCATCTGAGATGGAAAGGAAACTGGGAAAGACAGATGGAAAGGAACTGGCTGCTGGCAGGAGAGGGGAGAGGATACCCAGTGTCTTTAAAGATCTGATGCTCTGTGAAAGCCGGGCATGGGAGCAAGTTAAAGGGCCCTGAGGCGACGCCTGATAAAGACAGTCTCACTAAGAAACAAACAAACAAACAAACAAACACAAAACAGTCCAGGTCCTTGATCCTGTGAACTCCCTGAGCCCACGTTGTGTCAGTAACCCTTTCAGAGGTACCTATGCAGTCACCTGTTTCATCTGTCCTTTCAAACCAAGGACCCAGGGGATCCAGGTCGGACTCATCTCTCTATCCACCTCAGCCCTGGAAGAGCAGCTTGCACGTAGCAGGACTGAGGAGGCTCTGCTGAGTTTTTGTGAACGAATAAATTCTTATTCTAGACATTGTGAAGTTACCTACAAAACGTGCTCACCATTGTGATGTGATTATGAGAAAGGATTTTAAGATGTCTATCTCTAGAACCCGGAGTATTAGTTGGGTTTTCATGTTGAAGGGTGATTTATCCGACTGTCACAATTATTATTGTTATTATTATGAATGATGGTATTGATTTTGTCAGCCCAGGGAAGCTGAACAGAAAAATGGGGGAATTAAGAGTGCCCTCCGCATTAAACCCTGAGCGCTGTGCATAATGATTGGCTGAAAGAGAAAATGACCTCTTGGCCAGTAGGACTAACTAGACTTTAATATGACCATGGAATCGCATAGCAAAACTCTGCCACACACCTGGGTCTGTCCTGGAGGGATGTCACTCACAATCCCGGGGGACCTAATTCACGCGACACAAAGTCTAAATAGCTCAAATCCTTTGCTGGAATTTCTCAAACACCATGAAGAATACTTTCCATCCATGCTTTTGAAAACCCGCCTTTTCCTTTCTGATCCATTACACCCACATACACAGCCCCCACGTGCCTTTTCCTCAAGCCTCAACCTTCCCCCCTGCCCCACCCAAAAAAAAAAATCTCCTCTGTCCCAGCCAGCTTTGCTTTATCCCTACTTCCCTCATCCTCCTTCGTCTCACTCTTTCCCTGACAGCCTCAACTTTATTGTGCAAATTTAAAAATTCATTCAATTTGTCTTTCCTATACCCCAACCTGCCCATCTCTCCTCTCAATCCCTGTCTCTATCTCCCCGCCCCACACCCCCATTTCATCCCAGAAGCCAGAACAGGCCTGACTAGTCCTGGTCCTCCTTCTCCCTCCCCCCACCACCGGGGTACAAGTTGGCAAAGGAAGGAGCTGTGTGCACAAAACCCGTCTTCTTCACCTGCCAGGGGAGCAGGGAGGCTGAGAACAGTCGCTAGATGGTGATGACTTCCATCCCATCCCTAAGGAAAGGCTGTGTCCGGAGAAGGAGAACTGGACAGGCATGAAGGCATGAGAGAGACTCGCGGGGCAGTAGCTGGTTGCAGCTGGGTTTGAGGCGGCCAGCTGGGCAGATGTCGGGAGCACCTGCCATCAGGCAGCGCTGAGCCCTGGCACAGTGAACTCCAGTTTACGCAGAAATGCAGGATCAGTTAACCAGGTTTCCATAGAAACAGCATGCGTTAACTCAGGTTTCCACACACAACTCCTCACTTTATGATACCGTTTAAGCTGGCCCTGCTCCAGCTAAACCTTCTGGTGGCTCCTTGACTGTGCTGACCTACGATTTCTGTGTATGTTTGCAAAATGCCCCTCTAGGTTTCATGGTGTGGGCATGGCAGACCCCTGAAGTCTGCCACCACATTCCGTTGAAATTTCTAAACCATATAGGTGCTGTGTACTGAGCTCAGTTATTTAGCTTATTATATAACTGTTAGAACTTTCCACATGCCTTTCAAGAAGCTGTCTCGTTCAGAAAATCTTATTCTTTCCTTATTTTGGACACAACGAGAATCTATTTCTTCCCACTCCTGCTTTAAAAAAAAAAAAAAAAAAAAAAAAGTTGAATGGATACTTAAATCTCAGCTTGGAGGGAGACAGAATCATTAGTCCACCCAGGATGCTCATTAAAGCACAATTCAGGAGAGAGCCAGACCATACTTATTATAAAAAAGGATCCTTCAGGCTTGATACTGTTTTGAAACATTCAATTCAGATTCCATCGCCCCAAGAATTCTTCAGAATATGATTCAGCTTCTCTCCTCCATGTGAGGCCAGAGGGAGCAAGTCCGGCAAACACACCGCAGATTGTCTCTGACCCTCACTCCCACCCTTTGGAGTGAAAGCTGTTATCCCCATTTTACAGAAAAGGAAACTGAGACCCAGAGAGTCTGAGTAACTTGCTCAGGTACACACGGCTAATAAATGGCAGCGCTCAGTACTGGACCTGGGTTCCTCTGGTTCCAAAGATCAGGGTACTATGAGGCCTCCAGTTGTTCTGTAGCTTGTTTGTTTAAAAAAAAAAAAAAAAAAAAAAAAAAAAAAAAAAAAAATTAAGCCCAAACCGATTTGGCTCAGTGGGTAGAGCATCGGCCTGCAGACTGAAAGGTCCTGGATTCGATTCCAGTCAAGGGCATGTACCTTTGCTGCGGGCACATTTCCATTAGGGTGTGTGCAGGAGGCAGCTGATTGATGTTTCTCTCTCATCGATGTTTCTAACTATCTCTCTCCCTTCCTCTCTGAAAAAAAACAAAACAAAACAAAACAAAAAAACACACAATAAAATATATTTTTTTAAACACTACTTGGGAGACTTATTTATAAATAAAAAACAAAATCCAGTACGGAATGACAAGAATGTTTTAAATGATTACAAATATTATAAGAAATCCTAGTTTAGGGTAGAGTCTGGCCAGCCATTTATAACCAACTATTCCTCCTTCAACTTTTCACCACAAGCCAATGTAAGCTCACACACAAAATCAGGTCATAACTCATAAGCGCCCCAGGATTGAAGACTGACAACCAGACCGGAGCCAGAATGGTGAAGAAACATTTGCTCATCACAACACTTAGGAGGCTGAAAGGAGAGGCACTAATAGTGATTGACGCAGGCGCTGGTCTTCGTCACGCACCAGCTTGAAAGTGAGGCCTGCTTGCTCCCCTCCGCCTGGCCCCTGGCTCAGGCTCTGTCCCCTCCGGGAATTCAGCAGCCTTCCTGCTAAGATGTGGAAAGCCCATACTTGCCAATGGCATCTGAGGCGGAGCAGGACCGAGCCCTTAACTTACAGGATCTGACTCAAACTGCTAGTGTCCCAATGACACAGGATGCCCAGCTGGTAGCTGGAGTTAGAGAGCTGGTCAGAGTGAAAAATAACTTACACATGTGTTTCAGAAACACTGTGAGTAGAGTAAATGAAACACGTCTTCCTTTTACTCACCTCCCCCCCCCACCCCCCCAGCCTGGATGTGGAAGAAGATGGTGAGACAAAGGGATACGTTGCCCTGCAGAGAAGTAACAAAAAAATCAGAAGTGGGGAAGGTGGGAGGTGCAAGGACAGGTAGCGGCACTGGGGCGAGGGAGAGCACAGCAGAGAACAGAGGCCAAAGAAGCAGCCAGTGAGCACTGCCCAGCAATGGAGAACGGCCAATCCATTCTGAGAATCACTGACGTCTGACAGTGAATTTAAAAGTGGTTCCTGGCACCATACCATAAATACCTTCTGTTTGCCTAATCCTCTGATTAAAAGTCTGACATGCAGAAGAGCCGTGTGTTAGTGGTGCTTTGGGAGAATCGAGGAGAAAGGACAGTGTTTAGTGAGGGCAAATGTATTAACTAGGAGGGCAGCTCCTCTGGGAGGCAAGCTCTCAAACCTGTTGGACGCCGCTCTTCCCCAGGAGGTACCCGCTTCCTCTCCACGTTTGGGGATAGAGGAGGAGGGTAATTCCCCACCCTCTTCCGTTCAGCACTGTCATGTGACCAGTGAAATATGAGCAGGAGATCATCCAGGAGACAGCATTTTAGATCCAACCCACGCTACTGCCACTAGCAATTTGCAGGTGATGGCAACTCCATCGGCCTAAGTCTCTGAATAAGAAAGATGTAGGACAGGGTCCCCCAAAAAACCAATGGGCATGTAGCAGGAGCAAAATGCATAAACCATATTTAAAAACTTCTCATTAAGTGTGTAAAATCTCAAATTTTGATTTACAAATAAGTTTGTAAAATTCTGAAAGATTTGTCAGTGTTACTTTTAAATTAATCTGGTTAAAAAACAAACAAACAAACCAACAAATAAACAAACAGAAAAGCAGGAGTAGAGGCCTCCTGAAGCCATGGCTGTAGCTTACTTACAGTCATACCCCAACGTGGCAAAGACAACACAGCTATTAGGAAGGGGATAATGCCTTTCAAACCCAGGTTTTAATTTGCCAGGCAAATTGAGACTATGTCTTTAAATACTCCCTTCTCGAATTCCTGGTATATTTTGGGGAGTAAATTCCAGAATAGTCATTTTTCCTTACAGTTTATTGGCTATTCTAAGGCAAGGAGTTGGTATAAGTATTTCAAATGAAGCAAGAAATTATTCTGAGTTTATTTTTTTTAGATAAGAAACTTAGCTAAATACCTCAGATACATAATACAAGCACCTCACTTGCATGTGGATATTTTTAATAAATCAAAATGAGCTTACTTGGGCCATTTAGGGTCACAATATTATCTGCTTGCAAATCATTCAACATTGAAAATGAAGGCATTTGGACTGAACATTCCAAACAAAATGCATTTGACCTTTTTAAGGCCCTGAGTAAATATCGGAGGGAAGGAAAGGCTAAAGAAAATTTTAATAGCATTGTTAACCATTTTGTGAAGCTAAAAGCACACTGAGGATACTTTTCTACCCAACACTGATCTAAATGGCTGAGCTGCTCGCTCAGTAAACTTCATCGAAATGGAACATTTGGAGAAAAGAAATGAATGCTGTTGTAAGACGTTGCCAGCGGTTCAACTGAAGGGAAAAAAACAAACATTCAGCAAACAGTATGTAGAAAGTGGAAGAATGAGCAAAACCAGGCAACATCCCACGGAGCATAGAAGTTACTATTTGGTGCAGGGAACAGGCCTTGACCAGTAATCGCAAAAACTATTGTACCTGCAATTGCAGTCATTGCCTCGAGGGAGAGTCACAACTCTGCTAGGAATATCTACACAGGCAGGCCCCAAAGATACGATGGGTTCAGAACCCTCCGATCAAGTGATTATCGCCATAAAGGGAGTTGTAATCTTTTTGCAGATGGAAAGTCATGCCTTCAGTTTGTAAAAAACAAAAAAACAAAAAAAAAAGGCAACATCTGTGAAATGCAATGAAGCAAACAAAGCACAACCAATAAATAGTGTGTGCCTGTAGCTGGAGAATTTGGCCTCTTGGAAAAGCAGCTCAGAGACAGCTTTCTTGAGGAAGTAATACTTGAGCTGACACTGTAGGGAAGAGTAAGTGTCAACAGTGAAGCAGGGAGGAGGAAGTCTCCCAGGCCGGGCACCAGCATGTACACAGGACCAGTGGCACACCAGAACATGGAAAGCATGAGGAATCAGAGAGGCCAGAGGGGGTGACACGTGGGTGGTGTCCATCCACTCAGCCACTAACCCACTCATTCATGCATCAAACCTTTATGAAATGAGAGTCTTCTATGTGTCCCAGGCACCAGGGGAGATAGAGCAGTGAACGAGACAGGTAAGGATCCCATTTTCATGGGTTGCACATTCTAGATGGATAATATATCGCATGCTTTTATTTTGATTTTTTTATAAAATATATATATATTATTGAGTTTTTACAGAGAGAAAGAGAGAGGAATAGAAAGCTAGAAACATCGATGAGAGAGAATCATCGATCAGCTGCCTCTTGCACACCCCCTACTGGGGATGTGCCCGCAACCAAGGTACATGCCCTTTACCGGAATCGAACCCAGGACCTTTCAGTCCGCAGGCCAACGCTCTATCCACTGAGCCAAACCTGTTTCAGCACATCGCATACTTTTAAAAATTCAGAGTGGTAAGAGCGATGAAGAGAATTAAAAGAGAACAACCACTACACTTACATTTAAAAATGGGTGAGATGGCATGTATATGTATTTTACCACAATAAAAAATATTGAAAACAATAAAAAAAAAATGAACTCTAAACAAATGAATAAAAAATGTGGTTGACGTATTCACCATTTGGCAACCCACATGGTAATAATTATTTCAAGCAAGAAACCTCATTGGATGCTAAAGCTATTGGGCAAATCTAGGCTGAGAAACAGGGTGTTTTGCAGAGTCTCAGAGTGTATTCCCACAAGATCCTTAGTAATTGCAAGAGATAAACATGAACTTCACAGACACCACCTTCACCACGTCAAATCCATGTGGGCCTCCTGAGAGGATGCTGAAGGAGAACAAGCATCACCCCTCTGGTGTGCCTGCCAAGAATGCACCATGTGAGCCTCATCATGAGATCACATCAGACAAATCTAATTGAAGAACATGCAGCCAAACAACTGGCCTGGATCCTTAGAAAATGTCAAGGTTACAAAAGTTAAAGAAAGAGTTGGGAATAGTTGTTCCAGACTGAAAGAATCCAAAGAGACATAATCCTGGATAAAATAAAATGGACCAGAAAATTTTTATTTTATTTTGCTATAGAGAATATTAGTGGAACAACTGGCAAAATTTGAAGGAAGTAGATTAGGTAATTGGATTGTACCAATGTAAATTGCCTAGTTACAATCATTGTATTTGGTTATGTAAGAGAATGCCTTTGCTTTTAGGAAGTATTTGGGAGTAAATGGGCAACATCATGTCTGCACTTTACTCTCAAACAATTCATAATAAATTATATATGCGTGTGTTAGATGTATTTTTTTGTGTGTATATTATGAGTGAATATATATATATTACTAGTGGCCTAGTTCAGCCCAACCTGCACTCTCTACAATCGGGGACCCTTTGGGGGATGTCCTACTGGGACGCTGGCTCCTAACCACTTACCTGCCTGCCTGTCTGCCTGCCTGCCTGATTGCCCCTAACTGCCCTCCCCTGCTGGCCTGATCTCACCCTCAACTGCCCTCCCCTGCTGGCCTGATCTCACCCTCAACTGCCCTCCCTTGCTGGCCTGATCTCACCCCCAACTTCCCTCCCCTGCCAACCCGATCTCACCCTCAACAGCCTTCCCCTACTGCCTGGTTGCCCCCAACTGCCCTCCCCTGCCGGCCTGATCTCACACCCAACTGCCCTCCCCTGCTAACCTGATTGCCCTTAACCCCCTATTAGCCTGATCTCACCCCAAACTGCCCTCCCCTGCTGGCCTGAACACCCCTAACTGCTCTGCATTGGCTCCCACCACCATAGCTTTGTCCGGAAGGAAGTCAGACATCCGGAAGATGGCCAGTTGACCCGGTCTAATTAGCATATTACTCTTTTATTAGTATAGATAGATTATATAGGATAGGATTGCTTAAATGCAAGGGAGGGGGGATCCTTTTTCAGCAGGAGGAGATGCTCTTGGCAGACAAAATACAAAATCCTTATATCTGGACTGATAGCCAGCCATATGCACTATACTGCCAAACTGGTCATTAAAAAATGGAACCTCTTTCTTACACCTTACACCAAACAGCTCTTGCCCTTAAAACCCCTTCTCAGCCCCCACCTTAGATTCTGCCTTAGTAGTTCACCCAGATTAGGTTTTGATTGGTTGGTTTCTATGCCAGTCAATGTCAATAGTTCCACATCCTAGGCACCCATTGGCTCTTCTCAATTCACCAAAATTTGGTTCTGATTGGTCAGTTTCTATGCCAGTCAGTGTCTCTGGGCCTATCTCTGAGCCTGATCAGAGAGGCAGGGCTGATTAGCAGCCACTCTGGGATGCTGGTGATTGGGCTGAACTGCTGACCTCTTGTAGAGAGAGAGGTGTGGTGGCTGGTGAGGCTTGGAGAAAGAGAGAGGCAAGGGCTGCCACAGAGGCTACAGATCAGACCCTGCTTCTCTCTCTCTCTCTGAGAGGTCAGCAGTTCAGCCCGCTTGCCAGCCCCGCCCACCCGAGCCTGCTACGCAATCTGCCTGATGTTCAGTCATCCCTTTGGTCGTTTTGGACATTATGGACCCTGGATATATATATATATATATATATATATATATATATATATATATATATATATATATAGAGAGAGAGAGAGAGAGAGAGAGAGAGAGAGAGAGAGAGAGAAAGAGAGAGAGACAGAGAGAGACAGAGAGAGAGAGAGAGAGAGAGAGAAGGGGGATGCCCTTTGAAGAAGCAATACTTAGGGTGAGCTATTAGTGACAAGAAAGAGCAGTTGGGGCAGAGGAACAGCTAGTGCAAAGGCCCTGAGGCTGAAAAGCACTTGGTGGGTGTGAGGAGCAGAAAGAAGTCCAGTGTGGCTGAAGCTGAGTGGGCAGAGAGGACTTTTGCCTTTTTTCTGAGAAGAATGGGAAGCAATAATCAATTCTTTAAAGGAGGATAGCAAGGTCCAATTTGCATATTGAAAGCCCGCACTGGCTTCAGCATGAACAACAGAGCAGGGGCTGGGGCAAAGGTGCGCATGGGGAGACCAATTAGAGGCCTTGTACACGTCCAGGTGGGGTGATGGGGCTTGGACACCATGGCACACCAGGGCACGAGAGAGATGGAAAAAGTGCATGAGTATGGGGATGCTCAGGAGACAAACAATGAAATGGAACTTGGTGGTGACTTTATGTGCCCTCTGGTCCTCTTCTTTCAAGCTTTGGATCAGTTTATGGAACGGAACCTAAGATTTCAAGGTGAATTATTCAACCCCATCCTTGCTATAGGTTTGGATTTTCTTTTGTTTGTTATGCCTGCGTTCCTTTTCCAGACAATTCCTCAAAATACAGAACTAGAGACGGAGCAAATTTGCACTTTGGGGAGGTCTTAATGTGCATGGAAATGGTACTTAGACACAAAGGGGCGGGGACACAGGCCACATTTCTAAGGTTAACACCGGTTAATAATGTCCTTGCACAAAGCAGGGAAGTGCCATGTGCTGGGGGCCAGATCCCCTTCCACAGCCAGACCACAGCCTCAGAACCCCTTCCCCCAGGGAGGGCAGCTGTCTGTGCCACCTGGAAGAAGGCCGGCCCCTCCCTCATGAGAAAGCACAGCAGATGCTCTGCTATAATGTCCCGTCACTCCAGGGAACGGCACCATTTTTATGATTAATCAGTTGCACATTCTCAGGGACATATGTGAGGTGAGTATCCAAGGACAACAAAAGGCCCTGCAGAGAGAAGATAAATTGAGCCCAGCCCCTGCAGCTGAGAGTAAGAGAACCAGATTGATTGTATATATTACATAAATATCTCTCTCTGCAGACCATTGCCAAAACAAGGACCATTTTCATCTAAATACACCAGGAAACAATTTTTTAAAAACCTACAAGTTATGTAAATGGTGGGGCAGAGTTGTCAATGATAATTATCTCCTTCACAGACGTCAAATAATGAGCTAGTGAGCCTGCAACAGTGATTATCACTTATAAAGTAGAGCCTAATAAATTAACCAAAAAAACACACACACAGAGCTTTTGTGCTCAAAAGGATTCTCCCAAGAAGGAACCAAATCAAGCAGGAGTGTTTCAAGTTGCTTTGCAAAGCCCTGCTCAGATGTCAGCCCCTGTGTGAGGCTTTCTGATCTCTCAAGCTGAATTAATAGGCCTGTCCTCTGAGCACTCTCGCACTGCTCAGTGGGTAGTGGAATTATTCATCAGGGTAAGCCTCTCTGATGATTCTCGTCCATCTCAGCACCTCGCATCCTGCTCAGCTACTTTCTCACTCCGGGCCTCAAAGAAGATGCAAATATGGAAAGCATTCCTAGTTATTGAGCTGGCAACTGCTAACACGGAAGAATTAATTCATGGGGCCAGGCACTTACTTTAGGCGCTCGTTCCTTTAATTCCCACCATACCCTTAACGAGGCAGGTACCTCAGGGTGAGGAAACTGAGCAAGAAAGGAAAAGAGATGTGTCCATGGTCACGTTGCTGGGCAGTAGGGACGATCAGGATTCTAATTCAGGCAGTCTGACTGCCATCTCCCAGAAGAGCTGGGAACTCACTGGCCTGGGAGCCAAAACACCTGGGTCACCTATGTATTTGGTAGTGGATTAGCTGTGGCCCTGGGATACTCACTGAGCCCCCCTGGCCTCTGGGATTTCCCAGTAATCCTAGAGAGCCAGGTCTCATCCACAATCAGCAACTGTCCCCCGACTGGACTTCACGCCATTGAGCACACCCTGAGGCTGTGGGGTTGGCATTTTAGCCAAATGTTTTTGGATGGATTTACTTGGGCATCATTGCTTTCCAGATGCCTTTACTCATCTCATAGCGTTTAAAGACTAGAGGCACTGGGCTAAGTGCTTAAAGACAACAAAGACTTAGCAAAGACTTAAAGACAACTCCAGGAACTAGGAGCCCAACAACGAATTCAAACAAGGGAGCAGTCTGGAGATTAAAATCCACAGCTCTAAGCCACGTGATCTCCCTTCAGGCCACATGTTTTCCCATCATGCCACCTGTTTTCCCATTCATGCCACAGCACAGTCACCTGGGCAAGAGAAACTCGTCTTTTACTGCTTTATCCTTTTCCTTATGCTTTCTAAACACTTTATTTTATTTGTTGTTGTTATTGCTGCTGTTGTCTATGCACATCTCTTTATTTTAACATTTCAAAGAATCACATGTTCATTCTGACAACTTTACCAGGTGTGGCCACCCTGTAAGTTACACACCCACTCAGGTACCTGGGAGGTTATCGCACAGCACGATTCTCGTGGCTACTTGTGCTTCAGTGTCACGTTTATTAAAGTGGAAATTTCCATGCTTTTCCATAGCACTGCAGATTGGAGCAGGAAGTGGGTAGTAAGATTCTGTCAGGAGTGTGTTTCTGACCAATGACACAGCAGCCCTGGCTCAGAGGCTCTCCCCCTGCAAGAGTCTTAAGCCTGCTTACTGGTTGATGCTTTGGATTTTTGGCTACTTGATGGGTTTGAGGAATTTGCTGTGATCCAGGGGTGTTCCAGGACTTCTTTCAGGGTCAGCCTTTGGTTGGGGGTATGCATCAACAGTCTTGAAGTCAGGTCCCTCGCCCTCTCTGGTACAAAGTCAGGGAATGTGAATTTAACCCGAGATGTTCTTTTGTAGGTGTCGTGGTATGCGCTTGCCTCAAAAGGAGGCTTCCCAACTAAAAATTCATAGCAAAGAACTCCTAGGCTCCAGGACCTACCTTCTCGCCTTCAATCATCTCTGGGGGCAGGTCCAGGGTGCCACAGAGGGTGGCTCTCCTGGAGGATGGGACATGCACAGACCACCCAAAATCTGCAATCTTAAGCTCTCCAGCTGATCCAAGGAGCAGATTCTCTGGCTTGATGTCTCTTTGAATAACTCTCTTTGAGTGGCAGTATGACAGGGCAGTTGTCAATTCTGTGACATAAGTAGCAGTTCTCTGCTCAGCAAACCTGGACAGTTTCTGAAGTTCTCTACAGACAGTTCCAAGAGGTGCATATTCCAAAATTACGTCAGCACACTCTGGTGGTATCCTGGAAATCACCATACAGCCTGAGAATGTTTGGATGCCTAAGGTGGGGCTGTGTTTTTACTTCTCTTCTTATCTGAGGCTCCACGCCTGCTTTCTCCAGCTGGGCTTTGAATAAGATTTTCAGAGCCAGGATGAACTTACTCTGTTTTTCCCTTACCAGGTACACATTTCCAAACTTTCCTTTGCCCAGAGAGCGACCAATTTCAAAATCTTCCAAAGTTCATGGCCTATTTTTTGATTCTTCGTTTTTCTGTTTTGTAGCCATTTCCTTTTCCTGTCCATGGTCACATTGCTGGTCAGTGGGGATGATCAGGATTCTAATTCAGGTCTATTAGTGTATTAGCTGTGGCCCTGAGATACTCACTGAGCCCCCTTGGCCTCAGGGGCTGGTGGCAGGGGCTGCTCACTCTTTTGCATATAATTCAGTGGTCTGGACACAGGGCGAGGGACACTGGTTGCCTGCAATTGCTTCTGCTTCAGATTCAGAACCGGTTTATGGCTGGAGACAAGCTTTTGTGCTTGTGAAGGAAACCTGGACAGTTTCTGAAGTTGCTGGGAGGAATTCGAAGGGCACAAGACCTGCTGAGCCTGGCCACTATTTGCGGGTAACAAATACTGAGAAGGAAATTGTTGAGTCACCAGAACACATTTTAGACAGTTACCAGGTAGAATTGTAGTCTTAACCAGTCCTGAAATGCCATTATCTTTAGATTTGTCCATAATGTCGAGCTGCTCCCCTCCTCCACCCCACCCTCCGCCCCTGAGCCTGTCCTGGACACCTGCTGGCTCTGGCCTCCGACCAAAGGCTGCCGAGTCCTTTGGTGAGCTGAGCCATTAGGACTCAGAGTCATCTATATATATAGAAGACTAGTATGCAAAGTGTCCCCTAGTGAGTTCAACCAGGAGACTGGGAGTTCAATCTCTCGCTATGACATGCGCTGACCACCAGGGGGTGGCACAGAGCAAAGGAAGGCCCCAGCTAGCAGCCAGACATCCAGCAGTCAGACATCCCCCGAGTGGTCTCGTATTGAGAGAGGGTGCAGGCCGGGCTGAGGGACCCCCCCCCTACCCCCACATAAATTTTGTGCACTGGGCCTCTAGTTTTACCGTAAATAGGAGTTAAACTCTCAAGTCTGAAAGCCGATTGGCCTGGGCTAGAGAGGCACTGCTTTTTCATTGGTTCACAGCCAGCCCAATGGCCCAATCAGGTCCAAGAAAGGCAGACGTGGCACACAGGTGCACTTGCTTTGTAAGGCCTGCTGGACCCGTGCTGTTCTGGCGCCAGCACCGCTCTCCGGGAGGTCTCTAAACACATTTTGTATTCCAGGGACATTGTCTCTTCATGGTTCAGTGGGTTGGGAACCATTAACAATTTTCATACTGACCTTTCTGAAACATTAGTCAGTGATAAACAAGGCATTTCCTTCACACTAAGGGGGATTACAGCTTGAAATTCAACTTTGTTGTGTACAGTAGGTCAGCTGTCAAAATGGTGCAAAGGCATTTTCTCCTTTCAGCTGCTGCCTTTGCGTGTGAGGCCACTGTGACCTATGCTTCTTTGGAAAATTGTAAATGCATAAGATTTTAAGGGTTTAAAAAAATCTTGACATGTTTTGCTGATAGAGAAAAAACAACCACAGATGTTTTGACATCCTAGATTCGTTACCTCCACCCGGAACTAAGGAAAGAGCTTATATTCATAGCTGAGAATGAAGAACAGCACAATCTCCATGGTTGTTTTTCCCACAGGCCTCTGGGCTCTCACTTTGAAGGACATGCCTCAGGTGTAATGACCTGATTGCCTTCTATGTGGGTCCCTTCCTTCTCCTCCCCCATCTCCAGTGGTGAGATTAGAGGTGTCATGTACTCATGCAGAGATCAAAAGGAAACTTAAAAAAAAAAAGGGGGGGGGGGGACCTTTTCTGGAATCTGTCATTCATCTCCCTATCTTTGAGGTTATTGTGTGCTGCATTTGTCAGACTAGCTAGTATCACGCTGCACAAACTAACCTCCCTTCCCCTGGCCTGTGTGCTCTCCCTGACGAAGCAAAGTAAAAGAGGGAGAACCAAAGGAGAGGGAGACCTGGTTGGCTCCTTCTCCTTCAATAGGCTCCTCATCGCAGGTCCTCCCTGGGAATGGAGGCAAGCACCTTGGCCCTCCTGCAGATTAGAATGTGTGGCCACAGCAGTGACCCTTGCAGATCCTCGTGACTGACAAGGTCTCCTGAGCCACTCAGGCAGCATCCATGGTCTCTGAGAAGGTGGGAGCCTCTGTCTTTTCATGGCTTGAAAAGTTGGCCAGAAGAAGCAGTGATGCCTCTACAATGCATTCCGAGTGTATTACTTTAAACGGGGCAACTCTGTAGTTAGGGAATTGGTGGTGAGGAAAAGAAAGCTCCAAACTCCATTAAAGCACATTAAAGCAAATGAAATTAGCTTGGGAGTGCAAACACACATCAAGCCATTAAATCACTTAAAAGGCACTTAGTGTAGCATGGTGCCCTACAAGTATGGACACTCGAACTGCTTGAGTTGTACTGATCTCAAGTGTTTGGCAGGATTAATCTTGGAGGCTGATGCTAAAAACCTGCCGTTGTCTAGGAAGCACTGTTGTGAAGGATGATGGGAACACGTTTTTAACAAGGGCGTTCTCCTGGTCACTAATGCTACCGGCAATTGTGTGTGTGGCAGTCACTGCCGACACCTAGGCAAGATTCGCCTTCCCTTCTTCCTTCCTAACAGAACCTCCCTTTTGTCCAAAATACGCGCCCAACGATAACAACAGAAAACAACCCTGCATTTTTCAGCCTTCCCTGCGGTTAGACGCAACCATCTGATACAGCCTTAGAATGTGCAAGAGAAATCTTTGGGGAATTTCTGGGAAAGTCTAATTTCCTGATAGAAATGCTATCTCTTCTCTCTCACCATGTCCTCCTTCTTTTCTCTGTTTAGAAGGAATTTGGGATATTGGAAGGGAAGTAGCTGGTCTTTCAAGAGAACGGACTCGACCAGCTAAGCATGGGTGAGCAGAGAGACAAAAGGAGTCTGGCATGTTGGTGCCATCATGAGCTGTTGTGCCAACCCCAGACTGCTGACCTCTGAACTTTCTAGGTGAGGGAAATAAACCACTGTGATTGGGTGTCTGTTTTGTGACGTTAAAGGCAATCCTTAATCAATATGGAGTGTTCCCTGTCCAATAAACTTAAGAATTGGTAGAGCAAGTGCAGGTTCTTGTTACAAGGACCTTTCCCAACCTTTTGTATCCTAGATGCTTGATGATGCTTTGAGAGAAGGGTAGATACAGAGTCTCCCAAATTCTATGTAAACTTTTATTTCATTTTACACTTCTTGAGAATTGTGCTCTGCCAGATATAATTTGGGAATCACCTCTTTCTCTCTCTCTCTCTCTCTCTCTCTCTCTCTCTCTCTCTCTCTCTCTCTCTCTCTCTCCTCTCTCTCTCTCTCTCCCCCCGATCCCCCCCTCCTGGGTTCCCAGGAAACAACATACCTTCCTAGCATGTACAAGTATAAATTCTTAGCAAAAGTTAAAACATAAAATCATTACAACTTTGCATACTGCACTGAATTATGTCTCCCCGAAATTCATGTCCAACTGGACCCTATGACTGTGACCTTATTTAGAAATATGGTCTTTGCAGAAAGTTAAGACAAAGTCATAGGTGGGTTGGGATGGGCCCTAAATCCACTGGTGGTGGACCTTATAAGGAGATGAAGATTTGAACATAGAGAGACACAGAGGATACACAGACATGGACGAGAAGGCCATGTGACTACAGGGGCAGAGGCTGGAGTGGTTCAGCTGTGAGCCAAAAACAACCAAGGATCGCTGGCCCCACCGGAAGGCAGGACGAGGCCATGTGGGATTCTTCCCTAGAGCCTGCAGAGCAAGCACGGCCCTGCCCACACCTGATTTCAGACGTCTAGCCTCCAGAGCTGTGAGAGAATCCATTCCTATTTCTATGCATTTCAGGGAATAAATTTCCATCTGTCATATTTTGTTAAGGCAGTCCTAGGAAGCTAATATGCTATGTAACATTGTGACGAAGTTTAAATTGCAATTCTTCCCCTGAATCCAGTAATGAAAATTAAGGATGAACATGGAGCCAGGCCATCTAGGGCGCCTGCCTCAGCCCCACCCATCTCCCTCATCATATTTTAGATTCTGGTAAGGAACTTTTCCTCCTGTCTTTTTTCCCCCCATGACATCAAATGATATCCTGAAAACTCTGACATTAAACAATGAAGACGATGGCATTTAGAAATAAATGCCCCGAAGAGCAGCTTTTCAGGAACTCAGGGTTTGCCAGTGATTCTGGGCCCCGCCCTGGGCCGGTGTCTTGTCTTCTCTCGGCTTCTCTCGGCTCGGTTGGCCTGATCTCTGTAACTCTGGGCTGGACTGGAAGATCCCTCCGCTCCCTCCACTTGGACATGCTGGGATCCCAGGGGGGATGTCTCCCACAGGTGACATCTGACGCATGTTCCTCAGAATCATAAAGACAGAAAGGCCCTTGCTAACGCTTAGGGCTCCTTTTGAGCTTTTGGGAGTTCATTTCTATATAAAATCTCACTTCCTAGGGTAGTTCTTTGAAGCGAACTAGAGAAAAGAACACAGTGTAGTGTTTGGTGCGGTGTTTGCCTTGGCGTATTGGAAGTCCTAGAGGAGAGGACCGCTTCTTACAAGAGAGGAGGCTGCAATGGGAATCAGGACAATAGTGAATGTGTGTCACCCCTTCCCATCCTTCAGAGAAACTCCCACTTATAAAACCAGCCAATTGTTCACATCACAAAAGCTGTCCTCATTTTATAAACAAGGTTACTAACTATTTCCTTTAAAATAAACGACACAGCAAACTAATGGCTTCACCTGCTCTTCTTAACTTAAACAACCCAAGTTCCTTTGGATGTCTCTGTACGAACTAGCATCCATCTACCTGGCCATGTAGGTTGCATCCATTTCCTGAACCCCAGCTGCTTGTAAGTGTGATGTCCAACACAAGCACAATACTACTGCTTTCAAAACTGACACACACACAAAGGAAGCTTAGGAAAGGAATATATCCTGGAGCTTAACTGTCATTATCTCACTATATCCCACAAGTTACAGAAAATGCAGTGACGTCATGAGAAAAGTGTTCCTGCTTTTTGCAAGGACACACTAGACCCAATGTCTTTATAGGGTACATCACAATATTGTAATTATCAGACATAAATAATTTTAATGTTTTAGGTGCTTGTAACCCTGCCAAAGATGGTTTGAAGAGCCAAAGAGACTATAAATTCTGTGACACGCACACCCTGTGGACATTTGCAGCTAATTTGTGCTTAGCAAGGTCATAGAAACTTTAAAATAAGATACTGTCTCCATAATTCTCTGTATATCCATACACTATTGACTATTATAGTTAAAACAAAGAAAAAAATAACCAAAATAATGAATTAGATTTTTTAAAGACATAAGCTACCCAGGGTTATAAGTTATAAAATTTGTTTACTCAATCCACAAAGATTTGTTTATTGCCTATTATGTGTCTACCTTTGTAATCCAAAAAATTAAATTAATCATATCATGTGTCTTACAGGGTTGTCATAATATTTAGATTTTAAATACATAAACATACAAATGCATATTGTTGTCTTAATCAGCTTGGGCAGCTATAACAAAATACCATTTCGGGCTTATAAACAACAGAAATTTATTCCCCACAATTCTGACAGCTGAAAATTCAAGATCAAGGAGCTGACAGAGTCAGTGCCTGGTGAGGGCCCATTCCTAGACAGCCGTCTTCTCACTGTGTCCTCACATGGGGAGGAGGCAAGGGAGCTCTCTGCTGTCTCTTTTAGACACCACTAATTCCAAATGCCATCACTATGGGGATAGGCTTCAACATATCAATTCTCAGGAGATATAAACATTCAATCTATAGTAAACATTAACACACTCTGACACGTAGGAAGAACTCAGTAAATGTCGGCTACTACTATCTTTATGGAGCCAATTAGAAAGATTTGGGATATATATGGGAGGACTGAGCCAATAGAATTTGCTGATGGATTGGAAAGGAAAAGAAAGGAAAGGAAAGGGAAACCAAAGACAATTTCAAGATTTTTGGCATGAGTAACGGGGAGGATGATGTAATGCAAAGAAAAGTGGGTTTGAAGAAAGAAGTTAAGAATTCTAATAGGGTCATTATAAGTTTGGTCTGAGATGCCTGTAGACATTCATGTGGCAATGTCAAGGAGACAGTTGTGCATACACCACTCAACACTACTCAGAGTAAGATACCAAGACCAGCAGTATCAGCATCACCTAGGAGCTTGTAGGAAATGCAGAATCTTAGACCCCACCCCAGACCAATGGAACCAGGTCCCCATTTGATCTGTATGCATGTTAAAGTGTGAGAAGCATTGAGATAAGGTTCTGGAGAGACAGAGACTTTATACTCCTCAGGATATACATGAAGTTAAAGCTAAAGCCCGAATGAACTCCTGTAGGGAGCTGGGTGCCCAGGTGGAGTCATGAAGCTCTTCCACACTTAAGAGGGAAAAGGGAACCCCCACAGAGGAAGAGAAGGAACATCCAGTGAAGCAAAGGAAAAACCAGGAGAGTGAAGGGTCCCAGAAGCCAAACAACAAAAGAAGTGGTCCTCCATGTTAAATGTCGCTGATGGGTTAAGTAAGATAAGAACAGGGAAGAGGCTGTCAGATTTGGCAACATAGAGATCACCAATGACTTTGACAAGAGCAGTCTCAGTAGCATAGAGAGGACAGTGGGGGAAAGGAAGTGGGGCAGTGAACAAAGGCAAGGAGTTTTGCTGAGAGAATAAGAGAGAAATGGGTTAGTATCTGTGAATCTGAGAGGCATAGGTAGGGGATACTGGAGTATGCCTGAATGCCAATGGGAATGCTGTAAGAGAGAGAGAGAGAGAGAGAGAGAGAGAGAGAGAGAGAGAGAGAGAGAGAGAGAGAAGAAGAAGAAGAAGAAGAAGAAGAAGAAGAAGAAGAAGAAGAAGAAGAAGAAGAGAAAGAAGAAGAAGAAAAAGAAGAAGGAGGAGGAGGAGGAGGAGGAGGAGGAGGAGGAGGAGGAGGAGGAGGAGGAGGAGGAAGGGGCTGCAAAAAGGAGACCAATTGCTGGAGTGTCAGTTTTGAGCAGATGAACAGAAAGGGGGTCTGAAGCCCAAAGGATGGCCCCTGATAGAGGCAGGGCTACTCTGCTCATTGCTTCTGTTTCTCAATGAAATCCAAGGCACATAGCAAGGTGGATGGGGGTGGGAGAGAAGATTTAAAGAACGAGAGACTGGATTAGTTAATTTGGAGAGTGAGAAAGTCAACACCTTAGGATTGCCAGGTAGTGCAGGAGCTTTTTGTGGCCAGGTGTTTGAGAAATCCCATGCTTTCCCATCACATGCTTCATTTCTCCAGAAATGTTCTGTTCTAATGCAGAAGCCATGACTTCTGAGAAAGTGCATCTTCTCCATCAATCCTCACTATTCCTGTAAGCAGTTATTATGTTAAAGGTCACCATCAGCAGAACAAGACTAGACAAGGGGGTCATCGAAGAGCCACATCAAGATGATAAGGAAGGACAGAAGCCTTCTGTCTCCTCCATGGGATTTATGACTGGCGGTAATGCAGGACTTCTAACGACATGAAAACACAAGATATCTCCAGAGAGGAGGCTTTCCTTCTCACAGTTCACAAGAACTGCTGGGTCTCTCATGAGACTAGTACTTTGGTAAACAACACCACATACTGTTAATTGTCTTAAGTGAATTTTGAATGAGCCCAAAGTCAATAACGCCTTCTTGGTTACCTTCCTTGCAACTTGGAAACCAATGTCATTGAACAATCACACGATTGTTCTTCGCAGCGTCCCCTAATTCTGCTGCATAAAGCCCATTTCTGTGATCCAAAAAATCAAAAATCTAAAGCCTGGCTCTCCCCTGAGCTCACTGTTCTCTCACAACACAACCCACATACTCAGGGCCTGAGTGCAGTGTAGTCACCCTCTTTGTGCTCTATACCCACCTCCATTTCCACTGCTTCAAAAACCTCATTGTCTTGTGAGCTCACATCTAAAATAGACTTCCCATCAGCCCCCTCCCCTCCTGGCTGTCCTCTACCACTCTCCTGGTGTCTCCCGTCATGCACTGATAACTCCATCATCTTCCTCTCTATCGTTACCCTTCCTCATTCCCGATGACTTCAAATACACACCACACAGGCACCCATGCAACACCCAGCCTCACAATTCCTCACCAATCATCTCTCCATTCATCCCAGTCCCAGCCACCCAATCCTGTGGTCATATATCCTAGATCTTGATGTCACCAATAAGATCACTACCTCCAACATCTGGATTTCACACCCTATTCCTGGACCATCCCCTTCCAGCCTACCTATTCTGATACCACCCCTCCAGAGGCAAATCTCCAATGCCTCCTAGACCCTCTGTTAACTTTTTCACTATTTACTCCCAAACCTCACTCTTCATACCCCTCCTTGTCTAGACTAAATTAGCTAGTCCAGCTGGATAACATTCCCTTGCAAAACACTTCTGACTCCTCTGTCCCTCTCCCTTCCACTGTTTTCACCTCACAGAGCCCCACCTTTGGTTAAATGTTACATGACCTTGCTCCATGTGTGCATCTGAGCAGTTGACCCCTGCACACAACTGTGTGGACAGGACTTATTTCAGAACTCCCTGTACACCTTTCTTACCATTACCAGGCAACCTGACCTTCCTTGGTGTAGACTCTTTAAGAAGATCAGTTCCCACCTTCTCATTTCTCTTCAAATCTCCCCCACACCCTCCTCACCCCTACTCTCAGCCAATGGTGTTGTTTCCAATAGTGTAATATTATGCTTGAAATCAGCCAGCACTACCTCAGTCTCTGACCCAGTCCCACCAACCCACCTGTGTCAGCTGTATGTCATGTCCCCAAAGGAGACTTCCCTGGCCACTCTGGCTAAAGCAGCCTCCTCTGCTCACTCTCCCTCTTGTTATCTGAATTTACCTTTTGCATAACAAGTACCAGTGCCTGGCACTGTCTGTGTGTTTGTATGTTTAGTATCTTTCTCTCCTTACTAGAGTGTGACCTCCTGGCTCACCAGGGCATCCCCAGCACCTGGAACAGTAGTTGCTCATAGAGGGTGGTCAGTAAACACTTGTTGACTGACTAACTGACTGATATGCATACACAAATCTTACAAACTTACTTACCGCTGTGATACAGTGCTCATCATTGAGAGCATACATCAAATCACATTTTAAAAAGTTCTCATTATTGTAAAGCACACATAACATGAAATTTATCACCTTAACCCTTTCTATGTGTACAGGCCAATGAGATTAAATTCATTCATAATGCTCTACAACCCATCAGCACCATCCATCTCCATAACTCTTCTCACCTGGTAAAACTGAAACTCTATCCCATTAAACAGTGATTCCAGGTGCACCCACTCCAGCCCCTGGCAACCACCATTCTACTTTGTCTCTATGAACTTGACTACTCTAAGTACCTTATGTAAGAGGAATCATATAGTATTTGTCTTTCTGTGACTGGATTATTTCACTTAGTGCATGTCCTCAAGGCTCATTCAGGCTGTAGCATATGTCAGAACTTACTTTCTAATCCTGAATAATATTCCATTGTATGCACATACCACATTTTCCTCATCCACACTTGAGTCACTTCTGGGTTTTAGCCATACCCGGCGATCAGGGGAAGATGACACCCCCATCACATCTCTGCTGCTGCCACTGCCAGCAGCGCAATCCTCAGCCCACCCTGGTTACCTGTGCCTCGGGCCAGCCCCAGGTGGCTGGGTGGCTGCTGGGACTGGGGGACTCTGGAGGCAGGCATGGAACAGCCAGACCCACTTTGGGGCAGGCCCAGCCATGCTGCGCGCTTGTTGCCCTGGTCGCTATCATCTTGTGTCTGTGGGTGCTGCCATCTTTGAGGGTGTGGCAGTCAATTAGCATACTCTCTCCTTACTGGCTGTGGGTGCTGCCATCTTAGTGAGGTATGATGGTCAATTAGCATATTCCCTCTTTATTAGATAAGATGTAACCTGCCTTTCACACACAAACCCCAAAATTAACAGTAGGGCTGCTCTCTGGGCCAAATTTATATATTTGAGAGAGATATTACTAAACTAAAAGTATAAAGACCAGAATTTGGAGTAAGCAAATAAAAAATAATGGAATCAATATTACAGCTGTCTTCCTCTGTTCCTCCCTCTGTCCCTAAGGAGCAGCCTCTCATAATACAAACCACAAAACCCTCCAGAGAAGAATTTCAGAAGCAGCCAGTGCAGGAGGGAAGGATCAGATACCCAGCACCTGACTTTGGGCAGCACTCCCCATGTCCCCTCATTCTGCTCCCCCTGCCCACCCTCTGCTATGCTTTTTCTCCCCCTTCGAAACTAAGAAAACATGCTTTCTCTGTTTGCCTGAGCATGGCAGAGCCTCGCTAACATTTAAAAGACAAGAAACAACCAAAGGAGAGATACATGACATTCAAACACATGAAACGATGCTCAGTGTCATTGATCGTTGGGGAAATGCAAATTAAAACCACAATGAGATACTACCCCACACCTATCATAGTGGTTAAAGTAAACACACACACACACACACACACACACACACACACACACACACAAACAATATCGAATGCAGAGTAATTACAACTCCCATACATGGCTGGTGGGAATGGAAAATGATGCATACAGTCATTTTGGAAACCTTTAACAGTTTCTTACAAAGTTAAGCATACATAGGACAGAGAATTACAAACTTGTGTTTACACAAAAGCTTGCATGTCAATATACACAGTACCTTTATTCATATTGTTAAAAGTGGAAATAAATTGCCAAAACCGGTTTGGCTCAGTGGATAGAGCATTGGTCTGTGGACTGACTGAGAGGTCCTGGGTTTGATTCCGGTCAAGCATGTTCATTGATTGCGGGCACATCCCCAGTGGCAGGAGGCAGCTGGTCGATGTTTCTCTCTCATTGATGTTTCTAACTCTCTGTCCCTCTCCCTTCCTTTCTGTAAAAATTCAATAAAATATATATTTTTTTAAAAAGTGGAAATAACTCAAACGTCCTTTTAATGGGTGAATGGCTAAACAAATTATGGTACAGCCATCCAAAAGAATATTATTCAGCAATCAAAATAAATGAACTATTAGTATCGTAACAACATGGATGAATCTTAAAAATATTATACAAAGTGAAAGAAATCAGACACAAAAGACTATACTATAGGATCCCATTTATATGACATTCTAGAAAAGGCTAGACCAAAACAGATGGGCAGTTTTCAGGGGTTGTGTATGAACAGAGGGGCATGAGGGAACTATTTTCTATCTTGATTGTGGTGGAGGTTACATGACTGTATTTATTTGCCAAAATTCATAGAACTATACATCTAAGGAAGGTGAGTTTTACTATATGTATACAATCTCTTGACTTACATAAAACACAAATAAATAAATTTTAAAATAACCTTTTAGAACTACCCCTGAGTCTCTGTGCAGAGGGCCCAGCTCCAGCTGTGGTCACTGAATAGTTCTTCCACGAGGTTATTAAAAAATGACCTCTGTATAATGCTGGGGGAACACAATAGTAAATAGACCAGCAACATGAACAGCATAAGAATAAGTCATTTTTTAAAACCTCGTTTCTAATGCCTTCTTGCCTTGAAGGACCCCGTATGAGGCAGTACCTTGTCTGGTGACCCCAGGCTCCTTCCAAGGTGCCACCTGGGAGCTGGGCCCACATCCATCTCAGCCCCTCCTTGAATAGAGCACAAAGGACTTTACTCCACATCCACAGCCACCTGAGCCCTCTGATTGGCAGAATGAAAATGAGTGACACCCTGAAAGGCAGAGCCCACTTTTGCTGCCTTGTCCAAGAGCCTCCCCTACACCACCTCACAAGCAGGGCAACAAAAGCCTCATAAACTGTGTGCTGACGGACCATGGGAATGACCACAGGGGAAAGGAGACCTTGTCCTCCACTTCTGACTAAATGGAAGTGGGAACTTCAAAGAGGAGGACACACAGGTAATTTCAGATCAGCATGGGGCCTGCTATGCAAATAGAAGCCTCCCTTTCTCGGCCTGCTCCTCATTTCCCAGCAGACTCCATCTTCCTGTACAATCCTGATGAGCCCAATTCACAACAATAAAACAAGGTTTCATTGCCTAACTACAGCTATAGATCTGCTTTATCACATTGTCAACTTAATTAAGTATTGCTTCCTGGGTGGCCCAGTTGCAAGAACTATGAGTTTTTGTCCTGTTATTGTAAATCAACCTAACAGATGTGTCCTTTGACAATATTCTCCAGCTATTTTTGTTTGGGGTTTGAAGCTGACTAATGTTTAACATCATGGTTAAGAGGAAAAGCTCCAGTTTTAATAAAACTGCAAACAGAACAAAAACAAAAGAAAAATTTTAATTATGGGAAAATTTGAAAGTATACAAAGTTAGACAGCACACTATAATATACCCTTAGTATCCACCACCTAGCTTCTGAGTAGACTGCAGTTTGCCTGAGAGAGTCCTGGTTATGCCTCTTATTCCAATGTAATTGCTAATGGCACCTCCTTGCATCTAAAAGGTGCCAGTTTCGGTGATAGATAATAATTCCCAACTCAATAATTATCAGCTTATGGATTTATCTTAATTCACTCTAACCCTACTTATACCTCAATGAAAGTGACGATGTTGAGATATATCCTAGATATTATATCATTTCATCCATAAATATAATAGACTTTTAAAAAAAGATTTTGGGAGATATTAATTGGGGAACTTATCTGCATATTTGCCTAGCCCATGGACACAGACAATAGTGTGCTGAAGGCCTGGTGTGCAGGGCAGAAGGAGTTAATGGGGGGAAAAAGGGAGGACATCTGTGATACTTTCAGTAATAAAGATAAATAAATAAATAAATAAATTCTTTGACATCCTTAATCTTGGTAGATCTCCAGTTCAGAACTAAATATAACAAGTACAGGCTTCAAAGCTGATAACGGTTTTACAGCCTGTGACTTTAACGGAGTTAAGCTATACATAGCAGGATCCCAAAAACTGTTTCAGTCTTGATGATTGCTAATGCTAAAAAATGAAGCAATGATCTCCAAATTAGATGGAAACATAGAGGCAAAGGAAATTTCTTGTGCAGATTTAGTTTCGGAACAAAGAGTCTTTGGCACCCTCAGATCCCTCCTCATGCAGGGAAAGAAAGCCAGCAGCCCTCCCCGCTCTGTTAGCTCCCTTACTTTCCCTGGGAGGCCCTTACTTTCTGGGTAAATCAAGTATTGGCAGCTCTGCCCTATGATCTTCCATAGCACCTGGGCAGTCACTGTGACCCAGGTCCCTAGAGGAGCATCGTCATCTTCCCTCAACCCTCATTTTTATCCCAACCTCTTTTAGACTGTTAGCCAAACTCTCCTTTCTAACTTGTCACTTCCACTTCTCTGGAGTCTCTGAAGAGACACAACTGAGCTTATCAGATTTGTATGTAAACTAGAAGTCCATCATCTCTGAGTAGGGTAGAAGGTTTCAATGTTTCTGGACTTCTCTAACTGGGAGAAGATATTGGACTGAGTTGATAGTATAGCAGCTAGTGGAAGGCATTTTCATAACAAAGAAAAGGGAACTTCATGAGGGTTTGAATTGAAATCATGGCCATGCCAATAGTTTGTTTTATCACTACCATGCATTACTTCATTGAAAATTAATGCTGTTGGCTGGCCTGCCTGCTGGTCAAACTCCTGGTCGAGGGGACAATTTGGATATTAGCCTTTTATTATATAGGATATACACTGAATGGCCAGATTATTATGCGTTCAGAGATCATAATAATCTGGCCACTCAGTGTATTATCCCACAATAACAAATTGAAGTCGTTTATTACTAGAGATTTCAAGAAGTTTCTGGAGGACAAAACGCAGATGAGGAGCTGGTGACTAATGTTTGAAACCTCAGCCTGGATTTCAGGCAGAGGATGCTGGAGCCAAGGAGGCAGGTGATGTGTCTGGCAGAGCCGTGAAGATGTCCCAGCCTCAGGGATGGCAGGTATTATGGAGGATAGGAAATAAAGAGACTGAACACAGGGGCACACCTTGCAGGTCTCTATATGGGGCAGTAGACCCTTCCCACTCCCTCCACGTGCAGTGGTCCATAGCCAAGGACTCATCTGTCCTTACCTCTGTATATGAAAATAGTCTGTGCATTTGCTGCTGGTTCTGAGCTTACCAACTTGACCACTGGATGGGTCTTCTTAGAGAAGCTGCACACTGTGAAGGTGAACTAGAACAGCTAAGATGGTGCTGGAGCCCCCAGCGAAACAGAAACCTTAGGACTTCACCCTGGGAGCCTTTTTCATGTACTGGCCCAAGGGATGGGACCACGGAGCCCTGAGAAGGATATGAAATCCTAGCCTGTTATTGTGCAGCAAACAATTTCAACCCTGTCAGATAATGAACACTTTCAGAGTTTTCAGTTTTTAGAATTACTTTATAGACAGATCATGGAAACCTACTGTAACCATGGAACAGAATGAATGTTTTATCAATGTTGATAATGCAAAGGTAAATGTTCAGCTAGAGGAAAGGAGGAAGCAGGCAAGGAGAGGTGGTGGTAATAGCCTATCTTACAGAGCTGAGAGTTAAATGGCCCAATCAACAGTCCATGGAATGGAAATCTGGTTTTAATAAATGCATTGTCTGGAAGAGCAAGGATGGAAGGCGGTGAGGAGATGTGAAGTGTAAATAAGCTACATCTTTGACTCTCATGGCATAAAATCACTTAGTGATGATCGAAGCTGATAAATTCATAACAGCAGTAGCATCTGCATATTATTTGAGATACAGAGAGAACTCTAGCAGAATAGAAAACAGCGAAAAGTGGTTTGCCTGTGGCTAAAGGATTTGGGGTGGGCAGGAATTGCTGCTTTTTGTTAGCAGCTCTCAGTCCTATTTGATTTAGTAAATACGCATTTTGCATGGGAACAGAAGAATAAAGAAAAATAACGGTATGTTTTATGAAATAAGAGAAAGGGAGTCTCCTGCACAGGACTGTTGGAACAGCATGGAATGGGTTAAGCTGGATACTGCATAACTATGGTAACAGATGTGGCTAATTTAGGACACAAATGAGGGTGTGGGAAGGCTCTAAGAGAGATGTGCTAAGAGGGAAGGAGAATAAGTTCTCAGATAATCAGTACGGATGCTCTGCCATCTGACACAAGCAAAGGAGGAAAGAACCGAACCCGCCCTCACTTTTCTGCTGTCTTTTCACCACAGATTTTTAAAGGCAAACGTCAAGAAATTGTTATAGGGGCTCCATGCTGAGCCAACACAGCAAACATGATGACATTCATACTCGGTAAAACCATACGGGTGGGAAATCGTGTCCGTTGTCAAATGAAATCCTCTCTTCCTTCAGGCCCCACGCATTTCAAAGTTTAATAACTTCATTTGTTCCTGAGAAAAACAATTTACAAATGACATTCAGATGCACATGTATTGACTTTCCCTTCCATAAACTGATTCACAACTCAGCACCAGCACTTAACCCCCCTTTCAAAGCGCCACAGAACGTGATCAAAGGACCATGAACATGGGACCAGAGCTGCATCACTCCCGGTCACTGGGAAGGCAGCCGTCCCCACGGCAGAATCCGTGAGGAGTCGACGACGTCTTTGCAACATCAATTCTCCCATCCCAGGAACATGACGTTTGATTTCTGGAGTAAATATTGGCAGTTCAGCTTTTCTGTGAAAACTGTCCATTTGCTCAAGATTTTCACATATGTGAGGACACCACAATGCATAGTGTTCTCAAGATTTCAAATTTCTTCTTCTCCCCTTTCCTTTGTCCCACATATCCTTTCTAGTGTTGTTAAATTTTTTAAATCTTAATTAGGCTTGCCAGCAGTCTGTCTATTTGGTGAGCGCTTTCGAAGGACCAACTGGCCGACAAGAAGCGGGAGGAGGGAGTGTAAGGTGAAGAAAAGAGCCTGTGAACAGTGTGGAGGCTAACTGGGGGAAGGGGAGGGGAGGGAGGGTAATGTCCAGGAAGATGGTGGTTCAGTCCACCCAGCGGGTAGAGTGAGAGGAAGGATGATGTGGGCAGTAGAGGTAGGTAAGGAGTGTGGGCTTTATCCTGAGGGTAGAGGAATGAGGAGATTCCGTGTTTGTTTAGGAAGGGTCGCTGTGGATGGATGGAGGGAGGTCGAGCTCCATGTCAGACGAGAAGGGGGAGGCTCTGGAACAATCTGGATTTCCAGCCAGCAGTAGCCTGGCTGTGAGAAACAGAAACACAGGGAAACTGGCCCGGACAGGATAGCGGGTGGCCTCATCTGCAAAGGCACCCAAGTCTCTGGGCCCATGGAACCTGCTAGAATTGGAATCACTGTGGCCAGCATAAGGGAGCCAATGGCTTCTTCTCTAAATCGGCCAGGGAAGTTTCCCCTCATGTCTGGTATTGGGGGTGGATGTCATTTTTTTTAGTCTCCTCATCCTGTTCCCCTCCTCTATTGGGTCTGATAGACCAAAGATTCCAAGTCCTCACAGGTCCATACCAGCTCCAGTCAGTATGTGTGTGTGTGTGTGTGTGTGTGTGTGTGTGTGTGTGGATGGGCTGCAGTGTGTCAAATGGTCCTTAGAGCTGCCACTCCCAGAAGCCAGAGGGATTTGCTCCTTGTTTTGGTAAGTTTTTCCAGCCACTTCAAGGCTGGGCCTAGAAAAGACCACACCAGATATACCCCGGAGCCCTGAAACTGGTTTTCTGGCAACCACATCCTAAATTCCCTGGCTTCTCGGTCCTGCCTGGACTACTGGGGGTGAGGTCCTGCATCCTATCAAATACATTAGGAATGTTTACTGCTGTGCAAGTGATGTTTATTTATGTACTCATATATCTTTATTTTTAGCTGCAACTGTTGGGGTAATCAGAAATGACGTGACTTGAAGCTGGCTATGTTAAAGCCCTACGTTCCTGGGGGCTCTCGTAGCACATGTTCAGATTGGGGGTCCAGACACTCAAAGTGGAGGTGCTGATAGAGTTCCTAGAGCCCTCCCCGTTCCTGTCCCCACCAATCATGCCACAGCCCAGCCAGGCCTGGTGCAGTGAGCCTGAGGAATAGTCTAGGACTCAACTGGGAGAGCATCCTTGCTACCACCCAGGAGGGATCCTTGTTGAATGGTGGGTTGGCTGTTGTTGGTTGGCACCATCTGTACCATATCTTCCAGAGGGTCCTTAAAGAATATGGGCCCATAATTCTTGCCCCGTATTCATGTATCTTTATTTTTAGCTGCAACTGTTGGGATAATCAGAAATGGATCTGAAAGTAGAATGGATCTATTTTAATCTTGCTTTGCCTGGTTTTAGTACTGCAAGTCCCTGATCCCAGAAAACCCATCAGTCCTGGGCAATCAAATATAAATGCCTGTGTGACATACATATGTTTATGTCTATGATAGGTATATATTAAAATCTACCAAAAACATTATTATAATGAGAGACTAACATATATCTTATAATCATAGATCACTGTGATACAAAGAAAATTTTTAAATAGATTTGAATAAAATCAATAAACATGTTTAAATCTATACAGTTAAACATTGTACTACTCAGAGAACAGACTTTTCTTTCCTCCTCATTTCATAAGATTGGCTAACCTTTCATGGGTAGTTTATCTTGCTGAAGACAGAGGCAGGCTTGGGTATTACTGCCTTAAAATCTTTTCAGGGTGCAACTATGGCAGTCAAGGTACATGGAGTCAATTATTGGGGCTGAAGTTTCTCTTCTAGATATTCAAATTTCTATTCCAAGAATCTTGGTTATGGCCTGGTACACAGTTCAAAATGAAAAAAAAAAACTGCAAAGAAATCCCTTTTGAAAGAAAAAATTTTCTCATGGGCCAAGACTTACCTTAATTAACTTTTATTAAAATGTAACTTAAATATTACACTCGTAAGGACAGTTCTAAATACTTATACTTTATAGCTTTTACATAGCTAAAGTGGAAAAACAAAGATGTATGTAAATAAATACAACTATCAAACTTTAAAAATGTCAGATTAATAAAATGAATTCACTGCAACACCATTTGGGGTTTAACAATAGAAAGAGGTAGCCTCAGGTCAACTTAGTACATGTTATCATTTCTGGATTTTGACTTCAGCAATCTAAATGCAGACGACACATAAGCATGCTATGCAAAACAATATTAGTAACATCAAACATGTGTCTAATGTAAGAGGAAAATATCAAAATTATCCTGGAGTGACTACATAAATGAGGTGCCATTTTTTTTAAAAAATGAGGTGCCATTTTTTCAAAAAAAAAATAGTAATCATCTCTAACATTTGTTGAACCTTACTATATGCTCCACGCCTTTCACATGTAATACCTCTAATCCTCACAGTATCATATGAAACCAATGCCACATATTTATCCACATATTATCATAAGAAGAAACTGAGGAACAGAGAGGTTGACTAACTCACCGGAAGTCTCACAGCCAGTAAGTAGAGAAGGGGATCTGAAGTCAGGCAGTCTGGCTCCACTTAACCATTGCACCAAATTGTCTAAGTCCTTGCTTTGGATTATTAGAGGGTTCCTCACTCTGCATTAAGTAGAAATCTAATCCAATTAGTGCTGAAACCAGCAGCAGTAACTTTTTCATTTTTTTACTACAACACCTGCTGCTAATAAATTGCTGAGACACTGTCCATATGCGGGCAAATCTGGCATGAGAGCTGTTTTCCTTGCCAGGGCATCAGTGGTCACCAGGAACAGTTCTTTTGAGTTTGGCAAGCCTGTGCCCTATGCAGGCTCACCTATCTCTCCACATGCCCTGTGTCCATTCCCCTCCTCATCCATGCTGGGACCTGGCTCACATGGGAAGATACCGAGGGTCAGGCCCAGCATTGGTTTGGGGATGGCTGTCAAGATGACCCAGAACACATTTTTATTATTCATTATGGAAGATTATCATTGAAATGAAACTACTAGTTTTAGAGAAGACACAGATCCCTCAAATGCCATATATCCTCAGAACCCTCGGGGCCTGAGAGACCGTGGTGTGGTACCATGAGCTCACCTGGAGGGGCACTATAAAACACAGCTGAAGGCAAAGACATGGTTAAAGATCATTCCAAACACTGTATCATTTTTGAAAAAAAAAGTTGTTATTTTGTGTTTTTATGTTCTGGACATGTGATGTTTTGTGTTTGTATTTTTGCTGCACAGCTCTTAACACAATATGTAATTGCATATTTATTGGAGAGATTTATCTTGAATGTCTCTTTCTTGCATTTTCCTATAAGTGCCATCGGGGCAGAGACCATGTCTGTGTCTTACAGAATGTGGAATGTTTGTTGAGTGAACAAGTGAGTGAATGGGTCAAAAAATAAATAAGACACAAGTCATGGGCTGGTCAATTTCCCTTTATGCATCAGCTACTGCAAAACGGACAGTTGGATTTGTTCCCCCTCATGAAGGTGTAGAGGGTCTTATGCTTGTGCTTTTGTATTCATCTCATTCTTACCTCCATTTTATGTCTCTGCCCTTGGTTTCCTGTTTTTCTTTCCCATGTACTTCTTAGTTTATGTTTCATGAACTCCTGTAAACTGTCTTAAATCCCTTGTGGAACAAGGTAGGTCATAAATATATTTACCAAAGCCTGGTAAATATATATATGACCTACCTTGTTCCACAAACAAACACATTTATCACCTGTAAACTCGAGAGAACAGCGGAGGTTTGCTAATTCCAGCATTAAACTAATATTTAAAGCAAATTCAGCCCAGCCTAGAAACTAAACGTGGTGTGTCCTTTCAGGCCACGTTGTGCAGTGTGTTTGTGACAAGTACATTTCTCAAGGGGCCGAGCAATTTGGTGGAGAAGAAAGAACACAGGGCTTGCTACAGAAACGTTATGGATTTTGGATCAGAGAATGATGTATTGTTAGTGGTGCTCCAAGATGCACTGACAGCATACTAATACCGAAAAGTTTGTCATCACTGCGCCCTTGTTGGGGTGGGGCTTTGGGCAAGATCCAGGTCCACGGGCAATGAGAAATGTCTGGTCACGTCTCGGAATGAAGGTACAACATGATACAGGGAGCACATGAAATGGTCTAACCCCCTTTCTAAAAATCGCTAACGTTCAGTATTCACTTGCTAGCGTGCAGACGGCAACAAGGCTGGAACTGCAGTCACCTTCTCTGGTCTCATTCATTGAAAGTACTTTCACTTCAAATGTGGACCAACGACTTTCCCCTTAGCAATGAAACATCATCTTCAAACCCCATTCCCGAGGACACCCCTCCCTGCCCAAGGTAAATATCGGACCCTCCTGCTGAAGGAGGGGAGCCCGCCCGCTCCCATCATTTGCTCCCCTCCTTTAAGGCTACTCACAGAGCACAAAGTGTGCATTTGGGAAACTGAGATCTGATTTCTGATCTTTATATAAGGCTCCTCTGAGTCAGTTGAATTTTAGATGACACGCTGCTACAGGAGGCAAGAGTGGGTGTAAAGAAACAGACGGGTAATAATCATGGGTCACAGATAAATGACAATTTTTTAAAAAAAGAGTTTGATAGGGTGTGGGCTGGTGCTTTTTCTTTCTCTTCCCCTTCCATTTAGGGGTGTGTGTGGGGGGGGGGAGGGGGGTGATTAGAGAGAAAAACGAAGGGTGAGTCAAGGCAAGACAATAGGCTACACCCCAGCGCCTGATCAGCATCCTAAAGCAGTCTGCCCCTCCCAGCCTTCCCCCAGCTTTGGTCGAGATTTCAAAACAAGCAGACGCTGGGCCCCCGCCATCCGGACCCAGGGTGGCCTCCACTAGGGTGCAGGAGGGAGGAGAGGCGAGGGAAGATGGAAGCTAAGAGATGAACAGACTGGCAAGACCTCCCGGAGGCGCATAAAAATCCAAGCCCTCTGGCACCCACTCACTTGCCAGCCCCCCTGCTCCCAATGCAGGCGGCTGCCGGCGCCCCACCTGCTCCCCGCAGCTGAGGAGTGAGGCGCCCAGGCCCCTCCGACAAGGCTACCCGGGGAGGGTGGCGGCCGAGCGGGAGGGGGAAGGAGGGGCGACCGGCCCTGCGAGGCTGGCACCCGCCCGCCCTGCGCGGAAGAAAGCCCCACCTGTCAGGCGCTCGCCCCAGACCCGCAGGTCCGACAGCCCCGCGCAGGGGCCAGCGCCCGGCAGCCCCGCTTTCCAAAGAGCCTCGGATGTTACATCAGCAGCAGACAGACACCTTTAGGCACAAAACCCAGACGCACTCCCGGCCCGCCCGCCCGCCCGCCCGCCGGGCTGGACCAGTCCGGGCGGAAGGATGCTGCGGGCTCAGGTTCCATGAGCATCACCAACCCCGGCGAGCCGCGGCGCCATCCCAGAGGCGGGCTTACCTTCCGCACGGCTTTGCATCCATCTCTGGGCTTCCACCGAAGGCTGTTGTTCTTGTTTTGTTTCGCTGATTTTTTTTTCCTTTTTCCTTTTGGATCTGCTTAATCAACGCGCCCGGCTAGTGTGCAGAGCAGCGTTTTCTCGCCATCCCGCAGCCCCGCACCGTCAGAGCCGCCGCCTGGAGTCCCACCGGCAATGCAGCTTTGGTCCCCGGGGACTGCCCACCGCAGAGGCTGCCGCTCCCTGACAAAAGGCGCTCGTTCCCGCTCGCCCCGCACGGCCCCGCCGCCAGAATGAAATCCCTTTCCCCGCACGCGGCTGGGAGGAAATGCGAGCTCTCCGGCGGCGCAGCGCGCTGACAAAAGGACGCTCGGCGGTGCCCACAGCGCCCCCTCCAGCGGGCCCGCCCGGCCGCCGGGCTGCGGTGCTGCAGTGCCCGCCCCCGCCCGCGCTGCCGCAGCCCCGCCGCCGGGCCTCTGCCCACGTCCACACCCACACCACCAACTGCCCCAACAGCCAAGAGCCAAGACGAGGATTTTGTTACCAGGAAGAAAATCTGAAACGAGAGCTCCCTCAGAGCATACCTCCTTGGGATTTAGCAAAAAAAAAGAAAACAGTCTTACACTCGGCCTGTTTCTTGTCTGGGAGGGACATCTCGCCTTTAGAAGGCAGCACTACTGATGATCGGAATAGCGATTGTCTGGCCATTTGAATCACAAGCCGAAATTATCCCTATCCCAAGTCTGAAGAGAACAAAATTGTTGCCCTACCCTCTCAGGCTAGGGTCCAGCTCCCTCCAGTTCTCACTGCCTCCTCCTCTCCCCTGCTTCCCTCCCCACCCCAGAGGAAACAGGTATTTAGTGAGTGGGGAACTGGGTGGAGAACCAGAATACTTGGTCACAGTCTCAAGCCTGCCGTTAACTAGCTGTGTGACTTCCATAAAGTCACGGAGCCTCTCTGGGCCTTACTGTCTCCCTCTGTAAAATGACAGCAGGTAAAAGGCGGCTCTCGTTTCTAGTGCTCCTGGCAGAAAGTGGGGACATCAAGTGGCAGCTTGGGACTTTAGACCCAAATCATCGCCACCAGCTCCCCAAAATCAACATTCACTGCAAGTATTTCTAAAAATGTGATTTCAGGGCAAGTTCAACTTCCAGAAAAGCCCGTGGTCACTGCCCCCAACAAGGTCCCTCTGCTCCTTCTAGGTTCAGGGACACCACAGTCCTAGACACCCCCATAAACACCACCAGACTCCACCAAAGTGCTGCTGCAGAGTCAGAATCGCTGGAGGGGAGCCCAGGAATCGGTATTAATGACAAGCATCCCTAGTGATTCCTTTGCATACTAACACTCTAGGCAAGTTACTGCTAATGAGAGAGAGATGAGAGAGAGAGAGAGAGAGAGAGAGAGAGAGAGAGAGAGAGAGAGAGAGAGAGAGAGAGAGAGGGAGGGAGAGAGAGGGAGGCTGGCACAGCAACCCTAGAACAACTGGCAGGCGTTCCATTTCAGATACCAGAGTAAACTGTGTCTTTCTGCTCTAGCTCCTCCAATTCCTCCATCCCCCAGTCTCTACTCCTTCTCCTCTCAGAGCTGCTCACTCATTCTCATTTCATCTTCAGAATCACTAAGTCCACAAGCTTTCTCCCCATTCTCATGTCAAAATCCGCTCAAATTACAAGCAACTCGCCCACCAGGACCCGGTCTGTCTGGCCAGAACCAGGAAGAGATGTATTTATTGACCCATTTTAGTTAGCTGTGCATTGTTATGGACTGGTACTATCTGGGGAGTCAGGAACCCCTTCACCAGAGCCCCCAAATCACAGGTATGATGGGCCCTTTCAGGAAATAAAACCCAAAACACAGAGTACCGTGTTTCCCCGAAAATAAGACATCCTCCGAAAATAAGACCTACTTACAGGTTTCCTTCTGAGTGAGATATAAGGCATCCCCCAAAAATAAGGCCCCCCCTAGGCTAAACTTGAGAGATTTGGTCCACTGATTCTGAAAGAAATGGAGTCACAAGAAATTCACCAAGAAATTCAGGAATTGGATTGTTATGATGATGTTCCAGAAGATGATGACATGATTGTCATTGAATAAATTAGTAAATTCTTGATACTGTAGGATTCACAGTTTGTCTGGTTTGTGTTGACAACTACAGTACTACCGTACCGTATACAGGTAATAGATTTCCTTTATTTTCATTTAACAATAAATGTGTACCGTATTCTTCTTCATGGAAAAATAAGACATGCCCTGAAAATAAGACCTAGTGCATCTTTGGGAGCAAAAATTAATATAAGACACTGTCTTATTTTCGGGGAAACAGGATAGGGAATTTTTGTTTAGTCCACAAATAGCAGGTTTCATAAATTTCCATCACTCAAAAAATGTATTTTCCTGGTGTGTAATTTCATTTTCAAACTAATAATAGCAAGCTCTGTTGGCTCCTGCCACTGTTCTCAGGGCTTTACATGCATTTTTATTCATTTACTCTTCTGAGGGTGGTACTCTTATTGCCCCATTTTATAGATGAAGAGACTGAGGCACAAGATGATAGGAAACTTGCCCAAGGTTGCATAACTAGTGGGTGGCTGAGCCAGGATTCAAACTCAAGTACTATGGCTTCAGAGTTTATGAGCCCTAATCACTATCCTGCACATGGCCTCTTGGAAGAGACAAAATACTAATTTTTATTTATTTTTAAAAATATATACTTTATTGATTTTACACAGAGGAATTGAGAGGGACAGAGAGTTAGAAACATCGATGAGAGAGAAACATCGACCAGCTGCCTCTTGCACACCCCCCACTGGGGATGTCCCCAAAACCAAGGTACATGCCCTTGACCGGAATCGAACCCGGGACCCTTCAGTCCGTAGGCCGACGCTCTATCCACTGAGCCAAACCGGTCCTGGCAAAATACTGATTTTTAAAAGCCAAACTAGTTCAAGACACCAATAAAGTTGATAAGGCCAAAATATTCTCCTTTCCCCAAAAAGTTATTTTGCTCCTCTAGCCAATAGAGTCTAAAAAATAAAATATAAATATCCCCCCAGCTTCTCCCAGATGCCATCTGGATACAAATTATGAGTGCTGGGAAGAGTAGCACCATCTGGTGCCTTCAGAAATCGTTTAAGAGCCAGGCAGAACACAAGACTTTATTGTTATATTAATTTCCATATTAATTGCCTAGATGAAGTTTTAGCTGATGTTCTGAAGTTCTCTCTCATTCAAGTCCAAACTCACTTTGAAATCCAGTGAAAGAAACTATCACTATAGTTGGCTCCACAGACTGTGCTAGGAAGATCCCTTGTATTTGGAGTCCCCACTGCTTGGCTTTTTTTTTTTTTTTTTTTTTTTTTTATATATATATTTTATTGATTTTTTGCAGAGAGGAAGGGAGAGGGATAGAGAGTTAGAAACCTTGATGAGAGAGAAACATCAATCAGCTGCCTCCTGCACACTTTCTACTGGGGATGTGCCCGCAACCAAGGTACATGCCTTTGCCCAGAATCGAACCTGGGACCCTTGAATCTGCAGGCCGACGCTCTATCCACTGAGCTAAACCGGTTAGGACCTCACTGCTTGGCTTTTAACTAGGGGCAGGGCAGCATCAGAGACTGCATGTCAGACCCAGAAAAACCACATTTGGCTAGCCCCCAGTGGCCAGTTTAAAATCAGATTTTCTGACTCATTTGCAATAAAATTATTCCTAATCTCTTTACAAAACTTTCCGGCCAGCAATAATTTGTTAAAGAGAGAAGATGGCAATATAACAGACACCCACAGTGTTCCCGCCTCTTGGTGTTCATGCCCTGTGTAATCCCCTTCCCTTAGGGACTGGTGGGGCCTGTGACTTGCTCCTAACTAATAGAATACAGCAAAAGGGGTGGATGTGTTACAGAAGATTCTTGTGATTGTGTTACAGAAGATTCTTGACCTTGCTAGCTGACTCTCTTAATTGCTTTCTTAGCTTGAATGCTTTAGGCAAATAACCATGTTAGGAAAACTTAAGTGTCAAGGAACTGAGGGTGACATCTGGCCAGATCCTTCCCCAGCCAAGCTTTCAGCTGAGACCCCAGCCCAGACTGCCACTTTGATTTCTGCTTGAGAGAGACCTTGAAAGAGAGGATCCAACCAAACCATGCTCAGGCTCAAGTGCTGCCCCATAGAAATTGAGAAAATAAATGTGTTGTCTTAAGTTGCTAAGTTTGTGATAATTTGTTACGCAGAAGTAGATAACTAATAGATTGTCTTAGCACTCGCCAGCCCAGCCATACCTATCTACAGCTTTCCCCAAGGTGTGCTCTCAACCAATGACCATCAGAAATCTGTAGATAAAGAGCCTGAGTCCATGATCCGAGGTGTTGGAAGGACACATCTGGGTCATGTGCCTTCATAGGATTGAGCCTCAGCTGCCCACAGCAGTAACCTGCTCAGTCATGCATCTTTCATAGGCTGCTTCCTTCTCAGCATCACTTCCTCACACCCCAGTTGATGTTTCCCTTCCTCAAGTAATCTATAAATCCTGGCCTACTTTTAGGGGAATCCAATTTAAGATAGGAGATGGGGCCCAGCCAGCGTCATTCAATGGTTGAGCATCAATCTATGAACCAGAAGGTCATAGTTTTATTCCAGGTCAGTGCACATGCCCAGGTTTCAGGCTCTGTCCCCAGTGTGGGATGTGTAGGAGTCAGCTGATCAACGGTTCTTTCTCATTGTTGATGTTTCTCTCTCCCCGTCTCCCTTCCTCTCTGAAATCAATTAAAAAAAAAAAAAAAAAAGACAGGAAATGCGGGAGAGACAATGCTTTCAGAGCAAGAACAATGATAAATTCTAAGTCTAGATCTCCTGAAGACCCCACTTTCAGCCATCTCAAAAGAGGCCAGGAATGGAGATGGGATTGTACCAGCTAAGACACTGCCAGTTTGAACTACAGGGGACAGAGTAAACAGGACAGGATGAAGGTAGGTGTTGGACTTCCTGGATTCTACAGAACCAGACCATAGAATTATCTGGTTGTAAACTTTACATGCACTACTCTTCAAGGAGGCAATTCAGAGATCAGAGTTGCCGCTCTGACCACAGGCCCAGGAGGCAAGTCTATCTCCTCCAGGTTTCAGAGGGCAGAGCCATCACTGCAGAGAGCTGTGTTGGGGGGGAGGGGATGATGGGGGCTAGCGTGGGAATAAGAGGGGAATGATGCTGCCAATCCAGGCCTCCTGGAAGGTGGGATATTAAGCCAAAGAGGATTGTTGTGAAGTCATAAGTTCCAATGGAATTTGCCTTGCTAGTTTTGAGGCCTTAGTGGGACCCACCATCCTTTATTCTTTCCTATTCCCCTTTCAGAATGGGAATGCCTATCCCATGCCTATTCACCATTGCATTTGGAAACACATAGCTTGTCTGCTTTCCCAGGGTCACAGCTAGAGAGGAGTTTTGCCTCTGGGTGAATCATACCCAGAGTCAGTCATACCCACAGTGATATACTCAGATGAGATTTTGGACTTCAGACTCTTGAGTTGATGCCGGAATGAGTTAAGACTTCTGGGACTGTTGCAAAGGAATGAATGTATTTTGCATGTTGTAAGAACATGAGTTTGGGCAGTTAGGGGCAGAATGCTATGGACTGAATTGTGTGTCTCTCCCTCCCCCACCCCCCGCCACTCCCTGCCAAATTCATATGTTGAAGCCTAACCCCCAATGTGACTACTTGAAACCTTTAAGGTTAAATAAGGTTCTAAGGGTGGGACCTTAATCCAGTGTTTTTCAACCTTTTTTGGGCAAAGGCACACTTGTTTCATGAAAAAAATCACGAGGCACACCACCATTAGAAAATGTTAAAAAATTTAACTCTGTGCCTATATTGACTATATATAAAGTAATTCTCTTGAATAGGAATCAAATAAACACAAAGAAAGTATTTTATAATTACTTTATTATGAAATATTAAGTAAACAAAATAGTGAAAAATTATAAAATTCTTGTCTTGTCTGCACCTACGGCACACGCCGCGGAACAGCGGTTGAAAAACGCCGCCTTAATCCAATAGAATCAGTGTCCTTATAAGAAGAACAGAGACCAGAGCTTTCCCACTCACACTAGTTCTCTATTATAGGAAGCCACAGAGAGAAGGCAGCTGTCTGCTATCCAGAAACCAAACCTCCTAGTGCTTGATCTTAGCTTTCCCAGTCTCCAGAACTTTGAGAAATAAATTTGTTGTTTAAGCCACACAGGCTATGGTATTTTTATAGCAGTCCAAGCTAGCTAATACATGTTTTGTGCCTCAGTTTCCTCATCAGTAAAACAGGGATAATCGTGGCTACCTATTAGGACAGTTGTGAGGAAAGCTAACATAGGAAGATATGGAGGACAGAACCCAGCTACTTTAAGTGCTATGTCTTTTCGAGGAACTGTTATAAAAATGAAGACTACCTCTGTGCTCAAGGTGCATGGGTGTCCAACTTGCACAAAGGTGCCATGTGGCCTTGGCTAGATATTGAGATAATCCAGAAGATTCTCACTCCCATTGGCTAATAGTTACAACTTCACATTCTGCAAGCTTTAATTTGTATTCTTCTTACAGGCTAATTTTCCCAGGAAAGGGATCAGAAACTTATTTCTCAGGTAATGAAAACAGATGGAATGAAAGATATTAGGTGTAGGACCTGAGAGGATGAGGACAGAGACCACTGGAGGGGTTGGAGAATAAGAATGAAGGCTGACAGCCCTACAGCCTTTTTCTTCAAAGCATGAAATTAAAGAGAAAGTACAGTTGAGTAGATTTGTAACAAGTAAGGCCATTTACAGGGTAATTGTAAACTTTGAATTATCACACACACACACACACACACACACACACACACAAACAAACAAACAAAACAAAAACAACAACAACAAACTTTAAAGACTCCAAAATTGAATTTATTTGTCTGCAGAATATAGGCCTGCACCAGTTTTTTCACTTTCCATATTTGGAACCTGAAACACAGATGAGAGTTTACTGTAAATGTTGAAGACAGGAACAGACAGGTCACAAAAGAAATGTCTAGAAACCTGTTCATTTATTTTTTATTTTTTTAAATATATTTTATTGATTTTTCACAGAGAGGAAGGAAGAGAGATAGAGAGCTAGAAACATCAATGAGAGAGAAACATTGGCCAGCTGCCTCTTGCGCACCCCCTACCGGGGATGTGCCCGCAACCAATGTACATGCCCTGGGCCGGAATCGAACCTGGGACCTTTCAGTCCGCAAACCGACGCTCTACCACTGAGCCAAACTGGCTTCAGCTAGAAACTTGTTCATTTAATTAGTAACCAAAGAAGTTTGAATTTAAAGACATCATTTTTACCCGCTAAAATTCTATCATTTTAATAGACCCCACTGTTGGCAAGGCTATGAATTCAGCACTCTTATAGATGACAGTATTATTAATTAGCACCATGCATCAAGTCATAGGTTGTACCTACCGTGGCTCAGGAGTTCTACTTCTGGGAATCGATCCTTTAAGAAAAAATACAGAAAGAGTAAAACACATTTGGTTATTTGCCATGTTTATGAGAACAAAAACCTGAAAACAAATGTCTGTCCATTAGAAAACTGTCCAATTTAATGAGCCATTAAAACTTGTAATAAAGACCATATATAAACCTCTAAACATGCCAATAGTAGAACAAGGAACAACAGAATACACAATGTTATATATCCCATGATAATTTAACTCAGTTGTATAGAAAAAAATATTTGAAAGCATTTTAGAATATTTCCATCAGCGGTTTTACTAAGATCATTTTGTATCTTCTCGAATTTCGGAAATCTCAACTTGAAGAAAAAACAAATGCATGGCTAAAAACAAAAACTCACTCAAATGATGGTCAGGCAGTTTGTACAATACATTGGAACCTAGATGTGTGTCATTGTGGATAATAAAATACCAAATGCTTTAACTTAGGTTAAAGTTCTTATTTATTTCCTGGTCCCCCCTCATTCACATTTCCAGAGTGAGTTTTGTTAGAATGAAAGGCAGGTAAAGGATTTAACACTATTTCCCACATCCCACTGACTCACTGAATATCGGGCAGCTTACTTAAACTTCTGTCCCTTAGTTTCCTGACACGTAAAATGGATATAATCGTCTGTACATCACAAGTTGGTTACAAAACTTAATAAGCTACGAGGTACAATCTTCCAGGAACAGTGTCTGGCACAACGTAAGTATCAATAACTTTTCCCCCCTGACCTTGATTAAGCCTTTTCACTATACATGTGATCAAGCTTTCTTTTCTTGAGTTCAAATTTAACTTTACACCTTTTATTTTAAACGTTTTTATATATCTAGGAGGTTTTAAATCTAAGACAAATTCATGTAATATTTTGTTTACTTGAAGGATTAAAGGGTGGTTTAATTTTACCTGCCTATGGTCTAGTATATTATATATCATTGTCTTTGTTTTTTTCTTAAGAGTTTCCTGGAAAACTCCAAAAAGGCAATGTTTAAGAATGAGAATATAAAAACTTAAATTTTATTTAAAAAGTAAAGCCTGTTGGCCTCATCTAAGTCAATGTGTTACAGGATCAAGAATAGTGTGGTGAGGAACAGAAACCCAGCTTGCTGCCCAATTCCCTTAATAAGGCAGGTGTACTCCTGTTGTTGGGTGTGTCGCTGGATAATTTGACATATTATCCAATGTACCTTTCCCTCCAGCCACTCAGTCAAGGCTTGGGGTTGGGATGGGTGGCAGCAATAGAGGAGAATGGCAAGAATTGGATGGAAGTTTCCCTCAAAGGTAGAGGCTGGCCTTCCTTGGACAGACAGCACTTTGGGTTAGCAGAAAACCAAATGCTCAGTCTGCCTCAGCTAGTCCTTGAGGGAGGTCAATGTGTCCTTCCACCTTTCCCCCTTATCCTAACCCTGGGTTATCCAGAATATATTAAGTGCCATTATACGTCAGAGAAATAAAAAAGTACGTATTGGCCTTCTCAAATTATGCTCACTGATGGGGTTAGGAGCACAAACCAGGTAGAGTTCTTGCCAAACACACTTCACACACATACACATGCATGCACACACAACATACAAAAACCCATTTCCATGATTGATTCGACCTTTTGTCTCATAGAAAAATTAGAGTTCCAACAAACTCCCTCTCTTATTTTTGCAAAGAAATAGAAATGTGTCTATCCTCTAACTTTTTAAAGATCTTAATCAGATTTGGCTTTAAAATTCTTCCTTGGGTGCTGGTTTGATCTTTTCCTGAGTAGCTGTGGCCTCAGGAATCCTCCTCCTGAATCACTCCAGAGTCAGATGGAGCCCGTCCTGCATGTCCCAGCTCTCACCCTTCCAATGTTCCAGAGAGGATGACCGGATTCCGCATCATACCAGTACCAACCCCTCAGTGCCCAACGTTCAGAAGACACAACAGCCTCCTAGAGCCAAATGCAACCACTGGCACAGCATTCCCTCTGAACCTCAGTGCCCTTCCTTGGTCTGGGGCTGCAAAGTTAAATGCCTGAACTGGTGAAGTAATAAGGGGTGGTGAGGACCCACAAACCAGAGAACACCCACCCCATCAAAAAGGAAGTTCAGTTTTTTAAATACTCTGTTGGCTAATCTTATCAGAAAATGGCCCCTAGGCTACTTGTGAATATAAGGGCGAGGCAGACAAAAGTGCTTCCCAAGGAAAAGCCTAGGCTCACCCCACTGCTATGGTTAGGGTTGTCGCTAAAGCACACAGCCACTACCTGGGGGAAATGTGAGATGGAAGACAGAAGATAGATACTTTCCCTGAGTGATTATAAATTAATCCCAACTCATTTCAGAGCTTAAAATGCCATTAAAGGAAACGTCTGCAGTGATTGCTTTCACCCAGAGATTACCACAGACTGCAGAGGAAGTAGTAGAAATCTACCACCCACACAGGTCTCCTTCTCCCAGAAACTTTCCCAGGCCTGCTGCCAGGACTGGCCAAGATTTAGAAGTGTGTAGTGGACACACATCCGGGCCTCATCCTAGACACCATGTTTATCCCTATATCTCTTTCCAGAGCTCCTCTAAACCAGCACAACAGGCATCTCACCCAACACTGAAGGTGACACAACCTCCCCAGGGTCACAGGCCACTCTGAACAAAATTCAGAGTCTTGTGGTGAAATGCCCACATCAAAGCCACGCATGACCCATGGAGCAAACAATGGTGGTTTATTCAACATCTTGCCACCCAGCAATGCCCAATCCCCAAGCAGCAAAATTCTACATCTGCAAGTCCAATTCTAAATGAGCCTCGTCTAGACCTTGACATGAATCCCTACCCCACCCCGGGCCAGATGCTGTGGCTTCACCTGGCCCACAGCCCTCTCCATCCACACACATACTTGCTGATTCAGTCCCCCAAGTGAACCTACCCTCGCCTGAGAAATTAATCTCCATTCCCACCATCAGCAGATCTTATGTCCTACGTTTGGAACTTTGCCTCTCAGGAATGTTGCTGATCTTGCACAGCCTGTTCAGACACATCCCCAAATCCCAAAATATGACCATCTCTGCCAGCATCAGGAGTCCACTCCTCAAATCCTCTCCCAGGGCAAGACGGGGTAAATGGGACATCGGGTTGGCAACGTACTTTTAAATGGGTCAGGAAAAACATTCTTTGTACTGTTCTTGCAAGTTTTCTAAAGGTGGATTATTGTTTCAGAATAAATCTTTTTACTTCTAAAAATGATTTGAACATCAAAGAATAAGAAACCCTTGACAAACCTGATGAAATCCTAGAACACTTCTGCAAAAAAGAACTCTCTATATTCAGGCCTTAGAAACCACACTAGACAGAAGTTATAAAAATCCAAAATTTATTCTTTGTTTATCCTAAGAACAAGAGGCCCGATACATGATATTTGTGGGGGGTGGGAGGGTCTCTCAGCCCAACCAGTGCCCTCTTGCAATCTGGGACCCCTCAAGGGATGTCCAACTGCTGGTTTAGGCCTGATGGGGCCTAAACTGGCAGTCAGACATCCCTTTTGCAATCCAGTACCTAACTGCCCCTCTGCTTGCTCCTTACTTCTTGGCTCACTGCTCCTAGCTCCTGCCATGGCCTCTCCCACCACTGCTCCCCAGCCATGAGCCCGGCTTCTGGCTGAGCAGCGCTCCAGCTGTGGGAGTGCATTGACCACCAGTGGGCAGCTCCTGGTTTAGCATCTGCCCCCTGGTGGTCAGTGCACATCATAGCAAGTGGTTGAGCAGCCTTAGCATAACATTAGCATATGCTTTGATTGGTTGAATGGATGACCAGACAACTGGACACTTAGCATATTAGGCTTTTATTATATAGGATTAGCAAGTATGCTTGCTAATTAAACTTGGTTAGCTAAAAGACTAAAAATGAAGTGTCTTGTTCCCCTTTTAAAGGAACTTTTCAATCAGAACTTTTGTTTCCTACTAGAAAAAGTTAATTCCTATTTTAAATCAATTTACTAGAAATGGCCTATCTCCAGGATCACTTATCCTTATAAGACATGGGTCTCCTATACATCCTTGCTGCTGGTGTCACCAACATAGGCTTGCTCTGCTAAGAGGCCCAACAGGACTGGCAGAAATGAACAGTCTGTTAGCTCCCATGAGAATGGCATGGTGATGCCTACCTCATCAGTATCAATGGGGATTAAATGCAAGATTCTAGCCTTACTATCTAGTACATATTAAAACTTACATTTATGGAAGCATTACAGTTATTAGATAGCCAGGTTCAAGTTTCAGTTCAGGTCATATCTACATTCTTTTCTTTCATTCTCAGTCATTTGCTGTCAGTTCATGTAGTAGCAACAGGAATTCTGTCTCCTAAGGGTTGACTGGCAAGGGAAGGTTTATGTCTCAAATGGCCCAGAAGTTGAAAATCTAGACGAAGCATGTGCACAAATGGAGTACTTAGAAAAGAGTAATCAAATCAGAAATGGTAACCAAGGCCAGCCAGTCAGCAGGAAGCCTGTAAGACCTCAAGCCTGAGTGGAGCATTGGTGAGAAGCACATGATGAACACTTGCTACAAACAGAGCTAAAGTTCCTGTGGCTCATTGTTGATTGCTCACCAATCAATGCTGATTGCTCACCAATCAATGTGATTGCTGATGTTGCATCAAGCAGACTTAATAATGTATGCCCAATTGAAGATTGACATGCCAGGTACTGTGCTAGACACGACACTGACATGATGCCATTTGAACCTCACAGTTATCTTACATACAGGGTAGGTATAATTATCCTTCCCATTCTACAGATGAGCAAACTGAGGACTGGGGAGATTCAGAGTCAGTAGCTCACCCAAGGTCACACAGCTAGCAAGTGGTAGAACCAGGGTTTGAACCTCGGCATTCTATCTCTAAAGCCTGCACTCAACTGCTATTCAAAACAGCCTCCCATCACTAACAATCACTTGTGATTCCACAGCCCTTTTTCCCTTATATCAGACTAAGCAACTTGCTTGGTACAGTACATTTAGTTCTAGATTTCCAGAAGCCTTTCATATTTCAACAGCAATCGTGTCATTGGATGGAATAAGGGGTCTCATTTGTGTAACACTGAGACACAGCAGGGACCAGAAGTCCACTTTCTAAACTTGGAGAAGCAGGCTATTTCGAGTGGCTTCTTAGCTTGGCAGAGTAATAAGGGCTGTTACAATAAACTCCTTTGTTATTCCTTAAAAAATGCTGCCTTATAACAAGGCCAATTTTTTAAGTGTATGCGTGTGCACACTTGAGTGTGTGTGTACATGCTTGTATATGCTATGACCATGCAGCTTTATGTATGGCAATCTAGTACTTATTTCTTTTTCTATAGACTTCAGAGTCCAGAAAACCTTTTGATATATTAATTAGGGTCATAAAAAAATAAGCTTAGGTCTATGATAAGTGGTTCTGGAGGAGTTGGCTTCCCCTAGGGCTGCTTAGCAGTTAACTTGGGAACATAATAATAGATCTTCCCAACTAGCAAACTCCATCTCCCAACCTAGGTGCTTTCACAAAATGATCTTGTTTCAATAATGGTTCATCATAAAAAAATACCACACACCTCAAGGGAAGCATTTTGAATTTTTTTTTTTTTTTTGACATCTATATTTAAGAAGAAAGACTTTACCATACTCCTGGCTGGGGAGTAACTCCATGTGCAGACATCATGCTCTGGCGACAAGTGCATGCTGATCCACCACTGCCACCAGCTGCCCAGGGCCCTTCCTCCTCATTCTTCAAGCCCACATCACAGCGAGCATGTTGAGTGCTGTTTCCCAAGTGCTCTTTAGCCATGGATATATGTGGTTCAGAAGTATGGTTTATATAGTTCTGATGACCGGGGGTTTGTTTCTAGAAATCATATTTAGTTGTCAAATGCTATGACAGTCAGACTTCGAAGATTTAAATCAATATATTTCAAAATTGTAATGGATAATGTTCCAATTAAGTTATAAGGGTGATTCTTAAGTTGTGGAAAGAAAAATCATTGCTCAGTGGACTGTATTTTGTTCATCTATAACCTAAAAATGTTGTGTAATGGGCCACTACACTTAAAATGTTATAGCAACGTGGAATAGATCCTATACTTTAATGAAAACAGCACAAAACTAAGCACTTCTGTTACACAATAAACACACAGACACAGACACACACACGCACACACTAAGGCAGCCACTTGTATATCTGCAAACTATGGCCGTGCTAAACCCAACTATCCAATTTAGCCAATCATTGCCACACTGTAGAATGTGTCCTTCCGGCCATCACCTAAGAAGGACTAGAAGACAAGGGGGGAAAACCTCAAAAAAGTACAATTACACACCTGGCTATTTCTGCCCTAAGTTTCTAGCACATTTGTTTCTCTTCTAGTATCTGTCCTTCTCTTCTGTCCCTAAACATGGTCCCTCTGCTACTTGGAAAAGACCTTTGCTGGCTCTAACAGCTTTTCTTCTAAGAACAAGAGGCCCAATACATGAAATTTGTGGGGGGTGGGAGGGTCCTCTTTTCATATTTTACCTCCTCCGATGACTAATCCATTCTCAGGCTTTCAAGATTTGCCTCTCCATGGAATGAGCCCGTAAAGCCAACCCCTATCTTCCACTGCCTAATGGACACTTCTGAGCCATGCATTCTGAGAACAGTGGTGACGTTATGGTGCTTCACGGATTGCAAAGAAGGTTCATTTGATTGGTATCAGCAGACTATGGCTGTGCTCTCCAGCAGGGTTATCCCTTAGGGAAGACCTCTCCTAAGGGAGACTCCTTTGGGATAGAAATGCCTCTTCCTTCCTGGGTCCTGTCTGATGTTTTTCTTTTTTTCAATATGTTTTTATTGATTTCAGAGAGAGAAAGGGAAAGGGAGAGAGAGAAATTGAAACACCAATGATGAAAATCATAGATCGGCTGCCTCCTGCACACCCCTACTGGGGATCGAACCTGCAACCCACGCATATGCCCTTAACCGGAATTGAGCCTGGGACCCTTCAGTCTGCAGGCTGACACTCTATCCACTGAGCCAAACCAGCTAGGGCTGATGTTTTTCTTGCTGAAGAGAAGCCACCACCACAGGGTGGGTTTATGGGAGCCTCCTGTCATGACCCAGCTGTCCAGGTCCTATGCAAGACTCAGCATTTAGGAGCTCAGGGCCCTGGGCAGTGACAGAAGGTATATAGATGGTCAGGAACTTGGCTCCAAATCTTACCCAGACTTTATACACTCAATCCATGCTCCTGACATTTCTTAAACTTGTGGCCTTTAGCTGTATTTTGTGTTCTTCCTCTGTAAAATGAGGACCACAAATAACTCAGAGGGTTGTTATAAACTAACTGGAATGTATACATAAATTGCCTGGCACATACAAGGGCTCAATAAATGACAGATCTCATTGCTCTACCTTCCTAAACCTTTACCTCCGAGTCTTTGGCTCTTTCCAAAACATCACTGAGGACTCGTATGTATTCAGTTGCACCTTTAAGAATATCAACTTTGCTGGGCTTCCTGCTTTGAGGAAGAAATGGCACCAGTGCCTTCAGTTTGGAAAACCCACGGTTGAGATTTTTTATCTGGAAAAACAAAAGAAGCACAGTGAGAACAGAGAAGCTAATTTGTGCAGACACTCTCCCTCCAAAAAAAAAACAACAAAACACACACAGAGAGAGAAGGGGGCTTTGAAGGCTCATGTCCAAAGCTCTCTTGTCTGGGTGAAGCATCTAAACAGGCACAGGCCACAGAGGCACCACTCCACTGACAGTAGTCCCTGGCAAGGAAGTGACATAAACTCAGCACTGCGGGTGGACAGGCGAGAAGGAGTGTCTATGTTCACTGGATCCCTTTCTGTTCCTCTGAGAACACAACCACTGCATTGTAACGTAGAGGCAGTAGGGGCAGTGGCTAAAAGCTCTGAGCACGTAAAACTGGATTGAAAGCCCAGCTCTACCATTTCGCTTTACAAGAGTATTAGGATACTTCATATCACCAACACTTTGTTTATCTGCAAAATGAAAAACACATACCTTGTAGCTTTTTTTTTGTTATAACTCTTCAACTTCTTGCCTAGCTGAATTGATGACCTAGAGTTAAATGTTAAGAGTCCAGAGAGTCTGCATGTTGGTGAGACTCAAAAGGTAGAATGAGATGCCTCCCTCCCACCCCCCAAATCTCGAGGGTCTAATTCCTCAGCTCCAAAGCCCAAACGTGTGACAATATCCCCCTGGGGGACACAGGCCTTGAAAGACCTGGCTCCTACCATACCATAAAGCCAATGTACTCACATAGCAAGCCACTCCCACCCCACATCAAAGCGGACTAAGGACATAGCCCATTCACCACAGAATAACATAACAGAAAACATGAAATATTGAACTTTAAAAATCAAAGAACTACAAAGTATAACAGAAATAGGTGCCATTTTTCATGTGCCACGCTGGTAACATTTTTGTTTTGGTTTGTTCATAATACCCAGTACTGAGGATGGAAAGGGGAATGATCCTACATCTTGTAAAGGGGGATTAAAAAAATGGTAACTTCTCTAGAAAACAATTGGGCAACTTGTATCAAAAGTTGAGACTGTATGTATCCCAGTAATTCCACATCTAGCATTTTATTCTACAGTAATGAGCAGGCATGGGCATAGATTTATGTACCATAGTAAATTGCAAAGGGCACACATGTCCCACAGAAGGAGACTGGATAAGTTATGGTCCATTTCTAGGTTAGTCCATGCCATTAAAAGTTGCTCTTTGAAAGCATGCTTAGGGATATGAGGAAATGCTTTTGATAATGCTAAGTGAAAAAAATACAAATATATCTTCAATATATATACTAGACGGTCACAACTTACAGAAAATTATATATAGGGTGTCTCTCAAAAATGTATACTTACACTTTGAATAACTTCAAAGGCAGTGTTTATTAAAATGCATTTCATTTTCAAAATTGAGCTATCAATTAAAGTGTGTATACATTGTTTGGACACTGTATATACACATATATTAAAACTATTGGGTCGGCAACTAAGTAATTGCGGGTTTCACACATATATGGCTTCAGTTGAATTTTTAGGTTTGCAGACGTAGTACAAATGTAAAACACATTTTGTATTTGATAGTTGGCTATTCAGCTGTTAATCAGTAAAAAAAGTTTTTTGATCTGTTTTGTAGTTTTTGTTTGGCGTTCGTTGAAAAATGGAAAATCAAAAGGAACATTTTCGTCATATTTTGCTTTTTTATTTCCGCAAGGGAAAAATGCATCACAAGCTCATAAAAAGTTATGTGCTGTTTATGGTGACGAAGCCTTAAAAGAACGGCAGTGTCAAAATTGGTTTGCCAAATTTCGTTCTGGTGATTTTTCACTCAAAGATGAAAGACGCTCTGGTCGTCCAGTTGAAGTTGATGACGCCCTAATCAAAGCAATAATCAATTCGGACTGTCACAGTACAACACGTGAGATTGCAGAGAAGCTTCATGTATCACATACATGCATTGAAAATCACTTAAAACAACTTGGCTATGTTCAAAAACTCGATACATGGGTTCCTCACGAACTGAAAGAATCACAGTTAACGCAACGCATTAGCAGCTGCGATTTGCTAAAGAAACATAATGAAAATGATCATTTTTAAAACGACTGATAACTGGCGATGAAATATGGGTTGTTTACAACAATATCAAGTGGAAAAGATCGTGGAGCAGGCCAGGTGAACCAACTCAAACAACATCAAAAGCTGATATTCATCAAAAGAAGGTTTTGTTATCAGTTTGGTGGGATTACAAAGGAATTGTCTACTTTGAACTCTTACCACCCAACCGAACGATCAATTCTGATGTCTACATTGAACAACTAACGAAATTAAACAATGCAGTTGAAGAAAAGCGGCCCGAATTGACAAATCGAAAAGGTGTTGTATTCCATCATGACAATGCAAGGCCACACACATCTTTGGTCACTCGGCAAAAATTAATGGAGCTTGGTTGGGATGTTTTGCCACATCCACCATATAGTCCTGACCTTGCACCATCTGATTACTTTTTGTTTCGATCTTTACAAAACTCCTTGAATGGTAAAAATTTCAATAATGATTATGATGTCAAATCGTACCTGATTCAGTTTTTTGCTAATAAAAAACAGAAGTTTTTTGAACGTGGGATTATGATGCTGCCTGAAAGATGGCAAAAGGTCATTGATCAAAATGGGCAATACATTAAAGAATAAAGTTATTTAGTTCCATGAAAAAATTGTCTTTTTCTTTAAAAAATCCGCAATTACTTAGCTGCCGACCCAATAGAAAAAAGGCTGAGAGCATGTACACAGAGCATGATGGTTCATAGACATCATGTTTGTGCTATGTGTGTTTTCTGTTCCCTATATAATCATCTCTATATTTTCCAGGCATATTCATGGCATCATTATAAAGAATAAAATAGTGGACTTTAAAACTAATCACCTTTATTCTTTATACTGATGCAATGAATATGCCTGGACAAATTCTCCACAGAAAGACATTCCTTCTTGGTGAGAAGGCCCACACAAAATGCAAAATATTGGATCCAAATCTTGTTCAAGGGCCACATCATCACAGCAGATCACAGGATTATTTTCATGAAGAGTTTGTCTGGTAAAATCATACTTCTCCACTCTTGCAAGTTTCCCAGTTTTCCTTTAAGTCTTTTACTCTTCCTTTGTCCTTTCTCTGCACACTCTTTCCCAGGCAAAGCTCCTAGTGATTCACCGGGGCTACATTTCTAAGGTGCAGGTGGTGGCCAGCTGGGGCAGTGGCCCCAACTGCTCCCGCAGCAGGTCCTCCAGCATCTCGGCGTCAGGGTGCCCAGGAACAGGCCTCAACAGAACTTCTTCCCCAAGGCCCAGCTTAAATGTGCGCCCTGCCTCCTCCCCCATTCACCCTTCCCTCCCTAGGATCCTCTTCTGCTGCAACCCAACCTACAGACTGCAACTGAACCAACGGAGGCCTGATCTGACAAGTTTGGGGGCCGAGTTTAATCACAAATACCCAAAACTACCACTAGATGCCGCTCCTACTGCGGCCCACAGGACCAGTCGGGTTGGTGATTTAGCGCGAAGCCCGCCTGACTGGGAAATGGGCACTTTCTCTGTTTTGGCAGGGGGTTGACTGGGAGTCTGGTGCACACTGGACTTGGGGGGAGGGGGGCGGTTTTTGTTTGTGTTTGTTTGTTTAAAGAGTAACTTCCGTTAGGCCCCAATCACCCCGTTTGTGCTTGGAGACAGACGCAGAGGTCAGGGGAAAGGGGCGGCGAGAGCCCTGCACGCCCCAAGCGCCCACCAGCGCACTCGGTTGTGAGATTTAAACCTTTAAAAGCACCTGCCAAGGGGAGACATTTCTGAAGTTGCCGGGGCCTCCTCAGCCCCCCAGGCGTGTGAGCACAAGTCCGGGTGGGTAGGCACGTGAGGTGCCATCTCAGCGGCGGCGAGTGAGCAGCTGGACCGGGGTGGAGGGTAACAAGGCCACTGACCTGCGCCCAGGCCAGGGCACAGCCGGCCCTCGGGAGGCCCACGCTCCTGGTGGTGGAGGGTGAGGGGGCACGGATGGCCAGAGAATGGGTGCCCGGGGGCCTGGCCAGGTGGTGGGAGCTGGGTAGCAGGGACGGGGCGAGGACAGGGGAGAAAGTCACTCCTGTCCCCGGGCGGGCTGTGGGGCGGCCGAGCCCGGGTGGCCTCGGGGACCCGCGGGGCAGGCGCTCACCCTCTCGCGCTCCTTGGCGTTGGCCACGCGCCGCCGCTCCAGCACCAGCTGCAGGTCCTCAGTGGACGAGTAGCCGCCTGAGGGCAGCCGCTTGAGGCGGCAGATGGCGGCCAGCTGGGGCAGCGGCCCGAACTGCTCCCGCAGCAGGTCCTCCAGCACCTCGGCCTTCGGAGTGACCAGCAAGCCGGGCACGAGGTCCATGGCTGCGCCCTGGGCTGGGGCTCCCCGGGGCCTCTTATCCTCTCACTGCAGGCACCTGGGGCCGCACGAGGCCCCGGGAGCGGGGGCGGGGCCTGGACCACCTGCCGGGCCGGGGCGGGGCCTGGACCACCTGCTGGGCCGGGGGCGGGGCCTGGACCACCTGCGGGGGGGGCCTGGACCACCTGCCGGGCCGGGGGCGGGGTCTGGACCACCTGCTCCCATAACCCCATCCCCTGCGGGCAGGCCAGGTCCCACTCTCCGGAAACTATATATTTCTCTATATATATATTTAGATGGATAGGCATGTTTTAAAAAAACATTTCATACTATTGATATTATATATTGGTATTTCCAACTCCAATCCAACACCTCAGGTTTCTCCCTAGTTTCCCCCTTTCTTATTTGTAACTTCCCGCTCTCTTTAAGAAATATGTTTTAATACATATTTATATTTTTAATATATTTTTGTTTGCTCTAAGTTCATTTCGAAGCAGATAGAAGGCAACAGGAGCCAAATGTGTGGGAATGGAGCCGAAAATGGAGATAGTTGACCCATTTAACTTTCCTTGAGGATCACAAAAGACTTTATTGACATTGTTCTGTTTTTATCGCCAAACCCTTGCGTGGGCGTGGACTAGCTGGTGTGTATCAGGAACCCAGTGTAAGAACCTTATTCTTTCACTAGGGGCCTGATCCATGAATTCATGCAAGGGTGGGGTCCCTCGGGTGGCCTGCGGAGATGGGGCCCCAGCTCATGCCCCCTGCCAGTGCTGCGTCGCCCCCTGGTGGTCAGTCCACATCATAGCGAGCAGTCAAACTGGTTTCCCTGTTGAACTCCCAGTGGAACAACTGCCCCTCCCCAAGGGGACAATTAGCATATTATGTTTTATTATATAGGATATTTGCTCCCCTTCCTCAACTCCAACTGGAACTTTCTGGCCTCTTGGCTGTTAGAGTTCTTCATTGAACCACCTGTTCAGAGGGAGAGCAGTCTGAGCTAAGTTGTTACACCTGATAGGGACTTAGTGCCGATAACTGGCCATCTCCCAATAGTGCAATGGTCTAACAAACAAAGAGTTTATTTCTCCTTCCTCTAACAGCGTAAAAGGCATGGGTCAGCAGTGCATCTCTGCCCCTCATGGTCACTGAGGGACTTAGATTCTTCCCCAGGCATGCTCCTCCATCACTGCTCCTGGTTGTCACCTCCAAAAATGGAGCTGGTGCCCGGCAGGGATCAAACCTTGAAGCAACAAAGTCCCAGGCCATTCACCGCAGTCAAGGTTCAGAGCAGGGCCAGAAACTCTTCTAGGTGTACAGGTAGAGGCCAAGGAGTTAGTTCAGGGATTTAGGTGCTTATACGAGCTTTGGGAGGATTGAAGGAAAAGGGGGAGCTCTGAGTTCAAAAACATGCATCACCAAACCTATAGACCAGGGAGCAAGGAGCCATTGCTCCTGTAGCTGCCACTCAGTCCCCCAACACTGGGCAGGGGCCCTGGAATCCTGTGCAGAGACAGTCCCCACCTCCGAGCTTGCCCCAGGAAATAGGCAAAAGGCCAGGGAGGTGTGCTCTGCCTCACTTCCATTCTAGGAAGCTCGCACAAGTGTTCCTAATGAGATCACCTTAATTGCCCTCCAGAAGCCTGGGTACACGGGGTTCTTGGGAAATGGAGCAATGAGAAAGGGCAGCCTGGAATAGGGGAGTGAGGATGGGGGCTGAGAGAGCCAATCCGTCTTACCTTCCACCCTGACACACAGACATTGCTCCTGCTCCATCTCATGCCCAGCATTTTCACCTCATCAATCTCTGCCTGTTCATTGCCCTGAGGCTCCACTGAGAGGAGCACCCCCTCCTACATCTGCCATCCTGGGTGCAATCGGCAGCCCCCCATCATCCCAACCAGACCGGGGTGCAGACACAATTCTCTGAATCTCCTTAGCTCAGTGCTGCTAAAAAGCAACGTTAGTAAGATAATACAAAAAAAAGACATTTTAAAAGGGATCAAAACTTCAAAGAGACATGTCTACATTGCCTAGAATTCCTGTCCAAATTAACTTGGCAATGTTACTTATAATCACATAAATTTGTATTATTATCTATAATAATAAAAGCATAACATGCTAATTAGACCGGACGTTCTTCTGAACGACCTTCCAGACGAAGCCAGGGCTTGGAGGGAAGTCCTGGTCCCGGTGTGAGAGGGAAGCCCAGGTCCCGGGTGCCAGAGGGAAGCGGTGCCAGCAGCCGGGGGAAGGAAGGCCTACTGTTGCATGAATTTCATGCATTGGGCCTCTAGTTAATTACATATTATTTACCACATGGTATGTACTATTTTATCTCACTATATCCCTGGGAATCAGACCTAAGTCCCATTGTACAGATGAGAAAATGGATGCCAGAGAAGTTGAATGACAAGCCAAGGTCATGCTGCTGGTCAGTGGCACAGCCAAGCCTAGAACTTAGACTTGCTGCCTCCATGTAGTTCCTTTTCCTGGAGGTCTGAGTGGCCTCCCTCCCTAAGTCAGTGCCCCCCCACCCCCCCGCGCTTCCAGTTGACTTTGTCCATTGGCAAGCAGAGCCGAGAGAGAGAAGCAGGGCTGTGACACATGCCCCACATTCACTTCCTTTGAGGCTCATCCTCCTCCACCCGCACTGGGCACGAGCTGGGGTTACTGTTGGCCACATCACCGGCAGGGTTAACAGTGGGTCAGAAGAGGAGAGAAGAAAAACAGGCCCACGGGCTTTGTCCCCAGGAAGCCTCAGCAGGTGCAGAAAGATGCCGGCAGCCTTCACGCAGGGGTAGGTGGAAGCTTAGAGCCGCAGGGGCTGTGGGGCCTCACAGAACAGCGGAGACTCAAACAGGACCTCAGGGTCAGGTGGAAGAGCCGCCGTAGCACAGGGGGTCATAGGACCTCTGGACAAGTCGTCCAAACTGGAGGCTCATCTTGCCACCTGTGAAGTGGAGATTTTAATGGAACCTTCCTCAGAGTTGTAGTGAGGGGTTCATTAGGCCACTGGCATAACAGTAGCAGCTGATGTTGCACAGAAGGACCCGTGTGCCATGCACCATTGTAAACCTGTACACAAGAACTTTCTTTTTTTTAAATATATTTTATTGATTTTTTTTACAGAGAAGAAGGGAGAGGGTTAGAGAGCTAGAAACATCAATGAGAGAGAACCATCGACCAGCTGTCTCCTGCACACCCCCCACTGGGGATGTACCTGCAACCAAGGTACATGCCCCTGACCGGAATCAAACCTGGGACCTTTCAGTCAGCAGGCCAACGCTCTGTCCACTGAGCCAAACCGGTTTCGGCTGCAAGAACTTTCTTAATCCACATAACAGCCTTAAAGGGGAGGTACTCCAATATTTTCACAGAAGAACAACTGAGGCACAAAAGCCAGGTAACTGGTTTTCCCAGCTAGAAGGAGGCAAAGCTGGGATTGGACCCAGACAGTCTGACCACACAACCTGGGTCTATAACCCCCACTCTCTCCTGATTCACGTAATTCCTACTGTCCTGTGAGCAATGGCGATAGCAGCAGAGATGATTTATGAGCCAGGCAGAACGTCCAGAAATTCAGCCATTGTACAGATAAATCCTAAGGGCTCGTGCAGAGGGGTGTTCTGAGCACCAGTGCAAAAGCTGCCATCAGAGCTGGCTGAGAGGATGCTGAAGCACAGGGCTCGGTTCCCATGGCCTGGTAGCTGAGATATGAAGAAGGTGGCTCATTGGGGCCACCTTGAAGAGAGCCTGGAGTCCAGCCCTGGGTCGGGTACAGCTGGGAATGGGAAATGCCTGTCAGATATCAGAAGGTTAAGATTACCACAAAAGCAGGGCTTAGGGGAGAGTCAAGAAGCAGTGGGGTGCAGGCTGCTTTGGGAAAGATAGGGGGAACTAAGAGGCAAATTTGCGCTATGAAGACCCTTGTCCTACAGGTCCCTTTTCTATCCTAAATCACCCTTCCCAAGAGCAACCCAGGCATCCTTACTCTTCTGTGATTTTTCCTGGGGCCTTCATTGACCATGAGATTGGTTGGCTTTGAGCTGCAGGAATTGCTGGCAGCAGATAGAGTTAGAGTGACTTATTACTGGCCCTTCTAAGTGAGGACAATACAAAGGGAGAGGGTCTTTCTGGCAGGCACAGTGCAGGCATACTGGGGGGACTGGGCCAAGGCCCGGGCCTAAATCTGGGTACAGTGTGTGGGAGCAAGTGTTAGTAGAGGACACTCAGAGTTGCTGACTATGACATGGGCACATTTTTCTCTAAACAAGTGCCTTTCCTCATCCTCAAAATGCTGAGACATCTTCCAGAACGTGTTCACTCTCTGACTGAGAAGTTGTCCCCTGCCCCCAGAAAACAGGCCTGGGAGGTCATTTCATGACAGCACAGAAGTCTATGCTTCTTCCCCCTCTGCCAGAGTCAGGCTGTCCCCTAAGTCACAGTGTGAGAGCCCAGTCTCGATCAGGTTGGGTCCTTGTTTCCAGGAAAGACTGGAAACCATGGCTCCGGGAGAAAAGGCTGTGGACATCAAGGTGCCAACAGCACAGCCCGTATGGTGACAATTATCTGTCACAGCCTGCTACTGCCACCAACACAATCCATGGTCACCACAAGGGGCAGCTGTACGGGGTTTGCACAGCAGAGACAGGGTGGGGCAGGCCCTCCAGGGTGAGAACTGCCACTTCCCCCCAGGATAGCTGAGGGCTTCACTCTGGCTCCTCAGATGGCTCCACTCAGTCTGCAGACAACTTGGTTCCTCTGCCATTCTGACTCCCTCTTGGGGAAATTGCCACTTTCAGAACCTCCCTGGGCAGAGAGACAGGGCCAGCCCAGGCCTGAGAACTGATTCTGGAGTGAGCGGGAGAGAATCCTTCATGTTTATTTGTCCCTGTCCCATAACCCTTGGACCACAGGCTGTGGTCGGCTGGATTGATGATGCAGAGCGGCCTGCTACTCCAGAATGTCACCTCCCTCAGGTTTCAAGCTCCACAGGACTCCTTGCTGTGACTGTGAGAGGCTGGGTATCCCTGCCTCCTACTAGAATGCCAACTACATGGGGGCTGGGACTTTGTTTGTTTCACTGTTGAATCCCAAAAACCTAGAAAAGTGCTTGGTACATAGTAAAGGCACAATAAATTTTCCTTGATTGAATGAATATTGATAAAAAGCAAAATTCTTCAAGTAGATTTAGAGGTTATGAATCCTTAGACATAAAACAAAGGAACTCTGAAATATGTAAATCAAAAACTTTATAAATACAAGACTGTGATAAAATGATACAGATAGATTGTTACACATGCAAGAGTTTTGTTTTTTTTAATCCTCTTAGAGAAATTGACAGGCAAATTATAAATGAGGATATAGAACATCTAAATAATAACAATCACAAGCCTAATGTAATAAATATGCCTATGGAACTTTTTTATAAAAAGTGAGCATATTCAAGACCAAAAGAAAATCACAGTAAATTTCAAAAAAAGCAGGACGTATTATTTAACACTGGCTGCTGTTTTATTGTATATAAGCCAGGAAAATCCTAAAAATAAAAATGCACACATTCATGTCTGTTTTTCTCAAAAAATCTACTATAATGACAGTGAAGAAATCAAAATGAGAAAAATACAGGATGACAAAGAGAATGGGAGAGGAAGAATCAATAGCAGATTATTGATTATTGATTATAAGGCATTTCAACAAAATTTGGAAGCTGCGAGTGAATGGAGGGCTGGTAGCTGACTCAGCAAAACTGAGAAAATGGAACTCTACCACAGTAGTAGTGTCTGGATAGGGGTAGTGAATAAAAATCAGGACAACTCGGTGAATTCAGAAGTACCTGTCACCTCCGAAGGCAGGGGTGCAGGGCAGACTGAAAACAGAAGAACTGGCTTACTCATCTCCTCCTCCACCTTCAGTAACCAGGCAACACCCCACTGCCTGTATTGCAGAAGGGTGGTTTATATCCAGAGAGGTTTGCACAGCCAGACTGAAGCGGGGAGCTTCAGGGGCCTCTATATATCAAACTGTGAGCTGCCCGGCCCCCTTTGCCCTCTGGGCCTATAGACTGCTCGCCACTCAGCTTCTATTTCCCAGGCCAAATACTGAAGAATTTCTTTCTGAGTAGTGTGTTACCCTTGTGGTACTGGATGGGGTCTGGGCCTGGGGTGGGTCTGCCTAGGGCTTGTTAGTGTGGGTTCTTGACTTTGTGCAGGAAAGATTTCACAGCATGGTCCAGGTGGCTCTTGAGAGGATGTTTTGTAAAGCTGGGGACAGTGAAATAAAGGGAAGGCTTAAGGTAGAAGAAGCAGCAGGAGAGGAAAAGTCAGAGAAAAGGGGGCCTTAGAGTCCGATTTAGGGGATTAGTTCAGGTCAAGCTGCCACTGACCGCTGCTCCCCTGGTTGCAAGTCTTGTGGAGTTCCTTGGAGTGTAGGAGCAAACAGCAGAGATACAAGTAGTGGGGTGCTCTTGCGAGAGAGCACGCCATGGATTCTTTGTCTTGAGGCATCTTATCTTTCTTTGGCCAGATTCCCGGGGGAGATCTCAGAGGAGACTCAGAAATTCCTATTCTTAATAGTCATTAGCTTTTCAGGTATGTCCTTCAATCTGTTGATGCATCAAAATGTGGGGGGGGAATTTTCTGATTAGTTTCATTTTTAAAGAACGTCATCAAGAACATCATTGAAGAGGGATCAGGACTGAGGCTGTTTTGTCTCCGGGAGGTATGGAATATGTAAACCATTTGCTCCTTAGTGCCGTTGGTTAGGAAAGATAAAACCTTGTGATTCATTAGCTGGATGTAAATTGCTCAGATTTTTTGCCTTAATTATATTGTCTCGGTTTCCTTTATTCCACTTGTCAAGGAATCTCCCTAGATTCTTACTACCCTGACTCACTTGGAGGAACTGAAATCAGAAATGCAGGGATACTCTGATGAAGAAATGCAGCTAGCCACTTCATGCCCTTCAATAAACCCACCAATCACCAAGTTTGTCCCATGAAGATCTAAAAACTTTTGAAAAACTTAAAGGAGACTCGCCCTGCTAGATAACCAAACATATTATAAAACTACAATAATCACAACAACATGTTTCCCGTAAAGGAAAGAGGAATTAATTCATTGGAATGCAATCAAGACTTCAGAAACGAACTTGTGATTTTGTATTTGAAAAAGTTGGCTTTTCGAGTGAGTGAAAAAGAGTATGTTATCATTTAATGATAGTTGAGAAAATTCCAGATGGCTTAGTAATGTAAATGTAAAAAATAAAGCTATATAAAAATAGAAGAAATACAGAAAAATTTTATTTCAATCCTAGGATGGAGGAGAAGTCTCTAAGATTAATGATAATAATAAAAAAAACTAAGAAGCCATGAAAGAAAAAGCCAAAAAGAAAATATGAATTCACACAGATTGAAGTCTGTTTCAACCGTAGATATCATAAAAGATAAACATATTTCCATTTCTGATCAAAATGGAGTAACTGGACCAGCCCTTTGCTGTAAGCAACTAGAAAACTGGACACAATACACGAAACAATTATTTTCAGACATTGGACAACAGAGCAAAACTGTGATTCGAGCTCCTGGATGGGGAAGCAGACCAGGTGAGCCCATAACACCCCAGGGTTTCTTCCTTAACACTCTTTTCAGACCACAGTGCAAGGAAGAGGGCCCCACGGGGGCGTGACAGTCTCATTAAGCTGGAGAGAGAAAAATGGGGGTATGGGGAGACAGAGTACTTGAATTTGGGAAGGAGTACAAAGGGGAGAGAGCTATACAGTGAAAGCACTCCAGAAATGTCAATGTTCCCTCTGCATGCAGAGGGTGGGGGGACACCACATGGCAGGGCAAAGAACTGCTCAGAAATTCTTATTCTAAACTGAGCTGGCAGAAAGCTGAGTAGTCCTAGGAAGGATGAATGGGGTCATAAGATGAGGCCAAAGCCAGAGATGGTAACGATCTGAAGACAAGACGAGACCAGCCACAGGAGAGAGAGAGGTTTGGGAGTAGTTTAAAGGACTGGAAAAATCCAGCCCTGGCCCATCTGCAGCAAAGGAAATGCAGGGAACACGTGGGATGGCCATGGCTTGTTCCAGGAGAAGGGACACTGAGGAAGGAGAACCAACCCCGGGAGAAGGGAGTGCGGCGGCTGTCGCAGAGACAAGCACAAAGCTTCTGTTCGTCCACAAGTGTTTATTGAAGACCTGCTGTCTGACAGGCCTGCACTGGTTGCTGAGGCGGATACAGAAGCACAGCAAGGCTCTTGCCTCGAGGAGCTGTTTATCCCACAAGGTCCTGCGAGGTAAGCATGTTGGACGGGTTAAATAAAAGGACAGGGAAGGAAACACAAAGGGCCAAATGGAAGGCCCAGGAGAACAAGATGGGTTCCGAAGCTCCACAGGACATCGTGGTGGAAAGGGTCCAGAGCTGGCAGGGGCAGTGAGCCCTCAGCTCTGGCTTACTTCAGGCCACACCCTGACTGATGGGCTTCTTGCAGATCCACTGATGGAGGGCATTGCAGTTGTTGTCATTCCATTTCTGCTGAAGATGAACACAGTCTTCATCCTGCCCATCCCCATGTTGCCAGTTGTCTGGCTGATTAGGGAACCAAAACCTGGAAAGGAGAAGGCTAGATGAAAGAAGCACCCCCCCACCCAACACACACACAAACACACCACTGCCTCCACTGTGGCATAAGCAGCTGAAGTGACATGGGTCCCTAATTCCCTGGTGGCCCCAGGATGGGAACAAAGCTGGGCCCAGACTCAGCATCAGGGTGCTCTGCTGAGGTTGTCCTTAGTTACTGAGGATCAAGAGAGAGAAGGGGTGTCTGAAGCTATGAGCTCCCTCCTCGTATTTCACATTCAGATACTGTGTGATGGGGGACCAGGCCTATGTGGAGTGTAGACAGGCGAAACAAACAAATAAACAGGAAGGTCTTCTTATGAGCTGCCTGCCAACCCCAAGACCATGAGGAGGGGTTCAGGCAAATATGTGTACACACACACACACACCATAGACATCACACACATCATGCACATCACACATGCACAAACATATCACCCATACATCACACATAGTCATAAACACATACTGTACACACACACATCATAAAAAATCACACACACACACACTGCATATACACATCACATACACACATCAAACACATTTCATACACATGTCGCACATATAACACTAACACTCAGTGGGCAGGTATACACACACAGGACAGGGAATCACTAAGCAGGCCCGCCCAAGACAGTACCTGGGACAACACCAGACAGTGATTGGACTCACACTTTGCTGCTGGCATCATTGAATGGTGTCCCATCAATCCAGCGCCAAGAGCCCTCCCTGTCCCTGTCGGTGAGGCCAATCCAGTAGTAGTTGGACTGTGTGAACTCTGTCAGATAGGCCTGTAAAGAAAAGGCAGTGCTGCTTGGCCCCGAGTGAGGAGCTGGTTCCCCCAGCCATGGAGAAGAGGAGTCCAGGGCTCCGCCTCCGGGTTCCAGGGCATGCAGCCCACTCCTCTGAAGGAGCCGGGTCCCTCCCTGCACCTCCCATGGTTTATCCAGGATCTAGGGCAGCAGCCAGGTCCCCTCAAGGGAAGTTCAGTTTCTTCCATGTTGACTTAATGAGGAGTGTGGCTTTACTGAGACAACGAGACTGGGCTATGAGAAAGAGAGAGAGAGAGAGAGAGAGAGAGAGAGAGAGAGAGAGAGAGCGAGAGAGAGAGAGAAAGTCCTGGAGACCTGGCCATGGTTTATTAAGAAGTTTTGTTTTACAAAATAGCATGTCCTTTGACAGACATACAAGAGCAGTCTCAGGATAACACAGGGATGGGCAGTTCTATAAAATGAATTATGCCAAACCTACTTTGTCAAAAACCCTAGTAAATTCTAAGTACCTTTGGCAAATGATCCACCAAAACTACAATGCCTTTGGTGGTCCTCAAACTCGTATTGTGCACCTGGCCTTGCCCAGAAGCCTGGGTCTCTGTTCATGGACCCTCCGTAGCCATTGGATTAACTGATGTTAAAATCAAGATTGACAACCAGAGAGGAGGCTGAGGGGCTAAATGAGGGGATGGGAGGGAAGGATGTTTCCAACACTTTAAGGGCAGTCACCTGGTGTCACCTCCCTTTCCTCGCTGCTGACATCTGTGGGCCTCTGGATGTGGCCCTCATTCAATGAGGACTTCGGGGTTTGCTGTCAGTGCTTCGACCTCCCGTGCAAGATGGTCACTGGGACTCAATAAATATTTGCTCCCTAACTGATGAGATGACATGAAAGTTTCTGCCACAACTGCTCTGAGAGGGGCAAATCCAAAGTATTAATGGCCCTTATCCCATATCCACCCCATCAGCACCATCCCAAACCCAAAGCGCTGACCTTCTCCTCTGCAGAAGTCACAGAGGCCAAGTGGGCTCCATGGGACACACAGGACTCCTCAGCCTTCTGCCAAGACTTCTTGGCATGAGAAAAGTAATACATGTTGCTGCCGTAGACCTTCCAGCCTTGCAGGATCAACTGGAGAAGTTCATCTGGAGCAAAGGTTGGGGATGAGAGAGAACCAGGGGCTGGCTGTGGATATCTGAGAGCTCGCTTCCTGACCTCTCCAGGGACTGACCACTGGGTATCACAAGACCAGGCAATGCTTTTTGTCATGCAAGGCCCAGGAGGCTGCACCCCCAGCCTACTACCCGCTATGTAAGGGCAGTGCAGCCAGGAACATCTCACTCCAGGAATCCTCAGGCAGCTTTGTGGACTCCTGCTTTCTGGGTATACTACCCTGTTTCCCAACTCATTGCTATCACCTGACAGTCCTTTGCACCTCAATTCCCTGCCAAATCCCTGCAAGGAGATTTCTCAGCCACCCCATGGCATCACTCATTTCCTTGACTTCATCTCCATCCACTTCAGCTGCCCACACCCAGGACCATACCTGGGATCTTGTCATCACCTGGTCTGCCTGACTTCACAATTTCAATTAGCTCCTCCCTGAGCACAAACTCTGAGTCTCTCAGCTCCTTTGTCCCTCCCTGCCATGGCACTCTGCTCCTTAACATCATCTACACCTACAGCTCTTCGAAATGGTGCCACACAGACTCCCTTATTCATCCATTTTATTCTTTTATTCTACATTCATGCCCAGCCAGCGTGGCTCAGTGGTTAAGCATCAACCTATGAACCAGGAAGTCATGGTTCAATTCCTGGTTGGGGCAAATGCCTGGGTTGCAGGCCTGATCCCCAGTGTAGGGCATGCAGAAGGCAACCAATCAATGATTCTCTCCCATCATTGATGTTCCAATCTTTCTCTCCCTCTCCCTTCCTCTCTCTAAAATCAATAAAAGTATATTCAAAAAACCAAAAACATCTCTTTCCCTTGTGGCACCTGAAGGCTGGTTTCCTGTTTCCACCCTCAGCCTTCTTTTCATAAAGCATTTTATCTCATGCAAACCCCACCTTCACTCCCATTGCCATAACCAGAACCAACATTCCAGGGCTCCCACATCTATGTCTGCAGCCAGGACCTCTCTCCTACACTCCAAATAGCCTGCAGGTCAGGTCCCGAGCATCTCTGACTAAGCATCTCCAAATCTTGCTGCTCTTCTGTTTTATCCCCCATCTCAGCAGGACACCTCTCTAGTCAGCTCCTTGAAGCCCTTCGGTAGATATTCATTCCCTGAAGGATGAAAGCCAAGCTTAGAGGCCTTCCACACCTAGCCAGTCTCTCTCCAGGTGTGCCTACCTTTCCAGCACAGTGTCTTTCAAACTACAGTTATCACCCAATAGTGGGTTGTATCAAGGTGTTTTTTGTTTTTTAAGAATAAACTATGAGCCCTAACTGGTTTGGCTCAGTGGATAGAGCGTCGGCCTTCGGACTGGACTGAAAGGTCCCCGGTTCGATTCTGGTCAAGGGCATATACCTTGGTTGCAGGCACATCCTCAGTAGGAGGTATGCAGGAGGCAGCTGATCATTAATGTTTCTAACTCTCTATCCCTCCCCCTTCCTCTTTGTAAAAAAAATCAATAAAATATATATATATATATATATATTTTAAAAAAAGAATAAACTATGAAATATCATGGTGCATTTGTATAGTAAAAGTTTTGTTGTGGTGTGTGTGTGTGTGTGTGTGTGTGTGTGTGACACATAATTATACTGGGTCACAAGGTAAAATGAAATTCATGCTGTGGTTGCATTTAAAATAATTTGATAGCACCATTCTGCCCCCCCGCCTACGGTCCTTTCAGCCTGTACCTCATCAACTGCCCTCTTGGCCACAGTCCAGTCAGACAAGCTGCTTGAAGTTTCCTGAACACTCGTGGCTTCACATGTCCATGCCTGGGAACCTGCTACTTTCTTACCCTATTTGTTTGTCAAACACCTACTAGTTTTTCAGGACTAAGTTCAAGAGCCATCTTCTCAACAAAACATCTTTTGATCTTTTCTCCTCCGAAAGATTTCCTCCCCGTACCCCCTGAAAGGTCCCTTCTCTACACCAGGGGGCATCGGCCCCCAGAAGATTTCTCTTTCCCTTCTTTTCCTCTTGCCACCCCCGGTTCCTAGACCTGCTCTCACATAACACTCTTAACGCCTCTCCGCCTCTCTGCATGCCTTTCATGCAAGGCTCCTCTACCAGCCTGTGAGCGTCCAGGGCCGACATCACTCCTTATTCATCTTTATGCCCCTGATACATAATAGGGCCTCAAATTTTTTTTTTTTTTTGGTCAGATGAATGTAGGAATGCTGAATACTGTGTTAAATGCTTTATATGTGTAAGTAAACTCATTTAATCCTCCCTGTGAGGTGAATATTATTGTCCCCACTTTGCAGATGAGAAAATGGAAGGTAAGCAACTTGATCAGAGTTAGTGATAGCAGGACGTCAGAAATACAGCTGTCTGGCCCCACTAGCTCCCGCTGTCTTTCCACACACCGTCACTATATAGTCCCTCCCCTCCCCAAGTATCAGTCTACCCAGATGATAAGCAACTTGAATGCAGGGACTCTGCTGCCTATGCCACTTCCACCACTGCCTGGGCACATGAACCCTATTTGGTTGGATTTGGCCCCTTTAAAGTACCCATGCTTCTTCTCAGAGGGATGCCTGGTGAAGTAAGCAAAAGGCCAAAGGGACAGGAGACTCAGCCCTCCCAAGAGACTGTACCTTCCCCAGGCCAACCCCTCCCTCCACTTACTTTGGGATTTATGTAGCTGCTCCTGCGAAGCAAAGGCTGCCTGGAGGGTCTCCAGGCTACTCTGCTGCTCCTGGACTTTCGCAGTTAGTGCTTTAGTGCTCTCTAGCTCCCCTTTTAACCTCTGAACCTCAGCATTGGCCTTCTGCAGATTGCTCTCTAGCATCCGGGTCTTGGACTGTAAGGTCGCAGCATCCTTCATTCCTTGTTTCAGGATCTGTATCTCTCTGCTGGCATTTTCCAACTGATCGCTTAACACCTGAATATTGGAATGTAAGGCATTGGTGTTTTCCAGTTGTGTTTTCATTCCTTGGATCTGAGCATTGGTCTGCTCTAGGCGACCGTTTGCTATTTGGGTCTGGTTGGTGGCTGTTTTCACATCACTTTTTAACAAGTGAATCTCATTGCCAGCCCTTTCCAAATGACCTCTTAATGACTGGATCTCAGCAGTAGTGTTGTCTAAACTGCCTTTTATAAGGGTCTGGGTCTGGGAGTTTAAGTCACTTGCATTTTGCAGGCTTCCCTTTAGCTTCTGAATCTCAGCATTGGTTCTTTTCAAACTATCACTTAAAACCTGATTCTGGTCCCTTAAATGATTGACACTATCCAGATTGCCTCTTAAAACCAGGATCTGAGCATTAGCATCCTTTAAACTATTGTTTGCCAATTGGGCCTGGGCATTTGCCATTTCCAACCCTGTCTTCAACGCCTGCATTTCACTGTTGGTATTTTCTAAGCCTCTGCTTAACACGTTGAGCTCAAAGCTGGTGTTTTCTAAACTGGTTTTTAAGAAACTCTGGGCCTGGGAATTTAAAGCATTTGCCTTTTCCAGATCTCCCTTTTGTCTCTGGATCTCAGCACTGGCCCTGTCCAAGGAACTTTTTAGCATCTGGACCTGGGAGCTCAAGGTACTGGCTTCTTTTTGAACGCCTTTTACCATCTGGATGTCAGCACTGGCATTTTTCAGATGACCACCGAGCAGCATCTGGATCTGAGAACTGACATTGTCCACTCTGCACATCAACATCTGGATCTCCGAGGTCCAGGTGCTGGAGTTCTCCACGTGGTCTTTAAACATCTGGAGGGTCTTTCGTAACTCTGCCACCCCAAAGTGGTAGGGATCTGGAGGGAGGAGATGGAGAAGGCAGCCAAAGAGGCCCATTACATAGGGAAACATTAGTTGTATGGAGCCAACCAGAGTGTTCTTGAATTTTCCAAGGGGAATTTCAGTGACACAGCCCTGCATGCTCCTCAAGCAACCTACTGCTCCCTGCAGCCACTGAGACCCTGGGGACGGGCCACCTGAAAATATGAGCCAAAAAAATGAAATAAAGGTCTATCCCAAGTGAACTGTAAGGCAGAAAGATTAAAATACTTGCCTATAGTAAACTAGCTGCTATCAAGAGTCATATTAATAGACAAATTCTATATAATAAAAGGGTAATATGCAAATAGACCAAAAACTGGAACGACGGATGGCTGTGATGTGCACTGGTCACCAGGGGGCAAACACTCAACACACGAGTTGCCTGGGTCAGTGCACTCCCACAGCGGGAAAGCTGCTCAGCCAGAAGCCTGGCAGCTGGTGAGTGCAGGGGCAGTTCTGGGAGCCTCTCCTGCCTCTGCAGCAGAGCTAAGGGTGTCCGACTGATGGCTTAGCCCACTCCCCAGGCCGGAGCAGTCCTAAGCCATCAGTCAGTCATCTCCCAAGGAGTCCCGGACTGCAAAAGGGCACAGGCCAGGCTGATTCTGTTCCATTTTAAATCAGTGGAGCAGAATAGAAAATATTATGTTCCAGAAATACACCCATACATGTATGAACAATCGATTTCAATGAAGATACAAAGGCAATTTGTGGAGAAAGGATAATTGTTTCAACAAATGAATGAATGAATCTCATATACAAAAATTAACTCAAAATTAATCATAGGCCTACATGTAAAACCCAAAACTATAACATTTCCAGAAGAAAACACCCAGAACGTCTTTGTGACCCTGGCATAGGCAAAGATTTCTCAGATATGAGACCAAAAGCACACCCATAAAAGAAAGAAATCTATAAATTATACATAATCAAAATTCAAATCTTGTTAAGAGAATGAAAAGATAAGCCATGGACTGAGAGAAAATATTTGCAAATAACATGACCGATAGAGTACTCAAAAAAAGAGTACACATTACATGATCCATTTTATATGAAACTCTAGAAAAAGACAAGAGATCTATATTACAGCAAGTAGATCTGTGGTCACTTGGGGATGAAGGGAAGAGGAGATAGGGAACGATGGCAAATTGCACAAGTAAATTTGGGAGGAGGATAATGAATATGTTCATTATCTTGATTGTGGTGATGGTTTATGAATATATACATATGTCAAAAGTTCTTAGATTGTCCATTTTAAATATGGGTATTTTATTATGTGTCAATTATACCGCAATAAAGCTGTTCTCTAAAAAAAAAAAAAATCATGCCTTTTGGTGATAATGATACTCATTCAAGGGCAGAAAGTGTTAGGGGAGAGGCCCATCCTAGGGTCTGGTACTCAGATGCCCCAGCTCCCTCCCACCCATCCGTACCACTGTGGCTACTCACTGTCAGGTTCCACTTGTAACTGCCAGGTAATGTTGTCTCCAAGAAACTCTTGTGCGTAGGCATAGGACTCTGGTGCAGGTCTTGGTTTCTGTAGAACTGAGACACCCCATTCCTGGGTCAGCACAATCCTTTAGCATTTAGCATTGAGCTTGAGAACAGGTTACCCCCTCCCCCAGTCAGGTGGCACCCAGTACCCCTCAGAGCTTCTGCTCTTGGGCCTCTGCTTTTTGGAGGCCCCTCTTGGTCAGTGGCTTCTTTCCAGTAAAGAGAGTGTCTGTGGGGTTCCGATTACCTAGGAACTTACCATAAAAGAGAGCCGTAAAAGAGATGACAATGATCATGACCATAAATACCAGGCCGGCCAGAACAGGCCTTGACATCTTGGGGGCTGCTGGAGCCACTGCCGAGGAGTCCAGGCCTGTGGGGGAGACACCAGTGTCCAGGAGAAGAGTGCGGGCTGGGCAGAGTTAGCCCCTCGGGCTCAGTCTCCTGGCCTGTCTGATGGGGATGAGAACACCTGCACTTATTATCACGGAGGAGGGGAATGAAGCCTGGTAGAAACACAAAGGCTGGAGAAGGTGTACAGGGTACAGACTTAACCTGGGCAGGGAGGGCAACAGAAGTGTGATTTGAATGAAAGAAGAGGGAAGGATGAAGGAAGGCAGGATGGGAAGGAGAGAGCAAGAATCCTGACCTCAGAGTCCGAGTCTCGCCCATGAATCCTGACCAGAGCAAGACTCACAGGTCTTTGGGGCTGCTGCCTCCTCCACAAACGGACATGGGTCAGTCCTGGAAACCCTCTGTCCGTGTCCTAAGAAGGGCTGTGCCACGGAGTCTGGGAGCTGATCCCCTGAACCTCATGGGGTACAGAGATGGGATTCAAAACCAGGTCCCTCAGAATTCTAAGTTCATGCTCTCTCTTGCCAGGTTGCCATCCTTAAATAAAGGTCTGGGGATTTTATGCAGAGACTGGAGGGTGCCCTGCCTTTCTGTCCTCTCCCGGCCCACCTTCTGCCATTGCCTGTTTGTTCTGGAGGCTGACATAGCGATGAGCATAGAGAGCTCTGGGCTGCCAAGAGGGGGCTGAGAAAATGGCGGAGGGCTGGGCAACAAGCAAGCCAGTGCCTGACTGAGGACTGCTGAGCCCTCAGTGTCCTCACCGTGGGAGTGCAGGGCGACAGATTGGTTGTCTCTGCGGAAGTAGGCCTTGGCAGCATTCATCTCTGCTTCCTTCCTCCTCCAGTGCTGCTCCCCGCCTCAGCCCCTGAGGCTTGTGTTGTGGGCCAGTCGTGGTGATGAGAAGGAAGCTGAGATACCCTGGATTTTTATGCTCCTGACCACACCTAAACTCTGCCCTCCTCCTTCTCCCCTCCCGCTGACTCTGCAGAAGTACCCCAGTAAGGCCCCTCCCCCCAGGACACCTAGGCACCAGTCTGCCCAGGCCCTATCCTCTTCCTCTTCCCAGTCCACACCAGTCCTTACCCTCTCCTTAGGCCCATCACCCCAGCATCTGTTCTCCAGCGTAGCCCCCAAACACTAGCCTCTGCCCCCAAATCAAACACTTTCACCACAATTTAGGAGGAGATTAGAGGTTCCTTCCCAACTTTTTTTTTTTAATTGATTTTTTTTTTTTTTTTTTTTTTTTTGCAGAGAGGAAGGGAAAGCGATAGAGAGCTAGAAACATTGATGAGAGAGAAACATTTATCAGCCGCCTCCTGCACACCTCCCACAGGGGTTGTGCCTGCAACCAAGGTACATGCCCTTGACCGGAATCGAACCTGGGACCCTTCAGTTCATAGGCTGATGCTCTATCCACTGAACCAAACCGGTTTCAGCTCCTTCCCAGCTTTGCAGAAAAAAAATTCCTTGTGACCCATGGCTGACTTAATCCTAGCCCTAGACCCTTTCAGGGCCTCACTGTCCACTCAGGGCCTCACAGCTGGCATGGCAGGTAACGGTCTGTGGTAGAATGAAACATGTAGTGGATTCTGTCCCAGTTCATGGATCAGAGCTCCTAAAGCCCATGACATTTCCTGAGTAATACGAGTGTTTTTGTTATTCAGAGCAAGCCCCTTTCAACTACCCTTGAGTTTATGCTAATAAGGTGACTAGGGGTGGACCCTTAGATAGCTTCACGGTGGGAGGTAGTCCCAGAAAGAGCAAGCTCCTACCTCTCCAATCCCACCCCAACCCATCCCACCCACCTCCAGGTAGAAGGGGCCTTGAGACTGAGTTATGAAAGCCACAAACAATGAGAGCGATCTGAGGAGCTTTCAAGGAGTTTCCTGGTTGATGAACACATCCATGTGCCAGGAGAGTATTGCTCCCCAATTCCTCGGGGACAGAGGCTCTTGTGCTCTGGGCCTTTCCTGACCACACCCTGTATATCCCTACAGCTGTTTGTTTGCAGCCTTTATCATAAACTGTAATCTCTCCCATCACAGGCCTCCATGCAGGCCACCATCTCATCCACTGTAACCCTATTAGTCTTATAACTTTAGTTCTCCCTGCCTCTATTCTTGCCTCCTTCAAATCCTGTCACCATAATGCATGTGTAATGATCTTTTCCAAAGCCAGTTTGATGCCCATGCCTGCATTACCTAGATCTCTCAGCCAAGGAGAAGCAACACTCACATTTTGGTTTCTAGTAACATTCTCAAAAACAAAACAAAACACACACACACACACACACACACACACACACAAACAAAAAAGCAAGGATGTTTTGAAGAAATGTCTGATTCTAGGAGTGGAGCAGGAAATCTACAAAACGATACTGGGGTATCTTACACAGTCAGAAAGTAAAGAGATGTGTTTGTTGTTTTTAAATGATACAAATATATCAAAAGGACACAGGAGCCAAATGAAAAAAGCTCCCAAAGCTGGAAGGACTTAAGCAAGAAAATATGTATGGTATTGCCCTAGCCGGTTTGGCTCAATGGATAGAACGTCAGCCTGCGGACTGGAAGGTCCCAGGTTTGATTCTGGTCAAGGACATGTACATAGGTTGCGGGCACATCCCCAGTGGTGAGTGTGCAGGAGGCAGCTGATCGATGTTTCTCTCTCATCAATGTTTCTGACTCTCTCTCCCTCTCCCTTCCTCTCTGTAAAAAATCAATAAAATATATTTTTTAAATATACATATATAGTATTATTGGATTATAACCCAAAGTACAAAATCTATGAATTCATATATATAAATAAATATTTGAATAAATAGATAAATCTCCCATACAGAAGGATTACATATCAATTCTTAGATATGCAATCATCCTTAAGTGTGGGCTGCACACAGTGACTGCAATGGTCTGTTTGTGTTCCCTCCAAATTCATATGCTGAAATCCTAACCATCAATTTGGTAACATTAGGAAGTGGGGCCTCTGGGAGGCGATGAGGACATGAGGGTGGTATTCTCATAAAGGGGATTTGTGCCCTTATACCATGTGAGGTCATAACAAGAAGTCTATGGCCTGGAAGACAGCCCATTTCATTGAAGAAATATGTACCCCTGTAGGACTCTGTTCTCCTTCCTGCTTCCACTCTCCTCCTCTCCAGCTGGTGCTGCCTGATTCCTGCCTCAGCCACTGGGCTGAGATTGGAACCCAATTTCTGTGAACGGGGTCCTGGGAAGAGTAGGAAACCTGAGGAGTTTTCCCCTTGAGAGTAAAACCAGAGACTAGAAGACGTTCCAGTGAACATTTGAGAAGAAAGATCACCAAGAAAGTCAAGACACTGCAGACCACCCTGGCCGGTGTGGCTTAGTTGGTTAAGGGCTGTCTTGTGCACCAAAAGGTTACTGGTTCGATTCCTGGTTAAGGCACATATCCAGGCTGCAGACTCAATTCCCAGGAAGTACCCAATCAATGTTTCTCTCTTTTCCTCTCCCATCCTCTTTCTCTAAAACAACAACAACAACAACAAAAACAACAACAATAAAAGCATATTGTTTTAAAGAAACAGACACTGGAGACCTCACTCCCCTTCACTTTGATAAAACCAGAGATAAGCATTGGTCTTATTCTGTGGGATAGTTCTACTCCTTGGTAATTTTGGACCCCCCCTGGTTCCTGAGGACATCCCAGCACTTCACGTCTAGCAAAGCAGATGGCCTTTCCTGCACATTCACCTGTACACCCAGGAATGAAACATGCACACAGAGGGAGGCCTTTACACAGGCAGCATTTTATTCTATTGAAGCTTGGAGGTGAACTCTTCAGGTACTGAGGGTCACTTCCTTTGCATGTGAAGCCAGGAAATGCAGAAGAAAGAGGAGGTGCAGGATGTGAGGTGAGCAGAGGGCCTCAGAGTTTACTGAGTGAGGGGGATGGAAAGGACCACCCGATGCTGGTCCAGCTCTAAAGGAAACACATCTCCATGTCAACCCCTGATCTGAACCAGTTGAACCTGTCCCAGGGAAGAAGGGGTTCAGACCACAGAGGATGCCGATGAAGAGGATGATGGGGCCATGGCATGGACAGGATCCCCAAGAGCAGAGTCTTCCCAAAGAACCCGGCCATCTATGCAGGCAACAGGGAATTTGGGGGATCATTGGAAAACTGCTGGGTATCGATAGCAGAAGAATTGCATGGGCATCTGAAGCAGCTTTCATGTGATTAAGCTGAGTCTTCTCTGAAGGGACTCAATTATCTTTCAATGGCTCTCTCTGCCTCTACTCTGACCTCCCTCAAGTCTTGTCACCATATTGCAGGCATAATACTTTTTTCAAAAAATAACTAGGTATGCAGGTGGACACACACATTACCTAGCTCAGTCAGGAAGAAGCAGCAACACTCCAAAAGCAACGGCACCCAGATCTTGGCAAAACCCCAGGGTATGCCCCAAATTAAAGGTCCTGATCCATCTAATAAGGCAGTTTGAATTTCTAAATCTTCTCCACCATGCCCTCCCATTTCAACCCAATATCTTTCCAGTACAGCTGCCTCTATGGAGTTGAAGAACTTCCAGCCAAGGCAGATGGACTCCAGGTGCATATGGGACACTTTTGAAGCAAGGAAAGTTAAGGTGCAAAGTCACCTTGGAGTGTGGAGGACGAATGGCACTTCCTTGAGTCTGGAAAAGCACTGAGACTCAAAGTGCCAGCGTGGGGGCCAGTCCTGTCATTGTTCAGATGGAATATAGTGACGTTTACAGATGAAAGGGAGCTGATGGTCACAGGAGGCATCATTCCATGACTGAAGTGAGGACACCTCTAAATGGACACAATGTTCATTGTTCCTAGCATTGTTGGGCTCACCTGGACTCCAGAACCTATCAAATAAAAAAACAAAACAAAGGAAAATGTATTTCCAATGAAGAAAGGAGTAACTTCAATCCAAGCTTTGGTCCCAGGTGATAATGTCACAAGTTTTTGCACCCAGGCCTGAGAGGAAGGGAATGAGTGAGCTGTCAATCTCTAAGCCTACTATCATCTCAGATTAGGATTGAACCGGCCCACCTCTCTCATAACTCCACACAAACCACACTCGGACACCTAGATGTAGGCCAGGCCCCCTGCCAAAGCTGGCTGGACAGCCATACTGCCAAACCCCAGAGGGTACAGAGAGGCCACAGATATGTCCCCACCCCCCCTCAGGCAATTAGTGACAGAAGTGAGCTGGGTTTTGGTTCAGTGCTCCAGGCACCAGTGGACAGGGAAAAATCACAAACGCTATAGTCAGAGGGAATATTCTCCCAGGCTTCTGCCCTGGCCCTGATCCAAACAAAAGTCAGGCTGGGAAGGAGGGCTCTGGGGGCCTTACTTCATACTCTGGACCTTGTTGAATGGAGTGTTGTCCACCCAGTACCACTCCCCTTCACTCCCTGCTTTGGTCAGGCCAATCCAGAAGAAAATCCCGCCTGCTGTCTTGTACAGAAACTCCTGTAGGGAAGACAGAATGAGAAGAGATGCTGCCATCACTCAGAGTTAGAACACCTGACACTGGGTATTCTTCTCCTGTCCTCAGTGACAGCCCCCAAACCCCCAGACACCTGCATACTGACCTTTCTCAAGCTTTTTCCTGTCTCTGCTCAGAGCCCAGAGTCCATCTTCCTAATTGTTTGTCTTTGCCCTGCAACTAACAGACTCAGGACTCAGGCCTTTCTGACCCTCAGGAAGCTGGTGCTAGAGCACAAGAAAGAATAAACTGAACTCCAGAATAGGGACCCTAGGAGAATGACCCAAATAATGATACCTAAATTTAGTGAGCACTTCATATGTACAAGGTACTATACATTTATATGCACTTACTTGAGTATTGTTGTTTGTTTGAGGCAAGTACTATTATTACTTGTGTTTCATCTGAGACTAGTTTGGGACTCTAGACTCTGACCCCAGGACCATACTCTTATCTACACTACTACCACACCTTCCAAATGGAAGGGGTTTGATTTCCTGTCTCACCAGGTAGAAGACTTCTTGGGTTCTGTGGTGTCAATAATGCTGTTTACAAATATTTCTGTCTTCTGGGCATCCAGAAAGATGGTTCCTTTCTACCCTCTTTGAAGCTAGAAGTATTACATAATTTGTTTTACAATGAAAATGTGAGTAGAGATGTGTTAATTCCAGGCAAAACCAATACACAATTCGTCATGTTTCCTTTTCCTGCCTCTGCAATGGTAGAAACATATGTGAGATGAAGTCTCCTTGAGTAACCACAATGAGCAAAACCTCTTGTAGGCCCTTGTTGGACATGTAGTGTGAGAAGTAATTCTTCATTGTTAGGTCTCTGATATTTGGGGATTTTTGTCATGGCAGCAGAATCCTGCCCATCCTACCTAACACAGCTACTAATATACCTCTAGTAGAAACAACACTCACCTGCTCACTGTCTGAGGTCACTGAGGTCAGGTCTGAATTCCTGGACTTGCAGAACTGCTGGGCGCTGTACCAGGTCTTTTGGACTTGAGAAAAGTAATAGAAGTTCTCTTTGAAGTACTTCCAGCCTTGATAAACCATCTGTAGAATGTCATCTGGAGAACAGGGTGAAAGGTGAACATTGGTGTTTCTATTTCTCTGGGTGCTGGCTAGGTGGGGACACTTAAATGGGATCCCAGAGATAGCAATGAATGGGGCTGGGCTCTAGGATCCTTTAGTCCTTGCTTAGGTATTTGGGGTCAATCCTTCAGATCCTAAAAGTCTGACTGAGGTTAGTAGAGTCTCTGGGCTCAGAGAAGGCGAGTGAGAGAGGATGTCTCGTGAGAAGCAATTCTCCATTGGCCATCACAAGTGGCTGAGACCCTGAGCTCTAGGAAAGAAACATAATGGAAAATAGCTGGGTTTGGGCTAGGACAGAGACTCCCTAATGCCATCTTCTGTGCCTTTGTGTGGAAGCCCAAGTTGGTCCTGGTTCCTTTTCTCCTGAAAAGCCCCTAAGTCCTCCCCAACCCCAATGCTGAGCCCTCTCTTCTTAGCTTTGCAGCCATGTCTATCCTGCTCCTCTTCTGCTTCTGTCCACACACACTAGCCCCAATGGCCTCAGGCTTGAGACCAGCAAGGTCCCATGGGCCACAGATCAGCTTGCAATATTATTTTCTCAGTCACTTACTTTGCTTTTTGAGTAACTTGCTGATGTTCTCCAAATTGCTCTGGAGTCCTTGAACCTTTACATTTAATGCGCTGGCTTTATCCAAATCTCTTTTCAATTCTGGGATCTGGGCATTTAAACTGTAGACTTCATCCCAATTTGTTGTTAACATCAGGATCTGTGCATTGGCTGTCTTCATACCAGTTTCCAGTCTTCGCATCTGAGAACGCACATGATCCAGGCTAGCATTCACCATCTGGACCTGAATGCCAGTTGCCTTCACGCCAACTCTATTCCTCTTAATTTCAGAACTCAGGGTGCTGATGTTGTCCACACGACCTTTCAGTAACTGGGCATTGGTCTTTACATCTGATAGTGTGCCCATAAACCACGGATCTGGATTTGAGAAAGTCCAGAGGTCAGTCAAAGGGATCCCTAGGGATGGGGGAGGGGGGGTGTTACCAGAGTGATAAAAGGAAGGGAAGAGACGGGTTAGAGTTTCCCAAGGACCCAACCCAAGGGGCTGTTGTTTATCCTACGTTCATTCCTAATCTAGTTACTTAACAAACAAGTGATGGCACCTACCATGTGCCAGGAACTGTGGTAGCTGTGAGTAATGCAAAGATTGATAAACATGGGCTCTCTATTAGAAGATCTCACAGGCAACAGAACCAGGAATTATAACCCATTTCTAAATTTTCTTTAAGTGTTCAGAGCACATTTGGTAAAGGGGTGCCCTCAACTACACCTTTGGCCCCCTCCCCACAAGCCTCTGTGCCCTATCACTTGATTCCCAGCTTCTCCTTCCAAAGACTCCTGCAGTGGCCATCAGCGAGGGCAGCTCCACCCCTCCCACATCTGTCCACAGGCTCTTTGTGACCATGAGAAGAGCCAGCCATGCACACTTCTAACTTGGAAGTGACTTCTCCAGAGAAAACAGAAAGAGAGAATTATGAAACCATTTACCCGTTTCTCTTATCCTTCCCGTTGTCACACTCTGATTAGGTCAGAGGTTTGGTGCCAGAGAGGAGACCAAAAGTAAACCAAGAGTGCCTGGCCAGTGTAGCTCAGTGGCTGAGCATCGGCCTATGAACCAGGAGGTCACAATTCGATTCCTGGTAAGGGCATATGCCCAGGTTGTGACTGCAATCCCCAGTGTGGGGTGTGCAGGAGGCAGCTGATTGATGATTCTCATCACTGATGTTTCTATCTCTTTCTCTCCCTCTCCCTTCCTTCCTGAAACTAATAAAATATATTTCTTTTAAAACCTCACAAAAGTAAGCCAAGAGGCCTCCAAGCAGAAGAGACTCTGCTCAGAGGCTCCAAGTCTAAGATCAAATATGTCCCAAAGCCACAAAAGAAGAAGACAGATGTCCCCTTCCTCTGCTTGCTGGTGGAAGAGGAAGGCTGTGCCAGCTGCAGAAGCCATGGGCCTCAGCTGGGGGAAGAAGAAAGATAAGCCACACATCCAATGAAGAAGTAGGAAGGCTCCCTTGACATGATCTTCATGGGAACAGGAGAATGAAGAGAGCCCAAAAGGGTTCTTGGGAAGGGGAAGAATCCTGGAGATTTGTTGACTTCCTGGTCAAGTTATCCTTCTAGTCATCTGGGGTTGAGTATACAGTTGGGATTCCATCTCTTGTAGAGTCGGAAACATCTTACTCACTGTTGGGACTTCCCACAAGGCTCTCTCTGGATCGAAGGGACATAGAGCTCAGAGAGGGAGGAGAAAAATGACATGGGATAAAGAAATAGATGAATGGCCCTGGCTGGTTTTGCTCAGTGGATAGAGCATCGGTCTGTAGACTGAGGGGTCCCAAGTTTGATTCCGGCCAAGGGCACATGCTCTGATTGTGGGCTCAATCTCTCATCATTGATGCTTCTATCTCTATCCCTTTCCCTACCTCTCTGAAATCAATAAAGAAATATATAGTGAAAAGAGCCGAAACCGGTTTGGCTCAGTGGATAGAGTGTCGGCCTGCGGACTGAAAGGTCCCGGGTTCGATTCCGGTCAAGTGCATGTACCTTGGTTGCAGGCACATCCCCAGTAGGGGGAGTGCAGGAAGCAGCTGATCGATGTTTTTCTCTCATCGATGTTTCTAACTCTCTATCCTTCTCTCTTCCGCTCTGTAAAAAATCAATAAAATATATTTAAAAAAGAAAAGAAAAGAAATATATAGTGAAAAGAAAAGAAAAAGAAATAGGTGAATGTTTCCTTGGAACAAAGAGTATATCTTTGAGCACAAGCATGCAAGTGCTAATCCCATTCAGAAAAATCTCCCCGGAATTGGGAAAGAAAGAGCAGCAGTTCATTTTATTGAGGACCCTGTGAATGCACAAGGAAAGAGGCAAATGAAATGAGGCAAATGAAAAAGCCACAGGTGGGAGAGACCACTGGAGAGCAGGAAAGAGAGGGCTGGATGTTGTGGAAGCTGACTGGCTCTGGAGAAGGAGCTGGCCACATGATGAAGCCAGAGGACTTACAGAGAACGGCCTGCAGCACGACAGAGGCAAGAAGGACCAGTGTCAGGATGACAAAGGCAGCACGGACTGTGCAAAGTTTCCTCAGAACTGGAGACGAATCCATCTTGGGAGGAGGCTCTGTTGGAAGAGAAGACAACATTTGTTGAAGGGCCAGCAAACTCGGGTTTAGGCAGAGAGCATTGAGCGGGTTCTGAGTAGGGACTGTGCTTGCCTCGGGGCCAGAGGGAGATGTTCTGTTTATCTACAGAGAAATGAGCATCAGGGATCTCACTCTCTGCAGCCTTCATCCTGCACTCTTACCCCTGCAAACAGGTGCTTCTGGCCAGTTCTCTCACCAAGGAACTTTTATCTGGAAGAAAAGGGAAGTGAGTCCCACAATGGATCACCAGGTAATCCCCAAGTTCCCCATTCCTGACTTAGAAACCTTGCACCATCCAGAACTGAAATATCATTGCTGATATGTACACATAAGGAACTGTTTGACACTGAAATTGGATCTCAAAAGAACTGTTGATTTAGAAAGAGACTCACTACAGACTGATTCATATGCCTTTCAGCATAACAATTATTGCTTGTCTCATTTTTTATCCTTATAAGTATTTTCGGGCTTTCCTCAAAGGTCTGAACTTCCAGGAAGAGGTTATTTGCCTCCTCCTTTGGGGATGGGGTGAGTCTGTTACTTGGATACCTTGACCATCTTGTCCCAAGGCTATCCTACTTCTTTAATCCCCTCATCCATCATTTATCCACCCACCCATTCATCCCACAAATGCATATTGGCTGCCTTATAAGTACCAGGCACTGTACTAGGGCTGAGCCACAAAGATGAGTAACTCAGAGTATTTGCACTCAAGCACTTCACAGGCTGAAAGGAAAGACAGCTTATCGATATTTCTTTCTTTTTTAAAATATATTTTATTGATTTTTTTACAGAGAGGAAGGGTCAGACTGTTGGACCTCAAAGGGAGGATGGGATAAAAGGGAGAGATCAACCAAAGGACTTATGTGCATACATATGAGCTTAACCAGTGGTCAAGGACACTAGGGGGGTTGGGACATGAATGGGGGGTTGATACCTTAATCAATAAAGAATTTAAAAAAAAAAAAAGAAAGAAAGAAAGAAAGAAAGAAAGAAAGAAAGAAAGAAAGAAAGAAAGAAAGAAAGAAAAACATTGTGGCCCTAACTGGTTCGGCTCAGTTAATAGAGCGTCAGCCTGTGGACTGCAAGGTCCCGGGTTCGATTCTGATCAAGGGCATGTACATTGGTTGTGGGCACATACCTTTGTTGGGGGCATATCCCCAGTAGGAGGTGTGCAGGAGGCAGCTTATCAATATTTCTTTCTTTTTTTAAATATATTTTATTGATTTTTTACAGAGAGGAAGGGAGAGAGGTAGAGAGCCAGAAACATCAATGAGAGAGAAACATCAACCAGCCGCCTCTTGCACATCCCCTGCTGGGGATGTGCCCGCAGCCAACGTACATGCCCTTGACCGAATCGAACCCGGGACCTTTCAGTCCGCAGACTGACGCTCTACCACTGAGCCAAACCGGTTTTGGCAGCTTATCGACATTTCTCTTCCATCAGTGTTTCTAACTCTCTAACCCTCTCCCTTTCTCTCTGTTAAAAAAATCAATAAAATATATTTTTAAAAGAAAACCATTGTGATAAAATATTATAATTTCTATTATTAAAGCATCTTAGATGATAGAGTATTTCTTTATCAAATGGAAGCTTCTCATCTTTTGAAGAAGTCTGCCAAATCTGAGAAACCTCATACATAACAGATTCTAAGCATATATTTCTTGGAAGGTAGGAAAGAGATGAAGGAAGTAAAGAAGGAAAAGAGGGGAGGAAAAAGAAAAGGAAGTCAGTCCAGATAATTACATGGATGAATGGATGGAATGGATGAATAGGTGGGTGGATGGATATACCCATCCATTGATTATGGGTCCTTGAAAAACAAATGAATGGAAGAACTGATGGTGATTATTTCTCAAGTCTGAAACCTACAGTCTGTGGACTGGGATCTGTCTTCCAGAAGTTACTGCTTCTTCCCACTGCCTTCAGAAATCCTCATTCATTACCACAGCAAAGGCATGAATGAAGGATGATTGACACCTTACCCAACGTGCAAAACAATTCTGGCCATAGGACTACAAAGCTAGCCCAGCCTTGCTGAGGCTGAGCAAGTGAAGCCAGATGGCAAAGTGGTGTCAGGGACTGGGGTTGGAAGCTAAATGAGTGGGGAGTGTGTGTGTGTGTGTGGGGGGGGGGGGGGGGTTCTACATGTTCAGGGGATAATTGAGAGGATCTGACCTCCCTGCTCAGCCTTATCTGGCTAGCCCATTGTTCTTACAGGCCCTCCCCGCTCTCTCTCTGGCTGCCTAGCCTCAGACTGGAGCCGCTTCTCTGAATAAGGAAACTCCACGTCACACTTTGTGGAGTGTGGTGTGGAGTGCTGAGAAGGAAGCTGGGTCACAAGGATGGTAGGATTCATCCTCTTTCGTTTCCTCTCTACCCACATTCTGTCTGTAGCTTCCAGGACTTCTGTTCTAACCTTTGACTTTAGCTAATCGCACAAACCGAAGGCCTCAAGCTAACTCACTGCATGTCTCTACTCAGTTATATCTATACCCGTTTTCTACAGTAGGAAGTGTGCAGGAGGCAGTTTATCAATATTTCTTTCTTTTCTTTTTTTTAATATATTTTATTGATTTTTTACAGAGAGGAAGGGAGAGCCTTGGTTCAATGGTTAGAATGCTCTGCTCCTGGACTCTCATGCTTGGCACCCAGTCTAACCCTAGATTCAACTCAGCCCTTCTGCTCCTGACTCCTGGCCCTAGATTCACAACGACATTTACAATTCAGGGCCCCGGGTTTGGGAAAGATTCCAAGTTACACAAGATTGTGGTAGAAGGAACCCTTGGGGCCCAGGTCTCCTCCTGAGGCATTTGAGAGAGAAGTTGAGACACAACACAACTTGGGAGCATCTGGCCCCTCCCTTCTCTGCCAAAAAGTTGACTTTTCCCAAATCTTTGCTGGTTGGTGGCATGAGCCATTAATGGCACATTCACGTGCCCTCTCAGTGGTCCCAGGAAAGGATCCAGAGCTTCAACATGCCGGCACCCAGTAGAAGAAGGGGAATGAGGTAGGGGAGCATTTACTCGCGTGATAGACATGGAAGCCTCAAATAGGTATCCTACTGATCACTGGACAGAAGGCTGATCCAGCAGGAGGAAGTTAAACACGAAGCAACCAGAATCCTGGGCTGTGGGTCCTGGGGGACTTCAGAGGCAATGGGTGGAAAAGTCCCGTACAGAGTTTCATTTCCCACTTGCAGAGAAAGAGTGTGTCACATGCTATTTTCCATCCGCTGGTATCCACTGAGCACAAGCACCTCTCCCTTGCAGCCCTCTGATGCTCCACCGGGCCCTGCCCTGAAGGCCGGGAAGGAGGGAGGACGGAGCAGGAGACAAGTACTCAGCCATGCTTTGTAACCAGAGATGTGGGCAGTTCTCCTGGACACTCCGGAGATGCCATAACTTCCAAACAGAGGAAGAAGTTGGGGCTAGACCAGGAGTGACCAAAAATCACTGCTGTCATGAAAGAAAAGGAAGTCCAATTTCATTTTCTGTTTCCCCACTGGCCGTGGTCATTCATAAAATGTATGTAAAGAAATGGATAAGCAAAATGTGATATGTACAAACAATGGAATATTATTCAGCCTTAAGAATGAAGATAATTTTGATAAATCTTGAGAACATCGTTCTACGTGACGTAAGTCATAAAAGGACAGTACTGTATGATTCCATATACACTGAGTGGCCAGATTATTATGACCACCTGACATTTGTAGGCAAATTAGCTGTACACATATAATCCCATATCGTATAGGATATGGAAGCCAAAGACCTGTTCAAACACCTTTGCTGTCTGCAGTTACCAAGATAAAATATCTCCAATTTGCACAGGAACACAAGGATTGGAAAAAAAGTCACGTGGTTCGATGAATCATGTTTCCAGTTGCATCATGCAGATGGCAGAGTGAGAATTTGGTGGAAATATCATGTAAGCATGCACCCCACATTTATGAGTACAATCCTTCAAGCTGGTGGGGGCAGTGTTATGGTTTGGGGCATGTTTTCCTGGTGTGATTTGGAACAATGTCTGAATAGCACAACATACCTAAGTATCGTTGCTGATCAAGTTCATCCTATCATGTTGATGGTGTATCCCAATGGAGATGGCTTCTTCCAACAAGACAATGAGCCATGCCACGGTGCTCATATTGTGCAGGAGTGGTTTCAAAAACACGAGGGAGACTTTACCTTGCTTAGGTGGCCCCCACCATCACCAGATCTCAATCCAATTGAGCATTTGTGAGACGAAGTTAAAAGAGCCATCGGGCAGCTGGTTCCACAACCATCAATTCTCACAGAACTGGACAGTGCTATTCATCAGGCATGGTGTCAGATCCCTCGCATCACCTTTCAACATCTCATGGAGTCAATTCCAAGAAGAATCGCCGCAGTATTGAAGGCAAAAGGTGGCCCAATGAAGTACTGATGGGGTGGTCATAATAACCTGGCCACTCAGTGTATATGAGGTGTGTAGAGTGGTAAAATTCACAGAAATTGAAAGCATAATGGTTGTTATCAGGGGTTGGGAGGAGAAGTTATTGTTTAATGGGCATAGAGTTTCAGTTTCTAAGACAAAATACTTCTGAATATGAATGGTGGTGGTGGTTGCACAACAAAATGAATGTAACTCAATGTCAATGAGCTGAAAATAGCTAAGATAGTAATTTTTGTGTATATTTTACTATACATTTTTAAAAATTGTTATTGAAGGAATTAAAATATCTAATACAATTATTTCCTCAAGCAATAATTTAAAATTTTTAAATATTCATTTTATAGGTGAAGCAATGGAGAGCATTATCAGCTGCTAAAGTATGCATACATTTTGGGGGGATACCTTGCATTCCCCCAAAAAATGTACACACACTCTGAATAATTACAAAGTCAGTTTTGTACTTCCACTGCTAATGGAAATTATTATTCTAAAAGCATAATTCCAAAACAAATAAAATTCCTGACCCTGCCACAGTTGGGGTATATGCTACTTCTCGGTACACACCACTGATCAAAGCAATTTCAGGAATTTGAGTAACTAATCAACTGCAGACACCTCTAGGATTATTGTGCATTTTAAAAACAGCTTTGAAATTAGACTTCTATCAGGTATTAATTAAATTATTATTTCTCTCTCTCCCTCTCTAAAATCAATCAATAAATTAAAAAAAAAAAATTTAATGCAATACCTGACTCTTCAGTCAGGGTCATTGACCTATTTTGGCTTAGATTGTCAAATAAAAAAAATGACTAAAGCTTTGAAAAGAGGTCAGTGCCCCTGAATGAATAAATAGTCAGGCATTGTATGTTTGAAAAATCCTTGCAGCAGCACAGTTGTTGAAAATGGCTGGTCTAAATCTTACTTGTGCTCCTAAGACACTTCTCAAATATCTTTTCAAACGTTAAATCACAGAATAATCTCCAGAGGGGAAGCCATGGGGGGAGGCGGAAGAGGGTGCAGGGGAAATGGTGATGGAAGGAGAGGCCCACCCACCCTTTTGAGAACAGGGCACTTCCACCCCATAATGAACATGTTAAAAATCATTTCTAAAAGCCAATTCGCTCTATTGATTTTCTCAGTAAAATTTGATATCCATAGTAAACGTACTGAATTAGCATTTCTAAAACTCAATCAGAACCCATGAAAACTTATTGTACGTCCAAAAATTAGACAAATTGGGGGAAGAGGCACAAGAATTTTACTTGACTGAGCCAGGTTAATCTCTAAAACTACTTTTGAATTATGTACTGTGACATCAGAATTTTTTAGTTCAAAAGAATCTACAGAATGCAGCCAGATTAAAATGCTGGTGGGTGTTTTATTCTTTTTGTTGTTGTTGTTGTTTTCACTTAAGGATTCAGTGTCTTGGCTGAATAAAAACATTTGGCACTTGATAGGTGCCAAAACTCCGAACCTTAGACTGCAACAAGGCTCACTTTTTGCTGACATACAGTTTGATCTCACCTATGGTTGTGAGAGAAGAAAGTTACATTATTATGATTGTAACGTTGTTTTTTAAAAGCCTCACAACACCCCTGACCGGGGATTGAACCTGAAAAACCTGAAACCTTTCGGTGCACGGAATGATGCTCCAATCAACTGAGCCACCTGGCCAGAGTTGAACTTGGTGTTTTTCATTAAAGTAGAAGTTACTGATAATTTGATTAGGAAAAAAAGCTCATACATTAGAAACAAAATTAAGGGTTTTGGGGTGTTTTTTTTAAATATATTTTATTGAGTTTTTATAGAGAGGAAGAGAGAGGAATAGAGAGTTAGAAACATCGATGAGAGAGAAACATCTATCAGCTGCCTCTTGCACATCCGGGAATGTGCCCGAAACCAAGGTACATGCCCTTGACTGGAATCGAACCTAGGACCTTTCAGTCTGCAGGCCGACGCTCTATCCACTGAGCCAAACCGGTTTTGGCCAAAATTAAGTTCTTAAGCTAATTTTGTGTTTAAGACTGGAAAATACATTGAGGGATGAGAATACTAATATTGTCAGGTAGCATTTCTTACACTTTGCTCTGGAAAATCAACACTCATGTCCCAAGGAGAATAAGCTGTTCCTCTTCCCCGGCTGCCCCACACAGCCACAACACCCTGATATGGGCATGGCCCCATTTTCTGGGCGTGGCTGGTGGTCACCTTCTCTGGAGTAGATGATCTGACAGGAAACCCCCTAGTTCCTGGGTACTTCCCCTGGAGCAAGAACCTCCAGGACCACAAAGGTCCCATGTTTGACCACAGGAGAGACGGATGGGGAACACAGCAGCATCTCTTCAAGGAACAAAACGTTTTCCTTGCCATATGAAAGTAAATTGCAGCATAGTAGATGATTGGATACTTCAGCATTTATCTTCTGAAAGCAAGGACATTCTCCTCCATAATCATACCACTACCACACCCAAGAAATGTCATGTGGATACAATATCTAAACTGAAAATAAGTCCCTTATACTGGGGCCGGGCGGCTCCTGACTCTAAGATCCAATGAACATTTGTGCATTTCCTTTGATTGGCATGACTCCAGAGTGTTCTATACCATAGAACAGCCTCACCTCCTCCACCATCATCATACACACACACACACACACACACACACACACACACACACACACACCTTTTTATCTTTCATGCCATTGACATTTTGGAAAGTCCAGGCCAGTTGTTTGTACAATATTCCCAATTCTGAATTTATCTAATTATTTCCTCAGGATTAGTCTCAAGTTAAAAAATAAATAAATACTCTTAGTACAGCTTGACAGGCCCCCAAGGTCTGGGTGCTGAGTGGTGACTGAGCTGGGAGCCCAGCAGGTATGCACCAACCATGGCCCAGCCTGGCTTCCTCGTGTCCCCTGGGCTCCACAGCCCTGGTGCTGCTCAGGTCCTATGCCCTCCCAGTTAGAACCACAATAAAGATTGTTCTGCGCCAGCAAGTGCTCCTGGGGCCAAGGGTTGCCTTCTGACAGCAATACCTGAACCCTTGGGGCAAACATGTCTTAATGGAAAACATGGAAACTGGGAGAGACTACTCAGAAACCCATATCCCAAGGCCAAGATGCCACCCCACTAGGCAGAGAGACTATGTCCCTGAGGACTCCACTGTGGGACCACAGAACAAGACAGGTCACATGGCTGCAATACCAACTATGTGCAGTTGGTGTGGGAATGAATGATGCCTTAGTAATGTGAACCAGAGAGCAGGCTGGGCCCAAACCTCCTGAGCTGCACTGGGACTCCTCTAGTGGTGTCTCCAAGGACATGCACACACACCACCACCACCACCACCACCACCACCACCACCACCCAAAAAAAGTTTCTTTAATTTGCTTTGGCCTAGTAATTTAAAACTAAAGTGATCAAATAAAGACTCCTACGTCTGGCCAAGATGGAGTAACAGGAACCATGTTTACTCCCTGGGGTGGGGTGGGGTGGGGTGGTAGGTGGTGGTGGTGGAGGGAACATTCTGGGAACAATGGCCTTTCAGACACTGGCCACCATGTGAAATGAAAGAAGCAAGTAAGGTGAGCCATATCACTGCCCCAACTTACTATCTTGAGAGTTTCTACGGCAAAGGGAAACGGAGCTGAGAGTCCAGGGAGCCTGAGGCAGGTGGAAGGAGGAGGGCAGAGGCCCTGAGAGGAGAGAGCTGTACAAACACGAACTCCAGAGAGGTGCAGAGGGTCCCTCAAGGACCCAGCAGAGTACAGATGGTGCATGTGTGTGAGGGAAGCACATGAGACTGGGGAGAGGACACTCTAAAAGAGTAGGAGGATCAGTGGCTGGCACACATACAAAGCCAATAATGAGGCTGTTCCTGCTGGCCAGACTGGAAAAGCTCATTCTTCACAGGGAACCCGGTAGAGCTCTCAGGAAGGTATTATCTCAACTGTGGAGGATAGTTAGCCCTAGACTGGGCACCTCACAAACAATAACAGCTAACTCAGAAAGGACTGTCACCCAGGAACTTCACTGCACCCCAGAATAAAGCAAAAAACTAAAATAAGATTTTTTTTTAAATCCACAAATATTCAAAAATCTGGAAGAAGCCAGAAGGGGCTGGGAGCCATCAGACTGTGATGCAAGGCTGCCCACAGTGAAGTGAAAAGGAAGGAGGGTTGGGTGAAAGCATCTCAGGTTGACGGTGATCTACGGAGTGTTGCACAAAACAATGGGAAGTTCTGGAGCCAGTGCCCCATCAAAGGAATCTCACATCTCCCAGGCATCCCCGTGGTATCCTGCCTCAGTATCCTCACTTCGCTCTGCCTGGGAGCAATTGTGGGGGACGTGACCTCAGCACCAAGGAGGTGATGGATTCCAGAGGGAGCAGCTGAAGACCTCTGTCAGTTACACTGCCTGGAGTTGGAGATCTGACTGGTGCATTTTCATGCTCACCACAGGGAGGGTCTAGCAAAGAGTGGAGGTTAAATATCGAGAGTGAATAAAAAGGTTTCTTGCAGAAACTCTGAAGGTCATGAAATTTCTCTGAAGGTAACTGTGAGCTTCTCACCACTCTCTGCCAAATAAGTGCACCTCCTCCTCACTCTTGGAGGCCCCACATGTTTCAGAGTCATGCTGCACACAACAAAATGAGAGAGAGAAGAAAGATGATCATTCTAGTAAGAACCTACAGGTCATCTCATCTAGCCCTCTGCCTGTGGGAACCCCTGCTGGTCAAGGCCAGCAAACTGTTCCTATGGTTATGGGATGGGGGACTGGACTGACCTCTCCATCTGCTGGAAGGATACAGCTCCAGGAGACCAAAGCACCTGAGGATGGAGCTCATCCTTTCCCATCAGACTGTCCCCATCCATCCCCCAACCAGGGCTCTGCACCCACAACAGGGACAAGGCCTGAGCTCTCAGGAAAACCCATGGAAGAGTCGTTCCTCCTAATTTACCTTCAGCAGCCACTAGATCCTTCTTGAGGTCAGCCACCTCGCCCTTCTCACAACCTTCCCCTCTCTGCACTCTCAAACTCCTGCCTTCCTCTTCTTCCAGGTCCCCACCTGGACCCAGGGCTATAATGGAAGCTGCTAAGATGCTTAAGCACAGCACCTACATCGTCCCCAGTGGACTTCCTATAGCTACACAGAGAAAGACGACTGCCAAACAGAATGTGGCCAAGAAAGGAAAGCTGTGTCCAGACGGCACCCCAAGGGAGGACCATGCCTTGAGAGTACCTTAAGGGAGGAGGGGAAAGAGGCAGTGCCTGACCAGACTCCCCTCCTTTCCTGTTCCCCTGGGCCTTGAACTAGCCGGCCCCCCATCAGAGTTCCCATCCCAAAATTGCTGCAGAAACCAGCAGGACTATTTGCCTGGGACTCTGTGCTCTCTAGAAAGACTAGGAGGTGAGATCCTCTCCAGCCCTGACCAGCTGGATCTGCCCCATCAGGCACAGCCATCCTACATCTCCAGCCAGGAGTGCCGGGTAACACAGGTAGAATATGGTGTCTCCATTGTGCGGAATCACCAGAGTCCCCCATTCCCACTCACCTAGTACGCAGCCCTTCTTCCAGTGAAGTGAGATGGAGCAGGAGCAAAGGCCTGTGGCTGGGCAAGACAGGTGGCACTGTCTGCAGCACTGTGGCAGGACAGTCACCTGGGGAGGCACGGGGGCAGAGAACAGGGTGGGAGAGAAGTATCTGACCCCCAACTCTCCTGGGTCTCCCAAGCTTCTGTCCTGCCCACTCACAAGTCCCCCTGAACCAGTGCCCACAGCCAGCCAGACCACAGCTGTGGGGACTCGGGCCTCACAGTCATTGCCAGGTCTCAATTGAGAAGACCTACTAGTAAAGCAGTTTCTACAGCCTAAGTTGGACCATGTCTCTTCCCTGCTTACAATGCTTCCAGAGCTTTCCATGCCCTGTGGGGTAAAGTCTACTGAAAGCAGACTCCAGAGCCCTGAATGAGCTGAACCCATCACTGTTAGTGTGGCTGAGGTGATGAACACTTTCATCAAAACTATCAATAAATGGTTATTTTATATCCCTCACACTCCATTTTGAAAGGCAGAACATGAACATGAACTGATGAACAAAAACAGACCCGGAGACAGGGAAGCATCGATCAGACTGTCAAACCTCAGAGGAAAGGTAGGGGAGGGTGGGGGTAAGGGGGAGAGATCAACCAAAGGACTTGTGTGTGTGCATATAAGCCTAATCAGTGGTCATGGGGGTAGGGGCATATGTGGGGAGGGATGGGAATGGGGGGATGAGAACAAATATGTGATACCTTAATAAAGAAATTAAAACATAATAAAATCTAATTGAAATGTATTTAATTTATTGGGGGGGGGGCAGAACATGTAGTGCACTTTAGAAGGATGTGGAGATGTTGAGAGCAGATGTCAGAGAAGCAGGACTGCAGTGGTTCAGAACCGGGCTCTGCAGCCAGACTGCTTGGTGTCCCCATACTGTGTGGCCTTGGGCAAGTTACTTAACCTCCCTGTGATTCAGTTCCTTACATACAAAATGGGGCTAAATCTCTACCGCACAGGATTGTTGTGAGGATTAATGAGGGTTTTGAAATGCTTAGGAGAATGTTTGACACCTGGTAAACCAGTGTTTGGTATTAATAAATGAAATTATTTATTTATTTGACTTCCTAAGCTACATTGGATTGCATCCAGCCCTAAATTTGTCCCCACCCTGTGACCCCCTGCCTTTCTCCACGTGAGCACATACCCCACGCCCACCACCCTGTTTGTCCTATTCTAGAAAGGGAGCCTTTAGCACTGCTTCTGTAAGACACACATCTGCAAGCTTCGTCTTTCCCCTCCCCAATGCACAACCAGGCTCACATATTGGTCCACTCATCGCTTGTGTTACTTTCAAACACCTGGTCAATAAACAAAGATCGGGTTCCCTTCTCATTCATCAGCAGGAAGAGCATGGAATCCATTCCTAAGTGCCCAGCTGATATCACGGTGACACCATGCTCTCTCCTTCAGTGACCCATAGATGGCGCCATTTCCTCAGGCTGGGCGTAGAGGGACTGGCTGCCGCTTAGACTAAGCAGTCTTTCCCAAACTTCTCTCATGATGAGAATCACCTGGTGGAGTTGTATACTTACAATTTTACCTATATGTTCCCCAAAATTCTAGTTTAGCACTTCTTAGTTGGGATTCAGGAATCTGTAGTTTAACAACTCCACCAGGTGATTCTCATCATGAGAGAAGTTTGGGAAACACTGGCTTAGAGTAACGTTTTTTACTGTGTGTATGTGAATTTGGTCCTTGAAATGCAGGACTGTGTGATCGTTATAATGGAATCCTGGCCTTCCAGGGGCTCCAGACCCCTCATGAAGGCAGCTAGTGGTCCTAGTAATCCCATCTTTGTCCCTCGGTCCCTAGGCCAGGGTTCATGAAACTCAGTAAATGTATAAAGTTGCCAGATTCTTTCAACAGAGAGATGGCTTCATGGAAGGCAGACAACTGGGGGCATTGTCCCCAAGGAGCTGACACAGACGACCAGGCTTGGTCCTCAGGACCCAGACAGAGTGGAGGAGCCTCTTTCACCAGCTGGTGATTATGAAACACACAAGCCCTGGCAGGTTCAGTCCTGAGAGTCCAGTCAGTGGGTACCTATAGGTCCTGCCAAGCCTCTTGCTCAGGTGCAACCTTTTGGTGACCCTTGACCCTCCTAGTACCACAGTGCTTCTTCTGCACATCATCCTGTGCCATTTGCTTCTATGTCTGCCTCCCCTGTCAGACATTGGGAATAACCTCTAGTCACTAAGAGGAGGGAGGCTGTGTGTCAGACCACGGGGCAGCCGGGGGTGGGGGTGCCCATGTTCGCTGCATCAGGATGGGTGTTCCCATCATTCTCTGTCCTCAGAACTCAGACCAAACTTCATGATGAATATAGGACTTCCCGTTGGTTCTGAACTCTCAGCCCTAAAGGTCCCTCATCCCGCCCCCTTCCCACCTCCTCCGGAGATACTGGGTTAGGGAGAGAAATGCAAAAGGCGCCCAACTGTTGGAGATATCCCACCAGCCCCACCCAACCCTTACCCTTGACCCTGGGCGGAGAGGAGAGGCCCCTGGAGCCTATAGAGGGCCTTCACCAGGAGCCCAGGGCCCATGCACCAGAAGGTCCAGCCGGGTGGTCGCTGTACGATCGCGACCAGCAGAGGGCAGCACGAGGCCGCTTCAGGAGCTGGCGCCTGGAGGAGGAGAGAAAAGAAGCCCAGCCTCCCTCCCCCTGAAATTAGCGGAAAGACAGGGATGTGGCATTAGCTCGCACTCCCCACCCTGGCCCGGGACAGAGACAGAGTAGTTACACGCTTGCTTGTGGGGAGCGGTTGTCAAAGAAACTGGCTTAGCCCTGAGACAAAGAATTCCAGTCTCACCATTTACTGTGTGGCTTTGGGCAAGTTATCGGACCTGTCTGAGCCTTTACTTCCCCCTCTACTAAATGAGAGTGGCAGGCTCCACCTTATTGGGTCAGTATGGAGCTGATGAGCACACAAGTAAGTGCTTAATAAATGTTAATTAATCCATATCAGCACTTTTATTATTGAATCATAATTGCCTGTCTGTACATCTCTGTCCTCCCCACACTGCCCCCACCACCACAGGATCCCTGCCTAGATAAAGTGAGTCAGTCATCTTGACATTTACCAGTGCCCAGCACCAGCCCTGATAAAAAAAAAACAATTTGCCAAGTAAATAATGACAGTATCAAGTAATACATTGGATACAACCCATTGCATGCATTGATATAAACAATGCATAGAGAATTTGATGAGTATCAGGATATGCTCATAGTCTCAAAATCCCTCCCCAAAATTTTTATTAATAATGAAGGGGAAAATAATTACTTGACAGGGAGAAACAGCAGACACCACCTTGCTGAAATGATTCAAGTTCGCTTCACAGTAATGGGATAAATCAGAATCATGCCCCACCTAATCGGTTACAATGAGAAGAATTCAGCATCACTTTAGTGATATTCCTGCCAAAGATGTATAATGTGGATTGAATCATGAGGAATCATCAGACAGACTCAGACTGATGGACATGCTGTAGTCTAACTGGCCATGGAGTCAAGAAAAGGCTGGAACTCTTCCAGATTGAAGGAGTCTAAAGAGACAATGTCAACTCAATGCAATATGTAATCTCAACTGAGCCCTTTTGCTACAGGGATATTGTCAGGACAATTGACAAAATTTAATGAGGTGTAAGTACTGGATGGCAAGAATGTAAATCTTATGATTTTGATAACTGTATTGTGATTGTGAGGGAGGATAGCCTTGTTTATTGGAAGTACAAAATAATGGAATAACCTCAGCAAGTTATGCTCAAATGGGCTGGCAGTAGGGCGAGTTCTTTATATTTGATGACTTTTCTGTAATATAAAACAAGAAACCATTATGTATATAAAGTACCTGCTCATATTCTTTAAAAATGTGTGTGTTATAAGAGGCAAAGAAAAGTAGAACTGTTTCCAGCTAAAGGAGATTATTAAGAACTTAAAAAACTAAATGCAATAAAATGAATGGTATTGGATTAGTGATTTCCAACAGAGTGCCACAGGAATTTTTAAAACATGCAATACCTTACTCTTTAGTCAGGGGCCCTGACCTCTTTTCTCTTAGATTGTCAAATTTAAAAAATGACAACAGCAATAGCCATCTGGTGTGAAGGAATCAAAATCATACCTATTTTTTGTCAGGTCTTCAAAAATATTTTTTAAATGTGCTTCAGAATTTTAGTAATTAGTTTATGTGCACCATGAGCTTAAAAGGGTTGAAAATCATTGGATTATGTCCTAGACCCAGAAAAATATAACATAAAGAACATTATTGGGACAACGGGCAAATTTTGAATAAGACCTGAAGATTCTATAATACCACTATATCAACTTTAAATTTCCTGATTTTGATCGTTGCCCTTTAGTCTTGTAGGTGAAGGTCTACATTCTTAAAAGTACACACTCAAGTTTTTAAGCTTAAAGGAGCATGGTGTATGCCACTAATTTACAAATCCTTAAATAGTAATCTTATAAATACATAGAATGATAAAGCAAATGCAGTTAAAAATGTCCATACTGAAATTGTTTGTACTATTCTTGCAACCTTTCCATTAATTTGAAATAATTTTCAAATCGTTTTTTAAAAGGATATAAAAAACAAAATGATATATAAAACCCAATGTACATGAATAATTAACACATGCACACAAAACAGTGCATATTTTGTGAGACTACGTAACAGCAAAGATATACACCGTGAACACAATCCAGTGGTTCTTTATTGGGTCAGGGGGAGGAGAATGGGAATGTATGAACCAAAGAGACTAAATAAAGCAATTTGTTTACAGACTGGAGAGCTGGCTAGACTAACAACGCTGCCACCAAACTTCTCACCTCACACTTCTGAGGAATGGGGTGTGATAGTAGAGAGGAACATGAAGAGAGGGGTTGTCAGATAAACCCACATTGTTCCTTGTTTTATCTTTACATTTTGGCATTGTTTGAATTATTTTATGATATAAATAAAATACATTCAAATACTATTTATGTAATTTTTAAAATAAAGGAAAACATAGTGGAACATCCATTTGATGTTATCTAGACAACTATTAAAAATGAGATAGAGCTACATCCACTGACATAGAAGAATGCCATGGTCTACTTGGAGAATGCCAAGTGTTTTCAATAGCAATTTGCAGAGTAGCAGGGATAGTATAAATAGTAGTTGCAAAAGACATAGTTCCATATGCTTAATTGTAACTATTAGCCTTTAATCCTACTCCAAAGGGAGGATTAAAAAGAGGGACCTGTATACACTTCTAGTCTGATTGTTTTGCAGATTTGTTAATTTTTGAACAAATTTGTTAATTTTTAATTAACCATATAATGCATGAATATAAACTTATAATGGAAATAATATGGATTGCTTTTATGATTTAAGATACATATTATTATAAGAGAAGGAACTGTTTCTTACAGAACAATTGATTTTTTAAAATTTATTGACTGATTTGAAGAGGGAAAAACATAAATTTGTTGTTCCACTTATTTACCCATTCATGGGTTGCTTCTTATATGTGTCCTGACCAGGGATGGAACCCGATACCTTCATTAAGTGACAATGCCCTAGCTTACTGAGTTACCCGCCCAGGGCAGAACAATTGATATTATTAAATAAGAAAATGTAAGCTTTCTTTCAACAAAACACAAATTTAAACAATAATGATTGTGTAAGTATGCCTCTATTGATATAGCAAATACGGTGCAAATGCCCAAAGGTGCAGTTGTCTTTTTCAGTTCTCTTGGATGGGACGGTAAGAGTCTCACCTTCCCAGAATCCGCGCCCCCCCACCCCACACACACACACACACACACACACTCAACACTAGCCAAGTAGAAGCCACTGGTGTCTCCAAACCAACGAAATTCTCAGCTGCCCAGCCTGTGCAGGGCAAGGTGCCTATGTCCCTTCCTCAGTTTGTACCCGCCTATGTCCCTTCCTCAGTTTGTACCCGACTGTCCGGGTCACTTCCACTGTGGAGCCTTACTGTGTTTCTCCAGGCGGGAGAAGGAACTCCCAACCTCCCCCCACCCCAAACCCTAGTGCTCCAATAGCCAGATCTTCCCTCTCCCTAGAGGTCTTACCACTCTGAGGAGTATGTCTCGCCCCACACCAGTCACAGCAAAGGGGGGGAGGGCAGGGAAGGGAGGAAACTTTAAGGCCTGAGGGCAGGACTGTACCCAGCACATAATGGCCCAAAAATAAATGCCTGTGCAAACTGCTTTGGAAAGCAGTTCGGCAATATATGTTAAGTGCAATGAAAACGTGAAAACGGACCTATCTTGTCGACTCGGGGCCGAGAAATAATCCTCCCCAAAAGAGTTATATATTTGACCATTTTATTTCGAGTATTGGTTTCAGGCTTAAAAACTAGACAGGTGGGGATATCGAACAATTGAATGGTTAAGAAAATTGCACAGTGACATAATAGAATATTACTCAGCTATTGAAACGTATGCTACTAAGGACCATAACACATGGCAACTATTTAGGTCAGACCTCAAATAGAAAAGGCTGAATACAAAACTGCCTGGCTACCATGACTAAAATCATATAAATCATGGGGGGGGGGGGCGCGGCAGAGGGGGTAAGGAGTCACTTTTTATTTTTTTAAGGAGAGAGAGTCATGAATTTAGGCTTGAGTATTGGGTGGTTCTTTTGTTTTTCCCTTTCAAATCCATTATCGTTATTCTAACCTATGGGCAGGGTGCAGAGCTTGAAAGGAGTTTCAGCATTGTTCATATAAAGCTGAGAGAAGAGGTGTTTTCAGCCAGAGGAATGCACTTCCAATGAAGGGATTCGGGCACCTTGACCGGCTGGTGGGGACTAGGGATCCGGAATGGGATTCCCAGGGTCTCTCCGAACAAACCTGCAGCCTGGGTGGAGGTTGGGGAGTGGAGAGGGAACCTTCGCTCAGGTCTCTCCCACTTGGTGCCGGTGCCGGCCCGGCCTGGAGGAGCTGAAAGCTGGCTGTTTGCGCGGCTGGGACTTCTCCAGCGGCCGGTCCCCTCCCCCTGGCTTTCCTTTGAGCGGCCTCCGGTCCCCGGTCCCCGCCGAGAGCAGCCGGCCTGCGGGCTGTGTGAAAGGGATCGAGAGGAATCGGGAAAAGGCAGATCCCTCTCCGCGGCGGAGGCCCGGCTGCGCTTTGTTAGGGCCACGCGCGGCCTCCGATTTCCGGCGCCGCCCTCCCCACTCCCCCCGCCTCACCTCTTACCACCCCACCCCGTTCTCACCCCTAAACTCCTGGGGCCCAGCTTACCCGGCTTCTTCCCCCTCGCCGGCCCCTCCCCTCTCCCTGCCCTTTCTGCCGTCTTCATCCCGCTTTCCTCTCCCCACCCCGCACCCCGCCCGCAGCTCCGCCACCTCCAGCCCAGCCTCCCTCACCGTCACCCCAGGATGTGCCCGCTTCGCCCCTGAGAGCGGGCTCTTCGGGCGGGTCCTCCGGGGCACCCCGGCCCGGCTCCGCAGAGGCCCCAGTCCGCCCCGGGGAGGGAAGGCAAAGGCCGGGCTGGGGAGGGCACCGCGGGTCCCGGGGCGGGAAGGGCGGAGGTGGGGGGCCCTGGGCGATCCCAGCGCCTCTCCGGGGGCCCCTCTGTGTATTGGGGGGCTGGAGCCACCCACCGAGGGCAGGATTTCCGAGTGGGGCTCCCGCCTCGCACTTCGCAGTCCGCCCAGGTTTGCTCTCCAGGAGTATGGGAAGTGGAGGGAAGGGGGCTGAGAGAGATGGTTCAAGTAGTAGGCGACACATTCTCCCTAAAAAAAATGAAGTCAGGGCTCAGGCACCCCCAATTCCCTGCTTTCGGGGAAGCGCTGGGTCGCTGAGAGGCCCCTCTCGCTCTCCTCCCACACACACACACACACACACACACACACACACACACACACACACACACACGGGGCTCAGAGGGTGCAGGGGGGTGACCCCAATGGGGTGACACCCCGCGGTTGCTCCTGTTCCGCCGCGGAGGCCGCGGGGAGGGAGAGAGGCGGGCTCTGGGCCAGAGATGCCTCGCTCTGCTCGGTGCCCTTTGTTGAACTATGTGTTTGCCTAAGAAATGTTCTACCTTGCCAGAAATAAATCAAAATGTTTACTGAAGAAAAGTAGGTAAACCCCGTTCTGCAGATACGGGTGCCGGAGCGCAGACACGTCTGCTCTTCATTCATCGAAATTGTCTGGGACGGCCTCCGGGCTCCTCTCCCCGCGGCCGGGCCCAGATGCTGCGTCCCTGTCCCGCCGCCCGGCCGGCCTTCGCTGCGGGGCCTGCCAGGCCCCTCCGGGCGCCGGGAGCTGGGGGTTCGGGTGCAGCCTCTCTGCGACCACAAGCACCCCGCCCCCCAAACGCCCCGCCACGGCTTCCGAGCCCAGCCCCCAGCCCACCTCCCCCAGGACCTTGACCTCGCCCGCGGACGTGGCCTCCGGGTTTAGACCCCCCTGACCTGCTTTTGAACCTGATAATCCGTCTCCAACTCGCCCAGAGGGATCCCTGGCCGCGGCCGGGCCGCTAATTCCCGCTGACCCCGTGGCCGCCGCGCTCCGCCCGCCCGCCCGGCCGGACAGGCTGCGGCCTCCGAGCGCCAGGCGAGCGGGTGCCCAGGCCGGGGCCGCCCGCCACACCCCATTCCCCCCCCCCCCCGCCCCCTCACAGGGCCTCCCGCGCCCTCCGACCTAAACAAACAGCTCAAGTTGCAAACATTCGTTCCTTTCTTGCTTTCCCTGACAACGAGCAAAATCTCGGGTAACATACTGAGCTGGCGACGCTGTGTGGCAGCGGGCAGTGCAATGAGGGCGAGGAAGGGGGAAGCCAAAGACCAAGGCACTGGTGAAGGCAAAAGAAGGTCCGACTGAGAACAGAGAACAGAGAACAGAGGCAGCGACTTCACTCCCACCTTTAAGGCGGGTGGGGAGGTGAAATGTATGTGGGAAGGGGCCAGAACCCGGGCGCCTGAGGATGGGACTGAGGGTCTGGGCAGACACCTCATTCTGTACTCCTTTGTGTTGTTTAGCATTCCCCCCATCCCCCGCCCAGATAAACGTTTTCCTTTTAAAAAATTAAAATAGTTTTAAAAGTAAATGAAATTAGTGCACACCATAGTTACTTACAAACTAAATCACACACACACACACACACACACACACAGCATGGGTTCGAATATTTGTTTAGGGTTTTTATTTATAGTTTTGTTTTGTCAGCTAACTGAACATGAGGTACTGTGGTTCCCCTTCTTCTTAAAAAATATATATTTTATTGATTTTTTTTTTACAGAGAGGAAGGGAGAGGGATAGAGAGCTAGAAACATCGATGAGAGAGAAACATCAACCAGCTGCCTCCTGCACACCCTCCACTGAGGATGTGCCTGCAACCAAGGTACATGTCTTTGACAGGAACCTGAATTGAACCTGGGACCTTTCAGTCCACAGACCGAGGCTCTATCCACTGAGCCAAACCAGTTTCGGCGGGTGGTTCCCCTTCTTGGCCCTTTTTTTTTTATTATAGGGCCACTGAGGCTGTGCAAAAGCACCGCTCTTAATTTTTATGTGCTGATAGATTTTAGAGAGAAAGAGGGAGAGAGAAAGACATTGATGTGTCGTTCCACTGATTCATGCACTCGCTGGTTGATGTCTGTATGTGCCCTGCCCTGGATGAGACCTGCAACCTTGGTGTGTCCGCACCAGGTTCTGGCCAACCCAGCTACCTGGCCAGGACCAAAAGCACTGTTTTTAGGGGAGTTATTTTGAGAGGTGGTTTTCCAGCCATTTAGTCACCAACTGGCACCTGTGAGCCTCGAGGTGGAGTGTCCCTGAGACGCCAACCTCGGAGTCCCCAGCCTGGACCCCACATCGGGTGTCATTGTCTGAGGGTAAGTTACCTGCTCCTGAGATTTCGACTCTACCACTGATTTAGGTCTATTTGGTTCACAACTGTCCCCTCCCCTCCCCCGTGCCTGCACTGTGCCTGGCATGCAGTAGTAGGTCAATAAATAGTTGTTGGGTGAGAAATATTCCAGCATGTATGCATCCGCTCCTGGAGAATCCTTCCCAGTAGATGCAGATTTCTGGCGACATCGGGTGAGGTGAGGGGATAGGCTTCCTAAGCGAGGATCTAGATTTACCAGCATCTCCTCCTAGGCTGACAGTCACCCACATCGCTGCCTCTCGCCCTTCCGTTTCAGAAGTCCCTCTTCAGGGACAGGAGGGTTCCTCCAGGCTCTCCCCGCCCTTGTATCTGGGTAACTCCTAACTTTCTCAGCTGGCCGGGGCTATTTCATGATAGTCTGAGTGCAGCACAGCCTCAGGCAATTAACCACACAGCCCTTGCTAGAAAATTAATCCGTTTAGGCAATGATATACATAACATCAGAACGTGGTAGGAGTGAATGGGTTTTTCCAAAAAAGAAGGACGTTTTTTTAGATGGTTCTGTTGCATCTGCAGCATCCCTTCCTCAGTTTAAATAGCACATCTGGATTGGGTGGTAATTTCCAAAGAAAGACAAGTAAAAGAGGGTGAAGATAGACAAGTAAAAGAGGGCACTCCTCCATAGGGAGAGGGCTGTGAGAAGAGGGGTGTGGGATATGAACCAGGAAAAAGAGGAGAGAGAAGCTGGGGAGAGGGGATGGAGGGAGACTGCCTAAGGGCCAGGAGGGGGAGAGAGCACAGGGAAGGGGTGGCCAGGAAAGGAGGCAGAGGAGAAGGATGAGGTGGCAAAATCATCTGAGGAAGGGGAGGAAGGAAGATTCACAAGGAACTGCCTGGGAAGAGGAGTAGGACATCCAGAAAGCCTTGGGGAGAATCTGGAGGAAAGCAGATGGGAAGAGATCACCAAATTGGGAGTTTCAGCTCTGTCTTGGAACCTGGGGACACCCATTCCCAAGCTGAGCTGGCTGTTGACTTGACCTCTGGCCTGGCTCCACCCCTGGGTGTCTTTCCCCAGAAGAATCCTGAGTCCTGTGGGTTGAGGACTGCCAGTTCTGGTTAAACACCTGGGGGTTGGGTCTAATTGGGTCCTGGCCAGGCCTATTTACCTTCTCTGACCCTCCCACCCCCAAATGGACCCCCTCTCCACCTTCCAGGTCCCACCACTGCTGGCTTCCCCCTCCCCCACCCTACCTCCAAAGTCCTGGCTAAAACTACTCTTTCTCACTCCTTACATCACCACTTACTGACCACTTCTGACACTTGCTCCTGCCTTTCACCCAGCAATACCTGCTTTCCATACGCTTGGCCCAATTTAGTGGTTTCCTGGAAGCCCTTTAAATACAGGGAGCCTACTGGGAACCAGATCTGAAGCCATTTGTCTGCCGCTGAGCAATAGTAACTTTTTCTAAGTTCCATGAGTGATCTAACACGTAGCAGGTGCTGAGAACTCCCTTGCCTCCTCCTTTGAGTCTTCTAGTCTAAGGCCAGAGTCAAGGTGGGAGTTGCCTGCCCCAGAGAACACAAGTCAAACTGGAGGCAATTGGACACCAGAAAGGGTAGGTGCCAGCTAGGAGGACTGGCAGGATCCCCCATCTCCTGCTCCTGCCGCCCCAGCCCAGTCAACTGGGTTCCCTGCCTTATTGTCAAACAAGAGGGTGCGGTAGGGCAAAGGAACTCAGACTTCTGAGCCTCTGGCTCTGGGAATGTGCTGGGAGGTGCACAGGCTGGGAGAGGAGAACAAGAGGTGGAGACAGAGGCCAGGGAGGGGACCGGAAAGAAGGGAAACCCTTAGGTAGGAGGCTGCCAGCCAGCCCCTATTGACACTTGGGAGTTCCAGTTGTCCCCTTTCTCCCAGCCTCCCCAACCCCCCCCCCCTTTTTTTTTTCTTTTTTCACATTCTCCCTGGGCTGTGTGGGAGTGGGCAGCTGGCAGGAGTCCTGGATTTCATAGCCCCTGGCCTAGGAAATGGATCCCTACCTCCGTGACAGTGCACAGGGATCCAGTGAGGAACTCAAGGCGCCTATGTAGGGTAGGGGTGTCGAACTCAATCAGAGAAGGGGCCAAAATCTAAAATCCAGCCTAAATCGCGGGCCGAATGGTTTACTGAACAGTCATAAACTGACAATGTCATAAACTGACAGCGGAGTGCAGTGATGACAGCGCGGTGCGGGCCACATTGCAAGGCCTGGCGGGCTGGATTTGGCCCGCGGGCCTTGTGTTTGACACATGTGCTGTAGGGAGACTGAAAATGGTGTGTGTGTTGGGGGGGGGGGAGCACAGGGAGAGGGGGGTGGGTATATCTCCTCACCAAGCCAGGCTCTGGCTGGGTTGAGAGGGTGGCAGCCCTATCCAGGCTCTCCAAACCCAGTCCACCTCCTGGGATGCACTGCCAGGGTGGCCTCGCTCCTCCGTCCTCCTCCCAGGCTGGCTCCTCTCTAGTCAGTGAACGGAAGACACCCCACCTCCCCCAGCAATTCAGGGAGGCCACTCATCTCTCCCCACTGACAGGGCAGCTCACCGTGAGCACATGCACCGGAAAGCCCAGCCATAGACCTCAGAAGAGGACACCAGGACGGAGACCTGAATTGCCACACAGAATGACATCACTCGTAAAATGAAAATTTTAATGTGTGAACCCTGCAGGGTTCCTTTTTTCTTTGAACAGAACCCCCCCCCCCCCCCCCGCCTTGCTTGTGGCAAGAGGAACAGGCTTGGGGGCTGCAAAGGTTCAAGTGCCTGCTTTCTGCTTAGAATGTTTCTATTCTAGACAATGCTTGGATAACAAAAATAAACTTGAAAGAGCCAGAGAAGAGAATGACTGAAGTGCGAGTGAAGATGACAGGCTGGATCAGGTGCCCGGTGCGGGCACTGGCTCAGGTGGCGGTCGCTGAGGAATTTAGTTGCTCGTTAAGGAGCCAGGCTCCATGGGACCCTGTGCAGGGCTCATCCTCCCCAGGAGGAATTAAGAGCCCTCCTGTAACTATGAACCTGTTTTCTCCCAGGCCCTTCAGTGCCTCCCCCCACCCCCACCCCACCAAGAACACACACTATGACCCGAACCCTGGGCAAAATATTGCTGCTCCCCTCCCACTCCCAAATTACCTTGTAGGCAAGTTTCCTTCCTTCCTTCTTTCTTTCCTTCCTTCCTTCCTTCCTTCCTTCCTTCCTTCCTTCCTTCCTTCCTTATATCCTTCCTTCCTTCCTTCCTCCCGCCTGTCTTCCTTCCTTTCTGTTAGTACAGAGCAGCTGGCCTCCTCCCCTGCCCCCTGACTGCCCCCTTTCCCCGTGTCCCAAACCCCGCACTGAGGCAGTTACTCAAATGATTGGTGTTCTCCCTCCCACCTACCTCAGGCTGGAGACAGTTGAGTTTGGACACATACACTCGGCTGTTCACAGGCACACTGGGCAAACACTAAGGCACTCACACTCGCACGCTCATATACCTGCTCTCAGGCTCATCAGAGTCATGGAAGCTGCACCAGCAACACATGCAGCCACACATCCACTGCCCCATGTCAAGCAGACTCTCCGGAAGCATCGCCCACCCTAACACGAGGGCCAAAAAAGAGTCTGCTATTACAGCTCTTTGGGGGGAAAGCCATAGATCCCCCTGCATACGCACATCTTTGCTGGTCTCTCTCCACCTTTCTTCTAAGCCCCTTCCGAGTCAAAGGAAGGGAAATCCCGACCTGGCCTCTCTTGGTTCTGTCCAAGAAGCGAAACTCAGGGAGCACCGACTCCTCGGAAAGTGCTGGGGGCCTGGAGGCCTCAGAGGGCCAGCAATGCCCAGGGACACCCACGGCTGCCAGGCCTGCCTCCAGCCGTGCGCCCCGTGGCCCTAGCCCCTCCCCAGCCCAGCCCAGGCCAGCCCTGGGACGGAGGACTGGGGTCGAGGAGGGAGTGTCAACGAATGGGGGGTGGGGGTGACACAAGGAATACCCACGTTCCATCCCTCTCTGGGGGTCCGGCCCCCGGTGTGGATGCCTCAGAGCCGCAGGAGAACTGGGCGTTTACTACCCGTCAGTCGTGGCCTCATTTAGCCCCCTCGGCTCGGCTCCTGGACCCGGTTTTGTGTCTGCACGTACGTTTCCTTTCCCCTGGCGAGTGTGGGTCCTGCCATCGGTCCCCTGGCCTCACGCTCTCCGGCTCCTTCACTACATCCTCAGCCTTCTCTCCCGGGAGCGCCGGGAGCGCTCTTCTCTCTGAGTTCCAGAGTGTAGCTGGAGGTTTGAATCTGGGGGCAGGGATGGAGCGGGAACCCTCAGCCTGAGCCCCCCTGCCCCCCCCATAACCCTCACCCCAGCCCGCCAAGCGCCCGATCCGGCCAACCTCCAATTTTCCGCTAAGTCTCCTCGGAGTCGCCTCCGGAGCATTTTGGTCGTTGATCCCAAGTGCATCCCTGGGGAGGGGGGAGTGAGAAGGGACGGAGGCTGGCGGTTGGGGGAGGGAGGTGATGAATCCAGAAGATGTGGGTCTTTCCTCAGTCCCTTGAGGCCGCCCCAGCCCCCCTCTGGGGCCGGGAGTAGGATAGACGGGGGTGGAGGAATGGGACCCCCGAGCCCGGGTTCCCCCGCCCGCGCGCGCTGCTCCTCTGAGCGCCGGGGGAGCCAGGGACCCTCCCGGGGCCCAATCAGGGAAAGGGGGCGGGGACTCGGCGGGGGCGGGGCGGGGCCCAATCAGGGGAAGGGGGCGGGACTAGTCGGGGCGGGGCCGGGGAGGAGGCGGGGTCGGGGCGGGGCCCGCGGGGGCCGGGAGCGCGGGCAGGGCCAGCCCAGCTCCGCTGAGCGGTGGCGGCGGCGGCGGCGGCCGGCATGGGCGATGGGGGCGCGGAGCGCAACCGGGGCCCCGCGCGCCGGGATCCCCGCGGCGAGCGCAGCGCGGACCGGGGCGGAGCAGAGGCCCGGAGCGGCCGCAGCCCGGAGAGCACCGCCAGGACCTCCAGCCCCGCGGGGTCCAGGGAGAGCGGCGCCGACTGCGACGGGCAGCCCGGGGTCGGGGAGACAGACCACTGCCGCCGCATCCTGGTGCGAGGTAAGGGGACAGCTCGCGGCCCTGGGCCCCTGGACCCCACCCTGCCTCGACTGGGGTCTCCGATCCTCCCGCCGGCCCCACTTCCCAATCCATAGTCAGTCAGTCATTCAGTCAATGTTATTCTGAGTGTCTGGTGCGCTGGACATGGATAGGAGTGCAAGGGACAAAGCGGCTATGTGATGACAGAGGGAGGTGGAGGCCGGGACTCCGCCCTGCACTCCTCGCGGCAGGTGCAGGTGCAGAGAGCATCGTCCCAGCTCAGCGGGGTCAGGGCTGGGGGCGATCAGAGCCCAGATCCGCGGGGCGGGGATAGGCCCCGGCTCTGCTCGGCGGCTGAGGAGCTGCCCGGCCTACCGCCCAGCCTTGTTCCCTGTTCCCAGCTTCGCAGACCGCTCCAGTCGCTCCCAGGAGAGGCCCAAGGACTTGGGGGATGGCTCTACCAGTGCCTGCCCGCCTATGCTATCCTGTGCTATGTTTTCTTGGTCCCCACTTCCTCAGGGCGCCCCGGCCCAGCCGCTGTGGGTGAGGCCTTCTCCGGGCCGATCTGCCCCTTTCTCCCTCGCCCTTCTCTCTCCTCTCTTCTTTCCGGGCCATTTCTCCCCGCCGAGCTCGCCTTGCCTTCTCCGCACTCTTCCTGCAAGCGCCCCTGTACTGCACCCGGGCACCCAGCTCTCCCTCGCCTTCTCTCTGGCCTTCTGACCTGCTGAGCCCGCCTCAAGCGAAACTCTAGGCCCAGCTTTCGCGGGACCGGGCCTCGCCCAGAGAGATGAGGGGAGAAAGGGAATTCTGGCGTCTTGCTCTTAGTCCGTTTCTAGGCTCCATCGGAGCCTGAGTTCTGTTTTCCCCAGCATCTCCGAACCCCCGGGGCCCGAAACCCAGAGCCCAGAAGAGGCCATTTGTGGGTAACGGTTCCCCTGGCTTCCTTCTCCAACTCCGTGGCCGAGCGAGCGTCCCTCAGCTGCCTTTGTCCAGACCCTTCTGTCCTACGCACACCATCCCGCCCCGGGAAGGGGAACGAGCCTGGCTGTAGCTAGAGGTCGTTCCAGGGCCAGGATCCTGGTTTTATCTGATCTGAACTGTGTTATCCACACACAGACTGGGACACCTGGGCCTAGTCAACCCCCCCCCACACACACACACACACATACACAACACACATACACAGCTGCTGGGTTCGGGTGGCTCTGGGAACGGGGACAGGGCTAGAGTATGGAGACAGTCCAGTGTGAAGGGACCCTGATCTTGGGAAACACTCCTGGTTTCAGGTGTGATCACCTAAAGATGGGGTACCCAGTGCCTTTCTTGGAGTGGGCGCGAGTTACAGGACAGGGCATGGGTGGAGTCCCCATCCAGCGGGGATTCCAGCAGGTGTAGGGGCCTACTGGACACCGGGGATTAGGTGAGATGGATGTCATTCCACAGACTGGGGGCTGTCCTGGGTGCAAGGCCTTAGGGCCCCAGCTTGGAGTTCCATTAAATAAATCTGCAGGATTTACAAAATCGGAGAAATCAGTCTGCTAAACCCCAAGGCCCTCAAGTGCCTGTGACACTCACCACCTCACACCCCATCTACGGGTGGGCATTTCCTTCTGCCTGGACCATTGTGACTTCTGTGGGGTGCAAGACACCCAAGCCAGGAATAACCCACATCCAGGCAAAGATGAACTTGTGAGCATGGGCAGGAGGTGTATTTTTATAAATGCCTGCATGCACATACAGGGATGCCATTACATTTGCACAATAGGATGGAAATATGCCGTTGAATGTGTGTTTACACACCTAAAAGAAATAAAAGGTACACAGGGCCCTCATAAATCCCTCTGTCCTTTCCCGTGTGGTAACAAGGAGGTTATTATAGGCCTGAGATACTCGGGAGGTCACCTACCACTAATCCCTCCCAGCCAGGGTCACCTGCGTCACTCCAGGCCCTCCTGGGCCCCCGAGCAGAGGCTCTGACAAATAAAAGGCTCAGCATTAGTGCGGGAAGTCAGCAGTGTCTTAGCCCCAAGAGGAATGTCCCTCCGTATGCTCTAAGCAGAGGGTTCATTTTGCCCTTGACCTCTGAGGACACCTCCTAACTATCTTTGGAGGAAACAAAAATGAAAAATAAAAAAGGTAGATGGAGGCATTTGCCATCATAGCCTTCAGGATGCCGGTGGGCTGCGGACTCTGGGAAAGATCCCATTCTCTCTTGGCTTTCCCTTCTTTCTCCCTCTTCTCCACTCTGCACTTGCTCCCCTGAGGGTCCCCATCCCAAGGTAGCAAATCTTTGGGGGCCGTCCCATGACACAGGGGAGTAGGAGGGGGTGCTGGAATTAAGAGAAGTTGGTTTGTAATACTAGCCTTATCGCCTTTTGAACTTGAACCAGTCTCTTTGCCCCTTCATGCCTCAGTTTCCTCATGTGTACAAAGAAACCCGTAGCTCTTTCCTGGAAGGGCTGTGCTAAGGGTCGGAGTGATGCCCATAAAACTGCAAGCACGCAGCAGAATCTGCAGAAACGTTCCACTGAATGAAGCATGGGGAGCTGGGAGATGACCCACAAACCGCTTCTGGGAATGGGGTTCCTTCCTTAGAGGCTCCCCACAAAGCACACTCTGTTGGGGGCAGCGTCTCCTTTGTGCCCAGGCCCAAGGGTGTTTGGAGGGGAGCAGCCAAGGGGTCTAGAACGGGCAGATGTAAAGAGGATCCGGGACTCCTTGCAGACCGCACTTGCAGCCCCCACCCCAACCCCTCCAGGGACCCTCGCCCAGCCAAGCACTCCAGCTTCTGGCTGCCTCAGGGGAAAGCGGGTCAGGGAACTGGGAGAGGGATCTTCCTGCTTTCCCGCCTCAAAATGGAGGCGGCTGTGTGCCTCAGAAGGGACAAACAAGGCTGCTGGGAACGGGCGTGTGCACACCCACTGCGGACACAGCTAGGCTTCCCGGGGGATCTCACAGCCCCCCACACCTCTGCGTGAACAGCCCCCCTGTCTGGTGAGGGGCAGGGGTAGGGATGGGGATCCTTTTGTTTCATATTTGCTAAGGGCGTGTCAACCCCAGGCTGGAGACAGCAAGGAGGAACGCCGCCTCCTGCGTGGCCTTAACCGCCAAGGGCAGCCGCGGTGCAAAGGCCTTTTCGGTGGACCCGGGATCCCCGCAACTCCCAAGAAGTGGGGCAAGGTCTCACCCCAAACTCCCTGCAACCTCACAATCTAGGCTGGCACCAGATGCGCCCACGTGATTCCCAGATCAATCCCCGCCGGATAGAGTGCCAGCATCACCGAAACAATGCCGTCTCTACTCACCCAAAGCGACCCCTTGAGTCCCCAAAACCATTTCTGCCGGCTGTACCCTCCTCACCCCCCCCCCCCCCAGTTCTGTGCTGCCGCCTTGGCCCCGATGGGGTAGGACTCAGAGGCCGCCCTAAGAGCGCTCCCTCTGTGGAGACCTAAGGTGCTCCCCGCCTGGCTCAGCACCCCGACTGGGAGGAGGAGGACAGGAAAACTGCTGGACCCCTGGACTGAGTGAGTGTCTGCCAGCCACCGCACCCCCAACACTGCCACCCACTAGCCCAACTGCTCTCCTGGGGAGCCAGATGGAAGCGCTCAGCTCTGTGGCTGGGGACTGGAGGCGCAGGAAGGCCAGGGCCACTGGCTGCGCCTGGGCAGCTCCCGCTGTGGGTGTGAATGTGGGGGGAGGGGGCGTTGAATTTAACGGGGCCCGGCCCCACTGAGACTCCGGGGACAGGGCCGGATCCGAGCTCCAGAAACACACACACAATGGAACATTGAGAGACGGCAGAATGGCAAAAAAAAAAACGGCAGGACCTTGGATGCTACAGACACTGCTGAGGGCGCCTGTGATCTGCGGGAACAGACTCCCTCGGCAGCCAAATCTGTACTGAGCTTGCCCAGCGCCCCCTCACTTGGTGCTTGGACTCACAACAGCCACTGTACCCAGGGGGCTCACCCCGACTCTCCAAACAAGGGTGGAGGCAGTCCCAATAAGGGCACACCCGGCGGGCGTTTTGAGGACGGGAAGGCAGGCACCGTGGTACCAATCGCCAGTGGAGGAGCTTCTGTCCTAGGCAGGTCGCAGGACCACAGCCTCAAGGCCTGAGTCTGTCTATAGAGGGAGAGGAGCCGGGACCAGCGCCCCAGGCAGCGGCTGAAATGTTTAAATGGTTCGTGCAGAGACTACACTTTGGGTTTTTATTTTTATTTTTGGGATTTTGAGAGTTAGATTTCTTTTTTATTTTCCTGGGATTACTTTGTTTTCTTGGTTATGTTTTTCCTTTTGCTTTGCTTTTGGCAGAAGGGCTCACATTTTCATGGAGGGACTATGCCGGGCTCTGTCATTTTGGTCTTTATTTTCCCCCTTTATATACGTGCTGTTGTAACCCTTCCCCTCCCGAGACACACACACACACACACACACACACACACACACATAAGCAGACCAGCAACCGAATGTATTGTCTGTGTAGACAGAACGTTTTCATTCTCTCTCTCTCTCTCTCTCTCTCTCACACACACACACACACACACACACACACACACACCCCTACAGGATTGGAGCTTACCAGTGACCTGGCTGGCGGGAAGCCTGAGTCCTTCCACAGTTGAGACAGTGAGCACTTGGGACTGGAGGGACCCGGGCCACATGTGTCCCTGGGCCTCAGCTGACAAGCAAATGTGAATGTTCCCCCTCAGCTCCTCGCCTGTAGGGAGAGCAGGTGTCTGAGGGTCTGAGTGTCTCCATGTCCTTTCTCCAATTGCCCTTTCCTGGGGCCTGGGGCCTTAGCAGCCCTGCTCCCCACTCTGTTTGCCACATTCCCCTGTCTTGTGTTTTCAGTGGGTTTGGGGCATGGGAAGGGTGTGTGTTTTGCCTTCAATGTCCTGTCTGCCTGATGTAAAATGAAGGTTGGCTTGGGGAGCCTGCAGGGCATGGCAGTGTGTCTCGGAGTTCTCACCTCGGTTTGAGAAGCTCCGAGAGAGGACACTGCAGCTCAGTGGTCCTGCCCAGGAATCCCTGGGTCCCTGGGTGGTCTCTGCGCTTGGCTGCCTTCCCCCACATTTGAGAAAGAGCTTGGAGGGAGTGGGGGAACCAGGGTACCTTTGGACACTGCTAAAAGACCTGGTGGAGTCAGGACCCCTCTGGCTTACTAAGCCCAGGGGCGGTGGGACCCAGAACAGCCAGGGCTGAAAGCATGGGAGGGAGGGTGAGGGCGGGTGGGACCCTCCAACCACCTCTCCAACGCTCTCCCCTTGCTTGTAGCTGGCTCTGGATTCATTCCACAAACATTAGCCAGTACATACTCTGTAGCTTACCAATCCAGAGACTGATTCGCAGGCAAGGCCGTGTGGAGTCCCCATGAAATAGCTCAGATGCGTGCCTAGCACACAGTAGGCGCTCAGTAAATATTTGTCTAAGGAATGAAAGGAGATATTGCCAGCAGCATCTTATATTTCACTAAAGAGAAGGCCGTAGCACCCTTCCCCCTGAGGAACATCTGTTCTAAGATGACCTCCTTATTTTTTTATATCAAAATGTTGCTCCTAGCCCTAACTGGTTTGGCTCAGTGGATAGAGCGTAGACCTGCGGACTGAAAGGTCCCAGATTCAATTCTGGTCAAGGGCATGTACCTTGGTTGCGGGCACATCCCCAGTGGGAGGTGTACAGCAGGCAGCTGATTGATGCTTGTCTCTCATCAATGTTTCTAACTCTATCCTCCCTTTCTCTCTGTAAAAAAAAAAAAATCAATAAAATATATATTTAAAATGTCGTTCGTTCCTAATATGAAATGATGATTTCAGAACACAGAATGATTGTTAAAATATAAAGGTGATAACGCCATATTTTTGGAATTTCCTGCAATCCTCCATTTTGGGGACCACCGAACACAAAACCTGAAAAGTCTCGAATGTGGTTCTTTTACTGGGACCAGGGCTGGAGAGGCCGCCCCGGGCCCAGGGGCTGGAGGGGAAGGTCAGGAGCAGTCCCAGGAAGGACAGCATTGTGCGTAGCCAGCCTCCCGCTCTCTGGCTGCTTAGTGTGCGGCTCCACCCGCAAAGCCGCCAGCGCAGTGAGAGCAGAAACCAGGTAAACCTGCGTGAACCCCCCCACGGAATCCACACTAATCCTTCGAGGGAACTTGAATCTACCGGTAGTGAAGGCCAGGGTGTGTTCTGAATTTTACTGCTGCCGCTGCCCCTGCGTCCACCGGAGCTGGGGAGTCAGGGCGGAGGGAGGACGGAGGACCGGGCCTCGGAGGCAGGGCCACTTCACAGACAGAGGGGATTTAAAAGGCGGGAGAAGGCTCCTTAGGTACAGCATCTCCCCCCCTCTTCCAGTTTCAGGGGTGTTCCTCCAGGCGATTTCATTTTACGTAATCTGTTTTCGCAGTTTACCTTCCTAAAGAATTTGACCCGCAGGGGTTCTCTTTTCAAGCTCAACCCTTCCATGTGCTTCCTTGGGCTGGGGAAAGCGAAATTCTCCCAGCCTCCGGTGGGTGGATGGATGTTCCCGTTGTTTCCCCCAAATATAAACACTGTGGATATTTTGTCCACTTTAACTATTGCCAGGGAGTAATTTCTAGCAGTGGAATTGCTGCTTGAAATATTCGGGGTTTGGTTTGTTTTTGTTTTTATATAACAGCGTGTTTCCTTTCATTTTAAAATAGTGATCCATGTGACCAAAGGTTGTTGGTTTAAGCACACAGTGAAGAATCTCTTCCCAGCCCCATCCTCATCAGGTTCTCACTAGGCTGGAAGGTGGTCTAATATGTCCTTTTGTTCTAATATGTCCTTTCAAATAATTGGGATGATCATGCTTGTCACTGCTATAATCTTTTCCCTTGCTTTTATTTTTTTACTCATATAGTAACATCTCTATATTTTTCTGCACCTTGCTATTTTCACTTACCAGTATATCTTGGGATGTAAATAATTTATTACTCTTTTTTTTTTTTTACGTATGTATAGTATTGCATTTACATAGATTGGATGGACCATAATGTCTGTTATGGAACCCATACCATGTTGATAGACATGTATCTTTTTTCTTATCTGTTGCTATTATATACTCTGCTGCAATAAATAAATTTCTTTCGTGGTAATTTCTACCTGTATAGGTATATCTATATCAGAGAAGTTCTGTTGGAAGATAATGGTACCCTCACAGATGGTACCCCCCACAAATAGTGTTTGTATCTCCAAATCTGACCACCTCAGTTTACCCTTTATATCTTGATAGCTATTGTCAAATTGTTCTTCAAGAAAAAATGCTTAGCAATTTATAACCCTACCTTTGCCCTCTCCCCACATTGAAGATATATATATATATATATATATATATATATATATATATACACATATATATATATATGTATAACCTTTATCAATATTATAGGTAATAAGTAGTACCTTGCTGGCATTTTAATTTTTATTTATTTGATTATTAATTGTTTCTTTATTTTCTTTACATGTTTATTGGCCACTTGTATTTCTTCTGCCATTATTTATTAATTCATTTCCTTTGACCAGTTTTAATTTCAAATATCCCTGTCTTTATAATGATTTGCAGAAACTCTGTATTGTGGATTGTAGCTCATTGCTTTCAATATGTGTTTCGGTTTTGTTTGTTTTTTTAGTTTATAATCTGTCTTTTAATTTTGTTTCTGATGTCTTTTGTTTCCTGAAGTTTAAAGTAACTTTCTAATTACAAAATCAATCCATGCTGCTTTGCTCTATCATGTGAAAGTTGAAAGTTTTTTATTATCCCCACTTCCAAAATGTAACCTCCCAATTTTTCCTAGTAACTGGAAAAATATATGAAAGTTATATGTTACAAAAGTGAGAATTTTTTTTTTGCAAAGTGCTTTTTTAATTTAATAAACATTTGTAAAAATCTTTCCATATAGAATTGTCTCATTTTCTAAAATACCTGGGCAGTATTTTATTATGCAGATATAATTTATTTAAACAGTTCCCTATTGATGGGTATTTAGGTTGGTCCTACTCTTTCACTATTCCAAACAATGTTTCAGTGAACATCGTATCCCTATTTGAACAGAAGGTTGTTAAAAGTCTCATTTATGAAACCATCTGAAAAATGTGAAGATCTGTGGGCCATTTTCTATTAAGGAATTGTTAATTTTGGGGTTGTGGAAATAGTATTGTGTTTTTTTTTATTTTTAAAGGAACCTTATTTTTAAGAGATACGTAGAAAAATTATCTAGATGACATGATATGATGTCTGGGATTTGCTTAAAATTATGGGCTATAAAAGAAATAGGATTGTTTCTGAGTTTATAGTTGTTGAAGTCAGAGGAAATGTATATCAGGGCTCATTTTACTGTTCTCTCTAATTTTGTATGTTTAAACTTTCTCATAATAAAATGTTTTCAATAAGTATAATTTCAAATTTATCTGGTATGAATATAATTACAGGATAAATTCCTAGAAGTGAAATTTTGAAATCCAAGTATAGATGCTTAAAAATGTGATAGATATTTCCAAATGCCAAAAATGTGCTAATTTATATTCCCAGCAATTGTGTATAAATGTGCCATTTCTCCATATCCTCCCATCCCAGGATATAATCAAGTTTTTAGAGTAAAATCTTTTCAAGTGAAAAAAAAATCTTATTTTTATTAGCATGAAGTTAAATTAGTAATTTAAAAGTTAAATTAGTACTTTAAATTAGGTTAAGTAATTTTAATGTACTTACTTTTCATTTTTATTTCCTATTCTGTGAATTTATAAATTCATGAACCTTGCCATTTCTGTATTGGTTTGCTCATTGTTTTCTTATAGTTGTAATCTTTGCTATGAATTTTTTATCTTTTTTAAAACTGCCATGAGTTTTTTTCTGAATTAAAATTTAAACTGTAGATCCTTTCGGAGTTCATCAGCGTGATGATTGGGTGTTCACGCTGCTGTGTGAGATGTGCCGCCCATTAACCTTGTTACGCCTTTGGCACATGACCCGTCTGACAGTGAAAAAAAGAAGAAGAAAAAATTTAAACTGTAATCACATCTAGTGGTCATTTCTTTTTGGGCTTCTACATTTTAATTCTCAATTAGAAAGGATTCTCCAACCAAAGATAAACATATTAGATATTTTATATAATATTATGTATCTATATTTTAGAATTTTTGTTTATTTTTTTTTTGTTAGTCTTTGCAACAAACCTAATAATAAAGAAGTACACAAAGTAAGAAGGGATAAATCTTAACCCTCTGACTAGTTTCCACTCCAAAACAAATGGAAGAGAGAGGTTTTGTCCTGCCAGACTTAACCCTGTGTAGGTAAAAGCGTGCTCGCATGTGTGGCTGCACACACACATACACACATGCAAACACACAGACACAATTATTAGTTTTACTTTTTTGTTCTTTGTAAAAAATGGTTTATACATGCTTCCTGTTTCTATGTAGCTGGGTCAACATATGGAGAGGTTAATGTCTTGTTAATATTTCGTGTTAATGTCTACATAATAGCAAAGACATGATTATACTGTGATTTCATCCACATATTCCAACTGATAAACATCTAGTTTTTTCCTTTCTCTCTCTCTCTCTCTCTCTCTCTCTCTCTCTCTCTCTCTATGCTACAAACAGTGGATTTATCTTTATGCTAATATTTCCCTGGGGGTAAAAACCTCTATAAAATTTCTAGGAAAAGGAATGTATGCATTTTTCAGTTGGGTTAGGCATTGTGAAGTTGCCCTCCAAAAAAACCCCTCATACTGTGTTAAATTATATTCTTAATAACAGAGCTTGAAAGAAACAATATTTCCCTCACCTTTGCCAGCACCATTTTCTCAGCCTGGTATGGCATCTGAAAAAAAATTGTATCTCATTGCTGTTTTAGCTTTCATTTTCTCCAGTTCCTTCTGAGCTTGAGTATGTTTAATGTGTATTAACTGCTTGCATTTCTCTTCTCTAAATAACCCACCATGTAATTTGCTCAGTTTCCGACTGGGCTGTTTGGCTTGACTCGTTTGTCTATAGAGACTGTGTGTGTTTTAGAAATTAAGACTCTGTTATCCATGCATTATTAATATTTTATCCCAAGCTATCATTTGTTTTTTAACTGCCTCTCACCCTGCAGAAGTTTTTATTTCTAGGCACTCAAAACTGTCACTGGCTTTCCTTCTGAAAAATTATTTTAAGGTGTTTTTCAATCTTTATATTTTCCATTTAAATTGTTAAGCCATCTTGTGTTTATTTTTGTATGTAGTGTGATACCATTACTTTATTCCAGATAATCAACTAATTGTCCAAAAGCCACATCTTTTTTTAAAAATATATATTTTATTGATTTTTTTACAGAGAGGAAGGGAGAGGGTTAGAGAGTTAGAAACATTGATCAGCTGCCTCATGCACACCCTGGGGATATGCCCACAACCAAGGTACATGCCCTTGACTGGAATCGAACCTGGGACCCTTCAGTCCGCAGGCCATCACACTATTCACTGAGCCAAACCAGTTAGGGCCAAAAGCCACATCTTTAACAGTTCTGTCTTGCCTCCAACTAATTTGAAATTTATAATAAACCTAATCCTCATTTATGCATTGATTTGGCTCACAACTCCTGTGCCAGCATCATACCATTTTAGTAGCTCTAGATTTGTTGTCTATTTTGCTTTGTGACAAGCAAGTATTTTCTCCTCATTCTTGAACACTTTTTCTTAACTATTCTTTCATTTTCAAATTTTCCAGTAAACTTGAGAATGAGTTTTTCATAAGGGATTTTTATAGTAATTACATTATATTTGCAGATTAAATCTGGAAGGACCTTGTCACGCTTTAAAAATCATCACATTAACAGATTGTCAAGCAAAGGACCTTTGTGGGTGATAGGAGATGAAGTCAGGTAGGGCTTTGCGGTGATTGCTCAGGAGAGTTCTAGAAGGGGGTATTATTCGGTCCTGGAGGTCAGGAGCATTAGCTAACTGGGGTCATCAGGCAGGGGTCATCGCCTCTCCCAGGGCAAAAGCTCCTTAGACATAATCGCCCTCCTGGGTACCCTAGGGCCCAGCCCTCTTTAAGGAGCTGAAGGGCAGCAAAACGCAGGACTCATTCCATTTAGACTCGTGCATGTCACCCTAACAAGCACCTACCTGCAAAGAGGCCCTGGAATTAAAGCTTTTCCTACTTCCTGGTGCTTCCCTCAAACCACCCAGAGAAGGAATGATTCTGGGAAGGAGGCTGTGTCACTAAGGATGGGCGAGATTTTGCTGCAGAGACGACCCAAAGTCTCATATGTTTAACAAAATACAATTGTATTTCTCTCTCCTAAGATGAGGCCATCACAAGTGAACAAGGGCTCATCTTGGTGCCCAGAAACCCAGGCTGATGGAGCTCCATGTTGGCCCCTGCTTCAGGGAGGGGATGTGGCAGGTGACCAACCAGCTTTTAAAGTGCCCGCGTCCTTTTCTCCAGGCTAAAACAAGTCATATGGTCATATGGACATATGTCATTTCAGAAAATTAGTGCAGCCCTACCATGTGCCAGGAAGGAGTTGGAAGCACTGGTGAGCAGCATTCATGATTTACCCACTAACTTGACTGTAATGAATGGCTTTCTCTGACCATCCTCGCTAAAATAGCAAACATACACACATACACACACATATTCATATGTACACGCACAAACATACATATGCACTATGGTGATTGAGTTTTGGTTATTTGGAGAGGGTCAGTAATATCATTCTATCTTGTTTTATTGTCTTCCCAGCATTTATCAATACCTTACATATTAGTTTTAAAATTTTATTATGTCTTCCTCCCCAGTACAAGGTCTATGGGAACATGGACCTTGTGTATTTTGCTCATTTCTATATACCCAGACCCTATAATAGTATTTGGCTCATAGTAGGTGCTTATGAAATATATGTTGAATGGCTGAATATATATAGTTGTAAATAAATAGTAGAGTACTATAAGTATTCAATAACTTCCTTTCACTTCACGTCAGTTAATATAGACATTGCCTTATTCTTTTTAATTGCATGGCATTTTATATTACAAATTACCATAATTTGTTTAATCATGTGCCTTGTGGGGAAGATTGAGGATGCTTTCAAATTTTTAATATTTTGAACCATGCTGCAGCAGACATCTTTATATATCCCTTGGAGCACATGAATCTATGATTTTTTCCGTCATGCTCTGCCCAGCACCCCTGAGCAAGTCCTGCCAGTGGTGGGGGGAGGGCCTCTGCAGCAGTGACTGTCTCCCACCCACACTCGCCTTCTCCCTGAGGGCTGACTGTGAGCCCAAAGGCGCTAGAGAACCTCTGAGCTCCAGGATAGGATTTGTGAGTCAGAACCCAGGGGGCTAAGGCATGTCCTGGAGGGAAGAACTGTCCCTGGCAGGAGCCAGGAGGAGCCAGTCTCATAAACCCTACGGTGAGGAGGGGGCGTGGGAGTGGGGGGAGAGGCCTCAGGTCCAGCCTCTAGAGCAGCGGTTCTAAAGGGAGCCTCCTGCCAGTCACACATCCCACATTCGGGTCCTTTCCTGTGTCTTCCAGGACAGCCATGATCTCATCCAGAAGGTTCCATGTTTACCCGTGACCACAGTCCTCTTCATATGACCTGTGGATTGAGTCATCAAGGCTTGCTAAAAGAGGGTATTCATAAAGTGAAATAAGGGTATTTCTAGAACTTACTGAACAATGTCAGTGTGACCTTGGGTCAGTTACTTAAAATTTGTTTATTTGCCCGTCTGTAAAGCGGGGATAAAACTAGTTCCAACTTCATTGAGATATTGGAAGGGTTAAAGTGCTTAAGCAGTGCCTGGCTCAGAGCAAGCATCATCTCAGCTGATATGGTGACCAAAACATAAGCAGGGACGCCACCCCCCCCCCACACACACACACACACAGAGGCCGGTGCTCCTGCAGCTGTGCAGGGTGTCTTGACCCGGCAAGGGCTGCCTGAGCTTGATCGAGCTGCCTGGATGGTCAGTTTTCCCGTTGACATTAACCTTCCTAGGAAATGGTAAGTTTCTATTAACTTAGCTTTATTGTTATCAACATTATGTGTTGGGAGTAGTTTGGTAAATTCTACAGAATACAATGCTGCATATTCCATACTCTGATGTTCAACATAAAACTTTCTAATAACTATATTTATCTTTTTGTTCATCAGTTTATAATGTTCCTTATTATCCATAAATGAGTGAGATAATGTGGTGTTTTTCTTTCATTGACTGGCTTATTTCACTCAGCATGATGTTCTCCAATTCCATCCAGGTTACTGCAGATGATAAGAATTCCTTCTTTTTTATGGCAGCATAGTATTCCATTGTGTAGATGTACCATAGCTTTTTGATCCAATCATCTGCTGACGGGCACCTAAGCTGTTTCTAAATCCTAGATATTGTAAATTGTGCTGCTATGAACATAGGGGTGCATATATCCTTTTTGATTGGTGTTTCTAGTTTCTTAGGATATATTCCCAGGAGTGGGATTACTGGGTCAAATGGGAGTTCCATTTTCAGTTTTTTGAGGAAGCTCCATACTGTTCTCCACAGTGGTTGCACCAGTCTGCATTCCCACCAGCAGTGCACGACTAGATTTCAAGCCATCCATGTGTATGGTTCAGACATAGATCAGCTTTGTCCCTTTAGTTAAACATGATGTATATATACATAACATTCCCCCCCCCAAAAAAAAAGTTTTTGACCTTTGTGGAAGACATTTTTGCAGTTACTGAGCTCTTTAAGGGGGACCATCTGGTGATTGTGGCTGCAGGGTTTTCAGCCTCTCCTAAGTAGGCTCCAGAATATTGGAGACCCGCAGATGGAGAGCCCGGGAGGATGGACCTGCTACTCAGAACTAGGTACCTGGGGAGTGGCAGCAGCCCCTGTCTGCAAGGCACCACAGCTTGGTGTAGAGGCAGGGGTCCTTGGGCTTCTCCTGGGGACCCCAGCTCCCCAGGCTGCCCTCTACATCACAGCAGCTGCCCCTGATGGACCCCAGGAGCGTCTGTGCAGAGTGCTCACCCATGTGCACACACACAGGGCCCAGGACCCAGCCCTGGACACCCCCGTCAGCAGCCTTACCTGATTGATCAGACCCAATACTGACCCATCTTCTCCTCTGCACTCGAAGACTTGCTCTCTCTTTTCATTTGTTCCTCACTCTGCTGAGGGAACAGAATCCTGCCTGAGTCAGAGTCCCTTCTGTCCACGCTATGAAAGTAGACCTGATTGCCAGTTCGATTCCTGGACAGGGCACATGCCCAGCTTGTGGGCTTATTCTCCAGCAGGGGGCATGCAGGAGGCAGTTGATCAATGTTTCTCTCTCATCGATGTTTACTTCTCCCTCTCTTCTTCTCTCTCTAAAATAAATGAAAACGTTAGACATAATATACTGCCTTGGGTGACTAAGGAAGTTGGGTCCAGAGAGGGTAAGCCACTGTCAGAGGCCACGCCGTCTGGCTCAGTCCGAGGAGTTCCCCTGTCATTAAGATGCCTGTTAGTGGCCTAACTCGTTAACTAGTGAACTAACCTGTCTCCTTGCACTGTTCCTGCAGATGCCAAAGGGGCCATCCGGGAAATTGTCCTGCCCAAGGGCCTGGACCTGGACCGGCCCAAGCGGACCCGCACATCCTTCACAGCCGAGCAGCTGTACCGCCTGGAGATGGAGTTCCAGCGCTGCCAGTACGTGGTGGGCCGGGAGCGCACTGAGCTGGCCTGCCAGCTGAACCTCTCGGAGACCCAGGTAGGAGGGTATCCGGGCCACCGCCCCCCTGCCCTGCAGCCTGGGAACTCCTCCAGTGTGAGAGCCAACCTTGGAGGAGTTCAGACATGCGTTAAAGTTACAGGTAGCCAAAACCAGTTTGGCTCAGTGGATAAAGCATCTGCCTGCGGACCAAAGGGTCCCAGGTTCGATTCCGGTCAGGAGCATGTACCGTGGTTGCAGGCATATCCCCAGTAGGGGGTGTGCAAGAGGCAGCTGATCCATGACTCTCTCTCATTGATGTTTCTAACTATCTCTCCCTTCCTCGCTGTAAAAAAAATCTATGAAAATATTTTTAAAAAATAAAGTTACAGATAAATCATAGAAAATAATTTCAGTGCTGACAAGAGAGAACTGGTATAGGCCAGTGGGGAGGGAGGGAGTGGGGGGGACCTTTAGGATACATCAGGCAATTTGGATGGAACGGGGAGAAACCTGGTGGGAGGGACACTCTTAATGCAGGGAGTGGCTTAGGGGGGATGTTGGCAAGTGAGAGAAGCTCACAGAAAGGAATGGTGAGGAGTTGGGTTTGGGGAGAGAGAAGATTTTACATAGTTGGGACCTCAATTCCCCATTCGGGGCCTTTTCCTACCCTCCGTCACCTTCCCTTCATCCCAGTGTGGCTCAGATTCTTGTGTTCGAGAGAGGGGTCTGAATACCCCCTTCACCCAAGAATAGCATTTCAACAATAATGAGCTCAATCCAAAGGCAAGGCTTTTGTAGACTGAGCCCCTATCCTGTGAGGATGGGGGCATTTCCAGCTGGCGATAGAGCCACGTCGTGACAGCAACAACAATACTAATCATATTTAGTACTTCCCTGTGTCGGGCCCTGTTCTAAGTGCTTGGATATGGGTCTTTGGTTGATGGTGGTGAGGTAGGGTTGTGTTTTTTATGGTTTATTTGTTTGTTTTTTCAGCCAAGAAAGTAAGGGTTTGTTAAGGAGATGGGTCATGCCCAAAGTCACAGGTAGCTTGTGTTCCAAGGCCTGGCTCTCTGATGGCTTCCAGGGGGTGGGAAATATAGTCGTCATGGTGACAACAGAGTTAGGGTGGTGTCTCCACTGATAGCTGGTGCTAGGTAGGGGTAATTAATCATTGTGTCTGGTCCTCATGGCAGCCTTGGAGTTGTTCTGTCCAATGTCACAAGGATTTGTTATGTGGATCGTTCCACTTTCCTGGGTCCTGAGCTAAAGCACAACTGAGGCCAAGATCGTTTGTTTAATTTGAAAACTCTGTCTCAGGAGTCAATAGACCCGGGACCTTGTTCCTGGATGCTGACCAGACCTCACTGTGCTGAGGGCTTAATGATTAAGCAAGGGAGAGGGAGGAGGGGGAGTCAGGGCGCTAGGTGAGGCAAGTTTGAGGCAAAGGAAAAACATCAAAATAAAAGACCAAATTAAAGAAAATAAGGTTTCTGTGTGGTTACAGTTCTGGATATGTTAGTTCACAAATCCCTTTCACAACCTTTTGATATAGCTACCAATGTTATCCTTTTTTATTTTTTTTAAACATATTTTTATTGATTTCAGAGAGGAATGGAGAGGGAGAGAGAAATAGAAACATCAGTGATGAGAGAGAATTATTGATTGGTTGCCTCCTGCACACCTTCCACTGGGGATCGAGCCCACAACCTGGGCATGTGCCCTGACCAGGAACCCTGACCTCCTGGTTCATAGGTCGACGCTCAGCCACTGAGCCACGCCAGCCAGACAGTATTATCCCGTTTTACAGATAAGGAAAGGTTATTCCCGGAGTCTTACAACCAGTAAGTCCCAGAGCTGGGTGGGGAGAAGTCTTCCTGCGCCTATAAACTGGGTGATCCACCTGGAGCGTGTGAGAGAGGGACTCGGAGATCCTCCGTTCAGCTACGGCTCTCGTGGTGAAATCTCATACACCAGGGAGATCAGTCCACAGATGCATTGCAAACAAGGCCAAAGCGGGCTTTATAGAGAGAAGAGAAGAAGGAGAGGAGTGGGAAGCCCGTGGGTTGGAGGGGTGCGCTTCCTGGGGAAGGCTGCGGAGGGCGGGTGAGGCCTCTCCCTATGCTGCTGGCTGCTGTCCTGCCCCGGGCTCCCCTGGTGCTGTGGTTAAGTCTGGATTGCACCCCCCTCCCTCACAGGAATTCCTCCAGCTCCTCCAGTTACCCTAACAGAATGCTGTACAGTCATCCTCCTATGGGCAGTAAGGTGCTCCTGGGCTGCCCTGTCCTCCTGGGGCAAACCCTGAGCGGGGCAGAGAGAGATGAGGAAAAGGCAGGAAGGATGGGGCAGGCTGGGCCAGGGCTGATATCCAGCAGGCATCGGTCAGTCCTCTCCACCTGGGCCGGTTTTCCTCCAGAGTCTCAGACAACCCAGCAGACGGCCCACAGTGCTTGCAGCTGGGCCCTCCCTCCAGCGGGGCCCTCCCTCCAGCTGGGCCCTCCCTCCAGCTGGGCCCTCCCTCTCGCTGGAACTAGAAAGCCAGGCTGTGATCATGAGGGAGCTTCAGTGAGTGGGCCCAGCCAATGTTCCTGTGGGACCTCGGGGGATACCCTCAAACCCTGAAGCCTAGGGACAGGGTCACCCCCAATACCTGCCCCTCTTCTTTGCCCTAATTATCCTCTGCTTCACTTAATTTTGCCCCCAAACTCTCCCTTGAAATTTTGCTCTCCCAGAACATTTCAGATGTCCAGGGCAGTGGTTCCTCTCAGTCCTCATCCTTCCCCTGCCCCGCCCCCGTGCACACTGCATTTCTGACTTTGAAAGTCAAAGCTTTCCCTAAGGCATCTTCACTTTCTCCCAAGAGATCTTTCCCACATGGCTTGACCTGTAAAGTGTGTGTGTGTGTGTGTGTGTGTGGTACTTGTGTGTGCACCAACCATATGCATTTCCCAAGGACAAGAATGTGCCAACGGGGATACCAAGGCACAGAGAGGTTAGGTAACTTGTCCCATGTCATCCCACTGATTAAGGGAAGAACCAGAATTGAATCCAGGCTGCCTGACCCCCGGTCTTCTTCACCATATCATTCGCTGCTCTACCAAAATACCACGTCATTGCCGCCCTGTCCATCTCTCCCACTGCTGGTGTCTGAGACCCAAGTGGGTAAAGATAGAGTTTTATTGATTCTGGCCTTCCAGGCATGTATGAGATGCTTGCTGTTTGTGTGTTGTATGTGTTGTATGTGTTGTATGAATGAATGGCCAGAGTACCAGGCTCGGGGCAGGAAACAAAAGAAGACGTTGCCGTGGAGGAAAGAGAGGTGAGGTGCTGGCTCCAGGATTCCCCTCGCCCGGCTATCCTGGTGGATTTTTCAGGACCAGGGACCAGGCTGACACACTGCCAAGTCCCAATACCGACATGATCACCAACCCAGCTTGGATAAGAGTGGCCCTGGCCCTCCAGCAATTGTCCTCAGCCCTGTGCCCGCCGCCTCTGCCCCAGATGGCTTCTCCAGAAGAGCAGAACAGGTGGTATCTTCCTGGTGCAGGTTACAAAAACCAGGGCCGCTCAGATGCACAGGTGCCGTTCATCTCAGATGAAGTACGTGCCCACAGTCACAGGAAGAGTCTCTTGAATATTAACGTCACTTCCCACATGCCCTGGGCCCAGGCATCCCACACAATGAGTCTTGGAATTTAACATGGACCATGCATGAGCCTGAAGAAGGTGATGGATGACTTTCCAGAAATTGCGTCCCCAGTCTTGGCAGCCGAGTGGAGACCACACCCCTCCCCTGATGTGCAGGCCTGGTCACAGCGTAGTCCCATAGGGTCAAGGGTGAAGCTACCAAGCATTCCCTGAGTTGCAGAGAGAGAGGAAGCAAGGTGGCAGCCCCAGGGAGACCACAGCAGGCCTGGGGGACAAGGGGAGGGCAATGCCCCCGGAAGTGCACTGCGCTTCAGAATGGCACCTGTGCCCCCGGGAGAGTGCAGCTGAACTGAGCCCTAAAGAACTAGTAACTTCGGATTTAATCCTGGGAAGAGGGTGACCCTTCAGGTGAAATTGGAGGCTTCCTGGAGCGGGCAGAGGGGGAGGGCTAGTTCAGAGGCCCTCACTCAGTTTGTCCCTTGTTCCTGAGCCTTATGAAAAGCCCTTAGGGACCATGGGATTGATGGTGGGAAGCAGACAGGCAGGTCTTTTCACTCCCACCTTCGCAGCTTCAGCACCCACCTCCACTGTTCGCAGCATTAGAATCACCCCACAGAGCTTAAAATAATATACGCCACTGCCCTTGCTGGTTTGGTTCAGTGATTAGAGTGTCAGCTGGAGGACTAGAGGAGCTCAGGTCTGATTCCAGTCAAACCAAAGTCAATTGCAGGCTTCCTCCCCGGCCTGGGTCCAATGTGTGCGGGAGGCAACCAATCCGTGCGTCTCTCTCCAATCGGTGTTTCTCTCTCCATCCCTTCCACTCTCTCTAAAGATCAGTGGGAAATATTAATGAGGCAAAGCCCTCTGCTTCGAGTTCCTTATTTGATCCCTGCAACAGCCCAGGTGTTTTTGTCCGCATTTTAAAGATGAGAAAACGAGGCACCAGGTGTTGGCGTGGTGCCTGGCTTGAGTCCTAAGACAGTAGGTACTGGCCAGGCAGAGAAGCTAAGATGGGTGGGGGGGGGGGGTATGCTCAACATACAGAGTCCCAGGCCCCAAGCATCTGGTGGGACTGCTCCATGGAACAACTGACTTTGGGATTGACAAAGATAAAGGGTTTTCTTCTTTCCACTCACTTCCCTCGCCAGCCGTGGTCATATCTCCCCTGCCTTTCCTTACTGATATCTCCTTCAAATGTCACCTCTTCAGAGAAGCTGTATTTGCCAATCCATTAATAAAAAATCATCTCCCACCCTAGCCAGTTTGGCTCAGTGGACAGAGTATTGGCCTGTGAACTAAAGGGTCCTGGGTTCGATTCCGGTCAAAGGCACCTACCTCGGTTGCAGGCTGGATCCCCAGCTCTGGTCAGGGCAGAGGCAACCAATCAATGTCTCTCTCTCACACTGACCTTTCTCTCTCTGTCTCTCCTATTCCCTTCCACTCTCTCTAAAAATCAACGGAAAATATCCTCAGGTGAAAATTAACAAAACAAACAAAAAAGGTCCCCTCCCCTTTGTCTTCCCCCTTACCCTGCCACCTGTCTCCAAAGTGTGGTCCTGGGGCTGCTGCCAGCCTTGCACTGTCATCTGACCAGACATGGAGAGCATTTGGATATTATATGCAACTGTTCTAGTAATTCACTATAATTGTATTTTACAAAAGAATTGGTCCAAGACAAATTAGAAAATTTTATTTATTTATGTAAAAGTATATCTTTATTGATTTCAGAGAGGAAGGGAGAGGGAAAGAGAGATAGAAACACCATGATGAGAGAGAATCATTATCTGGCTGCCTCCTGCACGTCCCCCAATGGGGATCAAGCCTGAAACTCAGGCATATGCCCTTGACCGAAATCAAACCCGGGACCCTTCAGTCCGCAGTCTGATGCTTTATCCACTGAGCCAAACTAGACAATTTTAAAGAGTAATTCTTCACTCCCAGGAATTTGAGAGATGCTGTTCAAAGCACTATTGCCACCTGAACATCATGTTTTCATTTGTTGTCTAGCTTCAGTCTCCCCTCTACACCGCCCAGTCCACATAGCAGGATTCGCTCTGCTTTGTTCACTGCCAGTTCCCTAGCCTGGAACAGTGCCTGGCACATAGCAGACACTCAATACTTACTGGTTGAATGAATGTGTGAGTGAATGAATAAAGCAAGCAATCCCAAGTAGACCCTGTAACTCTCTGGTCACTTTTGATTTTCGAAACTCAATCCAATCCACTTGGTGTCATGTTGAGAAGCCCAGCCTTTATAGGTTATAAGGCCAGAGGGGGCTGTGATGGGTTCAGACAGGAGGTGGTCAGGTTGGGTTAGAGAGCTCACTTCAGAGGCCATGTCAGAGCCCACGCCAGAGAGGTGCCCACGCCAGAGAGGTGGGACCATCCGTAGACTGAGCAGCTAGCCCCTGCCCTAGCCCCACCTCTTAGAGGGTCCACTTTGGCTCTCCTCTGGCCATGCCCCTCCCTGGGGTGAGGATTCTGCAAGGCCAAGGGGTCTGCCCACCACCAGGATTCTGTGCCCACCTTCTGGACCACACCTCAGGTGTCAAGATTCCAGAATTCCCTGCCAACCCCACTTCTGGGCCCTGGCCCCTGCCTGGGCTCTGCCCACTTCAGTCTTCCCCGGGGCAGACCACACAGCCATTATTCAGAAGCCTCGGCCCATGAGTGGCCATCGGGAGCTGTTTGCAGAATGAGAGCGGGCTGGGGGCCCACACACGTGCAGGTCAGAGCCGGGGCAAGCCATGAGCCAGCGCCTTCTAGATGTCTTGCTCCCAGACCTGCAAGTGCCGAGACTTGGGTGTGAGGCAGGAGATCCTTAAACGGCGGTTCTCCTACCTGGGGATCACAGGGTGTCAGGTCCCAGCCACCCCCATTCAGGTGGATTGTTCTGAGGTCAGGAGTGCGTTAGGCTCCGCGGCTAGCTCTCCTGGCTGGCCAGAGCTGGAGGCCCTGCTGGAGAGATGCTGCCACAGTCCCGGCGAGCAGGGTGAAGAGAGAGGGGAGGGCCTGCGCTGGGGAAGATGGGGAGAGGTCCCTGTGTGGGGGAGTGGGTCTGAGCTGGGTCTGTACATGTGCAGTTTATTTTTATTTTTTTTAAGATATTTATTGCCTCGTTGGTGTAGCTCAGTGGTAGAGCACAGACCTAAGAACCAGGAGGTCATGGTTCGATTACCAGTCAGGGCCTGGGTTGCAGGCTCAATCCCCATTCGTGGGCATGCAGGTGGCAGCAGACCAATGATTCTCTCACATCATTGAAATTGCTCCTTCTTCCTTCCTCTCTGAAATCCATAAAAATATTTTTTAAAATTTTAAATATATTTTATTGATTTTTTTTTTCCAGAGAGGAAGGGAGAGGGATAGAGAGAAACGTTGATGAGAGAGAAACATCAATTAACTGCCTCCTGCACACCCCCTACTGGAGATGTGCCTGCAACCAAGATACATCCCCTTGACCTGAATCTAATCTGGGACCCTTCAGTCTGCAGGCTGACGCTCTATCCCCTGAGCCAAACTGGTTAGGGCTAAAAAGATTTTTTTTTTTAATTTGATTTTTACAGAGAGGAAGCGAGAGGGAGAGAGAGAAAGAAACATCAATGTGAAAGTGAAAAACGGATCGGCTGCCTCCTGCACACGCCCTCTACCAGGGATGGAGCCTGCAACCTGGGCATATGCCCTGACTGGGAATCGAACCGGCAACCCTTCAGGTGCACAGGACGACACCCAATTCACTGAACCACACCAGCCAGGAATCTGCATGTGGAGTGTAACAGGCAGTTGGATAATGGCCTGGATCTCAAGTTGGGAAATACTAGCACATCCATGGCTGAAACCATGACCTTGGCTAAGAGTGGAAGTTATGTTGGACCAAGAAGGGAAACTTCATTTGTGCCTCTAAACTTCACCCTCCGCCTGCCAACCCATTCCTCCATCCTTGGCCTCAGTCAGCTGAGCAGGGAAGGGGGACCCATGATTTGGGGGCCGGGGGCCCTTATCCATTCACCCAGAGCAGGCTGGTTGGGGGAAGACCTTAATGACAGTCTGAATGCTCTTCTTTCCCTCTCCTCCACCCCTGCTGCCCCACCTCCCCATTCCCATACCCCTGCACCCTTCTCCTTTTCTCCCACCTCCCCCCCACCCCACCCCCCGCCTTGCCTTTCCCCTCCCCCTTCCTGGCACCCGTCCCCCAAGGTGAAGGTCTGGTTCCAGAACCGCCGCACCAAACAGAAGAAGGACCAGAGCAGAGACCTGGAGCAGCGGGCGTCCTCCGAAGCCTTCGCCACCTCCAGCGTCCTGCGGCTGCTGGAGCGGGGCCGCCTGCTGGCCGCGCCCCGCGCCCCCGGCCTCCTGGCGCTGCCGCCCGGCTTGCTGGGCCTGGTCGGCCCCCGGGGCGCCGCCTCCGGAGCCCCCAGGAACTGCTCCCCGCGCCTCCCCGCACCGGGCCCGGCCTCCGGGGCGCCGCTCCCGCCCGCGCTCTGCTTCGCCGCCGCCCCCATCCTGGACCTGCCCGCCCGCTGCGACCTGGGCTCCTCGGCCTTCGAGCCCTACAGCCCGCCCCACGGCCGGCCCTACAGCCCGCCCCACGGCCGGCCCTACAGCCCGCCCCAGAGCCGGCCCCACAGCCCGCCCCACAGCCGGCCGGAGCGGGGAGGCGGCAGCCCCCGCGGCGCGAGGAAAGCCAGCGCCTAAGCCCCCCACCCCGGTGACACTGTGTCCCCGAGCCCCGCACCGCCGCCTCCGGGCCAGGGCTGGTGGCCAGCCGCACCTCCTGCCCCGCCCGCCCTCCTCCCTCCCCGCTAGAGACTCTGGACCGGGACCGGACAGCCGGCCACGCAGCCTGTGTGTGAGTGCGGTGTGCGTGTGTGCTCTCACTGAAATAAAAGGAAAACCGTGACAAAGGGAAACAGAGTCCCCCAGCACCTGCCCCGCCACCCCCTCCATCCCTCTCCTGGCTAAGGTGGAGGTGGGGGGATCTCTCACGGGAGGGGCAGAAACTGGGGCCCTGTCCGCGGTCATGGGGGATCCGGCTGCCTGGCGCCCACTCCCAGGGAGAGCCCCACCCCGGGAACTCCCAGGCCCGTGGGGGCAGCATCCACACTTTTCCGGGTTCTGCATTGCCCTTTTCAAACTCCTCTTTCAAACATAGAAATACCTGAGGGAGGAGATGCTAACTCCTTTAAAAGGGTGGATCCAGAGAGTCTGAGAGAGGGCACCAAAGAACCCCACCTGTTTTGGAAGGCTCACCCATGACAGACACAGCAATATGTGTTTTTAAATACTTTCATTTAACTTTTTATTTTGTAAGAATTGTAGAGGAAGTTGCAAAGATAGCCCAGAAAACTTGTACCCTTCACTCAGTTTCTCTCAATGGTTGTTGCATCATCCTTCCGGTCCTTCCGTAACTATGGTAACCACCAAACCCAGAAAATGGAGGTTGGTACCATGCATGCACCGTTCCACGTCATTGCATCCCTCATGTACGCTTCATGGGCCACCACTGACATCAGCAATAGGAATTGTCCGGCACCACCAAAAGCGCCCCTGCTAGTCCTACCTGCTCACCCCCATCCCTGCCGCAGCCCAAGAGAGTTCTGGGAAAAAATGGGAATCGGCGAGAGAGGGACCCTAACCTGGGTCCTTCGGCCTGGGGGCTGCGGGGGTAAGACTGGGACTCTGTAGGGAGAAACGGTCTGCTCCAGTCTGCTCTGGAAAACACATACCGGTATTTGGTTTCAAACTGGCTGCCCTGAGTCACCCAGAATGGGGTGCTGGGAGGGGAATCCTGAGTCTGGAATGAGACCTATGGGTGACTGGGGAGGAGCTGGGGTTGGGCAGGTCCAGCCACCAGCCAGTGTCCACCCTGCCCTTGCCCAGCAGACCTGTGTGGCACCACACTGGCCCGGGGGGGGGGGGGAGCCCAATTCGCTCAGCCTCCCCGCCCAAAATACGCTCCTCCGTTTGTACCTGCTGCAGGCGAGGCCGGCTGCGCAGTGGAACATCAGAAGCGAGGCAGGTTCTGTGAGCAGACGGAGAGAGGCCCGTTTGGGTTCTCAGGGAGCTGTCAAGAGTAGGAGATACAAAGGCATAAGGAACCCAAGTCAGATGGAGGGAGACACGCTCAACTCCAGGGCTCCCAGACCAGGGACGGCAGCCAAAGAGAACTTTCCCAAGGGGTGTGGGGGCTAAAAAAAAATAATAATAGGTTTCCTCCCACCTTCTGAGTTCTTCTAGCTGGGCTAGTAACCGCATGGCCAGAGATGAACAGGAGAAAACGGAATTTTAATACAAGCACACCTAGAATTCATAAAAGCATGACTCTTCCAAAGACAGCGTGGCAATATTGGATATATGTGTCATTTTTTTTTATATGTGTCATTTTGGACAAAGGAGAAAAGGGGGCAGTGGGGTATTAGACTTTAAAAGTAAAAACGGGTGATCTGCAGGTAATGGGGGAAGAGAGAAGCACCTGGAGGTAGATTTGGGCTGAGCAACCCAGAAACCACGGGGCCTGGTGAGGGGGTGAGGGCTCATCAGCAAGCTCCTCTGGGGCCTCAGTAAGTGAAGCTCAGCTGGTTGTGCTGAGGGTCTTTACTGAAGCCGGTTTCCCTTCTGATCTGTAGGCAGGAACGGGGAGCCGGGCAAAGGTTCTTTCTGAGTCTTTTGTTTCTTAATAACCAGTTTAACAGCAATCCCCCAAATCCCAAAGGCAGCTTTGGGGTGGCAGAACTTTGGTCCCCTGACACAGGAAAGGGACCAGATGTGTGGTGGCGGGTGTGCTGGAGGATCCAGGGGAGGCTTCCTGTAAGAGGCGGTACTGGAGCTGATCCAGGAATGACCCTCCCTCGGTGTTCAGAAAAGGAGGGTAGTGGAGTTGTGGGAAGCAGTACCCCGTATGGTCAGGGAAAGGGGTGCAGGGTGAGGGCGGGTTGCTGGCGGGGACGGTGAGGCGAAGATTGAGGGGAAACCAGGAAGAGAGGTGGTGAGGGGTGTGGGCTGTAAGACCACCTGAAGTTCCAAGCTGGAGGGGGGATGGGAGGGGAGAGAAATGAGTTCACATGGGCTTCAGGTTGGGGTGGAGGAACCACAAGAGGGGAGAGAGGCCAGCCAGACCCCTGTGCCCCCCTCCCCCATCCTCCTTCAGGTGGCTTAGGGCACCTCCCAGACCTGGAATTCCTCCAGGAAACCGAGTTTCCCTGTTTACAGTTGACCAGGGGGAGGAGAGAAGGGAGGGGTAGCCACAGGGGACTGGCTGGTCGGCTCTCTCCAGCTCTGGCTGGGTCTGGAGCGCTGGACCTGCGTCAGCAGCTCGGACACTCTGCTCCAGCCCCACACGGCGCCATGGCCATGGAGGTGGACAGGAGGCCTGGGGGGCTCCCCAGCAGTGGTGGCGACCTGGGCACAGCTCGCCAGCACGCGCAGGCGGTCACCCGAAACTACATCACTCACCCGCGTGTCAGTGAGTATGACCCCCAGTGGGTGGGCGTGGGTGGGCTATTGGTGCTCAGGGGCTGCTTTTTAGCCTCAGGGAGAGGAGGACCAGAGGGGGGGTGGCCCAGGGGCTTTCAGTCCGGTGGAGTGATCCCATGAGCTGCCTGCACAGGAGCCACCGCTGCAGGAGGAGAGATGGGGGTCCAAGCCCAGGTTGCTCCAGAGGAGAGGGCAGGGGAGTCGGTGCAAGAAGCTCCCTGTCCTCACTCTGGACCTGCATGGGGACCCCAAGTCCAGAGAGAGCACCAACTGCCCGAGAGAGAGAGAGAGAGAGAGAGAGAGAGAGAGAGAGAGAGAGCGTGTTGTGTGTGTGTGTGTGTGTGTGTGTGTGTGTGTGAATGTGTGTGTTTGGGGTATGTATTAAGGCCCAGCATGAGGAAACGTGTGGCCGAGTGATCTTGGGGGGTGGGGGGATGTATAGCAATGCAGAGCTGGTGTGAATCCTCTGGATGGGACCTATGTGACACTGTGTGTGTCACATCAATGGGTGCGTGCCGTGTGTGCGTGCTGGGGTGCTGTCTGTGTGCATAACCAGGCAAGGCACATGCCTCCGTGTTCCCATCTTCACTCGTGTGAGGATATGTGTGAAGGTGTGTGACAGCTCGAGTGTGTGTGTGATCAGAGTGAAGCAATGTGGGTATCTATGTCATTGTGGACAAAGTGGGTAAGGGAGATGCTGTGTGTGCAACTTGTACACTGAGGGTGAGGGTGTGTATGTGGGAGTGTAGACGCTCCAGCGTGCATGCTCACGGGGAGGACACGGGAGGCATGCTCAGGGGCTGCCCACGACTGTGTGTGTGTGTGTGTGTGTGTGTGTGTGTGTGGCAGGGGAGGGGGAGCGCCTGGCACAGGTGTGAGGGCCAGAGGGCATCTTTGCAGGCTGCAGAGGGCCTGCCCTGCAGAGGTGGCCCGAGCTCAGGTGTCCGGGACAGAGAACACGGCGAGGCTCTGAGGACCAAAGGGAGCCCTTTGCTCCCGCCATCTCTCCTAGCCCAAGGTCACTCTCCCCGCCCGGCTTAGTCTAGAATTCTCAGCAGCCCGGCCCACTGCCCACCGGAGGAAACCGGCCTGGCCGGCACCAGCTGAGCCGAGCCAGAGGCCTCGAGGAGGGTGTGTTTGGGAGAAGCTGGTCTGGCACAGCGGCCCCTCCCTCCTCTCCAGTTACACCTGATGGGGGGAGGAGTGGCCCGAGAGGCAGCTGAGAGCCTGGTCTGTGTGTGGGAGCTGAGCCCCAAGGCCCCGGAGGAGTCCAGGGGGTGTGAGGCACCTCCTTAGGCCCCAGCAGGCCCTGAGGGTGGAGCACATCCCGCTGAGGAGCAAGTGAGAGGAGTGGTGTAGGCTGTCCAGATGCCCTGCCAGCTCTGCCCCGTGTGGGTGCAGAGAGGATGGGGGCCCCGATCCTCCTCCACGGCAGGGGGGTCCTCAAGGCCCAGAAATATGCCGTGACTGGGCCCCACTTGGGTCCGGAGCCCAGGCCCGGAGACCTGAGAGGAGTCCGCTCACCCTGGTGCAGTCCCTTCCCCCGTCATCCCTCCTCCCTGTGGGAACGGGCGGGCTGCCGGGACCCCGGGGTCCTGAGTGGGTGGTGGGCTCTGGAGTCTGGACCGACATGCCTTGCTTTCCGTCTCCCTGGAATGTACCCGCCCAGGAACCCTGCAGGCTGCACCCCCGCCCCCACCCCCACCTCCAGTCAGATCCCTCCCTTGTTTATAGTCAACAAGCCCTGGGTCAAGTCTGACCCAGGTTGGAATCCAGGGGTGACAGCAACCTCCCCCTCCCCCCCCAGCCCCAGGTTTGCAAATGTGCTGCTCTGTGTGGACCCCACTCGGACAAGGGTGTTCACACACAACAGCCGACCCCGAGGCCAGGGTCAGTGCAAGGGGAGCAGAGATGTCATTGCGATGGCCAAGGCCACCACCAGTGTCCTCACAGGGACATCCTGGGCCAGCCCCCACCCCCAGAGCAGGCAGGGTTCCCCATGTGCCCTGCACCTGCAGCTTCACCAGTTCCCTGCTTTCCTCCTCAGGCCCTGAGGGGTTCTCCCTGGGGGGAGGGGCATGAACAGGCACCGAACCCAGAGCTGCTGCCCTCCTGAGCTGGGCCGAACTCCTCCTCCGAGTCTGGCCTTCCACCCGGGCCTGTAAGCACTCCCAGGAGAACTTGGTGTGGAGACCGGAGCACAGGAGGAGGGCAGCTGGCTCCCAGCCCCAGGGCTCCCTGGACCAAAGGGGTGGGGGGGTGAATCCAGGAGGATCCCAGAGGAGGAGGTGGCCTGAGGCGCGTCAGTGGCTGGGGGAGAGGGAATGAGCCAGAAAGAAGGGGGGAGGTGGCGTTGGGGTGAGGAGTGAACCCCAACAATGTCCACTCCAGGAGAGAAGGGACTCCTTTGCCACCCCCAGAAGCTACAGTTGTTCCCCAGGGAAGGAGGTGGCAGGGAGCTTTACCTGGTGGTGTGGGGCACAGGTTGCTAGGCTGATAGGTGAGGGGTGGGGGCACAGCATGAGCAAAAGTGATGATGGCTTTGCCGAAACCGGTGTGGCTCAGTGGATAGAGCGTTGGCCTACGGACTGAAGGGTCCGGATTCAATTCCAGTCAAGGGCATGCACCTTAGTTGCGGGCACATCCCAGTGGGGGTAGGGGGGGGGGTGCAAGAGGCAGCTGATCGATGTTGCTCTCTCATCGATGTTTCCAACTCTCTATCCCTCTCTCTTCCTCTCTGTAAAAAAAAAAAAATCAGCCAAAACCGGTTTGGCTCAGTGGTAGAGTGTCGGTCTGCGGACTGAAAGGTCCCGGGTTCGATTCTGGTCAAGGGCATGTACCTTGGTTGCGGGCACATCCCCGGTAGGGGGTGTGCAAGAGGCAGCTGGTCGATGCTTCTCTCTCATCGACGTCTCTGGCTCTCTATCTCTCTCCCTTTCTCTCTGTAAAATATCAATAACGTATATTTTTTAAAAATCAATAAAATATATTTTAAAAAATAAAATAAAAAGTGATGATGGCCAGGCTGGTGGCCTGGCTGGAGGGGTGGAACCAGGTCTGGCCGCCCAGGGGCTTGAGTGCCACGCTGCCTCAGTTTCTTGAACTGCAAGGCCAGAGAGGTTGTCCCGAGAGTTCCACCCGGCAGGGTCCAGGGCTGATTCTAAGAAGCCTGGGCTTCCGGCCCCTGCCCCCCTCCCCTAATCCCTCCAGCAGGATCAGGGAGGAGGTGAGGGACCTGCTGCCCCGGGCTTGCCCCCGCCCTGGCCTCACGCCTGGGCGCCCGCCTCCGCCCCCTCCCGGCCTCTGCAGGTGTGAGGCTGGGCCGCCCTCATTAGCGCGCTGCCGGAGCCCCTGCTGCGCCTTTGATGGGGAAGGCGGTGGGGAGACGGGGTCAGGGCGGGGCTCCGCCAGCCTGCAGCCCGAAGTGCAACCCGAAGTGTCAGCTCGGACAATGGAGAGGTAGGGGGTGGGCCGGCAGCTGGAGGAGAGGCTACCACGTCTCAGGAAGGCCGATGGAGGAGGCACCCCTTCCCGCTCCCCTGCCTCAGTGCCACCCTGCGCCAGGCCCAAGCCCAAGAGGGACTCAGCTGTGGCGCCCTCCTCCTGTCCTTAAGCTTCCTAGTTGTCTAAACCCAGGAAAGCCTCGCAGTTATCTGGGCAAAAACACCCTCACCCAGTGGAGTTTTAGTGAAAGTAACTCATATCCAACAAAAGTAAGGAGTCTGACCACCAGGGGGCGTGAGCGGGGGGGGCCCTTTGGCTTCCCAGGTGTGGGGTGGCTTGGTGCCAGGCTGGCCTACAAGCATAAGGTAATGTGTCTGAGAAGGATGGCAGCCCCCCCTCTGCCACCTGCGAGCTGAGTGACAGGGGCCCCGTGTTCCGTCTGCTAAAAGGATGTGTGGCTCAGTGGATAGAGCGTCGGCCTCGGACTGAAGGGTCCTGGGTTCAATTCCCGTCAAGGGCAAGTATCTTGGTTGCTGCGGGCACATCCCCAGTGGGGGAGCGTGCAGGATGCAGCTGATCGATGTTTCTCTCTCATCGATGTTTTCTCTCTATCCCTCTTCCTTCCTCTCTGTAAAAAAAAAATCAATAAAATATATATTTTGATAAATAAATAAATAAATAAATAAATAAAAGGGTGTGTGGACCACAGTCCTTCCAGCCTGTGAGTGACCCAGCGACCTCACACACCCTGCCCATCCTGCCTGCCAACTTCCTGCATCCCGGCTGTCTCGGGCTTTATAAGGACGCCAGCAAAGGTCTCGGTACCCAGGGGTCTGAGTGAGTGAGGGCCCCAGGGCCCCTCAGCCAGCCCCTCCAGGAGCCAAAGCAGGCTTCCTGCCTGCTGGCATGGCTGCTGCTCCTGGGGCCCCGCAGCGGCGAGGAAGTGTTTGTGAAGTGTAACCCAATCGCTCTCTGCAAGTGCAGCTCATTTCCCGCTTTGTGAGTCACTGCAGCCACTGCTGGGCTGCTTCCTCCTTCCTTGTGGCTTTCTCTCCTCCCCTCAGGCCCCTGGGGGACGTGGGAGCCCGGAGCCGCCCTGGCAGGGCCTCGTGGCAGAGCAGGGGTTCGGGCTGGTTTCTCTCACTGGTGCCCGCACCCCTCCACACAGTGTTCGGTCAGCGTGGGGTGACAGAGAAGTGTGGTCCTGGCGAGGGCAGGGGAGGGCCATGGCCACGGCTGGGGGCTGGGGGCTTTGGGAAAACACTGCGGGTCAGAGAGGACGGAGCGGGTGAGGAGGGGCTGAGGCTGGAGGGGAAGCAGCCTCGGGGGTGAGAAAGGCCTCTGTGTGGCTGGGGAGGGGAGGACTCCTAGGGGCCTCTGCCCTGGCCCCGGCCCTCCCCCAGCCTCCTGCAGGTGTCCGAGGCGGCGGAGCCCTGCAGGCAGGGGCATGACCCTTACAGCAATGGTGGCTGGCTCTGTCACAGCTAATGACCCTGATGGCCCAGGCCAGGGAGGGGAGGGGCTGGTGCTTAGCAGGGAGGGAAGGGAAGGCCAAAGATGCCTGTGTGTGTGTGTGTGTGAGTGTGTGTGAGTGTGTGTGTGTGTGAGTGTGTGTGAGTGTGTGTGTGTGTGTGTGTGTGTATGTTGAGATGTGACACCCTCCCCCACTCCTCCCCCAGCCTACAGGACCGTGTGCAGCGTCAATGGGCCCCTGGTGGTGCTGGACCAGGTCAAGGTAAGACTTCCGCCTGTTCCCAGGCACCGAGGCCAAACCCCAGGAGCCCCTGACCCCTGGGCAGGATTTGCAGAATTTCTTCTAAATTGCCCTGCCCCTAGCTGCCCCCTGTCACTCACGCCCACATCTTCCTCCCCAGCTCTCCAGGCTTCCCCTTCCTGCCTTTCTGGGGAAAGGGGGGCGGCGGGGGGGTCCTACTCTAGGCCTTGGAGGACCTGCTTCTATCACCAATGAGCTGGGGAGTCTAGGCCATTGCGCCTCTTTCCTCATCGTTAGAATGGCCACATGGAACTCCCTCAGCTTTGTGCACCGCCTCATGGTCAGCATCCCGCCTATTGGGGCATCTGGTCACCAGCCAGCAACAGGTTACCTCCCTGTCCACTTCCCCCTACGGTGCCCTCCTCTTGGGCATGGATGGCGTTTTATCAACCCTGAGCTCCAGGGCCCCTCACTGCACTTTTGTGGAACACCCAGCGTGTTCAAAGGGACTCAGTGTGTTCAAAGGGAGGGTGAATAAGTGGGTGAGATGAATGAATAAGTATTAGCATGGCTAAATATGGACCTGTCAAAACCTGAGCCAGCCCTAGCTGGTTTAACTCAGTGGACAGAGTGTCAGACTGCAGGCTGAAGGGTCCCAGGTTTGATTCCAGGCAAGGACACATGCCCAGGTTGTGGACTTGATCCCCAGTAGGAAATCTCTCTCTCTCCCTCTCTGAAATCAATAAAAGTATTCCCCCCAAAACCGGAGCCAACTATACTAAATAGATCAGACCCACTCATTTCTGGAAAACAGATCCCACATCAGTGGACATGACTGTTTGGCCCAGTCATGTTGAGGACTCCCTGGGAGGCAGTCGTGGAGCAGTTAAGTATGTGAGCACTGGGGCCAAGCAGTCTGACACAGTGACTTTTAATCCCAGCTCCATCTCACCCCACTGCTAGTCACCTGTTAATTCTAGATTAGTAGCATCAGTACCAACTGGAAACTTGTTAGAAATACAAAATATTGGGCCCAAACCGGTTTGGCTCAGTGGATAGAGCGTCGGCCTGCAAACTGAAAGGTTCAAGGTTCGATTCCTGTCAAGGGCATGTACCTTGGTTGCGGGCACATTCCCAGTGGAGGGTGTTCAGGAGGCAGCTGATCGATGATTCTCTCTCATCGATGTTTCTAACTCTCTATCCCTTTCTCTTCCTGTCTGTAAAAGACCAATAAAATATATGTTTTAAAAAGAAAAAAAATACAGAATATTGGGCTCCACTCCCAATTGACAGAACTAGGATTGCAAGTCCCAGTTTCCTCATCTATCACGTGACCGTAGTGCTGCTGTGAGGATCCATCGGGTAAATGTATAATTATTGATCTCCTTGAGAACTGCCAGCAATAGCTCTTGCTGGAGGGCAGATGTGCTCATATGCCTGCCTCAGCATTAGTGCCATCTCCTGCCTCCGCCCACCTCCACCCCACTCCCTACCCTACTTGTCCGTCTGCAGGACCCGCTGCCGTATGAAGAGTCAGTACCTAGGCAGACACCCGTTTTCTCAATGTGAAATGGGCCGGACTAGGAAACTGGAATCAGCTCCCCAGACCTCGGTTCTATTTTGATCGCATACATCTGGAACTCTTAAAGAAAGGATAGCTGAGTGATGGACCCCGGGCTTTCGGGGAGAATGAGAGGAATCGGTAGTTTTTGTTTTATGAGTTCAGAAGGCACCTTTATGCACCCCTACTTCACCGTCTCACTTTATGCACCCCTTTCCCTGTTTCTGGAGTTGCTTGGGCAAAATGCGACAATTCCTCCTCGACAGCGCCACCTCCCGTCCGCATCGAATCACACAGGCAATTAACTTCCTGCTTCCATCCTCAGAAAAATACTGGGGGAAGAATTTTGTGTAGACCAGAGGTTCTATGCCCAGGGAATTAGGGCCTTGAACTTGCACGCAAACGTTTGAAGGTATGCATTCATGTCCCTGTGCATTTTCTGGGTAGTTCCCACAGTTTCATCTGATTTTCCGAGGTGCAAGCTCCTGCCAGTCTTTTCCTGACCCTCCGAGTGTGTACAGCAGCTGCCCTGTGCTTGAGAGGCTGGCTGAGAACCGGTTGAATCCCCAGCAGAGGAGACGGGCTGTCCTGTACAGTCCCCACTCCCGACAATGCCCTTAGTGAGGACAGTGAGAGTCGAGGGAACGAGGCTTGCTCAGCGGGTGGCTGGGAAACGCGCTCCTCCCGTTAAAAGCTCATTGCTCCTCCATGGGATTCTGCTCCGAACTCAGTGGCTGTGCCCACCACGCCCTACAAATGGATTCCCACACAGGAACACCCCGAGCCCGACATTCACCTCCTGAAGGATCCCAGGCTGCACGTCCCATGCCTGGGTGTGACGTTCTGACAGTTCTTCCTACTGTGTGACTGTGGTCTCTCTGCGCTTTAAAGTTCCTTTTCTCTGATTTCACTTTTCAGGGACACACACCGTCTTCACTCTCCTTTCCTCCCACCCTCGCTCGTCCGCACAAACCCACATTGAAGGGATGTTGGTTGTTTTGTTTTGTTTTGTTTTGTTTTGTTTTTAATCACCCTGCTGCCTGATTTCTATTGGGCCCATTGTCTGATTTCCTTTGGGCCCACTCTGGCCTATGCTCCGTCCAGCAATTTCCCTCCGGGGGTCCAGCAATTTCCCTCCGGGAATTAGCGGTCCACCTTCAGCTCCGCCAAGAGGCCCGCGGCGGGTTCAGACAGCCGCAGAGGGAATAGAACCGGGACTCATTTCACCTGCGTCCCAGGCCTCACAGCCCTTGCTCTCGGGCTTCCTCTTGTGGCCGAGAAGCCAAAGACGGCTGGGAGTTAGCCGCCCCGCGGACCTCTGAGCATTGCTCTTGGGCCAAGCCCCCTCCCCAAAACCCCCACTCCAAAGGGTCTGGGGGGTGGTTTTGAGGAGAATCAGGTCGCCGTCCAGGCATCTTCTTCGCAGGTCGAGGAAGGACCCAAGCCAGAGCTTCCCTCGGTGACTGTCAGTGCTGCCTACCCTCCTGCCTCGGGTTCAACCCCAGCAGGGATTGCCCGGGGGGGAGTGGAGCCCCAGCTGCTCACACCCGGTTGGCAAACGGAGCCCTCCGCCCCGCCTGGCCATTAAGGTCACTGATTTGTGAAGCGCAGGGGGTACTATGATAGTAATGATGGGGAACCATTTGAACATGTTCCAAATTTTTTTATTTCATTTAAAAAATTTTTTAAAATGCTCCTTGGATTTACTGAAACAAAGAATAGACACACAAACTTCAACTATCTGCCCCTAACCTATTGAAATAACCCACATACACATCCTGCTCTATATTGGCAAATACAGGCATGTCAGCAGTTTATATTGGTGATCATTTTACATTCCAGGAGAAACAAGAATCTTTTGGGAATGCATTTAATTTCATAAACCTAGAGGCACAGTGGGCACATTTCCTCAAATGGATGCACATTTTACTCATTCTTTTTTCTAGCAGCATAGCAGGGACAGTGTGGATGTCCTGTGACTTATTCACAGTCAGTCAATGTGTTTCCGGGTTTTGCTGTTCCAGATAGTACAACAATATATATCCTCTTTATACGGGTGTATTTATGGCTGCTCTAGGAGAGATGCCCTCAAATGAATTGCTGGCTCAACGGATATGTTTATTTTTAAATAGACATTGACAGTTTGGGGTTTATCCCAGCAAGATTCAGGTAACTCACCTTCCTACCAACTCTGTAAGAGAGGATTCACTTCTCAGCACCCTTGCCTGCCCTGGTTGGGTTCTCTGATTTAATCTTGTCTGTCAAGTAGATGGAAATGAGTCCTGGCTTGCTTTTCTGTGGCTTTCCCGGAGGACGGAGGACGAGGGGAGATGAGCATCTTTTTATCTGCTTATATTTCACTCTGTGAGCGGCGTGGCTGGAGTCGGGGGAGCTCTTTGCTTCTTGTCCACATCTGTGTATGGCATCTTTACCAAATGGAAAGGAAACATGTTTCTATTTCCAGTTGTTCATTGTCTTGTCTGAAAGCCATCTCTCTCATCCTGCTTTTAACTGGATTTATTCAGAAAGAAAGGGAAGAAGAAAAGCTCTTCCAGGACTTTTGCTTGTTTGTCTTAGCTTTATGTATAAAAATTTTACATGCCTGGCATGTATTTGTGTTTCTAATGTGGGCATTTTCTAAGTAGACACCTGGTTATGTTAGCACCATTGGTTCAATAAAGTATTTCCCCGCAGTGAGCTAACATGCTGTGTTTAATCCCTAAAACCTGGCTTCTGTCTCCGGATTCTCTAGTTTGTCCCACTTACCCATTTGTCTGCTCACACAACACTCACCCCTAAGGCAAGTCCTCTATCCCTGATCTTTTCTATAACTGTTTTTGGATATTCTCAGGCATCTTTATATGAATTTTAAGGTCATTTTAAATTCCAGGAGAAACAAGAAGCTTTTGGGAATGCATTTAATTTGGGAATACTCTTGAAAGGATTTATATTTTTATGATGGTAAATCATTCTGTCTTGAAAAACAATGTTGTTCTCCATTTTCTCAGGGCTTGTTTTATGTCCTATAAAATTTTATTATTGTTCTCCTGTCTTTCTTGTTAAATTTATTTCCTGTATTTTATGAGTTTTGGCCCTATTGTGGATGGAATGCTTTTTTTTTTTTTTCATTTCCTCTTCTGCTTGTTGCTAGAAAAGGAAGAAAAAGTATTTGATTTTTATATGTTTATTTTGTATTCAGCCAAATTCTCTTATTAATTTGGGGGTTTGTCGTTTTGTTTTTGTTTTGACTAGAGCCTGGGTTTTTCTAGCTCTATAGTATCATGTGCATGTAAAGGAAATTATGACATAATGCTCTCCATAATGTTGATCATTATGTTATCATGTTTGTTTAGTCTTCTGCAATCTGGAACATTTCCAGAGAGACTTTGACTTTTTTTAAGAAAAAAAAAGAAAAAAAGAACATTTTCCATTTATGGTTTTGGCATACTTTTTTTCTTTTTCTTTTTGTTTGGTTTGGTTTGGTTGTTTGGAGTTTCCCTCTCTCCCCCCCCCCCCAAAAAAAAAAATTAAGTAACAACAGTGATACATGTGGCTCTGTATCGCTGTGTTACCGATTTTACTGGAAATGAAGATGTTTAGCATTTCACCGTTTACCGGGATGTTGATGTTGGTTTGGTAAACTGTCTAGTGTTCAAAGAGTTGCCTTCCGCTCCTGTTTTACATAAAATTGTATTAGAAACAGCTGCCGAACTTTGTCAAACACATTTTAAGTTTCTATTTACCTAAGCCTCTGGAGTGTTTCTTCTCACTTATGTTGACAAACTCCCTATTATCATTATTATGTTGTCAATTGTTGGCAAATTCCCTAAGGTTGATTGACCTAGGCTTACATCCTTGGAATAAACCCTACTTGTAATTTATTTGATACATGGATTAATTTACTGAGTAACAATTTACCATTTCCGCATCTATAGAAGAAATTGGTCTACCGCGTTTGGAGGGCTATGCTCTTTATTGGTTTAGGATTTGGGGAGCTTTCACTTTGCCATTTTGTTTCCTTCTAATCTTTATTTTCTGTTCATCTTATTACTTTGTCTAGTTCCTCCCGTGCACACTGAACAGATGATGACAGCAGGCATTGTTGTCTTGCTCCTAATTTTAAAAGGGATGTTTATATGTTATACCATTGAGGATAATATTTTCAATTTGGGGGATACTTTTGGGGGTTAAGGAATTTTCTTTTTATTCTGTTTTTATAGAGTAGTTCTGTTCTTACATTTTTAAAAATTAAATTCATTGGGGGCAGCATTGGTTAACACATTATATGTCAGGTGTACAGCTCTGTGATGCAGCCTTAGTTGTTGCATTGTGTGCTCACCACCCTAAGCCTAGTTTCCTTTCATCACCATATTTCTGACCTCCCAACCCCTGTTCTTGTCTTTCGTTTTTAATCATGGATAGTTTTAAGGGTTTGGTTGTTTTTTTTTAACTTTTTAAAAAGTGTTTGAGATGACCACAAGTTTTAAAAACCTCTTTATCCACTAATAAAGAAATTGCATGAATAGACTTTATAAAATTAAACTAATTTTGAATTCCTAGAATAATCCCAACTTGGTTTTTATTATTTTACTTGTGTTTGTTTTCGTATTTGCTTTAAAAAAATTTTATTATTTGATTTACTTGTAACTTGTATATATATAGATACACACACACACACACACACACACACACACACATTGCTGAACATTGTTTGCTAAAGGTTTGTTTAGGATTTTGGTCTCTATGTTCATGAGTAAGATTGCCTATAATTTCCCCACAATTCTTATTTTAGCAACAAGGTTGTGCTTGCCTCATAAAATGAATTAAAGATCATATCTTTCTTCCAGTCTTTCGAAAAGCTTGAATGAGTTTCAAACAATTTGTTCCTTACTTCTTAGAACTCTCTGGTAAAACGACCTGGGATGGTGTTTCCTTCGGGGAAACATTTTGAACTATTTAATATTTTAATGGCTATTGGAATATTCTGACTTTCCATTTTGTTTTTAATTGGTTTTGATTTGAGTTGAATTTTGCTAAGACTTTATTCATTTCATCTAAGTTCTGAAATATATTGCATAAAGTTGTTCATAATCCCTTTTGTTACCTTTTCAGTATTATTAATTAGTATAGCTTCTTTTGACTTTTTTGTTCCAACAATTATTTATTTATACCTACTTTTTTTTTTTTTTAAATCAGTGTTGCCAGAGATCTATTTCATTGGGCTTTCAAAGGACCAATTGGCTTTGTAGACCTTCTCTATTATATGTTTTTCTCTGTTAATGATTTCTGCCCTTTTATTATTTCTTCTACATTCTTGGAGTTTTAAGGCTGTTCTTTTTTTTTCTTTTTAGTTTCCTCAACCTTTTATCTTTTTAAATATAAGCATAAAGCTTTACATGCATCACATATATGTTGATATGTAGTTTTTCATTATTGTTCAGTACTGAATGTTTTCTAATTCTTCTATATTTAGAATGCCTTTAAGTTCCCCCAAAGTATGACGTGTGTCCGTCTTGTTCCTGATTTCTGTCCTCCTCTGGTTAGGATCAGAAAACATGGCGCAGCTTGATGTGTCCTATGGGTCATGACCCAAGTGATGCCTTTTTAGTCTTTTCTATTTCACCTGTCATTTGTTTTCTTTCCACGAATGTCCAAGGAGTATTTAGAAAAGAACTTTGATTTTCCAGAATATTAGGAAGTTTGAATGGAGGGGTGTTGTCTTTTTACCATTTATTTTTAGTGGCTTAAGGTTATAACTTACTCCCTGAAGGAAGTCAGCCATCTAGGAGCCAGTTGAGGGAGCCTAGACAATGCTGTGGATTCTCTCCAGCATTTCCCTTGGGAGGAAAGTGTAGGTACTGGACTGAGCTCTCTCGGTGCTGATGAGAGCTGAGCACCAGTGTCAGTGCGGCGGGGCCCAGCCCAGCTTCCCTGACCCAGCTCGCAGCTTCCTCTAGACATGGGTAAGATGGGAACCTGGCTCCTAGAGTGGGCACAGTGTGTTCCGTTATTCTCCAGCCTCAACGGGACCATCCCACAGACCTAAAGAGCCATCATAGCTACTACATTGTATTGAGCTGTTATGAGGTGCTGAGCGTACCTCAATTAAAGACTTTACATATGTTATCTCTTTTTCCCCCGTAGCAGCCTTGTGAAGTAGCATTATTATTATTATCCCCATTTTAAAGGTGACAAAACTAAGGCTCAGAGAGATTATATAACTTCCCAAGGCGCACAGCCTCTAAGCATCAGAGCTTCCATTCTAACTCCAGTCTTCCAACTCTAAAGCTGGTGCTTCTACCCATTCAGGTATCCTGCCTGCGGGAAAGAATTCAACCTCGCCACTTCCGGCCCCTCACGTGTGTTTCCAACAGTGTCTGAGCACAAGAGGGGGGACAGAAGCTTGGGACTTGACCAAGGAGGGCTGGGAAGGGGACAGGAACTTCACCTCTGGTCTTAGTGTTGCTTTGGGCTGCTCTCCCTTCCTGCCAGTTCGCCCAGTATGCCGAGATCGTCAACTTCACCCTCCCAGACGGGACTCAGAGGAGCGGGCAGGTGCTCGAGGTGTCTGGGAGCAAGGCCATTGTTCAGGTAGGTGGTGTCCATGAGACGCTGGCTGGGTGAATAAGTGAATACACCCCCAAAGTCCCCACATTATCTGACAGGCTCTAGGCAGGAAGTGTCCCATTCTCCGGAGAGTGCCTTGCTCAGTGCTGGGCACACATGGGAGAATGGAGGCCCTTTCTCTCGTGCAAGCCCCTCCTTGGAGTCGCTGACCTCTTGTCCCGTAGGTGTTTGAAGGGACCTCTGGCATTGATGCTCAGAAGACCACCTGCGAGTTCACGGGGGACATCCTCCGGTCTCCGGTGTCAGAGGACATGCTGGGTGAGGGGTGGGGGTGGGGTGGGGGTGAGGGTGGGGGTGGGGGTGGGACAGGGTGGGTATGCTCGTCTGTCCTGCCATCCCACGTCTCCACCGAGCATTGAGCACACGCATTGTCACGCCTGTGTACATGTCTGCCTCACCTGTGAACTCTCTGAGGTCAGGGGTCACGTCTTCTTCGCTCTGTGACCCTCGCCCCCAGCTCGGGGCCTGACTACAGCAGGTGCTCCGTGGATGAGGAAGGCAGCCTCAGTAACTAGAGGCGCAGCTGGCAGCCGTCTATATGGGGTCAGCCTGAATGGACTGCACATCCCCAAGTTTTCTCCCAAGATCTGCTCTACCTGGTCCCCTCCTCTTCCCAGCCCCCCACCTCCCCCAAATCACCCCATGAGAGGCCTTGCCTATGAAGGTTTCCAGGGAAGAAAGGAAAACTCCTAAGGAGACAGTCACCATAGCCAGCTCTCTGGGGGTCACCGAGGGTTGAGCGGGGAGGAGACAGAGCATTTGGCATGAGGGGGGCAGGTGGGAGGTGGTGGTGGTGTGGGAGGCGGGCAGCAGTGAGAGACCCGGGGCTGGCCCTGACATTCTCCAATCCCCCCGTCCCCGCCCAGGTCGGGTGTTCAATGGCTCCGGCAAACCCATCGACAGGGGGCCGATGGTCATGGCGGAGGACTTCCTCGACATCAATGGTGAGTGACCGGAGAGCCTACAGGCTTTTGGGATCCAGCCCTCAACCCCCTTCCCCACGCCCAGTCACCACCTCCACCAAACACAGGCCAGGGCTCACCTCTGGGGTGGATCAGACTCAAGGCCAACGGCGAGTGACAGGAGAGCAGCAAAGGCCCTCGGTACCCCCAGGGCCCTCACCCTGAAGTGCTACCATCAGCACTCCACATCCATCCGTACGATGCCATATTCATTGTCAGGGTTCCACAGGCATCCCAAGACCACCACGCTCCTGCCTTCCGGCTCCCTGTTCCCCCCAGGAGAGCTGGCAGGGCGGCCTGCACAGGCAGACTCGGCCCCTCCCAGGCTCTCCCCCTCTCACAGGGAGGCTGACTCGAGTCCTCTGACCCTTCCCCATCAGTTCACTGAGCATGTGATAGAGGGCCTCTTAGCTGGCTCGTGGGAGGCAGAGCACAGAACAAAGTCCCCTCAAACAGGAGGCCTCTGAGCCCACCCGCAGGTCCTCCTAACCCTGCAGAGCATCTGTGAGTCTGGAGGAGGCCCTGGCTCTGACCACGGGGCCCTCAGCCTGAGCTCCCGCCCCCTGGTGGCTTCCAGTGTCCCAGGCAAGCACTGTCCGAGGGGGCACTGGACATGGGGCTACTTAACAAACTCCCTCAATAAAATGAAAGCAGAACCACATTTCACGGCTCAGTAGCTCACCTAGGAGGTGGTGCCCGAGAGCCCCTTCCCATCAGGCAGAGAATGCTGTCCACAGGGCCGCTCTGGAGGCGGAGGAGGGCTGGGGAGCACAAGGGGGGAACTTGGACCCTGAAGCACAGGTCCCTGGCTGCCGTCTCCCAGGCCAGCCCATCAACCCCTACGACCGCATCTACCCGGAGGAGATGATCCAGACGGGCATCTCGCCCATCGACGTCATGAACAGCATTGCCCGCGGCCAGAAGATCCCCATCTTCTCCGCGGCCGGGCTCCCGCACAACGAGGTAGGGCGTGTGGGAGCCCCCAGGCACCGCCAAGGACGAGGGACAGGGCAGAGTGAGCGGGAGGGTCCGCTGAGTGGGGGTCCTCAGCATTCAGACTGGCACGGTCCTCTGGCAACCCAGGTCTGCAGGGCTCCTCGTCGTCCCCAAGCAGGTCTGCAGACCTCTGCCCCGGTGAGTGGGGTGTCACCGGCTCAGGAGAGAGCCTGTGGGCAGCCAGCCCTGTGGCGACAGCCCCGCTCAGCTGTCAGCTCTGCCCAGTGGGCCTTGTCTCGGGCTTTCCTCCGAGCACCGAGTGAACCCCTCTCCTGCCAGCCCCACGGCCTCCCGGAGCCCCCCCGAGCAGGTTCCTGCCCCGCCTCTGCCACCAAGAGTGGTAGCGGGGGTGCCAGGATGCCAGATGCTCCTTCCCTGCCCCCCCCCCCCCACTCCCGGCTGCTCCCCAGCTCACTCTCGAACCGTCTGAGAGGCCAGAGGGCACAGCACCCCTGTCCTCCACCTCACACACACGTCTGGTCTGTGTGGCTGCTAGCTGCTCACCCCTCCGTCCGGGCAATTCTGTGCCCAGATACCCCCCAGCAGGCGGGTGGGGGAGGCACAGGGGTTCTGAAGGCCAAGCTGCCCCACACCCAGGCTGCGGCCCTTGCTCTCTGGCACTGTCACTCCGCCTGCTCCTCTTGACGGCCACCCTCAGCCCCTTAGCAGCCGCAGACCAGGCAGTGTCTCCCACGGGCGGGCAGGCCGAGCTGGAGGGCCTGGGTAGCCCTTTCATCTCTGCGGGTCCCTCCCCCTGGCGTCCTGGCAGGGGACAGACTGGGGACTGCCCCGTCCTCCCTCCCCAATGGCCTCTGAGCGGAGGGCCCTGCTGTCCTTCCTCCTAACCCCCCGCCTCCCCTCCTCACTCCCCCAGATCGCCGCCCAGATCTGCCGCCAGGCCGGGCTGGTGAAGAAATCCAAGGCCGTGATGGATTACCACGACGACAACTTCGCCATCGTCTTTGCAGCCATGGGGGTGAGAGGGCGGGCAGGTGGCGAGCTCTGGAGGCTGTGGGCGGGCAGCCTTGTCTCCCTGGGCCCCCAGGCATGGCCCGATCTGCTCCCGGTGAGGGGCGGCGCACTCCTTCTCTGAGAGAAGCTGTCAGCCTCTGGGCCTGCAGGTGGGAGAGGCAAGAGCGTGACTGGAGGGGTGCGGTGGGCTTGGTGACAAGGGCCCTGTGTCCCTCAGGGCACCCCAAAGGCCGTGGCGGCTATAAGGCGAGTCCACAGGGGAATGTGGGGAGACAGGACAGCTTGGGGAGGCAGATGCAAAGGCCCGGGGGTGGGGCGTGGACGGGAAGTTCAAGGGAAGCAGGTGGCCCAGAAGGCGGGATGGCACTGAGCAGAGCTCACCCTGGGGAAGTCTGGGGTCTGATGAGACCCTGCCCAGGACTGGGCAGCGAACCAGCTCTGCCCTCCCAGCCCCAGGGCCACCCCAGTGACGGTTAGCCAGTCAGTCCCCAGGCTTCACGGAGAAAAGACGGGAGGGGCGTGGCCCTCCCTCAGGCCGCAGGGCCCGCCCAAGCCCTCCCCGTTGTGTGTCCAGGTGAACATGGAGACGGCCAGGTTCTTCAAGGCCGACTTCGAGCAGAACGGGAGCATGGGGAACGTCTGCCTCTTCCTGAACTTGGCCAACGACCCCACGTGAGTCTCTCCTGAGGCAGCAGGCCTCGTCCCCTTCCAGGACCCAGGGTCCAGGGGCTCCGGGGTTTCCCAGAGCTACAGCCAGGGGCCGGGGCCGGGAGAACAGGCCCTTGCTGTGCAGAGGGGGAAACTGAGGCTGGCCAGGGGTAGGAATCACTCCGGCGGCCCACAGCCCCTCTGCTCTTCCCACCGCCTGCGGCCAACCACGGCCCCACCCACGTCAGTGCTCCTCATCCTTCCCATACGTCACCACTGACGAGATGTTTCCCTGCACCAGTGGTCGGCAAACTCATGAGTCCAAAGAGCCAAATATCAACAGCACGACGATTGAAATTTCTTTTGAGAGTCGAATTTTTTAAACTTAAACTTCTTCTAACGCCGCTTCTTCAAAATAGACTCGCCCAGGCCGTGGCATTTTGTGGAAGAGCCACACTCAAGGGGCTAACGTGCCGCATGTGGCTCTCAAGTCGCAGTTTGCCGACCACTGCTCTAAACTATTTGTTTAAAAGAACAAAACAAAACAAAAAAAAAACCCCTGCTATTTTAAAGTTTAGAACATGTGAGTTTAAAGGGGAGGGGGGTCAAGTGGATGGAAAAAAATCCATAATTCTAATGAACCGTCCTGGGTACTGAGAGTTCTCCCAAAACCACGGACAGACTTCTGGAGGCCGGGATGACATCACCAAAGGAGGGGCCCACAGCCACCAGCCTGCCCTCACCCCGGGGCCTCAGGAATGCTGGGCGGGAAGGGGTGGCCAGGGCCCAGCAGTCACACTGATGCCCGGGAACATGGGGGGCCAGTGAGGGAAGGGTCCCGAGGACAGCAGGCACAGGGCTCCCGCTGACCCCAGGCGGATGCCCCAGGGGAAGAGGCCTCCCTCTGCTGAGCCAGAGCCGCTCACCTTCAGGCCACCGAAACGGGCTGCCACCCTCCTCAGATACTCCCAGGCCTGCCTGCCCCACTCTCCCCCAGCACCCCGCCTGCCCCAGCCTCTGCTCCTTCCCCACCTTGGGCCATGGGCCAAGAGTGGGGGTCCTGGTAGAGTGCCCGCTCCCTGGAGCCACAGCCCTGACCTGGGGGCTGGGAGGGGCTGGTCGAGCCCACGCCCCTGCTGCTCTGCACAGCCCCAGCCCCCCAGCCCCTTCCCAGTCAGTGCTGGAGCAGCTCAGAGCACAGCCACTCCAACCCTGACCGCGTCTGCAGCATCGAGAGGATCATCACCCCTCGCCTGGCTCTGACGGCCGCGGAGTTCCTCGCCTACCAGTGTGAGAAGCACGTGCTGGTCATCCTCACGGACATGAGCTCCTACGCCGAGGCCTTGCGGGAGGTGAGGTGGCTGGTGAGGGGAGTCAGGTCCATCCCAGCCCCTGCACCCCGGGGCTCGCCCACCCAGGCCTGCCCCCACCCTCACCCCATCCATTTCCCATAGTCACCGAGCCTCCGTTCACCTTTCCCTGTCTCAGCCTCCCCCGCTCTTCCCCCCATGCCCGTGGGTGTTGCAGGTCTCCGCTGCCAGGGAGGAGGTGCCCGGGCGCCGAGGCTTCCCCGGGTACATGTACACAGACCTGGCCACCATCTACGAGCGGGCGGGCCGAGTGTCCGGCCGGGGCGGGTCCATCACTCAGATCCCCATCCTCACCATGCCCAACGACGGTGAGCCTCCTCCCTGCCCACTGCACTCCGCAGGCCCCTGCCCTCCCTCCCCACCCCCCCTTAAAGGGCCCGAGCTTCCTTGCCCAGATGTGCAGGAGTTCTGGCCCTCCTTAGGGTAGACACTGTCCTCTCCTTGCCTCCCGTCTATTCCTTAAAGGACCCAGATGGCCCTGAGGGGGTGGGGACTTGGTCCCCATCTCCACTGAGGCCGGTGAATTTCCTCATAGATATCACCCACCCGATCCCAGACCTGACGGGCTTCATCACGGAGGGGCAGATCTATGTGGACAGACAGCTCCATAACAGACAGGTACTGTCCCCTCCCACCCGCCTCCTGCTCTCTCCGCCCCCTCTGTGTCTCAGGTCTCCGCGAATTAGGAGGAGCCCGCAAGGCTAGCCCCATAGAGGAGCACCCCCCCTTCCCCTCCCCCCCACCCAAGACCTGGCTCAGGCACAGAGGGCAGGTCTGGGTAGAATCCAGGCGACCTGGCTCTGGGAACCTGACCTCTGGGAACCTGAGAAAACACTCCACCCGCTGATCCTCGGTTCCTCTTCTCTAACACGGGAATCACAATACTTATCACACAGTTGCCCTTTGGAAGATAAAATACATTGTAAAACTAAGTACCTGGCAGACAGTAGATACTAAAGAAATGCCATCTCTCTTCCCTTTTCCGAACAGAAAACAATGGGTAACCGGCACCAGTAGATGGTAAATAATGTGCCGATGGGTTAGAACAGGGGTCGGCAAACTCATTAGTCAACAAGGCGGCACACCGCGGCTCCAGAGCCGCATGTGGTTCTCGAGCCTCAGTTTGCCGACCACTGGGTTAGAATATGTGGTCAAGGCAACCCCCATGACTTTTTCCTCTTTGCTGGGCAGGTTCTTTCTTTTCTTTTCTTAAATATATTTTATTGATTTTTTTTACAGAGAGGAAGAGAGAGGGATAGAGAGTGAGAAACATCGATGAGAGAGAAGCATCGATTAGCTGCCTCCTGCACGCCCCCCACTGGGGATGTGCCCGCAACCAATGTACATGCCCTTGACCGGAATCGAACCTGGGACCTTCCAGTCCGCAGGCTTACGCTCTATCCACTGAGCCAAACCGGTTTCTGCTGGGCAGTTTCTTTCTGGGTAGCTACTAACGTAAGCTTCAACCTGGTCTCGTCCAACCATCACACTTTTTGAAACGGTGAGGCTTTCCTCACTGCTGTCCTGTCAGCTCCCCCTGCTCATGCAGACACCTACACACCCAGCCCTGGAGTCTGAGAGATGGAGGCGGGCGTGTAACCCGCTTCTCTGTAGGATGTGGGGGGATCCAGACCACCATGGGTGGTGGGGAGCAGCAGGGTGGGAAGGAGGGGATAGTCTGGACCTTGCCTTCCGCCACACCTTCTGCTCCCCCAGATCTACCCGCCCATCAACGTGCTCCCTTCCCTGTCGCGGCTGATGAAGTCCGCCATTGGGGAGGGCATGACAAGAAAGGACCATGGTGACGTCTCCAACCAGCTGGTAGGAAGCAGCGGGCCGGGGATCCAGGAGGTGGAGGTTGGGGAGGAGGCGGGGCTGGCTTCAGATGCTGAGGGTCTGAGGCCGATCTAGATAGACCCCGAGCTTTTCTCCTGGCAACACCCCTCCCCGAAAGTGGCCCCCCAGCCCGGCCACCCGGAGGCCCCAGGGTCGGGCGCTGAGCCCGCTGACCGCCGCCCGCGCCCCCTCCCCAGTACGCCTGCTACGCCATCGGCAAGGACGTGCAGGCCATGAAGGCGGTGGTGGGGGAGGAGGCGCTCACGCCCGAGGACCTGCTCTTCCTGGAGTTCCTGCAGAAGTTCGAGAAGAATTTCATCAACCAGGGTGAGGCGGCGCGTGGGGCGGTCACCCCCTGACCCCGACACACACACACACACACACACACACACACACACACACCCTGACACTCGTGGTGCTCGGTCCCTAGGCCCCTATGAGAACCGCTCGGTGTTCGAGTCGCTGGACCTGGGCTGGAAGCTGCTGCGCATCTTCCCCAAGGAGATGCTGAAGCGCATCCCGCAGAGCGTGATCGAGGAGTTCTACTCCCGCGAGGGGGCGCCCCAGGACGCCGCGTCCGACACCGCCTTCTAGCCCCGCCCTCCGCTCCCTCCCGGGACACCTGCCCTCCGCCTCCTCTTTCCCCTCCCCCCTCCCACCCTCTTCAAGGTTCCATACACCTGAGCCAACCGCGCCACCTGGCTTCCTAGTGCTGGGAAAGAACCCATTGTCAAGCCTGGATTCTATGTCTTGTTCTGATAGGAGCATTTGTATGTATTTGTATTTTAAAAGCCCCCAAATGAGTTTGTCTTATGTGAAAACAAGATTGGCAAAGCATTGATAATGGTTCAAGCTACAGGAGTTTTGTTAAGTTATCCTCTCCACTTTAAAAACAAACAGGAAACCCTAGCCACAATGAGTGTCTTTTACAGCCGACGACAGAATTTCTCTTTGGAAGATATTTATCTTTGTAAGAGATATCTTTATGTATTCCTTGGGTGGAGGATGGCCACAAAAGGTTTGTGTGACTCTAACTAGCTCTGTCTGAGAGATGCTAGGGAAGAGATCGGTGACAGGAGGGGATGGGGAGCGGCTGGAGAGAGCCTGAGTGACATGGGGAGGGGGGTGAAAGGCTGAGGAGAAGCCCCCAATTAGAAATGAAAAGAGCCCTAACCGGTTTGGCTCAGTAGACAGAGTGTCTGCCTATAGACTGAAAGGTCCCAGGTTTGATTCCGGTCAAGGGCATGTACCATAGTTGCGGGCACATCCCTCGTGGGAGGTGTGCAGCAGACAGCTGATCAATGTTTCTCTCTCATCGATGTTTCTAACTCTCTATCCCTCCCCCTTCCTCTCTGTAAAAAAAATATCAATAAAATATCCTTTAAAAAATGGGTGAAGCGCATCCAGGATACTGGACGTTGCTTTGAAAGCTGCCTGCCCTTCTATGGCACCATCCCTCCTGACTCCTCCACCCCATCGACAAGGAAGCCATGAACATGTCTAAGAGGCAAGGAGGAGGGGAGGAGTAGAACTTCAGAAAAGGGCTGAGTTCCATGAAGGGTTCTTGTGGTGTGGGGCCAGCCAGAATTCTTGGATCTGACGTGAACGAGACCCTGGGGATAAAAGTCCCGTTCCCATGACAACTAACAGCCACTTTGGGAAAGCTTTTGGGTATCCACAAGGCATAGGGTTGTTTTCACTTAACAGTTTTGTTGAGATTTAACTTACATACTCTACAATTTACCGGTTTTTTAACTGTACAATGCAACAACTTCTAGTATATTCACAGAATTGTGCAACCATCCCCACAATCAACTTTAGAACATTTCCATTGCTTCAAAAAGAAATCCTGTACTACCAGCCAACCCCTCAAACCCCTGTTCTGCCCCTTTCCAAGCCCTAGGCTTTGCCTATTCTGAGCACTTCATATAAATGGGATCATACAGTCGGACCAGTGTTGCTCAGTGGTTGAGTGTTGACCTATGATCCAGCAAGTCACAGTACGATTTCTAGACAGAGCACATGCCCAGATTGTGCGCTTGATCCCCGGTGTGGGGCATGCAGGAGGCAGCAGATCAATGATTGTCTCTCTCTCCTCTCTTAAATCAGTACAATTACATTTAAGTGGGATCACACAATAAGTGGTCTTTTGTGACTGGCTTCTTTCACTTAACATAATATTTTCAAGGTTCATCCATGTTGTTGCATGTATCAGTACTTCATTTCTCTTTATTGCCAAATAATATTCCATAGCACGGATATACTGCCTTTTGTTTATCCATATATCAGTTTATGGACATGTGATTGTATAATAAATAATGACTATAATAAATAATGCTGCTATGAACACTCATGGACAAGTCTTTGTGTGGACATTTGTCTTCATTTCTCTTGGTGCCCCACTTGAGTGTCCAAAATGACTGGGTGTCCGACGGGGACTTCATGTGTAATGTTTTGAGGGGCTGCCAGATTGCACATGCACCTCTGAAATAGCTACCCCATTTTACATTCCCACCAGTAGTGAACCAGGGTTCCAATTTCTCCATACCTGCACAACACTTATTATCTGTGCTTTGCATGATAGCCATCCTGGTGGGTGTGACATGGCTCACTGTGGTTTTTATTTTTATTTCCCTTCTGATCAACTTTGAGTTTCTTTTCATGTGCTTATTGGTCACATATATATCTTCTTTAGAGAAATTTCTATTCAGGTCCTTGGCCCATTTTTAATTGAGAATGGGGTGAGAATATATATAGATTGTTCTTAACAACACTGATTGACTACTGCATATTGTAAAAAGTTAAAAGGCAAACTGAGGAAAAATACTGATGACAACAAAATATATAAAGGGTTACTATGTTAATAAGTTTAATAAGTCAATAAAAGATACATTAAGTCCCTCCAAGAAATAAAAGAGGTGCATTAAGTCCCAGAAGAGAAAAACACTGATAATCAATTGTTTATCCCTTGCTGGCAAACCAAGAGTCAAATTAGAACACTGTCGCCACTAACAAATTAGTGAACATTTATTTAAAATCATGATATCCATGCTGGTTGGAATAGTTCCTTTTAATAATAACAAATTGCTGTCGAAACCGGCTTGGCTCAGTGGATAGAGTGTTGGCCTGTGGACTGAAAGGTCTCGGGTTCAATTCCAGTCAAGGGCATGTGCCTTGGTTGCGGGCACATCCGCAGTAGGGGGTGTGCAAGAGGCAGCTGATCGATGATTCTCACTCATCGATGTTTCTAACTCTCTATCCCTCTCTCTTCCTCTCTGAAAAAAAAATCAATAAAATATATTTTTAAAATAAGCAAATTGCTCAGCCAGCCTCCTCTGATTGCTGCATCCCTTCCCTCCTTGTGAATTGGGTTCCATTATCCCCTTTTGCTGATGCAGAAACTGAGATACAGTAGTCACATAACTTGCCCAAAGTAACTTGCCACCCCACTGATGTGTAACACCTTGCTAGGGGCAGTTTGGAAACACATCAATAGCTAATAAAATGTTCACTTCCTGTCGCCCAGTAGCTCGACTTCCAGGAATCCATGGGAGGAAAGCAGCCAGAGAGGAGCCATATTGCTCCCTTCGGAGCGTGGGAAAGGACAGCGCATCCCTCCCGACATTGAGCCACGGTCACGGTCACGTCACAACGTGAGTTTGTTAAGGGGAGTGTTGGTCGACGTTAGCTCATAATGTAACCCTAAGTGATGTAACGTACCGTAACAGACCGCGATTTCTGCGAGTGGTGGGATTGTGGTTCTGCTTTCTTCCTTGTCTTTTTCTGTATTTTTACTTTATTTTTTTTTCAATCCGCACTCATTCGTGTTACAATCAGAAACAGAGGCTATGGTCTTTGGGTTTGTGGTGGGTGCGTTAGATGCCCAGTTTCCAGGGCGAGGGGGCGCGGGCGGCGGGGGTGCCGTGTTGGGCCCAGGCCAGGGCCCTCCCGGGCGCCCGAGCTCGGCCCCGCCCCCGTCCCGCCCGCAGCACGAGTTCGCGTCTCTGCTCGCCCGCAGGAGCGAGGAGCCTCCGCGGTGCTACTCCGTGGGCGGGGGCTGGGAGAGCAGGAGCGCGCAGCCCCCGCCCACCCCACGCGCCTCCGGCTTTGCGGGGAGTGTCTCCAGGAGCAGCTCTGCGTTCAGAAAGGAGAGGCCGGATGGCAGCTATTGCGAGTGGTTCGCGGCTGCCTTGGGCAACCTGGAATGGCTGCGGTTCTCTCTGAATCAGGACCTTAAGGGAATCGTCTCCGATCACAAGGTAAGGATCCTCCCCTCCACCAGGAGCTCCTCACACAGTGCTCACCTGGCAGAGGGCACCCACGGGTGTCCTTTTCTGGCTAGGTCATCCTACTTCACCTCCCCATTGTGGGAGGGCCATTTGGGGGCATCCAGGAAGAGTGAGCACATACTAGTGTGGGAAAGGGGTGTGAGTGACTCCTGGGCGAGGGAGGGGGGGAAGGGAGGGGTCAGAGGGAAGCCGGGTAGGGGAAACCCAAGGAACTGCTACCTTGGTTCGGTTTGGGACCCTGGGACCCCCATCCTGCTCAGCCCCTTCCTGCCCTCCTCTGGCCGCCACAGGGTTTCACTGCCATCCACTTTGCAGCCCAAAAAGGCCAGCTAGAGTGCCTGCAGGTCTTGGTAGAGGAGTACGAGTTTCCCGTGGATCTGCGCACCAGAAATGGCCAGACACCGCTACACCTCGTCATCCACAAGGAAAACAAGAACGTGGTCCTCCCGTGCATTCACTATCTGCTTGAGCACGGGGCATCCCTCAACAGGTGAGTCCAGCCTACGCCCGCTTGGAGGCCGGGCAGATCCATGCGGGACAGGCAGAGGGGCTGCGGAGGGACAAGAATTGGGTCCCACGTGAAGCCCACAGGGTGAACCAGTTAGAAAACTGGGCGGCTCCGGGAGAGGTCAGACCTAGTTCACCTCCCGGCTTTGCCACCTGCTAGCAAACATCGAGACCCAAGCAAATCACGCCGCCCTAAACCTCCGTGCTCTCCGGGACATTGGGGTCACGTGGGCAGCTGCCCAAAGCCCAGGGCCTGCGTGCCATCTCCAGGTTGTAACTTAATTAGTTTGGGGCGTGGCCCGGGCTTTGGAAGCTTGAAGAGATCCACGTGTGTTTACGGCAGTTTGGGAGCTATTTGCTGCCTCCGTGTCTCCAGCTGAAACCTGTGAGGATGCCAGTGCCTGTCACTCTGTGGTACTTGAGAAAATGCATGGGAAGTGCATGGGCGGCAGACAGGAGACTGTTCACTCCCACAGCACAGACTCCGTGCTGAGTACCATGCGGGAGGTGAGGGACACCGCAGGGAGCGCCCCGAATGCTCCCTGCCCTCCTGAAGCTGACAGCCTCCAGGGCAGGAGCAGACAGTGAAGGGGCACAGAAATGAATGAAGAAAATGACTGAGTATGAAGAGAACAAACAGGGGCGTGGGGTGGGAAGTGAAAGGGGCAGGAGAGGCTCTTTGGAAGGGGCCGTCGCCTCTAAGGTGGTGACATTTAAGTCCCACCGGAAGATGGTGAGCCAGCCATGCAGAGAGCCAGAGGGAAGTGTCCCAGGCAGAGTGAACATTGTGTGTAAAGGCCCCGTGCTAGGAAAGAGCGCGGCAAGGTCAGAGGAGGAGGAGGAGGAGGAGGAGGAGGAGGAGGAGGAGGAGGAGGAGGAGGAGAAGGAAGAGGAGGAGGAGGAGGCAGGGCCCTGGGTGCACAGGCTTGTGGAAAGAGGCAGGAGGGCTGGTTGATTTCCGAGGGTGAGGTCAGGGGTCTCTGAGGTCCAGCAGTTCTGCCCTGTCCACACCCCCGCAACTAAGTCCAAATCCTCCTCCTCCAGCTGAGGGCAGAGAAGGGACATGCCAGGGTCACCCAGTGGGCTGGTGGCAGAGCAGGCCTGGAAGCCGCTTTGCCCGCCAACCTGATGGGTAGATGCCCTTTGTCCTTCCTGACCGCCCTCCGCCCCTGGGCGGGCCCCCGCAGTAAGACACGCAATGGCTCCACGCCGCTGCACCTGGCCGCCCGGGAGGGCCTGCTGAGCTGTGTGAAGGTCCTGGTGCAGAACGGCGCCGACGTCCACGCCCGCGACGCCATAGGCTGCAAGCCTATCGACTACTGCAAAATATGGAACCACCGCGTCTGTGCCCGGTGAGTGTGAGAACCCCCTCCGGCCTGCCGCCCCTGGGGCCCTCACCCACGGCAGAGCCTGTAGGAGGAGGGTCTGGGAAGCCAGGGGCTGGGGGAGCAGTCTTGGGAGTTGGCCCCTTCCCAGGATATCATTCCCAGGGGCTTTCCACGGGCCTCACCCCTGTGGTTTAGCACTGCCTTTCCTGCCCCTGGCTCCTCATCAGGAGGGTAGTGATCGGTCCCTCAGACACTTGCCTCTCACCTCACAGGAAGTAGTTAGCCAGAGGGGCCTTGGTCAGTGGGGGTGCGTCATGTTGCTCATCTCATCTCTGGCAGCCCCTCCTATCCCCCCCTTCCCCCCTCCCTGGCCCTCAGCAGCAGCCAGTCACTGAGGATGACACATCCTCACCTTGGCACCAGGTTCCTGAAGGATGCCATGTGGAAACGGGACAAGAAGGACTTTGCCTGTGAGATGGGGAAGCTGAAGAGGCTCAAAGGCGAGCTGGCCCTCATGGAGCAGGACTACCAGACTGAGTATCAAGTAAGGGCAGGGCTGCGGAGGCTCCGGGCATCAGCTGCTGCCTAGGCATGTGAGCAGAGGCAGGATCCGCCTGTGCCGTTAGTGACGAGAAGCAGTCCCATCCAGATAGCCTCCTTCCCCCGTCCTCTGCCTAAAATTCTACCCTGAGAAGCCACTTCTTTAGGTCAAAAGTCTTGTCTTGTGTTAGAAAGCTAAAGCAGCTTAAATTAGCATTTATGAAGCCCTCTCCCCTAGTGCAGTGCTCCCTTCTGGTGAGGAGGAGAATCTCTAATGAGACCCAGGTCCTTGCCTTATTGGGAAGTGCACTGGTTAAAAAGACCCATCTTGCCCTGACTGGTTCCTCAGTGGTTAGAGCATTGGCCTGCAGACTGAAGGATCTCGGTTCGCTTCCCAGTCAAGGGCATATACCTAGGTTGCAGGCTCTCCAGACCCAGTAGGGGCCCATGTGGAAGGCAATCAATAGATGTCTCTCTCGCATTGATGTTTCTCTCTCTCTCTCTCTGTCTCTCTCTCCCCCTCCTCCCTCCCTTCCACTCTCTCTCAAAATCAATGGAAAAAATATCCTGGGTTGAAGATTAAAAATAAACAACCTTCCAACATACTCTCTGCTAGGCACCTGTTAGACCCTGAAGCTCCACAGACCAATGAGAGGTGGTCTTCTCCCTCAAGGAGCTTAGAGTTTAGTAGAGGAGATGGGCTATATTCCCACAGAGGAGAAGGGGCTCAGGAGGTGCCAGAAGGATAATACTTAAGAGGAGTCTTTAACGATGGGTAGCAGTTGGCCATATGAGGAAGGAGGGAAGGGCTGACCAGGCTGAAGGAACAGACAGCCCTGTGTTGCGGGGGGGTGGGGGTGGGGGGAGAAGCACATTGAAGTGTGTATGCCAGAAGTACAAATTCAGTACAGTCAGGGCTTCGATGTGACAAGCTAGAGATTTGGCAGGGGCCCAGGTCAATGGCTGGGGAAGAGGGGAGTCACTAAGGGATTGTAAGCAGGTATAATTACATAGGATGCAAGAGCCAAAAAAACCAGAAAGATGCTGGGAACCCTAATTGGACCCAGAGTGGGGAGGGCTTGGGAGCTGGCAAATCTAGGGCTCCAGCTCTGTTCTGGCCACATTTCTCTCGTTTTCTCAGTCCTCCCTCCTCTCAGTCCTCACAGTTGCCTGTGTCCAGAATAGGCAAAGCACATCTGTTCCTGTGGCTCTAAACTTTCCCACAGGCCCTTGCAGATCTCCCCTATCTCTTACTGGCCTCAGTTGGATCCTATGTCCACTCTCGTTCCAATCCCTCAAGCTAAAGGAGAGCCATGTGCTGACTGACCTAGGTCTGGGGCAAGGCTGATGGAATTATCATGAGAGGCTCAGCCTAAGCAGAACCTACCTCCAGAGCTGGGCCAATCTTCAAACCACCTGAGGGCTTAGCAACAGCCTGGGAAGTGAACTAGGAGACAGGGGGCGGGTAGGGGACAGTTCTGTGATGAGCTGAAGGTCAACTGTAGTGGAAGCACAAACAGACAGCCAGACCAAGTGATTCCCACCCAGCCTGGAGAGCCAGCTGTGTCCCCCTACAGGACTGCTCAAGGCCAGCCAAGTCCTTCCAAGAAGCCTGCTCAGATTGGCGCCAGCCAGCTCCAGGCCTTCCCAACCTCTCTGCTTTCTCCACCCAGGGTCAAGGATGCAGCTTACACTTCTCGTAAACCTTTCTCTCCCATCAAACCAGAGACTCTTAGGGCAGGATGTGTCTTCACTACCAATATGGGATCCTCCCTCGAGATGCAAGGTTTTCTGTAGGGCAGAGACCGCATCTTCCCCCTCCAGCTGAAGACCTCACTGAGGGTGGAGGCTGGGTCTCCGTCAGGTTGGAGCCCCTCAGCCCAGGGGCTCCCTTGGGGCAATAGTTGTCTCTCCATCAGAACAAGGGCTCCCATGAGGCAGGGGATTCTCCCATCAGGCTCAGGGCTCCCATCAGACTAAGGTAGGACGTTGTCTGACCAATCACACCCGAGGATCCAAGGGCTATGGCCACAGGCTCTCCTTCCACAGAAGCACAGAGGGAGCAGCCCTCCCCCGCTGTCTTATGCCTCTGACATTGCAGAGAGAACAACGGATCCTGAGTCAAGCTGATTTCAAGAAGTGGTTCCATCGCAAGCTACTGCCTCGAGACCAACCTCTGACCCACAACATCAAGCGAGAGCCCCACGCCCCTGCCTGGGCCCTCCCCGTCTCCAAGATCCCCAAGCTGCCCAGGCGCTTCCACCTCTCCCCAGAACACCTGCAGCAGATAGCACAGCCCAACCTGCGGCCCCTGCTGACACCCAGGCCCCTCTATAAGCAGCCCATAGTGAGGCAGCACAAGCCGTGGAACATTAGCAACAACCCGGCCAGATCCCCCACCGCCCAGCTCGGCTCCCCGCAGGTCATCCGCATGGGCGTGCACCCAGACCCCAGCCCCGAGCACGACTTCCGCAGGTTCATCAAGATCAGGTCTGACGGGCAAGGCGGAGCGCAGCTGCGCACGGTGGCTGGCAAGCAGGTGGCCCCCGTGCCCCGGCTGCCCCTGGAGGTGATAGTCCGGGAGCTGCACCCGCAGGCGCGGCCGTGCAGGATGAAGGTGCCCCAGGGCTTCCACGCGGTCAGCATCAGGGACCTGGGCCGGAAGCGGCACATGGGCGACAACACCTTCTGGACCGACACTCTGGCCATGAGCTTACGTGAAACGTTTGATGACACCTTCGTGGCAACAGTGCAAGCCCACCAAGGGCTCCCCATTCTGCCCTGCCCCTAAACACCCCCCTTCCCCCCATAAACTTATTTTGGTAGCCTCTTTAGCTGGGGCAGCCTAGTGAGGGCTGAGGTGTGGTCATTTATGTTGCGGACAGGGAACAAGGCAGAGAGACCCACGGGCTTCCCACTCCCAGGATGAAAGATCAGAGCCCCTACCCCCCAACAGAAGCCCAGATCCTTGGGGACCCACCCAGGAGATTCAAATTAGGGCAGCAGCCCAGAGCTCAGAGTGGGGGTCAGTCTGTATCCTAAGCGCTGGCATTGTGAAAGGAACATTCTGATGTCCCCTTTGCTCCTACCTCCCTCCAAACAGGGCACCGGGGACAGGCAGAGGAGCCACTGGGAAACCTGCCTCCTCTTCAGACTAAGTCCTTCTACTACGGACCCCAGGCCTCATGCTTCACCTCCAGAGCCAGAACGGGGTGGAAGATGGCTAACGTGTCACCTGCCCATGGCTTCCCTGCCACTGTGGTGTCCGCAGGGCAGGGAGGCACAGGGGCATGTGTGGGGGGAAGAAGGAAGGACCCATGGCTTTAGTTTGAGACTATGGACACACGTGTACTTCCTCCAGGAAGCTAGCCTGCACCCCCTGCTATCCGCTGTACACATCACCACAATTCATTCATTAAACAAACATTTATTGAGTGCTTTCTATGTGCCAGGCACCAAGCGAGGCGCTGTTGATACAAAAACTGAAGGACAGTCCCTGCCCTCAAGGAGCTTACAGTCTAGTAAGGAGATAGACCGGTACATGGGCAAGTACGCCCACAGTGATGTGTGTGGTGTGCTGGAGTGGGCCAGGGGAGGGGACTTTAAAAGCTCCTTGGACGACGTTAAATCTTAAGTTGAGAACTAACAAAGACGCCCTGGTGAAGAGAAGGGGAATCAAAGTGGCATCTCTGGATACAGGAGGCCAGGACCCAGAGTGCAAGATGGCAGGCGATGGGGCCAGAGAGGCGAGCGGGAAGCAGGACAACGCGGGTTTCCCAGCCATGCTGAGGGTCTGGATTCTGTCCTGAAGGCAGAGGGAGCCATGGGAGGCTGCAGGCCAGAAAGTGACTTGATCTACTATGCATTTTAGAAAGACAACTCTAGCTGTGGGACAGAGAAGCAGGAGGCGGCTGTCACAATAACCCAGGTGAAAGTTGATGACAATGGGAGTGGCTCTAATCAAGAGATATTAAGGAGGCAAATTTGACAGTTTTCAGAGATTGGATGCGGGGGGCAAAAGGAGAAAGCAGGGATAAAAAGGTTTCTGTTTTGGCTCCTGAGTGATCCTGGGGCCACAGCAGGTACCCAAAAGAGGCAGGTTCGCAGAGGACGGCAGGTGCCCCCTGGGCTGTGAGAGGAGCGTGTGCACCCAGAGGCGGCAGAACCGGTTCAGAAGCCCAGGAGGGGTGCTGGGGCTGGAAGTCAACTCTCACTTCCTTGGCAAAGAGGCAAAGCCATGAGCGTGGACGGGCTCCTCCTGGGAGCCCAGGACAGGACCCTGAGAAACCCCACTGCACGGGCGAGTGGAGAAGCCTGCATAGGACACCGGAAGAAGCCACAGAGGTAGGAGGAGAAACGGCCAGAGAAGTGCGGCTCAAGGAGCTGGGGGTGGTCAGCCCTGTCAGATGCTGCAGAGACCCAGTGAGGGGTGAGAAGGGCTCACTGGACTTGCACAAGGAGACCACTGGCAACCCCGCAAGAGCACGGAGTGGAGCGAATGGAGGAGGAGGTGGAGCCCGTCCTCAGGGTGAGGAACAAAGAGGACAGTGAGGGAGAGCAGGGCCAGCTGTGGCCCAGCAGTGAGGATGATGATGGCCCCGTGTCTACCTTGGCCCCCCTGGTCTGCCTAGGATGAAGGGGCCTGGCGATCCAATTCCCACTGAGAGAAGACCCGGGGGTGCTTGCTGCTCCTTCCAGGGCAGGGGGAAGGCTGGTATTGTTGAGAGAGAACAGGAGACGCAAGAGCCAAGGAAGTGAAGGGCTACAGTGGGAACTGAGGCGGGATGTGGAGGAAAGATGTGCAGCACAGGGACTTAGAGATACTACGTGTGCAGCCCATCGCTGCACCTGCTCCCTCGCTGTGAGGTATAAGACATGGCCAGGAATGGCTCTCGTGGGGACTTCATTCCGGGATGTGCTGCTGAGGGTCTGCAAGGCACTGTAGTTGGAGTGCAAGGTGAACAGATGCTGGTCTGTGCCTGGGACCTCACCTGCCTTCTCAGAAGCCTGAGCCATCTCCGCAGGGGCGGAGCACACAGACAAGGGGGCCAGGCCCGTGTGCTCTCAGCGACGCACGGCTTCCTCCACTAGGCCTATTTCTGAAAAAACAGGCTCTGGCCCGGACTGCTGGCAGTGGAGTTTTGTTTCTCCTTGAGCCTGACATAGAATTCTGCCAGAAACCACTCCTTTTCTCCAGGGGAAGACTTATAAATAGGGCATTGTAGATGTTGCTCTGAAACTCTAACCCAGTCCCAAACTGCTTGCTCTCTCTCTGCACACCCCGCGCCCGCCCCCCCCCCTCCCCCCCTTGACAGTCATGGAGCCTTAGGGATAGAAGAGAGAGAAGAAAAGACGGGGGTGGGGGAGCATAAGAAAGGCTGCATCCACCTGCCACTCCCCACCCCCTGACCAGGCTCAGCTCTTCCTTCTGCCCCCTTCCCACTAAGGGACAAAGAACAGTCCCTTCGGAAAGCAAGGCCAGTCCCAGCACAGGAACCCCTGCCGCGGAACAGCCCGTCCAGGCCGGGGCAGAAGGTCAGCAGGAAGAAAGGAAGATGAACTTTAGGGGATTAAGGCAACAGTGCCACCTAGAATCTTTATTCAAACGGGAATCAGACTTGGACAGGAATCACAGTTCAACAGCAAAAACTATTTCCTGGGAATTGCCAAGCCATGGCCCTGCCCCATGACCATCCATCTGCCCAAAGGCCCTATCCCTGTCTGCTCTCCAGCTTCAAGGCCCCTGCCCTGCCCACCTCGACGGAGCCAGCGCCTCCTGACCCAGCGTGGAAGGGTGGGGCAGGCCACGGAGCTCAGCTTGTACACAGGCAGGTGGGCCGCGGCCTCCGCCACGCAGGCTCCGCCCCTGCCCTGGTGCCTCTGAGGTCACCGCCTCTAGCAGCATCAGATCTGAGCCCAGCTGAGCATCCCGAGGAAGGCGGGGATGGAGGCTCCGGGGAGACTTGCAGGAAGTCAGGCCAGGGCTGGGGGACGGAACCTTCCAGGCTCACAGAGAGGCCCGGGGGCCCGGCTCTCCTGATCTCGCCCCAACATCCCCTCCCCGGGGGCGTCAGTACATCTTCTGACGACTGGGTAGAATGGCCTCTTTGATGAAGGAGAAGACAACCAGGATCCCTAAGCGTTTGCCCCGCTTGCCTTTGGTGAAGTAATTGGAGACCACGTCATCTGCGGAGACACGGGCAGGGGGGTGAGTGTGTGTGTGTGTGTGTCTGGAAGGGAGCACAGCCCTCCGCTCCGGAAACCGAGCGTCTTGGTCCCAGGGCTGGGCTCCGGCCCCCCCAGCCGCCTGGGGCCTTGCTGGCGCCCTCCCACCGAGACCCCGCACACAGCCCGCTCACCTCCTGGCTGCACGGTGGAGGGCAGGACGTTCTCGCCGGCCGACAGCGACACGAAGAACGCAAACGGGATTATCCACAGACAGAAAGTGAAGTAGGCCAGGACCTGGCGACGAGAGACACTGAGAAGAGGGCGCCCCGGAGGTGCTGTCTCTGAGAGGCGGTCAGGACTGCACAGAAGCCCCCACACCGGGCCTCTGAAGGCGGAGACAGGACAGTGGGGAGGGGTGCGGGCTGAGGAGGACTCATGCAGCCACAATCCCCAATCGCTGGTCGCTGGGATGGGAACTTCTCTGACCCACTCCCCAAAGCAGCGCTCTTGTTCTCCCCAGGGGTCCGGACTGCAGTGGGCGGGCATGGAAAGCCGGAGGGCAGAAGGCCTGGGCAGGGCACGGGGGAACCAGGGTTTGGGGCTGCAGCCCACCGGACCTGTGAAATGTGCATCACACGAGGCCCCTCCACCCTCCCTTCCTGAGGCTGGGAGCCTGGGAGACCCAGAGGACTCACTAGGGGAGAGCCGTGTCTCTCCATCTCAGCCGAAGGGGCCCCTGCTCCTCCTCCACACTGCTTTCTAAACCATCTACACTAAGTTTTAAACAGAGAGTTAGCCCTCAATGGGCTCAGTTTCGAATCATAGCTCGGTTCACTAAGCAAATCATGCAAGTCCCCTTTATCCTTCGGTCCCTGTTAAGAGTGTGATGTACTAAACGCTTCTTACCTCTGAGAAAGGATAGTATTCCTCCGCAAAAAACTGAAATGCTAGGTAATGATTCACCACCACTAGTCCTGTTGAAGGAATGGAGAGTCCGTTAGTCTGGGGGGAATAGCATAGAAGCCGGACTTTTCACTTTCAAAAGGCTCAGGGAGCTGGGAGCCCTGAGCTTTAGTCCTAACTTTACACCCGACTCAAAGACTTACTCTCCATTTGTAAAAATGGGCGAGTTGGCCCCCACCCGCCCCCTGCAGAGGGCATCTCTGAGTAAAATCAGAAGGCAGGGGAAGCCCTGGGAATGTTATGAAAAAGAGCCGTCGGTGCCGCATCCTCCAAAGCCCCAGGACCATTAAGCTGGCTTTCGGTGAGTCCTACAGGGCTCTCCTGTGGGAGGAGGAAGTCACGGGTGTGAGGTCACATCCTCCCATGAGATCCACTCCAAACTCGGCAGCAGAGACAGGACGCCTCAAATGAAGAGCACTCCTCAAGAATAAAAGGGCACAGTTGGCTAGACACGTTGGGGGTGCAGTCTGAGGGTTCCTCAAAATTCTGGTGGACAGGGTCTTTCCTTAAACTGCCCCAAGGCGAGGCCCACTGGTCTAAACTCCTATGTTCTGGACCCCACACACCTCCTTAGTGTGCAGCCGCATTTACTGGGGGATGGGGGAGAGAAAGAGCAGATCCTGGGACAGGCTGCTCAAGACAGGCACCCCAGCCTGACCCCAGCCTGGCCAAGGACAGGCACCAGGACACAGCATCCCCATGAGCACCCGTCACAGACTCCTCTCAGCCAACCGGCACGTCTCCTCTCCTCCCCTGCCTCTCCCTTCCAAGGCAGACACCGCGCCACCACCCTGCCTAAGCACTGGGGCGCTAGGAGATGCTGGGAGGCAGGATGGTGCATGATGCCCACAAAATCTTTCAGGAAAACTAAGGCGCCTGAAGGGCGGCCTGCTGCTCGGGGCAGGAGTGGAGGGTTGTGGTGGAGGATGCAAAAGGGCCTGGTCTCCAGGGAAGAGTTCCCCACCCAAAAGCCTTTGGCAAAATCATACCAAAGGCACGCGGAGAAGGGACCGGGTCTAGCTTTCGCACTGTGCCCTCCTTGTGGATAATATTCTCCCCAGGTTCTCCCACAGAAACAGAAGAGTAGTTCTATAAAACCCCCAATTCCACCTGATGTCCTGACCGAAGGCTAGGATGACCCATAATGATTACTGGGAGAAAGGGCAATGCTGGTAACCGAAAACTTCCCAGAGCTTTTCTACAAACAGCTCTAAGTATCTGCTTATGCCAACTGAGTCCACACATCAGCTTTGGACAAAAAGAGAGGCTAAGGCCCAGAGAGGGGAAATGACTCTCTAGGGTCAGGGCAAAGGCAGGACAAAGGCCGGCCGGAAGGCCAGGGTCCTCCCAACACATGCATCAACCCCAAGGCCGTGGGCAGGGCGCCCCCAGCCCCATGAAACTACAGTCCTAATGCTGGGCCAGCGGGCCGGATGGGGAGCTGCCCGCCTGCTGAACTTTCCCTGAACAAGTAGTTTCTTAGGGGCTCCAAGTACTCAGCAAGCCCACCTTTTCTCTCTCCCCAAGCCTTCTTCAGACTTACCTCCCTGCGAAAGCCCTCCCTGTCTGAGCACCCCCGGCCCCACTCCCACCAAATTCTAGTCACGTGAGTCAGGTGGGCTCTAGGCTTCTCACACGTGTGGAGGACCTCGGCGCTCTGCCTCTGTTCTCTAGAACCCCTTCAGTGCCATGAGCTGGCTGGGCACAGCAACTACCTCAGTTGCCTCCTCAACTCTGCCCCCTCTCACCGCACGACAGGATGAAGTTGGGCGAGGTCAGCATGATGAAGGGGAAGGTCTGGAGGAGGCCAAAGTAGACGAGGTTGGTGAAGAGGCCCACGCCAATCATGCAGGTGGGGAAGCGCTCAAAGACGTAGAGGCCAATCAGCACAGCCGTGGAGAACTGAAACAACCAGAGGCACACAGTGCAGGGAGCCTCTTCCAGGCAGTCTTCCTGGACTCAGCCCCCAGCCCGCTTGGGGCAACGCTAGGCTCATGCTTCAGTCTCACCTCATTTCAGTCACAGGTCTGATCTCCCCACCTCGCCTCTCGGGTGGCATCTTTAAAAGGTAAGCATCTTTCAATGCCATTCTCAAAGTGTTTGACGGCAACCCACAGTAAGAAAACGTTTACACTGACCCCCAAACACACACACACACACACACACACACACACGTATGATCCAAGTTCAAAGTTCAATTCTAGTCTTTTCTAGTCCACCTTTTAGGCTAAATTATGACCAAATGAACTGGTCACACAACCCAATAATGAATCATACGTGCAGTATGAAAACGCTGTTCTGAAGGACTTAGCTGCCAGTGCTTACCAAAGGACAGCTGGTTAAATAGAAGTCAAATTCCTGTACCAACGCCTATGAGCCGAGAGCCGCCCCTTGTCTCCACCACTAACTCCCCACCTCAGGCCAGGCTCAGAGTGGAAGTGGCTGCTGACACCTGGTGGCCTGAGAGGCACTGGGCTCCCGTCCACATGTGCTCCCGCCCCGCCCCCAGAGTTCCTGCAGCTGGCAGGATTCTATCCACCGGCAGTCACTCCTGCGGCTTTGACATCAAGGCTTTGTGCCTTCAGCAAGAAACTTTCCGTGAGACCTGGGGAGGGCAGGGCCCGGGCCAGGGAAGGTATCTCCCTCTTAGGACTAATCCCTCGATCCAACGAGAAAGAGGGCAATGAGCAAGTACTCAAAACTGTCCTTAAGGGTCCTCTCCATTCTGAATGCTGTGAGCAGAGTGAGGGGCTAGGGCCAGTGGAAGACAGCCAAGCCAAGGCAAAGCCACGGTCCTGTCCACAGAGAATGAGCACTCAGCTGTCGCCTTAAGAGACAGAGAATGGGGTCTGCAGTGAAGCAATTCGACTTGGGGAAGGAGGCAAAGACCTGGGCCCAGGAGAGCAGACCCCCCCAAAAAACAAAACAAACAAACAAAAAAAACAGGGCAAGATACAGGGGTTGCACCCTCAGGAAACAGCAGGGATCAAGGTCTCATAATCCAGGCCTCACTTTCCCCGCTTCTTCTTTTTGAGGCAGGGCGATAGGTGAGGGTGAAGCTAGTGGGTGAACCTGGGGGAAGAGGCCACTTACCCAGATCATGTATTTTATGATCCTGCTGGTGGCCACTGTGTACTCTTCTATCAGTTCCGCCAGGTAATAGAGTCCGGCCGCTGAGGAGGGTGGGGAGGGTGTACAAGAAGAGGATCAAGCGGAGAGAACATTAGCCAGGGTCACTCCCACCATCACCGTCAAGCCCTTTCCCTGCAGCTGGGTCCCCGTGACCCCTCATGGACTCCAGAAGTCCAGGAACAAACCCAACAACCCATGCGCTGCCCTCCAAAGTCTGAAGAAGTAAAACTTCATCATCAGGGCAACGAAGCAGAGACTTCACAAAAGTGGAAAAAAACTGTATCAGATGCTTCGGCACTCCGCTAACCTCTGACCCCGTACAGAGTCATTTCCTCCGCTCATTCAGTTAATATCTGTCGGGCACTTCATATGGGCCAGGTGCTCGGCGGCTGAGTGCTGCGAATGCAGCAAAGACAATGTCCCTTTGGGAGCCAGCTAGGGGTGAGCGTAGGGGTCAGGGGGAGGAGGGGAATCCGAGGATTCCAGGGTGACAAGTGCTATTGTAGGGAACGGAGGGCCATCAAATCCCACGGCGGGCTTCCCGGAGGAGGTGAGATCTCTGCTGAGATCCACAGCAGGAACCAGCCAGAAGGGGGTTAGCGGGTCAAAGTTAAAAGAGTAAAAAGTTCGAAGGCCGAGCCCGCAGGCGAAAGGGCGGCGGAAGTCGGAGGGAAGTTCGGCGCGGCCCGCCCGGAGGGTGGGCGCGGCGGCGGCAGGTGGGGCGCCGCGGGGCGCTGAGAGCCACTCCCGGCGCCGCGGGCGGGCGGCGGTGACACCGGGGAGGACCGCTGTCGGCGGGCGGCCGGGGTCAGCGGGAGGGGCAGGACCAGGCGGGGCCGGAGGAGGGGCGCGAGGCCCGGGAGCACCAGGCGGGGGTCTCCGGGAGCTCCGGAGCCCCAGCGGGGCGGCCCCCGCGAGCGCCGCCGCCGGGGAGGGAGGGAGGGAGGGAGCCCCGCGGGCTGGGGTCGCGCACTCTCACCGACGGCCAGCGTGATGAAGGACACCTGGATGAAGAGCGACAGCCAGCTCAGCACGTACATGAACCACATGGCGCCCCCGCCCCGCCCGGCCCCCGACCGCCGGGAGGGGCCTGCGCGCTCGGGCTCGGACTACAGGGGGCCGCCGCCACCGCTACCGCGTCCCCGCCCCGCGGACCGCAGGACCGCCGTGCGCCGCCGCCGCCGAGAGGAGCCGGGCCCGAGCGCCGCCCCGGCCGGGCCTGGAGCAGCGCCGCCCGCCGGGCCGGAGGGCCAACTGCAGCTGCCCCGCGCGGTGCACGCGGGCGGGTCGCCAGGCTCCCGGGGTTGCACCGAGGACGGTGATGCAACCTCCGGGCAAGCAGCGGTCCCGAGCGGCGGGGATGCGGCGCCGGTATACGGGCTCGGAAGGTCCACTTTCGGCCCCTCCGGTGCACTCCCGCGCCAGCCTGGAGAGGGGTGCATGGCAGGGGAGGGCCCCCTGACCTCACCTCTCCCCCCACCCACCACCCCAGCAACACCGGTCCAGAAGCCTCCAGGCAGGTTTTCTCCAGGCTTTTTCTTGCCCCGCAGATTAACGGGGACAGGACTGTTGAATGCCTAACTTTTTTTCCCCAGGCGCTGTGCTAGGCGAGACGCTGTTCTTTTCTTTCTTTTTTTTTTTTTTTTTTTTTTTTTTTAAGGCGCTATGGTCTTGATGGATATTGATTCGATAATGTAGATCGTTTCGTGGATAGGTTTACCTTGGCTCAGGTTATAAATTTGGAAAGCCGTACAGGCAGGAGTTAGGGCGCCTTTGGTCCGTCATTCTTGAGCCTAAATCTCTCTCTGGCTGAGTTCCTTTGGGGTACAGTCTGCACCTCTGTAACGCCTACAACTCGCCTAGTGCAGGCTATGCAAGGCGCCCATTCGGCGCTGAATGCATTTACGACATTAACTGCATCTGCGAGTTACTGAAGCGGCCCGAGGAGCCCGGCAACCCTTGTCAAGAAGTCGCCCCTCTAGTGGCCGAGACATGCATGCAAAAACAGAGTACGTATATGGCATGCTTCTCGTCTCCGAATAGTATTTTTCATGCATAAAAATAAGTACATAACCTTTAAGAAATTAAACATAGAATTACAGCAACTCCCCTCCTAGGTATACCAACAAGTATTGAAAGCAGGGACTCAGCGAGGTATTTGTCCACCAATGTTCATAACAGCGTTATTCACAGTAGTCAAACGGTGGAAACAACGCACATGTCCGTCAACAGATGAAGGGATAAGCAAACTGTGGTGAGTAAATACTATGAAATATTACTCAGCCTTAAAAAGACCTGCGTTTATGACACCTGATACGACATGGACGAACCTTGAAGACATTATGCGAGGCGAAATAAACCAGACGCGAGAGGACAGATATTGCATGATTCCACTCCCTTGAGGTATCTAAAGTGAACAAATTCACAGAGACAGAAAGTAAAATGGTGGCTGGGGCGGGGGAGAGGGCTACGAGGAGTTAGTGTTTAATGGGGAAGATGAAAAGTTCTGGAGACGATGGTGCTATAAGTGTGAATATATTTAATGCCACCAAACTGTACACTTAAAATGGTACACTTCATTTATCATTTACCATGATAAAAAATACATAAGGTAAACCATGGCTGGGTCCTAAACCTTCCTTGGCCCCAGTTACCCCATCCACAAAATGATGTACATCATCGAATTAATATCCATCAAGACCATAACGCTTCATCTAAAAACCTATAGAAATTTTGAGAGACAAGCCCTAATTGTTCTCCCCTGTAGGCTTCTTGCCCCCCAACTGCCCTCCTTTGCTAGCCTGGTCCCTCCCAACAGCCCTCCCCTGCTGGCCATCTTGTGTCCATATGGGGGCAGCCATCTTTGACCACATGAGGGCAGCCATCTTGTGTGTTAGAGTGATGGTCAATTTGCATATTGCTCTTATTTTATTTATTTATTTATTTATTTATTTATTTATTTATTAAAATATATTTTATTGATTTTTTTACAGAGAGGAAGAGAGAGGGATAGTTACCGGTAGAAGCATCGATGAGAGAGAATCATTGATCAGCTGCCTCTTGCACACCCCCTACTGCGGATGTGCCTGCAATCAAGGTACATGCCCTTGACCGGAATCGAACCTGGGACCTTTCAGTCTGCAGGCCGATGCTCTATCCACTGAGCCAAACCGGTTTCGGCAATATTACTCTTTTAATAAATAGGATATTTGGTCTCTGCCCCCCTAGTTCCTGACACAGAACTCCCAAAATGCTTGTAATTTCCTCAGTGGTGGAGGTGATAGCAGTGTCTCATGCAGCACTCCTAAAACCCTTGGAATTTCCTGGGTGATAGGAGCATCTTTTATTCTGATGAAGGAACTATTAGTGGGCTCCTGGATAGCTTCAGATGGGATCTGGTCGTGGGAAAGACCAAGCCATGACTAGAAGCTTGGAACTTTCAACCCCAACCCCCACCCTCCAGGGAGGGACAAGGGGCTGGAGATAGAGTTAATAATCAATCATGCCTATATTATGTAGCTTCCACATAAACCCCTAACGAGCCATGTGGTTTTCTCTGGTCTCTTAAAGCCACTTGCCTTTGCTGTCTGGGTAATTCTGCCTCCAAGCCATTTGACCAGCGGGCTGGGTCCTGCTTTATCTCCCTACAGACTGCTTGGTTCCTGGCTCTCCTCCCTCTACCTTTATACTTATAAGAGCTTATGAGCATACCTCCATGTTCTGTCTTTGGCCACATCCCCTCACTTTTGGTCCCCTCCAGCATCTTCACTAACTCACATTCTCACACTCACACACACTTACACCTTCATTGCTCCCAAGGCCAGGGACAGACAGTCAAGTTAGTTGGTTCTGTGGTCCCAGTGGCCTTTGTGGCTGGGGCCAGTGCATCCCCAGGGGCTGAGAAGGTCAGAGACATGGGGATGAAAAGGCTGCATGGGCCCTAACCAATTTGGCCCAGTAGATAAAGCATTGGCCTGCAGACTCAAGGATCCCAGGTTCAATTCCGATCAAGGACACATCCCCAGTAGGGGGCGTGCAGGAGGCAATTCATTTGTGTTTCTCTCTCATCGATGTTTCTAATTCTCTGTAAAAGAAAAATCAATTTTTAAAATTTTTTTTAAAGGCTGGAGGGTGCGTGTGTGGACAGTTGGGCCTGGTTGTGTTGGCTGTGCCTGGTTGTGTTGGCTGCTGCCCTCTAGTGGTGGTCAGAGGAACTGGAAGGCCCGAAGCCTGGGCTGGTTCAAAACCTACAGGAATTTTGAGAGACGACTGCCTATCTAGGAGTAAGGGCTCTCCAGAGCCAGGAGGGCAAGCCCCCCACGCACACAAACACACATTATACACAGCTGGAGCCAGGATCCACCTCAGCATCTAGGCCTCTGCTGCCCCTGCCTGCCCTGGCTACAGACAATGGTTGTGTGAGACGCCATGAAGGCAGAGACAGGCAGAGACAGGCCTGGAGACCCAGGTTCCTCTTCTCTCCTCATCCTCTCTGTCCCTGTGTAGCTCCTTCCCTGCCAGCTCCCGAGCCCCAAAAGAAGCACAGTGTGGGGGTAGGAAGATTTAGGACGTGTTACCTCCCACTCTACTCCACCCTTAACACACACAGTGTCCCCTCTCTAAGGGACCTACACCCTAAAGAGGCATTTTTCCTGTGACAGTCCATGTAGTCAGCAGGTTTGGTTAATGTCTTGCCTCTCGGCTCTCGGTTCTGCAGCAAATCCGCACAGCCAAATTCTAGCAAGAGACAACCCACAAACAGTGAAAACAATGACCGCTGCTGTGTCCATATCATCTATTTGTCCCTGCAGTTTAGGCCTCCCGACCCTGTTTCTCTGCTATGCCTCTGCTCCCCACCCACGCAGCTGCCCTCCCCCACCCTGTCACATGCCTGGGGCCCCACCTCAGGTGGCTGAGTTAAAGAGCTTTCTAGTGACAAGTCCTCAAAGGGCTCTGTTAATTGCCTCAGCATTGTCTGCAGCTAAAGCTGCTAGGTCGGAGAGGACTGTGAAGGGGGCAGGGGTGAGGAGAGGGTGTGAGGCTGGGGAATGGCAGCAAAGAATGAGGTGGGGAAGGAAAGCAGCCTGGGACTTTGCACACATCACATAAAACCCTTGCAGAGCTAGCACGGTCCTCTCTCTCTCTCTCTCTCTCTCTCTCTCTCTCTCTCTCTCTCTCTCTCTCTCTCCCTGCCAAGTCCTCTCATGTAGCCATTCTTCATATGGAGTTCTGTCCCATCCCATTGCCTGCCTCCTTCACATTTGCAAATTTCAGGAGCAGCATACCCATCACTCCTCCTGAGCTCCTGTGCAGCTGGAGTCAGGTGCTCCCAGTAGAAGGGAATGAACACGCGGAGGCTGAGGGGCTGCCGCCAAATCTCCTCTTCCTTTCCCTTCCTAACAGAACCTCTACTTTGTTTGGAGCAGCCAAGGGCCCTGCTTTGCAAATAAAACAAAACTCTGTCACCAGCCTCAGCCCGGTCATTGGAGGGGTGAGTGGTGGCAGTACGAGGAGAGGGGGTGTGATGCGTACCAAATGCAAACAAACCACGTTAGCACTGTGCCCCGTTGGGACCCCTCGTGCCTCGGCATTCTTGCTCTCTGTCTGCACGGAGACAGAGTTGGCCAGATCGTTCTCTTTCTGTGGCGTTCTTGCCTGAGAGTCAGACTCTGCAGCCTCACCGATGGCACCCTGCCTCACCTTTTCACCGGACAAACTCCTCATTCTTCAAGACCCAGCTCAAATGTTATCAGAGAGGGCTGTGGGAGTTTGCTCATTTCCGTGTCACCAGGGCCTGGCACAAAGAACCATCCGTCTACAGGGGTGACCTCCGCAGCTGTACTTCCGCTGGATCACCCCTTGAAGGGGTCGATCCTTGACCCCAATTGGTCAAACATTCTCTTTCCTAGAACTGGAAGCAGAGCCACAGAGAGAGAGAGCGAGCTGGATAAGCTTGTATGCAGTATGTGGTACTTATCCATTAGAATGTTAACTTGACGCCCTTGAGGGTGTCCCTCAGTGGTTAGAGCGTCAGCCTGTGAACCGAAGGGTCTCAGGTTCAATTTCTGGCCAAGGGCATGTACCTGGATTGCAGGTTCACTCCCTGGCCCAGGTCGGGGCGCATGCAGGAGGCAACTGATTGATGTGTCTCTCTCACATCGATGTTTCTCTCTTCCCCACCCTCCCTTCCACTCTCTCAATGGAAAAAATATCCTGGGGTGAGGATTAACGACAACAAAAAAGCGTGAGCCCAATATGTGGAGGACAGCGGAGGCCAGGGGCTGATGTGTGAATAGGGTCCAGTCAGGGGTGTGTGGCCTAGGCTTTGCAGATCCCAGTTCAGGCCCTTCCTATCCCTGCTTCCTCCCCACCAAGCGCCACCGAGTTTCTGCACCCAAATTGCCCCAGGGGAGGAGGTTCCAGGGCCCAACCGATGCTGACCTGAAGGCTGAGCCCCACCTGTCCCCCTGCCCGCAGCACTGACTCCCTCCTCCTTGTCCAACCCTGATGTGAGTGGTTCTGGGTCTTGGCTGCGCCATGTTAAGGGTCAGACGAATGGGTCAGAGGCTCTGGGTTGGCACCCAGGCAGCAACAGTTTCCAAGTGCCTTGTTTGCACAGGGCAGCCCCCTGTTTGCACAGGGTTTGCACAGGACACCCCCTGTTTGCACAGGGTTTGCACAGGACACCCCCTGTTTGCACAGGGTTTGCACAGGGCAGCAGGAGGGGAGCCACTGCTCTGCGAGAAAGAGGAGCACACGAGAGCATGGAGCCGCCGGAGTCCGAGACCCCCACCCACTTCTGCCGTCAGGCAGGGCTGCAGAGAGGTTGGCAGTGGCGTGGTCAGCCTGCCCAGCCTGCCCTTCCTTCTCCCCTCCCTTCCAGCCCCTGTCCAGCCCGGGGCAACTCCCTGCAGCTCTCCCGGCTCTCCCCGCCCATGAGACACTCTGAAGCATGGCTCTGGAACCCTAAGGAACCCTCTCATCCTGGCCCCCCGATCTGCACAGACCCTCCTCCCTGAACCTTTATTTCACACACAGACTCCCCTGCTCCTTCTCTCTGCTGATCCAGTTCCTGTGAAGGACCCACTTAGCAACCCTCCTCCCGGAAGCTGCCCGAGTGCTCCAGCTCGTGCCAGCCCCTGTCTGCCCTGGTTTCCTGTTCGCTCCCAGAGTCCACAGTCCTCACTGTACGCATTTACTGCCCCCTTGTGACTTCTGGGCTTCTTATTGCGCTCCGGGATTAACACCTTGCCTGCCGGCCACTCTGTGAGACCCAGGGGTGCCCACCCCAGGCTGGCCAAACCCCGGGCTCGGCGAGTGGGGATGCTCAGAGCTGGTGCACTGGGTGCTGCTCCCTCCCTGTCACCTCCCCATGCTGGGTGTCAGACAGGGGCCCACCCTCAGGAGGGTCCTGAGAGAGTGAGGCTCAGTGGGAGCGGGTGCCAGTCCTGAGAGAGTGAGGCTCAGTGGGAGCGGGTGCCCTCTCTCACACAGAGAAGCAGCCGTGGCCGCCGGGATGGGTACCCTGGGGAAGGAAACTAGATCATTTCTTCATTTCCTCCCCGAGCTGCTGTCTCTGAGCCCAACACACCAGGTGAACTGCCTTCCCCAGGCACATGCCTGTCCCAGCCCACCTGCGTGGGTCCCCTCTCCGCCACCTTTCATGCCCCTTCGGGATGGGCGGCGGCAGTGACGAGGGTCTGAAACCACAGCCAGAGGCCAGTGAGAGGCCAGAAGCAGCATGTGCTGGTTTCGGGGCCACTCTGGCCAGCTGCACACAGTGGGGGCGGGCGTGGGGGTGGATAGCCACAGGAAGACAAAGCTAAGTGCACATCTCTGCCGACCAGCAGCAGCAGAATCACAGCTTCGGAGAGCAGCTCCGTCTCCTCGCCAGTTCCATCGGCAGCCTTGATGAGAGCGGAACAGGCAGCTGCTCCCCTGAGTGCCCCGGGTCAGGCTGGGGAACGGGGTGTCACAGACCTCAGAGGCTAACAGGCGACCAGCCTCACCCACTCACACCGAAAGAAGCACGTAATACAGTCCCCACACAGCCCGCCTGTGGGGGGCAGACACAGGCACAAAGACACATGGGGCTCACTCACAGACACGTACCCATGGGACTCACTCATAGAAGCTACCAGACTGGCCGAGACACCAAGTACACCCGTGCACAAGCAGACCCACAGACGCACCCAAATCAATCTTCCCCGGTTGAAGGACGCCTTTGGGTGGTTGGGCATGGTGACAATAGTTTTTTTCACCCACCCATGTCCCCCCCCCTCTTTTGTTTTGTTTTGTTTGTTTGTTTGTTTTGTTAATCCTCCCTTGAGGACATTTTCCCATTGATTTTTAGGGAGAGCGGAAGAAAGAGGGAAAGACAGAGAGAAATACCCATGTGAGAGAAACATCGATGGGTTGCCTCCTGCACGAGCCCTGACCAGAGCCCAGGCTGTGGAGGAGCCTGCAACCAAGCTATGAGCCCTTGACTAGAATCAAACCCAGGACCTTTGGGTCCACAGGCCTGCGCTCTTTCCACTGAGCCAAACTGCCTAGGGCTCCCTTTCCTTTCATCCGCCCAGTTTCTCCTGGATGCCTCCTGAGGTCGCCTGCTCAACTTCTCCTAAGCCTACGAGGCTCTGTCCAGGCCGTGTGGCTGGGGAAATGGAAGGCAAAGTCTGAAGTCAGCTTTCAGCACTTTCGACGGAGAGGAGATGGGCAGGGCAGCGAGGGCAGTCAGGGTCTCCAGCTGCCCCCAGGCCCCGCCCTGTGCCAGGCCCCCCCAAAAGGGAGTCCAGAGGGAGCCTTGTCCCGGGTCTCCCGGGTCCCCCTCTGGCCTCTCAGCGGCCCCATCACACCATCTGCCCGCAGAGCCCACATGTCAGGGCATCCGCAGGCAGGCTTGCCCCTGGCCATGACGGCGCAGCAGCAAGGCCACTCTGGGGCGCCAGTTTCATGGCCAGGCCTGGCCGCCAGAGCGCTGTCCTTTCTCCCAGGGGCCTCTCCTGTTGCTGGCTGCTGGTGGACACAGTTGAGGGTGCCCTCCCCGGGAGGTCCCAGGCCCTGCACTCGCAGGGGAGGCCTCTGTGAGCTGGACGGTGGGGTTGGGTTTGGGGAGGGATCAGAACTGGGCATGTGGGTTCTTGCTGAGGGCTGTCCTGCTGTCTGGGCCCTCCGATGGCACTGCAGGGCGGCATCTCCCTGTCCTCCTCCCACACCGCATGCACCGGCAATACAGTGGCCTCCAGCTCCTCTCACTCTGCCCGCTCCTCGCCCTCAGGCTACAGCCCTCTTCCTCTGGTTTCCCACAGGCTGTCTGCTCATTGTTTAGGTCAAAGTCACCTCCTCAGAGGGGCCCGCCCTGATCATATTCTATATAAAATAGAAGCGCTAACAGCTTTGACTCAATGGATAGAGCGTCGGCCTGCGGACTGAAGGGTCCCAGGTTTGATTCCGGTCAATTGTCCTGACCATGTACCTTGGTTTCGGGCATATCCCCAGTGTGTGTGTGTGTGTGGGGGGGGAGGGGAGGGTGTGCAGGAGGCAGCTGATTGATGCTTCTAACTCTCCATCCCTCTCCCTTCCTCTCTGTAAAAAATCAATAACATGTATTAAAATAAATAAAATAAAATAGCAACCCCAGCCCATGTCCTGTTTTATCTTTCCTTATGTCACTTTCTGCTGAGGGCCCATATAGTAGATTTGTTTCTCCTCTGTCTCTGCCACTAGAATATAAGCCCCATGAGGACAGGGATGTTGGCCTGTTTGGTCCCAGAATTCCTACAACGCACGAAGTAGACGCAAAGTATGCACAAAACATGCTAAATGAACATGAACAGGCATGCACATGCCTACGACACGTGAGTCCTAAATGATGAACGGGTGTATGAACACACACACCACACACACACACATACACACACAGGCACACACATACACAGGCACACACACACACAGACACACACACACAGGCACACACACGCACACACACATACACAGGCACACACAGGCACACACATACACAGGCACACTCATACACAGGCACACACAGGCACACACAGACACACACAGACACACAGACACACACAGACACACATACACAGGTACACTCACACACAGGCACAGGCACACACAAGCGCGCACACACATACACAGGCACACACATACACACACATACACACATACACACATGCACACTCACACACATATACACACACAGGCACACACACACACAGCTCGCAGGCACACACACACACACACACACACACACAGGCACAGGCACAGGCACACAGCTCGCAGGCACACAGCTTGCAGGCAGAGGCGTGCACGCTCACGTGGCTCCCTGGCCGGCTCCCCAGAGCCCAGGGGGGAGCATTATCACCCGTGTTCCCCCACCCAGGCGGCCTCCGGCCGGACTCCACTCAGCCCTCCCGGTGCTAAATTGTCCTGACACGCCGGGTGCACGTGGGGCCTACTGTGGAAGCTGCCGCGAGCCCACCGCCATTGTGGCGGCTGCTAATTGGCTCTGTGTTGGGCCCTGGGTCGCCGCCCGGTCAGCCATGGCTGATACCTTCTTCCCACTTGTCTCAGGAAAGGCGCTGCTGTCCCCTCTGCTTAGGCCTCAGCCGGCCACTGAACCGCACATGCCTGGCCACGTGGGACCCACCCTGCCAGCGAGCCCCTCTGATGGTGGTCCCCACCCCACTCGCTCTCTGAAAGAGCAAAGGTAGCTCAGCAAACAGGGCTGGCCTTGGGTGTGCGCCTTGGCCCACGAGGGGTGGTGTGACACAAGGGTAGGAAGAAGGCCGCCAGCCCAATATCTACCTATGGCATAACCTGTTACAGTGCCTGAGGCCACCGTGGGACGGACAACCGCTAGGTCAACCCTTGCTGTCCCTCTTAAAGTGCACATCTCCTAGTTTGGGGGTCTCCGAGGGGGGAAGAGAAATACCACGGACTGGATATTACAATGGATCCTTGCTTATACTCTCTGCCAGGGTTTTAAGCTTGATGTTGTTATGCCCATTTCCAGGCATTTTCCGTGGATTGCTTTCAGAGCAGAGGCAGCTGCCCCGGCTTACTGCCATCACACCCCCATATCTGAGATATTAGGGTTCTGGGGAAGGATAAGTGGCTGTCCCCAGCCACGTGGGATCCTCAGTGGGTGCTGGTTTACCTGACTTCCTTTCCAGTGGGGCTGGAGGATGGAGGGTGGGGCAGTGCCTGAGCCGCAAGAAAGCTCAAGACCTGGCTTCCTACAGGGGGTAGCTTACCCTGTTCTCACTTTTCATGCCTCTAGCGTCTGACTTGTTACCAGGGTTCAAGCTCCTTTCCAGTTTGGTACTAGAGTATTTCTCGCTCTCCAAGCCAACCTCAAAGCCTGCCTCCTCCAGAAGGCTCCCCCGCTGCTGTTGCTCTGGCCTGGCCTTGCAACCTGTGGCCACATTCTTGTCCCAGCTGCCCCGTGCAGGGGACGGAGGTCAGGGCAGATTTGGGCATGATGTAGGCATGCCTTTCCTGCCTTTCTTCCCGCGGTGGTCCAGTTAGGGGGTTGCTTCATGCCTGCAAAGCATCCGTCTGCTCAACAACACCGGCGGCCTCAGAGGGAGGCAGGATGCTGGGGAAGGCCCGAGAGGCTCTGGCCAACACCCCTGGTGGGTCTGCACCTGCTCTGGGTTGGAGAACTGACAACCACCTGCCCTTCCTCCTTAGAGCCAGGAAAGGCTGGGCAGGCCAAGAGCTTGATGACCCAGAATCTGGGGGAGGACTCGGCTGCTACAGGAAAGGAGGTAAGAGGGAGGTGCAGTGGAAGATGCCAGCCCTCCTCCCCCCATGAGGACACTGCTCTGTCAATCTTCCCCAGGCCTGGGCCTCCAGCAGACATGGTCTGGGTCCGTCCACAGAATGATCCGAGGCTGCTGGTGGTTCCATCCCCAAGGGAAACAGAACCCAGGCCTGAGGCCTTCGGACGAGGCACCTTGGGAAGTTGGAGAGCCCAGCATTCCAAAGCCAGTGGAGCCCTGGCTGGTTTGGCTCAGTGGATAGAACCTCAATCCCTGGCTCCTGTTGGGGCACATGAGGGAGGCAACTAATTGATGGGTCTCTCTCACATTGATGTTTCTCTCTCTCCATTTCTCCCCTTCCCTTTCACTTTCTCTTCAAAAAAAAAATGTAAGGAAAATATCCTCAGATAAAATAGTCCAACAATAAAAAAATAAAATAAATAAAAAACAACAACCACACAAACAAACAAACAAACAAGCCAGTGGACCGTTGAGAGAGAGAGAGAGAGAGAGAGAGAGAGAGAGAGAGAGAGAGAGAGAGAGAAATTGAACAAGAATAGAAGTTACACTTCCAACTGGTTATCCTTAAAGTCTGCCTGTGGGATTATTGAGTTGGCATGGGGCTTCTAGGACAAAAAAGTGGGTGCCCGGTAGATCTATATTCCCTTCCAGAGTCCTCCAAACTGGAATGAAGAGAAAATTTGGGGTGTGTGTGTGTGTGTGTGTAGGGGAAGGGGTTGAAGGTGGGTGGGAGGGAGCATGTTGGTGGGGAGATCTACTGGGAACTTATTTAATACCTCTTGAGAAAGAGACTCCCTCTGTGCAAATAAGCCTGTTTATTGTGCCGTCACAGCAGGGTGAAACAGGTTTCTCTCCTTTGGAGCAGCAGGACTTTCCAGATTAGGGCAGGCTCAGCTGGACTGGAGAGGAAGCAGTGTTCCCAAGGACCCCAGGAGCCCTCAGTTCTGGAAGTGCGATTAACATCTCCTGCGGGAACAGGGTGGGGAACAGGGCTGGTTGGCCCATGGAGTAATGCCGTCTGTTCTGTCGTCTTCCTTCATATGTAAATCCTGCTCTCCTGAATTCCTGGGAGACCATCGCATGGCACTGACAACGGAACACTTCTCCTACAGATACACGTCCTGTGAGCCATCATGGATGGTTGGGGTGACTCCCTCTGACATGCTCACAGATCCTTGTCCGGAAGTGAGCTTTTCATAGGGTGACACTTCCTCCCATTTTCACAGCTGACCTGCATCCCAGGAACTCCCTCAGTGCTGAGTGAACCCACCACTAACCCTGCTATTTCCCAGCAGGGACGGAAACCGCAGGGATGGGCTCCCAGGAGCCTAGGTGCCCTGAGGCCCACAGGGCCCCCCTAAGGGGACCGCTGTCACTCCCGAAGCTCCTGGTCAGCCCTTCCTCTCCGTTCCGCCTCATCTCCTGCTCCCCAGGCCACACTGGCCAGGTCTCCTGAGCAGTGAGAAGGGAAGGGAAGGTGCCTGGCCCTACCCTAACCCCCATACATGACACTGAGTCATGGCTCTGGAACCCTAAAGAGCCCCGCTCCGCCCGACCCCCTTTCCCACATAGTAAGGTGACCAGACATTCCGATTTTGGCGGGACAGTTCCGATATTTAACAATTTGTCCCGTGTCTTTCCAAAAATCGGGACATTTTTAAAACGCCGCCTTGGGACGCGGGACAAATTGTTAAAAATTGGAACTGTCCCGCCAAAAGCGGGACGTCTGGTCACCTCACCACATAGAGCCTCCTCCCCAGCCCTTGCTTCACTCACAGAGCTCTCCCTGCCCCTTCTCTCTGCCCATTCCGTCCCTGCCAGTCTTTCAGGGCCCACCTTTCATCCCTCCTCCCGGAAGCTGCCCGAGTGCTCCAGCCCATGCCAGCCCCTGTCTGCCCTGGTTTCCTGTTCGCTCCCAGAGTCCACAGTCCTCACTGTACGCATTTACTGCCCCCTCGTGACTTCTGGGCTTCTTATTGCACTCCGGGATTAACACCTTGCCTGCCGGCCAGTCTGTGAGACTCAGGTGTGCCCACCCCAGGCTGGCCAAACCCCGGGCTCAGCGCGTGGGGATGCTCAGAGCTGGTGCACTGGGTGCTGCTCCCTCCCTGTCACCTCCCCATGCTGGGTGTCAGACAGGGGCCCACCCTCAGGAGGGTCCTGAGAGAGTGAGGCTCAGTGGAAGAAGGTGCCCTCTCTCACACCAAGATGCAGCTGTGGCCGCTGGAATGGATAAGATGGGGATGGGGCTACAAACCCTGAGGATTCTGGGAGGAGGGGGCTCAGGAGGTAGGGGAATCTTTTTGGATCTTGGTAGAGCATGGCAGAGCCAGTCAGGACGGCTGCCTGCCCTTGAGTTGGTTCCTAGTCTCTGCTTTCTTTTTTTAAATTATATTTTATTGATTTTTTACAGAGAGGAAGGGAGAGGGATAGAGATCTAGAAACATGGATGAGAGAGAAACATCGACCAGCTGCCTCCTGCACACCACCTACCGGAGATGTGACCATAACCAAGGTACATGCCCTTGACTGGAATCGAACCCGGGACCTTTCAGTCTGCAGGCCAACGCTCTATCCACTGAGCCAAACTGGTTTTGGCTAGCCTCTGCTTTCTTTATCCCCCTCCCTTCCCCAGGCTCCAGGGACTGTCCCTTCTCTCAGCATGGCCTCCCCCAGAGGCCCTGACCTGGTCCAAGGCTGGGCTGCTTACCATTTACCTAAAGGCAGACAGATTCTTAGTGCTTGCTAAGGGGGCCTTAGCCAGGCTCAGCTCCAGGGGGCAAAGCCCCAGAGGTGTCTGTCCTGAATACCCCCTCCTTCAGGCAGCCCTCCTGGCTAAGGCCTCTCTGATTCTGGAACTGCCCTTGCACTGGTCCCTTCCCTGGGCGGCCGCTTTGCCGGAACAGGTGGGGACCTGCTCTGAGAGAGGTCCCTGCCCACCCCCCACTAGCAGCCACCTGCTTGGGTGTCCCCCACCAGAGGTCTGAGCATAAAGGGAGGCCACACACCTTTCAGAACCACTTCAGCTCACGGCAGAGGAGACTTGCAGGGCACACTGTGTATAGCCAGTGACCTGCACCTGCTTGCAGACTCTGGGGCCCCCGTGCAACCCCTGCCCTTTCCGGGTTCCTCCTGGCAGTCTGCAGGTGCGGGAGAGCCCTTGCCTTGCCTTGCAGTTAGCAGCCCAGAATCCCACTCCACCTCAGGGAGGCAGCCCCTCACGCCTCTCTCTGTCACCGTGCGAAAGCCAGCTCCAGCCCCTGTGCCTGCTCTGACCCCAGATTCACAGAGTGAGAGGCCAACATGACCCCACTAGGCTCCATCCCCGTGACTTCTGCTCTTCCCTGTCCCTTATCACTTCCTTGTTTGTTTCTCGCCTGGACCATTGCCCCAGCCTTCTAATGTCTTCCTGTGCCAGGTTCTTCCCTCCCTTCATCTCGCTGTGACAAAGCTGCCTGGTAAATATCCTAAAGCAGAGCAGCAAGGCCATTCAGGCGCTGGCAACTTCCCCATGCAGGACGGATTCGGGCTGGATCCCTGTGAGGTCCCCTAACTTCTAGTCCAACTGTTGCTTGCCCAGTTTAATTTTCACTTCCATTTTCTTCAGAGTCCAACGTCTGCAAATCGTCTCAGCCATAGAGTTTGCTGGCTGTCCTCTTTGTCCACAGGGGGCATTTACCACTCTTTCGGTTGGGGCACAGCGCTTTATGATTTTCAAACACTCGCAAAACTACTGGTGGATCGATCTCCTATCCTGCTCTACAGATACAGTGCTGAGTAAAAAGAGCTTTCAGAAACCAAGTCGGCATAACCTGTCGAAGGCCTCTGCCCCCAAATCATGAGTAGATTTGGAAGGGAAGTTTTTCCCCAGTCTCTCTTACCTGCTCCCCTACCCGCATGGAAATATGGCCTCCCTGGAGGCAGGGGGACAAAGAACAAGACTTCCAGATGCTTAGAGGACTTTACTAGCCTCGCGAGCATCACAGGAGCAGCTGCTGGGGTGTCACAATCAAACTGCAGAGAGGACATTACTCTCTTACAGAGCTATCTGGAGGCTAACACTTGTCGGAATTGCAACATCTTTATTTCCTTCCCGTTACAGGAACGACCATAGCCATAATGAGCAGCAACTATTATTGTGAGTTGTGACTAGTTACTTTGGTTTTGGAGCCTTCGTTTCCCCCACTTGTAATATGTGGTTAGAAATCTCTTTCTCATCGTGTTGTTAGAAGGGAGCAAAGGAGTGCCTGTTTATGAACTAAATAATGGCATAGGACTGATTTAAAGAAGAGATGGCACTGAATGAAAGATTAATAATAACACTATTCATAATACTATGTTATATATCTTAGTTCTAGAAAGCTCTCTTGTATACTTTTGTTCAGGGACTGAAATATTCTGGTCTGGATGCATAGGAGACAAGACATAGGCCTCCCCTGTGAAACAGAAACCGCTGAGCCACAAATACAGGTCACATGTGTCATCTAAAATTTTCTAGTAGTTATGTTTATAAAAGGGAAAGACAGCCTGGCAAAATTAATTTTAATAATACATCATTTTAACCCACTATCTCAAAAATATTATCATTTCAGTATGCAATTCACATAAAAATCATTGGAGCTGTTTTTACATTCTGTTTTGGTGCTGCATCTTTGAAGTCCTGTGAGTATTTTGCACACATAGCACTTCTCATTTTGGACTAGCCACACTTCAGGTGCTTGATAGTCGCATGTGGCTGCTGTGTTGGACAGCACTCACTGATCAATAACGCATCTAAACATTAAAGATCTCCATAGTGCTTAACAGGTTCCCAAACTCTTTTTTAAAAATATATCTTATTGATTATTTTACAGAGAGGTAGGAAAAGAGATAGTTAGAAATAGCCATCAGCTACCCTTGATCGGAATTGAACCGGGGACTTTTCAGTCCACAGGTAGACGCTCTATCCACTGAGCCAAACCGGTTAGGGTAGTTTCCCAAATTCTTGGTATTCAAAACCCATGTTAGCCTGACTAGGCAGATGCTTATCCTCTCTGTTTTGTAGGTGAGCAGAAGCAGCAGCAATTATGTGTGATTCACCCAAGATCACCAGCTGGTAAATGGTGAACTCAACCCTGGTCTTCAAAACTTGATACTTTCTCTTTGGCTTCCTTTTCTAACAAGCAATGCAAAGGCAAACTGGAATATTGTCAGACCTACAAGTCTCAAGACTCATTGCTCTACTGCAGTGGTCGGCAAACTCATTAGTCAACTGAGCCAAATATCAACAGTACAACCATTGACATTTATTTTGAGAGCCAAATTTTTAAAACTTAAATTTCTTCTAATGCCACTTCTTCAAAATAGACTCACCCAGACTGTGGTATTTTGTGGAAGAGCCACACTCAAGGGGCCAAAGAGCTGCATGTGGCTCTTGAGCCGCAGTTTGCCGACCATGGCTCTAGTGCATGAAAAGACACAGTTCTTTCAAAACTCACCTACAATCTCCTCTCTTCAAAAATCACGCCCAGTTCAATCCCACCAGAATCTGTTAGTGTCATTATTCTAAAAATGCATATGTGCTGAATCAAGCACCTTCCAGCTCTAATGTGCAATGGGTGAAAAAGAATATAAATATGCATAAAACAGCCCTACCCATCTCTCTGGTAGTCTCTATGACATAGGGACTTAGTTTTTAATGACTCCTGGGGGTTACCCTGTAGGGTTTCAGCATCCCAAAATAAGTAAGAAATTAGGTAAAGTCCCCCTCTCTTCCCATTTGAAACTCACATACATGTCAAATGTTTATGCCAAAGCATAAGCAGACCCAGATGGCTATCAGGGAAAGAGGCTCCTGGTGCAGGGTTTCTCAGTAAGATGACAGACACATTGGGGTTTGGGGAGAGGCTAGCTTGAGAACTGCCTTGGGAAGGACCAGCCCCGAGACTAATGTTCCCAAAGAGATGCTAAAGGCAGCTGACCACCCTCCTGCCCAGCGGAGCCGCCAGTCGAGAGCTCAGAAGCAGGAGCCCTAGCTTGACCTGGCTAGTTTTCCCCCCTTCGAAGGGTGGTGGCTGGAGGGCAACAAAAGGCTTGTAAAGCTGTACCTGCTACTTTGTCTGGAAGTCTACATCCCACAAATACCCCTGTCAAATGAACTCAAAAAGAGCCTGGAGTCTTCGCAAGTAAGTTATATTTATTCAAAGGTCTTGGAGTTTGCAGCGAGGAACACAGCTAAGCAAAACCTCAGAAGTATTCCAAAGGAGAAAAGTTAAAAGTTCTTATAGAAAAAAAAAAATAAAAATAAAAAATATATATATATGTGTGTGTGTGTGTGTGTGTGTATTCTTGAGAATTATCAGTCCTGCATATATATACATATTCTTGAGAATCAGTCCTGCATTCTGAACCCTAGGTCTGGTCCACATGGTTATCAAACAGATGTCGGGCAGTCGGGAGGACGGATGCCAGGTGGTCCAGAAGATGCTGTCAGGTCTGCTCACACCCAGTGGTCTGGCTAATGGATGTCATGTGGATACGTATGGGAGTCCTTCAGGGGGAGAGGATTAACCGAAGTCCAGATGTATATCCAGGCATGGATGCGGGATTGGAAAACTCAAAGCTTACGTTCCCAGGGTATTAGAATTAAGAGTGAACTCTTTTCTCTTGCCTCAACCTTCATAATATTAATAATTGGAGCAGCTTGCTTAAAATGTGTCTATTTTATATATTGCCTATCTTCACTCTTTTCCTCCCATTCCCCTTTCCCACCTTCCAAGAACCAAACTGGATGGGCAGTAAAAGCTAAAAGCCCCTTCTCTGGGCAAAGGCCCAGGCCAAGGTCAAGGTCAAGGCCAAGACCAAGTTCAAGGCCAAGGCCAGCCTCCAGGCTCCCCTCCTTCCCCAGCCGCTTCTATTATAGATCCTTAGGGGGATGCGTATTCACACACGTGCAGCAACACAGCAGGGCAAGTCTACGTGGCTCTCGGGCAGTGCGCACGCGCGAGGCGGGGCCGCCAGCACTTCCGGGGCCGAGGGGCGGGTCCGCCCGGGATCCCCTCTCTGGCTCCTCCGCTGGGGCGGGTGCCGATCTCTGGAAGCCGGGGCCCGGCGCTGGGGAGGAGCCTGCGGGGGGCCGCGAAGGAGCGCCCTCGTCCGCCCCAGAGTCCCTCGGGCAGGGCGGTCCTGGGCTCGGGCGGCGGCGCCACGCCCCCCGGGCGCTCACGTGACGGGGGCGGTGCCGGGCGGGCGGGAGGGGAGCAGACGGCGCGATCCGCGGCGGCGGTTACCTCGGCATGGCCGCACTCTACGGGGGTGTGGAGGGGTGAGTGCGGCCGGGTGGAGGGAGCCCGGGAGGGGCGTCCTGGAAGCGGCCCGGACCTGCCCCTGCCCGAGGGCGGGGCGGAAGGAGGACCGTGGACGGGCCGGTGGCCTGCCGCCCCCGAGACCGGCCACTCGGGGCTGCGGGGCTGCGGGGCCTTGCAGAGCAGGGTCTGGGCGGGCGCGGCGGTGCCCGTGCTCGCGCGGGTGCGTGTCTTGCAGGGGCTCTGCTGGCGCCACACCCCGGGGTCCTCCTTTGTGTTTCACGGCGGGACTACGCCCCTTTCTCCCAAGAAGGACCCACTCCTCCGTTCCCGGCTGGAGATGCCCCCCTTTCCCCATTCCCCACCCCACGGAGAGTTTGGCAGAACAGGTGTCAGGGGTGAAGTTGCTGGCCTGGGGGGATGGGGAGGGAGAGTGTGGTGGAAACCCGGACGGAGATCTTTGCCAGAGGGTACCTGGGAGCTGGGGCCGCTGGAGCCAGAGTGCTGATCCCTGAAACTCCTTTTTTCTGGTCAGCGCTCCAGGCTCCTGATCCTGGAAAGAGCCCAGTTATCCTTGCAATTTTCCTGCTCAGAAGACTGTCTCCTGGACTTTTTGTAATAGCTCTTCCCCTCGGTATTAATACGGGCAAGACTTTTACCCTATATTGGGTAATCTTTTGAGCAGGAAAAATGCAAGAATAACAGGGCTCTTTCCAGGATCAGTAACTGGTGCATAAAGTGAGAAGCGAGATGAAGGAGATGATTGGCAAGTCTCCTGCCAGTGACAACAGTCTCTGAATCTGGGTGCATAATATCAGAGCATCACAGAGACTGTCTCAGCCAGGGCACTTTTGAATCTGAATTTGGATTACTTATATGGCAGCCACATCTCTGCTGACTCATGGGACCCCAACAGGTTCTTTTCACATGCATTGTTAAAGTTGATCTTCCCCATCCTGTAACTATTGCCCTTTTTAAAAACAAACAACAACAAAATAACTCCCCCAAAAAACTAAGTACGAGAGTTTGGATTCATCCCTGTTATAAGATATGACCCTTCCCCCACCCCCATGTTTGTCAGGAGATTCCTTCCCATGTTGAATCTCAGGCATTCACTTCCCCTTGAAACGTCTTGTCATTTTTCAGTTTGGTAAGCAGGTCTTCAGTGTCCTCTTTCGATAGTCTCAAAAGTACTGGTCGGTATAGAAACATACATCACACCACCACAGACCTCCCTCCAAACTTCCATTTCCCCGCGTATAAAGTAGTCAGCATCACCTGGTCAGTGTTTCTCACCAGGGTGTCTTAAAGACCTTGGCAGCCGGGGCTGGGTCTGGAAAGGGGCTGGGTCTGCTTTTGTGAGAAGCAGAGAGATGTGCCATTCCCTTGATCACACTTAGTGAGTGTTGCCTGTGCTAGGGATGAGGATAAGTGATCTGGAACTTGAGAGGCACACAGAAGAACACTGACCACACTCAATACAGAGGAATTCTTAGAAGTTATATTGGAGCTGTGTGAGTGGGCCACACACCAGAGGTTTCAAGGACTGGCTGAGGTATAGGGAGGGCCTTGCAGGATGAGTAAGCTATCCCCAAGGGAAACTCCCTTATAGTCCAGGAGCACCATCAGCCACCAAACCACAGAGGTGGGTGTGGGGATGGTGACTGGATTTACTGAATCCGTAAGCTTGTGCAATCCCTGTCACACGGGCTCGGTGACAGGGACTGCACAAGCTTAGCTGTGCCTTCCAGGTTTTTCTGAGAAGACTTGTGTTCCCGCAGGGGAGGAACACAATCCAAGGTCCTTTTACTCTCAGAGGATGGGCAGATCCTGGCAGAAGCGGATGGACTCAGCACAAACCACTGGGTAAAGGCCACACTGAGGGGCTTGGCTATGGTTTTATTCATTCTCTGTGATTCCTGGTAGCAGCCTGGAGGGGCCGCACAGGGGTGCAGGCCTTTGTAACGCCTCCTTCCCTTGATTGGGGCTAGCTGATCGGGGCAGACAAGTGTGTGGAGAGGATCAACGAGATGGTGAGCAGGGCCAAGCAGAAAGCAGGAGTGGATCCTCTGATGCCCCTGCGAAGCTTGGTGAGTCTGGGGTAGAGCCTGGGAGATACAGAAAGTCACGGTAACACTGGGAAAGCGGGTTTGAGCTAGATGAGTCTGATGACCTGGACTGCAGAGATAAAGACCTTGGAGGCCTATTCTCTGGTCTAGAAACTCGCATGCTCCCATCTATTCTTGTGGCTTCAGTGGTTATCCACAAGCCATAACAACTGGAAGAGCACCGGGCTTTGGAGAGCCACTGTGACCTTGGTTTGTCACTCAACATCTCTGTGAGCCTCATTTCCTTTGTTTGGAAAGTGCAGACAACAGTAGCTGCCTCCGAGGTGCTAGAAAAGGAAATGCCATGACACATTCTGAAGTGGTTAGCGGAGCGCCTCGTCCATAAGCACTCACTAAGTGAGCTCTTCTTCCCGGCTCGGGCCTCTCTCAGGTTGCTGTAGCCCTGGCTTCTCCCAGAGATGTCCTCAGTGAGATGCTCTTGCTGGCACAGCCAACCCCCATGTGTTCCCACCAAGCTTGTCTCTCCTCAATTTGCTCCTCTGCCTAATTTCTCTGTTAAGGGCACTGCTGTCATCCTAAGCTCCAAACTTGGCATCGTTGAATCCCCTCTCTGTCCATTCCCAGTCCACAACCTTCCAAGGGGTTAGCATGTGGGGTGGAAGGAAGCCTGGGGTTGGATAAGCAGGGGGCAGGTAGCAGCAGGGGTGGGAGTGGAGAAAGGAGATGGGTCTACACCTTGCTGCTTGCTCACCTCCCCCGTGGCCTAGGGCCTATCCCTGAGCGGTGGGGAGCAGGAAGACGCGGTGAGGATCCTAATGGAGGAGCTGAGGGACCGATTTCCCTACCTGAGCGAAAGCTACGTAATCACCACCGATGCCGCTGGCTCCATCGCCACAGCTACGCCGGATGGTGAGGAGGTGGGGGGAGGGGGGAGGTTGAGAACTGTTTTTCTTGAGAAAGCTTCTTAGATGTAGCTGGGAGAATTTGTCTTGCAAATATCTGGAAGGCAACCTCCTTCATATCCCACCCCCCCTTTAATTAGCTTAAGGCCCTGCCAGTGCAAAGACTGGACAGGAGAGAGGGCAAGAGGGTATCTTGATGAGAAGCATTGCATAAGACTCCATCCCAAAGGAAGCAGGTCCTGAGGCTGGCTGAGGAAAGCAGTAAATGCTGAGAAAAAATAAAAAAATAAAGAGGGGCTCTGATAGGAGTATAAAAAGCATTGGTACCACAAGATTGGCATATTGATAAGGTGGTTTAGGCTATTGAGCATAACTGTGAATAGGACCTAGCACCATCCTGGGCATATAGTAGGTACTCAGTAAAGCAGGTCCCCTCACCTTCAGCAGGAAGCTAGCTCGGTTTCCTCTGCGAGGCTGGGTGGCGACCCCTGGCCTGGGGCTGGGTTTGGTCCTTTATTCGGTTGGAAGGTGTGGGCTCGCTGTGTGCAGTGCGTTGGCCACCCTGAGCCCCTGTGCCCTTTCCCTAGGTGGGATCGTGCTCATCTCTGGCACAGGCTCCAACTGCAGGCTGGTCAACCCCGATGGCTCTGAGAGCGGCTGCGGCGGCTGGGGCCACATGATGGGGGACGAGGGCTCAGGTGAGCTCACACCGCCTGGGCTTGGCTCGGGGTCCCGGGTCCTTCCCTTCCTGCAGCTCTCCAGGCTTCTCTCTTGCCCTCAACCTGTTGACCCCTTGGGGCTTTCCAGGCACAGCTCCTGAATCGGATGGTCCTGAGTACAAAACAGTGGCAGCATAGAGATGCACATGCTGGACAAGCGGCTGCCTTGCTCTTCAGCAGAGATTTGCATCCAGGACTCAGGTTCATGCCTCAGCATAATAGCTGTTGACGACGACGTGTGTTGGCTTTGTAGCCCTGGGGAGGAGTTGACACTACCGTAGGAAGGTTAAGGCCATAGAGGCCAGCAGATGCTCTCCTACCCTGTTTCCCCGAAAATAAGACAGTGTCTTATATTAATTTTTTCTCCCAAAGTTGCGCTAGGTCTTATTTTCAGGGGTTGTCTTATCTTTCCATGCGCTAGGTCTTATTTTCGGGGAAACACGGTAGTTTCTGCTAATGGGAAAGGGGTATAGATGCTTCTCCCGCTATCACATCTTTATAGGCAGCAGGTGTACGTTTTCATAGGGGTCCTTGGGGCCCAGTTCCTAGCAGCTGGTGTGACACCTGTTCTGTCTTCCCCTCCCAGCCTTCCCTTATGTGATCCGTCAGATACAGTTTAATTAGAGGCCCCCTGTCAGGAAATCGGAACACCTAACTTGCTGTTGTATACATGCTGACTGCTAACCCTGTCTAGGTCCGAGGTTCCTTCTCTGTGAGCTAGGGGAGATTGCCCCCTCTTCTAGCCCTGTCTGCTCTCCACAGCCTACTGGATCGCACACCAGGCAGTGAAAATAGTCTTCGACTCCATCGACAACCTAGAGGCAGCTCCTCACGACATTGGCTACGTCAAACAGGCCATGTTCAACTACTTCCAGGTACTCCCCCTGCCCCTGGCAGACACGCACACCTGGGCAGGGCAGTGGGAGACCGAGCAGGAGCGATGCAAGAGAGGGACTGGGTGAGCCAAAGGGAAGTCGGGTGAGTCATGGTCAGAGCTAGAGGTTAGAGAAGTCATAGGTGAGGACAGGAGTTGGATCGATATGGCGGTACATTCCAGGGGGTATCAGGCATGAGGGAGGAGTAGCTTAGGGATAGGCGGTTAGCCACACTGCATTCTTGGGCAGCTAGACCCTGCTGGGAGGTGAAGGCAGATGGCACTCTAAGCTAGGATGAGCAGTGCAGAGTGAGGTCAGGAAACAGTGCCCACAGACAGGGGGCGGGGGGGGGGGGTAAAGTCTAAACAGAGATGTGAGACAGTGGGCTGTTTCGACCCGTGTGGGCCGGGGAGGAGAGGCTTTAGGAGGTGGATGGGAGAGTTCTTAGGGAGGTGTGGCCTCCTACCCAGGCTATCAGGGACTGCTTCTCCTTCTTGTCTCAGCTGTGCTTATTTGTAGTGGTTTTGGAAACAGCTGAGTTTATCTGAGCCAGAGGTAAAAGGTGGGGAGAGGAGAAGGAAGAGGATGTTGATGTAATAGACGTTTCTCTGAATGAGGGCCACTTAGGTGAGCTGGGGATGGGGTCAGGGAATGAGATGAGAAATACAGGAGGTAGGACCTGTATTTCCAAGGCTCATAGGTTGGTGATTATAGAGAAACTGGCCTGGGCCAAGCTGAGGAGTAGGAATAGCAACTGCTATAGGAAGTGGAGGTAAGGTATTCTGACTCAGCAATTGGATCTAAATCCCAGTGATATGTCCACCACTCCCCCTCTCATCCTTTGGTCACTTTCATAAAGTCATTATAAAGAGCGAATAAGTAGTCTTTATCACATGAGTAATACATTGCTGTAGGAGCTCAAATTTTAGCCCCTCTTTTTCCATCTTAGTAATGTGTCTGGGGAATCACTGGTTCCTCAGGACTTTCAGAGGTATAACTCGTGTTTTAACTTTGTTGGAATAGAAGAAGGACCTTCTGTGGCCAAATAAATTTGGGGGAAACAAATAGATTTCTTGGTTCAGGACTTCTCAGAGCCTTTAACTTGCTAATGTGCACCGTGAATGTCTAAGGGAGAGTTACAGTGTGCAGTAGTCTTTAGATTCCTTTGATCAAATGAATCTGTTCACCAGCACCTCAGGGAACTGCAGAGCACACTTTGGTGGGCGGAGATCTGTGCTCTGTCCAGACTAATTCGTAAGGAGCGATGGAGCTTGTGTTGGGAGAACAAAGAACTTTTCTTAAATGAGAAACCTCAAATCCTTGCATTCTCTAGAGCTTAAAAGAACAAACGTCCCACCTTTTCCAACAGTAGAGACATGAGGAAGGTCAGCTTGGATGGGCAGACTGAGGATTTTCCTTTGCTTCTGATGACTCTCTTGTACCTTTTCTCTGCCTCTCAGGTGCCAGATCGGCTAGGAATCCTCCCACACCTGTACAGGGTCTTTGATAAATCCAGGTTTGCTGGGTTTTGCCGGAAAATTGCAGAAGGTACAGGGTTTTTTCTGGCTTGGTTCCTCCAGAAGACTTCCCAGGTGGGAAGGGGGCCATACTGGAGTAAGGGTCAGATGGGGACTGGAAGCCAGTTTGATTTCCCTTGGTCCAAGTGACCTCAGTTCTCTGCCACCATGGGCCTGGGGGTGAGGCAGAAGGACACACAGTTGTGCTGACATTGTTTTATACGACCTGTTTCTCTTGTCAGCTCTCATGGCTTGTGCAGGCTGTATGTCCGTTTCTGAGAAATTGATGAAGCAGTTGTCCTTTGAGCAAATCTATAACTTTTTTTTTAAACCCATGATACCCAAAGGAACTAGAGGACCCTGGAGCGGTTAGGCATGTTTGGTTGGGTGTCAGAGCAGCTGAACCATAGGGCCGATTTGTCTGCACGTTACTCTGGTCCACACTTCCTTAACTTGGATTCCTGCAGCCTCAGGGCATTGGCGGATCCTGCAGGCCTGAGGCCCCTTCAGAACAGAACTGGGAAGGGACTGACTCTGGAAGGAGGGTGGAAGACCTGATAGGAGCATCAGCCAGCTGCTAAGTAGAGTCCTGGGTCCCCAGAGCTGAGACCCTCTGGGACAGACTCAATCACCCCGTGTAAGCGGAGTGTGAGCCAGGTGCCAGTGTGCTTCCCTAGTGGGGGCATCCCTTCTCAAGTGCCTAGAACGAGCCCCTTCCATCCAGGACACCCTTCCTGGGGAGAAGTGCCTGGTAGGGGTGGGGGAAGTAAGGATGGAGTGGCAGCTTAGAGGCATCACTGAGGTGGGCATCACTCCTGACAGACCTAGCTGTTGCTGCCCTGCACCAGAGAGCGAGAACTGAGCACTGGTGGCTCCCTGGGTGCTCACTGCGCCCCTCCTCCTTCCTCCCCTCTCCCAGGTGCTCAGCAGGGAGACCCCCTCTCCCGGTACATCTTCAGGAAGGCTGGGGAGATGCTGGGCAGGCATGTGGTGGCAGTGCTGCCTGAGATTGACCCGGTGAGTTGAGGTGGGAGCTGCTGGGCCCGGTGTGGCCCTTTCCCACGAGGGGTGAGCCAGTCCCACCAGACTCTGTGAATTGGATGATTTTAAATGAAAACTTGGGTTTGGGAAGAAATAATGTCTATAACACAAAGACATTCTTTGGTCCAGTACCTCCCGTCTGCGGCTGGTCCGTAGTCTTCCTTTATATGTAGTGCATTGGTCCAATGTGGCACTGCACTCCCCTTTCAGTCCTGTTTCCGCCCATTCCCTCTCTCCTTGCTCCTTCCTCTATTGCTGCTCAATGCTTTTTCCGTTCCCCTCTCTCCCTTGCCTTTGTGCATCTCCTTATTTTCCCTTTTTTTTTTTTTTAACCCCTTGAGTTCGCCTCTGGTTCTTGACTAGTGGCGTGTAAGCGGGATAGGGAGCCCTTGTTTTAAGATTGTCCCCTTCAGCATCGGAGACTTGGTCACCCCACTGTCCATTTCTGCACTCTGGCCAGGTCTTGTTCAAAGGGGAGCTTGGCCTCCCCATTTTGTGTGTGGGCTCTGTGTGGAAGAGCTGGGAGCTGCTGAAGGAAGGTGAGTGTGTGTGTTGGGCGGGGGGGGGGGGGGGGGGGAAGGGAGGGGAAGGGGGGGAAGAGGGCAAGGGATGGTGTGAGAAGGGGTGGCTCAGGAAAGCTCTCAGCTCCAGGGAGGACCTGGGACCTGAGGCCACTGATGCCTGAGCTCCAGGCCCTCAGCCTTCAGTCTGCCAGGGAGCCCTCTTACAAGGTCCCATCCAGCTTCTGTGAGTCCTTAAAAAGATATTTTTTCCAAAGGATTTATTAAATAACACCATTATTTAAAAATTAAAGACAAATCTAACTTAAAATCAGAGCTTCAGATCAGCATGTGGTGAGGTCCCTCGTGCCTTCTGTGCCCGTGCCGCCTTGCCTTGGGCACTCTGGTTGCAATAGGCGTCCTGACGTAGCTGAAGGGCCCTTGCTACCTTGGGGTTCCGGCTTCAGGCCCTGGGGACAGCTGGCTCCAGTACCCCCAGTGGTCACTGGGCTCACACACTGGTGTGCCAGCCGTTGGGGATTTGGCTTGTGGGTCCCCTGGGACCTGTGCAGGAATACCTCAGGGCGTGGGCCTCTTTCCTCGCTCTGTCCCCGCCCTGGTCTCCATCACAGGCTGTTGGTCTCCTTTCGTCTGTCCTCTTTTCCTCCAGGTTTCCTGTTGGCGCTGACCCAGGGCAGAGAGATCCAGGCTCAGAACTCCTTCTCCAGTTTCACCCTGATGAAGCTCAATCACTCGTCTGCCCTGGGCGGGGCCAGCCTCGGGGCCAGGCACGTGGGGCACCTCCTCCCCATGGACTACAGTGTCAATGCCGCTGCCTTCTTCTCCCACACCTTCTCCTGAGGGCCGGCCCCAGCCCACCCCCTCCGTGGCCAGTGGACAATGGGTGCTGGGAGGGAGGGGGCTTTTTTCCCCTTTTCCTTTTTCTTTTTTAAAGGAAAAACACAGAAAATAAATGCACTTTACCCACTCCCCAGTTGGATTGTGTCGTGAAGCACACTTGCTGTGGACGTTCAGTGCACCTGCCTGCAGGTGGCCCAGAGGGCTCGGGAATGGGTCTAGCCCCACCCCCAGGGGCTATATTTGACCTTATAATTTATCTGTGTGCCACCCTCCCCCTGTGTTAGTATACTCCGGCTGCTGCTGCCAGTTAACCCGGGTCCTCAGTGTTCTGTCAAAGTGGGTAATGATCTCTGCCAGAGCGTTTCAGTGGAACCAAATCTTCTCCATGCAAAACATTACCGGGTATAACGGTGCACATACCACACCCTCTCCTGAGAGGACCACGTAGAATTTAGGGGACAGGGTGCAAATCTCCTCTGGGAGAATTGGTACTTAGGGGTGAGCAGCACGTTTTGCAGTTTTCTGTGTAAATGGAGTCCTTTGAGAAGTTGAGGATGGCTGAGATCCAAGGCCAACCTGAGAGAATTTAACTAGGTGCCTGCCTATTCTGGGACTAGGCTGGCTCTGGTTACAGCATGACACTTGGCATCTGTAGTGTAGCACCGGGAGCGGTGAGCATCAGTGGAGAGCAGACATGATTCCTGTCCTTGGGATAATGTAGTTTGACAAGCCCAAAAGTGTCCTGTTCTGCCAACTATACTGCTTAGTGAAGGCTGAAGTCCTTAATAGTGGCTGCCTCTCTAGGCGTTCAGAGTGTAAGCTGTTAGAGGGCATGGATTATGTCCTGGACATTTCTCAAACTTAATGTATCAGTTATTCTAGAACTTGTTTTAAACCTAGATTTCTGTTTTCTCCCCCCTCTATAAGGTATCTGATTCAATAGGTCAAAGATGAAATAGGGAATTTTCTATTTAAAAATAATTTTTAAAAAATCCTCATTCAAGGATATTTTTCCATTGATTTTTATTTAGGGAGAATAGAAGAGAGAGGGAAAGACAGAAACGTCAGTGTGAAAGAAACACATCAATTGGTTGCCTCCTGCACATTCCCCGACCAGGGCCTGGGCCAGAGAGGAGCCTGCAACCAAGATACGTGCCCTTGACCAGAATTAAACCTGGGATCCTTTAGTCTGCAGGCCAATGCTCAAACCAGCCAGGGTGAGATAGGGAATTTTCATTTATTCTAAACACCTTTTGTCATTTCTGCTGCAGAGGTCCAGGATCTGCATTTGAGTGAGCTCTCATTTGAATTCTAATTAGGTCCTTGAAGGGGACTTGATATTTGTTTCCCAGGCCGGATGGCACTTATTTCACAGTGTATAAGAGAATGGCAGCAGCTCTCATTCCATCAGCTCTTGCCCAAGATAGTAAGGTGGAGCTTTGAGCAATGAGAACTCAAGCCAAGTCCCTTCTGAAGGGACAGCCAGACATCTTTGCATCTAGCTGTGGTTCAGCCCACTGGGGTCCAGCTCTCGGCAAGTCTAATGCATCATCCGGTAAAGAGCTGACAAAGAGAACAGGGACACCCTAGAGATGCCTCTGCTTTATCTCTTTGTCCTAATAACACTGTTGGTGAGCAGTGAGCATTGGAGAAGGTTTTTACATGTCAAGATCAAGCAGTATTTTGGATTTAGAATCTAAAACTTTATTGGTGAAGCGTTTAAAATAGAAGCCTCGCCCTAACCAGTTTGGCTCAGTGGATAGAGGTTGGCCTGTGGACTGAAGGGTCCCAGGTTCGATTCGGGTCAAGGGCATGTACCTTGGTTGCGGGCACATCCCCAGTAGGGGGCGTGCAGGAGGCAGCTGATTGATGTTTCTCTCTCATCGATGTTTCTAACTATCCCTCTCCCTTCCTCTTTGAAAGAAAATCAATAAAAATACATTAAAAATAAATAAAATAGGAGCCTCGTCTTTCTTACCACTGTCTAGGCTCTGGTGTGCCAACTGGACAGTGGAGGATTTAGAGCAGAGCAAGGAGCACATAATGACAGATTTTTTAAAATTTCAGTGCCAGAACATAGGTTGTTACAACAGTAGCACCGGTACCTAGGACCGTGCTTGGGATCTAGCAGGCTCTCAAACTTGTTCGGTAATTGAAAGATACAGAATCCTTGTTTTCTAGATAAGTCAGTTTTGTCCAGAAACAGGAACAATAATAGCTACCCAGTTTCCCTTCAAGCCTGAGGTTTTCCTGTTACCATTTTTGTTCAAAGCTGTACATATTATTACCACTATTGCTACCATATATTAAGGAAGTATTTTGAAATTAAATTTAGTCTAATTGTCACAATGGCCCTAGGAAGGAGGTGTGTCAGTTTTATTAATAAACAAAGTCAGATCAAAAGCACAAAGAAAGTGAAGAAGGTGGAATTTACACAGGGCAATGCTTAACGTTATCATGTAATACTATTTGGAATGGAAACTTATACAACTAAAACTATGATCAATCTTGAGACAAATTATCTCGCAAACACATACACATGTATACCACCACCTGTATAGTGCGATATATATAATGACCCAACTTTAGGAAAAAGAGTTCCGTTGCCAGCAAATGCATTTTATTCTCATTAATATTTTCAACAGCTGCCATTTGGTTTGTATAGTAAAAATTTTAAAGTAACTTTTCTATTTTTTTACATCTTTATGAAAATTATTTTAATTTTAAAGCCCTGCTCCTCCCCCAAAGAAGTATTATTAATAACTACCATGTAATGTTTATTGGAGTGTGGGGGACAAAAACAGCTTTTAAACACTGTGAAACAGGGATAAAAGTCCAAAGACAAGACCCGGGCCTGCTGGGGGGGCTAAGCTGCAGGTGGACACCATCAGCGCTTCACCTCCCACACCAGAGGGGGGCGTGCACCGGGCTCCGGGCTTCTTGTTTCACAAGCTGCACTTCCTTTCTCCTCTGCACGCGGTCCTTTTCTCCTCAACATCTGTCCAACAAAGGCAGCATGGTCTTCAACAAAGGTCCCACCTTGTCATGGAGATGATACTACTGTATTTAGAAATTTCAGAGACTCCCCCATCCAGCCGGGGAGGAAAGAAAATCTCCAACACAGTATTATTGCTGGTTCACTTGTCCACTCCAACACATACTCATACTTTAGAATAAATTAATTACCAGATGCTTCAAAAGTACAGACAGGTAGATAGCAAAAGAGTTCCTTATAAAAAAGTTGCAAGACTATAAAAATTTCTGCAGCAGCACAGGCTCCCAAGGTCTCGGAGCTTCTGATAACAAAGCTGCTTCTGATAAGCGGTTCCTTGGACGTGAAGAGCACCTTCCCCCGGAGTCCTATGTTCTAAGGGCTCCTTTAGGCCACGGGAGGTTGAAACCCAAGTTTCAAGGACTCCTTGCTGACAAAATGCGGGACAGCTATCAATGGAATGCTATAGCAACAAAAAGAAACAGACGACCAGCACAAGTTAAACACTGTGGACACACCACAACATGTGCCGAGTGGAAAAAGCCAGAAGCAAGAGGTCAGGTTTTGTATGATTCCACTGATACGATGTCCAGAAGAGGCAAGTGATGGAAAGCTGGGAACAGGGATTACTGTGCAATAAATAAAGGATCTTACTGGGGTGGATGAAAATGTTCTAAAACAGTGACAGTTATGACTGTGCCACTCAGGAAAGTCACTAAAATCACTGAATTTAACACTTGAAACGGGTGCATTTATTATATGTAAAATATGCCTCAATATTTTTTTTTTTTTTAATTACCCTGCCTCCCGAACCACCCACCAAGCACTAAACATTCCTGAGGTTCACGATCCACAGGGCAGGATGATCACTTAGTGTTGAGTTCAGAGTGAAAACACTGTCCATTTTATGGTAAATTGCCTAGGATGTGTCTTCATTATTATAAAGTAAAAGGCCACCTGTAAGAAGTAGTCCCAGAAATGAGCCTCCTCGTAATAACAAAACATAAGGGGGCTTTTTCTTTTGGAATAAAGATGGTGCCTCTGTCCCTCTGCAGATTTCTTTCTTATCCCCTGGGGTGGGGTGGTGACTCTTGGCTGACATCTTGTGGAATTCAGTGAACTTGGCTGTCCTGTTCCTGGGACTCCCATAAACACTAGATTGGGAACAGCAGTGGGAGGGCTGGAGGGGGGGGGGAAGAGACAGAAGGTCAAGCAAAAAACCTGAGTGTTGCCTTCAGTCAGTCTCCTACTGTTCCTTGTCACCAATAATAGCTTCAAGATAGGAGAAATAAAGACAGAAGATTAAAAGCAAAGGGGGGGGGGGACACTTTAAAAACTGTGACTAACCAAGTCTGAATGAAATTCACACCACAGCAGAGCAGTGGCTGAAGAAAGTGCTCTGTGAACTACAGAGGGACCAGAAGAACGAAGGATCCCTATGGGCAACAAGGAGGCAATGATCCACTTAGAACCGCAAGCAGAGGAAGGAGGAAATGAAGGTTCCAAATGTGCACCAGATCTGGGTCAACTCTCCTGTGCTTCCCACCCACCTCCTACACAAATGCAGATTGCATTATCCCCAAGGGGAGTGCTGGGGGATACACAGCCTTTCCCAACAGGTGGATATCTCCAATCTTAGTTAAATGGTCTCTTCTTGCCTGTTCCCGGGTCTCAGCATCACCTAAACCAGTGGTGAGCAAACTCATTAGTCAACAGAGCGATAAACTGCGACAAACTGAGGCTCTCAAGCCGCAGTTTGTCGACCACTGACCTAAACCAAGAAACATCAATTTGCTGGTCCCCTTATGGAAGACCGCTTGCCCCTTCCAATCACAGCAGGTAGATTCCTGGGCTCCTGGTGTTTCTACAGTGTTTGCAACAGCAGAAGATTCAATCAAGCTATTTCCTTTGGCCACTTCAAATGACTTTCCTCTCTGACATATCATTGCCAGAGTAGCCACCTGACCTCCTTACTTCCAAGCCTCTCCGAAATCAATACAATTCTTTGACATTGTAACAATACACAATTTGAGAAATGCTTAGTGTTTCACTAAAAACACTTTTAAGCTGTAGAGTTAGCATTAGAACCTGAATTTAAAAGGTCCCAGCTATTTTAACTTTGGAAACCAAGGTGCTACAAAGACTCAGCCTTTTATGATCTTTTTTTATTTGACCTAACATAACCCCCAAAATCGCCTGCTGCAATCACAAAGACCCAAAGTTGCAGGTGCTTGGGCCTAGGCTGTGCCCATCAAGTTTTCTGCTGAAGATCTATGGCCTGGAGAAACCGAAAAGGCATTTTCTTTATTTTTATGTTTTTCTTCTTCAAGAGCAAGAAATAAAATAATTTTCAATTTGGAGTTTTAAGAGTTCAATGACCATAAAAATCAGAATCACTAATAAACTAACACTGAGACCAACCAGAATTGGCAACTATTAAAAATGTATGTTTTGTTTCTCTAAAAATTCTTAAACTTCCAGTTGCCAATAAAAAAGAAGTTTCAACAGAATAATGACTGAAACTCAATATCAAAGTGGTCACTTATAAATAACAGTCTCACCATTAAAAGATAACGGAGTCCAGCCTGACTGGCACCCAGACCCTCTCCTATGAGATAGATAGAGGCGCCCAGCCTTTCCCAGTCAAGGTCTAACGAGACCCAAATACCTTTTTTGCTAAGAATTGACTACACTGAGTGGCCAGATTATGATGATCTCTGAATGCATAATAATCTGGCCACACACACACACACACACACACACACACACACACACACACACACTAGAGGCCCAGTGCATGAATTTGTGCACCAGAGGGGTCCCTCGGCCTGGCCTGCAGGATTGGGCCAAAACCAGCTTTCTGACATCCCCCGAGGGGTCAGTCCCAGATTGTGTGAGAGGGCGCAGGCCAGGCTGAGGGACCCCAACAGTGCACAATAGGGGCTGAGGAGGGATGCAAGAGGTTAGCTAGCAAGAGAGGGATTGTGGCCGGGCTCTAAGGCATGTCTGGCCAATCTCACTCAGTCCTGATCAGCCAGACCCCAGCAGCAAGCTAACCTACCAGTCAGAGCATCTGGCCCCTGGTGATCAATACATGTCATAGCAACTGGTCAACTGTCTGCCCCCTGGTTGTCAGTGCACATTATAGTGAGCAGTTGAGTGGCCTTAGTATATCATTAGAATATTACGCTTTGGTTGGTTGAACAGTCATCTGGACACTTAACATATTAGGCTTTTATTATATAGGATTAGAGGCCTGGTGCATGAATAGGTGCATGGGTGGGGTCCGGCCAGCCTGGCCAGGGGGAAGTGATGTGGGCAGTTGGCCAGCCTGCTGGTAGAACTCCTGGTCGAGGGGACAATTTGCATATTAGCCTTTTATTATATAGGATATACACTGAGTGGCCAGATTATTATGTATTCAGAGATCATAATAATTTGGCCACTCATGTATAGCTGAGCCTGTGATCTGGGTAACAGCTGTGTTCCCACCTCACAACAAAATAGACGAAGAGTTGAGCTATAAGAGAAGCCACTGGAAGCATCAGCCTAAACATTTAAGAAGGGGTGATACTGCGAGCTGCTTTCTGATCCTGGAGTCAGCACACTCTAGAAAATCCAGCCAGACTCACTGCTCACTTGGCAGGAACATTTCGTAGTCCTGTCTAAATACGCCTTGTGACACTCCACAAAGTGGAGCCTCCTACGGAAAGACAAGCCCTTTGGCCTGCACCTAGCATTATAGCCTGTCCTGCTGTCAGAGGAGCAAGCCTTCAGGATGAGGAACTGGCTAGATCTGGATCCCAGGAGCACTTTCCAGACTGGAGCACACGAGAATCCATTGTGCTCTTTGTGACAGCAATTCCCAGACCTAGAAAATGTCTCTCTCTGCAATCATAACCTTTCCTACCAACCTCTCTCCCACATCCACATACTTAATTTGCACAGACTTTATTTCAAGTTACAAGATCTTTTCCTGATGTGTCTATCACACAACCTTTCCAACAGCCTTTATAATTCTGAGCTTGGACAAGCTACTGGAGACGAAAGAAAAGCGGCCCCAGAAAAGAGAGAGACTTCTAGTTCTGCACTTCCACGGCCCTCTCCTTGTTACAGGAAACCACCCTGTAGCTGGAACAAGGAAATTTCTTTGTCCACACGCCTCTCTGCAAACAAGTGAGAGTTCCATCCTTTTGAGGTAAAGGCTTTGGGAGTGAATGTGCATGTCTGGCAATATAAGCTCCCTATGACATGTGTCCGAACAAGGAAAGCCAGTTCAAATAATGCCGTCCAATAGACTCATACACGAAAAAGCTGTGGGTTTGCTTTTTAAATCTGACTTTAGACTGTGGCTGCTCAGAACATCAACAAGGAAGTCATAAGAAAAAAAAGGAGAAATCCTTAAGCTTCCCAGGTCCTAGTCCTTTCCTTCCAACCTCTCTCCCGCATCCACAAACTGATTTTGCACAGACTTTATTTCAAGTTACAGGGTCTTTTCCTGATACGTCTATCACACAACACAGGGGCAGTCACACAGAAGCCACTGTCCTCCAGACCCTGGAGGTCCTCATCCTGGGAGAATGGCCAGGGACTGACGCACTCACTTTCAGAGCTGACTCTGCCACCTACACCTCTGACACACAAAGGCAGCACCTGGTACCCAGGTTAGTTCCCTATGAGTATCAGCAAACGTGTGCCTTACAGGCAGGAAAGGCAAAAGGAATGTACCCAGAGGCCAAACCTACAAAACTCACAAAGCTGGGCATGTAGGAACAGTAAAATTTTATACCTGTTGAAACTATCCCAGTGGGTCACACAGTCACCTGGGTCAAGTAGGACCCACTCTCCTAGGCTTTTTTTTTTTTTTTTTTTTTTTTTTTTTAGTTCTTTTGCACAATTCTGTAAAGTAGGAGAAGCATCAAAATTGTGAACTGAGCTCCTTCCTAGTGTCCTAAAAAATACATTTACTTATAAAAGTGCATAAGCCTTCCCGAGGAAAGTAATATACCAAAAGGACCGAGTTTTGATGGGTTGGGAAAACAACTGTCCACATAAACTTAAGACACACTAACAGGATTCAAGGATGGCTTCTCCAGGCTGAAGCTGATGGCCAGCATAGCATGCCTTTCACACACCTTTGGTAACAGTATCTTTTCTTAAAATCAGAATAGGTGGGGGTGGGGAGGAATATGGTACTAGATAACATGAAAGACAAAGAGGCAAATCTACCCAAGTGCTCCTGTACCTTGTAAATGATGAGTCTGATGGTAGCTGTAAACAGAGGCTTAAGAGTAGGCTGCCCATAACTGTATGACTCGAGTGGCAAGAACCATCACAGTTTCCCCTTGAATTCACAACTTTCTTCAACCATAAAAAGAGTTACTGTAAACTAATACTTCAAGTCCGTGTTTTTTTTGAATGGAGGTTCAAGGCAGGAAGACATGGGCTCGGCAGACAACTGGTAATCCAAGTTCCTTGCAGAAAGTGCTCATGGGTCGCTTAAAACACCTGCTTCTTCCACTCAATCCCCCTTCCCATCCAGCTTAACAGACTCAGTAGTTCTCTAGGTGCTCACTGCCCTTGCAAGCATACAGCAGGGTGAGAGGGTGTTCGTAAACACCCAGATTTTCTTGGTCAGCTTATTCTGTTTAAATAACACATAGCAGTACATTCCTGATGAAGGTGAGAAAAATTGCAATAATTTCCTTAACTCAAAAAGGCAAAAACCTAATAATAATAATAATAATAATAATAATAATAATAAACTGCTCAAAATGAAAGCCAGTAGAACAAAAGAGAAATACTCAAAGGCTTGTAGAGTAAGACTGAGCACGTTTAGCTACTCCAGTCACAGTGTTAAATTAAACTACTATTCCCCTCCCCCACTGTGCACCCCTAGCCCACCCACCCCCTTCAGCTCTGCCTCTTTGTGCAGCACTGTCCCCAGATGTGGGGATATACAAGTCCTCCTCAGAGTTTCTCTGTCAGCTCAGTACTTCACTCCTGGAATAAATTCCTTGGCATCCGGGTTCAGGTTACTTTTGCTCTGAAATAAGAACCAAGAGATAATAAATCCCACGACAAAATGTAAAATTTGTTTTCTCCCTGCTTCCATTATTACCAGTACCTTCCCCTCAGCCTCAAAAGAGAGAAAAAAAAGAATTCCTACAACTCAGCCCTTTACTGCGGGGCTGGTCTCAATGGCCCCTGGCATTCTAAGCCCTAGCCAACCTCACTGTCTCCTTCCTACTTCAGATTTCCGCTCCCTTTATGATGCTTTCATTAGGGGCTTATAAGTGTGACTCCAAAAATAATTCAATTCCTTGAGCACCCTAATCTGATGAACATCAAAGAACTCCATCAAACCAGTTTGATCACCACAATCCCTATGTACATATATCATTCTTCGTCCTGCTGTACTCTCTTTGGTTCCCTGCTCTCTTGTGAATACCCAAACCTTAGCAAACTCTGGGGCACAATCATTCAGACCATGAGTTGTGTGAGAACTAAATCACTCTGAATTCCATAGGTAAACATGGAAGGCAGGGAATTCACTTATACAGTCTTTTAATTTTAAGTGGATAATGGCCTCTAATGAATATGTTCCTTCCAAAATGAACAGTTTTTATAATAGCATCATTCAAAATTACAAATGCAGATTTGAGGGATAGTAAAAGAAAAGAACAGCAGCAAATGATAATTTAAAACCAAATCTTGCCCTAGCTGGTTTGGCTCAGTGGATAGAGCGTCGGCCTGCGGACTGAAGGGTCCCGGGTTCAATTCCAGTCAAGGGTGCATGCCTGTGTTGTGGGCTTGATTCCCAGTAGGGGATGTGCAGGAGGCAGCTGATCAATGATTCTCGCTCATCATTGATGTTTCTCTCTCTCCCTCTCCCTTCCCCTCTGAAATTAATAAAGATATATATATATATGTTCAAATTTTTATCCTTAATCCCAATTCTACTTTTAAAAGCCCATTGAGAAAAATGAAAGTTGGTGATGCTGTGACATTGATGTTTTCACAAAGCTTTATTAGGTGAATGCATCTTCAATGCACCCGATTATTAATGCCCACATGGTAAGTGAAGAATAGCAGGTTAGAGGGCTCCAGGGATTTGCCCAAGGTAGTAGTGCCAGAAAGTAAGACTGCGACTACAAATCCCATATTCTCACTATGTCACATGTGGAACTACTTATGGCTCTTACCAAAATATCTTCAGAATCATGACCGTTGCTGACAGATAGTCCATTTAACTGTTGTTGCAACTGTCCCATGGCCTGAGGCAGGTCTCGCGATGGAATAAACCAGTCTTGGTCTTCCTCGTCCAGCATCTCCTGGAAGCACCGGTCCAAGAAGTCCTGCTCCAGCAGCTCCTCCTCCACCTACCAGGCAAAGGTGCAAGCTCAGACTCACCCTCCCAGAGACACCCGTCCTCCCAGGTTTAATCCACCTCTTTGTGTTAGAGGTTTTTACTCCAAAATTAAGAATGATCTGCCGAAACCGGTTTGGCTCAGTGGATAGAGCGTCGGCCTGTGGACTGAAGGGTCCCAGGTTCGATTCTGGTCAAGGGCATGTACCTTAGTTGTGGACATATCCCCAGTAGTGGGTGTGCAAGAGGCAGCTGATCAATGATTCTCTCTCATCGATGTTTCTAACTCTCTATCCCTCTCTCTTCCTCTCTGTAAAAAATCAATAAAAATAAAAAAATAATAAATAAATTAAAACAAATATATATATATATATATATATATATATATATATATATATATATATAGAATGTCTTAGTTAAAAAAAAAAAAAAAAAAGAATGATCTTGCATGAGTCCTACTAAGAATTAAGATGCTTCTAAAGACTGCCTGGACAGAATATACTTTTTTCAATTGTTAAGTTCCATTAATAATAAAACTAAGGAAACAGTTATTCAAAATAGCAGAAGTTCTTCACAGATCATCTAGACTTCTAATATGTGAAACAGATATTTTCCATTCATGTGGCATGTACCAAAAATCTTTTTTTGTGTAAAAAAAAATTTTTTTTTATTGATTTTAGAGAGGAAGGGAGAGGAAGGGAGAGATAAAAACAAGAATAATGAGAGAGAATCATTGATCGCCTGCCTCCTGGATGCCCCCTACTGGGGATGGAGCCCACAACCCGGGTATGTGCACTTGACCAGAATCAAACACAGGATCCTTCAGTCTGCAGGCCTATGCTCGATCCACTGAGCAAATCAGCTAAGGTTCGAAAATCATTTTTAAAGCTTAAAATTCTTTTCTCAATCTTGTTAAGAAGCAACTTTTTCTAAATTTCCCTTTTGTCAACTATGAAAAAGGTATAGGAACTATGTAACTAGACCACTACTTGGCCAATGGACATTAAATAAAAACCAACTCTTAGCTTCTGGCCCAATTTTCTGGTAATGAGGCCTCTAAGGGTGAAAAATATTTTCAGAACCTTAGAAAAATATAAAGAACACTTTTTGACATACCAATAGAAAATGATTTCGTCAATGTAGGATTCTTTCAAAACAAGAAACAATACAAGCTGGTGTGGCTCAATAGGCTGGAGTATCATTCCATATACCAAAAGGCTGCGGGTTCAATTCCTGGTCCAAGCACATACCCAGGTTGTGGGTTTGATTCCCGGTCAGGGTACGTGCAGGAGGCAGCTGATCGATGTTTCTCTATCTCTCTCTCCCTTCCTCTTTCTCTCTCAAAATCAATGAAAGCATGTCCTCAGATGAAGATAAAAAGAAAAAGATTCTATGAATATTGAAACAAGTCCATATTTCTTAAAGATTGCCATAAATTAAAGCAACATGTATCTAAGATATTTTATACCTGTTTACAGTCATTGACTATTAACTCTTATGAAAGAGTTCATTCTGCACACTGTGATTTTAACAGGCCTCCTGCCTCACACGGGCCTTCTCTTCTCCTGCAGCTGGCGTGGTGACAGATTCACAGCTCACTCATGCCAGGGGGGAGTCAAACAAAAATAATCACCCAAACTAGCCGATACAGTGAACACCTCATGAATTCCAAGGAAAAGTCACTGATAGCAAGACTCAAAAATTGTATTTCAACATTATAGTTAGCAACACTTAAAAACATTTCAAGAAAATTAGAAAGTACTTAACAGTAACTACAAAATATTTCTAAGCCACAAGATTTAGCCTAATTGCTCAAGATCTGCCCTGATTCTCCCCAAAAGTGTTCCCCTTATTACATGTATTCACAGGCACAACCCCCAGAATGGTTACCGGGCACAGGGGTGAGTGAAGCATGGTACATGTGCTATTCACACAAATCATGACACAGGGAGCCACTTAGAATGGAAACTGCTGACAGCACCCCCAAAGCTTGTTTTCTTCTTCCCTCAGCAACAGGCTATTCAGTTAAAACCGTATTTCCCATCTCCCATGCTGGACATGACCATGTTACCTACCATCAAGTGACGTCCCCAGAAGAGATGGCAGCACTTTGCATCACTTGGTTAAAAGGAGATCCCCCTCCCTTGGCCTTTGACTCTCTTCCTTTCCCAGTGGCTAGACTTCCGGTTTTCCTTCAGTTACTTAGCTGATAAGTGCCCTGGAGGTGGCAAAGCAACACCGTGGAAGGAACTATGCGGTCCCACCTGTCTACCTGGAATGGCTTACCTTGGGCTAGTAACGTTAAGAGATGGAAGACAATGAATCACTGCTGAATCTTCGTTGAAGCAGCCTAGCCTTCCCCCACCCTGCTACACACATATCTATCTCAGGCTCACATCATGCCAGTCCCTGGGTTCTTGACTGGGGCATGCCAGGCTGGCCTGTCTGCACAAATCTGCTGTTTCTCAGAAGTCTATACCAGATCACCATGGCACTAGATCTTCTTTTAATTACTGTGGCAGAAGAATGTCATGCTCTTCCTCCAAAGTTCTACCTGGTCTCTTACCAGCTGAGGCTGTTTCCTGGTCAGCTCAGACCAGGCTTCCACGTATTTTTAAGTTATTCTAAAGCTGAGGAACCCATTTCTTTTGTAACAGACTGACAATAAAGTATTATAGCTGCCGAGTCACACTCATCACTGTCCTCCCTCTTCTTTCTTTACCTGTCTGTTAAAATCCTCTTCATTCTCCATCCACATGTACTCTGCAAATGGGTTTTCTTTCTCATCATGCCCATTTAACCCCTGGGCCTCTTTGGAGTTTACGTTGGGGGATGTATTTGCCACACTGGATCCATTCATTATGATAGACCCTAAACAGAAACCAAAGAAAAGGTAAAATGTTACAAGATTCAGGAAATGAAAACCTGTAATTTCCATTTTCTCCCAGAAGCTTCTGAAGTTCTAAGTCCAAGTTATTAACTATGGAAGAACACAAACTGCTAACCTGTATCTGTTACAAAACTAATAATATCCTATAATTATCAACTATACAGATGTACAGCTCTTTTTAAGGGTTAAAAGACAAATATGCCTTCTTTCTGCCATCTTGGAGCCTGCGGAGGCTGCTGAGATCAGGACTTCTACAACAATAAATATCTCTGGAAGGCCACTTTTTCTGACTATAAGTGGGGTCTCACAGAACCAGAAGGAGCACACAGCTCTTCTTAAAATTGAAGGTGTTTAGTCTGAGCCTGCATGGCTCAGTGGTTGAGTATCAACCTATGAACCAGGAGATCATTGTTTGGCTCCCAATCAGGGTACATGCCTGGGTTGCAGGCTTGGTCCTTGGGGGGGGGGGGGGGGGGCATGCAGGAGACATCATTCTCTCTCATTATTGATGTTTCTATCTCCCTCTCCCTTTCCTTTTCTCTCTCTGAAACCAATAATAAAAACAAATCTAAAAAAAAAACAACTTGAAGGTGTTTATACTTGAGATGAAACTGAATTCTATCTAGACAAGAGATGTGCTTATGTGTACGAAAGCAAGATCTCCACAGTGACTCCTGGTAGCAAATGGAGTAAAACCAGAGTAATCCTGGGAAAGGTAACTGGTGCTCATGGAAACAGTGGCACGGGTCATGCTAAATTCCAAAGCGACCTTCCTGCTAAGGCCACTGGACATAGAGTCTGTGTAATGCTGTATCCATCAAGGATTTAAACTTATTGAAAAATAAATAAATGAAATGGTTTTGTTCTCTTATATAAAAATAAATAAATAAATAAATAAATAAATAAATAAATAAATAAGAGGGGAGGAAACCATGTCTATGTTTAGCCTTTCTAGCGAGTGAGAGGGAGGATGAATCTTTTCAAGGCAAATTCTGTAGGTTCTACAACCTAATCACAATCACATGGTTTCCTTAAAGTTTAAATAAGTAAAGAAAATGTGTTCTTAAATGAACATGGTAAGCAAAGGTCTCTTATTCTGATTCTCAAAATTGGTTTTATTTAGCACATATTAAAAAATAATACATGTTTACTGTATTGATAAGCAAAAGAGAGAAAATTAAGGCCACCAGTTGTTCAACCAACTAGAGTAAAGAATGATTAACTGTTTGGTGCATATAACCTTCGTAACTTCCCCTGAGTGTATTCAGATACACAGGCACACACAAGTATCCATCCTTATGATAACAGCATGAGGCACCATCATTTGCTTTTTCCCATTCCTATGATAACACAGCCATATTGTCTTTGGGGTGTTTTAATGTTTCTGTATTATAAAAGTTTGATGAACTTCTTGTGCTTATTTTAAAAAATGATTTCCTTAGGATAGCTCCTAGGAATAGAACTGCTATATTAGAAATTGCGTTTCTTTTCTTTCTTTCTTTTTTTTAAATTAAATTATTATCTGTGTACATATCTTACCATTCCCCTCCGCCCCCATTCATACCCTCCCTCCCCAGACATTTCTTTTCTTAAGGCTCTTGATTTATTGCTACCTGGTCATAAGAATTTAAATTCCCTTTGGTAGTATATAAGTGCCTGCACCTCTGCATTCAGGAGTATTATTTTTTTTTAAGCTACCACCAATCTCAATTTATTACTTACATTTACATTTATTTTTAATGAAAGGCTGAATATTTTGAGATATACTTACTGGCCCTTTATATTTCTTGTTTTATAATTTTTCTAATTAAGTATTTTGCCCATTTTTCTATCAGGGTATATGTCTTTTCCTTATCTTTTGAATAACTTTTATTATTTTTATCATAATTTTAATTTTTCATAAAGTAATTTATAAATAAAAATATTTGATTTCGTATGTTTTGTAACTCACCTGAATATTAAGAACTCCATAAATACTGGTGAATCATTATTTGGGCAACTTTCCCTTTCTATTTAAATACCATCTACACCCTATCCCCCTTGGGGCATCTTTAACAAATTATTTCCTAATTCATTCCCATCTTAGCAACATTCATGAAAAAGTTCTTCTTTGCTTCTTCTGAGTACACTAAAAAATTATTGCTTACTCCCCTTTAAAATATTTGCAATTTTCTAACCTGTTATAGACATTAGGTAGAACTGTGAAGAATAAAGAATAGGCAGTAAAACAACTATTGATAGTTTTAAAAGTATTTCATTTATGCCCAGCAGCATGGCTCAGAGGTTTAGCATTGACCAATAAACCACAAGGTCACAGTTCGAGACCCGGTCAGGGCACATGCTCGGTTGCACGATCAATCCCCAGCAAGAGGCGTGCAGGAGGCAACAGATCAATGATTTTCTCTCATCACTGATATTTCTATCTTTCTCTCCCTTCCTCTCTGAATTCAATTAAAAAGTATTTTTTTTTTAAAAGTATACCATTTAAGACAGAACCCATTTAATTCACTGTTGGTATAAACAGGCACCTAGTAAGGAATTACCAGTTTTACATATTTTACGTAGAGACTAAAGAAAATAACAACAGTATATAATAACACCCTTATTTGCTTTTTCTCATTTCTATGTTAATAATGCCCTACTGCCTTTTGGAGTATTTCCAATGTTTCTACATTACATAGGTTGCTTTTATATTCCAAATCCAGCTCCATAATAATTCCCTCCCTAAGGCTACAGACAAGAGAAAACCAGTTCCTTATTTTTACCACTTCCACTTGCAGCATAACAATGATAGAAGCAAGTCTGCTCTGTATCAGTGGGTTATTCCTCAATACAGCGACTCTTAAAGGTCCCGATCCTTGCTGGGTAGCAGGTTGCATCGTTCCAAAGACTCACTGGCAGTTGTTACAGCCAGCACAATGATTTATCCTTATCAATGTGGAAGTCACTCATAGAAACTCGGAGCTTAGTTTTCTAAAACATCTGCCTTTGCCCAAAAAATAAATCCTGCGTTTACACAACCATCAGGAAAAAGGGAAGACAGAGGAAGAAAGAATAACCCTTCTAATTCAAGAACAAGGAGGAATTACAGAGAGCAAATTGCAGGATGTACTCGTTCATGAGAAATGGAGAGGAAAATTACCATAATCTCACATGGAGATGTTCCCAAAATTAACACACTTCAGCAAAGTCGAAAACATTGAGATATGGGGCTGCTGATACTAGGAAAGTGGTTTTCTTATAGTTGGCTACACAGTGTCGATGTGTACTTTATACCATTCTACTTGTGTTTTCCACACAATTGGAAAGTTTGGTTTCTCTAAAATAGCAGCAACCCAATAATTTAATTTGTATAGTGTTTAGCAATTTATCAAGTACTTTCACATCTGTCGGCTGACTGCCTCGGAACTGTTCTGCCTCACTTCATTTTTTTAAAATATATTTTTATTGACTTCAGAGAGGAGGGGAGAGGGAGAGAGAAAAACATCAATGATGTGAGAGAATCATCGATTGGCTGCCTCCTGCATGCCCCCCACTGTGGATGGAGCCCACAACCTGAGCATGTGCCCTTGACTGGAATCCAACCTGGGACCCTTTAGTCTGCAGGCCGACACTCTAACCATTGAGCAAAACTAGCTAGGACTGTCCTGCCTCACTTAAAAAACCCATCCAGACATTGCTATAGGAGGAACAAAGAGCTATAGGAGGAACAAAGAAGGTACCAGATTCATGGTAAAATAATTGAAGTTGCTGGGTTAGTTCAAGAACACTGGATTATGGGTTTACTGGGTGACAGTGCTTAATGTGTCCCTGGACTTTAGAAGGAGGTGGGAATGGAGGACTTTGCTGGGGACTAGAGACTCATTGGTAAGGCATTTGAGGAATGCCTTCCAACGTGGGGAAGACACTGGGTAAGACAGGATTGCTGCCCGTAATGTCTCTGACTTTCCGGCTTCCAGAGTTTAATGTAACGTTCTCCTCTATTCTCAGCTCCTCTCAGCTCCTCCTCCATGCATGCCCTCTAAGAGCAGTGTGTCTCTAACCATCCTACCATGACCTTTCACATTCACTCAAACCTCACCCATACCAATGCACATCATTGTGATACTGTAGTATAGTGGGAACAAAGAAAATGACTCCAATGCTTGCAAAGATGGGGGGGATTGCTTGATTATACAAGGATTACAGAACAGAATGGCTCCAGGTTGTCAGCTACCATGGAGAGGCCCATGTGGCCAAGAACTGAATTCTGTTAACATCATGTGAGGGAGTTAGAAGTTCATCTTCCCCCAGGGAAGCCTTCAGATGAGACAGCCGTCTCAGTTAACAGCCTGACTGTAACTTCATGGGAGACTCAGAGGCAGAGGCACCCAGCTACGCTGCTCTCAGATGGTTGCTCTCAGATTCCTGACCGTGTTGTTTTAATCTGCTAAACTTGGGGGTACGTCATTACAAGTAACAAATAAGTAATACAGGTAATCAATAAACAATGACAACTAGCTCTGCCACACAAACTACCAGTTGCCACACATTTTCTTATATCTACTTAGAGGCAAATGTGCAATTTTAAGTGGGTCATTGCTTGAGAAGTTCTTCAGAATTAGACTATCAGAAGAGAAAGGAGTTTATGTCTAGTCTGTGTCTCTAAAATAGTATTAAATCTAAGGACTATTTGAAACTTATTCCCTCTCCACCTCACTTTCCCTCTTATATACACTGCAAAAAGCTGAACATAACATTTGTCACTTTGGCTGAAGATGGGAAAACACGTAACCCTGTTCCTAGTCAAAATAGAGGTGCAAAGGCCTGCCATGCATTTGACTTAGAATTCTACTGTGGTCAAGGATTCATGCCTAAAAGGGCTTGAAAAAATGGCTTTTGTTTCTTATCCATAAGGAACTTTAGGGCTTTTAATGTATCTAGGATATTTCTAGAATACCTGTTTCATCAGTGCAATCCTTTAAACACATACAAACTTTCAGATCCAACATGTTCACAGCAAAAACTAACCATTCTTTGAACCTAAATGAGATTTGGGACTTTCGACTGAATCATCTGGGAAAAAAGTCTACTGAGCAATGGATATAAAAACTTGTGTCTACTATTCTGTTTCTTGCAGTTTTGTTAACTTCATTCAACTGGTTAATATCATTTTTTAAAAGTTAAATATTGTGGCCGAAGCCGGTTTGGCTCAGTGGATAGAGCGTTGGTCTGCGAACTGAAGGGTCCTGGGTTCGATTCCGGTCAAGGGCATGTGCCTTGGTTGCGGGCACATCCCCAATGGGAGGTGTGCAGGAGGCAGCTGATCGATGTTTCTAACTCTCTTTCCCTCTCTTTTCCTGTCTGTAAAATCTCAATAAAATATATATTTTTTTAAAGTTAAATATTGTGAATAACAGTTTTAAATTTTATTTTACTTCAAATACACTGCTACTAGATGCAGGTTTTGTCCATTCTTAGTTATATGCACTCACTCATTAATGTCCGAGTGTCTGAGAGGACACTGGTCAGGTAGAATTTTGTGATTTATCACTCCATCACTTACTATTTAGCCTTGCTTTAGAAGGGTCCAGTAATTTTTTTTAATGTCAAAGAACTTTGTCATTAAATTCAAAGTTTTGTGTGCATTTTAAAGATATTTTTAAGATTTTTTTAAAACAATAACCTAAGAGAATAAGAGAAACTTTAAAAGAAAGAAATTATTGGAATTATTTTATTGGAATGTTGGAGAATAGAATTTGCTGCATAAAACATCAGAAGTGGATTTTTGTTTTAATGACTTGTCATTGCATTGTTTGAGGTAATACTAGTAATTCTTATAATCTCTCTGCAGATGAAAAATGCAGGCCAAAATCATAGACCTGGCATAAAGCTGGACACAGGAGACAGTTATGAAGGAATAGATAGATATACACACATATGTATTATACATATTTAACACACATACATACACACATATATATATTTTTAAAATATATTTTATTGATTTTTTACAGAGAGGAAGGGAGAGAGATAGAGTTAGAAACATCGATGAGAGAATCATCGATCAGCTGCCTCTTGCACATCCCCTACCGGGGATGTGCCTGCAACCAAGGTACATGCCCTTGACCGGAATCGAACCCGGGACCCTTCAGTCTGCAGGCCGACGCTCTATCCACTGAGCCAAACCGGTTCCGGCATATATTTTTCAATTGTTTTATTTCTTGTTTTAAATGAAGACAGAGCCGGGACCGGTTTGGCTCAGTGGATAGATCGTCGGCTTGGGGACTGAAGGGTCCCGGGTTCGATTCCGGTCAAGGGCATGTACCTTGGTTGCGGGCATATCCCCAGTGGGGGGTGTGCAAGAGGCAGCTGATCGATGACTCTCTCTCATCGATGGTTCTAGCTCTGTAACTCTCTCCCTTCCTCTCTGTACAAAATCAATAAAATATATTTTAAAAAAATAAAAAATAAATAAATAAATGAAGACAGAAATACCTGTTTGGAACTTAGGCATCATGTAGAAGCTTCAAGTTGAAGAGAAAGAAAACTCTGGAAGCCACACCTTTTCATGAGGAGATTAGCTTCAACATGTTTTTCTCGCTTGTCTGCTACCTAATTTCTGTGTTCTCCTAGCAGCCTCACTTTTCAAGTTTATCAGCTGGTCCACATTGACTATGGAAGGAATAGCTGGTATTGCAGACGGTGGGTTGGGCAGACTCCCTGCTTGGAAACATTCCTGTTTTGTTCCCCTTTTCCCTCAGACAAGACTTTGAATGAGGAAAAGGAGAGTAGAATTAGACCCTACAGACTAGACCAGTGCTTCTGAAGCTTGGCTGCATATCGCAAATAATTTCTAAGATTGATTAGATCAGAGATACTCAATCTTTAGGATTTAACAGGCCAGTAAATTTTCAAAAATATTTTGAGAACAACTAGGATTACAATTTTTAAAGTATGATTGTAAAAACATTCTAATTAATATTATTTTATAAGAGGATACTTTAATACCAAAAAAAGTAGGGAAGCCTTAATTCAATACAAAATAAATGTAACTTTATGAAGAACACTATTTCATTCTAATTTTTTCTTTTTTCTTTTTTCTTTTTAAACCTCACTTGATGAAACCAAGAACACCACTATCAAACTAAAGTCAGCTCTTACTGGATAACTACATTCTGTTCTGCTCCTATTTACACTAAAATCTCTATGTTAAAACTCATTATCCCTGAAATAATGGCATTTTAAATGTTAGGCAAGACCAGCCTGTAGAACACACAACTCCTACTTTCAAAAAGCAGGCTAGCCCTAACAGGTTGGCTTAGTGGGTAGAGCATCAGCCTGCAGACTGAAAGGTCCCAGGTTTAATTCCGGTCAAGGGCATGTACCTTGGTTGCGGGTACATCCCCAGTGGGAGGTGTGCTGGAGGCAGTTCATTGATATTTCTCTCTCATCAATGTTTCTGACTCTATCCTTCTCCCTTCCTCTCTGTAAAAAATCAATAAAATATATATTTTTTAAAAAGCAGGTTATTCCCATGCAATTGTTCAGAGCACAAAGACATGAAAAGAGTATTCTAATGGTTAGTATACAGGTAACTCAACACTTTAAAAATAACCAAAATATCACAAAAGAAAACTAGACCTAACTTTATGCTATAAACATATAAATCCAAATAAAGCATAAGCAAATAAAATCAAGCAATTTATTTTAAAATAAAACTTTGATTAAATAGACTCAGTCCAGAAATCTAAAATTTGAGAAATATAAAACCCAGCCGGCATTTCTCAGTGGTTGTGTGTTGACCTATGAACCAGGAGGTTGCAGTTCAATTTTGGGTCAAGGCACATGCCTGGGTTGTGGGCTTGATCTCCAGTGGAGAGCGAGCAAGAGGCAACTGATCAATGCTTCTCTCTCATCATTGATGTTTCTATCTCTTTCTCCCTCTTCATTCCTCTCTGAAATCAATAAAAATATATTAAACAAACAAAAAACCAAGAGGGAAATGGTGGCAACTGATGGTTAGGTAGATGTGCCCAAGGTCATTCAAATAGAAAGCTGGCAAAGACAAATTTCAAATCCAGATCCTCTGACTTCAAATTCAGTGAGCTATCAAAAACATGATCATTGCTTCCTTAATTTTGTTAATCCTCACCCAAGAGGATATTTTTCCATTGATTTTTAGGGAGAGTGGAGGTGAGAGGGAAAGATGGAGAGAAACATCGATTTGAGAGAAACACATCAGAATGGTTGCCTCCTGCACTATCCCTGACCATGCCCAGGGAAGATTCTGCAACCAAGTACATGCCCTTGGCTGGAATCGAACCCAAGACCCATTGGTCAATAAGAGCAAGCTGATGCTCTATCCACTGAGCCAAACTAGCTAGGACTGCTTCCTTAATTTTAACAATTTCTCGGGAGTTAATCACAAAATTGACATGAGTTAAAATTACATAGTGTAAGGACTCAGTCCCTAATGCTCATACAATCAAATTTACTGAAAGGAGAACATTGGCGTACAAAACCCAAAAATCCAGAGTCAGAAGAGGGTGTGGATTTTCAGTATGCTCCTAAATAAAATACATAGTTGGCAAAATGTATGTCTAAAATGACCCAATCTGAATGCATAAAAAAAAGCAGCATCCTCTCAAGTTGGAAGATTCTCACTTTCAAGACGACCTTTGCCTTTACCCCCAGCATTGACTTCTATTCTGGTTTTGCAACACCCCAGGGTGTCACCAAGGGAATTTCAAAATATGAATAAGCCATAAAAGAGGGGTGTGTGATTATATAACTTTTTAAAAACTTGGAACTTATTGACCAAGATGATAACTAGATTAGAATACATTCTTTCTCTCCAAATGTCTCTCTTTTCATAAGATTATACTGATTATTTTAAAATGCACATGGAGAGCACTAATAAATTATGGGTTGGTAAAAATATATTTTAATGAACCATTCCTCAAACTATCCTATGCAATAAAAGCTTAATATGCTAAGTGTCCGGTCGTCTGTTCAACCAAAGTGTAATATGCTAATGATATGCTAAGGCCCCTCAATCGCTCACTATGATATGCACTGACCATGGGGCGGTGCGGGGAGTTGACCGGTCGACCAGTTGCTATGAAGTGCACTGACCACCAGGGGGAAGATGCTCCGACTGGTAGGAGAGATTGCTGCTGGGGTCCGCCCCTTCAGGACTGAGCAAGATGGGCTGGACACGTACCTCTTGCATCTCTCCCTGGCCAAAATTTGCACTGATGGGGGTCTCTCGGCCTGGCCTGTGCCCTCTCGCAATCCAGGACCTCTTGGGGGATATTGGAGAACCGGTTTTGGCCTGACCCCTTAGGTCAGGCCAAGGGACCCCACTGGTGCACAAATTTATGCACCGGGCCTCTAGTGTCTCATATAATACTGTTCCAAAAGATGTTTAGATATGCTGCAGGGATGGAGGAGGGGGTAGGGGGTAGGAGAAGCCATGGGAAAATGTAATGTACCCCTTTTGGAGATCCATAATACACAATGGGCAATATAATAAAGGCTCTAGAGAAGTTCAGCATTACAGAAACCTTTGGTTAAACAAGTTTATTTTGACACAAAATTCTTCTATTATAACTATTCACATTTTATGTTTAGAAAAACTGTTTGAATAAGTGTAACTTAATTAAAACCCACAACAGATAGCAAAAATGGATAATTCTTAAAGCTCTCCTTCCACAAAATATTAATTCTTTAAAAAAATCCCTAATTTCAGTTTAGTGCACTCCTTTTTCTTCACCTATCAATGCCTAGCTCAATTATCACCTCATTTGAGGAATTTTCTCCCAGCACTTCCTATATTACTATTTCTTTCTCCTTATTTAGATAGCATTTTATTCATATATAATACTAGAAGCCTGGTGCATGAAATTCATGCACAGGCAGGGTCCTTAGGTCTGGCCTGCGATCAGGGCCAATCAGGTTCCCTGTTCTCCACCTCCTCTTTCCCTTGCCCTGCCCACCTCCCTGCCTCCCTGCCTCCTCCTTCCCTCACTCCCTCAGCACTCCCCTGCTGCTGCTGGTGGTTCACCACATTCCACTCCGCTCCCTGGTGGTCAACACACATCATAACAAGCGATAGAACTCCTGGTCTCCTGGTTGAACTCCTGAGGGGACACTTTGCATATTAGTCATATATATATATATCCTCCTTATCCTATGATAAATCAGTTCATCCATCTTTCTTCTTTTCTTCTTGTTAGCTTATAAGCTCTTTCAGAATAAAATTTGATTATATTTTGAGAACCTTGAAAAGTATGGAACACATGTAAGTTTCATGATGAAGTAAATAATTTCACTGTAGTGTAATAGTGCCCAGAATTCAATACTTGTATTTCTAAACTGTTACTGATATCCTGCCAACTACTTGAGAAAGTTTCTCCCCTAAACCTTACATTCATAACTGAGCAGCTGTGGTCATGGTTAACTCAGTTGTGACATGCCCTCTAGCTAAGCCCATTCATAGTTATTTCCTCAAGTGATTTCCGTTTGCTTGCTTTTTATGTTTTGTTTTTTTCAATCAACTAGGAATGTTGAGTAACCTTCATTATCTTTTCATATCTCTGTGCCTTTGTGCCTGCGGGTCTCTGCTTAGCATGCTGTCTCAAGTTTCATTCACTTGGAAGACATTCCTACTTATCTTTTAAGAATGAGCTTAAGAAATACCTTCTCTAGGAAACCTTCATATATTCCTATCCTTTCAGAAATAGTTATAAATTCCTCAAGTCATACACTTTTGCATTTATCTATAATAATAAAAGGGAAATATGCTAATTAGACCAGGAGACCTTCCAGATGTCCTTCCAGACAAAGCCATGGTGGCAGAGCCGAGGCAGATGTGGTTAGGGGCGATCAGGCCAGGAGGGGAGAGCAGTTGGGGGCAAGTAGGCTGGAAAGGTGGGGCAAGGGGGTGAGCGGGCCGGCAGGCAGAGTGGTTAGGGGTGATCAGGCAGGCAGGCAAATGGTTAGGAGCCAGCTGTTCCGGATTACGAGAGGGGTCCCAGATTGGAGAGGATGCAGGCCAGGCTGAGGGACACCTCCCCTGGCACAAATTTCGTGCACCGAGCCACTAGTTACTATATAACATGCACCGAACTAAGTGCCATGGATAGAAGAATGAAGATTTGGATCCTTCCTCATGGAGCTCATAGTCTAGGAAGGAAGACAGCCATATGAACAAATAACTGCACTATACTATATGCAAAACCAAAAGGAAGATTTATGGAATACTGTGACATGTGTGAATTACTTTGTTAGGAACTTTATTGAACATTATCTGTGATCACATGATAGGTATTTGAATTGGACAGACATTCAAAAAACTCTAAGGACTCCCATAGTCTTGTCTTCTGAAGAAACTGTCCCCAAGGGGTTCTTTTGTATATACTATAGTCTGTGGGACAGATAATGCATGAAACCAATCCTACTTTTTATTTTTTAAGATATATTTTTATTGACTTCGAAAGGAAGGGAGAAGGAAGATAGATAGAAACACCAATGATGAGAGAGAATCATCAATCAGCTGCCTCCTGCACTCCCCATCCTGGGGTTCCAGCCTGAAACCTGGGCATGTGACCTAACTGGGAATTGAACTGTGACCTCCTGGTTCACAGGTTGATGCTCAACCACTGAGCCAAGCTGAATGGGCCAATCCTACTTCTTTGACCATGAAAGACTGGACCAAGACTCAGAGTCCTAACTAAAGACAGACTGAACTTTAAGGAAATAATCTAGGACATGGCTTGGCTCAAAAGGAAGTGTTATGCACAGAGTAGAACAGAAATGTCCTGGAAGTCAGTATTCTATGGGATGTGAAGTGGGAGGGGGCACAATAGGTTTCACTGTGGTCAAGTTAATCTATAATTCCAACCTGGACCTCCCCACTGAGCTCTAGACTGCTAGCTATCTGTCCCTCTTACTTAAATAACATATCTATAAGGGCAGGAGCTTAATCTCTAGTTTGTTCACCACAGTCTAGACAAGATCCTGACTTATAGTAAATGCTTAATAAAAAAATTGTTGATTAAAAGAATAAGTGAATGAACTCTCAAAGAAGCTAAGGAATGGACAGGAGGAGGGGGAGCTGAGGGAGGAGGGCTAACAGGAAATAGACTCCAGGGATCATTTACAAGTACAGTTGATCCTCATTATTTGTGGATCCTGTATTTAAGAATTCGCCTACTTGCTAAAATTTATTTGTAATCCTAAAATCAATATTCAATGGCACTTTCACAGTCATTTACAGACATGCACAGAATAGTGAACATTTCTGGCTATAGGTAGAACAAGGCAGGGCTCTCTGCCTTCTTTCAGCTCTCATATTGAGATGGCTAAAGGACCAAACGGTAGGGGGCAGTGCAGTGCAATGCAAGGAGCTTTGTCACTGGAGCCAGTAGAAAAGGGTTTGAATCCTAACTCTGGCACCTCTTAGAGGGTGGCCTCAGGGAAGTCACTTAACACTTCTGAACCTCGTTTTCTCTTTTCAAAAATAAGAAAACAGAATCTACCAGGATGAGCTGTATTTAGTATTTAAGATTACTTTCCCTGTGAGCAATGGTTCATTATTTGCTAATTTAGTGATCTAGGTGACTTTACAGACCATAATTACTGTGAATAATGTGAATCCACTGTCATTATTTATAATAAAAAATAACAGAAAGATATTAAAAAAACACACAATTATTTGGATGGAGTAGAGGTCAGTGGCAAACTTTAAGAAGATTTTAAAATAGAACCTCATCAGGCACATAGACGGTGGAAAAAGCCTTCAAGAGGAGAGAACAGCACCTCCAGAGAGAAGCCAAGGTGTGTGACATACACAAGGAGGTTCAGGAAAACGGCACTTGAGAAAGTCCAGGGCAGGGGCCACAGGGCTTCCCTGGGACCTGTTCACATCCTGTAATGCACAGCTTCTCCCTGTACTGCACAGCTTCTCCCTCTACCTTCCATTCTTAGTGCACAGGTCTTCCACTACATTGTGAAGTCTTTAAAGGCAAGATTTTTATGAAGAAATCTAACTATAGTCCTTTAAGCTTACAAACAAGTAATTTTTAAGTGCAAATCCACAGGAAAAGTACAACAATAATGTTGGTTTTCAATTGCAGCCTTATACTAATTCACAATAGCGACCCACCCACAAGTTTGTTATTTGTTCAGGACTTTTCTTTGTTGACTGCTAGTAATTCTGTCAGAAATTCTTTTTATGATTCTAAACACCTGGGGATTTGTTGAAATAGCTTTAAGACTTTCCTCTTTTTAGTGCGATTTATTAATAGGGTTCAAACATATGGTCCATCAAAGAATGATGCCTCTTCATAGTAAAGATTCTTTTTACTGGAATTACTTCTTTACGGGACTTACTTCTCTATATACAATAAATAGTCTTACCATAGCAAAATACAAGGAAGCATTGTATTTTTATATTTATATGTTACAAATAGAATAAGAAAAACAGTAAGAGTTTTTCACAAAAACTTGCCAAATTCTGACCAAAACAGTGTGGACATGATTAAATTCACTGCTTACAATTCACCACTGAGAACTAGGAAAAACAATTCCAATTTATGCAAAGCAATGAAACTAAGCACTATTAGAATTTATAAGGTTTTGTACACGTGTATTTTCTCTTTTCCACATGCACCCTCTCTCTCTCATACATGCACAGCCGAAGGAGCCATCAGACTTATCCCAATACTTCAATTCCCCCAGCTCCCAAAACAAAACCCTCATTTACAAAACCCTGCAATACCTAGGTTAGCATTTTTAAAACTCTAAAGTCTCAATCAAATCTAAGTGTGGTGAGTTGCTTTTCCCCCCATAAAAGTCTTGGCATAATTTTATTTAGGCACATCATAGTTTGTACTGTCATCTAGAACATATGGCTGCAATCAACACGACTGAAACCCAACATGATACACTATGAAGGTGAATACAAATTCTCGGTGAAAGTGAAATAGAGCATATTATTTTTATACAGTTTCAATGCTATTATCATCCACAGGCTGCGTGTGATCAAGTCCCATTGTGCAAAAGCATGTTCTATAATTTACGATCAACTAGAATGGTCAGGCCCTCACCCTGCAAACTCTCTGCCACCTCCAATGAAGCTGTTTAAAAATGGAATCCAATTCTGTCTCCTTAAAAAAAAAAAAAAAAATAATAATAATAATAATACGTTTTAAATTCCTCGCTGTCGGTCAATCCTTCTCATCTGCATTTTCAGAAACTGTCACCAAAACAACTGTATTGGGACGAAGACTCTAAGCGAGGACATAACGACCCAATGCTATTTTGTTTTTAAGTAAGACAAGAATGGTTTACCTTTAACAAAACCGATGAAAGTTCCCACTGTAAAGTTCCCCTGTACAGCGTGTATTCTTGCTTCTCGGGTGCTCACCTTTCCAGCTGCCTGGGAGGGACGAGCGGAAAATGTTAAGTTTCCATGAGAGATGAGGATGGAAGGTAGGGGGTGGGGGGAGGAGGGGAAAGGACTCACTCGCGGAAGGGAAGGCAGAAGAGAAGTGGTCAAGGTAGATCCCCAAACGCAAATGAGGTCTCAGGAATGAGGGGCTTGGAGCCAAAGGGGAGGTGGGAGCAGCAGAAACGCAAAACCCGCACGGAGGGGGGAGGGGGGAGCAAATGAGGGAGGGGCCAAATGCGCATCTGCCCCCTTCCCACACCGGGGCAGGGGGACAAGGGAGGCAGCTTTGCTTCATCTGCCCGGTAGGAAAGGGACCCGCGAACCAGAGACTTCAGTCCGAGTGTTCGAGGGGGGCTTAGTGGGCTCAAGGAAGTTGGGGGTGGACGATGAACAGCGCGCCTTTGCAGGAAAAAAATAAAAAAAAATAAAAACGACTAAGAACTCCCTCGCCTCCAAGGGGCTCAGGGGCAGCGCAGTTGACGCGGCGTGGGACCTGCCGGTTCACCCTCCCCAATGGAGCTCGGCAGGCGCGCGCCGCCGCTCGCAGCCCGAGGGCGGCGGACAGGGAGGCGCAGGGCGCCCCCCGAAACCTGGAGAGCGACGCTTCCCGCGGGGTCCCCTCCCCAGCAGCCCGGGCGCCCGAGCCCACCTGAGCTGACCAGAAGCCCCTCCTTCACACCCGACTCGGTCGATCGCTCTTCCGAGAGCCTCAGCCCTCGCCGCCGCCGCAGAGATCGCCGCAGCCAGGACGGTCCCGGCCTCCCCGGTCGGAGCGTGAGCCACACAGCACACCACCACGAAGAAGCGCCCCACCACTCGCCAGGTTGCCTCTTAAAGCGCACTGACTCCTCGCCCCGCCCCCGAACCCAAGCTATTGGTTGCTGGGCACCGCCCTATTCGCCTATTGGGCCGAAGAGGATGCCGCTCAGTCACCTAACAGGGCACGTGGGGTGCTTATTGGCTTCAGTGTGAAGTAGTGCCCGCCCCCTCCCTCAGAAGTACCAGCTTCTGATTGGTAGTAACATCTGTCCCTTTGCTCCCTTCGTTCTTTTCCCTCCAGGTGGAGCGCCTCCCCGCGGGAGACACCGGCTCTGATTGGCTGGAAGCACGCTGTGCTGGTCCTGGATGAGGCATCGGGCCAAAAGCATGGGGCGTCCGGCTGGGAGGAGCCCAAAGAGCAGCCCCTCTGCATTTGTTTACCCAGGCTCCTGCTCCCGCTTTAGTCCATTGGAGGATCCAGCAAGTCCTCCCACAGGTTGCACCTCACAGTATAACTGGAGGGACGGGCCTCAGTGGGATTTCCCCAGCTGTCAATTTCCAGGGAAGGAGCTTTGAGGAAGGTTGGATGGGAGATGGCTCTGGCGGAAAACTGGGGAGTTGGGCTGTTTGAGGGAGTGGAAGGAAGCATTTGCAGAAACAAACCTAACTACTGGAGTGTTTTTAAAAACATGCAATCGTATTTCCCCCTTGGATTTAGGGTGTCCAATCTTTGCTTGCGAAGGACTTCTAATTTATTGATCAGGAAGTGGGGACTTCTTTATGGACATCTTACTTTATACATTTTTGGTCTCTCCCCACCTCGCATGCTAACTATGTACATAACACCAAGTAGAGGTTTGGTAAGTGATTGCACAATGAGTAGATGATTGATAAAAATGAAATCGACAGTTAATGTCAGGTTAAATAACATAATAGTGCAACAAATGTTAAATATGTACTTCATATAAATAATATAAATACATGCATAATTAAATTCATTCAATCAACAAGTACTATTGAACATATGCTCTGATCTGTGCTCTGAGTAATTGATATGACTAAAACAATGAAGATGGTACTTATTCTCTAGTGGAGGAAACTGATGATAAACAAGTAACCAAAAACTGATAAAATATCATCTTGTGATTAAGTATTACAAAGAAAAATAAAGCAAGGTAAAGAATGTTTGAGGAAATGGGCTATTTTGGGTAGAATGATTAGTTTAAGAGCTGTCTGAGGAAGGAACATTGAACAGAGATGTGAATAATGTGAAGAGTTGGAAGGTGATTAATAAGCAGGGCTAGTCACATTGCTTCATATATTTCCAACGTGTGTTATTAAGTATAGATCCTTTCAGGATTGCCTACTCTTGTTTTAAGCTTTATCTGATTAAATAACTTAAATGGGTTCTACAAGAAACACATCTCTTATTTTTTTAAATATTTTTACTAGAGGCCTGGTGCACAAAATTCGTGTGGGGGTGGGGGTTGGGGGGTATCCCTCAGCCCAGCCTACAACCTCTCCAATCTGGGACCCCTCAGGGGATGTCTGACTGCTGATTTAGGCCTGATCCCTATTGGGCCTAAACCGGCAGTCAGACATCCCTCTCACAATCTGGGAGCACTGCCTCCTAACCACTCGCCTGCCTGCCTGCTTTCCGGATTGCCCCTAACTGCCTCTACCTGCCTGCCTGATCATCCTCTAACTGCTCCTCTCCCAGCCTGATCTCCCCCCAACTGCCCTTCCCTGCTGACCTGATCGCCCCCAACTACCCTCCCCTGACGGCCTGATAGCCTCCAAACTGCCCTCCCCTGCCAGCCTGATGGCCCTCTAACTATCCTCTCCTGCTGGCCTGATAGCCTCTAACTGCTTGCTCCTCTGTGCTGGCTTAATCGCACATCTAACTGCTTGCTCCCCTACCAGCCTGATCACCACTAACCACCTCTGACTTGGGGGACCTTCCCCCCCGACCTCCAAGGCTTTGTTCGGAAGGAAGCTGGATGTCCAGAAGATGTCTGGTTGACCTGGTCTAATTAGCATATTACCCTTTTATTAGTATAGATTGATTTCAGAGAGAGGGGAATAACAATAATGAGAGAGAATCATTGATTGGCTGCCTCCTGCACAACCCCTACTTCACACCTCACAACCCAGGCATGTGCCTTGACCGGGAATCAAATCCTGACTTCCTGGTTCATGGGTTGATGCTCAACCACTGAGCAACACCAGCCAGGTGAAACACGTCTCTTTTAGAAAAAAAATCAACAAACTGTCTTCAAGATAACTTCCTCATATCCTCCATTGCTTCTTTTCCTCAGGTGATCTTTAGATGTATGGTGCGATAGGGGTTTACATTATCTCATAGCTTTGAAACACAGGGTTGTCAGGTTTATATGATATCCTTTCACAACCAGAAATACTCTTCAATGATGAAGACTTATTACAGGATAGCAATAAGATGTGGTTGGTGGACAACTGTCATTTCCCTCCCTATCACTAATACTGTCTCTTATAAATTCATTACTGGATATCACCAATGATAAAGAGAAAATCTTAAAAACAGACAGAGAATAAAAGGTACATTACATACATGGGGGAAAGACAATAGGAAACAGCAGACTTCTTACCAGAAACTATAAAAGCCAAAAAAGACAGGAGGAAATAGCCAGGTGGAGACTTGGTAGTAATATTCAGAAAAACAGGAGTCTAAAGGCCCAGATAGGAGACAATAGTCAGTTATGAAGTTGTAGGGGATGGTGTCAGTTGGCAAGAGGGAGACAAGAGGAGTTTACCAACCCTTTTCCTCATCCAGTTGATGTTATGGTGATAAATTTTCATCCTTAAAGAGTATCTCTTTAATTTTATTGTGGTAAAATACACATAACATGTATTTTATTATTTTTATCATTTTTTAAGTATGCAGTTCATCAGAGTTCACAAGAGCATTCACATTGTTGTGCAACCATCACCACTTCCATCTCCAGAACATTTTCATTGTCCCAAATGAAATTCTGTACTCATTAAACAATAACTCACCATGTCCTCTTCCCCCATTATCTAGAAGTCACCATTGTACTTTCTGTCTCTATTAATCTGACTACTCATAGCAAAATTATACAATATCTGTCCATTATGTCTGGTTTCTTTTACTAGGTCTTATGGTTCATCCATGTTGCAGTATGTATCATAATTTCATTTTCTTTTAAAGCTGAATAATTTTCTATACTATTTATATATACTGAAGAGTATATGCATATGTATATACCGCCTTTGTTTAAACATTCATCCATTAATGGAATTTGACTATTATGATTAATGCTGTTATGAACATTGGTATACAAATGATCTGTTCAGATCCCTGCTTTTAATTCTTTTGGGTATATACCCAGAAGCAGAATTGCTGTATCATATGGTAATTTCATGTTTAACTTTTGGAGGATCAGCCATAGTCTTCCACAGTAGCTGCATATTTTATATCCCCCACCAATAGTGTAGCAGTGTTCCAATTTTACCACATCCCCACAAACACTTATTTTCTGTTTGTTTGTGTGTTTTTTTTAAAAAAACAACAGCTATTCTAATGAATGTAAAATAGTATCTCATTGTGGTTTTGGTTTGCACTATCTTAATTATTAGTGATATTGAGCATCTTTTCATGTGCTTATTGGAAATTTGTATATCTTCTTCAGAGAAATGTCTAGCTAAAAATCAGGGATTCTACTATTTAAAAGAGAATAGATATAAAGGTCACAAAGGAACTGAAAGATAAAGTTGAAGAAATGTCCCATGATGCAAAATAAAAAGGAAATTTGATGGAAAATAGGAGACAATGTGTGAGAAATGTTCTAGAAGTAGAGAACAGAGGGAAGGATATTCATTAAATACCAAAAATATGTCTCATAAATGAATTAACCTGAGTATAATTGGAAGAACTCAAGTGCCTAAAACTTTAAATTAAAAAAAAGTTCTTACCAGTAATAACACTTGTTGAATTTTTGCTATGTGTCAGGCACTGCTTTAAGCACTTAATGTGTATTAACCTATTTAATCTTTAATACAGCAGCATAATTGCTGTTATTATCCCCATTATGTAATCTACTCAAGAAAATTCACCTAATAAGTGGTGGAGTTGTGCTGTGGTCACTCTACAGATGAGGAATGGATTCAAATGTCAATAATGATGACACCATACACATGCCAAGAAGACTTGAAGAGACTTATTGTGCACAACAGGAGGTCTTCCATACCTCTGGGTCCCAAGCAGGGCCGGAAATGTCCACCTCCAAATACCATCACACTGTGGATTAAGTTTCAACATATGAATTTTGGGAAGATACCAACCTTCAGTCTATCGCACTAGAAACTATACCCAGCCATACTATCAATTAAGTGTGAGGGTAGAATAAAAACATTTTTAGACAGAGAAGTTCTCAACAAATTTACCTCTCAGGTACCCTTCATCAAAGCTATTGGAGGATGTGCACCACCAAAATTAGAAAGTAAGTCAAGAAAGAGAAGACCCACCAGGACCGGTTTGGCTCAGTGGATAGAGCGTCGGCCTGTGGACTGAAAGGTCCCGGGTTCGATTCCAGTCAAGGACATGTACCTTGGTTGCGGGCACATCCCCAGTGGGGGGTGTGCAAGAGGCAGCTGATCGATGATTCTCTCTCATCGATGTTTCTAACTCTCTATCCCTCTCTTTTCCTCTCTGTGAAAAATCAATAAAATATATTTTAAAAAAAAGAAAGAGAAGACCCAATTATGCCTTAATAAAGCTGGAGGGAGGAAAACAAGAGAGAGGAAGACTGAATCAAGGAAAACAGATCTCACAGAAGAGAAGAATGAAGGAAATCCCCAGAATAACAAAGAAGGGCCAATAACCTTGCAGCAGGCAACCTGCTTACAGGGAGAAGAGAACATGGGGCTTTAGGAGTGATGTCTCCCCCTAAAAAAATAGAATGGATATGTTACCGATATGTATGGTCATATTGACAGGCAATTTTATTAGCTGTGGATGAGTTAGCTACAAATGCATAGAAGACTAAGAGGGGATTACAAGCTCTAGGAAAAGACAAAAGAAAAGACACAACACCATACTTCTCTTGGTGAGTTAGCTGCAAGCAATAACAGCAAATCTATAATAATAAAAGCATAATATGCTAATTAGACCAGACAACCTTCCAGACAAAGCCTGAGCTTCTAGGAAAACCTGGGTCCCAGGTGACAGGGAAGCTGATGCTGGCAGCCAGGGGAAGGAAGGCCTTTTCTTGGACAATTTCCGTGCACCGGGCCTCTAACACACACACACACACACACACACACTCACTCACATCTATCTATCTATCTATCTATCTATCTATCTATCTATCGCACTTATTATATGCTAGGCACTGTCCTAAATGTTTTACGTTTATTAACTCATTTAATCCTTACCACAACTCATTTTGTAGATAAAAAAATCTGGTAAAGAATTTAAGTACCTTGTTGAAGGTGACACTGTATATTAGTTTGCTCCTGCTTCTGTAAACAAATGACCACAAACATAATTCCTTGAAACAACACAAATGTATTTATAGGCTTTTAAAAAGTTGAAAAATTTTGCTTCAAAGGCAGATCAGTGGAACAAGTGATTTTTGTTAAAAGCCTGGGGGGGGGGGGGGGAAAGCCTGGCAAAACCAATTGATTTTGTAAAACATATGTAGCATTACTTTGATTAAGGACGCTTAATTAGAAAACCCTAAGGTGTGGCCGAAACCGGTTTGGCTCAGTGGTAGAGCGTCGGTCTGCAGACTGAAAGGTCCCGGGTTCGATTCCGGTCAGGGGCATGTACGTTGGCTGTGGACACATCCCCGGTAGGGGGAGTGCAGGAGGCGGCTGGTCGATGTTTCTCTCTCATCGACGTTTCTGGCTCTCTGTCTCGCTCCCTTCCTCTCTGTAAAATATCAATAAAATATATTTTTAAAAAAAAAGAAAAGAAAAGAAAAGAAAAGAAAACCCTAAGGTGTGAATAGGGGACCATGTTTATGGCGTTTCTATTTGCAGCATCTTCCCTGCTGGTCTTTACTCTCATGTCTCCCAGCTACCTGACCTTGTCTCAGGATCTTGTTACTTGCCTCTGGCTCCTTGCATGATGACTAGATTTGGCTGAGTTCCTTAGCCTTGGCACTATTCCTTGGACACAGCTTTGGTATTTGTCCTCCAGTTGCAAGTCTGGGACTCTGGGTGTCTAAATCACCGCTGCCAGAAAGGGGATAGACGAGGACTAATCTAGTTTTGGTGGGTTCCAGGCATAGTATATGGGCAGGGCACCTTCTTCCCTGAGGCCAGAAGGCAGAGACCAGAATCAGAGGCAAAAATTGAGATTATATCCCAGGAAGTTCATTTTAGAGGCAATGTAGAGAGCAGGAGCCAGGTTGTAAGCCAAGGTGGGACGAGTGAATACGGGTGAAGGAATGGAAGTTTCTTCCAAGAACAAGGAGTGACAGAAGGGGCTGGGCACTGGGGGTGGCAAGAAAATGAGCCATTACAAGTGGATCTTGTGCCTGTCATTTGAATCTGTTCATCAGTACCAAATACCCCAGTATTTTTTCTAGCCTCATGGTAGATTGCACTCTATGTAATTAGATTTCGCTAATGAAATGTGAATAGAAGCAATGTGTGTTATTTCCAGACAAATATCTTAAGATCCAGAGATTATATGCCACTTCTTCTTCCAACCACAGTGATGATGTAGCAGGTGTTTAGATGGAGAGCAATAATAAAGATAAGCATGGCTCACTTTAATTCAATGTCTTCCCTAGAAATTAACAAGCATCCTCTGAGTTTTACTTCCAAACTGGTCTTTCTTTAAATATATTTTTATTGATTTCAGAGAGGAAGGGAGATGGAGAGAGAGGTAGGAACATCAGTGATGAGAGAGAATCATTAATCAGCTGTCTCCTACATGCCCCACACTGGGGATCAAACCCTGACCTCATGGTTCATAGGTCAACACTCAACTGCATGGGAGAACATATTTGCCAATGATATCACTAATAAGGGTTTAATCTCCAACACTTACAGGGAACTCATACAACTTAACAAAAGGAAGATAAACAACCCAATCAAAAAATGGGCAACTTGCCGAAACCGGTTTGGTTCAGTGGATAGAGCGTCAACCTGTGGACTGAAGGGTCCCGGGATCGATTCCGGTCAAGGGCATGTACCTTGGTTGCAGGCACATCCCCAATGGGGGGCATGCAAGAGGAAGCTGATTGATGACTCTCTCTCATCGATGTTTCTAACTCTATCCCTCTCCCTTCCTCTCTGTAAAAAATCAATTATATATATATATATATATATATATATATATATATATATATATATATATATATTTAAATGGGCAACTGGACTAAATAGATACTTTTCGAAAGAAGACAGAAGGAAAGCCAAGAGACATATGAAAACATGCTCCAAGTCACTAATCATCCGAGAGATGCAAATCAAAACAGCAATGCAGTACCATCTCACACCTGTCAGAATGGCTATCATCAACATATGACAAGTGTTGGCGAGGATGAGGATAAAAAGGAACCCTCATGCACTGCTGGGTGGGAATGTAGACTGGTGCAGCCACTGTGGAGAACAGTATGGAATTTCCTCAAAAAACTACAAATGGATCTCCCATTTGACCCAGTGATCCCACTTCTAGGAATATATCCCAAGAAACTAGAAACACGAATTAGTAAGGATATATGCACCCCTATGCTCATAGCAGCACAATTCACCATAACTAAGATTGGTATACAGATGGTAATTAAACCCAGGGGACTGGATGACACCCCAGGGAGTGAGGGTGGATGAAGAGGGGGAAAGGGCTCCCCGTTGGCCTTCTTGCTGAACTTTAGCATGTGGAGCTCATTCTTGCTTCGGGTCCTTTGCCAAGAATATTCTTTCTCTAGAATAGAGTGGGAACATCGACCTGGGGTATAAGGCCCATGAAATCATTTGGTCTGGTTTTGCCAAGACATTAGGTGTGAGTTAATTAAATGTTTGACCAAACATATCAGAGTAATTTTTAAATTGATAATTCTGTGTGGTCCTCAAATGATGTTATCAATATCCAAATGGTCCTTGGCAGAAAAAAAGGCTCCCACCCCTGCTTACTAAACATTTGCAAGGCTCTCTCCCTCACTTCATTTAAGTCTCTCAAATATCACCTTCTTAGAGGCACTGTCCTTAATCATTCTATCTAAATAGTATTCCTTTCCCATATGCCTACCAGTCACTCTACCTATTCCTTATCTGCTCTGTTTTCTTTTTAAAAAAATATTTTTATTGATTTTCAGTGAGGAAAGGAGAGGAAGAGAGAGATAGAAACATCAATGTTGAGAGAGAATCATTTGATTGGCTGCCTCCTGCATGCCCCAACTGGGGCCCTGAGTGGGAATCGAACCGTGACCTACTGGATTATAGATCTATGCTCAAACACTGAACCATGCCAGCCTGGCTGCTTTGTTTTTCTCCATAGCATTTTTAATTTCCTAAAATCATATACTTATTTGTTTACTTATTTATTGTTTATCTTTTTTGTGAGGTCAGGACATTGCCTTTTTATTTATTTTTTAAAAATATATATTTTATTGATTTTTTACAGAGAGGAAAAGAGAGAGGGATAGAGAGTTAGAAACATCGATGATGAAAGAGAATCATCGATCAGCTGCCTCTTGCACACCCCCTAATGGGGATATGCCCGCAACCAAGGTACATGCCCTTGACCGGAATTGAACCGGGGACCTTTCAATCCGCAGGCTGACGCTCTATCCACTGAGCTAAACCGGTTTCGGCGGGACATTGCCTTTTTAAATATACTTTAAAAAACCATTTATCTTAGTTTAGGTTTCCCCATAAGCAGACCTGAGACAAGAATTTGAGTACAATTGTTTATATGAGATATGATCTCCGGAAATACCAGTAGGAGTGTGGAGAAGTGAGAAGAAGTGAGAAGGCAGTCGATAAAGGATGCATTATGAAGCAAATTACCACTGTGGTTTAATTGTACGGGGGAACTCTGGGCCTCAAAGGATGAACCCTGAGTGGTGTGGTTGCTGAGATATCAATGCACCAAATCCTGTTTCAAAAGCCACCAAATAAGGGCTGTTTCTAGGTTGTGTTATTTCTTATGTACTTCTGACCTGATGGACTCACTGGCCCATGCCCATCCCATGTTCTGGTGGCTGAAGGAAGTTGACAGGCAACGAGATGCAGATCCTGATCATTAGAAATGGGATGGTGTGTGCTAGACGGCCCAAGGGTATAATGGTGGGGCCCCAACACCATCTGCTACATCATTCTATCCTCAGTACCTAGAACCTTGCCTGATACATAGTGGACATTCAATAAATACATGTGTAAGTGAATACATGTTAAGCAAACATCATAGATGTTGGGGACGGGGTGGGTGGGGTGAATCCTATTTTTGGGTTCAGCTCTTAAGTTCTCCCTTTCTACATTGTACTTTCTTTCCTTTTCCAACCATCAGTAGAGTGGCATGCACTTGGGCAGCCTTGTATGGTGATGGTGTGGACTCTGAAGGAGCAGTCAAGAGTGTATGGTTAGTAATTAAAAGGAGGGATATGTCCAGGAGCCCAGACAGAGAAGGAGAGAGCAGGTGAGGGTGCTGCAGGGAGGAGTACATGCAGAGCAGATAACTTGATGGGGGGGAGGGGGAGAGAATAAAAGGTATGTTTGAGAAAACTTCCACTTTTCCAATATCTACCAGATGAAGCTGATTCTTAGATGGGTGTTTGGGCATATAGCTTTCCCTCTTTATTTGGAAAGCCATGCATATGTCAAATATTAACTTCTAGTATATTCTTGTGTATATTTCTGTATTCTATTCTGTTTAAGTGCTCCGTCTCTCTTTCTTTAGCCATTTTTGAAATGTGGTTTAACTCTTTAAAGCCACCCCCCCATTCCACCCCCATTTGAAAGCTTACTGTTAAAGGAGGTGTGGGAGTGTGCAGGTAGAGGAGGTGATAGGTACAGAAGGGAGCCGTCAGACATTTGTGTGACTGGAGCACAGAGGTCAAGGAGAGACGGCAGGTGGGGAGGCCGGGCTTGTAGGAAGGGTTTGTTATACTTTGTGTGGCAGATTGTATTTTCCACCGATGGACACAGTATCTCCCATCTCACATGCTTATCTATGATGTGGCTTGATACGCTTTCAATTAAGAGGTGAAGTCTATGTCTCCCTCCCACTCCTTGAGTCTGGATAAATTTTCTTGTAACCAGCAGACTGTGGTAGAAGTGACACTATAAATGAAAAGGCTGTCACAAATGGATATGTAGCTTCTACCTGGAGTACCTGCACTCGGAACTCTAAAAGGTCGAGAGACATATGAAAACATGCTCCAAGTCACTAATCATCCGAGAGATGCAAATCAAAACAACAAGGTCCCATCTCACACCTGCCAGAATGGCAATCATCAACAAATCAATGAACGACAGACGCTGAGGAGGATGCGGAGAAAAAGGAACTCTCCTTCACTGCTGGTGGGATGCAGACTGGTGCAGGCACTGTGGAGAACACTATGGAGTTTCCTCAAAAAACTAAAAATGGAACTCCCATTTGACCCAGTAATCCCACTCCTAGCAATATATCCCAGGAAATCAGAAACATCAATCAGAAAGGATATATGCACCCCTATGTTCATAGCAGCACAATTTACAAGAGCGAAGATTTGGAAACAGCCTAAGTGCCCATCAGCAGATGAGTGGATTAGAAAACTGTGGTACATCTACACAATGGAATACTTACTACGCTGCTGTAAAAAAAAAAAAAAAAAAAAAAAAAAAAAAAAAAAAAAAAAGAAGGAATTCTTACCATTTGCAACAGCATGGTTGGAACTGGAAAGCATTATGCTAAGCAAAATAAGCCAGTCAGTGAAAGATAAAACCATATGATGTCACTCATTTGTGGAATGTGAAAAACATTACAAACTGATGACCAAAAATAGATACAGAGGCAAAGAAGCATCAAACAGACTGTCAAACTACAGAGTGAAGGCAGGGGAGGGTTGGGGGCAGGTAAGAGATCAACCAAAGGACTTGTATGCATGCATATAAACATAACAACGGACACAAGACACTGTTGGGGGGCGGTGAGAGCATGTGCTGGATGTTAGGGGAGACTGGCAGGGGGAGGTCAATGGAGAAAAAAGGAGACATATGTACTATTTGTAATACTTTAAACAATAAAATAAAATTTAGCGCTCAGCTCTTTAAAATGGTTTAAAAATATTTTTAAAATAAAAGAATTTTAAAAAATTCTTTATAGCTGGAGGCCACCAAACTATGGGGAAACCAAGCCACAGGAGAGGAAACAACATAGGTGTCCAAATCTGCAGTCCTAACCTTCTCCACCCAGCCCAGGTACCAGGCATGTGAGTGAATGAGCCTTACATGACCCCAGTCACCATCTGTGAAGACAACCCCATGTAAAGCCCTGGACTTCAAGTAGCAGAGACAATCTGTTCCCCCAATGCCCATTCCAAACATTTGACCCACAGAATCCACAGGTCTAATGAAATGGTTATTATTTTTCACTGCTAAGCTTAGAGTAGTTTGTAACATAGCCATAATAACTGGAACTCTGTCTGGGTTTGGGCTTTGTCCTAAAGGCAATAGGGAATCATGAAGTGGTTTCCTCTGTGGAGTAACTTCATCCCACATGAGATTTAGAAGGCATATTCCAACAGTAACGTATAAAATACAAAGCCTCAGTGTTGAACAACTCCAGGGAGCACGGGTAATATAGGGTAGGCCCTAGCCAGTTTGGCTCAGTGAAGAGAGACCATTGGCCTCCAGACTGAAAGGTCCCGGTTTTGATAGCGGTCAAGGACATATGCCTCAGTTGCAGGCTTGATCCCTGGCCCTGGTCAGGGCACACGTGGGAGGCAACCAATTGATGTGCCTGTCTCACATTGATGTTTCTCTCTATATACTAGTCTCTCTCTTCCTCCCTTCCACTCTCTCTCTCTTAAAAAAAAAAATCAATGGAAAAATATCCTTGGGTGAGAATTAACAAACAAACAAACAAACAAATAAAATAAACACGTTGTTTCGTGTATTCACAACTGTAAACCTACTTTTGCCCCACCTTGTATAGGATACAATATGATGATGGAACCTAGAGTCATGCAGAGTAGCAACCCCAGCTGCTTGTGGATGAACTCTCAGCAGCAAGAACTGAAAGAAAGTGAACTGCTAACGAGGCTGGAAGAATAATCCAGGTGGGAGAAGAGGAGGGTCTGAGCTAGATCAGAACATCTCAGAAATGTTTCAGAGGTAGATCCAGCAGAACCATGAGGTTGATCCTAAGTGAGGTAGAAGTCTGGGATGACTTCCAAGTGACTAGCTCATGGAGGATGATGGTATGACAAGGGCTGGGCTGTAAATAATGTCTTTGGGGTCAAGAGTGTATGGTTAGTAATTAAAGCCATAAAGGTGGCCCTAGCCGGTTTGACTTGGTACATAGTTTGGCTCAGGGTCTCAGGTTTGATTCCCATCAAGGGCAAATACATGGGTTGTAGGCTTGATCCTCAGCCCCAGTTGGGTGTCTCTCTTACAATGGTGTTTCTCTCTCTGTGTCTCTCCTCTGCCCTTCCACTCTTTGTAAAAATCAATGGAAAAATATCCTTGGGTGAGGATTAACCAAAATAATCTATAATAATAAAAGCATAATATGCTAATTAGACCAGACAGCCGAATGACCTTCCAGACATCCTTCTGGACGACCTTCCAGATGAAGCTGTGGCTGCAAGGGCCAATGCCTTTGCATAAATTTCATGCATAGGGCCTCTAGTAGTAGTAATAATAATAATAATAATAATAATAATAATAGAGCTATGAAGGTGAATGATGTGGCAGTCAAAGAAGTTATCGAATGAAAAGAAAGAAGAGAGTAAGACTTGAACTTCATTCCATGGAGGAATGAAGATGTTTAAGGGAAAGGCTGAGGAAGAGGACCTCATAAAGGATCTTCTGAAAATAAATTATTGAATAAGTGGTAAAAGAAATAGAAGGGTCTGGTGTCAGAATAACCAACAGAGGGGGGGGATCTTAATTTTTCAAAACGTTCAGTTATATGCCAAATCTCAAAGAGCAAGGAGGATGAGTACTGAAAAGTGGCCACTGCATCAGAAAATTATAAGGCCATTGATGCCTTTGGAGAGAGGAATTTCTGTGGAGTGGTGGGAATAATGAACAGCGGGTAATGGACAAGGACTTGCTGCAGAGTAAAAAAGAAACATGAGTTCGCTAACCAGGCAGGGAAAGAGAAAAGAGCGTTGCCATCTACAATGGCAGGGAGAGGAGAGAGATGGATGGGGTGACTCATCCCTTTGTCATCTATACTGCAGGCCTTTGTCCCTTAGAGAGGCAGGATGGACAGTGGTTAGAACAGGCTTTGGAGCCAGGCTGCCTGCATGTGTAGCCCAGTGTCACCACCACTTACTAGCTGTGTAAACTTGGGCAAATTACTTACCGTCTTTGTCCTTCGTGTCCTCCTCCGGAACATACAATTGCAACTACTTCTTAGGTTTTAGTGAGCGCTTAGAATAGCACTTAGAAAGCACCCAATCAAGATCAGCTATTAATACTGTTATTTCTATTATCATCATCATTACAACATTTGTAAATTCAGGCTTTTTTCTCTTAGGGATATCTACTAGTCTTGTTCTAGGGCAGTGATTTTCGAAGTATGATCCAGGGAACTGTGTGGGCCCCCGAAACTCTTTTTTTTTTTAAATATATTTTATTGATTTTGTACAGAGAGGAAGAGAGAGAGAGAGAGAGAGTTAGAAACATCGATGAGAGAGAGTGATCAATCAGTTGCCTCTTGCACACCTCCTACTGGGGATATGCCCGCAACCAAAGTACATGCCCTTGACCGGAATTGAACCCGGGACCTTTCAGTCCCCAAGCTGACGCTCTATCCATTGAGCCAAACTGGTTTCGGCGGGCCCCCAAAACTCTTTCAGGGGATCCAGCAGGTCGAAACTATTTTCATAATAGGAAAACGTGATTTGCCTTTTTCACTCTCATTCTCTCACAGAGGGGTAGTACAGTTTTTCAGAGGCAATGTGATGTGTGATAGTGCAAAAGAATGATGCAGAAACACATATGAAAATCCAGCTGTCTCCTATTAAGCCAGACATTTTAAAAAAAAAAAGATTTTTAAAAATGTAGGAGTATCTATTCTTTTCACTTATTTTTGTTGTTTTGGAAAATACAATGAATTTTCATAAAATTATGGCTATTTACATTAACAAGTTTATTATGTTGTATGATTCCAGACTAATTATTTTTGACATTTGTCTGTTTTTAATTGCTAATAGTGTAAATACTCAAAACATATTATCCTTAAAATCTCTTTGAAGTCACCAAAAGTTTAAGAGTGTTGAAGAGACATTGACACCAAAAAGTCTGAGAATCACTGCTCTGGGGACTACATCAGAATCAGAATAGAAAAACATGGACTATTTTGTGCAACTTTCTCTAGTCACACAAGACTACTCGCTTTCCCCCGAAAGTTTTCTTTCTACATTCATAGTTTGAATTCTTTGCTGGTGCTGGTTCCCGAAGATTAGAATATCTATTTGCCATTCTTTGCCTGTGAGAACTCTACACATCCTTTAGGACAGTGGTTGGCAAAATGCAGCTCACGAGCCATATGCAGCTTTTTGGCCCCTTGAGTTTTTAGCAAAGGCCAGCTTAGGAGTAGCCTAATTAAATTAATAACAATGTACCTACCTATATAGTTTAAGTTTAAAAAATTTGGCTTTCAAAAGAAATTTCAATTGATAGAAAATACTATTGATATTTGGCTCTGTTGACTAATGAGTTTGCCAACCACTGCCTTAGGATACCTATAACCAAAATGTCACTGGCTTATGGTGAGGTAGGTCCTCAGCTCCTTCTCAGAAGCTGCCTAGAATCCAGTGTGCTTATGCTCCCTCCCTGTAATTTTTTCTTATTACTCATCAACCACAAGCTTGGAAACAGTTATGTGCCAATCTCAGCAGAATCGGAAGGGCCTTGTCACCTACGTTGCGGCCAGTGTCCTCCGTGAGAACCCTTCCTTCCTGCCAAGAATGCTTGCTGCTCTCCGTGTTCACGAGGCAGGAAATCCTTGAGCTGTACTATCCCTTCTGTTCTCATTTCATAGCTGTTGCCTTGCTCCAATTTGAGCCGAAGTGGAAGAATGACCAATCCTTTGCTAAACTTTATCATCCAGGTCCCCAAGCACCACTTGTTGGGCGCTGACTCTCACAAACCTGCTACTTTAGTTTTGTTCATAAATCCCTTTCTATCACAGACCCACAGAGTCTGGGCCTGAATGAGAAACATGATGCCCTGCGACCCTCTTGTATTCCTCAGGGTCTCGAGCACTAAAATTGTCTTCTTCACAACAGTAGCATTTATGTCAGGTTCTGAATCTCAATTTAAGATTAGCTGGGATCCCCTGTGGTGGCCATTCTCCTCCTCCTCCTTCTCCTCCTTATTCTAATCCTCATATATATTCTCATCTTCACAATAATTCTGCAAGGAAGATGTTATCCTCTTCTATTATTTATCTACTAGAGGCCCTGTGCACAGATTCATGCACCATTGGGGTCCCTCAGTGTAGCCTGGGGGGATTGGGCTGAAATTGCAGTCCAACACCGCCTGCCGCTCCTGCCTGATGTTCCTGCTCATCCTGGACCACTGCGCCTGCTGCTGTCACTCAGTAGGCTTGCTGCCACTCCCCTGTGGTCTCTGGGCTGCATCAGCCAGCCATCCGTCCTGCATCTACCACCTGTTGGTCAGCTGAGGGAATGCACTGACCACCAGGGGGCAGCTCCTGCATTGAGTGTCTGCTCCCTGTGGTCAGTGAATGTCATCGCAACTGGCCGACCAGTTGTTGGGTCATTTGGTCACTCAGGAATATATATATAATTTTCAGGAGAATTTATTACATAGCAATCTATCCTATATAATAAAAAGCTAATATGCAAATCAACTGAATAGCAGAACAACTGGTCACTATGATGCACTATATATATATATTAGAGCCCTGGTGCATGAAATTCGTGTACTCAGGGGGATCCCTCAGCCCAGCTTGTGCCCTCTTGCAGTGCCAGAGCCCTCGGGGGATATCCGACTGCTGTGGAGGCAAGAGAGACTCTTGCCTCCGCTGCTGCACTCACCAGCCGTGAGCCCGGCTTCTGACTGAGCGGTGCTCCCCCTGTGGGAATGCACTGACCACCAGGGGCCAGCTCCTGCGTTGAGCATCTTCCCCCTGATGGTCAGTGTGCATCATAGCAACCAGTCGTTCTGCCGTTCGGTTTATTTGCATATTGGCCTTTTATTATATAGGATAGATTGCTATGTAATAAATTCTCCTGAAAACTTTAAACAACATTTATCATGTCATTGTTTCTGTGGGTCAGGAGTCTGCGCTGGCTTAGCTGGGTTCCCTGCTGCACAGGCTGCAATCAAGGTATCAGATGAAGCTATCGTCATTGTGAACCTCAACTGGGAAGGGATCTCCTTCCAGGCTGACTCACATGGTGTTGGCAGGATTCAGTTCCTCCCTGGGCTGTTGGCTGGGGGCCTCCTTCAGTCGTGGCCACATGAGGCAGCTGGCTTCATTATAGGATGTAAGCTAAGAAGGCAACAGAGAAAACCCAGCAAGTCGGTCTTTTGAATCCTAATCAGGAAAGTGACATCCCACCACTTTCACATATTCTGTTTGTTAGTAGCAAGTCACTAGGTCCAGCCCATATTTAAGGCCAGAGGATTATATAAGGGCACAGACACAGGATCACCCCTGGCCGTCTTGAAAGATTACTGCCACACTCATTTTCCTAGATGGTGAAACGGAAACTCAATGGGGTTCTATAATTAGACCAAGGTCACTCAGTAAATGGCAAAGCTGGATTTGAACTCAGGTCTTTTAGACCCCAAAGCTTACCTGAAGCCCTTATTTCATGTATTCTTACATTGTGTTTGTCACTGTGATTATCTCCATTCTACTGCCCTTATTAAGGGCAGGGGATATTTTGTTCCTTATAGTGGTGACAAAAGTGTTGGTGAATAGATGGATGGATGAATACATGAATCAATTAAAACAGTTGGAACCATGTATTGGAACCGTGCACACAGAAATTGCTACAACAAGATTCAAAAAAAAAAAAAATAACTGCAAAACAGAGTATGGGGCAAACTGAGAAGAGAGGGTAGAAGTGAGCGAAGGGTAGCCCAGATACACTGCTGACCCTATGGAATTCTTCAAATGTCTTTGTCCTCTGTGTGAAACATAGCTTGTGTGTTTTGGTAAGCAGAGACAAATCCTGTGAATTGTCAGAATCTAGACCATACAATGGCCAAGAATACTCAAAGGAATTCTGAATAAAGCTAGATCCACTTCCTATCCCTGCTTTATTTAGCCTATGTATTTATGTGTACTTAACCCAGAAAGTCCTAATCATTGTGCTGACTTTTTAAAGGGGGGAAAAGGGCTGTAGCCAAAATATATGTGCTAAAAAAGACCGAAGGAGCAAAAAAAAAAATGTCATGCAAATTTGGATGTTTGGGTTATCCCTTCACCTCACAATAAGGGTTATGAATATATTAAGAAACTATTTCCTATAGAAGGTAACATTTCTAATAGCCACGGTGTTAGATTTACATTTTGTCCAGGTAATTCCATTGTTCCTGCTTTTTATGTGGCCTCTGTAAAATGCTTTCAGATATAATGTTATGTTATGGAAAGGGGACTGGCTTGCTTCCACCACTCTTACCAGTTAGGTGGGAGCTTGCTGGGAAATGGTTCCTGAACCTATCCCTTCCTTTCTTCTACTGTGCATACAGATTACACGTTTCTGGTCAAGTCCTACGACTCAAGGCACAACTGAGGAACTGAGCAGAAGCAGTAGTTGTGCAGCCTCTTATACGGAGGGGTGGAAAGCAGCATCCTGGAAGTCCAGACTATGGTTTTTTGTGGTCTTCCCACTCAGTGCTGGAGGAAAGTATTAACCCCCTCCACACAGCAATCATCACAATGAACCCTTTAATAAATGATTTTTTAAAATTTCATTTTATTTATTTATTTATTTATTTATTTATTTATTTGAGAGAGAGAGAGAGAGAGAGAGAGAGAGAGAGAGAGAGAGAGAGAGAGAGAGAGAGAGAGAAAGTAAGTTTGGGGGTAGGGGGAGAGCAAGAGAGAAAAACATTAATCAGTGTCTCCTGTAAGGACCTGACCAGCGACTGAATCTGAAACCTAGGTATGTGCCCTGACTGGAAATCAAACCTTTCTGTGTACGATGCTCCAACCAGCCAAGCCACTTGGCCAGGCCACAAAGAACGCTTTCTTGAAAGTTGAAATGGGATTAGGGGCACTCCTGAAAACATCAATTTTTAGAGTTTTCTGTTGACGAGGTAAGTTCAAGGAACTAGATCAGTGGTATTAGCTTTTGCTGTTTTCCTAAAAATAAGAACATAGTAGCTCAGATGTAACATAAGCAGCTAGCTGAGCAATCCCTTCATTGCCTGTGTACTTAGTGGCTAAGACCTGGGGCTCTCACTATCTGACTATCCCATTCTATTTTCTAGTTCTTTACTTCAGTAAGGAAACTCACAGAGAGTTGTCACTGAGGGCCCAAGACTCCAGAAAATCCTGCACTTTTGAAAATGTTTAGATACTTCTGCAAGATCCTGTAAGCTTGCTGGAAGTGTAGTTTTTAGAAGGGTGGGTCAAAGCTAACAATCTCTGTGATTTAAACATTATAGAAATGGTGATTTCATGACAGTGAAGCTATGCATTTAAAAACAATTGCAACTGTCAAAGAGGAATCTTTTTTTCTGAAACTTTTGCTTAAGTATCCAGATATTACTATTTATAGGATTAGGTAGGTCATTTGTTGTTTTCAACTAGCGTTGGCAATGGTTAAGCAAGACTCCGTTAGCCATAAAACTATGCTAACCTCTCCAGGACATTCATTCCTCAACTCTTTGCTGACAGTACACAAGTTATCATATGGCCTGCATGGGAATGTGAGGTACAGTTCTATTTTCAGTTCACCCTCTGGCTTGTTCCATAACCTTGGGAAAATCACTTCTAGGCCTTGTGCCATAGACCTGCCACCTGTAAATGAGAGCTGGTTAGCAACCCTCCTCTAAGTCATGAATTTTGGAGCCGGGGAATTAAGAACTTCAACATGGTCACTGAGAGTCATTTACACACTTATTCTTTAAAATTTTTTATTTTATTTTATTTTATTTTATTTTATTTTATTATTTTATTTATTTCAGACAGGAAGGGAGAGGGGGAGAGATAGAAACATCATTGATGAGCTCTAGCCGGTTTGGCTCAGTGGAGAGAGAGTCAGCCTGCGGACCAAAGAGTCCCGGGTTCTATTCCGGTCAAGGGCACATACCTTGGTTGCAGGTTCCTCTCTAGCTCGGACCCTGGCTGGGGCCATGCAGGAGGCAAGCAATCGATGTGCTTCTCTCACATTGATATTTCTCTCTGTTTCCCTTTCTCTTCTACTCTTCCTAAAATATCAATGGGAAAATATCCTTGGGTGAAGATTAACAAAGAAGGAAGGAAGGAAGAAAGGAAGGAAGGAAGGAAGGGAAGAAGGAAGAAGAGAATCATTGATTGGATGCCTTCTAAATACCCCACCCCACAACAGGGATGGAGCCATAGAACAAGTTTTCTTTCTAGATAGCCTAACTACATTCCTTCCAGTCCTCCTGCTAAGAAAGAATAGGTACAGACTTTTCTTTTTTTATTAATATGTTTTTATTGATTTTTAGAGATAGAGGAAGGGAGAGGGATAGAGAAATAGAAACATCGATGAGAGAGAAACATCATTGATTGACTGTCTCCTTCACAGCCATCATTGGGGCCTGAGCCCACAACTCAAGCAAGGTATTAATTTTATTTTGACACCTTTACTGAGATATAATTCATATACCATACAATTCATCCATTGGAAGTGTACAATTCAATACATTTTAGTATATTTACAGAACTGTGCAACCATCACAATACAGTTAAGAGCATTTCATTACCCCAAAAAGAAGTCGTGTACCCTTAGCCTTTAACTCCCAATCCTTCCATCCTATTCTCACCCCTAGGCAACCACTAATCTTTTTTTTTTTTTTTTATAATATATTTTGATTTTTTACAGAGAGGAAGAGAGAGGGATAGAGAGTTAGAAACATCGATGAGAGAGAATCATCGATCAGCTGCCTCTTGCACACCCCCTACTGGGGATGTGCCCGCAACCAATGTACTTGCCCTTGACCGGAATCGAACCTGGGACCTTTCAGTCCGCAGACCGATGCTCTATCCACTGATCCAAACCGGTTTCGGCAACCACTAATCTTTTATGGTTTCTATACATTTGTCAATTTTGGACATTTCATATAAATAGAATAGTGCAATGTGGTCCTTAGTGACTGGCTTTTTTCCTCTTAGCATAATGTTGTCAATGTTTCATTTGTTACAGCATGTGTCAGTCCTTCATTCCTTTTTATTTCTGAATATTCTTCCATTAAATGGATATATCACATTTCATTATCCACTCATTGGTTGATGGCAAGAGCTGTTTCCACTTTTTGTCTACCATGAATAATGTTACTACAAGCATGCATGTACGAGTTTTATGTGGACATGTGCTTCAGGGTATATTGCTGGAGTCACAGGGTAACTCCATGTTTCACTGTCTAAGGAGCTACCAGACTGTTCCCCAATGTGGCTGCACCGTTTTACATTCCCACCGGCAGGGTCTGAGGGTCCCGTTTTCTCCGCATTCTTGCTGCATGGGTTTGCTAGGACTGCCCAGACAGACCAAGTGCTTTAAACCACAGAAACGTATTTTCTCACAGTTCTGAAGTAGGAAGTCCCAGCTCAAGATGTCAGCAGGCTTGGTTTCTCCTGGGGTTTCTCTCCTTGGCTTCCAGATGATCACATCCTTGCTGTGTCCTCACATAGCCTTTTCTGTGTGCGCATAGCCCTGCCGTCTCTTTCTCTTTTTACAAGGACATCCGTCATACTAGATTAGGCTGTCACCCTTCATTACCTCTCTCACGGCCCTATCTCCAGATACAGTCACATTGGGGATAGGGTCTCAATACATAAATTTGAGGAAACACAATTCAGTTCATAACACTTGCCAACTGCTACAGATTAAAATTCATACGCTGACACGTAACCCATCATGTGGTAATATTTGCAGGTGGTTAGGTCATAAAGGCAGAGACCTTATGGATGGACTTGATGCCCTTTAAAAGAGATCCTATCCCTAGCCGGTTTGGCTCAGTGGATAGAGCATAGGCCTGGGGACTAAAGGGTTCCAGGTTCGATTCCAGTCAAGGGCAAGTACCTTGGTTGCAAGCTCCTCCCCAGCCCTGGCCCTGGGAAGCAACCTCATGAGGAAGGCAACCAAATGATTTCTTTTTCTCTCATTGATGTTTCTCTCTGTCTTTCCCTCTCTCTTCTACTCTCCCTAAAAATCAATGAAAAAAGATCTTCAGGTGAGGATTAATCACAACAATAGCAGCAACAACAAACACAAAACAATAAAAAGATCCCAAAGAACTCTCTCACCCCTTCTGCCATGTGGGGAGAAGACAGCTGTTTGTGAACCAGGAAGAAAGTCCTCAGACACTGAATCTGCCTAGCACCTTGATCTTGGACTTCCCAGCCTCCAGAACTGTGAGAAATAAATGTTTATTGTTTAAGCCGCCCAGACAATGGTATTTTTTTTATAGCAACTTGAAGGGATTAAGACTCCAATGCTTATCATTATCTGTCAATTTTTATTATAGCCATTCTAGTGGGTATAACACAGTATCTAATTATGGTCTTGATTTTCATTTTCTTAATAACAACTGACATTGAACATCTTTTCATTGGTTATTTAATTTATTTTTTATTTTTAAATATATTTTATTGATTTTCCACAGAGAGGAAGGGAGAGGGATAGAGAGTCAGAAACATCGATGAGAGAGAAACATCGACCAGCCGCCTCCTGCACCCCCCCCCCCCCCCCCCCCGCCCCAGGGATGTGCCTGCAACCAAGGTACATGCCCTTGACTGAAATAGAACCCAGAACCCTTCAGTCCGCAGGCTGACACTCTATCCACTGAGCCAAACCGGTTTCGGCATTCATTGGTCATTTTAGATCATGCTTATTGATCACTTGCACATCTTCTTTGGAGACCTGTCTTTGCATATCCTTTGCCTTACTTTATTTCTTTATTATAACACTAGAGCCCTGATGCACAAATTCATGCACAGGTGGAGTCCCTCAGCCTGGCCGGCAGTCAGGCCCTCTTGCCCAGTCCCAATCAGGGCCCACCAGCCAGGAGGAGCAACCAAGGGAGGTTGGCTGTGGGAGCACTGACCACCAGGGGGCAGCTCCTGCATTAAGCATCTTCCCCCTGGTGGTCAGTGTGTGTCATAGCTACTGGCTTGTGATCTGATCATAATGGTCACTTAGGCTTTTATATAGAGAGATATTACCTTTTTTCTTTTTTCTTTTAATCTTTATTGTTGAAAGTATTACATAGGTCCTCCTTTTCCCCCCATTAACCTCTTCCAGCCCACTCCAACCCTCCCATATATTACTTTTATTATAGATTATCTGAATGTGGATTAATCATGTAGATAGGTATCAAACATACTAGCAGCAAACATGGGAAAAAGTTGGGGATAGTGACAACTTTTCTAAGATAAAAAAAGAAATCTAGAAACAAATAAAAAGCAATTAATGCGAATATATGAAAATAAAACACGATTCATTGTAAAAATACAATAAACAAAGACAAAAGACAGTGTGGGTAAAAGATAACTAATTTATTTACAGTGGAATATATATATAGTCTCTGAAAGGATATGCAAGAAATCAGTTAACAGAAATAGCCTAAAAGAAAATGAGGACAGAGGATAATGGAGACTTTATTTTCATTGCATAGCATGTATTTTTGACGCTACTGGTAATTTTAACTGTCATACATATTAATTAGTCTTTAAGCAAAGAGAGAGAGAGAGAGAGAGAGAGAGAGAGAGAGAGAGAGAGAGAATGTGTACTGCTCTGTACTGTGAATCATGGCCACCAGCATGTCAGGGTAACAAGCCTTTTAGTTCTCCTCTGGCTGAAAAGCTCGCCCCCTCCTCGCGCTGCAAAATATAGGGCTTTTGATATCGGAATGTGCGTTATTGTGGGCGCCCCTACTCACCTGCTTTCTTATCTGCTCCTTCTCCCCGACTGACTGGGAAATCCTCAGAAGCAGGGGATGCTTCTCACTCCCGTGTGTCCCCAGCACTGTGGCTGGCCCTCCGTAGGTGTCCTAGAAACTACGGAGGAATATTCGTCTTAAAAAGAAAAAAAGAGAGAAGTCCCGAAAAAAATCAGAACGGTCCCAAACGTCTTAGACACCACCACATCTTATGTTTGCAACATTATCTTTTCCTGTTCCCCTCCTCGCCCACCTGAGACACGTTTCCAAGCCGGGTGACAGCCCTCTCTCCCGGGCGGGCGAGGACCGCGGAGCCAGTGTCCGCGCTGGGCCGCCCGCCCCGCCCCGGTTCCCGCGCTCCGCGCCCATTGACCGCCGCGGGGGTGGCCGCGCCCGCCGGGCGGAGCCTCGCGCCCCGGGGCCCAGGGCGGCGCGCCGGACGCGGGTGCTGAGTGCGCGCCGCCGGCGATGTCCGGGGACCGCGCTCCTGCCGGGGCTGCCACCCGGGCGGCCGCCGGGGCCCCGGCGCCCAGCTCCGGCTCCGGGACGGCCGCGGCGGCGCAGGCTCCGGACCCGCTGAAAAGGTGAGCGCCGCCCGGGCTTGCGCGCTCGCCGGGGCGCAGGGACCGCTGGCCACGGGGCGGCGGGCGGGTCTGCGCCCGACATCCCCGCTCATCGGGGTGCAGCAGGGCCTGATCCCTCCGCCCCGCCCCCCTTCCCCGGTGACTGTCACTCCCCGGGCTTCGGCGCTCACCAAACTGTGTGCGCGGAGGCGCTCGCGGGTCAGGCCGCCGTGGGTCGCCGCCGGGCACTTGTTGCCGGGCTTCGCGGCCCTGGCAACTCTTCTCCGGACCGGGACGGGCTCGGGGGCCGCGGCGCAGGGCGGCTGGATCTTGGGAGCCCAAGATTTAGTAAACGATCATATTTATTCTGCAGGGGTATTGGGGCTTGGCGGTGGGGGCGGGGGGGGGGGTGATGAGACTACGTCAAAGGGTCTCCTGATCGCTTCTAACTCAGGGATAAGAGCTCCGAGCAACAGGAGCTCTTTTAAAAGATTGCTCTTTTTAAATCTCTCTCTCAAAAGATTGCTCTTTTTTTTTTAATGACATCGTATAATTGCATAATATTCTGTATGTCATCCAAAAATAGTTTTTGGTGGCTGCGTAATCATTCAAATGCAACGTTGGCATTTTTTTTTGTTTGTTTCCTAAACAAGTTTTTGAGCTGTCTTATTTTAAGATTTCTTTCATTAAAAGGAATTTCTCAAAGTACAGAAATATAAAGGAAAGAAGCCATGCATAGTGTCTTGAGTCATCATCAAGTTTCGAGGGATTCCCGCCCCCATTGGCTTAGGCTCGCTGTCACAACTGCACGCCCAGGCTCCAGATTTTGGGATGGTGTCAGCAGCGCGTGGGCCTCCACCCCCGTGCGGCCGGGCCGCCCAGGGAACGCCGGCCACGCCCCGGACCCTCGCCAGGCCTGTAGACCCGGGGCTGTCTGGGGTTCATTGCTGTGATTTGCGTGTCACAAGAGCCCCAGGCAGCCTAGCTGCATGCTTGTTGAGATTCTACTCACGTTTCAGCCTGGGGACCCTTCGTAGTAGCAACAGCTCTTTCTTTTCATCCTGGTGGCCCGAGTCCGTTCAGCCTGCAGCAGGCTGAGCAGATTGCTCTGACAACGCGATACCAGTACTGTGCCGCCCTCTCCCAGTGTTTTGTGGCCTTTTATGCGAGTTGGTGGGAGCCGGGAATGGAGAGAATGGTAGACATTTTGCAGAACGGACCTCTCTAAAGTTATGCCATGCTTCTTGGCGCTGGTTTCTAAGTTCCGGTGATGTTGATTCAGCCAGCTTTGCCCTTTACAAGTCTCCGTGGGTTAGTTTGCGTCAAAAAGGAGTGCCTATTTCTTACCCCCTAAGGCAGTGGTCTACAAACTCATTAGTCAACAGAGCCAAATATCAACAGTACAACGATTGAAATTTCTTTGGAGAGTCAAATTTTTTAAACTTAAACTATATAGGTAGGTACAGTGTTATTGACACAATTAGGGTACTCCTAAGCTGGCTTTTGCTAAAAACTCAAGGGGCCAAAGAGCCGCTTGTGGCTCCAGAGCCGCAGTTTGCTGACTGCTGCCCTAAGGATTAAGAAAAGTGATTGCTGTCTTCAGAAAAAGGTGTAAGGAATTTAGTGTGTCGCCTTCCGAGGATCAGAAGATTATGGGTTTTTGTTTTTTTTTAAAGAATGGGGGCATGTTGGAGACTAGAATATTGTAATTATTAGTCTTATTAGGGGATTGGAAAATGGAAATGCCACTCTTTAGTTCAGTAATTAGGAAATGCATTCTTTAAAATTCCAAATGTTACTATGAATTCTCTTTTACAGTCAAAAGCACCTTTAATTGATCTCTTTTATGACTATTTTTGCGTATATTTACATGACTTGGTACCCTAGTTGTCAGAATTCTTAGTGACTTCTTATTTGAACTTTAAGGGTATTTTAGGGAGGGGAGTGGAGAACAAGCTATAAAATGTAGTAATTCTCCTTTTGTCTCTGGGATGTTTTGTGGTGGCCAAAAAACTTATTTAGTATTGATATATGAAAATAGGATAATTTAAATTAAAGAATTTATTGGGATTGCTTTTTTTTAAAGTTACATTGTATTCATTATGATTTCTAGAATTGTATAGTATGCTGTATTTGTTTTAAAAATAGTTGTTTTTTTTAAAAAAAAAGATCCTCGCCAGAGGATATGTTTATTGATTTTTAGACAGAGAGTGACAGAGAGAGAGAGAGAGAGAGAGAGAGAGAGAGAGAGAGAAACATCAGTTGATTGTCTCCCGTTCTGGCCCCCACAACTGGGGAACCAGCTAGAAACCTGGATTTGTGCCCTGATCAGGAATCAATCCCTAGGCCCTTCTGTGCACCAGCTGTTGCTCCAACCAATGGAGCCACACTTGTCAGGGCCAAAGGTAGTTTTTGATGTTAGGGTGTTAATGTAAACAAACCATTGAAACCTGTAAAGAATTTTTGTTAGTTATTTGAGCCAAACTGTCAACATATGCCAGGAAGCAGAACCTCAACGAATTGAGATAATGCTCTGGAGATTGGCGGGTTACATCTGCATTTATACATTGTAATTAAAGGAAAGGGGTTACATAAAATCCATTGGTGACAGACTAGAGAGGCCAGAGAAAGCAAAGCAGGGAAACCTCTGGGATTGGATAAAAAGTAAAATAATAGACACATACTTAGGTGGGTGCGGGAACAATTAACATGATAATGAAGGAATTTGTGGTTTCTGTATGTTATCACAGATGCAAAAAGACAGGTAGGCTCAATTAAGGTAAAGGTTGACCTTGTCAATGAAGATACCGGCCTAGGATGTAACTACTCACCATAACTGCTTTTAGTTAAAGTTTAATTTTAGACCACCCTTTGTGGTTACTTTGGGTCTCTGAGTTTGCAAGACCGCCATGCAGGCCTTCCCTGAGCTTGTCAGGTTAGCATGTGGCCCCTTTCATCCACAAGGGTAATAATTTGAATGCAATAACGACACTTTATATTTCTTAAATAATAAGTTTTGAGCTTTCTTATTTTGTGGTAATAATTTTCTTTCATTAAAGAAAATTTGAAAAATGCAGAGGAAAAAAGTATGTTGTTTGAAAGATTGTTTTTTTTTCCAATATACTTAGGACTGTTTTCACCCACCACTACGTACCCAGGTTCCAAATTTGGAATGACATTAATAGTATTGAATGTACAATTTCTGGGAATGGGAGCTTATAAGTTGTATTAAAATTTTTACTTTCCTTTATTGAAATGTCAGCACCAGCAGAGACTGTTATGGCATTTTTCCTCCAAGAAAGGGAAGTGATGATACAACACTTTAATAATTTTTACTATTATAACTGCTAATATTAAGTACTATGGCTTTTAAACATATTTTTATTGACTTTAGAGAGGAAGAGAGATAGAAACAACAATGATGAGAGAGCCATTGATTGGCTGCCTGCTACACATCCCACTCTGGGGATCTAGCCACGGCATGTGCTCTCACCGTGATCTGATAGTTCATAGGTCAACTCTCAACCACTGAGCCAAGTCAGCCAGACGAGAGAAAGCATGCTTTTAAAAAGGGACCGGGTTTGCTCTCTCTTCCTTCTCTTTCTTCCTTCATGTGGGCTGGAAGGGAGAACTGTGTGGGGAGCTAATTTCAACTAGGCAAACTAAAAAAGAATGCAAGCAACAAGATAGAAGGAAGCTGGTGGCTTAGCACCACTGAACAAAGCTACTAGCCTAATGTCATTCCAGATTTGGAACCTGGGTATGTAGTTGTGGGTGAAAGCAGGCCTAAGTTTCCTTTGGCCTATGCTTAAACAGTTGACCGAGAAAGGAACATATTTTGATCTTATTTAAGCTATCTTATTTTGGGGCCTTCGTTGCAGAAGCTTAACTTGTATTCTAACAAAAATGCATCCCATTTCTTCAAAACTGATTAGAAATTTAAAAAATTTTCTGTTCCATTAGTTCCACATCAGCTTGGTCTGTTAACCCATGAGAATAAAAATGGACTTTTACCCTTCTGCCATCTTCAAATACATTGTGATTATCAGTACTGTGACTTGTATAAATATTAACATTATTTGATTCAAAATTTGGTCACTTCTTTTTTTTTTAATAGATTTTATTGATTTTTTTTTTTTTTTTTACAGACTGGAAGGGAGAGGGAGAGAATTAGAAACATCGATGAGAGAGAAACATCAATCAGCTGCCTCCTCCACACCCCCTATTGGGGATGTGCCCGCAACCAAGGTAAATGCTTTTTACCAGAATCGAACCTGGGACCCTTGAGTCCACAGGCTGACGCTCTATCCACTGAGCCAAACCGGTTAGGGCATAGTCACTTCTAATTAATATCTCATAATCATTGAACTAATGTGCTACCAGGCTTTATCTCACTGCATATATTGGTAGTTTGCTATAGTTTTATTTTGTTTTTAACTATTAGACTTGAAGCAGTAAAGTGTACTATAAGAATAGGCAGGATCTTCTTTAAATTAGTTCCCTCATCTGTAAAATTGGTCTAATCATAGTACCTACCTCTGAGGGTTAAATGAATGCCAGTAAATGATTGAGAATATTACGTACTAAGTGTCAATAAATGGAAATTACTGTTATTACAGTGAACAATTTAAGGTACATTTCAGAAACTTGAAAATAAAATATTTAAAAATAAAGTTCAAAATTTCAATAAAATTACAATGCAAAGAAATACAAACGATAAAAAAGAATTGAATTGGTTTCAGCTAACTAGAATATTGAAAGCTTTCTTAGGACATTGATTCCCAAAGTAAGGTCCCTACAGCAACAGCATCCAGGAACTTAGTTGGAAATGCAAATTCTTGGGCCCTCACCTCAGACCCACTAACTCAGAAATCTTAATGGAGAGGCCTGCACTCTGTTTTAGTAAGCCCTCCCGGTGATTCTGATGTGTGTTCAAGTTTGGGCAACACTTTCTTAAAAGAATGGAGGTTCCCTTGAAAAGTAAGCCAGTTCACCATTACTGTCCTCCCATTACCCTCCATGCTCAGTATTTGCTGACACCACGTGATAAGGAAGGTAGGAATGAGATATGAGTCTGGAAGCAGGGGTGTCCCTTCATCTTGGGGTAATATTCTGGTTATTATTCTTTTATGCATATCCTTATGTGTCTAGCTATGCATATGTTTAATTTTACATAAATGAGATCATTTTGGCACTTTTAGTCACTTTTTGGTTAATCTTTCCCTTATATTCCATATCTTATTTAACAATGTAATATATACACCTTAGCAATGTGGATATATATATGTGTGTGTGTTTTCTTCATAGTCATATATATATATAAATAAAACATATAGATATAATACACATGAGGTTTATTTTTCCTTTTATAGTAATTCATCTAACAAAAATTTTTATTACTTCTTGAGTCAACTTTCATAATTTCTATTTTACTAAAAAGTAATTTTCTTTTGGCTTTTAAATTTTTTCCTGTGGAGATACATGTGATATATTCTTGTACTTTATTTAAGCTTTTTGATGTCTTCTTACCTCTGATCCTATTCATTTTTGTTCAACCCTCTCTCTTCGTCTCCACTCTGCCAAAATCAAGGTTTAGTTTTGTTGTTCTTTCAAAGCACAAGTTTTTGGATTTATATATCTTCGCTTTTATTTCAAAAATGTACTCTTTTTCATTCCTGCTTCCTATTGTCTATTGCTTTTTATCCTTTCTTCTTACTTTGAATAATAATTTTTAAAACCCCTGCTTAATGCTGAAGGCATATAAAGCTCTAAAATTCCCTTTGAGGACTGTTTTAGCTACTAGGGTGCTATCTCACTGGTCTAAATTTTTCTCCTTTTCATCGCCTTTAATTGGTTTGTAATTTTAGTTCTGATTCTTTGATCCAAAGATTATCTAGTTGGATGTTTGTTAATTTCCAACTATTTGTGATTTTTAAAAAATCTTTTTATTATTTGGAATTTTATTGAATGATTAGAGAACATGACATGTAAAAGCTCTACTTTAATTTTTTTCACCCATTGTTTACTTTAAATGACATAGTTGAGCACTTTTCTGTTGGCTTTTTTCACTTTTCATAGAGAAGATTGGAATTGTGAAATTCCAATTCCAATTGCTTCTCAGACGGAATGTGTACTATGTATTTACGAGTTTTGACCCAATCTGGCTTCAGAAATAGAACAATTTCCTTTTCTCATCCCAGGAGTTTTGTTTGCTTTTCTCTACAAGGCTTAGTTTAGGAGAAGAGCTAAACAGGTTCATTTTGAGCTGTTTTCTTGAAACACAGGCAGTTTGGGTGTCAAAATGTTGGAGGTGAGGCCATTAAAAAAGTAAAAAAAAAAAAAAAAAATCAAACAGGCTTTTTAGATGCTTTGGGCATTCTGGGCAGTTAACCAAGGTTTAGTAGAAGACTGTTAAGCTCCGCCAAAGAGGAGTGGCCTTTTTCTATGAAATACTGTTTGCTTTGCTAGTTTTACTAAGAATATAGATTGATATTTGTAGGACATAATCTCATGGTGGCATGGTGGAGAGGATGAAGGGGAAGGTATGCCAAATTGATGGGCTGTGGACCACTCTCATTGGGTCCTCATAGTGCTTTATACATTTTTTTAATTAGTTGGCAACACTTTAAAATAAAGCAGCCATTCACTTACTTACACACACACACACACTCTGCATTTCCAGTGTTTAAAGATGTGGAAGCTCTGAGGTTACATTAGCACATGGCTGAATAGGCTGGGATCGCCAGTCTCTTTTAGAGAAGTAGGTACTCTTCTATGGTCCCCACCATTCCCTGTAGCCCCCAATATCTAGGCTAAGTGTCAATAGTCATTTATACTTTGCATTTGTGCTGCTGTTTTTCCACAGTAATTTTCAAGAAAGAAGGGCAGATTATTCTGGGTCCACTTTTCTTTAAAAGTGGGGAATGAAAAAGGCTTTTTCTTTTCCTTTTTTAAAAGAAAATAAAATTTTTTGTTATCCTCATCCAAGAATATTTTTTTTCATTGACTTTTGGAGAGAGTGAAAGGGAAGGAAGGAGGAAGGGAGGGGGAGAAACATCGAAACATTGATGTGCGAGAGACAATGATTGGTTTCCTCTTGCACGTGCCCTGACCTGGCCAGGAATCGCACCTGCAACCCAGGTATGTGCCCTTGACCAAGAATTGAATCCACCACCCTTTGGTGCACGGGCCAATGCTCTGTCCACTGACCCACACCAGCCAGGGCGAAAAGAGATATTGTGTTTAGAAATATTTTGTGTATGTGTGGAAGTAAATAAATATTCTTATGCTTCAATATGCAAACAAAGTATATCTGTGTTGAAAGAACTCAAATTAAGATGCCATCTTAAAACCAACCCATACATAGTAAGCACCATACTAGTTTACAGAAAAGATATGATAAGGTTTGTTTTGGAATGGGAATTACTGGTAAATAAGAGCTGCCTCTATGGTATGGAGTTATTTACTTGGCAAAAATAAAAACATAAAGATTCTGAGAATCAATATCTTTTATAGATGGTAGGGTAAGTTACTAAGCAATTCCTTTTGGATAGAGCAGAAATTATATACCTCAAACATAAAAAAAGTAAGTGAATGTACATTTAATTGGACATCACTAGCATGTTGAAGATATGACTAAGAACTTAAGAGGCAGGTTACATTACAAACTTGGACTATTTATGGCATTTTTAAACTTTAGCTCATGAAAACACATATATAGAATATAAATCAGTCAGCAATATTTATGCTACCCTAAAATTGTAATGAGTTGAAAAACTTTTGGATTTATTGCCCATGAAAGGGCCAGTATCAGATGACTGATTTATGAGTATTAGAAAAGTCTGTCAAAACTTAATGAAAAGGATAAAAATCTATCCTTTTGTATAATCCAATTGATTATACTAGTAGATAGTGCTCCTGAAATAATGAAAAGTTGAGGCTAGCATTGGATTTTGATGACATGTTGTAAGGATAAGACATATAAAGCTTGCTTTATAATTTGTTTATTGGAGATTTTACTAGAAATAATTTTAGGCTGAAAGCTTAAAAAATGCAATCAATGACATGATTATCACCATAAACTGGATGTTGATTCTTGAACTTCAGGTTTTGCAAGGTTCATGGTATGCACAACTCTACTCTTCTACATGTAGTTGAGGTTGTAATGCTTTTTTAACTGTTAAAAGAAATCAGTCTGTTCTTAGCACTCAAGGGAAAATCTTTGTCTCAGTTTACCAATTAAGAATGTCACAGATTTAGCTCTTTTGGTTGACATTACAACTCATCTAAGTACTGCAAATGTTCCTTTACAGCAGGGGTGGGGAACTTTTTTCTGCCAAAGGCTATTTGCATATTTATAACATCATTCGAGGGCCATACAAAATTAATCAACTTAAAACGTAGCTTGCAAAAAAATCCCCACAAAAAACTAAAAGAAATTTACCTGCTATATTTGGTCAAACATTTAATTAACTCACCCCTAATACCTTGGCAGGGCCAGACCAAATGATTTTGATTTCTAGGACTTTAAACGACCTCTGCTTCATAGAGATATTCACAAGAAGTGTCACATGTATATGATTCAGTTCTCTCATTTGTAGTAAATATATGTTCATTTTATAAATATTTATTTTTGGGTAAGAAATAATCTGGATTGCTTGCATGTGCTAAAGTTAGTTTCTAGAAATGAGAATTATGACCTTAATTTCATTTTCTAAATTATAGAATGTAAGACTGAATTCCAAGGCAGGCTCTTTGATCTTATACTTTATGAAAATGGACTAACATTTCTCCATTAATAGCAATAATGTGAAATGAATAGCTACAAGTGAAAGTATAAAAACTAAATATAACATTGGAACACTAGAATTTTGCAAATACCTTTGAATTACCCTAACTTTAAACTTACTATGCAAAAATTTCATCTTGGTTTGAAAGTGGCTATGTTTAAGAGGGGCTGTTTTTGCTTTTGAATCTCAGTTTTAAAAATTACTGCTCTTAGTTCAAGGATTCAGGTCTGAACTTTATATTACACATTTCATGGAACTATATTGACATCTTGCTACTGGCAAAATGTCAAGTTTTTGCTTTAGATCAAAGGTGTTATGAGCTACAAGAAATATTTAATAGTTAAGTATTCCTATATTTTATTTTTTTCCATTTTCAATTTTATAATCTCTAATATCATGAGTGCTTGTATTATGTTACATTTTATTTCTTGCTTTCAAACTTTCTTTTATCTTGATCACTTCAGTTGTTTATGTTACCAGCTTGTTCCTCTCTAGGCATTTGGGTTTGTGGCTCTTGTCATAGGTGAAAGGTAAAATCTTAGCTATATCCTTAGAGAACATGCTTATGAAAATACAGTGGTCACAACTTCCTAATTAATTTTATACTTTTCATTTACCACTTTTCATTAACTTGGGCAGTAAATGTATTTTCATGTTGGCTGGTTTCATGGTGGCAGTTTTAGGAAATGAAAATTGAAAATTCCTGCTTATTTATTTCAACATTGTAAGTACATGTTAGACAGTCCCATGTGAAATGAGATTTTTCCCTTGATCCTCTCTCACCTTCTGTAGAATCTTCAATGAGAATTCCCCGTGAAAGCTTCAGGGCAAACCATTAAAAATCGTAGCTATTATATCTGATAGCATCAGAGGGTCCACCCAGTTATTTAGAATGTAATTCTGGCCGGTTTGGCTCAGTGGTAGAGCGTTGGTCTGCAGACTGAAAGGTCCCAGGTTCAATTCCGGTCAGGGTCCCGGTCAGGGGCATGTACATTGGTTGAGGGCACATCACCGGTAGGGGCTGTGCAGGAGGCAGCTGGTTGGTGTTTCTCTCTCATCAACGTTTCTAGCTCTCTATCTCTCTCCCTTCCTCTATGTAAAAAATCAATAATATATATATATTTTTTTTAATTATTTTTTTTAAAGAATGTAATTCTGTTTGGATGGGGAATCAGTGGCTATGCTGTGTTTGGCAGTAACGCCTGAGTTTCTGTTGTGGCCTCATTGAAATTCTTTGGTTCGGGAAAGCTGTGTGCCGCTGTGAGAAGCCGCCCGGCGCTCCTCTCTCCCTGGCGGTGCTATCCTCACCCTGGCTTGGATGCAGCCATGGCTCTGCCTTCTCAATCGCTTGCTGTGTGTTGCATTTTCATAGAATTATAGGCCGTAAAGACTCTCCAGTAAAGCTTCTTAGATGACAGAAAAAAAATTATTTTTAAAGTTCCCAAATTAGTCCAAGGAAAACAGAAAAAGTGGACAGTGAAACACATTTTCTGAAAGAATGTTTCTGTAAATCTTAAATAATTTGTAGGTACTGAATTGTCACTGTTAATATAACTCTTTTTCCTCTCTAAAGTTCAGTGTCTATATGGGTGTTTAAATTGTCATATTGTGGCTGGGACTGGTTTGGCTCAATGGATAGAGCGTCGGCTTGGGGACTGAAGAGTCCCGGGTTTGATTCCGGTCAAGGGCATGTACCTTGGTTGCGGGTATATCCCCAGTGGGGGGTGTGCAAGAGGCAGCTGATCGATGACACTCTCTCATCGATGTTTCTAACTCTCTATCTCTCTCCCTTCCTCTCTGTATAAAATCAATAAAATATATTTTTTTTAAAAATTGTCATATTGTGAATGCTTAGAAAAAATATATTTATTTAAAGAAATTATGATGTCAAGGAGTAAAATGGCAGCCCTCCACTTTCCCTTGCTCCTTTTTGATCCTTCTTTGGGGAGTTATATTTCTAATACGCTTTTCAGTGGTTCTCAAATATGGTCCCTGTGTCAACAGTCCTCGCTTTGCCTGGGAACTTGTTGAAAATGCAGAATCTGGGGCTCCATCCCAGACCTACAGAATGAGAAATTCTTGGGAAGTAAGATTGGGCAGCAACCTGTGTTTTAACAAAACTTCAGGTGATTCTGATGTATGTAAAGTGTGTTATATAACTTCAGTTGTATCTATGTTAGATTTGTACATGGAAACCTATAAAAGTTTTCAAACTCCTTTAGTGTATCCTGCTTGCCTATCATTACTTTGGGAGTCTGGGCTAGAATATATATTGTGGTGAGCAGGGATCTTTATCCCAGCTGGTTGGGACTTTGTGGTAGCTACAGTCAGTTAATGCCTTGAGTGACAACTACTGATTGTTGAGGTAACAGGTGAGAGAGGGATGCTTTGGACACTTCCTGGAGAAGTCAGTTAGATCTGGCATCCCAGGAACCATTGATCAGGGAGAAACCTGATTTTGAGATTGGCCAAGAACAGTTATTCTCATCTTGGTTACTTAATGTAAGTATCTACTGGAGAAAAAAAAAAAAAAAAAGTCCGAGTATATGACTTTGTATGTGAAATTGAATGTTCATTTTCTTTTTAAAAATATATTTTTATTGATTTCGAAGAGGAAGGAAGAGGGAGAGAGATAGATAGAAACATCCACGATGAGAGAGAATTATGGATTGGCTGCCTCCTGCAAGTCCACCACTGGAAATCAAGCACACAACCTGGGCATGTGCCCTTGACGGGAATTGAACCTGGGACCTCTCAGTTCGCAGGCCAATGCTCTATCCACTGAGCCAAAATGGCTAGGGCTCATTTTCTTTTATTGTGGTAAAATATACATAACATGAAATGTACCATTTTAACCATCTTTAAGTGTATAGTGGCATTAAGTACATTCACGTTGAGCAACCACTACCAATATCATTTCCAGAACTTTTTCATTATCCCAAACTGAAATTCAGTACCTGTTAAGCAATAACTACCCATTTTTCTCTCCTTATGCCCCAGATGACCACTCTTTGACTTTATTTCCCTATATATTTGACTATTCTAGATTCCTCATAAAAGTAGAATAATACAATTCTTGTTATTTTGTGTCTGGGTTTTCCCTTTGCAAATATCTTTAGAATTCATACATGTTGTAGCATATATTAGAATTTCATACTTTTTAAAGACTAAATAAAATTCAGTTGTGTGCATATATCACATTTTGTTTATCCATTGACTTGGGGGTAAACATTTAGATTGTTGCCACCTTTTGACTTCTGTGAAGAATCTATATATATAAAAGGCTCATATGCTAAGTGTCCAACTATCCAACCAGTCACTATGACGTGCACTGACCTTGAGAGGGCAGACACTCAACACAGGAACTACTATGATGTGCACTTGCAGGCCATTTACAGAGACATTATACACTGCAGACTTGGCGCCCACAAAGTAACACTCGGCTTCCCACAAGTGGGACACAGGCCCTAGCACCTCACCAAATTGCAGCCGATGTTGTCAAAACTCCATGGTGCAGCCGAAATTGGTTTGGCTCAGTGGATAGAGCGTCGGTCTGTGGACTGAAAGGTCCCAGGTTCAATTCCGGTCAAGGGCATATACATTGGTTGCGGGCACATCACCAGTGGGAGGTGTGCAGGAGGCAGCTGATCAATGTTTCTCTCTCATCGATGTTTCTGGCTATCTATCTCTTTCCCTTCCTCTCTGTGAAAAATCAATAAAATATATTTAAATAAATAAATAAATAAATAAATAAATACACATAATCTTAAAAAAAAAAAACACACAAAAAACCCCAAAACTCCATGGTGCAAAATGCGGCCCACAGCCCGGCCTGGAAACAGTGGCTGTGGGTGCCAGGTAATGGTGTCATGTAGCAATGCCTGGCTTCTTATCCCTAGCAACTAGCCTCCTTGCAGTTTCTTCAGTCCAGGAACACAGCTTTCTTTATATTATAGCCAGGTGGAAACATTTTACACTTTAACCAAATATCTGTGAAGCATTTTCCTATGCCTCATCTCATTTGATCCTCACAGAAGTCCTGGAGTAGGTAGATAGGAGACTCGGTGGAATTCTATTTTCTTTTCATTAGCTGGAAAACGGAGATTTAGAACGTTTAGAAAATTGACCTGACTGAAAAGAAGTAAGAAATGGTGGACCTTGAAAATGAACTCAAGTTTTCACACTGAGCAGAATATAGTCAAATACTGCTGAAGTTAAATATTTTACCCTTTGTTCTCCCTGAGTGATCTACAATAATAATCTGCTTCATGTTGATATTTACTGCTATATTGCTGACAATTACCTGAAAGAGAAGTTGGGGTGCTTCACTGTGCTGGAAAAAGTTTAGCTAAATCAGAAAGCAGGTCTAATTAAGCAAATTTGTTCCATGTCTATAAAAGACTAAGTTCACTCATGTATGCATGATACATATAAAGCTCTCACTGGTGCCATCACATGCGTGTGTTTCTATCATTGTTGATTGTGAATTTGGTTGACACTTGTATTATAGAGAAAGGGCGAATATTGATATTAAAATATTTCTTCTAATTAATTTCCTTTCAGTGTGCACAAATTCATGCACTGGGCCACTAGTGTTACTATAAACATTGGTATACAAATATCTGTTCAAGTACCTGTTTTCAATTCTTTTGAGTATAAACCTAGAAGTAGAATTGCTATATCATGTAATAATGAATTGCAAGACTTTATGTTGTTAAAATGTCAATACTGCCCCAAATGATCTACACAATCAATGCACTGTCTCAAAATGCCAATGATGTTTTTTTTGCAGAAATAAAAAAACGCATCCTAAAACTCACATGAAATCTCAAGGGATCCTTACTAAATCATCTTGAAAATAAAAAACAAAACTTGAGGATTCATACTTCCTGATTTTAAAATTTACTACAAAGCTATAGTGATAAAAACAACAACACGGTATGGTGTTGGCATAAAGACAAACATTCTGTATACCCATGGAATAGAATAGAACACTTGCATTTATGGTCAAATGATTTCTTACAAGAGTGCCAACATTACTCAATGGGGGGAGGACAGTCTTTTCAACAAGTGGTGCTGGAGAAACTGGATATTCACAATGCAAAAGAATGATATTGGACTTCTACCTCACACCATATACAACATTTAACTCATAATGTATCAAGGACCTAACTGAAAGACCTAAAACAATAATACTTTTAGAAGAAAACATACAGCAAAAGCTGCACAACATTGGATTTGGCAGTGATTTATTTGATATGATACCAAAAGCAGAAGTAAAAAAAAAAATAAATAAATAAAATAAGACAAATTAGACTTAATGTAAGATTAAAAATTTTTGTGCATCAGAAGACATTAGTAACACAGTGAAAGGGCAACCAGGAGAATTGGGGGGGGGGGGGGATATTTACAAATCATAGACCTGCTGTGTTACTGGATTAGACTAAGGAAACTCAGAATGAATTCAGCATAAAGAACTGTCTTGAGAGTGTTCCACCTGTGAAAAGGCACACAGCCCTCCCCTGAGCCGGGGCTTGATGGAACAGCTTTGCTCAGAAAGGTGTGACCAGCCTTGGTCTAGTACTTCAGGTATAGAATGGATTGTGTCCCATTTTGGTCACCACGTTTTAAAGAAACTATGTAGATAAACTTGAAAGTGATTAAAACTAAAAGTAGGCAAAATATCAGCCCTAAGATTGACATTGAATTTTTGTTTTGGAGCTTAAGCCGGAGGGCATTTCAAGTTTCAGTAGCAATACTATAAAAGACCACAAGATGGCAAAAGAACTCTAAAATAACTTTCCCCCCCTACTGTCTTTTTTTAATCTAGATTTGAGAGAGATCAGATGTTTCCTGATGAAGCAAGGGAAATAAAGTTTAAGAATGTCTATATTTCAAACTGACTAAATGTGAAGATCCGATTGGCTTTCTTAAGCTATTCATGAATTGGGCAGCAGCCCATCTAGAAACCAGAAGGCCTCTCAGAGAGGTTGTACAAATGGAAGGTTGCTACAGGAAGAAGGCTGGGGTGGGGGAGCAATTAGCAAAAGAAAAGAAAGAATTATTTTCAGGCCAGGATATGTTTTGGGGGACATCAAATGGAAAGGGTTTTAGTTTGTAGATTGCATCTTCTTTGGATGTGTGTGTTGGGGGGGGGGGGAGGGAGGGGAAGGGAGGGGAGAGGTAAAGGCCCACTTGGTATATTACCTTACTGGTGCTTGACCAGAAAATTCCAGATGTGTTGATTAACATTATGCTTCCGGGGAAAAACCAAACTGCAATTAAGTGAGATATTAAGTCTAGGTTTAATATCATGGGATTTAGCCCAAGTGATGCCATTTTAGTCCTGTAGTTCTCTCTTTAACAAAGGGTGTACTCTTGTCCCAACCAGGAATTGAACCATGACCTCCTGGTTCATAGGCCTACGCTCAATCACTGAGCCATGCTGGCCGTGCTGAACAAATTCTTTGTAATAGGAGTTACAAATATTTTCCTAGATATATTTCCTCTTTAATAATGTCTTCATACTTTGATTTTGTGAACATTTTTGGTAAGTTATTTCTTTCCATGGTGCTAGTATGTAATTGTGATAGGTGCCTGACCAGAAAAAATGCAAATTTAGCATGCCTGAGAGTTTGTATTTTCAAAGAATCCTTATGTGACTTTGGTAATCTTTAGTCAAAACTTGGGGACTCTTTTCTATATATGCTCTGTGAGGCAGGTAAAAATTTAAATCTGGGAAGTGTATCTTGACATACACATAAATTTTTATAAGTTTGTTTGGGCACAAGGGAAAAACTGTGGTCATTATCCTATATAATAAAAAGCTAGTATGGCCGAAACTGGTTTGGCTTAGTGGATAGAGCATCAGCCTACGGACTGAAAGGTCCCAGGTTCGATTCCAGTCAAGGGAATGTACCTTGGTTGCCGGCACATCCCCAGTAGGGGGTGTGCAAGAGGCAGCTAATCGATGATTCTCTCTCATCGGTGTTTCTAACTCTTTATCCCTCTCTCTTCCTCTCTGTAAAAAAAATCAATAAAATATTTTTTTTTAAAAAAACAACTAGTATGCAAATTAACCGAACAGTGGAACAACCAGTTGCTATGATGCTCACTGACCACCATGAGCAGACACTCAATGCAGGAGCTGCCTCCTGGAGATAGTGCACTCCTACAGGGGGAGCACTGCTCAGCCAGAAGCCAGGCTCATGCCACTCCCGCCTCTGCTAAGCTATCAGTCAGACATCTCCCAAGAGCTCCCAGACTGTAAGAGGGTGCAGACTGGGCTGAGGGACTCCCTGCCCCCTCAGTGCATGAATTTTGTGCACCAGGCCTCTAATAAAAAAATTAAGAAAGTAGAAATAAATATAAAAATGTAGGAAGAAAAACTATCAAACTCCCTCCTGTCAACATTAAGCTTTTTATAACTTATACTTTTGGATATATGACTATATATATATATATATATATATATATATATGGATACTTTAAACTTTTTCAGTTAATCTTGCAAATTTAAAAATGTATTTGTTGAATAATATTCTATTATATGGATGTAAGAAACAATTGTGTGGTTTGTCCTCAGTTATTTCTGTGAGTTCATTCTATTATTATAGTCATTAAATATTACCTATTTTCAACACTTTCACAGACCAATATCTTTGTAAAATGCAATAAAAATAAATTACTGGGGAAAAATTAAAATTAAAAACAAAGATATGCAAGTGCTGCAGTCTTATTCTATTTAACAACTTGCAACTGCTGTCAAATGTATGAAACACTCAATTCTTGTACTTAACTTGATGTGTACTGTTGTATTTCCAGTGCTTAGCATATAGAAGACACAGTGGCTGGCATAGAGAAGACAGAATAAATATTTGTGAAATGAAAGACATAACTTTGGTAATTTAGAGATATTCAAATTTTTGGCCACTTAAATATCACATGAACATGTCTGTAGTTATGCTATCATACCTTGCTAAGTCAGTCTTCCACTTCATTCAACCTACTATTTATTCCTTTCAGTGTATTCCTCATTTCAGATATTGTGTTATAAATTTATAACTGGTTCTTTATTCTGTTTTTTTAATGTTCCTTTTTATGCTGATGTAGTTTTCACTAAGTTCTTTGAGCATTCTTTTTTTAAAAAATATATTTTATTGATTTTACACAGAGAGGAATTGAGAGGGACAGAAACGTCAATGAGAGAGAAATATCAACCAGCTGCCTCCTGCATGCCCCCCACTGGGGATGTGCCCGCAACCAACGTACGTGCCCCTGACGGGAATCAAGCCCGGGGACCTCTCAGTCAGCAGGCCGACGCTCTATCCACTGAGCCAAACTGGTCCCAGCTGAGCATTCTTATAACCATTTTTTTTTTTAAACTTTATATCTGTTCTATTGCTTGCCTCCCTTTCATTCAGCTCTTCTTCTGGAGATTTCTTGTTCTTTTATTTGGGGAATATTTCTTTGTCTCCCCATTTTGGCTTTCTCTTTGTGTTTGTTTCTAAGTATGAGGTAGATCTGCTATGACTCCCAGTTTGGTGGGGTAGCCTTATGTAGTGGGTGACTGTGGGACTCAGTGGTGCAGTCTCCTTGTTTATCTCAGCTGGATGTTCCAGGAATGTCTCTTTTATGTGTTACGTGAGCACTTCTGTTGTAATTAAGCCTTTATTGCTATTGCGCTCCTCGTGCTTGGGTTCGACCTTCGGGGTAGTTGACTGTGAGGATTAACCCTGACCACAGGGTACAAGCTGCTGTGGAGGTGCTGACCACATGGAATGGAATTTGTCTCAGCAGGGTCTGGTTCCTGCTGATATTTTCCTTTGGAGATGCCACTTGTGAAGCTAATTGGATCTGATGTTGTCTGAAGCTGGCCCCTGGGTGTGTTTGTGCTGGGGCCTCTTGGGAGGACTCCGGTGAAGTCCAGTGTCAGATGCCAACTGTGACTGGCCTCGGGCAGCCTGTTTGGAACTCAAAAGTGATCCACAGTTTGTGGCTGCCTCTTCCGGGCCTGGTGAATTTAGGAGAAACCAAGCTGAGCACCAAGGCCAGCTTTAACTAGCACCGAGCCTGGGAGCAGGTCAGCAAAACTCCAAAGGCACCCTGCGATCCGCCTTTTTCTGCCTCTGCCTGCTGGCTGCCTGTTGGGCTTAGTCACTGAAAGTGCCTCTGGCTATACTTGAGTTGCATTAGATAGGTTCTCAGTGAGTCACCAAGTAAAGGCAAGTGGTATTCACCAGTCTGATACAGGTTCAAACTTGGTGCCAGTGTTGGGTCTGAGGCCACTTAGCAAATGTCCCAGGGTGTATACCATGTCTACCCTGTTTCCCCGAAAATAAGACAGTGTCTTATATTAATTTTTTTCTCCCAAAGTTGCGCTAGGTCTTATTTTCGGAGGATGTCTTATTTTCGGGAAAACACGGTGGCTGCCACCCACTGGGTGCTTGCACACCTTTCTGGTGGGGCAGGGTTTCAGGGAGTTGTCAGGGTGAGGAGAGCAGTTTCTCAGCCCCAAACAGACTAAGATTTGGCCCTATGAAGGGAGAGCTCTGCTCTGGTCAGGCATTCGAGAGGGAAAAAATGGTACCGGTTTCAGACTCACACCACGCAGGCAGTTCCAGATTCTTCTCTGAGGAGGAGTTCAGCAGGGTGGGCAGGCTTCAACGAAGCTGGGGATTGTGGCCCCTGCCCAGAGCCACACCACTGGGTATATGTCAGATTTTGTCCCTACCTTGGCAGGGCAGAGCCACGAGGATTCAAGCTGGTGGAGCCTCTGGAGCCAGAGCACAGAGGGTGTGTCTGCTGGAAGCCCAGCGGGTGGTTTTAGCAGATCTGTGAGGAGAAAGCATTAGTCAGGTTTATAGGGAAAGTGGGGGGGATGGCCTCCTCCCCAAGGCCACACAGCTCAGTCACTGACACCCCCTGACTCTGCCCAGACCTCTACATCCTGGCCAAGGCAGCCGAATCCTCAGCAGGGCGTAAGCTCCACTGGGTGGGGTACCAGGGAGTCCAGAGAGATGAGGCTATTGCTTTTCCTCATGCTGATGATTTTTGGAGTGGAAGTGCCACACCCAGGAAAGGTAGTGTCTGTGGTGCAGAAAAGTCTCTTTCCAGAGTCACAAATCCCAGACTGTTCTCACATGGCTCTAGTCCGCTTCACCCTCTCTCTGCCAGAGCACCAGGGTGTGGCTGCAGATGAAATTTTGTGTATTGGCCCTTTAAGAGGGTGCCTGTGTCTCCAATAGACTCCAGTTTCCCCCTGGCTGACAGCCAGATGCTATATGGGCACCTTTTCCCGGCCCTGGGACTCCAGGCTGGGGAGCCTGTCCTGGCGTTTAGACCCACATGTCTCAGGGTGCACCCCCACAGCCGCGCTATCCCTCTGCATTCTTAGCTGCAGCCTGTGGAAGCAGGGTCAGTCCCTTTCAAAGCTCCACTCCTCCCCACCCCCCTTTTTTTTTTTTTTTTTTTTTTTTTACCAGTCTCAGTGTGGCTTCTATAAATTTTTGGGTTTTGCTTGTAAGTCTTCTCTTCAGCTAGTCTTCAGTTAGTTATTCATGATGATTGCTCCACACCATACATGTAATTCCAGTTTGGTCCTGGGAGGAGGTGAGTGTAGCTTCCAACTAACTTGTACCTGCCTTCTTTCTTTCTTTCTTTCTTTTTTTTTTAAATATATTTTATTGAATTTACACAGAGAGGAATTGAGAGGGATAGAGAGCTAGAAACGTTGATGAGAGAGAATCATCGACCAGCTGCCTCCTGCACACCCCCCACTGGGGTGTTCCCACAACCAAGCTACATGCCCTTGACAGGAATCAAACCTGGGTCCTTTCAGTCCACAGGCCGATGCTCTATCCACTGAGCCAAACCAGTTTTGGCAATGTATCTGCCTTTTTTTTTTTCTTTTTTTTAAAATCAGTCTTTATTGTTCATATTATTACAAAGGTTCCTCATTTCTTCCCCCCTCCACCAGGTTTTCACTCCACCCTCTGCCCTTTCCCCACCTCCCATTGTCCTCATCCATAGGTGCACAGTTTATGTTCAGTCTCTTCCCGTATCCACCACTCCCCTTTTCCCTGAGAATTGTCAGTCCAATCCCCTCCCGTATCTCTGTTGCTTCAGTCCGCTCCAAACCAGCTGCTCTGGGTGTGGCCGCTGCTGCTTGGGGCCCGGTTGCTGCCGCTCCGGGCTTGGATGCTGCTGCTCCGGGCCTGGCTGCTTCCAACCAGGCCGCTCTGGGCCTGGCCGCTGCTGCTTCGAGCCTGGCTGCTCTGGGCCCAGCTGTTGCCAATCCGGGCCTAGCTGCTGCTGCTCCAGGCCTGGCTGCTCCTGACCCAGCCACTCTGGGCCTGGCCGCTCCCAGGAGTAGCAGCCGGGCCCGGACCTGGCTGCTCCGGGCTTGGTTGCTGCTGCTCCGGGTCTGGCTGCTGCTGCTCTGCGCCTGACTGCTCCCGACCTGGCCGCTCTGGGCCTGGCTGTTCCGGGCCTGGCTTGTATCTGCCTTCTTTTATAATTACCTTTACAGGTGTCTCTTTTTTTTCATTAGGATTGCAATTACTGTCTGGGATCTCTTGTTTTTCAACCTCAAGCACTTCCTTCAGCATTTCTGGTAATATAGGTGTTCTTGTAACAAATTCTCTCAGTTTTTGTTTATTGGAATATCTTTATAGTCATGCGCTATATAGTGATGGACCTACATACTATGATAGTGGTTTCATAAGAATATAATGGATTATAAGCCAGAAGTTTGCTTGCAGTGTTGAAAGAGGAGGCTCTACCCTACGAATGTTGACTTGACTGGTTGTCCTGGACGGGTTAAATAGAGTAGAAGGCTCTGTTGCCACCTGCCTTGACCCTGCCCACAGCTGTGGCCTGGAGTTGGTGAGGAGCTTGGGGAGAGGGTAACTTCCTCCACAGCCCTCCCCTGCTTCCCCAATGTGCCTGTGCACAAACATATAACACTTCTTTAAATCTATTGAACAGTATTTTTTTAAAAACACGTTTTTATTGATTTGAGAGTCAGAGGGAGATGGAGAGAGAAACATTGATTGGCTGCCTCGTGCATGCCCGCTACTGGTGATCGAGTCTGCACCAGAGGGCACATGCCCCAACCCGGAATCAAACCAGTGATCTCTTCGTACATGAGATGACACTCAACCAAGTGAGCTATATAGTACGGGCCAGGGCATATTATATAGTATATTTACTGTACCTTTTTCTATGTTTAGGCATGTTGATTTATGCAAATATTTACCACTGTGTTATAGATATCTACAGTATTCAGTACAGTAACATGCTGTACAGGTTTGTGGTTTGCTGTATAATAGGCTATGCCATATAGGTTTGTTTAAGTGCACCCTATCATGTTCGCACAATGAAGAAATTGCCTAATGACACGCTTCTGAGGACAAATCCCTGCCATTATGCAACACATGACTGTATTACACTTTTATTTTTGAAATAAAAAGTACTCTTGGCTCACAGTATCCCCCCCCCCCCCCCCAGTACTTTGAATATGTCATTCCACTGCTTTTGATGAGAAATCATTTTATGATGAGTCACTTTTGTCTTGTTGCTTTCAAAATTCTCTTTGTTTTTCAGCAGTTTCACTGGGACATTTTTGTGTGTGGATCTTTTTGTTTTATAGTACTTGGCGGAACTTCTTGGCTGTATAGATTAATGTTTTTCATCAAACTCAAGAACTGTTTGGTCATTATTTCTTGAAAATTTGTTTCTGCTCCTTTCTCTGTCTCTTTTCTTCTCTTCTTCTGGTACTCTCATTATGCATAAGTTGGTGCCCTTAATGGTTAACTTTTCTCCATTCCTTTTTATCTTTCTTCTTCTGGTTGCATAATCCCCATTAGCCTATCTTCAAGATAGCTGATCTTTTTCTTCTGCCAGTTGAAATCTAGTATTGAACCTCTGTAGTAAAATTATTTCAGTTATTGTACTTTTCAGCTCCACAATGTCCATGTTGTTATTGTAAATAATTATTTCTTTCTCTTTATTGACATTCTCTGTTTATTGCAACATTGTTGTACATTCATTTATTTCTTTTAGCATTGTTTCCTTTAATTCTTTCAGAATATTTTAAAAAATATTTTTTATTGATTTTTTACAGAGAGGAAAGGAGAGGGATAGAGTTAAAAACATCGATGAGAGAGAAGCATCGATCAGCTGCCTCCTGAACACCCCCTACTGGGTGTGTGCCCACAACCAAGGTACATGCCCTTGACTGGCATCAAACTTGGGACCCTTCAGTCCATAGGCCAACTCTCTATCCACTGAGCCAAATTGGTCAGGACTCTCTCAGTATATTTATAATGGTAATTATGAAGTCTTTATTAAATCCAATCATTTAAAAGGCAGTTTTAATGTGTATGAGTCATACACATTTTTTCCTGTGTACAAATAAGAGTCATACATTCTTTTCTTTTTTTAATTTTTTTTCTTTTTTAAAATATTTTATTGATTTTTTTTACAGAGAGGAAAAGAGAGGAATAGAGAGACAGAAACATCGACGAGAGAGAAACATCGACTAGCTGCCTCCTGCACACCCCGTACTGGGGATGTGCCCGTAGCCAATGTACATGCCCTTGTCCGAAATCGAACCCGGGACCCTTCAGTCCACAGACCCGACACTCTATCCACTAAGCCAAACCGGTTTTGGCAAGAGTCATACATTCTTATTTCTTTGTGTAACTTGTAATTTTCTTTGTTGAAAATTGAGCATTTAGATAACATATTGTAACAAACCTGGGTATTGATTATCTGTCCCAACTAGGACTTGTTTTTGTTGTTGTTTGCTGGTTTATTTTTATTATTATTTTAAATATTTTTTTATTATTATTATTATTATTATTTATTTATTTTACAGAGAGGAAGGGAGAGGGATAGAGAGTTAACAACATTGATGAGAGGGAAACATAGATCAGCTGCCTCCTGTACTGGGGATGTGCCTGCAACCAAGGTACATGCCCTTGAGCAGAATCTAACCTGGGACCCTTGAGTCCGCAAGCCAACGCTTTATCCACTGAGCCAAGCCAGTTAGAGCTGCTGGTTTATTTTTTTGTGACTTAACTGGACTATTTTAGTGAAGTCTATTGCCCTTGCAATGAGCAACCTATGTTCTTGCTCCTCACGGGTGGCAGACATGGTTGTGCATAAGGCACTGTGGGATGACAGTGTTTTAGCAGAGCTCTCTGTCTCTTTTCTCTAATCTCTCTGTTAAGCTGCTTGCCTCTATTGCTATCACACTTGTATTTAGGCTGATTGCTCTGTTGTTTCTGATCAGTTTCTAAGACCTAAATTTCTCCACGGTTTGATCTACTTCAGTTTGGGTTCCTTTGCTGGGCTACTTTTTGACACTTTTTTATGTCCCCAGGAGGCTCTTCTAGCTTTCTTTACCCCCACCCCAAACTTAGTATTCTGTTTTAGTCTTAGAGCCCTGTCTTAGAGCACTAGTTAAGTATACAATTTTACCTATATGTTCCTAAAAATTCTAGTTTAGCACTTCTTAGTTGGGATTCAGGAATCTGTAATTTAACAACTCCACCAGGTGATTCTCATCATGAGAGAAGTTTGGGAAACACTGATGTAAAGCATGACATCAAGCGCCAGGTGAATGTTATCTAACTTAATGTCCTGTTGAAGGCCACAATAATCAAGGAAGACCGTGCAAGAGGTGAGACAATACAGGTTAGAGATGCCTGTGATTTGGGTAGCACTGCCACAGAACAGGCCTCAGTATTGGCACCAACTGGTGCTGTAGGTTTTACTAGTGCCAGATGCCCGAGTAGATGCAAGAGCGCCCCCTTCTGGAACCGAGCTCCCTCTCCGTGCCTCCGGGCGAGCGTGGGGCGGGCTGTACGCAGGCGCCGCCGGGAGCCGGGAAGGGAGCGCCGAGGCCCTCCAGGCGCGCATGCGTGCAGCGGCGTGGAGGCGGCGGCTCCGTCGGCGTCGGGACCGGAGCCGAGTGCTGCTCTGTGCGGGGCGCGAGTGGGATCCGGCCGGTAGTCGGGTAGGCATAGGTAGGACCGCTGCCCGGTGGGGCCCGGGGGGTTGGAGGGCGGGGGCCCGTAGCGTGGGGGTCCTGAGCCTTTGCCAAGGAGATCCTGGCCGACGATGGTATGTGTCGCAGCGGCTGCGCACAAAATGGCGGCGAGCGGGCGGCGGGAGGAGGCTGCGGGGACCCCGGGGATGCGGGGAGGGAAGCTTGGCAACGATACGGCCCCGGAGGGTCTGGTCGGACGGACCCCGCGCCAGGACCTCGTCCCGGGAAGAGCCGCTGCCGCCGCTGCGGCGGGCGGAGGGGCGGGGAGCAGCCCTTTGGCGAGGCCGCGGCGGCCCCTTCCCCATCGCGCCGGGCCCGCCGGGAGCGCCGGCCTGACAGCCGCAGCGAGCGGGTGAGCGCCGAGGAGGCGGCCGCGGCCTGCGGGCCCGAAGAGGCGGCGGAGCTGGAGCCGAGCCCTGGGGCTCGCGACCTGGTGCCAGAAGCGTGGAGAGAAGAGCGGGGCCGGGGCCGCGGGAGTCCGTGGGTGCGGGAGTCCGTGGGTGCGGGAGTCCGTGGGTGCGGGAGTCCGTGGGTGCGGGAGTCCGTGGGTGCGGGAGTCCGTGGGTGCGGGAGTCAGGGCGAAAGGGAAATAAATGGTGGGATCCAGCGGCTTTTGCCATCGGTGCGGGTTTGAAAGCAAATAAATTGTCAACCTCGGTGCGGACACGGAGGGCGCGCAAATGGCTTCGATGTTTATTTCCACGTCTCTCAAGGGAGCCTCGAAGACGGCGCCCTTAAAGTGTTTTATTTTTGTGTAATTTCCTACCCTGGGCCCCCCTCTGCTGAAGGTTGGGGGTGGGGGAGACAGATGTCAACCACAGGCATGAATCTTGGAGGACATTTGAGGTAAATGCGAACGAAGGAGACGTATTCCTGCAAAATCTTGCGCTGGATTAGACAATGAAGGGCGGCATCAAGCTAATTTTTTGTTAAGCTTACATGTTTGGCAAGAATTCCTGGGGGGAATGCTGTTTTCATCTGAAGGAGTTCTGAAGAAAAATGTGTTGACCAGGATCCGGCGATTTGTCTTGGTTCACATCCTTTTGCTAACGGGCTTTGGAATTGTGCGCACAAAAAATGTGTTTTTTTCTTTATTTGGTGTAAAGCATTAATGTAGTTTAACATTGGTTCAGATTCGCCATTCAAATTGATAAGCTGGAAGAATATTTTTAAAAGGGATTAATGAGGTTTATACAGAAAAAAACCGCATAATTGACATTTCAACATAGCTTTAGATTTTGTTGATGTTTGGTTAATCAACACTTAGTGAGCTTACGTTGCATTTAAAAAAATTTGACAGCATTTCATTACACTTTATTTTGAATTTTCATACACTGTATTATGCCCTTGTAAATTTTTATATGGGCTCAACATGGTAATACAGTACACTAAGCTGGGCCATTTCCTCCTTGGTTGTTAATGTGCAAGCAAGTAAGGGTAAAGATAAAACAGTTGGAAGAAGTCACAAAATTTCATACTCGTTTGTATTAACTAGCTATTTATGTCACATGTCTATTTGAATATTAGTTATATGAATAGTTTTTCAATCTCTTGCATGTCATCTTTTGTTACGGAGACTGTATATGTCAGATAATTTGTTTAAAAAAAAATCAAACCACTTCTTATGATCGGTGATTACTTTGTATTTCATGGCTGTCTTAAAGATTTTTCTCTTCCGTGCTCTTAAGAAGGTGATCTCTGGAAATTTTTGTTTTCCTGTAGTGAAAGAAAATGAGAGACATAGTTTAGTGGAGAGATAATAGGCTTTGGAATCAGAAGATCTGGATTCGAATCCCTGTTTTCCCTCTTAATATATGTGTGAGATTGTGGGTAAGTTATTTTAGTCTTTCTGGGTTTGTTTCCTTATCTGTAAAATGGTGATTAATACTACCTACTTGGGATTGTTATGAGGATTGAGACCTTGTGTGGAAAGCTCCTATTCCTGGCATATAAATGTCAGCTGTTACTTTTATTACAGATTTTAGCGTCTTTTGATACAAAATTGCAACCTGTGGTTACTCACTTTTAATTAAAAAGAAGGAATTTAGGTTAAATTGATAAAATTTTGGAGCACTTAACAAAACATTGTAACCATTTATTTATGTGATTATGTTCACCTTTGTATCTGTCTCAGTGTTGGGTATGGGTATTAGGTGCTCACAATTAGAGGGAATGAACTCAGCTGGTAGCTGCAGAGGCAGGACAAGAACACAGGACAGACTATTGGAGTCCAAATTCTACTCCTGTAAATGCATATCGTTGAAAGTTTAGGTAAATCTTTCCAAATTCTTAATAAAATGCTGTACTTAATAAAATAAGATACAGTGCTTCCAGTATGGGTGCCTGGGAACATAATTTGGGCTGTTTTGTGTAAAAAGGAGCTATTGAGTGTGGAAATGTAGTTTAGACATCCTCCAAAAACAGAAAGTGGTTATAATTGTGGATTGCTGGTAAGCACCTCTTTGTATCCAGCTTGACTGACTCTGTCATTGCTTCAGTTTTATTTACTGGGATCTGAATTTGTGGTTGGAAGTTAAAATGGGAGGCTAATAGATACATGGAACATAAAAAGAGAATAATGAAAAGGAAGACAGTCAGGAAAAGGTGAGGTGTTAGAAATAAAGCACAGCTGTAGAGATCAGTGGGGGTTTGATTTCTCCCCCCACCTCCGGCTTCTTGAATCACTGACCTGTGGAAGGACATTTTAGGGTTATTCCCTCACTGATCTCTAAGGTTTTGTTTTGAAAGAAAAGACTTGGGGAACATAGAAAGTGTTAAGGTACATATATTTTGATATTTTCTTAGTGGTGACCTTGGGGTACCTACATTTTGGGTTATTTTTAAATTCTTGAACCCCTTAAATACCAAAATATATATACTGTTCCAGTCTTGTTAAAGCTTTTATCTTTTTTTCTATCTCATTTCTGCAGTCTTCATTTTCTTAAACTTTAATTGCCCTATTGTCCCTGCTAATGAGCAAATATTTCCAACTTCCTTTTGTTTTGAATTTTTTTACTTAAAAAACCCCCACATTTTATTATAGAAAAATTCTAAACATACACTAAAGCATAGAATAATGATTCACTACACGTATACCTATCATTCAGCATTAAAAATTATAAACTAATAATGGTCAATCTTGTCTCTACTCTCCACCTTATTTTTTATTTTTATTTATTTTTATTTTTTAAAAATATATTTTATTGATTTTGTACAGAGAGGAAGGGAGAGAGATAGAGAGTTAGAAACATCAATGAGAGAGAGTCATCGATCAGTTGCCTCTTGCACACCCCCTACTGGGGATATGCCCACAACCAAGGTACTTGCCCTTGACCGGAATCGAACCCTGGTCCCTTCAGTCCCCAAGCCGACGCTCTATCCATTGAGCTAAACCGGTCTCGGCTCCACCTTATTTTTTAAAAGCAGATCCCATATTCATAAATTTGTAGTTCAGAAGTTTTTCCTAAATATTTAGAGAGAAAAAAGTGCTTAACACATCTAATATAAAAATTCCTTAATGTTAGGTAATCAATCATTACTCAGATTTCCCAATGTGTCTCATATACCACATGTGTGTATAAATGTATTTGTTTTTGCTACCATATTGGAAATTTCAAAAATTATCTGAGTCTTAAAAGGAACAGATTCCTACCTGCTTCTTAAATAAGCGTTTTGTTTACTGTCTAACATGCTTTGAGCACTTATGGTATAGCAGTAGGTATAGTTTTAATTATTCTTTACATTAACATTCTTGGGTATTGTTTTTATTCCCATTTTTCACACGATCAAACAGGCTTGGGTTGACTAATTTGCTTGGGGTGACATATTTAGCAAGCAACAGAATTAAAATACTGAATCTAGGGGCTATGTTTTTAAAAATATACTGTGCTACATTAGTGTTAAATTTTATTTATGGGAGTTAACCACTTTTGCATGAAGTCATTCAGTGGCACCCTCCTACAGGGCGGGTGTGTTCAGATCATTGGAAATTTCCCCAAAGATCAGATTATTATGAATTACATAATGGGCTGACTAACAGTCAATAGTTAGCGAGTGAGCATGATACAGGAGGGAAAAAAGGTCCAAATCCAGACATTGCTTAAGGCTTATGTTCTTTACCATATTGGAGGTTTTCTTCCCACTGCCATACTTGCTTATAGTCCAGTCCTTTCTTTCTTTCTTTTTTTTACCTAGTGTATTATATATAACTAAGAAGTTAGAAAGTCCAGTGTTGGATTTAAAACTTTGGACCATTGCCGAAACCGTTTTTGGCTCAGTGAATAGAGCATCGGTCTGCGGACTGAGAGGTCCCAGGTTCGATTCCGGTCAAGGGCATGTACATTGGTTGTGGGCACATCTCTGGTGGGGGTTGTGCAAGAGGCACCCTTCCTCTCTGTGAAAAATCAATAAAATATATATATATTTTTAAAGAAAACTTTGGGCCATTAACTATTTTTGAATGAAGTAAAGCGCTGGCTGACAAGAATTTCTTGTCTCTTTTCACTCTTTTTCTTCCCTCTAGTGTGTCCTACACACACACCTACCCTTCCCTCTGTACTATTTGAGAGAAGTTGCTTGCCTACATTGTTCTCCTCTACTCTAGTTTATTTTCTAAGATTATTTTCTTAGTCATAGTATAGTTACTATCTCCATAAATTTAACACTAATAAAACTTTAATTTACCATATTCTGATTTTGTTAATTGACCCAATAATGTCCTTTATATCACTTTCTGTTTTTGTTCTCCCCCTACCCCCCACACCCCCAATACAGGATCATTCTAGGATTAAATAATTGCCTTTAGTTGTCATGTCTCTTTAGTCTTCTTTACTTTGGAACATTTCCATAGCCTTTCTTTATCTGTGAAATTGACATTTTTGAAGAATACAATCTACCTTTTTTATTTAATAGAACATTTCTCATTTTGGTCAAAGTGTTTGATTTCTCCCCCTACCTTCTTGAATTAATTGACATGTGAAAAGCCATTTTAGGGTTATGCAAATACTCTACTCTTCATCAAAATTTCACTTTGTATTTAACATGCACAGATGATTCTTACCTACCTAAACCAATCTTTATTATCATGGTTACAAAAGCGATGATTCTCCAACTAAGTAGTCTCTCTACAAATACATTGCTCTATTGGTATGGAGTTAAGAACCCCTGGTTTTCTCAGTGGTTTATTTCTTACTCCTATTTTTTTTTTTTTTAATATATTTTATTGATTTTGTACAGAGAGGAAGGGAGAGAGATAGCAATTTAGAAACATCGATGAGAGAGTCATCGATCAGCCGCCTCTTGCACACCCCCCACTGGGGATGTGCCCGCAACCAAGGTACATGCCCTTGACCGGAATCGAACCCGGGACCCTTCAGTCCCCAAGCCGATGCTCTATCCACTGAGCCAAACCGGTTTCGGCCTTACTCCTATTTTATATCTATATATTTTGTCTTCCACAGTGAGAACCATGGCTCTCACCACTATCAAAACATTTACTTACTGTCCTAACTGGTTTGGCTCAGTGGATAGAGTGTAGGCTTGCGGACTGAAAGGTCCCAAGTTCCATTCCCATCAAGGACATGTACCTTGGTTGAGGGCACATCCCCAGTAGAGGGTGTGCAGGAGGCAGGTGATCAATGTTTCTCATCAATGTTTCTAACTCTCTATCCCTCTCTCTTCCTCTCTGTAAAAAAATCAATAAAATATATTTAAAAACAAACAAACATTTACTTAGTCTTATATCTAAAGTAATTTCAGAATTATTTTCACTATACCACTGCAAAACAAAACTAAATCCCACCCCAAAAAACTAAAAAAGGTAAGAATTTGTTTGTAGCTCTCCCCTTTCTCCTACTTACCCCTAAATTGAGGTATATAAATCAAATATAGGTTTTATAACACTTGCATTAGGTTTTTTTTTTTTTTTTTTAAATGTGTTTATTGATTTTTGAGTGGAAGAGATAGAAATATCAGTTGGCTCCTTCACAACCCTTACTGGGGATCAAATCCTAAATAACTTGAGTTTTTCATCCATTAGTTTTTAAAAATATATATTTTATTGATTTTTTACAGAGAGGAAGGGAGAGGGATAGAGAGCTACAAACATCGATCAGCTGCCTCCTGCACACCCCTTACTGGGGATGTGCCCTTAACCAAGATACATGCCCTTGACCGGAATTGAACTTGGGACCTTTCAGTCCACAGGTGGACATTCTATCCACTGAGCCAAACCTGTTTCGGCTCAGCCACTAGTTCTTATCCTTAGAGTTTAAAGGGATGAGTATAGTAGAATTCTTTTTTATAGACATGCATAATATGGATATACTATAATTTATTCAACCAACTTCCAGTTTCTGCACACCCTTTTAATTACAAAAGAGTGAAAAGGGAAAATTCCAGGAGATTTCTAACTATATTTTATCATTTTGGTTTCTTGAACTCCTTTGAGATATTAGCTCCATCTTTAAAACTTAAGTGTTCTATGAGGGAAGAGATCTGTTCTGGTTTTCTAACCTTCTACTTCCTCACCTAAAATAATTTTTCAAATTGTATGAGTAACAGCTGGATTTGAAATGACTGATATATTTATTCTTAAGAGGATAGTTTCCTCTTAAGTTTTTTAGTATTTTTAAAAGATATCCTTAATGACTTGATACTTGATTTTTGGAATTTTATTCCCATGGATCAATTGAGAGTGTCATAAATTCCTCTGTTTCTATTTGGTTAGTATTTGCATTAAGTAGTTTTATGCTGGGCATCATTAATAGGTCAAAAAGTTAAACATGAGAAAGGGGAAAAAAGATGTGGCAAAAGGAAGCTGATGGTGTGGCGCTTGCCTTAAATTCGATTTGAAGAAATAGGCTTCAGAATTATATAATTGCAAAATGAAGTTTATAATGCCTTATAATTAGAAAGATTGAAATAGAAATATAAACATCTTTTTAGTTTAAGCATTTGGAGTGAATGTGAATGATAGCTGTAAGAAGGTTAAATGGTGACTTACCTGAATTATTAAAAATGTGCTTTAAACTTTAAGAATAATGCAAGTGAAATATGAATATACTTAAATTCCGTTCACAAAGAAAATAGATTACTTAGGTTTTTTTGTTTTTTGTTTTGTTTTTACCCATTGAAGATAGTGTTATTTGAAATATAGATTGTAGGCAGACTTTTTATTAGAGTTTCAAAAATATATTTGTCAGTTCTTGCTATTGCCCAACATTGTGTTTCATGCTTTAATTTAAAATTTAAATCATTATAGTGAGAATAGAAATGCAGATAGCTATGTAATTTCTCATTAGTGATATTTTGATGAACAACATTGTCTGAAACTCTTCTACCAGGATTAGAAATGATATGGTGTAGTGCAGCGGTCAGCAAACTGCAACTCGCGGTCCACGTGTGGCTCTTCCACAAAATATCACGTGCGGGCTTGCACGTAGAACATGATTGATACTTCGTGGTCCATGCACAGAAGTCGGTTTTTGGCTCTCAAAAGAAATTTCAATCGATGTACTGTTGATATTTGTCTGTGTTGACTAATAAGTGTGCCCACCACTGGTGTAGCATAAGAAGGTGTTTGATGATTGTGTATTAGTAGATTATTGTCTGAAAATGTTACTAAATACAAAACTTAAAGGAAAGAGAACATGCTAGACCTACAAGCCTGAAATTTGGAAGGAGTCTTGGGATAAAGGTTAGGAGAAGTGTTGGCTTAAAGTACAGGAGGATTAAAGAAACTTATTTTCAGAGAGGAGGTTGGTGAAGGATACCTGTTGAATGTGACATTTGCAGTGTAATGATGGATTTTCCACGATATTCGTGCAAAGAGAGAAATTGAAGGATCTTTAGCTAGCAGGTCCTGGTATCAGAATGCTTAATAAATAGCTCTGGCTGACCAGGCCTCTAATTTGTCTTACTGAGAGATGGGAGAGGTCTCTTTGGGGAACTAGGGTTGTTAATTTTGTCCTTGTTATATTAGATTTCACAATTGACTAACAATATGGGGAATCAGATATGATCTGTTTAAGGCTCCTAAAAGCAAACAAGCCAAACCTCTGCTTATTGATGGTTGAAATTCTTTAGTTAGGAAAAGGCCTTTTAATTCTTCTCTTCCTATGTACTTTAGAATGTTGCATGAAAGACTTGTGTCTTTTCAGGACTGATTTCAGAGACTACTTACTGGCACAGATATGCCAGTTGTTAGAATATTGAAATAATTTTGCCATGATTTGTAAATAGCTGTTACCCCAAAGGTGGACTTCTACTTTCCCACATTGGTACTTCCTTCCTGAGGACCGTCCTACCATCACCTTATGCACAGCAACTAAAAATTGAAGGGCAGTGGATGAAGAAGGGGCTCAAATTGCTGTTGATTATTCATGGCTTATGCTTTACTACTTACTATCGATACATATTCCAAATATCACTCCTGAGTATATACATGTAGGAAAACTCAAGATTGAGAAGTGCAAAATAGAAAGAAAAAAAAAAAAGGATTTTGGTAAACAGCACATCAGAGTCTTTAATATGCAATAGTTATTGTGCCCCTCTGAGAAAGGTTGCGCAAGAATGCATTTCACACTCTCCTGACCAAAAACTCTTTTGTAGAAGACCTACAGTTTTACAGGACACTGGTTTCTGCAGAATACACCACATGACGGGCTTCTCTGTTGCAGTCTATTAATGTATATTTACATCAGTGTTAAGATTGTGCTGGGAATATTAACGTGCATAGTAGGTTTTTTATTGTTAAGAACTTAAAATGTGGGTATTTCTAATGATACATGTTCATAATTCTATGTGGTAATTAGATGACTGATTGATATCTGTTCCTTTTTGGTTTATTATGGGGGAGAAATGGTATTTGGAAAAGTTTGTGCTTCTGCAGCAGTGAGAGGAATAGTGCAGAAAGAGTAGATGACAAACTGCTTGCATAAGTGATTATTTTTAAGGACTAGGTCAATACAAAGTTGTTCTTGGAAGTATTTCTACTTTGTAGAAGGTAGGTACAGTTTCATATGATTTATGATTGTTTAAGAAGACCTGGAGTTTGTGGTAAATGAACATTATTTACAGAAAATTTGGATATCATAGTAACTAGTGTCTGCTGCTGTCACTGTTGAATTAGAAGCCTGCATAATACTTATGGTATTTTTATGTTTATTATACTTTTAAAATAGTCTGAGTCAAGTATGAGGACTTTGGATATGATAATTCCAATAGCTTAACAAATATTTGAGTGTATTTCAAGTAGGAATAGAGTTATATTCTTGGGAGATAAGACAACAATGAGCATGCCTTCAATTGAGACTAGGTTGTTGAAAAAGACTGCATTCATATGAACACAAAAACAAGAATAGTAAAAGATACAAGTCCCAAAATGGTATAAGCAATAAAATTTGTTCAAAGACTCACTCTGAGCCTTGGTGATCAAGGAAGGTTTAATGGAGACTGACCTTGAAGAATGAGTAAAATCAAATAAATCAGGTCAAGGCAAAGTTGTTTCCTTCATGTGTTTTGATTGGAAGAGATGAATGGAGGTAAGAAGACAAAAATAGGAGCAATGGCCTAGTTGGAACAAGTGTTTGTAAAATTAGGAGGGTAGAAATTGACTAGGTTGATAATACTTTCCACATAAAACTAAGACATAAAGGGAATGAGATTCTCTTGGATTTTTTATTAGAAGGTGATGTGGCAAGAATGTCCTTTTAAAAAATTGAATGTAGTGGCAGCCTGCGAGATAGAAGGAAGAGTGTTATCAGATAAAATCTGTATCTCAGCTGAATCTCCATTTCATTAACATTATATATGTTTCCCACCTTGCTTTTCTATTGGGTATCAAAGTAGGGGCACTTGATAGAAATAGGCATGGTCTGTGTTTTTGTTTAAAAGGGCCTGGAAGTCCTTTGACTGCTGACCTTGGTCCTGAATGATAGCTAAAGGGCGATTTCTCTGAGAAGTAGATTGTAGTGCATTATGCTGCTTTCCGAAGGTTGGGCAACAACCACTTTTTACTAATAAAATGCCTGGGAACTGCAAGATATTCTTGCTCACACCTATTGGTAGTTAAGAGTATGGATTATGGGGCCAAAATACTTGGAATAAAAATCTTGGCCTGACCACTTATCTATGTAAGTTTACTTAACACGTTGCAGACAGATCGGGAGAATTCTTGCTTCATATTACATAATTTAAAAAGATACTAGCTTATCATTGGGGGGGCGGGGAGGGGAGATATTAAAAAAAAAGATACTAGCTTATAAGAACATGTAATAAATTATTTCAAAATGCAATGGGTACTTAATTTTAAAGCGTGCCTTTAACATTTATGTAAAATGTTTTTTGTACTTGTTCAATAGAAACTTATCTGGCCACTGGTTAAAGCTAGCAATAAAACGACTGATCCGCAGTGTGTTAAGTTCTCTGTGCCTTAGTATCCTCCTCATAAAAGTGCATATTTCAGGGGGTTGTTGTGAGAAATGAATCAGTCTGTGTAAAGTACATGTACATTATAACATTATAGTTAATCATTGTCTACATATACAGGAGAAGGCAAAAGTAGGTTTATAGATGTAATACACATAAATAACGTAATAATACAACAATAAACTGTTTCTATATTTGTCCTTACACTCATCCTGGAGGGAATCCAAGACAAAGATGATTGGTTTTTGTTGCATATTTGTCTGTTATAATCAAATACATTCTTTTGCACACTGTTTTGTCAGATTCTAGTCAAGTTATTGGTGACAAATTTACATCTTAATAGAAATACCTGTTTAACTGCAGAACTTTAAGCTTAGTCTAATTGCTATATGGAATTTAATTAGATGTGGTTCCAAGGAAGCTGTGTCTTATAAAATTTTAGGTTTACAGTTTCTATTTTTATTGTTTGTACATCTGATAACATAAATATTAAGTGTGTGTGCATTTCTAAGTATTTTAATGTTTTCATCTTTTTCCCAATATTAAAGCATGACATAATTCTATTTTTCAAGATTATGTAGGAGTTGTAATTATCGATCACCTAGGACAGCACCCATTGTAACAATATGTTTGATGAACCTCTGGCTTTGGGTTTGTGTTCTGCATTCGGGAAGAAAAGAAGAGAAAGTTTTTGGGAAAGTTTAAAATCCTCGAAAGCACTTAATCTCAACGTGTATAAAATGCAGAATCCTTTCATGGCTTTGTTTCAAAATGTTTTACACTGGCTGTAGACCCAACTTCATGAAGTAGTTTGAGTTAAAATGATCTAACGTTTGTGTTTTAACTTTCAGCTTTGTGTTATTCTTGGAAAATTTCGCACCACTTGTGAATTCCTTGAACCTGGGCATTGCAAACCCACTTCTGTTGGGCCCATCTCCTTTGCACTTTGCTCAGATTAAGACTCAATTGGCGCTTCAGCAGCTGAATGCCGTTGCCTCACATAGTTCAACACCACCTTATACGTTATTAAATCAGGCTTTCTCAAAAATAGCCATGTCGAGACCCAGGTTTAATCCTCGAGGAACCTTTCCACTTCCGAGGCCACGACCACCTAACCCTCCTGGGATGAGGCCTCCAGGACCATTTATGAGGCCTGGAGCTATGGGTCTCCCAAGATTTTACCCAGCAGGGAGAGCCCGTGGAATTCCACCCAGATTTGCTGGCCATGAATCTTTTCAGAACATGGGACCACAGAGAATGAATGTTCAGGTAACTCAGCACCGAACTGATCCAAGATTGACCAAAGAAAAATTGGATTTTCATGAAGCACAACAAAAGGAAGAGAAACCTCCTGGGAGCCGGTGGGGTGAGGAGTCTCAGGTACCTGCATCAGTGGGAGTGAAACAGAGTCCTATAACACAGGTTCCAGAGCAGAGTCCTAAAGTGCAGAGCCGTTATACAAAAGAGAGTGCCTCAAGTATCTTAGCAAGTTTTGGATTATCTAATGAAGATTTAGAAGAACTCAGTCGCTATCCTGATGAGCAGCTAACTCCTGAAAATATGCCATTAATTCTGAGGGATATAAGAATGCGAAAAATGGGGCGACGATTACCTAACTTACCGTCTCAGAGCAGAAATAAAGAAACACTTGGTAGTGAGGCAGTTTCAAGTAATGTGATTGATTATGGGCATGCAAGCAGATATGGCTATACAGAAGATCCACTTGAAGTACGTATTTATGATCCTGAAATTCCAACTGATGAGGTCAAGAATGATTTTCGGTCACAGCAGAGCATTTCTTCATCTGTACCTTCACCAAATGTGATTTGTAATTCTATGTTTCCTGTTGAAGATGTGTTTCGACGGATGGACTTCCCCAGCGAGTCCTCCAATAATCAGTCGTTTTTCCCAGTTGAGAGTGGAACTAAGATGCCAGGCTTACACATTTCAGGAAGACAGCCAGTCCTTGAACCTGTAAAATGTGTCAGCCAGCCCATTAGCCAAACAGTTAACCAGGCAATGAGTCGGTCTCTGATTCCTCCATCTATGAACCAGCAACCTTTTTCATCAGAATTAATTTCACCTGTAAGCCAGCAAGAGCGGATCCCACGTGAGCCTGGGATTGATCCATCTAATGTCCACAGACCAGGAGGAAATAAAAAGAGTTATCAGTCGGAGGCTGACCTCCCCATTCGGTCTCCCTTTGGGATTGTGAAAGCGTCCTGGCTCCCCAAGTTTTCCCATCCTGATGTCCAAAAGATGAAGAGACTCCCAACTCCTTCTATGATGAATGACTATTATGCAGCATCTCCAAGAATATTTCCACATTTCTGTTCTCTCTGTAACGTAGAATGTAGTCATTTGAAGGTGAGTGTTTTTAAACATCACTGTATGATGATACACAGCGCCCGAGTTTCTGCTATTCTCAAGTACATTGGTGTTAACTAGGCATTAAAGAAATGGCAGAAGTGAATTTTGATTGCAACATCAACATTTAGTTGTAATCTGAGTAGTCCTGGCCTAAGTACTGAGTTGAGTGTTAGGCTTTCTGTATTCCTGTGACTGGGCACACCGCATGGTTCATCCATTTATTTTGAACTGTTGATTATAGTTATCCCAGAAGTTTATGCAGCATAAAACTTATACAACACAAACTGTATTCTTATAAGATAATGCCACATGAGTCACTTTAAATAGAGAATCTGTTAGAATAAAAATAAAAAGTTGGAATAAAACATTTGTACTGTACACTTTGAAGAGACAGTATGTTGTAGCCTTGCATGTATCTACGTGTCTTGGGTCAAAGACAGTTAATTTCAATTTAATCATTTTCTGACTATATCTGAACTAGGATTTTTAGTGTTTCATGAGAAGGAGCTTCCTAAAATAACTTAATTATAGCAAAAACTGAGTCGATGAGTTATTTGGAGAACAATTGTGAGTTCAGCAAATAGAGTGTAAAATGATAAACATTTAGAGAAAAATATTTTAAAATTCAAGAAGCCTTCAGTATCTTCATGGTTAGTACATTTAGAAGGAAGCGTTTTATAGAGGTGCTGAGGAGTAATGTAGAATATACTGTTCGTAATCATTGGTAGATTTGAGTAGGAATTTCCAAATATTTGGAAACCACTGTTTCTTCCATTTAGTGATGTGATTTGTAAATTTATATCAGAAATGGCCAAGAAGAAATGTACTTATGGTAATGAGCATTGATTCAAGGCCATAGCATTGTATTCTTTGAATAGGCTTAAAAATCTATAGGTATTAATTCTCTTGTTTTTTTCTCCTTCCACTGCTGCTCTTTTATTGTCTATTATCCACTCATCAGGTTTCATCCAACAAGAATTTCATACCTAGAGCTGATGCTTTTATCATAAGGTTTAACTCCAGCAAAGGAAAGCAGCATCCTACCTCATTTTAGCCAGATTTGCTGAGTTCTAATAAAATACTAGTGCCTAATCCTGCCAAAGAGGATAGCCAAGTCTTGAAAAATCTCAGAATAATTTATATCACTTAGTTATAATCTGTAAGTACTCCTGGCTTAAGTACTGAATTGAGTGTTAGGCTTTCTGTATTCCATTTATTTTGAACTTTCAGTTAGTCATGATGAGTCCAATGAAAATACCTTAAAATAAAGAACTTAAAAGTTTTCATTTTTATCCTATAGACTAGAAAAGGTAGTTTTTAGAATATCACTGCCTCCTAATTACTCACCTTAGGAATTAAAAAATAATACAGGACAACAAATGATTTGGTGGTTGTTTTGATCTTATTTGGATTTGCTTAAGGGAGAGATACTTTATATTTTTATCTTGATTTCAGGCTTTTATGAATTCAGGCCAGCATTTTCTAATTTCCTATTATGTATTTAGCACTAAGTAACTAAAAAGAAGTATGGATATAGTTTAACATCAAGAAACTTGTATAGGTTAGTTAAATAAGACTAATGAGTGATGGTGACTAGCTGCGCTAAGTCTTTCCGCACTTTAATGATCTGGGAGGGAGGACTTTGTGGAATAGGTTGAAGATGGTCCTGAATGAATAGGCTTCAGTGTCCCTGGGGGAGGAGGAATTACATTTCAGATGAGAGCAACAAATAAAAGTACAAAGGGATTTGAAAAGCTAGCCTAAGAAATTTAGACTTAGTTTAAGAGGCATTCGGAAGGTAATTGAGGTTCTTGATACGTGACATGTAAAAAGTATATTTTAGGGAGATAAATCTGTTTGACATGTGCAGTGTAAATTGGAATGAAAAGAGATAGAGCAGGGCACTAATTTAAGGCTTCCCTAGTGAAAGACTGGATTAATATAATAAAAGTAAAATTTAAAGTGGAAAAGAAATCATTTGGTGAACACTAAAGTTCACAGAGATTGAGTGCCATTTAAAACAAACACATTTTAACAGTCAAAACAGCATAATCTAATCAATCAATGTTTCACTACTAGATGACTAAGTGATAGGAATTTGTGAACAACCATGGACTTATACAAACTACTTCTCTTGTTTCTGTGATATATTTTATTGCCTTGTATGAGTGCATATAGATGACATTGCGAATATGTGGCAAATATTAATTACCAAAAGCAAATATTTTCTTGCTAAGTAACATCTGGCAAGATGCTCCCCACCTTTGGAATCTTTAAAAATGTAGCCTGAAAAAGGTAATTATATAACATGAAATGTATTTCTATTTCTAAATTGGGATTTAGATGATGGAGGAGGGGCTGTCCTGGGTTTAGAAGGTTGGTTTGTTTGCTTGTTTGTTTTACTATCCTTGGTTCCGGAGGCTGTGTTTGGTTTAAAAGCTGTCTTTCTGACTGAAATAATTCAGTTGAGAAAGGACTTACAGACAAGAGATTTTTGAGGTAGCTGGAGGATAGCGAGTGAGCTGAACCGGTAGATATTTTCAGTTTTATTCTGGGCCCTCTCAACTCTATAGTCCTTGTAGCATGTCCTGCTTCGTTCGATAATTATCACTCTTGGAGAGGCAGTACTGCTTTGGGACCTTCTTTTAATATTCATACTGTTACTAGAAGTCTCAAAATGGGTGGCTTAGATATATTTACTGAGGTTAAAGCAAGTAATGTCAGCAAGTGAGTGGACCTATTAAAAACAAACCAACAGCTGAAACCGGTTTGGCTCCATGGATAGAGCCTCGGCTTGGGGACTGAAAGGTCCCTGGTTCAATTCCAGTCAAGGGCATGTACCTTGGTTGTGGGCACATCCCCAGTAGGGGGTGTGCAAGAGGCAGCTGATCGATGACTCTCTCTCATCGATGTTTCTTACTCTCTATCTTTCTCCCTTCCTCTCTGTACAAAATCAATAAAATATATTAAAACAAAAACAGAAAGCAACAGAGAGTGGGGCATGTGTATATGTGTGTGTAGAACTGGAGAAAATATGCTTTAAATAGGGCAGCTATCAACATCAGCTGATAATTGTTATATAGAATACGTGTCCAATATTATGTCATTTATTTATTTAAGATAAGCTGGAAATCTAGATTTGGTGGTAAAATCTCTGGATTTTTAAATGTTGGCAACCTATTCATATAAAACACTTGATAGTCCAAATAAATCATGCCCAATCCACTACTGCCAGTATGACTATTTGATCTAAACAGTGTCCAGTTACTCTAAGAGACATGGGTTTAGCAATTTTAGAGACTTGATAATTGCCAATCTCTATGAGCTTTCTACTTGTATTACTGAGAAAGATGTGCACACATTTCTTTTTTGCAATACACAATTGGTTCCAAGGCTTAATGGAATAGTTTAGGGTTAATCATAACCTGCTGTGGAGTATTGTAAATAGCCTTCACTTATGTTCAGATAGTTCTTGACAAGGCAGATTTTATAAATAGTATCAACTGATTTTAGCTGGAAATTTCTAGTTCATCTTTAGCAATAACAGAATAAAGTGTTTTTGAAATGGAAACGAGTAACATTTTTCTCAAGGAAAATTTTCAAATACAGAACTGTTTAGTAACTTTTCTGCCTATCCAAATGCTGAAAAAAACACTAAATAATATACATGTTATTTTTAAATGTCACTTGGAGGACTGTATCTTTGAAAACTGTATTTTTTTTTTTTTTTTTTTTAATCATCAGATGTATCTTCCAGGAGCTATTTATGGGTACAGAATGTAATTTTAGGGCAAATTTGTATAGGAAGTAATGTAAGAAAGCATTTTGTTTATTGTAAAGCTCTATGTGTAAGAGATACTGTGTCTTTGAAATGGTGTTACTTTCCCTTAAATCTGAAAAATAAATTAGATTTGATCATCATCTCTTCATATTTTTACTAATCTTATTCTTTGCCAATATAGTCTGGAATGTTACTGGCCTATATGAGGTATGATTTTTTTTTTATTGTTAATATTATTAGCTTGAATTTTAGAGGTAAAAGTCACCCTATGTTTCGAAGATGCCATTTCAGATACCATTTTATTGATACGGCTTTTGGTGTTCTCTGGTGTGTTGTTTTTGTATCTGAGATGAATTATTTCTGGTCCATGCATTTATTTTCTCCAAGCTTATATATTTTATTTCAAAATGAGTATCCGTGGGTTTGATCTTTTAAAAAATACTTAAATGTTTAAAATGGCATAAATGAGATATGGTATTAATTGCCTTTGTTTGGAAGTATTTATTTTGGGCTGTAAAAGATTTTATTGAATAGCCAAATGCTATCTGTAACTAAATTTATTTAATTGGGTATATGTGTTTTTTTGGGGGGGAATGAGGGGTATGCTGTATCAACCCAGAAAGCCTAATTCATAATTCAACATGAGAAATATTCTAATTTCAGCACTTTTCTTCTTTACAATAGGATTGGATTCAGCATCAAAATACATCTACTCATATTGAGAGCTGCCGACAGTTACGTCAACAGTAAGAACAGTTTTTTCTTTTTTATAGGTAGCAAATTTATAAAAGTAGTTAATGCTCAGGTATAACTTGTAATACTTTTCTTGTGGTATTTTGGAGAAAAATATTTTTAGAAAGCTTCTGCCTTTTTGAGATGTTCATTTGATAGAAGTGTGTTTAATTTTTTTCCCAAAAGGAATTCAGTATGATCATTTCTTCTGACTTCTTCCTTATTTAATCTCAGGTATATATTTTAATATCATTGGCTCATTCCTTGTGACTTGCGTTTCTTGTAAAGGTTTATCTATTTTTGAGTAGTCATCCATTCTCCTATCTACCCACCTCCCTGCTCCAAATATAAACCACGATGAATAACTAGACACTACCCATCCCAAATACCAGTATTTAATTTCAGGTCTAAAGCTTTCCTCTGGCTTAGAATCTGTTTTCAGAATAAACCTTAAATAGGAGATGAATAAGCTAGATATGTCGGTTCCTCAAATTTATTATTTAAAATAGCTCTCTATTATTATTATTATTATTATTATTATTATTATTATTATCAGAGAGGAAGGGAGATGTAGAGATAGAAACATCAGTGATGAAAGAGAATCATTGATTTGCTTCCTCCTGCATACATCCAGCTGGAGGCATGTATCTTGAGCGGAAATTGAACCATGACATGGGTCATAGGTTCATACTCAAATGCTGAGCCATACCAGCTGAGCTCAAATTGTTTTTTTAATTCTTACACCTTTTCCTTCTTTAAGACAGGGTACCTGTTTAGGTGAAAAGTGTGATTTTAACAGTATTCTCTTATGTCTCTTGGAGTCACATAAAATTAAATGTTTCCCCTATTATCATTAAACGTACTCATACAGTTGAATGTCCAGTTCCTTATCACTAGAATTGCTGTAACATGTTCTTGGTCAAAGAGATATTTGGCAGCTATTGTTTTGTGGGTTTTCTTGTTGTTGTTCTTTATGAAAACATCAATTTTTTTTGACATTATTTAGGACTATTTGTAAGTGATGAATCTAATAACTCAAAGTAGTTTTTACTACTAAAGTACGATAATTTAATATCTCATTTAACTGGGAAGCTTAAAAAGTGGTTCTGGTTTCAAAGCAGCTGAATTGGATGCTTAACAAAAATCAAAGTGTGATAAATATTTTGGTTTCTTGGCAGTTCTCTTTTGCTTTGGCCTTATGAGATCTCAGGCACTCTTTTCTTCACAAAGCAAAGTGACCTCCAGGTTCTGGACTTAAGTGATCTGTATAGCTTGCAAATTCCAGGAGTTTAAAAAACACACACAAAACACCTCTTTCCTCATAACTGCTGCAGAAGTCTTTGGTTTTATTCCTTTGGTCTACTCTGGGTTAGTTGTCCATCTCTGAACCAATTATAATGACTGTGGGAGCAGAGTATTTTAACTCAGTTATTGTCATACCTACTTCTGGTTATGTATGATACAAGCCCTACTTGAATCATAAAGACTAAGAATGGAGATTGGAGTTGCTTCCTTATGTAGATACTGTGTAGAAAGACATAGGTTATCATGTAGTTATAATTGTTACCTGATAGACTTCATTGCCTCTGTATGTGGAAAATCTCTAAGCCACAAATTTTCCCATAGATACCCACTGAGGTGTGTAATTTTTATGAAGGTGAGAGAATTAGGTGGGAATGAGTTATTTACTCGGGGATCTAGGTAGGAATGGGTTACTTGCTGTAGATAGGCATTAATGGCAGTAACAGGTTTGTAGCTACATATGCTGTTGGTAATTTATCAGAACAAATGGCATGGATTTATAAAGCCTTTTCTGCAGATATGCCTATTTTTCTATGCACATATTTTATTTGCCATTCAATAGCAGCACCTACACTTAGATCCAACTTTGTTTGATTCCAAAGATGTTACATTAAAACACAAAATTATAAATGGATCTTTTTAGGTGGTACAGAGTAATGAAAGTTTTAAAAAATGTAGGAGTAGAGGAAACAAAAATATCCATATTTTGACAGTTGTTGATGCTAGGTGATGAACACATTGAATTTAAAGTTAACTTTTTTTTTCTTTTCTTCATAATTTGTACGTCAAAGCAAGAAGAAGAGAGAGCAAAAGCTTTCTCAGAAGTCTGCTTTGTACCTATGTCTCATTGGTTAGAATCTACCACTGGTTATCTTCTAAGGAAACTGGGAAAACAAAGATTTAGCTTTGTTAGCCTTTGTAGTAGAGGAAGGCAAGGTAAAAAGGAGTTGAGGATAGCTGTCAAGTTAACCTGCTAACAATAAATAGAAACTACTTTAGCCCTGGCCAGTGTGGTGGGCTTGATTCCCGGTAGGGGGCATGCAGGAGACAGCCAATCGATGTTTCTCTCTCTTCCCCCTCTCTTTTCCTCTCTCTCTAAAATTAATAAAAAAATATATATTTAAAAACAATAGCAACAACAAAAACACTTGCTAAGGTTTTGACCTAACTTCATTTTCCTGCCAGGTGACTGCTGAGTGCAGCTGCTTCCATTTCCTTATCTAGCTTTTTTTTTGATTACTGAAATTATATTCTTGAATACTGGTGGTTTCTGATGTTTTGTTTTAATTACCATTTCCAATGAACCTTTAGAGTCCACATTCCCTAGAAAAGTTAAGGAAGAAAATATCTTTTTCTTAATCTTCTACGATGTTACTGTTCTACTTTTCCTTTCTTCCAATACCCCTTAATCTCTTAAGTTCTCAGCCCTCCTTTTTCCTACAGAATCCTCCCATTCTTTGTTAGTTTCTCGCTCTTAGTACTATAGCATAGCTTCTACATGCCTGAATTCTAAGTATCTCAACCCTCACCACCCCCTCCCCGCACATTCCAGATATGTTTCTGATTATTCTGAAAACATTCCTATATTCTCTTCACTTTAGACATGTACTTATTTATATGCACCCTCTTTACCTGATTTCAGGGACCTTCACAGTTGCTCTCTGAGATATCTTTCCAGGTTTTTCCCTTTCATAATTCCTTTTTGTCATTTCCATGCTTCAGCCAGATTAGTTCATCTCTCTGAGGACCACTTGGTGCAATGTATTATAGAATAGTGTCTCCTGGAAAGTATGTAAAGTATCTTCCCTCTTTTAACCCCTACATGAGCTTGTATCTTGATCTCTTCTATACCTCTTTTATGTGTATTCCTTGTTCAACTCTAAAAATTTTTGAAGTCTTATAAAATATGGTGTTCCTGTTTATTTTCTCTGAATTGTCTACTAGCATAATATTATACTTGATTGGATTAGACCAACAGTTTTCAACCTTTTCATCTCATGGCACACATAAACTAATTACTAAAGTTCTGCAGCACACTGAAAAATAAATCATTTTTGGCCAATCTGACAAAAAAAATAGATGTAATTTTTATTTATTCATACAAGCCAACTATTGTAGAGTTGGCTGTTGTCATTTTTAAAAATTTGACAATCTAAGCGATCAGTGCTCCTGACTAAATAGTCAGGTATTGCATGTTTTAAAATTCTTACAGTGCATCTGTTGGAAATTACTGAATTACATACTCAAAATATTTTCTTCCCAAGAAATTTTTTGTCCTTTAATATACTAGTAAATTACTACGTAAACATAGGTTTTGAACAAATAAATTGCAGAGTAAGATCAGTGGTGCTTTACAGTCTTATTTTGATTGTTAATTAATATTGCTTATTCTTAAAACAGGTATCCTGATTGGAATCCTGAGATCCTCCCATCAAGAAGGTAATTCTTATTTTAAAATTTATTTTATTATTTTCCACTGCCGTTTATCTCCTCTATGGCCTCCTGCATCTCCACACTTCTCCCTCATCCCCACCCACACAATCATTATGGAAGGTAATTATCTTTTTAGCAATGATGTTATTGAAACAATTTTCTCTTTAGAAGTAAACAAGTACTTTTTTTTCCTTTATAAGATACTGTTTTGAACTAAGTCCATTTTTAATTACCCCAGCTTAAATAGTTTTCCTCTTCTACTTTTTAGTCTTTTTAAAAAATACTTCATGTTTTTGTTATTACTTTATACTTGTGGAATCTTAGATTATAAATTGCCTTGAATGATGGGAATGGTTTTATTAAGATTTGTTTGTTTTCCCTTGGGGGTTGGGAGGGGTCCTTATTCATTGTGCATATATACAAATACAGCAGTCAAAGAAGTATTTGTAAATTGCATAATCTTTTAGGAAAAAAGTTGAAAAGTATTTCTTGATATAAATTGTTTCCTAAAATTTTTTGTCCTAAACTTTTTATATACTTAATACTTTTAAAACATATCTATACTGCCGAAACCAGTTTGGTTCAGTGTATAGAGCCTCGGCCTGCGGACTGGAAGGTCCCAGGTTCGATTCCGGTTAAGGGCATGTACCTTGGTTGCAGGCTCATCCCCAGTAGGGGGTGTGCAAGAGGCAGCTGGTCAATGTTTCTTTCTCATCGATGTTTCTAACTCTCTATCCCTCTCTCTTCCTCTCTGTAAAAAAATCAATAAAATGTCTTTAAAAAAAAAATACTAATAAAAGGGTAAAATGCTAATTAGACTGGGAGACCATCCAGACGTCCTTCCTGACAAAACCATGGAGGTGGGGCCGAGGCAGAGGCTTTTAGGGGTGATCAGGCCAGGAGGGAGGGCAATGGGTGCGTTCAGGCTGGCAGGGTGTGGCAGGGGGCAGTTGAGGGCCGTCAGGTGGGTGGTGGGAGGGCAGTCGAGGGAGAACAGGCAGGGAGGGAGGGGTAAAAGCAGTTGGGTGAGGCCAGCAGGCAGAGTGGTTAGGGATGATCATGCAAGTAAGTGGTTAGGAGCCAGCGGTCCCGGATTGTCAGAAGAAATGTCTGACTGCCAGACATCCCCCAGGGGGTCCCAGATTGGAGAGGGTGCAATTGGAGAGGGTGCAGGCCGGGCTGAGGGATACCCCCACTCCCACCCCGTGCACGAATTTTGTGCACCAGGCCACTAATTTGTATATAATTGTGATATAGGAAAAGCCCGAGAAATTGATGATAATAAAATTCTGTAAATTAGCAAAACAGAGGGATCCAAGCAGTTAGAGGGCTGGGCATCTGGTCTGATTATTTCTTATTTGTCTCAAGGCTAAATCAGATCATAACAAACAAGTTTTTGTTTTTCATAAATACATAGTATCAGAATTTGCTTTTATTAGTAGTCTATATTTAAGAATATCCTTTTGTCACTTAAGTAGCTTAAATTTACATTAAATTGCTGAATTTGTGTGTCTTTCTCCACTTTGTAGAAATGAAGGCAATAGAAAAGAAAATGAAACTCCAAGAAGTCGTTCTCATTCCCTCAGTCCTAGACATTCTAGGAGATCAAGTTCAAGTCACAGATTTCATCGATCTCGAAGCCCAACACGATATATATATAGACCAAGAAGTCGAAGTCCAAGAATTTGCCATCATTTCATTTCCAGATATAGATCCAGGTCCCGTTCACCATATCAAATGAGAAATCCATTTAGAGGAAGTCCAAAAAGCTATCGATCAGTTAGCCCTGAAAGGATATCAAGGAGATCAGTGAGATCATCAGGTACACTTATGATCATGTATAAGTCTACTTATTTTGACCGTTTTTTTTGAGGTTTTTTATTTGTTTGAATTTTTATATTTGTATATCTTTAATAAGTTTGAAATGGTGGTTTATGTACTGTTAAGATTTAACAAAAGTTGACATCTGAGTTATTTGCCTTAGCTCTTTTTTAACTTCTTCAGAAATGAAATATTTTACTTTATTAAATTTTAGAATTGTTCTATGAAGTCTGACCCACATCAAAACCTAGTTAATTTTTCTTGCCTTTATTAACTATTTCAAGAAATGTGCAGGAGTGTACATGTCCACCCAACATCGATTTTAAAAACCAAGGATATACAAACATTTTGCCTTAATAATTGATTATAGACTTACCAGAGGCCTGATGTACAAGAGTAGGCCTTCCTTCCCTTGGCTGCCGGCACCGGCTTCTCTCTGGCACCCCGGACCCAGGCTGGCTTCCTTCAGGCCAGCTGCAGGCACCCAGTACCTGGGCTGCCTTTCCTTAGGCCCTGGCCTCATCAGGAAGGGTATCGGGAATGACATCGGGTCTAATTAGTATATTACCCTTTTATTACTATATAGATTTTCTGTGAATTAATTTAAAAGCTTTTTGAAATTATTCATATTTTAACTTGGTGTTAATAATTATTTGTGTAGTGATCTTTACAGAAATAGTTCGTATATATACTATATATATATATTCCTGGAGGTCTTTTCAGAGATCTGCAAAGTATTCCCTTTTTCAACTAATCACATGCCTGTGTGACATGTAGTTTCTTTTTATATTTCAACCAGAATGTAACCAGCAGAATGCATGCAAAAGCAGATATGAGAATTTAGGTGTTTTCTCTTAAGCCCAACATTAAAGTGTTTGTGGAAAATGTACAACAGTGCTACTCAACTAATTTTTTTTTGGCAGCTCTAGTGTTTCATAAAAATTTGTTATTTAAGTTCGCACAGGAGTTTATTATTAAATGAATAAGTGTTTTTAAAATATTTTAATTTCTTTTATGGGAAATATTGAGTACTTATGTTTTAGAGTGTAGAGGGATACAGAAAACAAAAGTTTGCGGACAGCTGGTGTAATAGAAGCTCACTGAATAAAGGAAGTTCATGTAAAAGCTTTTTGCGTGAAGGATTAAAGACTGAACATTTTTTGTGTATATTTGCTCCCTGTTTGGCCTGACAGTGGGTCTGTGTTATAAATATTTGGACAGTTGAAAGGTTAATCTTTTTAAAAAAAAATATATATATATATATATATATATATATAATGTGATGAAATGTTTCTACCTTAAGTTCTTTTTAATTAAAGTAGTATTTATATCCTCTTCACTAGATAGAAAAAGAGCATTAGAAGATGTAGCACAACGATCAGGGCATGTCCCAGAATTCAGTAAGGAGAAGCATTTTGAAGCAGTTGATAAAGGATACTTAATAGCACGAAAGGCTAAAACTGGAAGTGGATCAAAGCCATCATCTAAATCTGTAAGCTCTACAAAGAATGATTCAAATTTAGGAGGATATTCTACTCGTTACAAATCAAAGAATCTTGAAGATGCCACCTTATCCGAATGTAAACAGATGTCTGATAAAGCTGTTTCTGGCCAGCGTAAGGTCAGTAGTTCTTTAATTTGTTAGTGCCAGTGTGTGCATACATTTACTATTATGACGGAGAAAACGGAGTTGTCTGAATTTTTTTAATTCTAATTTTCCAAAATTTTGAAATCATGACTTGTTAAAATCTATTGGTATGGAATATTATATTGGTTTTCCTTATGAATATAATGTAAGTCTAATTATCCAAAATTTTATAGTTTACAAATCCTAGAGGCTTGTCATCTGATCCATTAAAGGAAAACATTCTGGTAATTTGGTGTTTTTGGCTAGCTACATAAGTAGACCATGAAGAATTTTGCTCTCTTATTAGGAAAGTGAATGTAATCAGCAGCATTGATATTTTTGTTATCTTTGTTAGTAAGCTATCGAGTGAGTCTCCCCTGGCCAGCATGGCTTGGTTGGTTGGAGCATTGTTCTGTACATCAAAAGTTGGCGGGTTTGATTCCTGGTCATGCACATACCTGGTTTGAAGTCGGGCCCTATTAAGCTGTTAAGATATTAACCAAAGGACATATATGCATGTATGCATAACCCATGGACACAAACAATAGTGTGTGAAGGTCTGGGGGATGCCGGAGTGGGGTTGAGAGAGTAAGGGGGGTTGAGGGAGTGGATAATACTTTCAACAATAAAGATACATTTTTAAAAAAGATATTAAGACAATATTAAGATATTGTCAATAATTAGAACACACTGAACAAAGCTGTAATTTGACTTCATTAGTGATCGACCATGCAGATTCATACACAAAAATATTAATAGTTTTGGACCATTTCATAGATCTTCCTTTTTATAAAATGTTTCTAAACAGAAAAGAGCATCAGTGTTCGGTTACCTATAAACTCATTATCACTGTTTGAGTGGAAAATGGCACTTTTTTTAGCATTAAAAATTATTTTTACTTGTGCTAAAATATTTAGAAAAGACTTTAAAGAAGTAAGATTAATGGCAGAAGAATTTATATTGGGAACTGTTATTACTGTACTTTGTGCATAATGGCTTATATTTAATTTTCTTTTATTCCCAAAATAGCTTCGGAAAGACCAACCTTTGTATTATGGTTCAGTTCTTCTTATATCTGAATTACCAGAGGATGGCTATACTGAAGAAGATATTAAAAAACTATTTCAACCATTTGGAAAAATTAATGATGTCCTAATTGTTCCATATAGAAAAGAGGTGAGCCATTCAGTATGTTATGAAAATACATAAAAAGTTATTGCTTTAAAAAAGTCATTGTTTGATCTTTTAGCTACTTTTATTACAACACCCTCCTATCAAATAAAAGAGTAATATGCAAATTAACCATCATCCCGCTACACCCACAAGCCATGCCCACCAGCCAATCAGGAGGGAGTATGCAAATAAACCCAACCAATATGGCTACGGCCATGGAGTGAGCAGGTGGCTTGGGTTTTCTGGCAATGGATGAAGCCAAGCTTTCCGCACACCCTGGTGGGCCCAGGCATCCACTCAAGGCTACAAAGTTTTAATTATAGAAGATAAATAAGTCCCAGATCCCAGGGCTTCCACTTGGGTCACGGGGGTGTGTGGACAGCCTGCAAACCACCACAGGCTTCGCCCCCAGGCCACCCCACGCCCTAAGGGAACCACCACCCTGATCTGGGACACCCTTCAGGCAAACTAGCCAGCTTCTCCTCCCCCCCCCCCAGCCCAACCAGGCCTCTATCCTATCTAATAAAAGAGTAATATGCAAATTGACCATCACTCCAACACAATATGTCTGCCCCTATGTGGTCAAAGATCCTGCCCCCATGTGGACACAAGATGGCCAGCAGGGGAGGGCAGTTGTGGGCTATCAGGCCAGCAGGGGAAGGCAGTTGCGAGGGACTAGGCCTGCAAGGGAGGGCAGTGGGGCAATCAAGCGTGCAGGGGAGGGCAGTTAGGAGTGACCCGGCTGGCAGAGGAGGGAAGTTGGGGGCAACCGGGCCTATAGGGAAAGGTAGTTGGGGCGGAGGCACCCAAGCCTGCACGGTAGAGCAGTTTGTGGGGAGAAGGACCAGGCCTGCAGGGGCGGGCAGTTGGGGGTGACCAGGCCTGCAGGGGAGGGCAGTTGGGGGTGACCAGGCCAGCAGGGGAGGGCAAGTAGAGCCAATCAGACTGGCAGGGGAGCAGTTTGGCATCAATCAGGCTGCTAGGGAAGTGATTACATGGTGACCAGGCTGGCAGGCAGAACCGGTTAGGGGCAATCACGAAGGCAGGCAGGTGAGCAGTTGGGAGCCAGCAGTCCTGGATTGTGAGAGGGATGTCCAACTGCCTGTTTAGGCCAATCCTACCGAGATGGGATCTAAATGGGCAGTCGGACATCCCTCGAGGAGACCCATATTGGAGAGGGTGCAGGCTGGGCTGAGGGACACTCCTCTCCCCTTCCCCCATGCACTAATTTTGTGCACCGGGCCTCTAGTAACATACATAAATTGTTAATTGAAATTTATGTAAATATCTGTTTTCAAATTAACAATGTCCCAGAACACTTTAATATTCTTAGGACAGGTTGGCACACTTGATCTATAAAGGGCTAGACAGTAAAATTTTAGACTTTGCATACCATCGGATTACAACTATATAACTCTGCCATTGTAGTACAGAAACAGTCATAGATAATATATAAAAGAATGAGCATGGTTGTATTTAAAAAAAAAAAAATTAAATTAAAAAACAGGTGGCAAGACCAGGCCAGGTAGCTCAGTTAGTTGGAACATTGCCCCCTACATCAAAAAACAAGGTTGTGGGTTCAGTTTCCAGTCAGGGCACATACCTGAGTTGTAGGTCTGATCCCCAGTTAGGGGATGAATGGGAGGCAACCAATCAATGTTTCCCTCACATCAGTTTTTCTCTTTGTCTCTCTCTCCTTCTCTCTCTCTCAAATCAATAAACATATCCTTGGGTGAGGATTTAAAAACAAAACAAAATATTTGGCAGGCCTTGGTTTGCCAACTAGGGCTTTAGCATACCAGTAAACTTATACTAAAACAAATTACTTTGTACCGTATTTTTTTTTTTTTACAATTTTTTTTTATTAAATTATTATCTGTGTACATATTTTGACTTTGTCCCCCCTCCCATATATACCCTCCCTCCCCAGAGTTTTGTGTCCATTGGTTGTACTTATATGCATGTATACAAGTCCTTCGGTTGATCTCTTATCTCCCCCAGATCTCCCTACCCTCCCAGCTGTAATTTGACAGTCTGCTTGTTGCTTTACTGTCTTTATATCTGACTTTTGGTTCATCAGTTTATAATGTTTTTTAATATCCATAAATGAGTGAGGCCATGTGGTATTTCTCTTTCATTGACTAGCTTATTTCACTCAGCATGATGCTCTCTAGTTCTATCCAGGTTGCTGCAAATGATGAGAATTCCTTCTTTTTTATGGCAGCATAGTATTCCATTGTGTAGATGTACCATAGTTTTTGGATCCAATCATCTGCTGACGGGCACATAGGCTTTTTCCAGATTCTAGCTATTGTAGATTGTGCTCCTATGAACATAGGGGTGCATATATCCTTTCTGATTGGTGTTTCTAGTTTCTTGGTATATATTCCTAGAAGTGGGATTACTGGGTCAAATGGGAGTTCCATTTTCAGTTTTTTGAGGAAACTCCACACTGTTCTCCACAACCTCGCCAACACTTGTCGTTTGTTGATTTGTTGATGTTGGCCATTCTGACAGGTGTTAGATGGTACCACATTGTTGTTTTGATTTGCATCTCTCGGATAATTTGTGACTTTGAGCATGTTTTCATGTGCCTTTTGGCCTTCCTTCTGTCTTCTTTTGAAAATATTCTATTTAGGTCCATTGCCCATTTTTTAATTGGATCATTCATCTTCCTTTTATTTAGTTGTATAAGCTGTTTGTAGATGTTGGAGATTAAACCTTTATCAGTGGTAACATTTGCAAATATGTTCTCCCACACAGTGGGCTTTCTTGTTGTTTTGTTGATGGTTTCTTTTGCTGTAAAAAAGCTTTTTATTTTGATGTCCCATTTGTTTATTTTCTCTTTAGCTTCCATTGCCCTAGGGGCAGTATCAGTGAAGAAGTTCTTTTGGCATATGTCTGAGATTTTGCTGCCTGTAGATGCTTCTAGTATTTTTATGGTTTCCTGTCTGATGTTTAAGTCCAGTATCCATTTTGAGTTTATTTTTGTGTATGGTGTAAGTTGGTGACCTAGTTTCATTCTGTGCATATATCTGTCCAATTTTCCCAACACCATTTATTGAAGAGACTGTCTTGATTCCATTGTATATTCGTGCCTCTTTTGTCAAATATTAATTGAGCATAGTGATTTGGGTTGATATCTGGGTTCTCGATTCGATTCCATTGATCTATATGTCTGTTCTTGTGCCAGTACCAGGCTGTTTTGAGAATAGTGGCTTGGTAATACAGCTTGAAGTCTGGTATTGAGATCCCTCCTACTTTACTCCTCTTTATCAGGATTGCTGTGGCTATTCGGGTTCTTTTATTGTTCCAAATGAACTTTTGAAGAGTTCTTTCTAGGTCAGTGAAATATGCCGTTGGTATTTTAATGGGGAGTGCATTGAACCTATAGATTGCTTTAGGAAGTATGGACATTTTGATGATGTTGATTCTACCAATCCATGAACATGGTATGTTCTTCCATCTTTTTATATCTTCCTCTGTCTCTTTTTTCAGTGTCATGTATTGGGTCGGCAACTAAGTAATTGCGTATTTTTTAAAGAAAATCAGACAATTTTTTCATGGAACTAAATAACTTTATTCTGTAATGTATTGCCCATTTTGATCAATGACCTTTTGCCATCTTTCAGGCAGCATCATAATCCCACGTTCAAAAAACTTCTGGTTTTTATTAGCAAAAAACTGAATCAGGTACGATTTGACATCATCATCATTATTGAAATTTTTACCATTCATGGAGTTTTGTAAAGATCGAAACAAAAAGTAATCAGATGGTGCAAGGTCAGGACTATATGGTGGATGTGGCAAAACATCCCAACCAAGCTCCATTAATTTTTGCCGAGTGACCAAAGATGTGTGTGGCCTTGCATTGTCATGATGGAATACAACACCTTTTCGATTTGTCAATTCGGGCCGCTTTTCTTCAACTGCATTGTTTAATTTCGTTAGTTGTTCAATGTAGACATCAGAATTGATCGTTCGGTTGGGTGGTAAGAGTTCAAAGTAGACAATTCCTTTGTAATTCCACCAAACTGATAACAAAACCTTCTTTTGATGAATATCAGCTTTTGATGTTGTTTGAGTTGGTTCACCTGGCCTGCTCCACGATCTTTTCCACTTGATATTGTTGTAAACAACCCATATTTCATCGCCAGTTATCAGTCGTTTTAAAAATGGATCATTTTCATTACGTTTCTTTAGCAAATCGCAGCTGCTAATGCGTTGCGTTAACTGTGATTCTTTCAGTTCGTGAGGAACCCATGTATCGAGTTTTTGAACATAGCCAAGTTGTTTTAAGTGATTTTCAATGCATGTATGTGATACATGAAGCTTCTCTGCAATCTCACGTGTTGTACTGTGACAGTCTGAATTGATTATTGCTTTGATTAGGGCGTCATCAACTTCAACTGGACGACCAGAGCGTTTTTCATCTTTGAGTGAAAAATCACCAGAACGAAATTTGTCAAACCAATTTTGACACTGCCATTCTTTTAAGGCTTCGTCACCATAAACAGCACATAACTTTTTATGAGCTTGCGATGCGTTTTCCCTTTGCGGAAATAAAAAAGCAAAATATGACAAAAATGTTCCTTTTGATTTTCCATTTTTCAACGAACGCCAAACGAAAACTACAAAACAGATCAAAAAACTTTTTTTACTGATTAACAGCTGAATAGCCAACTATCAAATAACAAAATGTGTTTTACATTTGTACTACGTCTGCAAACCTAAAAATTCAACTGAAGCCATATATGTGTGAAACCCGCAATTACTTAGCTGCCGACCCAATAGTTTTCCTCATATAGGTCCTTTACTTCCTTAGTTAAGTTTATTCCTAGGTATCTTAATTTTTTTGGTGCGCTGGTAAATGGAATTGTTTTTTTAGTTTTTTGGTGTGCTGGTAAATGGAATTGCTTTTTTAGTCTCTGTTTCTGTAAGTTCGCTGTTGGTGTATAGAAATGCCATAGATTTCTTGGCGTTAATTTTGTATCCCATAAGTATTTTTTTATATGTGGGTTGTATTTCTGTAACTCACATAACAAAGTTCATCAAACTAGCTAGGTGATTCAGTTGATTCATGCATTTCCCATATACCAAAAGGTGATGGATTTATTTATTTTTTATTTTTTTAAATATATTTTATTGATTTTGTACAGAGAGGAAGGGAGAGAGATAGAGAGTTAGAAACATCGATGAGAGAGAGTCATCGATCAGCTGCCTCTTGCACCCCCCTACTGGGGATATGCCCGAAACCAAGGTACATGCCCTTGACTGGAATCGAATCCGGGACCGTTCAGTCCCCAAGCCAATGCTCTATCCATTGAGCCAAACCAGTCCCGGCAAGGTGATGGATTTAATTCCCCATCAGGGAACATACCTAGAATGTGGGTTTGATGCCTGGTTGGCGCTTGTGTGGAGAACAATCCATCCATGTTTCTCTCTCTCCCTTTTCTTTCTCTAAACATCCCTTAGGTGAGGATTTTTTAAAAGTCAGACTTAAAGCAGCTAGAGCAGATCCTGCCTTATGATTGATTTTTAATTGAGCCCTGACTTCCCATTTTATTCTTATTGTTCTATGAGCCTAAAATGGAAGGCTATTTCCCTCTAATTGTTTTTGTAATGGTGAAAGGTTAAAGGTCCATTTATAATGGTATAAGGTTAAAAATCCATTTCATGTGTGAGAACATTCTAAAGATCAATCTACACTTGAGGAAGAAAAAAAAAAAGAGGCAAAATCAAGACAAGGTTATTTCATAGTTCTATTTTACACAAAATAATAAGTCATGCAGAGAATTTTAAGTTAGATTCTTTTTACTAATGATGTATTTTCTTTTAGGCTTACTTGGAAATGGAATTTAAAGAGACAGTCAGTGCAGTCATGAAGTATATTGAAACAACACCTCTTTTGGTAAAAGGGAAAAATGTGAAAGTATCTGTTCCAGGAAGGAAAAAAGCACAGGTAAGTTGGAATTAGACCCGTATCATTATTGTTTAAATTTCATTATTGTATTAGTTTTAAGGTTTTTTGTTTTTGCTTAAGTTTGGCACATACAGAAAAATGCAAAAAGCAGATGTTTACATAACATTGTACACATATAGATATAAATACACTAAAATCAATAACTTTAATATGTGCATATATAACTATGTTTTGCTGAAAGAGTGGTGTATGTTATGAGAAATATGTCACTAGGTGATTTCCTCGTTGTAACATCACAATGCACTTACAATTACATATCTAGGCATATATGGGATAGCCTATTGCTCTGTGCTACAAACCTGTACAGTATATTACTGTACTGAATAATGCAGGCAATTATAACACATCTGGAGGACCAGTGCATGAAATTAATGCCCGGTGGTGGAGGTATCCCTCAGCCCACCCTGCACCCTCTCCAATCTGGGATTCCTCTCACAATCCAGGACTGTTGGCTCCCAAATGCTTACCTGCCTGCCTTCCTGATTGCCCCTAACCACTTCTGCCTGCCAGCCTGATCATCCCCTATCTACTCCCCTGCCAGCCTGTTTGATATCTTAACTGCTCCCCTGCCAGCCTGTTTGTTCTCAACTTCCCTCCTCTGCTGGCCTGGTCACCCCTAAGTGCCCCCCCCGCAGGCTTGATCAACCTCAACTGCCCTCCTTTGCAGGCCTGGTTCCTTGCAACTGCCTTCCCCTGCTGGCCATTTTGTGGTGGCCAACTTGTGTCCACATAGGGGCAGAATCTTTGACCACATGGGGGCACCAATTTTGATCTTGTGTGTTGAAGTGATGGTCAGTCTACATATTACGCTTTTATTAGTTAGGATAGAGGCCTAGTGCATGGGTTGGGGCCAGTTGGTTTGCCCTGAAGGGTGTCCTGGATCAGCGTGGGGATTCCCTTGGGGCGTGGGATGGCCTCGGTGAGTGGCTTGTGGTGGTTTGCAGGCTGGCCATGCTCCCGATGACCCAAGCGGAGGCCCTGGTATCTGGGATATATTTATCTTCCACAATTGAAACTTTGTAGCCTGGAGCAGAGCCAAGCCTTCTGCTGGCTCCATGACAGCAGCCATTTCTGTTGGGATTTATGTGTTTTCTATAATTGAAACTTTGTAGCCTGGAGTGAAGGCCTAGGCTGGCCAGGGCAAGTGGAAAGCTTGGCTTCCTCCATTGCCAGGGGCAACCCTAGCCTGCTCTCTCTAGCTCCTTGGTTGCCACCATTTTTCTTGGGATTTATCTTCTATAATTGAAACTTTGTAGCCTTAAGCTGAGACCTGGGCAGGCCAGGGTGTGCCAAAAGCTTGGATTCCTCCATTGCCTCCCTTCTGCTCTCTTCATGGCCGCCACCATCTTGGGTTAATTTGCATGATCGCTCCTAATTGGTTGGTGGGAGTGGTTTGTGGGGGTGTAGCAGAGTGATGGTTAATTTGCATATTATTCTTTTATTAGATAGGATGGTAAATACTTGTGTGTCTAAACATATCTATATTTAAAAGGTACAGTAAAATTCAGTATAAGATACAAAAAATGGTTCATCTGTTTAAGGCCCTTATTTAAATGGAACTTACAGAACTGGAAGTTGCTCAGGATAAATCTGAGTGGTGAGTGAGTGTGAAGGCTTAGGACATTACTGTACATCACTGTAGACTTTATAAATACTGCACACAGGCTACCATATGAAATATTTTTCTTCAATATTAAATTAACTTTAACATTTTTACAACCTTTAAAATTTTTAACTTCTGGACTCTTTAGAATACCTCCGGAAGGACCTGCCTGAGGCTCTTAAGGAGATGTCTCTTTTTTCAGGAATATTCTATGATGGTTTGCTTGCTTGCTTTTTTTTCATCATAGATTTGCTTGTAATCAGATAATGTACCATGAAACCTTTCAGTGTAGGGTCCATGTTTTCAAACTTTTTAAGGAGCTTGTTGAAATCTGCAAAAGCTTTTGCTAATCCATTCACTGTGAATTTTCTTGAGGGTTCTTCCTTTTTTTTTTTTTTTTTTTTTTAATATATTTTATTGATTTTGTACAGAGAGGAAGAGAGAGAGAGAGTTAGAAACATCGATGAGAGAGAGTCACCGATCAGCTGCCTCTTGCACACCCTCTACTGGGGATATGCCCGCAACCAAGGTACATGCCCTTGATCGGAATCGAACCCGGGACCTTTCAGTCCCCAAGCCGACGCTCTATCCATTGAGCCAGACCGGTTTCGGCTTGAGGGTTCTTCTTATGGGACCATCATCATATATGTGGTTTGTTTTGCTCATTATGTGGTGTGTGACTGTATAGCTTATACACAGTATTAAATGGTGAGCAATAGACTAGGAGGGAATACTTTACAAAAAGGAAATATTTGTGAAACCTCTGTCCTGCTCACAAACCATAATATTGATAACATCTCGGAAGCCCCTTGCATACTTCTTGCCAATCCTTATACCCCTTCTTTCTGCCTGTTATAAGGTTATTGTAGTCAAAGCAAAAGATGTGGTAGATTGGATTAGCATGATAGTTAGACATCTGAAATATAATGCTATTTGAAATGTTTTAAAAGACAGTGATAAGAATATGTAGGATGTAAAATTATGTCATATGTGATTAGAGGTTGAAGAGAATATTTTTATTCTATTTAATTAGATAAAGGTAATATGCATTTAGACTTTAGGGTAGAAAGATTTTTTAATGTTTAAATTTTCTTATGTTTTTCTGAATTGTCTAAAGGTTTTTAGAACTGAGAAAAATTAAAATTTTCTTCAAAATATTTTTCCTTCCTAGAACAAAGAGGTGAAGAAAAAGATAGATTCAAAGAAAACATCTGCTTTAAAGTAAGTGATTTCTGTAATTTCATGTGAGAATGAATTTGCATACGAATTGAAAATTTTCTATTTTACAACTGCATTTTTAATGTTTTACTACTTTGGCTCTAGTTTAATGGGACAGTGTTCAAATTTAATTATTTTAAGCTTTTTTAGATTTAAATTACAAGTTTAGAAGTTTTAGAACTTAGAATTTTCTTTTTTTAAATAGAAAAGATACAGATACTTCCAAAGCTGCTGAAGTTGGGACATCAGCTTCTGCTAGTAAGTTGTTATTTTTAATACTCCTTCTCCAAATATGTGTATTTTGTCATTTTACTAGAAATGTCTTGTAAGATGATGATAGGAAAACATTACTTATCGTGCCTTAGTGGTAGGGACCCAAATTGGCTCCTGTATTAGGCTATTTACTATGTATTAGGCCTAGTAATAATTAATGTCGTTTTCTAATACTTTTTTAAATCGAATTTATTTAAACAATACAACAAAATTTAATCAACAGTATAGTTGCCGTTGTTTTCTACTACTTGTGCCCAAGGCTCAGGAAGCATTTTAATCCCTCTGTTGTAAAATTCTTGTGATTTTGATGCAAAAAATTCGGTCAATGCATTTTTGAGGCATTCTTCATTATTAAATTTTATTCCAAGAAGAAAGTTTTGCAAAGAACGAAACAAATGGTAATCGGAAGGGGCAATATCAGGAGAATATGCAGGTTGAGGGAGAACTTCCCATTCCAACTGGCGCAGTTTTTCAGCAGTGATTCTTGCAGTATGCGGTCGTGCGTTATCGTGGTGAAGAATTACGCCCTTCCGATTAATCAGCGCGGGTTCTTTTTCTCTTAAAGCTTGGGCTAACCTTTCCAATTGGGCACTATACACTGCACTTGTAATGGTTTGGTTAGATGGTAAAAGTTCATAATGAAGAATTCCTTTAAAATTCCACCAAACACACAACATCACTTTTTTCGCATGCAAGTCAGGTTTTGGCGTGGGCTGCGGAGCCTCATTTTTGTCCAACCATTGAGGCCGCCTTTTCAAATTAACATACAGCACCCATTCTTCATCTCCGGTAACAATTTGCTCTAAAAACAGCAAACGGTTTTGACGAGAGAGGAGCAAACTGCAAATTGTGACTCTTTGATTACGGTTGTTGTCTGTCAACTCATGAGGAACCCATTTTCCAAACTTTGGACTTTGCCAAGTGCACGCAATTGATTGGAAATTGTTTTTTGTGAACAATTTAAAGTTGTCGCAAGCTCTTGTTGGGTAATTTGAGGATTTTGCACCAAAAGAGCTTGAAGAGCTTCTTGATCAAAATTGGACACACGGCCTCGACCACTCTTGTCATCTAACGAAAAATTTCCCTCGCGAAATTTCTCAAACCAACGCTGGCATTTTCTGGCGCTAACTGCATCTTGACCAAGAGCACTACAGATGTTTTTTGCAGCCTCACTTGCTTTTCTTCCTAATTGGAACTCGTAAAGCATGCAGTGCCGAATATGCTCTTCATCCGCCATCTTCTTAGCCCTAGTTTTGCAACAAAAACCAAACCAAGCACAAACTTTTTCAAGCAAAACTTGTTAATTGCACTTCACACGTTCTGTAGATACCACGTGTTTGAAGGTTATGTCAATACAAGTCAACGCCAAGCAAGATTTTAAACGAATGTTTAAAAACGACATTAATTATTACTAGACCGGATAGTTAAGGGACCTCTTCTGAAGTACCTATCACAGTTCTGTAGTGAATAGCTGTTTACCTTTTGCCTCTCTTTATCTGCTCCCGATAAACCCACAAGACAAAACAAAGTTTGCTAAGATTGATTGTCTGTTCCTCTTTGTTTTTGAAAGTAAAACAAAAAAGACAAAATGGAAATAAATATTTTATTCACATGGTAAAAGTTGTTTCTTTACAACTTCAGGCCTTTTTTATGAATTTAGCTACATAAATTGTTCATATAATTTTAATAAACTAGATCTATACATCTTTTTCTTATTCCATTTAGGATTGAAAAGGTGGAGACAAAATTTATTGCTAAAATATATACTTGAGTCTAAGGAGAATAAACACCTTGGTAGAAAAGGATAAGACACAAAAGCTAAAATGAAGTAGACATAAAATATATTCAGAATGTTAAATTGCTCTCTTTTGGAAAGGCAGATGTATAGAGTGTTCGGATTTCTATTCAGAATAGATTAATTAGTTTTCTGAAAACTGATATTCAGGTGATTGGAAAATTAGGTTTCATAGAGTATCTCATTTGTCCATAATGTTTTGTTGGATAATATACTGAAGTAATTGGAAGTTAGTGAAGGTGACTCTGGATGGCTTCCCGAGGGCAGTAAATTTTGACTAAAGTTTTAAATGTGAATGTGTAAACAGATGACATACAGAGGCAGAAGATGCTTCAGTTAGGGAGATGACATAACAAAGGTAACAGAATTAAGGAATCACTTTATAGAATGCCTTGAAGATTCATGTTGGAAGTTTTTAAATTTGATCCATTAATATTATAATGTTAATATTATAAAATTAACATAGAGAACAACAATTAAGTTTTTGTCAAAGGTTTGAGGGGAGGGAAGGAGTGGCTGTTGTTAAAGGAGTAGTAGGAAAGATCCTTGTGATGAAACTGTTCTGTATCTTGACTACTGGTCACAGTAATCTACACGCTATGATAAAGTTTCATAAAACTAAATACACATTAATTACTGCATGTAAAAGAGGGGAAATTTGAATAATAGTAGATTGTATCAATGTCAGTTTCTTATTTGTGATATTTATAGTTAGACAAAATATTACCATTAGGTGAAACTGGGTGAAGGTTTATGGGATCTCTCCCAGTTATTTCTTGAAATTCCATGTAGAATAACTTTACTTATGAATATATTGATAACATTTTAAGTAAAATATTAGCACATAGTATTTTGAACACATTAAAGAAATACTACATTGTGTCCAAGAGGGGCTCATATCAGAAATATAAAGATGATTCAAAATTAGGCAATCTGTTAGTTCATTTTACCGTTTTAGAGAAAGATAAATGCTACAAAAAAATATTTAGGCCGGGACCGGTTTGGCTCAGTGGATAGAGCGTCGGCCTGGGAACTGAAAGGTCCCAGGTTCGATTCCGGTCAAGGGCATGTACCTTGGTTGCGGGGGCATCCCCAGTAGGGGGTGTGCAAGAGGCAGCTGATCGATGATTCTCTCTCATCGATGTTTCTAACTCTCTATCCCTCTCTCTTCCTCTCTGTGAAAAATCAATAAAATATATTTTTTTAAAAAAAATTTAGTAAAATTTAACATTCATATCATTCAAATTGAATAAAGTTCTTAAAGTAGATAACTACCTTCTTAATATATAGTGTATGTGTGTATTTATACTTTTATTCATATACATAAACATATACACACATATCAAGTCAGAAGCCAGCATATTCTTAATAATGAAACAATAGAAGTTTTTGATTAAAATTGGCAACGAAAGAAGGAATACTCATTACTTTTATGAATTACATAAATACTCTAAAATATAATAGTGACCAACCAGTGCATTGTAAGTTAAGAGGCATAAAAATTTGAAAAAGTGTTTTTCAAAATCATTGCCAGGTTATGTTTTTCCTAAATCTAAATGTTATTATTTGTAATGTGTTATTGATATATTTTTTGTTGTTATTTTAGCCAAAACTGGACAAGCTAAGACATCTGTAGGCAAAGGGAATAAATCTTCAGGTATGTTTTTTTATTTAAATTTAGACATATTAGTAAACTTTAAGTCATTTAAGAAGTATGTAGCAGTAGTGTTGGATTTCATGTGAAATGGTATGTGCTGAATGTGTACTAATCTTTGAAATTTATACTCATCTAGAAATTTTTAAGAAAGATTAGTAGATAATGGTCTTCCCTTCCGATAATTATAAAAATAAGATCATTTGACTAGAAAACTATTTCTCATAATGGTTATCAGAGATAATTTCCTCTTTCTCTTTTATTTATGTCTTCTGTTTATTTTATAAAAAGTAATGCAGATGAATTTACTGCAAATTTTGTTCTCTTTGCAATTTTTATGGGCTATGATGGGTTATAAAGTAATTTTAAATTCTTTTATTTTCCCTTGCATTTTCTATCCCATTTCTGCAAAATAATGGATTGTTATTTTGTTAATGGATAGTTATCCAGTTAATTAAGTGGATAGAGGTCTGTGCATTAAATTCTTCCCTATAATGGTAGAAAGGAAAGGAAGCAGTGTTGAATTGGCAAATATCATTGTTAGTGGCTGAGCCAGAATGTTCATATAATAGTTGCTTAGAAGCAATAACCTGAGGATGACAGGGATCCAGAAAACTTGTTTTGAAGATGCATTAATTTAGCAAACAGCTTGATATTGCTTTGATAGTAAGTATATGTGAGTCACTGGTGGGGATTTAGGTGAGTGGATGCTAAAGCTCCTTCCAACTATTGGAAATTTATTTTAGATATTTTTCTTACATTCTGGTCCCCTTTAAAAGTAGTAAAGTGAATTGACTTGTGGTAATAACATAGAGATAAGTGAAAAATAATTTAAGGGCTCATTAGTACTCAGGTTACTGCAGTGTGACAATATTTTTATTGACAAGTGACAATTCATAAGGATTATTATTATTTTTGAGCAAAGATTAGGTCTGTCTTTGGATATAAGGGCAAATTTATAAACTATTTTCATTTGGTTGTTGTGGATGTCAATACTTTTCCTTTATATAACTTTTCTAAGCATGATCATATTCTCACACGGCTCCTAGATAATTGTGGCAGTTACCATCCTTATTTATAAATGGGAAAACGTGCACAGAAACCAATTAATGCCCCCAAGTCTTCACAACTTAAGTTGGAATTCGACTGACTTTTCCCTCATACTACCATGCTAGTTGTTACCAATCCTAATTTTCAAAGCTAAATTTCCTTTTGTTTTCTGAATGGAAAGGGTTTTGTGGTGATCTTTTTATTGACACTTTGATAATCATAGTCTTTATAAACATCATCTTGAAAAATAAGCAGCAGCTGAAACCGGTTTGGCTCAGTGGATAGAGCGTTGGCCTGCAGACTGAAAGATCCCAGGTTTGATTCCGGTCAAGGGCATGTATCTTGGTTGAGGGCACATCCTTGGTGGGGGTTGTGCAGGAGGCAGCTGGTCGATGTTTCTCTCCGATATTTCTAACTCTCTATCCCTCTCCCTTCCTCTCTGTAAAAAATCAACAAAATACAATATATTTAAGAAAAAGAAAAGAAAAAGAAGCAGCAGTGATAAATGGAAATGTAAAAAGAAAGATCAGAGCAATGTAAATACCAAAATAGTCAACTGAAAAATATCCTAAATGATTATAAGAGCAACAGGATTAACAAGAGACAGACAGACAGACACAAATACATACATACATATATACATACTACATGGGCTACTTTTATATCCTTGCAGTTAGTAATTTTGCTTCAAGTTAATCCACACATTCAGAGATTGTTTAACTTGCCTGAATGCCATTTTTATGTTCCTGAATTTTTGGTTCAGTGATGCTTTTCTTGAAGACATTATTATCTTTGCTGTATTTTTAAAAATGGCCTGTGTTGCCCTGGCCTGATGGCTCAGTTGTTTGGAGCATTGTACTCCAAAAGGTGCTGGTTTGATTCCTGGTCAGGGCACATACCTAGATGGCAGGTTCAGTCCATGGTGGGGGCCTGCCTGAGAGAGGCAGGTGATTGATGTTTTTTCCACATCACTGTTTCTCTGTTTCCCCATCACTCTGCCCGCCCTTTCCTTCTCCCTTTCTTTCTCCCTTTCCCTCTCTCTCTTGCTCTCTAAAAAATAAATAAAAAACAAAGTATCTTCAGGTGAGGCTAAATAAATAAATAAGGCCATGTGCCAATAGGTGATAGTATTTTATCTTTTGGATAAAACATATCCTGTTGCTCTTATATTCGTTCTTTGTGAGTTTTTTGGGGGACTGTTGCTATTGGTTAAAAATTAACCAGTTTTGACCTCAACTTTTTCTGATTTAGGGAAATCAGCAGGTTCTGTAAAATCTGTGGTAACTGTAGCTGCTAAAGGTAGTAAAGCTTCAATCAAAACAGGTAAGACTGTTGGGAGGGAGAGGTGTTATTAAGTATGTTTGTTTTTGCAATGTGTTGGTGGTCTAGTGGTGAGGACTTTAAATTTTTGGTACTTTGGTCTGTGACATTTTCTACCATTGGCATATTTTGTATTGAAATATTTTGACAGCTATACATGGTAAAAATTTCATGTGTCGTGTCTGTATTATTATTTATTAAGTATTGTATTATTTTCCATATGGACAAATATGAGCCTATTTTGCCTTATAATTACAGGCTGCTCTGTCACTTCCCCCCTACAAATTGTTCGGTCTTTGTTTACTTTATTATTTTTTTTTAAGCTATCACTTCATATTACTTTCCCTGGCTTATACACTTCTGATGTTTATTACTGTGAAAATTTTTTTTTCTTTCTATGTAAAAAATGTATTTCCTTTATAAAGAAATGGAGCACTACCCTATATAATAATATAATATGCAAATTGAATGGAGGAACAACCAGTCACTATGATGTGCACTGACCAGTGGGAAGATGCTCAGTGCAGGAGCTGCCTCCTGGTTGTCAGTGCACCAGAAGCCAGGCTCACGGCTGGCCAGCCCAGCAGAGGTGGCAGGAGCCTCGCCCACCTCCGCAGCAGTGCTAAGGATGTCCGACTTAGTCTTTGCCCCAAGCAGGCCTGGCTAAGGGACACCCTCCCCTCAAGTGCACAAATTTCGTGCACTGGGCATCTAGTTTTAAATAAACAATGTTTTACATGCTCTGTTTAGTATTACTATTTTTCCAAATAGACTAATGTAAAGAACCTTGTAGAAGTTATAAAATATGGTTTGTGTGAGTGTGATTATAATGTGCTTCTGTCATCTGAGGGTTAAATTTGTGGCTCATTAATGGCCATCAACAAAAATTGTATCTCAGTTTACATTTGCTTTAAATCTTATTGGTAAACAGGTATTGAAAATAAATGGAAAGGAGAGAATAAAAAATAAATAAATGGAAGAAAATATGTAGAAAATAACTGCTTTTCATACGTAAGGTGCACTACTTGCTTACTAATATATTAGTGTGAAACGTACTAAATAACCAACAGACCCTTAGAGTAATGGTCCAATTTTGCTTTTTACAGCAAAATCCAGTGGAAAGAAGTCTCTAGAAGTAAAAAAGGCTGGCATTGTCAAAAACAAAGATGCCAATAAACCTCTGACTGTACAAGGTAACTTTGAAATGCTGTCTTTTTATGTTTTCTTTAGATCCTCTAGGTGTACATTCAAGGTATATTTTGAAATTATTGCTTAAAAATCATTAAAGGGATTGTTTTGTTTTCATAGAGAAACTTGTGTTAGCTTTGACTTAAACCATGCCATTCTAAAGAGAGTTGAAGTGACAAAATAAATCTAGCTTAAGTTTCTGTTTAGATTCATTAGTGTGTTTTTCTAGACTATTAAAGCAGATTGTTTCATGCAGAAAACTCTGAAATAAAGAGCAGTATGGAAGTCAAAGCCTCTGAAAATAGTGCTAAAGAAACTACTTCAGGTAGGCCAATTGAAATTTTATTTTGTTCTCTTACGTTAGAGATAGAAAAATTTAAATTTTAATAAAATAAAGCGTTTAATTTTATGTGATGTATATATATGTATACTTTTAAATACCACAGTCATAATCTTAGTGAAATTAAGACTATTAGGATTCAGCTCTGCACCCTGTCTCTTGATTATTCTGAAATTTTGTTCTTGGGATAAAACTAAATGTATTATTTAAAACCCATTGTTACTTCTATAGTTACTTCCTACTTAAATTCTTTCCTCTTTTGTCAGTTTTATACATTTTCAGGTAGTTATTATGTGTACATTTTAGGATCTTAATAAATGAAATACAGCTGTATGAATTCTTATTTTATTTTTTATTTTAAGACGCTGCTTTGGTGGTCACAGAAAATGAAACAGTTAATAACAAGGTCAGTTTTCATATTTCACTTTTTTATCTTTCACCTTTATTAAAGTTTATGAAATTTTGACACAGTATATTTTCTTTTACTATAAATCGACATAAAAATGTACAAGAACCCCAGCCCGTTTGGCTCAGTGGATAGAATGCTGGCCCTTGGACTAAAAGGTTATGGGTTCAATTCCAGTCAAGGGCACATACCTTGGTTGCAGGCTTAATCCCGGCCCTGGTCGGGTTCGTGTGGGAGACAACCAATCGATATCTCTTTCTCACCTCAATGTGTCTTTGTCTCTGTGTCTCCCTCTCCCTTTCACTCTCTAAAAGTCAATGGAAAAATATCCTAGGGTGACGATTAACAACAACAAAAAAATGTGCATCATTTGACATGGTGAAAAAACCCCACTTTATAAAAAGAAAAAGAAAAACTTTTAAAATATAGGTTGAGTTCAATAGCTTGAGCTGCAGATTAAGTTCTAAAAATTTAGGAACAGAATATCAATAAATATACATATATTTATTATTTTTTTGTTAATTCTCACCCAAGGATATTTTTTCCATTGATTTTTAGAGAGAACAGAAGGGGATGGGAGATGGGGAGAGAGAGACATCTATACAAGAGAATGGGTGCCTCCCACATGAGCCCAGATTGGGTGGACTGGGCCAGAATGAACCGGCAAATCCAGTTACTGCCCTTGACCAGGAATGGAACCAGAGACCCTTTAATGCTCAGGCTGATGATGTAACCACTAAGCACACCAGCCAGGGTGATATGTTTTATTTAGAACTAGAGGCCCAGTGCAAAAAATTCGTGCAGGGGGTAGGGTTGTCCCTCAGGCCAGCCTGCACCCTCTCTAATCTGGGACCCCCTTGAGGGATCTCTGACTGCCAGTTTAGACCCGATCCCTGTAGGATCAGGCCTAAACGTGCAGTCGGACATCCCTCTCACAATCTAGGACTGCTGGCTTCCAACTCCTCACCTGCCTGCCTTCCCAATTGCCACTAACCACTTTTTCCTGCCAGCTTGATCACTCCCATGCCAGCCTGATTGATGCCTAACTGCTCCCCTGCCAGCCTGTTTGCCCCTAACTGCCCTCCCCTGAAGGCCTGGTCCCTTCCAACTGCCTTTTCCTGCTGGCCATCTTGTGGTGGCCATCTTGTGTCCACTTCCTGCAGCCATTTTTGACCACATGGGGGCAGCTATCTTGTGTGTTGGAGTGATGGTCAATCTGCATATTACTCTTTTATTAGATAGGATAACAATTTGTTTTGTTTTTAGAGGAGCAAGTGGGGTTTCCAGTTTTATTTGAAGTGCATAAAGTCGTCATTAATTGTTTTCTGGTAGTTATATCTGGTATTATGAATATATTAAAATTTCATTAATTTATATTGGTTAAAATTTTGCGATCATTCAGGTGCTCAGCATAAGTTTACTTTTGACTGATAGACCCATTTTCCAAGTAGGAAGTATTATGTCTTCCTATTTTGTTTTGGGAAGAATATTTTAAAGCACTAATAGAGTATTTTAACCCTTTGCACTCCACTATCCCCTCTCAGGGGACATTGGAATTCTAGCATATCACTCGGATGTCCCCTCTCAGGGGACATTGCAGTTTATTAGTGATTACGGGGAATTGAGTTAATTCAACGCACGTTTCCACAGTTAGCGTCGAGTAGCTGGTAGCCAATGTCTAGAATGGTTCAGAGTGCAAAGGGTTAAATTTACTTAAACCACTTTGAGAGAAACCATTTATGAACACAGTTGACATACTAGTTAAAATAATTCTCAACTTGTTTATGAAAATTATAACTTCCCACCATTTTTTCAAAAGAAAAGTCAAAAGTTGGCAAATTCACTGTTGTAAATCTTTGGGGATTTCCGCAACATTTACTAAAGGAAATATTGGCATTGATGGGTCATCTTCAATAATAAATAGATTTGATAGAAGAGAATGCAGAAAGTATTTACTTTGTAGTGGAGATTGGGTTATGGTTAAGGATGCTAAAATACCAGGTAAGCCTTTTCATATTGTCTAAAAATGATTATTTTATTCAGTAAGATAAAAGGATATGTAGTTAAAAGGGAGAAATTGTAGTCAGAGACAAACTCATGTTTTTAAACCATTATTGAGAGAAAGAATTAAAGATGTTGATTAGATGACAGGTGGTATGGCTGAAATTATTCTATATACTTGAAGATAGGAAATTTGATTTTAATTTGAAGTTCAGACCAACTTTCAGAATTGGTCAAGTTTAATATTAAATGCAACTTAAATACTAACATAACATTATCTGCAGTGTAAGCTTAGGTAAATATAAAAGCAGCTAAAATTTTTTTAATGTCAGTTCTTAAATTTGTTTTGAAGGAAACAGAGGAAATGTGTGTGGTACTTATTTCTAATTTGCCAAATAAAGGATTTTCTGTAGAAGAAGTTTACAGCCTCGTAAAACCATTTGGTGATACAAAGGATATTTTGATTTTATCCTCTCATAAAAAGGTAAGTGTTGATAACAGCTGTTGTTCTCTTCAAGCACATTTTGAAAAACATTAAGTTCATAAAGAAAAGGTTTAAAAGTAGTACCTCAAAATAATTAAGTTGTTTTAAGGTAAAGAATTTTTAAAATAAGTGATAAATAAGGTTTTTCTTAATGTCATTTACTAGAATGTTATTTGTTTTTTTCTTTAATATTGTGAGTTCAGTTATTTATTATTTCTTGCTTATGGTTGTAGTATACTGAATTTATTGGCCTCATGTTTCTGAATGCATTTTTTTATCTTCAAAATATTTACTAAGTTTTTTCAATTTATTTGATTCCTTATGTATTAAATATTTTCAAGAAGAAGTAACTTAAATAAGACTTTTTTCCATTCTTGTAATTTGTTTTAAAAGGCAATCATAGAAATAAATAGAAAATCTGCAGATTCTATGATGAAATTTTATACCTGCTTCCCAATATCAATGGATGGAAATCAACTCTCAATAAGTATGGCTCCTGAAAACATGAGTGTAAAAGATGAGGTAAATAATACTATCATTTTAATTAAATTTATTGTAGTCTGTTATATATTTTAGTTTTCTTCTTCAGTTAACATTTTCTCTCAGACGGTTAGAATGATTCTTTCTGTCCCTCCAGTGCCTGCTATCTCACTATTTTAGAGTTACTTTCATTTTGAGCAAATAACTATTCCTCTTGTATGTTCGATTGGGGGGAAGGTGAACTATTGTTTGTAGAGTATTGTTTGTACCACTGTTTGGATCCTCATTTCTGCCATTATCTATCATAAAAACCAAGAGGTTATCTTCAGGTTTTTCCCCCCCTCATTACTTATAAACCATTTGTCACTAAGTCTTGTCTCTTAAATTCTAAATATTTCTGGAGTTTGTTCCCTGTTTGTTGGATTCGCCATTTCACATTGCTTCACTTCTTAAAGCCTTCTAGTAAAGTCGCTCTTTGTATCCTTTACCTTCATTTGTTGTTGTTGTTAATCCTCATTGGAGGATATTTTTCCATTGATTTTTACAAAGTGGAAGGTAGGAGAAGAGACAAAGAAACATCATTGTGAGAGGGACACATTGACTGGTTGCCTCCCGCACACAAGCTGGGCTGGGAATCGAGCCTGCAATCCAGGATCTTTCAGTCAGTAGGCTGATACTCTATCCAAAATGCCAATCCTGCTAGGCCCAACGTTTTTTAAAAAAATTCTCACCCAAGGAAATGTTTTTCATTGCTTCTACAAAGAGGAAGAGAGAGGGGGAAGAGTGAGAAATATCTTTATCTCTTACTATCTACTAAATAAGAGTGAGAAACACTAATCGGTTGGTTTTCCTCTTGGATATGCCTGGCTGGTTATGGAACACAACTCTGAACCTAGCTCTACCTCCATTTTGATTTCCTGAAAATCTTTCTCCACAAAGTCCCGAGACTGACATAAAATTCAAATCTGTTCAAATTTAACTGATTTAGAAACTCTTCGTTGTTTCTGTGTGGCCAACTCCTAATAAATGTTAGAATCTCTAGAGCAAGGTAGAAATGCATCTAATTTTGAAAAAGCCTTCTATAGAGAATCACTTAATGTGGTGCCATTACTGGGATTGTTTTATACCTGTTCCTAGTATTAAGAACCATAGTATCATAAAATAAAATTCCCTTCTTATACATGTAAGCCTTCAATTAGCTTGACCTTCTTGTCTCACGCACACCACTCTTGGCTTCTTTATAATTAGCACCAAATTGCTATACACTTAGTATTCTGTGTGTGGTTTTTTTTTTTTACTAGCCTACATCTTTGTTCTTCCTCATCCCCTACTTTGCTTGGTTAACTTCTTGTTTTATAACTTGAATCTCTTACTACCTACTAAATTAAATACCTTATTCCTTATCTGTGAATTTGAATGTCTTCCCCTAAATGATACAACCTTATTAATTTAAAAAAATATATTTTATTGATTTTTTACAGAGACGAAGGGAGAGAGAGAGAAAGCTAGAAACGTCCATGAGAGAGAATCATCAACCAGCTGCCTCTTGCACACCCTTACTGGGGATGTGCCCGCAACCAATGTACATGCCCTTGACCGGAATCGAACCTGTGACCTTTCAGACCGACACTCTACTGCTGAGCCAAACCGGTTTTGGCCAACCGTATTACTTTTTAATGTACTACTTAGGGAAATAGGATAAGTTAGGTTTATGGGTAGGGTGCAACTTTCATAACTTGTTTAAGAAGAAGGAAAGATGTGGAAGTAGCAGAACTTTTGCTGAATTCATTTTATGAAACAGTGCTTAATGATTATTCATAAATGCTATTTTATTATAAATCTTGACTAATTAAAAATATGAATGAGGAATGATGTACATCTTCAACCTTGTTCCATTTTGCTTTCCTAGGAAGCTATATTTACAGCCTTGATTAAAGAAAATAATCCAGAGGTGAGTTTTGCATTAAGTGCTTTCCTAGACTTGTTTAATTGATAGAAGCCTTGGTTGTTTTTGTTCACATGCTAGAAATTAAAGGAAACCTTAGCACTAATTTTAAAATTAAATGCTTTTAATCTATGTTATACATTTGATATTTCAGCTGTGACTTTCTTTTCCTATGCTCTCTCTAAAAAAAAAAAAATTACAGGCCAACATAGAAAAAATATACCATCGATTTATACATCTTAATAACTTGCCAGAAGATGGACTTCAGTGTGTACTTTGTGTTGGACTTCAGTTTGGAAAAGTGGATCACCATATATTCTTGAGTAATAAAAACAAGGTAACTAAGTCCCTTCTATTTTTATTTGTATGTGCTCTAAAGAATATAAAACGAAATCCTGTATTATTATGGTCTGCAACTTTTAATTCAGCTTCTGAACTGAAGCACATATAAGCATTGCTCAGCCTCATAGCAGAATTATGGTAGAGGAGTGTATTTTCTTTGGGCTGTGACAAAAAGGAAGATCATCTTTCTCCTAGAACCTAGTTTTAAGGGGAAATAAAACAAATGAAAGATAATAGTGCAAAGAGCATTAATTTATGGGGAAGTTTTAGATTTGAGTTCATCTAGCTTTAACCACCTTTATACCCTGGCTAAGTTGTTTTAAACATTTTATTTGTAAAATGAAAGGTTGTTGCCAGGTATTTTCTAAAGTCCCTTCCAGCCATAAAACACCTAGAGAGTTGGGTCTCTCTGTTTAGTTATATGGAAAGTATAAAATGATCATTCTTTACTTCTATACTTTGGCTTCTTCCCTTAAAAGACATTAACTTCTTTACATTTGCTATGCCCTCTGTTTAATGTTTAATCCAAATACATCCATTAAAAGTAGATTTTGATCAACCTTATATTACCAAGAAAATTACGGTTTCATATGAAAGTTGGAAATATTTGCTTTATAAAAAGTAGCTAATTGACCAACAGCTAGTTATTTCTCTAACATGCTTCTAACTGATACATACCCTGTTTCCCCGAAAATAAGACAGTGTCTTATATTACTTTTGCTCCCAAAGATGCACTAGGTTTTATTTTCAGGGAATGTCTTATTTTTCCATGAAGAAGAATACGGTACACATTTATTGTTAACTGAAAATAAAGAAAATTTATTATACGGTACGGTAGTATGGTAGTTGTCAACACAAACCAGACAAACTGAATTCTACAGTATCAAGAATTTACTCATTTATTCAGTGACAATCATGGCATCATCTTCTGGAACATCATCATAACAATCCAATTTTTGAATTTCCTGGTGAATTTCTTGTGACTCCATTTCTTTCAGAATCAGGGGACCAAATCTCTCATGTTTAGCCTAGGGGGTCCTTATTTTTGGGGGGATGCCTTATAGTTCACTCAGAAGGAAACCTGTAAGTAGGTCTTATTTTCGGGGAAACACGGTAGAACATGTTTGTTACTTTAGAAATAGTGATATAGGATGGAAGGGAGATGACAGATGGCATAAGGAATTCTAAATAATTACTTTAGACATTTCTAATTCTCAGTTCTTCCTCATCCACTATTTTGCTTAGTTAACTTTTTGTTTTATAATTTGAATTCTCTTATTAGCTTCCTGCACACACCCTGATCAGGGATCTTACTCAGAATTGAACCAATAGGTGTTCGGACAATGCTCTCACCAACTGAGCCACACTCCTTTTCATTTTGCCTTGACTTTTCAACATTTAAAGGACTGTTTTGTTGACTTTAAAATAAGGATTAACTTTACCTTTTAAATCACGTATTTGAAATCTGGAAAAACAAAGATTCATACTTTGAAAAATTAAAAAATATTTTATTGTAAAATAACATAAAATTTACTACCTAACTATATTTAAATGTTAGTTCAGTGGCATTTAGCATATTGTGCAATCATCTCCACTATCCATCTTTCCATTAAAGAGTAACTCCACATTCTCACTCTTCCTAGCCCCTGGCAGCCACCATTCTACCATTCTGCTTTCTGTCTCTATGAATTTTACTAGGTACCTCATATAAGTGGAATCATACATTATTTGTTCTTTTGTAATTAACTTATTTCACTTAGCATAATGTCTCCCAATATGTGTTGTATCATATATCAGAATTTTCTTTTTAAGGCTGAATAATATTTCATTGTTTGTATATGCCACACTGGGGATGAACACTTGGGTTGCTGTCACCTTTTGTGCACCAGGCCTCATATATATATGGCTAATATGCAAAGTGTCCCCTCAGAAGTTCAACCGGGAGACTGAGAATTCGATTGCTCGCTATGATGTGTGCTAACCACCAGGGTGCGGGGTCGAACAAAGGAAGGCCGCAGCCAGGGAAGCCAGGGAAGCCAGGGAAGGAAAGCCCTGATCATCTGCCAGGCCCAGGGACCCTACCCATGCATGGATTTTGTGCCTCTAGTTGTGAATAATGAACATCAATGTCCAAATATTTGTTCAAATCCCTGCTTTCAATCCTTTTGGGTATATACCAAATAGTGGAACTGCTAGATGATACGGTAATTGTTTTTTAAATGTTTTTAGGAATTATTCTTCCCTTTCTTTATCTTCTCCAAAGGCAATTCTTCAGTTAGATAGTCCTGAATCTGCTCAGTCAATGTACAACTTTCTGAAACAAAATCCACAGAACATAGGTGACTGTATATTGACCTGTACATTATCTCCAAAGTTGGACTCATTAGAGGTAAGATTTTTTTTTTAATCAACTTTTGTGCTTTTAGAATATAACGAAAGCATAAAGTCATTCTCCCAAAGCCAGGTGATATACACTGAAGGTAATTTCAAGGATGATGTTCTTGGCCAGTAATCAAACTGGTTTTGCATTTAGATTCTTTCATTTGAAAATTTGTTTTGCAATCACTGCCAATTTTTATATTATGGAGCAGTATAAATTTGAGAATAAATTGAGGTAATTTTGGAAGTTAGCATAAAACTTATTTTGGACATATGTGTAGAGTGATTCCATTTGTGTGATATAGTTATCTCCAGAATATAGAGACTATGAGTTCATTTTGGCTTTGCCCTGGTATAAAGAAGTTTTTCTATTTTATTTATTTATTTAAATTGTATTTATTATAAACTTTTTTTTTTGTATAAGAAATAAGATTTTACAGGTTCTTGGCTTATGCACTAATAATACATGTATGAATACTATAAATAGTCCACATTTGAAATTCAAATTCATGTTTTCTAACAGTTTCATTGTATGTATATCAGTAGCAGTGGGTAAACAATAGGGCTTATATTTGGTGACTGAATGTTTTTTGTTTGTTAAATATGCCAAAAATCTTGTGTAGCTCAAGAAAATGAAAATTCATATTAAAACCAAATTAAATAGAGCACCTATAAGTAATTGCATCATGATAGGTACTGATCAAGCACAAATTGAAGGAGTTGTTTAACCTGATTATTTCAGGTAAAAATTTGGAAATTTTAGTCCTTGTTTCTCAACAGAACATTGCGTTTTTAAATTTATTTTTGCGCATTTTAAAGTTATTGCTTTGTTCAACTAAGTTCAGTAATTACATAAAACCTCTGCCTACATTGCTACTTTACTTCCTGAACCCTTACTCATAACCTTATTCTTACATTTTAGTAGATTGGAGATCCCATTTGGCTTAATTGTAAAAATCTTAGCTACATCACTAATAAGTTAGCCTTGGCCATATTGGATGGTAGAGGCAGGTAGACTTCAAAATATTGTAATTCTCTATAATAATAAAAGCATAATACGCTAATTAGACCAAACGTCCTTCTTGGATGAAGCCCTGGCATCAGGGGCTGTGGTGGTGGAGGCCCAGCCTCTTGCACGAATTATCATGCATCGGGCCTCTAGTATAAGAAGGAAAGCCCTAAACTAGGGATTAGACTATGAGATTAAAATGATTCCTGCACCCAGAGTTTTTAAATAATAGTTTTTAATTTATGTTGTAGAATTGTGCACTGGAAACCTGTATATTATTGTTGACAAGTGTCACACCAATAAACTCAATTAACTAAAAGGAAATAAAATAAAGGGCATATATTTTTGCTTGTTTGGTTTACTCAGTGTAGTATGTCCTAAGTGCCTAGCCCAGTGATTGGTAGGTAGACACTGAATTTTAATTCCTGCTTCCATTTTGGGCCCCAAACATTGCTTGCTTGGTGGTTCGGACATGTTTAAATATTATTAGTATTGTTAAATTTTGTCCTACTTTTCTAGGTGTTTTGAGTAGCAGACTTTTTCAAGTCAACTAATTTCCCTTATGAATAGAAGTTTTTTTCAGTAACATTCGCACATTGAAGATGTTGATATTTGAGATTGATTGTTTTTATTCTTAGCTAAAGGTGGTATTTCCAGGCTTTTAAAGTTAAAAATTTATTTCCTATTTATGTCAACACTAAGGAAACTTACTTTTATCATTAGTTGCTATTTGTTAGTTTTTCTCAATAACCTAACCTTAATAAAAGTAAGTTCTAGAACCTGATAGTTAAGTGGTCACTGAAATTTAACATTTACTTGAATATATTTTAAGTGGTTTGTTTTTGTTTTATTTTGTTTTGTTTTTTTGCTTAGATTTTAAGAATTGAAATCATTGCATTGATGGGTTAAATATTTAAAGTTCAGTAGAATAGGCTCTACTAAAATGTGGAATTATGTTACAGGCTCAAGCTGAGAAAGACCAAGAACTAGGAAAAGAAAGGTATGTGATTTAAGTTTACTAACATTTTCATCTAGTATTTAGTTAATTACTGCATTTCATTTCTATATTTTGTAGTAATTGTTCACCTGTACAAAAAAATTCTTATTTTACATGTTCATTTTGTAAATATATAAGTGTTGTGATTTTCTCTTTTGGCTTTGTTGACCAATGGGGTGATTTTTGTTTTTGTTTTTTTGTTTCAGTGTTTTATAGATTTCTGTTTAGAAAAACTTATAAACACAGTTTGAGTTAAATATATGAATATGACTTCTTTATTAAATGTTTTGCTAAGACTCTTAAACAACTCAACTCTGTGATTAGTTTTATATTCTTCATGTTAGATTTTCTTTTCCAAAATAGTTACAATGGTAAAACTTTAATCTTTTTTGCATAATTTATAAAAAAATTAGATTTAAAACCAAAACAGTAATGTTTAGTGTGTATTTTGATACTTTTTAAAAACAACTGGGGTATGGAAAAGGATATTTGTAAAACAGTAATGTGTATGCTGCTTTATATTTTCAGAGGATGTTAGTTTGTTCCTCAGAATCTACACTAAGTAGTGACTTTGTTTTGACCAAATTGTCTTTTCAGTCATTCTCTCATCCTGATGAATCCACTCATATACCACCTTTGCCCCACCATTGAATAACCTCCCTATTACTACTTTTCATTGGGATTTACTGATTTAAACTCTTTTTTTCTTTCCTTATACAGTAAAAGTAATTTACCCTTATTTGTTGGAATTAATGTAGTAAGAGCTTTTAAGTATTACAGAGCATTTTGAAAGTGTTTAAAATGTGGAGAGTTTATTTTATTTGATGAACTAATTTTAAGATGCCTGAAGAACAGAAAAATAGGAAGTTTTACTGATATTTCTTCTCAGTAATTAATATTTATAAAATGAGCCTTTTAAATGATAAAGATGATTATGAGTACATTAAAATATGTTGGTGACTTGAAGCAATAAATTTGATGTATGTGTCAGCATACAGTTGTACATCATACCAATTATATTTATATGACTAAGAAGTAATACCAAAAACAATGTTTGATATAAAAACCCATGAATGGCTTAATAAAGTAAGAATGCCACATGTAGTAGTAAAGATAGACCTACAGTTTGGCCATAGTAACTCTTTCTGGTAAGTAAAGTACGTTCTTTGAAAATCCTGTTTTATATATTTCATCTGACAAAATTTCTTTCAGGTCTTCAGGAATAGGTTTCATCTGTGTTTTGGTCATTTTTTCCTTCTGTTTTGACTTTAAAAATCAAATATATTAATGAATTTAGAGATTATTATCTAATCTTAAAAATTAATTAAAAATTCTAGCATTAATAACTTTTTAATTCCCATTTTGCAATCAGTTTTTTTTTTTTCCTGACTTATGTGACATTAGAGAAAAATATGTGAATTTTAGCCCAAATACTTCACATTTGTTTATTGGAGTAAACCGATTATGAGAAAATATGGGTGCTTATTTTTGCCTGCTTTTTGATAGTTCAAGTATTTAAATATATTTCCTACTGAATGGAAATCTCACGTGGATATATTAATAATTCAATAATAACTCTACATTTTGCCTGTTCTTGTCTTCCCCCACATAACATCATTTTTCATGTGACTAAGGCTCAAAATAAATATACAAGATAAGATTTTTACCAGTTCATTCATAATGTTGGGAAGTAGCCAGTGGCCTTCTGAAATAAATGCTAATCTTCAGTTTTGTTAAGTCTCAGTCTAAAGTTTCTTGTAAATTGTATGGTATGGTGTTACCATTTGTTCTCATGCCCAACTTTTATTGTATGCCTTTTCTGAAGATTTGACACTGGGGTGGGGAGGTGGGACAGAGGGTGGGAAATTAAAGTATCTTAAATGCCTTCCTGGGATCAATTTTTTGTGCCATTTTCCAGAATATGATTGTTTTCCTTTGTTCTTCTGAAAGACTGATTATTTGACTTCTGATGTTAATAATTACATGCATTTGACATTTCAAAGTGACTTTCTAAGCTAACTGGATGAATATTGAGGTCTTTACCCATATTAGCCAAAAAACTAGATATTGGTAAATGAATTCTTTGAAGAAAGCACCGTAATTTAAAACAAAACAAAACAAACAAAAAAAAAACCCACACATGGCACAAGAACAAATAATGGAATTGAGCCATTTTCCAAGTAGGTCTGTGCTCTTTGTTTGAAATATGGAACTGCTGCATAGTGATTCATTTTACAGAAAAGATAATAGCTTTTTAAAAAAATTGACAAACTGTAAATATGGCAAAGGGGAAGGACTTGCTGTATTCTAGAGCCAGGAATCAAAATCTCCATTGCTAGTCTTCTAGACCAGAAGATTGGTGTTTTTGTAATAGCCTTAATTTGTAAAGGCTTTAGAGTTAAATCACTGTTCTGTAATGAGGCAGGAACTTGAATTTAATCCTTATCATTGGAAATGAGTCTTGTGATTTAAAAACAAAAAGTTTATATATTTGAGAAGTCATTTATGTAACTGCTCTAACTGAATGACACAACTTTTTCTTGTTTTTGTGATATTTGTGCTTGACCACAAGTTTTATTTTGACTAGTCCTAAGAATTTCGAACACTTAAAATCACCCACTGGTGTTTTTTAATATAAGGGATATGAATTATTTAAAATAACATTTAAATTCTTTTAGCATGCAAAGGATAGCTTATAGCTTATATAAATGAATAAGATGTATTGATTACGTTGTGTGGTTACTGGCTCTTTAACTTAAATTCCTCAGCCTTTTTGCCTTTACATTTTTTATCAAGAGTTATTTTTCTGAACTCTTAAAAAAAAAGTTTTCTCCATTGGAAGTTTAAACTTATCAACTTTAGGGAGAGGACTAGTTTATTGGCTCCCAATTATTAGAACCTTATGTGATAGCACTTTTTTCCAAACTTCTAAAAAATTATTAATGTGTCAGGACAGATACATATTATCTTGTGCTCAATAAAGATATATGGCCACCTCTTACAAGCACATCATAAGGGGTGTCTCATCACCTCCTGTTTCTTAAAGTAGGGGGGAAATGTAAATACTCTTTACTATGAGGTATTGATGTGCACGATCACTTTCTGTCTGCTGTCTTCCTCCAACCTGCTGCTTCTGATGTAATTAAGTGAATGTATTTGTTGTACTTCAATTTGTGTTGATAACATGCTGGACACTATCTTCAGAAGCTTGGATTTTCCTTGTTACCCTTCAAGATTCATCTGATCTTTGGAGCATTGATATAGTTTATCCTGTCTCTGTCTGGATGAAAGTAGTTTAATTACAGAATTACACTTTTGCTTACTTTTCATTTGGAAAGACCACGATTAAATAACATCAACTACATATATTTCCTCCATTCTGAATAATTTTACTTACATTTTTTAAGTTATGTATTGGAATTGTATGTTATTCTCTATAACTGGAAATATTTCTCTTAACATATTTCTCATAATATAGCCAAAGGTACATATTTTATAAGACTTCATATTTATGTTAGGGTGATGATACTATCAGTTTCATCTTTAACTTTATTTATTCCTTTATTTATTTATTTATTAATATATTTTATTGATTTTTTTTTTTTGCCCCCCTCTCTCCCTCCCATACATCCCCTCCCTCCCCAGAGTTTTATGTCCATTGGTTGTACTTATATGCATGTATGCAAGTCCTTCGGTTGATCTATTATCTCCCCCAGATATTCCTCCCCTCCCCACTATAATTTGACAGTCTGCCTGTTGCTTTACTTTCTCTATATCTGTCTCTTGGTCCATCAGTTTATAATCATCTTTAACTTTAAATATCCAACAGGGTATTAAAATTTCCAAGGAATGTTTTAGTATTAGTAATAAATACATTTCTTGGGAAATTAAAAACAAATCTGTTTCATTCTCCCCAAAAAGAAAGAGGTGACTTACCATCAGTTTCCGTTTATGTTGTTCCTTTTAGGTGAGATTTCAGATTTCAATGCGTAGATTATTAGTTTTATTGTAGAGCTATATATATATTATTTCAGTTACCACTGTTAGAAAGATGGGACCGAATAATAAGATGCAAATTTAACACAGTAGGAAAAAATTTATTTTAATTTAAATGAGTACAAGGATCCGATCAATGGTAATAATTTTGCCATTTCCTTTGAACTAAAAAGAAATCTTCAATGCACTGAAGGATCTCTTTAAAATTTTTATATTGTTTAGATACTTACATCAGTACATCTTAACCATTTTAATGCCGATTGGCTGGATTTCCCTATGCTAATTATTAATGCATCAGGAAATCTTAACAATTGGCATCAACAGGATTATTTATGATGGTTGAATTCTCATCATAGTTTGATTTTTGTTTGTGTTTTTGTTTGTGTTCTTTTTTGTTTGTTTTTAAATACTTTTAGCCCTGACTTGAAAAACAATCCAGTTGGTGAAAGTGAGGTGCAAACAGCAGCTGATAGTGCCTCTGTTGAACCTAGTGAGGTTGAAGAAGAAGCTATTCCCAGCATTCAGAACGAAACTTCTGTACAGCAGGAAGAGTTTTGTGAGGAAGAACCTGACAAAATACTATGTGACTCTGACTTTGCTGTTGAAACCTTGGAAATTGAAACTCAAGGAGAGGAGGACAAAGTGGAAATTCCTCTTGAAGAATCCATTCCAACCAGTATTGAATTATCCACCGAAAATGTGGAGGAGTCCATTTTAAATCAGCAGGTGTATACCAGTGACCTTGGGAAGGAAGAGGCAGAAATTAATTCTGAAACAGAATTAGCAACATCCGACAGTGCATTTATAGAAGAAAGGAACATCCGAGGAATTCTAGAAGAATCTCCATCTGAAGCAGAAGACTACTTTCCTGGGATTACACAGGCTATGATAGAAGCTATAGCTGAAGTGGACAAACATGAAACTGTTTCAGAAATAGTACCATCTACTTCTGCTGTGACCCTGGTACCAGGAATTTCCACTGGGGATGAGAAGACAATGAGCAAAAAGGGAATTTCTGAAAAAAGTAGCATGGATGAACAGGAGGAGAATGAATTGAATACTAAGGAATCCAAAGTGGATCTGCAAATAGGAACAGAGAAAGCTGAAAAGAATGATGCTAGGATGGATGCAGAGAAGGTGGCAAAGATTGTGGTACCAATGAAAGAAAAGCCTTCAGGAAACACTGGGATCAAGGCATACCCAAATAGAGGAGTGTGCCAGGCCAGTAAGCCTGATGAAACTAGTAAAACTAGTATGCTGGCTACATCAAATGCACCTAGCAGTAAATCAAGCATCAAGGCTGGTATGGTCTCTTCTCCAAAGGCAAAACCTACAGTTTCAAAATCTGAAAACCAGAAAAGTTTACTAAAATCTGTACTCAGAGATCAAATAAATGCTGAAAAGAAACTTTCTGCCAAGGAATTGGGTCTTAAACCTGCAAGTGCCAGGTTGGCTGAAAGCAGCAGTAAAATCAAATCCACTCAGAGCGGTATTACCAGAGGAGGCAGTGGAAGGATCTCGGCCCTGCAAGACAATGACTCTAAACTGGATTACAGGGATATTACAAAACAATCTCAGGAAACAGAGGCTAGACCTTCCATCATGAAACGGGATGACAGCAACAATAAGGTGAGGAGGGTAGGAAGAATGGCTCAGTGTGTTTGAAGTGATTAGCTGTCCTGTTGTAGCTTTGGAGTAGGAGATGTAATCTTGTTTTATACTCTCATCTCCTCACTTTGCTCCCAAGCTTCCATTTCCTTTCTGGTTCCATTGGTCTAAGCTGATAGACACTTAGAATAATAAGCTCAAGTTCGTAATTATTAATAGGTTTGGAAAGCATTATTTGGATAAAATGTGGTCAGAAACGTAACTTTGTGGTTTAAAAATAAAGTGGGCAGTGAGTCTCCCGAAGTGACTTACTACTCTGCTTCTGAATGGGAAACTTTTCTTTTTGAAATTGAAGCTTTATTAGCTTACTGGTTGCCCAACTTAGACATTGTTGGAAAAGGTCAGTAAAACTGAATTTAACTACAACTTCTAGATTATGTCTTTACTGTTATTATCCGATGACTGAGTTTGGAATACCTGGTAAATATTGGCATAAATGAATGTATTTGGATAATGTTTGTTGTTTGAATTCTCTTTCTCTTTCTAAAGAACACTAATAACCTAGTTGTAAATTCTTTTTTTTTTTTTTCTTCCATATTTTTTACTTAATATTTCAGACTTTGCTTGGGCAAAACACTAAGAATCCTAAAAGTACCACTGGTAGAAGTTCCAAATCTGAAGAGGTGAGAAATAGTTTATTAAAACAAACCCTTCTGTTCTTTCCATCCAAAGGATAGGAATGAAATGTTTCCTTTTCTTTGGACCCTATTACCAATTTGTTTTTTACCTTGAACTAGGCTAGTTTGTGGTTGTTTTTTTGATTTATTTATTTGTTTAAAGTATTACAAGTAGTAGTACACATGTATCCTTTTTTCCCCATTGACCTCCCCCCCGCCTCTCCTATCTCCTGGCACATGCCCTCCCCGCTCCCACCCTTACCCCACTTCAGTAGTGTCTGTGTCCATTGGTTATCCTTATTTATATGCATGCATACAAGTCCTTAGTTTGTGTTCTTGATGCAGGGCAAAAGTTAACCCAGGGACAGAAAGAGAATTAGGGTAGGAAAAAGCCTTTAATTTCATATTAACAAGAATAGGTTATAAACACAGAATAAAATGATATGTGAAAAGGAGACTGGCACTTGACTGGAGTCTTCCCCTCATTTTGCGACACTTACAAAAAGGTGGTCATTTTGATAAATGGATGGGCTCTATGATTTATTTTTCTGATACTTGGTTGCACTGCCAAACATACAGATACATTTTATGTTTGTTTGCTATTTTAGGATTCCACTATTCATAAAATGTTTTTCCTAATCATTTTATATTCTTCCTCTGGTAGGGGAAGAATTTGAGTTTGTTTTATTGGGGAAAGGGAATATGTTAGTTTAAGAAACAGAAGTAAGGATATTGTTATTCCATTGACTTAATAAGATGATAATACAACTGCTTACAGATTCCTTCCTCACCAAATTACTGGGTGTATATTCAAACGTCATTATTATATGTAATAATAATTGATCATTGATAACAAACTAAATGTTATGGGACAGTGGTCGGCACATGCTACTCTGGCCCCTGGAGTGTGGCTCTTCCACAAAATGTCACGTGCTGACTCGCACGTACAGTGCGATTGAAACTTCGTGGCTCATTCGCAGAAGTCGGTTTTCGGCCTGGGCTAGTCTGTTTTGAAGAAGTGGCATTAGAACACTCAAGGGGCCAAAGAGCTGCATGTGGCTCACAAGCTGTGGTTTGCAGACCACTGTTGTAGGAAAAGCCTTCTGGTAATTTATTTTCTTTGATGTTGGCATTATTAAGTCCAGTAATACTTGCCACTAGGTCTTAGTAATTTTCCATATAACTTTATCAATATGTTAACTTTATATTTCAGTGTTTCATATCTTACAATATATATTACATATGAACTGGTCAATGGAACCATCTTGGTAGCTATTTACTTTCTAGCTTCATTGTGATATTTAACATATGAAACAGTCAATTCTTTATATTAGATTGTTTGATAAATGCTTTTGTATTTTTGTGCATCATTTTAAAACTTGTACATTATTTAGGAATTAATTATAGTGTTATTGAAATTAAGTGAAGGTGGGATTAGATTATTACTGGGGTTTTACCCTTGGCATTGTTTAATTTGTGAATCACAGCTAACTCATTTGGCAGACTTTTAAAAATAACAAATTTCAACCTTTAGGGAACTTTTCTGCACTGAAATTCTCACAAATGATACTTCATGCACATTTACTGGGACTATTTGAAATGTAGTCAGTTTATTAGTAATTATTCACAATTCTTTGATTTTTTTTTTTTCTTAACCTTTCAAACAGGAACCATTATTTCCATTTAATTTGGATGAATTTGTTACTGTGGATGAGGTTATAGAAGAAGTGAATCCTTCGCAAGCCAAACAGAATCCACTAAAGGGAAGAAGGAAAGAAGCCCTCAAAAATATTCCTTCCTCTGAACTTAATGTAAAGAAGAAGAAAGGGAAAACTTCTGCCCCTCATGTTGTTGAGGGAGAATTATCTTTTGTAACATTGGATGAGATTGGGGAAGAGGGAGATGCATCTGCACACCTAGCACAAGCTCTAGTCACTGTAGATGAAGTTATTGATGAAGAAGAAATAAATATGGAAGAAATGGTAAAAAATTCAAATTCACTCCTTACATTAGATGAGTTAATTGATCAAGATGAGTGCATATCCCACAGTGAACCTAAAGATGTTACAATACTGTCGGTGGCTGAAGAACAAGATCTTCTCAAACAGGAACGCTTGGTAACTGTGGATGAAATTGGAGAAGTAGAGGAGCTACCTTTAAATGAATCAGCAGACTTAAATTTTGCCACTTTAAATACTAAAGGAAATGAGGGAAATACTGGAAGTGATTCCATTGGCTTCATTTCTTCCCAGATGCCTGAAGACCCTGCTACTTTGGTTACTGTAGATGAAATTCAGGATGACAGTAGTGATCTGCACTTAGTGACTTTGGATGAAGTAAATGAAGAGGATGAAGACTTTGTGGCAGATTTTAATAACCTTAAAGAAGAGCTTAATTTTGTTACTGTTGATGAAGTTGGAGAAGAGGAAGATGGAGATGATTTAAAAGTTGTATTAGCACAAAGCAAAAATGACCATCCCACAGATAAAAGGGGGGATAGGAGAAAGAGAGCTGTGGACACAAGGAAGACAAAACTTGAAGCCTTGTCCCAAGTGGGTCCAATAAATGTGAATGTTACAGAAGAAGATCTGAACGCCATGACTGAGAGGCACTTAGAAGGTAGATACTTAGACGCGGTTGTTTTTCTGTTTCATGAGGGTATTACATTAAAAAAAATTTTTTTTAATATGTTGCAGCATTTCTAATACTTTTACTCTGTATTGAAAAGAAGCCAACAAATAGTTATAGCCAAGGAAATATATACAGCTTTCACAGATTTCTCTTACAGAGTAGCCCTCGCCCCAAGTTATTATACCTCAAGAAAAGATACCAAAACCAAAAAGCAAACTAGAGTACCAATATTAAAATTGGAATGAAATGGTATATTTGCATTTTGGGGAAAACCAGCTTTGGTAAGTAGAAGGTTGTTTATACTAGACCCTTGTACTTTTGGATTTAGAAGAATCCAAGAAGGTACCATTTCACTGAAGTAATATTTTGAGGGTATATGATAATAGGTCAACTCACCTTCAGGACTTGAGGGAGATCAAAATAATATCAAATAAGGAAATCCTGAAAGAAGAAAAAAAATACTAGGAAGGTCCCACAGGTTTGTGGAACAAAATAGAACCGTATGTATAGGCTTCTTAGGGAACACAGGAAGGTATAGTTTGGAACAAGATAAATCAGAAAATAAAAGAAGACTGTTTAGACTAATGCTGAGTGTTTTTAAATAAAATGTTCTTATTTTATATTTGAAATGAGCTTCCTTCCCAAATTTGAGTATTATCTTGTTTGCAAAAAAGGTGTTAAAATTGTTACTTAGAATTAAAAGCAATTTAAATATTGTTATTGTAAATAATAGGCTTCTTTTTTTCTTTTTTCCTTTTTTTTTTTTCAAGCTAAAATGCCATCCAAAAGAGTTAGAGTTGGGACAACACCACCATTGGAAAACACAGTTGAGACAGAACCAGAGCAAGAGGAAGAAGAGGCCTACCAAATTAGTGAAGGTAAAGCAGGATTGATGGAAGGGGGACAAGAGAGTAACACAGCATGGGGTCTTAGATCTACCACTGCAGAAGAAAAGTAGAAAAACAGTGAAATAGCTTGTTGCGGGGCAGGAGGCATAGCCTTATAATTATTAGATCTGAATAAAGATTGTTTTACTTTTGTAATTTAGAGAGGTAGTGGAATATAATGAAATGGGATAATAGAATAGTAGGCAATCCCATTATAGTAGAATGTGACAAATTTATAAAAGTGATCCCTGAAAGGGGTTATTTTGATCATGTTGCAGTATCAAGCGGAAATCATTTATTAACTAGCTTTTACTTGTAGATCAGACTTGTTGCTTTGTGGATGCTGCCAAGCAACCAGCCAGTGAATTCAGATGTCTTAATAACATTAATAAAACTGTGCTGAACAAATAGGGAACATTGTCTAAGTGTAACAGAGTTCTCTAGACATGAAACAAGTATTTGTCATTGTGTCCATTATGTTCATGGCAAAATGCTAAAAAGGGTAGGAAAAAAAAAAAAAAGCATTCCATTCCAGATCTCAAGTTTATTGATTCAGAGAGATAAAGCAAAATATCAACTACCCAGTGACTTAAACAGCCCTTGCACCATCCTCTTTATAGCATCCTTCTTGCCATCTTGCTTTCCTATATTCTCTAAGGAAAGACTGTGATCAGTCCAAGTTCATTGAATCTGATCTTAGTTGGTGCTGCTCCATAATTTATAGGCCTCCTTCCTTTCCCATTTTTTCTAACCAGTTGTCATATAAACCTTTTTCTCCCCTCTGCATCGCCTAGTCCATTTCTCACTGTATAGTCTTGCTTTCATTTCTATTTTCCAGAGCAAATATACGATCTCCCCTTTCTGCCAGCTTGTATTTTACCTATATTGGCTCCTCACACTTAAAATACGCCTAAGACTTTCCCCTTTAAAAAACCATGCCCTTAACTTTGGAATCCTAGCTGCCATCTTATCTCCTTTCTTTTGGAGCAAAGCATTTAGAAAGAACATCCACTATTCTTCATTTCCTATCAAATTGGATATATTTTGGCTTTTTTTTTTTTTTTTTTTTTAAACCACCTTCCTGAATTGGTATTGAGAATCTCCATTGGGCTGTTGTGAAACTTAGTGTTTTTTTTCCTTCTAAATTTAGTTTTATTTTACTTCTCTGCATCATTTGTTACTACTGATCATGCCCTCTTTCTTGAAGCTCTCTCCCAACTGTTACTCCTCTGTCTGTCTCTTCTGTATAACCTCTCCTTGATACCAAGCCGTGGTTAGTGGCTCAGTTGAAGAATGAAGAATAGAGAAAGGATGATTGATTTACTGCTTCTGTAACAACATATTTTCATTAATGCAGAGATAATTTGTTTGGTAATATGTTTTCTAGCTTAAGACTTCACTTTTAAAACTTAAATATTTGTTTTAATTTATTTAAGTTATTATATAATTATTATTGTGAGATAAATGTCTATAGAGCTTCAGGAGCAAAATGTGTTTGAAAAAGTTTTTTCCTTTGATTAGGGAATAAACTTTTGTAGGAAGATACTGGAGGCTATTTTAACTATCAAGTCAAGAAATGAAATACAGCCTTTTATTGATTCTTTAGGATTTGATAACCAGTAAACTGCAAGGAATAAGAGAAAAATTAAAAATGCTATCATAATTCTTAGCAGTCTCCTCAGATTTAGTAAAAGTAGTTCAGTTTCCTGGAGAGAGCACTGAACTTGAATTCACAAGTCTTGGCTCTAGCCTCTGTCACTTAACCTTGGGCATGTCAGTTTCTTCTCTTGGTTTTGCTTTCTCCATCTATGAAGAAATAGGGATACTAATAATGATTTGACTGGCCTCTCTTCACATGAGATAAATGCTAAATGATGTGTATATGAAAGAGATTTGTCAAGTGCTATGCAACAGTGTAAAGTATTTCAGCTACTGAGGGTAGTAAATAAGATTGCTTGGAACCAGTTCTGTCTTTGTCTTCCCCCAAGATCATATTACGCAGTGTCTGCTGACATGAAGTGCTTCTTACATATTATTTATTCTGCTGGGCTTTAACATTTGAATTTTCACTTGTGATTCTAACAAGGGTCTTAGTCTGTCAGTTTTGGCTCATTTGGGTTAATTTTGTTTTTCGGTTGTTTGTTTGCTTGTTTGTTTGACGGTCGGAAGGGCCTCAGTACAGAGCATCAAAATTATTCTCTGCTCATGTTCTTTTCCCCTTAATCCACACTCTTTCCCCCAATCCAACACTTTGCATACACATGGTAACTCTTGACACTTTATTGAATTTCTTCCATTACCCTTTAAATTAATCCTTTTTCTCTTTCTTTCTTTCTTTCTTTCTTTCTTTCTTCCTTCCTTCCTTCCTTCCTTCCTTCCTTCCTTCCTTCCTTCCTTCCTTCCTTCCTTCCTTCCTTCCTTCCTTCCTTCCTTCTCTCTCTCTCTCTCTCTCTCTTTCTTTCTTTCTTTCTTTCTTTCTTTCTTTCTTTCTTTCTTTCTTTCTTTCTTTCTTTATTTTTTTAATTATGTTCTTATTGATTGTTAGAGAGGAAGGGAGAAGGATAGAGAGAGACAAATACCCATCATTACCTCCTGCACACCCCCTACTGTTGATGGAGCTCATGATCTCGGCATGTCCTGGTGACTTCTTGGTTCACGGGTCAATGCTCAAGAGCTGTGTCCCTCTAGCCTGGCTAGTTCATTTTCTTTAAATTCATTTAGATTACCTATTTAGTCCTTACATCAAAGAATCTTAGAAGAGTGGTCAGGTAGGATTAAACAAGGTGAGCCATCAATTAATCTTTGAAGGAAGGGATTATCTAATGCACATGTGTCAAACACAAGGCCCGCGGGCCAAATCCAGCCCTCCAGGCCTTGCAATGTGGCCCGCACCGCGTTGTCATCACTGCACTCCGCTGTCAGTTTATGACATTGTCAGTTTATGACTGTTCAGTAAACCATTCGGCCCGCGATTTAGGCTGGATTTTAGATTTTGGCCCCTTCTCTGATTGAGTTCGACACCCCTAATCTAATGTAAGCTTTAAATAACCTTTTTTTTCTTTAAAAATTTTAATGACTTTAGTTGATGAAGAATCTGACTTTAAGGATTCAGAACCAGAACAAAAACGCAAGAAGATTGAGGACTCTTCTTTAGGGACACCAGTGGCAGCTGATGTTTCTGAAGGTAAAGTAACAATGACACTTTTTTCCTAACCCAGTAGAAATAAAATTCAGTGCCATAATGAAGGTTTTGTTGGTTAGATGAATAACAATAACTCATTCAATAGATGATTATTTTAAAGTGGAAATTAGCAAGTTTTGCACATTGACATTTCTGTAAAGTTTATTACACTGTTTTCACCTAGGAAGGAATTTTATTGATTGCACTCTTGAAGTCTAGGATATTTCTCCTTTTATTTCTGGCACTTCGTTTACTGCTCTGGCAAGAATTGAATTAGTACTTGCCCAGGCAGAAATTTCATTTAAGTAGAATATACTGAAAAGCTTAGCTAACCACCTTTGTTCATGGCCAGCTAAGATGATCTGAGGGGCTCCTTATTTATCAGAATATCCTCAAGCAGACAGTTGCCCATCATTTGCCTCTTTCATTTTTTATTTTAATAGGGGATTCCAAAGAGGTTTATTTCAAAGAATCTATGAGATTCTTTTTTCCATGAATTAATGTTTTTGAAGGATTTCCCTGGCATTCCTGGAGGCTTTGGAATGTTATAGAATTATTAAAGAAATAAAAACATCATTTTTTAAATTAATAGCTTAATTGCTCTTTATCTCTATATATATAGCAATCCTAGGTGTATGTTATGTTTGTACGGTATATCAGTATATACTGTGCTTGTTTTTTTGTTGTGTTTAGATAAATTGATTAACATAGCTATGGCGTATCATAAATTTTCATCCTTTCTCTTTCCAACTCTTTCTGTCCTCTAGATTTAGACTTTCTTGTACCGAAGCCTGGATTCTTCTGTCCAATTTGTTCCCTCTTCTACTCCGATGAAAGAGCAATGATAAATCACTGCAAGAGTGCACGTCATAAGCAAAATACAGAGGTAAATTTCTAACTCCCCATAAAATTTTCAGGTAATGGTATTATAGTCAAACTACCTAAGTGTCCACACCTAATGTACATTCTTTCCGTTTAGGAGAACTGAAGGTGTATGCCAGTTGATTTCTCTTAAGTTTGGAAACCTGTTCCTTCTCATTCATTGTGCCTTGCCAATAACTTCTAGTGTGTCTTTCCTCCGGCAGCATTTGCCCGAGTGGATTCTGCAGATCACTAGTCCCATGTGACACTTCACTCATTAAGTGTAGGAAGTTGTATTCTGATGTGCTCTTGCAGAGTCATTAATCACAGCATATTAAAGTTTACAAATTGTCTAGTTAGAAAGCACTGCTTAACTATTAGCCCATTTTCTAACCCGATTTAATCATAGCCCCTCCCCTTTTCCCAAGTTATACACATCTTCAGGGAGTGTTGTAGAGAATTATCATAGCTCTAGTTTCTCCTGTTTGAAACAGTGTTGTTTTTATACATTTTCCATATTGTATTTGTGGCACAGACACTCACCTAACATTTATTAAGTTCTTATTTGCTGGGAACTTATTTAATCCCCTCTGATCAACTTTATGAGGTTGCTGCTATTATTCAATTTTAAAGATGAGGAAACAGTCTCAAAGAGTACCTAAACACGAGTAACCCCAAGATCATATAGCTAGTTAATGGCAGGCCTATGATGTGAACTAAGCTTTGTTTTACTCTAGACTTAAACCCTGAATTGCTATGTTCTAGGGGTTTTTTTTGTTTGTTTGTTTGTTTTAGCTCTTGGTTTATTTTTCATACACAAAAGACCTGTTGCTGCCTTTGCACCTTTACATTGCTGTTCCTTTGCTCTCTCCCAGTCCCACTTGTATTGCTGGTTGTTCCTCGTCTTTTAGGCTTCAACTTAAATATCAGCTTCCAGAAAAGCGTTTGCCCAAGAAAGAACGAGCTAAAGTAGAATGTTTTCTCCTCCAAAAAAGCATCAACCTTAATCAATTACCTAATTAATGTTCCCTTTATAGGGCTTACCACCGTCCAAAATTATTTATTTTTCATTGTTTCTCTTCCTCCACTAGAATGTAAGCTTTGTGAGGTGAAGGGCCTTACCTATTTTTTGACCACCGAGTCCCTAAGCACAAAGCATAATGCCTGGTAATCATTAATATCAGGTGACTGATGAATGAAAGGAAGGAATGTTAATGAAAGGCATTGTGCTTCAAATCTTTATTTTATAGGATCAGGCTCTTTTAAATTATAAATACAGTGAAATAGATTAGGTTTGTTTGTATGCACAGCAAAACAACATCTAATAAATATTGTATGTTATAAATTGATTTTAACAGAAGTTCATGGCCAAGCAAAGAAAGGAAAAGGAGCAGAATGAGGTTGAAGAAAGAAGCTCAAGCTCTAGGTGATTGGAGAAAAATTTGTTAGAAATTTGTTTAGGGTCCAGTTGATTTGTGTATTTTGTTATCATTAATTTGTAATTTTTATTTCAGAAGCAAATAATTCATGTTGTACAAATTTCTGATTGCCCTTGATGTAGAGAGACTGATGGGGAAAGTATGATGTGTTTGATTTTTATATCAAATCATCAGGCATGGAGAAATATCTTTTGGAAGTGTTAAATAAATGTTCCTGCTGTATATTTAAAATACCATCTTGTGTTTGTGTCTGATTTATTAAAGACTTGCTTACATCTGATTGCAGACGGGCTTCTTTTCTGTGACCATTATGGCTTGGGATGTTTGGGGATTCTTCGTGTGTTAAAACCTTTCTCCAACTATGTGTGTGCAGGTCAAAGATTACTTAAAACTCTCAATTTTGCTGCCTAAAATTAGTTTGCAGTACGTTTAACCCAGGTAGATTTAAGTAAAATTCTACTTGATTTTTTTTTTTTTAATGTGTTGGGAAGATATTTTTTCTGCTTCTGGATATATCTACCATTTCTTTCACAGCCACTTAAGGTAGTTCCTTGCAGGTAATTTAATATTAGCCTGAATACACAAAGATAAAGCAGCCTTCTGTGCACCACTAGGATCACTTTTTTAAACACTTGAATTGTTACTGAATAGGTTTGTAAGGAATTATAAGGGTATAAAAAATAGTAATACACTGTGTTGTTAAATGCTGGATACAGCCCAGTACTATAAATTTTAGAATAGGCCATGCTTAAAGATAAGCCTGCTGACTGAATTATTTCAGTACCTGATTTTTTAACTCCTCCAAGATTAGAGTGCGCCAATAATAGAGGGTGAGTGAAGGGGACAGATACTACATTTCTAGGTTTCTTTCTCATCACAGCACAAGAGTTGCCTCACAGTCTGCAAGAGTGGAGTGAAGTTGCTTACATTATGAAAGACAAGAGCTCAAATCAATCCATAGTTCAAGAAACTGGAAAAGAATAGCAAAACAAACCCAAAGCAACCAAAAGGAAGAAAATGATAAAAGCAGGAATCATTAAAATTGAAAAGGGGGAACATGAGATGGAAAAAAGTAATGAAATATAAAGCTAGTCCCTTTGATGTAGTCCCATTTGTTTATTTTCTCTTTAGCTTCCATTGCCCTAGGGGCAGTAACAGTGAAGAAGTTCTTTTGACATATCTCTGAGATTTTGCTGCCTGTGGATGCCTCTAGTATTTTTATGGTTTCCCATCTTATGTTTAAGTCCTGTATCCATTTTGAGTTTATTTTTGTGTATGGTGTAAGTTGGTGATCTAGTTTCCTTTGCATGTATCTGTCCAATTTTCCCAACACCATTTATTGAAGAGACTGTCTTGACTCCATTGTATATTCGTGCCTCTTTTGTCAAATATTAATTGAGCATAGTGATTTGGGTTGATATCTGGGTTCTCGATTCTATTCCATTGATCTATGTGTCTGTTATTGTGCCAGTAGCATGCTGTTTTGAGAACAGTGGCTTTGTAATACAGCTTGAAGTCTGGTATTGAGATCCCTCCTACTTTCTTTCTCAGGATTGCTGTGGCTATTCGGGTTCTTTTATTGTTCCAAATGAACTTTTGGAGAGTTCTTTCTAGGTCAGTGAAATATGCCGTTGGTATTTTAATGGGGAGTGCATTGAACCTATAGGTTGCTTTAGGAAGTATGGATATTTTGATGATGTTGATTCTACCAATCCATGAACATGGTATGTTCTTCCATCTTTTTACATCTTCCTCTATCTCTTTTTTCAGTGTCGTGTAGTTTTCCGCATATAGGTCCTTTACTTCCTTAGTTAAGTTTATTCCTAGGTATCTTAATTTTTTTGGTGTGATGGTAAATGGAATTGCTTTTTTAGTCTCTGTTTCTGTAAGTTCACTGTTGGTGTATAGAAATGCCATAGATTTCTTGGTGTTAATTTTGTATCCTGCTACCTTGCCAAATTCATTTATTAAGTCTATTAGTTTTTTGATGGAGTCTTTTGGGTTTTTTATGTACAATATCACGTCATCTGCAAATAAGGATAACTTTACTTTTTCTTTTTTCCCCTAAATCCAGTGTTTTATGCAATGTTCTATATTGCCTTGAGTGGTTTATAAAGCTTTGCATGATCTGGTTCCTTGATACTTCTCCATCCTTCATCTTGTCCTATTTTTTTTTTAACTTTTTTTTTTTTTTTTAATTCAGAGAGGAAGGGATAGGGGAGGAGAGAGAGAAACATCAACAATAAGAGAATCATCAATTGGCTGCCTCCTGAATGCCTCCTACTGGGAATGGAGCTTGCAATTTGGGCACGTGCCCTGACTGGGAATTCATCCATGACCTCCTCCTTCATAGATCCTTGCTCAACCACTGACCTCTTGAAGTGAAATATATCAAAGAAATGTTGGACATATTCCGGAACAACCTTAACTCCGGTCATGCCATCTTGTCCTTCTTTCACATAATCCCACTTCAGCTGAGCTGGCCTTGTTCTTCTCCAAACACACCCAACATGCTCCTGTTCCAGGGCCTTTGCGTTTGAGTCGTCCTTGGTTGGAAAGCTCTTCTTTTACATATCTGTATGGCTTTCCCCTTTATATCTTTGCTCAGATGTCCCCTCAGCAGAGATGACTTCCCTGTTCATAGCATTACTCAGCTGCTGATTCATCTTTACTCTTATTTGCTTTATTTTCTTTCCACATTATATACTTATTTGTTTTTTGTTTCTTTCTACTAAAATGCAAATTGTGTGAAAGCAGTCACTTTTTCTTGACTGCCATATCTTCTAGTGTAGGGGTGTCGAACTCAATCAGAGAAGGGGCCAAAATCTAAAATCCAGCCTAAATCGCGGGCCGAATGGTTTACTGAACAGTCATAAACTGACAATGTCATAAACTGACAGCGGAGTGCAGTGATGACAGCGCGGTGCGGGCCACATTGCAAGGCCTGGCGGGCTGGATTTGGCCCCCGGGCCGTGTGTTTGACACATGTGTTCTAGTGCTTAAAATACACAGAATATGTATTCAATGTAATGTAAGTCAAATTATGTCACTTCTTTGCTCAAAACCTTTTCCATCTCAAAACCAAAGCTCTTAAAATTGCCTATGTTATGGTCAGAATTGTGCCCCCCTCCAAATTCATATGTTAGAGTTTTAACATCTAGCACAGATTAGAATATATTTGATATTTTCAGAGGCCATGTAAGTGGGACCTAATCCAATGTGACCAGTGTCCTTATAAGAAGAGGGAGAGACACCAGAGATACATATGCACCTAGAAAAGCCACATGAGACCTTGGTATGCTTGGTTCAGATGCTAGAGCAGCGTTTTTCAACCGCTGTGTGCCGCGAGATGTTGCCTGGTGTGCCGTAGGTGCAGACAAGACAAGAATTTTATAATTTTTCACTATTTTGTTTACTTAATATTTCATAATAAAGTAATTATAAAATACTTTCTTTGTGTTTATTTGATTCCTATTCAAGAGAATTACTTTATATATAGTCAATATAGGCACAGAGTTAAATTTTTTAACATTTTCTAATGGTGGTGTGCCTCGTGATTTTTTTCATGAAACAAGTGTGCCTTTGCCCAAAAAAGGTTGAAAAACACTGTGATAGAGTATCAGCCGGCAGACGGAAGGGTTCCAGGTTTGATTTTGGTCAAAGGGCACATGGCTCGATCCCCAGTATGGGGCATGCAGGAGGCAGCCGATCAATGATTCTCTCTCATCATTGATGTTTCTATCTCTCTCTCTCTCCCTTCCTCTCTGAAATCAATAAAAAGAGAGGAAGGAAGAAAGGAAGAAGGAAGGAAGGAAGGACGGAAGGAAGGAAGGAAGGAAGGAAGGAAGGAAGGAAGGGAAGGAAGGAGGGAAGGAGGGAAGGAAAGAAGGAAGGAAAGGAACTACATGAGGACACATTAAGAAAGTAGCCAATTGCAAGCAAAGGAGAGGACCTCAGGAGAAACCAAACCTGTCCACACCTTGATCTTGGACTTCCAGTCCTCAGATCTGTGAGAGAATACATTCCTGTTGTTTAAGGCACCCAGCTTCTGTTGTGGCCCCCTGAGCAGACTAACACAGCCTGTTAGCATTCCTGGTGTCTATCACTTCATTCTCTGTGTTCCCTCTTACTCATGCTGTTGTAGCCTCTGGCCTTCTTGCTGTTCCTAAGTATGCCAAACTGGCTTTCACCTCAGAGCTATCTTTCCTTCGAGGCTGTACGTGCCATGAGGACAGGAGTTAGTGTTGTCATCTGGTTTGCCACTGAGTTTTTTGGTGCCCAGAAGAGTTCCTGGCACAGAGTAGGCCCTGAGTAATATTATTGGGTCAGTTAATGAATAAACAAATGAAAGTGACCCATGGGTGGAGAAATAGATTAGCAAGACAGGCTAGAATTGGCTATAAATTCATTTCCTTTGTGGGATTTGTTATTGTTGCTATTGCTTGTTGTTGTTTTTTGGCTTTTTTTTTTTTTAAAGGGAAAAGACACTTCAATGAAAGTGGAGAGAAGATTGGTTTACTTAGTATCTGAAAATTAATGATTAATTTAATACATTTGGAAGAAAAAGTTAGGTCCCTACTTAATATCATAAAATGATGAATTTTAGACTAATTAAACATCTAAGTATAGAAAGAAAATTATGAAGTTGCAAACAAAAATTTTAAAAGCTTAGGATAATCTTAGTATAATTTCTTGGTGTATATGCTTCTGGGTATGGCTTCTTAGCCAAAAACAACACTAAGAAGTCATAAAGAAAACGATTGATTACTTTTCCATTTTATAGTAGCAGAAGACACTTGCTGTTTTTTTCTTTGTTGTTTTTTGGCTTGTTGCCTTAGGCAGGATTTGTAGTTTGAACGGAAAATTCGATAAAATACATTTTATAAAAGACTTCTTTCAATCTTGTCTAATGTGAATAAAAGAAACACATCAGCTTGGTGCTATGTTAAGGTGACCAGACGTCCTGCTTTTGGTGGGACAGTCCTGATTTTTACAATTTGTCCCGCGTCCTGCGGCGTTTTAAAAAAGTCCCGATTTTTACATCTGGTCACCTTATGCTAGGTAAAACTGATGGCATGAGACTCAGGGTAGGTGGTATTTTGTTTGCTATTCATAAGGCAGGGCTTGTGAGTTTCCAAAGATTTCCCCCCCAATGATTGATTTTATGTTGAAGTGATAGTGTGAGCTTGAGAAATTACTCAAATTCTCTCAACCCAAGGTTTTCTGTCAGTAAAATAAAGGTTGAAAATATCTACCACTCATATTTTTATTGTGAAATGACATTTGAAAGGACTATGAGAGTGTTAAGCTCCTGAGTACTGTTTTCATTGAATTCTAATTTCCTGACATTTTTGAGTGGCTCTGATATGTGCTATTGGTATGCAAAAACCAACCAACCAACCAACCAACCAACCAAAGCAAAGTACAAGGAAAAAGGATAAAGGCCAGTAGAATCTTAACCATTCAAAGCATGACATCAAGCGCCAGGTGAATGTTATCTAACTTAATGTCCTGTTGAAGGCCACAATAATCAAGGAAGACCGTGCAAGAGGTGAGACAATACAGGTTAGAGATGCCTGTGATTTGGGTAGCACTGCCACAGAACAGGCCTCAGTATTGGCACCAACTGGTGCTGTAGGTTTTACTAGTGCCAGATGCCCGAGTAGATGCAAGAGCGCCCCCTTCTGGAACCGAGCTCCCTCTCCGTGCCTCCGGGCGAGCGTGGGGCGGGCTGTACGCAGGCGCCGCCGGGAGCCGGGAAGGGAGCGCCGAGGCCCTCCAGGCGCGCATGCGTGCAGCGGCGTGGAGGCGGCGGCTCCGTCGGCGTCGGGACCGGAGCCGAGTGCTGCTCTGTGCGGGGCGCGAGTGGGATCCGGCCGGTAGTCGGGTAGGCATAGGTAGGACCGCTGCCCGGTGGGGCCCGGGGGGTTGGAGGGCGGGGGCCCGTAGCGTGGGGGTCCTGAGCCTTTGCCAAGGAGATCCTGGCCGACGATGGTATGTGTCGCAGCGGCTGCGCACAAAATGGCGGCGAGCGGGCGGCGGGAGGAGGCTGCGGGGACCCCGGGGATGCGGGGAGGGAAGCTTGGCAACGATACGGCCCCGGAGGGTCTGGTCGGACGGACCCCGCGCCAGGACCTCGTCCCGGGAAGAGCCGCTGCCGCCGCTGCGGCGGGCGGAGGGGCGGGGAGCAGCCCTTTGGCGAGGCCGCGGCGGCCCCTTCCCCATCGCGCCGGGCCCGCCGGGAGCGCCGGCCTGACAGCCGCAGCGAGCGGGTGAGCGCCGAGGAGGCGGCCGCGGCCTGCGGGCCCGAAGAGGCGGCGGAGCTGGAGCCGAGCCCTGGGGCTCGCGACCTGGTGCCAGAAGCGTGGAGAGAAGAGCGGGGCCGGGGCCGCGGGAGTCCGTGGGTGCGGGAGTCCGTGGGTGCGGGAGTCCGTGGGTGCGGGAGTCCGTGGGTGCGGGAGTCCGTGGTTGCGGGAGTCCGTGGGTGCGGGAGTCAGGGCGAAAGGGAAATAAATGGTGGGATCCAGCGGCTTTTGCCATCGGTGCGGGTTTGAAAGCAAATAAATTGTCAACCTCGGTGCGGACACGGAGGGCGCGCAAATGGCTTCGATGTTTATTTCCACGTCTCTCAAGGGAGCCTCGAAGACGGCGCCCTTAAAGTGTTTTATTTTTGTGTAATTTCCTACCCTGGGCCCCCCTCTGCTGAAGGTTGGGGGTGGGGGAGACAGATGTCAACCACAGGCATGAATCTTGGAGGACATTTGAGGTAAATGCGAACGAAGGAGACGTATTCCTGCAAAATCTTGCGCTGGATTAGACAATGAAGGGCGGCATCAAGCTAATTTTTTGTTAAGCTTACATGTTTGGCAAGAATTCCTGGGGGGAATGCTGTTTTCATCTGAAGGAGTTCTGAAGAAAAATGTGTTGACCAGGATCCGGCGATTTGTCTTGGTTCACATCCTTTTGCTAACGGGCTTTGGAATTGTGCGCACAAAAAATGTGTTTTTTTCTTTATTTGGTGTAAAGCATTAATGTAGTTTAACATTGGTTCAGATTCGCCATTCAAATTGATAAGCTGGAAGAATATTTTTAAAAGGGATTAATGAGGTTTATACAGAAAAAAACCGCATAATTGACATTTCAACATAGCTTTAGATTTTGTTGATGTTTGGTTAATCAACACTTAGTGAGCTTACGTTGCATTTAAAAAAATTTGACAGCATTTCATTACACTTTATTTTGAATTTTCATACACTGTATTATGCCCTTGTAAATTTTTATATGGGCTCAACATGGTAATACAGTACACTAAGCTGGGCCATTTCCTCCTTGGTTGTTAATGTGCAAGCAAGTAAGGGTAAAGATAAAACAGTTGGAAGAAGTCACAAAATTTCATACTCGTTTGTATTAACTAGCTATTTATGTCACATGTCTATTTGAATATTAGTTATATGAATAGTTTTTCAATCTCTTGCATGTCATCTTTTGTTACGGAGACTGTATATGTCAGATAATTTGTTTAAAAAAAAATCAAACCACTTCTTATGATCGGTGATTACTTTGTATTTCATGGCTGTCTTAAAGATTTTTCTCTTCCGTGCTCTTAAGAAGGTGATCTCTGGAAATTTTTGTTTTCCTGTAGTGAAAGAAAATGAGAGACATAGTTTAGTGGAGAGATAATAGGCTTTGGAATCAGAAGATCTGGATTCGAATCCCTGTTTTCCCTCTTAATATATGTGTGAGATTGTGGGTAAGTTATTTTAGTCTTTCTGGGTTTGTTTCCTTATCTGTAAAATGGTGATTAATACTACCTACTTGGGATTGTTATGAGGATTGAGACCTTGTGTGGAAAGCTCCTATTCCTGGCATATAAATGTCAGCTGTTACTTTTATTACAGATTTTAGCGTCTTTTGATACAAAATTGCAACCTGTGGTTACTCACTTTTAATTAAAAAGAAGGAATTTAGGTTAAATTGATAAAATTTTGGAGCACTTAACAAAACATTGTAACCATTTATTTATGTGATTATGTTCACCTTTGTATCTGTCTCAGTGTTGGGTATGGGTATTAGGTGCTCACAATTAGAGGGAATGAACTCAGCTGGTAGCTGCAGAGGCAGGACAAGAACACAGGACAGACTATTGGAGTCCAAATTCTACTCCTGTAAATGCATATCGTTGAAAGTTTAGGTAAATCTTTCCAAATTCTTAATAAAATGCTGTACTTAATAAAATAAGATACAGTGCTTCCAGTATGGGTGCCTGGGAACATAATTTGGGCTGTTTTGTGTAAAAAGGAGCTATTGAGTGTGGAAATGTAGTTTAGACATCCTCCAAAAACAGAAAGTGGTTATAATTGTGGATTGCTGGTAAGCACCTCTTTGTATCCAGCTTGACTGACTCTGTCATTGCTTCAGTTTTATTTACTGGGATCTGAATTTGTGGTTGGAAGTTAAAATGGGAGGCTAATAGATACATGGAACATAAAAAGAGAATAATGAAAAGGAAGACAGTCAGGAAAAGGTGAGGTGTTAGAAATAAAGCACAGCTGTAGAGATCAGTGGGGGTTTGATTTCTCCCCCCACCTCCGGCTTCTTGAATCACTGACCTGTGGAAGGACATTTTAGGGTTATTCCCTCACTGATCTCTAAGGTTTTGTTTTGAAAGAAAAGACTTGGGGAACATAGAAAGTGTTAAGGTACATATATTTTGATATTTTCTTAGTGGTGACCTTGGGGTACGTACATTTTGGGTTATTTTTAAATTCTTGAACCCTTTAAATCCAAAATATGTTAAAGCTTTTATCTTTCTTTCTGCTTCATTTCTGCAGTCTTCATTTTCTTAAACTTTAATTGCCCTAATATGAGCAAATATTTCCAACTTCCTGTTGTTTTGAATTTTTTTACTTAAAAAAACAAACATTTTATTATGGAAAAATTCTAAACATATACTAAGCATAGAACAATGATTCACTACACGTATACCTATCATCCAGCATTGAAAATTAAAAACTAATAATGGTCAATCTTGTCTCTACTCTCCACCTTATTTTTTAAAAGTAGAATCATATTCATAAATTTGTAGTTCAGAAGTTTTTTCTAAATATTTAGAGAAAAAAAATGCTTAACACATCTAATATAAAAATTCCTTAATGTTAGGTAATCAATCAGTACTCAGATTTCCCAATGTGTCTCATATACCACATGTGTGTATAAATGTATTTGTTTTTGCTACCATATTGGAAATTTCAAAAATTATCTGAGTCTTAAAAGGAACAGATTCCTACCTGCTTCTTAAATAAGCGTTTTGTTTACTGTCTAACATGCTTTGAGCACTTATGGTATAGCAGTAGGTATAGTTTTAATTATTCTTTACATTAACATTCTTGGGTATTGTTTTTATTTCCATTTTTCACACGATCAAACAGGCTTCGGTTAACTAATTTGCTGGGGGTGACATATTTAGCAAGCAACAGAATTAAAATACTGAATCTAGGGGCTATGTTTTTAAAAATATACTGTGCTACATTAGTGTTAAATTTTATTTATGGGAGTTAACCACTTTTGCATGAAGTCATTCAGTGGCACCCTCCTACAGGGCGGGTGTTCTTCAGATCATTGGAAATTTCCCCAAAGATGAGATTATTATGAATTACATAATGGGCTGACTAACAGTCAATAATTAGGCCCTAACTGTTAGGGAGTGAGCATGATACAGGAGGGAAAAAAGGTCCAAATCCAGACATTGCTTAAGGCTTATGCTCTTTACCATATTGGAGGTTTTCTTCCCACTGCCATACTTGCTTATAGTCCAGTCCTTTCTTTCTTTTTTTTTTTTTTTTTTTTTTTTTTTTTTTTTTTTTTTTTTTTTTTCTTAGTGCATTGTATATAACTAAGAAGTTAGATAGTCCAAGTGTTGGATTTAAAAGTTTGGGCCATTTCCAAAACCGTTTTGGCTCAGTGGATAGAGCATCAGTCTGTGGACTGGGAGGTCCCTGGTTCAATTCCGGTCAAGGGCATGTACATTGGTTGTGGGCACATCCCTGGTGGGGGTTGTGCAGGAGGCACCCTTCCTCTCTGTGAAAAATCAATAAAATATTTTTTTTAAAAAAGAAAACTTTGGGCCATTAACTATTTTTGAATGAAGTAAAGCGCTGGCTGACAAGAATTTCTTGTCTCTTTTCACTCTTTTTCTTCCCTCTAGTGTGTCCTACACACACACCTACCCCTCCCTCTGAACTATTTGAGAGAAGTTGCTTGCCTACTTTGTTCTCCTCTACTCTAGTTTATTTTCTAAGAATATTTTCTTAGTCATAGTATAGTTACTATCTCCATAAATTTAACACTAATAAAACTTTAATTTACCATATTCTGATTTTGTTAATTGACCCAATAATGTCCTTTATATCACTTTCTGTTTTTGTTCTCCCCCTACTCCCACCCCCAGTACAGGATCATTCTAGGATTAAATAATTGCCTTTAGTTGTCATGTCTCTTTAGTCTTCTTTACTTTGGAACATTTCCATAACCTTTCTTTATCTCTGAAATTGACATTTTTGAAGAATACAATCTACCTTTTTTATTTAATAAACATTTCTCATTTTGGTCAAAGTGTTTGATTTCTCCTCCCCACCCCTGCCTCCTTATATTAACTGACATGTAGAAAGCCATTTTATTTAGAGTTATGCAAATATTCTACTCTTCATCAAAATTTCACTTTGTATTTAACATGCACAGATGATTCTTACCTACCTAAACCAATCTTTATTATCATGGTTACAAAAGTGATGATTCTCCAACTAAGTAGTCTCTCTACAAATACATTGCTCTATTTGTATGGAGTTAAGAACCTCCTGATTTTCTCAGTGGTTTATTTCTTACTCCTATTTTATATCTATATATTTTGTCTTCCACAGTGAGAACCATGGCTCTCACCACTATCAAAACACTTACTTACTGCCCTAACTGGTTTGGCTCAGTGTATAAAGTGTAGGCTTAGGGACTGAAAGGTCCCAGGTTCGATTCCCATCAAGGACATGTACCTTGGTTGCAGGCACATCCCCAATAGCGGGTATGCAGGAGGCAGGTGATCAATGTTTCTCTCTCATCAATGTTTTTAACTATCCCTCTCTCTTCCTCTCTGTAAAAAAATCAATAAAATATATTTTTAAAGAACACATTTACTTAGTCTTATATATAAAGTAATTCCAGAATTATTTTACCTTTACCATTGTAAGACAAAACTAAATCCCACCCCAAAAAACTAAAAAAGGTAATTTGTTTGTAGCTCTTCCCTTTCTCCTAGCCACCCCTAAATTGAGGGTATATAAATCAAATATAGGTTTTATAACACTTGCATTAGTTTTTTTTTAGTTGTTTTTTTTTTTTAATGTATTTTATTGATTTTCCACAGAGAGGAATTGAGAGGGATAGAGAGCTAGAAACATCGATGAGAGAGAAACATCGACCAGCTGCCTCCTGCACAACCCCTACCAGGGATGTGCCCGCAACCAATGTACATGCCCTTGACCGGAATTGAACCTTTTACCTTTCAGTCCGCAGATCGACGCTCTATCCACTGAGCCAAACTGGTTTAGCTCCATCTTTAAAACTTAAGTGTTCTATGAAGAAAGAGATCTGTTCTGGTTTTCTAACCTTCTATTTCCTCACCTAAAACAATTTTTCAAATTGTCTGAGTAACAGTTGGATTTGAAATGACTGATATATTTATTCTTAAGAGGATAGTTTCCTCTTAAGTTTTTTTTAGTATTTTTAAAAGATATCCTTAATGACTTGATACTTGATTTTTGGAATTTTATTCCCGTGGATCAATTGAGAATGTCATAAATTCCTCTGTTTCTGTTTGGTGTTAGTATTTGCATTAAGTAGTTTTATGCTGGGCATCATTGATAGGTCAAAAGGTTAAACATGAGAAAGGGGAGAGAAGATGTGGCAAAAGGAAGCTGATGGTGTGGCGCTTGCCTTAAATTCGATTTAAAGAAATAAGGCTTCAGCCGAAACCGGTTTGGCTCGGTGGATAGAGCGTCAGCCTGCGGACTCCAGGGTCCCGGGTTCGATTCCGGTCAAGGGCATGTACCTGAGTTGCGGGCATGTCACCAGTGGGGTGTGTGCAAGAGGCAGCTGATGGATGTTACTCTCTCATCCATGTTTCTGGCTTTCTATCCCTCTCCCTTCCTCTCTGTAAAAAATCAATAAAACATATTTAAAAAAAAAAAAAAAAAGAAAGAAAGAAATAAGGCTTCAGAATTATATAATTGCAAAATGAAGTTTATAATGCCTTAGAAATAGAGAGATTGAAATAAAAATATAAACGTCCTTCATGTTTAAGCATTTGGAGTGAATGTGAATGATAGCTGTAAGAAGGTTAAATGGTGACTTACCTGAATTATTAAAAATGTGCTTTACACTTTAAGAGTAATGCAAGTGAAATATGAATATACTTAAATTCCATTCAGAAAGAAAATAGATTACTTAGGTGTTTTTGTTTTTTTTACCCATTGAAGATAATGTTATTTGAAATATAGATTGTAGGCAGACATTTTATTACAATTTCAAAAATATATTTGTCAGTTCTTGCTATTGCCCTACATTGTGTTTCATGCTTTAATTTAAAATTTAAATCATTATAGTGAGAATAGAATTGCAGATAGCTATGTAATTTCTCATTAGTGATATTTTGATGAACAACATTGTCGGAAACTCTTCTACCAGGATTAGAAATGATATGGTGTAGCGCAGTGGTCAGCAAACTGTGACTCGCGAGCCACTTGTGGCTCTTTGGCCCCTTGAGTGTGGCTCTTCTACAAAATACCACGTGCGGGCTTGCATGTGGAGCGTGCACAGAAGTCGGTTTTTGGCTCTCAAAAGAAATTTCAATCGATGTACTGTTGATATTTGTCTGTGTTGACTAATGAGTGCGCCCACCACTTGTGTAGCATAAGAAGGTGTTTGATGATTGTGTATTAGTAGATTATTGTCTGAAAATGTTACTAAATACAAACTTAAAGGAAATAGAACATGTTAGACCTACAAGCCTGAAATTTGGAAGGAGTCTTGGGATAAAGGTTAGGAGAAGTGTTGGCTTAAAGTACAGAAGGATTAAAGAAATTTATTTTCAGAGAGGAGGTTGGTGAAGGATACCTGTTGAATGTGACATTTGCAGTGTAATGATGGATTTTCCACGATATTCGTGCAAAGAGAGAAATTGAAGCATCTTTAGCTAGCAGGTCCTGGTATCAGAATGCTTAATAAATAGCTATGGCTGACCAGGCCTCTAATTTGTCTTACTGAGAGATGGGAGAGGTCTCTTTGGGGAGCTAGGGTTGTTAATTTTGTCCTTGTTATATTATTGTAGATTTCACAATTGACTAACAATATGGGGAACCAGATATGATCTTTTTAAGGCTCCTAAAAGCAAACAAGCCAAACCTCTGCTTATTGATGGTTGAAATTCTTTAGTTAGGAAAAGGCCTTTTAATTCTTCTCTTCCTATGTACTTTAGAATGTTGCATGAAAGACTTGTGTCTTTTCAGGACTGATTTCAGAGACTACTTACTGGCACAGATATGCCAGTTGTTAAAATATTGAAATAATTTTGCCATGATTTGTAAATAGCTGTTACCCCAAAGGTGGACTTCTACTTTCCCACATTGGTACTTCCTTCCTGAGGACCGTCCTACCATCACCTTATGCACAGCAACTAAAACTTGAAGGGCAGTGGATGAAGAAGGGGCTCAAATTGCTGTTGATTATTCATTGCTTGTGCTTTACTAGTTACTAAATTTTCCAAATATCACTCCTGGGTATATACATGTAGGAAAACTTAAGATTGAGAAGTGCAAAATGAAAAAAGAAAAAAAAAAGGATTTTGGTAAACAGCACATCGGAGTCTTTAATATGCAATAGTTATTGTGCCCCTCTGAGAAAGGTTGCACAAGAATGCATTTCACACTCTCCTGACCAAAAACTCCTTTGTAGAAGACCTACAGTTTTACAGGACACTGGTTTCTGCAGAATACACCACATGACGGGCTTCTCTGTTGCAGTCTATTAATGTATATTTACATCAGTGTTAAGATTGTGCTGGGAATATTAACGTGCATAGTAGGTTTTTTATTGTTAAGAACTTAAAATGTGGGTATTTCTAATGATACAGGTTCATAAATGTATGTGGTAATTAGATGACTGTTCCTTTTGGTTTATTATGGGGGAGAAACGGTATTTGGAAAAGTTTGTGCTTCTGCAGCAGTGAAAGGATTCTTCACCAATTCAAGAATAGTGCAGAAAGAGTACCTAGATGACAGACTGCTTGTATAAGTGATTATTTTTTTAAAAATATACATAATTTATTGATTTTACACAGAGAGGAATTGAGAGGTATAGAGAGTTAGAAACATCGATGAGAGAGAAATGTCGGCCAGCTGCCTCTTGCACACCCCCTACCGGGGATGCGCCCGCAACCAAGATACAGGCTCTTGTCCGGAACCGAACCCGGGACCTTTCAGTCCACAGGCCGACGCTCTATCCACTGAGCCAAACCGGTCTCAGCAATAAGTGATTATTTTTAAGGACTAGGTCAATACAGAGTTGTTCTTGGAAGTATTTTTATTTTGTAGAAGGTAGGTACAGTTTCATATGATTTATGATTGTTTAAAAAGACCTGGAATTTGTGGTAAATGAATATTATTTAATTTGGATATCATCGTTTAGTAACTAGTGTCTGCTGCTTTCACCTAGTGAATTAGTAGCCTGCATAATACTTATTGTATTTTTGTGTTTATTATACTTTTAAAATAGTCTGTGTCAAGTATGAGGACTTTGGATATGATAATTCAAATAGCTTAACAAATATTTGAGGGTATTTCAAGTAGGAATAGAGTTATATCCTTGGGAAGTTAGAACAATGAGCATGCCTTCAATTGAGACTAGGTTGTTGAAAAAGACTGCATTCATATGAACACAAAAACAAGAATAGTAAAAAAGCCGAAACCGGTTTGGCTCAGTGGTAGAGCGTTGGTCTGCAGACTGAAAGGTACCTGGTTTGATTCCAGTCAGGAGCATGTACATTGGTTGCGGGCACATCCCCGGTAGGGCGTGTGCAAGAGGCACTGGTCGATGTTTCTCTCTCATTGACGTCTCTAGCTCTCTATCTCTCTCCCTTCCTCTCTGTAAAAAATCAATAAAACATATTTTTTTTAAAAAAGAATAGTAAAAGATAGAAGTCCCAAAATGGTATAAGCAATAAAATTTGTTCAAAGACTCACTCTGAGCCTTGGTGGTCAAGGAAGGTTTAATGGAGACTGACCTTGAAGAATGAGTAAAATCAAATAAATCAGGTCAAGGCAAAGTTGTTTCCTTCATGTGTTTTGATTGGAAGAGATGAATGGAGGTAAGAAGACAAAAATAGGAGCAATGGCCTAGTTGGAACAAGTGTTTGTAAAATTAGGAGGGTAGAAATTGACTAGGTTGATAATACTTTCCACATAAAACTAAGACATAAAGAGAATGAGATTCTCTTGGATTTTTTTATTAGAAGGTGATGTGGCAAGAATGTCCTTTTAAAAAATTAAATGTAGTGGCAGCCTGGGAGAGAGAAGGAAGAGTGTTATCAGATAAAATCTGTATCTCAGCTGAATCTCCATTTCATTAACATTGTATATGTTTTCCACCCTGCTTTTCTATTGGGTATCAAAGTAGGGGCACTTGATAGAAATAGGCATGGTCTGTGTTTTTGTTTAAAAGGGCCTGGAAGTCCTTTGACTGCTGACCTTGGTCCTGAATGATAGCTAAAGGGCGATTTCTCTGAGAAGTAGGTTGCAGTGTGTTATGCTGCTTTCCGAAGGTTGGGCAACAACCACTTTTTACTAATAAAATGCCTGGGAACTGCAAGATATTCTTGCTCACACCTATTGGTAGTTAAGAGTATGGATTATGGGGCCAAAATACTTGGAATACAAATCTTGGCCTGGCCACTTATCTCTGTAAGTTACTTAACACACTGCAGACAGATCACGAGAATTCTTGGTTCATATTACATAGTGTTTTACAAAGTATACTTTAAAAAGATACTAGCTTATAAGAACATGTAATAAATTATTTTAAAATGCAATGGGTATTTAATTTTAAACCGTGCCTTTAACATTTATGTAAAATGTTTTTTGTACTTGTTCAATAGAAACTTATCTGGCCACTGTTTAAAGCTAGCAATAAAACAACTGATCCGCAGTGTGTTAAGTTCTCTGTGCCTTAGTATCCTCCTCATAAAAGTGCATATTTCAGGGGGATGTTGTGAGAAATGAATCAGTCTGTGTAAAGTACATGTACACTATAACATTATAGTTCATTGTCCACATCATTATAGTTCATCATTGTCCACATATACAGGAGTAGGCAAAAGTAGGTTTATAAATGTAACACACATACATAACGTAATAATACAAGAATAAACTATTTCTATCTTTGTCTTTACACTCATCCTGGAGGGAATCCAAGACAAAGATGATTGGTTTTATTGCACATTTGTCTGTACGTTGTAATCAAATACATTCTTCCAAGGAAGCTGTGTCTTGTAAAATTTTAGGTTTACAGTTCCTATTTTCATTGTTTGTACACCTGATAACATAAATATTAAGTGTGTGTGCATTTCTAAGTATTTTAATGTTTTCATCTTTTTCCCAGTATTAAAGCATGACATCCTATTTTTCAAGATTATGTAGGAGTTATAATTATCGCTCAGCACCTAGGACAGCACCCATTGTAACAATATGTTTGAACCTCTGGCTTTGGGTTTGTGTTCTGCATTCGGGAAGAAAAGAAGAGAAAGTTTTTGGGAAAGTTTAAAATCCTCTAAAGCACTTAATCTCAACGTGTATGAAATGCAGAATCCTTTCATGGCTTTGTTTCAAAATGTTTTACACTGGCTGTAGACCCAACTTCATGAAGTAGTTTGAGTTAAAATGATCTAACATTTGTGTTTTAACTTTCAGCTTTGTGTTATTCTTGGAAAATTTCGCACCACTTGTGAATTCCTTGAACCTGGGCATTGCAAACCCACTTCTGTTGGGCCCATCTCCTTTGCACTTTGCTCAGATTAAGACTCAATTGGCGCTTCAGCAGCTGAATGCCGTTGCCTCACATAGTTCAACACCACCTTATACGTTATTAAATCAGGCTTTCTCAAAAATAGCCATGTCGAGACCCAGGTTTAATCCTCGAGGAACCTTTCCACTTCCGAGGCCACGACCACCTAACCCTCCTGGGATGAGGCCTCCAGGACCATTTATGAGGCCTGGAGCTATGGGTCTCCCAAGATTTTACCCAGCAGGGAGAGCCCGTGGAATTCCACCCAGATTTGCTGGCCATGAATCTTTTCAGAACATGGGACCACAGAGAATGAATGTTCAGGTAACTCAGCACCGAACTGATCCAAGATTGACCAAAGAAAAATTGGATTTTCATGAAGCACAACAAAAGGAAGAGAAACCTCCTGGGAGCCGGTGGGGTGAGGAGTCTCAGGTACCTGCATCAGTGGGAGTGAAACAGAGTCCTATAACACAGGTTCCAGAGCAGAGTCCTAAAGTGCAGAGCCGTTATACAAAAGAGAGTGCCTCAAGTATCTTAGCAAGTTTTGGATTATCTAATGAAGATTTAGAAGAACTCAGTCGCTATCCTGATGAGCAGCTAACTCCTGAAAATATGCCATTAATTCTGAGGGATATAAGAATGCGAAAAATGGGGCGACGATTACCTAACTTACCGTCTCAGAGCAGAAATAAAGAAACACTTGGTAGTGAGGCAGTTTCAAGTAATGTGATTGATTATGGGCATGCAAGCAGATATGGCTATACAGAAGATCCACTTGAAGTACGTATTTATGATCCTGAAGTTCCAACTGATGAGGTCAAAAATGATTTTCGGTCTCAGCAGAGCATTTCTTCATCTGTACCTTCACCAAATGTGATTTGTAATTCTATGTTTCCTGTTGAAGATGTGTTTCGACGGATGGACTTCCCCAGCGAGTCCTCCAATAATCAGTCGTTTTTCCCAGTTGAGAGTGGAACTAAGATGCCAGGCTTACACATTTCAGGAAGACAGCCAGTCCTTGAACCTGTAAAATGTGTCAGCCAGCCCATTAGCCAAACAGTTAACCAGGCAATGAGTCGGTCTCTGATTCCTCCATCTATGAACCGGCAACCTTTTTCATCAGAATTAATTTCACCTGTAAGCCAGCAAGAGCGGATCCCACGTGAGCCTGGGATTGATCCATCTAATGTCCACAGACCAGGAGGAAATAAGAGTTATCAGTCGGAGGCTGACCTCCCCATTCGGTCTCCCTTTGGGATTGTGAAAGCATCCTGGCTCCCCAAGTTTTCCCATCCTGATGTCCAAAAGATGAAGAGACTCCCAACTCCTTCTATGATGAATGACTATTATGCAGCATCTCCAAGAATATTTCCACATTTCTGTTCTCTCTGTAACGTAGACTGTAGTCATTTGAAGGTGAGTGTTTTTAAACATCACTGTATGATGATACACAGCGCCCGAGTTTCTGCTATTCTCAAGTACATTGGTGTTAACTAGGCATTAAAGAAATGGCAGAAGTGAATTTTGATTGCAACATCAACATTTAGTTGTAATCTGTGTAGTCCTGGCCCAAGTACTGAGTTAAGTGTTAGGCTTTCTGTATTCCTGTGACTGGGCACACCACATGGTTCATCCATTTATTTTGAACTGTTGATTAGTTATCCCGGAAATTTATGCAGCGTAAAACTTATACAACACAAATTGTATTGTTATAAGACAATGTCACATGAGTCACTTTAAATAGAGAATCTGTTAGTATAAAAATAAAAAGTTGGAATAAAACATTTGTACTGTACACTTTGAAGAGACAGTATGTTGTAGCCTTGCATGTATTTACGTGTCTTGGGCTAAAGACAGTTAATGTCAATTTAATCATTTTCTGACTCTATCTGGACTAAGATTTTTAGTGTTTCATGAGAAGGAGCTTCCTAAAATAACTTAATCATAACAAAAACTCAGTCGATCAGTTATTTGGAGACCAATTGTGAGTTCAGCAAATAGAGTGTAAAATGATAAACATTTAGAGAAAAATATTTTAAAATTAAAGAAGCCTTCAGTATCTTCATGGTTAGTACAGTTAGAAGGAAGCGTTTTATAGAGGTGCTGAGGAGTAATGTAGAATATACTGTTCGTAATCATTGGTAGATTTGAGTAGGAATTTCCAAGTATGTTTTATTTACTTATATATATTTGGAAACCACTGTTTCTTCCATTTAGTGATGTGATTTGTAAATTTATATCAGAAATGGCTAAGAAGAAATGTACTTATGGTAATGAGCATTGATTCAAGGCCATAGCATTGTATAGTTTGAATAGGCTTAAAAATCTATAGGTATTAATTCTCTTGATGTTTTTTCTCCTTCCAATGCTGCCCTTTTATTGTCTATTAATAGATTCTCATCAGGTTTCAGAACAAGAATCTGATACCTAGAGCTGATGCTTTTATCATAAGGTTTAACTCCAGCAAAGGAAAGCAGCATTCTACCTCATTTTAGCCAGATATGCTGAGTTCTAATAAAATAGTAGTTGCCTGATCCTGCCAAAGAGGATAGCCAAGTCTTGAAAAATCTCAGAATAATTTATAACCCTTAATTATAATTTGTAAGTACTCCTGGCCTAAGTACTGAATTGAGTGTTAGGCTTTCTATATTCCATTTATTTTGAACTTTCAGTTAGTCATGATGAATCCAACGAAAATACTTCAAAATAAAGAACTGAAAAGTTTTCATTTTTATTATGTAGACTAGAAAAGGTAGTTTATAGAATCTCACTGCCTCCTAATTACTCACCTCAGGAATTAAAAAATAATACAGGACAACAAATGATTTGGTGATTGTTTTGATCTTGTTTGGATTTGCTTAAGGGAGAGATACTTCATATTTTTATCTTGATTTCAGGCTTATATCAATTCAGGCCAGCATTATCTAATTTCTTATGTATTTAGCACTAAGTAACTAAAAAGAAGTATAAATATACTTAACATCAAGAAACTTGTATAGGTTAGTTAAATAAGACTAATGAGTGATGGTGACTAGCTGCGCTAAGTCTTTCCGCACTTTAATGATCTGGGAGGGAGGACTTTGTGGAATAGGTTGAAGATGGTCCTGAATGAATAGGCTTCAGTGTCCCTGGGGGAGGAGGAATTACATTTCAGATGAGAGCAACAAATAAAAGTACAAAGGGATTTGAAAAGCTAGCCTAAGAAATTTAGACTTAGGGTAAGAGGCATTCGGAAGGTAATTGAGGTTCTTGATACGTGACATGTAAAAAGTATATTTTAGGGAGATAAATCTGTTTGACATGTGCAGTGTAAATTGGAATGAGAAGAGATAGAGCAGGGCACTAATTTGCGGCTACCCTAGTGAATGACTGGATTAATATACAATAATAAAAGTAAATTTTAAAGTGAAAAAGAAATCATCTGGTGAACGCTAAAGTTCACGGAGATTGAGTGCCATTTAAAACAAACACATTTTAACAGTCAAAACAGCATAGTCTAATCAGTGAATGTTTCACTACTAGATGACTAAGTGATAGGAATTTGTGAACAAATATGGACTTATACAAACTACTACTCTTGTTTCTGTGATATATTTTATTGCCTTGTATGAGTGCATATAGATGACATTACGAATACGTGGCAAATAAATATTAATTACCAAAAGCAAATATTTTCTTGCTAAGTAACATCTGGCAAGATGCTCTGGAGTCTTTAAAAATGTAGCCTGAAAAAGGCAACTATATAACATGAAATGTATTTCTATTTCTAAATTGGGATTTAGATGATGGAGGAGGGGCTGTCTTGGGATTAGAAGGTTTGTTTGTTTGCTTGTTTGTTTTACTATCCTTGGTTCCGGAGGCTGTGTTTGGTTTAAAAGCTGTCTTTCTGACTGAAATAATTCAGTTGAGAAAGGACTTATTGACAAGAGATTTTTGAGGTAGCTGGAGGATAGCGAGTGAGCTCTGAACCGGTAGATATTTTCAGTTTTATTCTGGGCCCTCTCAACTCTATAGTCCTTGTAGCATGTCCTGCTTCGTTCGATAATTATCACTCTTGGAGAGGCAGTACTGCTTTGGGACCTTTTAATATTCATACTGTTACTAGAAGTCTCAAAATGGGTGACTTAGATATATTTACTGAGCTTAAAGCAAGTAATGTCAGCAAGTGAGTGGACCTATTAAAGAAAACAAAACAAAACACCTGAAACTGGTTTGGCTCAATGGATAGAGCCTCTTGGCTCCATGGATAGAGCCTCGGCTAGGGGACTGAAAGGTCCCGGGTTCAATTCCGGTTAAGGGCATGTACCTTGGTTGCAGGCACATCCCCAATAGGGGGTGTGCAAGAGGCAGCTGATCAATGACTCTCATCGATGCTTCTCTCTATCTTTCTCCCTTCCTCTCTGTACAAAATCAATAAAATTTATTAAAACAAAACAAAAACAAAAAGCAACAGAGAGTGGGGCATTTGTATAAGTGAGTGTAGAAGTGGAGAAAATATGCTTTAAATCGGGCAGCTATCAACATCAGCTGATAATTGTTATATAGAATACATGTCCAATATTATGTTCTTATTTATTTAAGAAAAGCTGGAAATCTAGATTTGGTGGTAAAATCTCTGGATTTTTAAATGCTGGCAACTTATTCATATAAAACACTTGATAGTCCAAATAAATCATGCCCAATCCACTACTGCCAATGTGTCTGTTTGATGTAAACTGTCCAGTTACTGTAAAAGATATGGATGTAGCAAGTTTAGAGACTTGATAATTGCCAATCTCTACGAGCTTTCTACTTGTATTACTGAGAAAGATGTGCAAACATTTCTTTTTTGCAATACACAATTGGTTCCAAGGCTTAATGAAATAGTTTAGGATTAGTCATAACCTGCTGTGGAGTATTGTAAATAGCATTCACTTATTTTCAGATAGTTCTTGACTAGGCAGATTTTATAAATAGTATCAACTGTGATTTTAGCTGGAAATTTCTAGTTCATCTTTAGCAATAACAGAATAAAGTGTTTTTGAAATGGAAACGAGTAACATTTTTCTCAAGGAAAGTTTTCAAATACAGAACTGTTTAGTAAGTTTTCTGCCTATCCAAATGCTGAAAAAAACAATAAAACACTAAATAATATACATGTTATTTTTAAATGTCACTTGGAGGACTGTATCTTTGAAAACTGTATTGCTTTTTTTTTTTATCATCAGATGTATCTTCCAGGAGCTATTTATGGGTACAGAATGTAATTTTAGGGCAGATTTGTAAAGGAAGTAATGTAAGAAAGCATTTTGTTTATTGTAAAGCTCTATGTGTAAGAGATACTGTGTCTTTGAAATGGTGTTACTTTCCCTTAAATCTGAAAAATAAATTAGATTTGATCATCATCTCTTCATATTTTTACTAATCTTATTCTTTGCCAATATAGTCTGGAATGTTACTGGCCTATATGAGGTATGATTTTTTTTTTATTGTTAATATTATTAGCTTGAATTTTAGAGGTAAAAGTCACCCTATGTTTCGAAGATGCCATTTCAGATACCATTTTATTGATAAGGCTTTTGGTGTTCTCTGGTGTGTTGTTTTTGTATCTGAGATGAATTATTTCTGGTCCATGCATTTATTTTCTCCAAGCTTATATATTTTATTTCAAAATGAGTATCCGTGGGTATGATCTTTTAAAAAAATATTTAAAATGGCATAAATGAGATATGGTATTAATTGCCTTTGTTTGGAAGCATTTATTTTGGGTTGTAAAAGATTTTATTGAATAGCCAAATGCTATCTGTAACTAAATTTAATTAATTTGGTATATGTGGGTTTTTTTTGGAGGTGGGGTTGGGTGTATGCTGTATCAACCCAGAAAGCCTAATTCATAATTCAACATGAGAAATATTCTAATTTCAGCACTTTTCTTCTTTACAATAGGATTGGATTCAGCATCAAAATACATCTACTCATATTGAGAGCTGCCGACAGTTACGTCAACAGTAAGAACAGTTTTTTCTTTTTTATAGGTAGCAAATTTATAAAAGTAGTTAATGCTCAGGTATAACTTGTAATACTTTTCTTGTGGTATTTTGGAGAAAAATATTTTTAGAAAGCTTTTGCCTATTTGAGATGTTCATTTTATAGAAGTGTATTTAATTTTTTTCAAAAGGAATTCAGTATGATCATTTCTTCTGACTTCTTCCTAATTTAATGTCAGGTATATATTTTAATATCATTGGCTCATTCCTTGTGACTTGCGTTCCTTGTAAAGGTTTATCTATTTTTGAGTAGTCATCCTTTCTCCTATCTGCCCACCTCCCTGCTCCAAATATAAACCACGATGAATAACTAGACACTACCCATCCCAAATGCCAGTATTTAATTTCAGGTCTAAAGCTTTCCTCTGGCTTAGAATCTGTTTTCAGAATAAACCTTAAATAGGAGATGAATAAGCTAGATATGTCGGTTCCTCAAATTTATTATTTAAAATAGCTCTCTATTATTATTATTATTATTATTATTATTATTATTATTATTATTTCAGAGAGGAAGGGAGATGTAGAGATAGAAACATCAGTGATGAAAGAGAATCATTGATTTGCTTCCTCCTGCATACATCCAGCTGGAGGCATGTATCTTGAGCGGAAATTGAACCATGACATGGGTCATAGGTTCATACTCAAATGCTGAGCCATACCAGCTGAGCTCAAATTGTTTTTTTAATTCTTACACCTTTTCCTTCTTTAAGACAGGGTACCTGTTTAGGTGAAAAGTGTGATTTTAACAGTATTCTCTTACGTCTCTTAGAGTCACATAAAATTAAATGTTTCCCCTAGTATCATTAAACATACTCATAAAGTTGAATGTCAAGTTCCTTATCACTAGAATTGCTGTAACATGTTCTTGGTCAAAGAGATATGTGGCAGCTGTTGTTTTGTGGTTTTTCTTGTTGTTCTTTATGAAAACATCAATTTTTTTTGACATTAGTTAGGACTATTTGTAAGTGATGAATCTAATAAGTCAAAAGTAGTTTTTACTACTAAAGTATGATAATTTAATATCTCATTTAACTGGGAAGCTTAAAAAGTGGTTCTAGTTTCAAAGCAGCTGAATTGGATGCTTAACAAAAATCAAAGTGTGAGAAATATTTTGGTTTCTTAGCAGTTCTCTTTTGCTTTGGCCTTATGAGATCTCAGGCACTCTTTTCTTCACAAAGCAAAGTGACCTCCAGGTTCTGGACTTAAGTGATCTGTATAGCTTGCAAATTCCAGGAGTTTAAAAAACACACACAAAACACCTCTTTCCTCATAACTGCTGCAGAAGTCTTTGGTTTTATTCCTTTGGTCTACTCTGGGTTAGTTGTCCATCTCTGAACCAATTATAATGACTGTGGGAGCAGAGTATTTTAACTCAGTTATTGTCATACCTACTCCTGGTTATGTATGATACAAGCCCTACTTGAATCATAAAGACTAAGAATGGAGATTGGAGTTGCTTCCTTATGTAGATACTGTGTAGAAAGACATAGGTTATCATGTAGTTATAATTGTTACCTGATAGACTTCATTGCCTCTGTATGTGGAAAATCTCTAAGCCACAAATTTTCCCATAGATACCCACTGAGGTGTGTAATTTTTATGAAGGTGAGAGAATTAGGTGGGAATGAGTTATTTACTCGGGGATCTAGGTAGGAATGGGTTACTTGCTGTAGATAGGCATTAATGGCAGTAACAGATTTGTAGTTACATATGCTGTTGGTAATTTATCAGAACAAATGGCATGGATTTATAAAGCCTTTTCTGCAGATATGCCTATTTTTCCATGCACATATTTTATTTGCCATTCAATAGCAGCACCTACACTTAGATCCAACTTTGTTTGATTCCAAAGATGTTACATTAAAACACAAAATTATAAATGGATCTTTTTAGGTGGTACAGAGTAATGAAAGCTTTAAAAAATGTAGGAGTAGAGGAAACAAAAATATCCATATTTTGACAGTTGTTGATGCTAGGTGATGAACACATTGAATTTAAAGTTAACTTTTTTTTTTCTTTTCTTCTTAATTTGTACGTCAAAGTAAGAAGAAGAGAGAGCAAAAGCTTTCTCAGAAGTCTGCTTTGTACCTATGTCTCATTGGTTAGAATCTACCACTGGTTATCTTCTAAGGAAACTGGGAAAACAAAGATTTAGCTTTGTTAGCCTTTGTAGTAGAGGAAGGCAAGGTAAAAAGGAGTTGAGGATAGCTATCAAGTTAACCTGCTAACAATAAATAGAAACTACTTTAGCCCTGGCCAGTGTGGTGGGCTTGATTCCTGGTAGGGGGCATGCAGGAGACAACCAATCGATGTTTCTCTCTCTTCCCCCTCTCTTTTCCTCTCTCTCTAAAATTAATTTAAAAAATACATATTTAAAAACAATAGCAACAACAAAAACATTTGCTAAGGTTTTGACCTAACTTCATTTTCCTGCCAGGTGACTGCTGAATGCATCTGCTTCCATTTCCTTATCTAGCTCTTTTTTTTAATTACTGAAATTATATTCTTGAATACTGGTGGTTTCTGATGTTTTGTTTTAATTACCATTTCCAATGAACCTTTAGAGTCCACATTCCCTAGAAAAGTTAAGGAAGAAAATGTCTTTTTCTTAATCTTCTACGATGTTACTGTTCTTCTTTTCCTTTCTTCCAATACCCCTTAATCTCTTAAGTTCTCAACCCTCCTTTTTCCTACAGATCCCTCCCATTCTTTGTTAGTTTCTCGCTCTTAGTACTATAGCATAGCTTCTACATGCCTGAATTCTAAGTATCTCAACCCTCACCACCCCCTCCCCGCACATTCCAGATATGTTTCTGATTATTCTGAAAACATTCCTATATTCTCTTCACTTTAGACATGTACTTATTTATATGCACCCACTTTACCTGATTTCAAGGACCTTCACAGTTGCTCTTTGAGATCTCTTTCCAGGTTTTTCCCTTTCATAATTCCTTTTTGTCATTTCCGTGCTTCAGCCAGATTAGTTCATCTCTCTGAGGACCACTTGGTGCAATGTAGAATAGTGTCTCCTGGAAAGTATGTGAACTGTCTTCCCTCTTTTAACCCCTACATGAGCTTGTATCTTGATCTCTTCTATACCTCTTTTATGTGTATTCCTTGTTCAACTCTAAAAATTTTTGAAGTCTTATAAAGTATGGCGTTCCTGTTTATTTTCTCTGAATTGTCTACTAGCATAATACTTGATTGGATTAGACCAACAGTTTTCAACCTTTTTCATCTCATGGCATAAATAAACTAATTACTAAAGTTCTGCAGCACACCAAAAAATATATAATTTTTGGCCAATCTGACAAAAAAAAAAATAGATGTAATTTTTATTTATTCATACAAGCCAACTATTGTTGTGTTGGCTGTTGTCATTTTTAAAAATTTGACAAGCTAAGCGATCAGTGCTCCTGACTAAATAGTCAGGTATTGCATGTTTTAAAATTCTTACAGTCCATCTGTTGAAAATTACTGAATTACACACTCAAAATTTTCTTGCCAAGAAAATTTTTGTGCTTTAATATACTATTATAGTAAATTACTATGTAAACATAGGTTTTGAACAAATAAATTGCAGAGTAAGATCAGTGGAACTTTACAGTCTTATTTTGATAGTTAATTAATATTGTTTATTCTTAAAACAGGTATCCTGATTGGAATCCTGAGATCCTCCCATCAAGAAGGTAATTCTTATTTTAAAATTTATTTTATTATTTTCCACCGCCGTTTATGTCCTCTATGGCCTCCTGCATCTCCACCCTTCTCCCACATCCCCACCCACACAATCATTATGGAAGGTAATTATGTTTTTAGCAATGATGTTATTTAAACAATTTTCTTTTTAGAAGTAAGCAAGTACTTTTTTTTTTTTATATATAAGATACTGTTTTGAACTAAGTCCAGTTTTAATTACCCCAACTTAAATAGTTTTCCTCTTCTACTTTTTAGTCTTTTTAAAAAAATACTTCATGTTTTTGTTATTACTTTATACTTGTGGAATCTTAGATTATAAATTGCCTTGTAGGATGGGAATGGTTTTATTAAGGTTTGGTTGTTTTCCTTTGGGGGGTGGGAGGGGTCCTTATTCGTTGTGCATATATACAAATACAGCAGTCAAAGAAGTATTTGTAAATGGCATAATCTTTTAGGAAAAAAGTTGAAAAGTATTTCTTGATATAAATTGTTTCCTAAAAACTTTTTGTCCTAAACTTTTTATATAACTTAATACTTTTAAAACATATCTATACTGCCGAAACCGGTTTGGTTCAGTGGATAGAGCCTTGGCCTGCGGTTTGGAAGGTCCCAGGTTCGATTCCGGTTAAGGGCATGTACCTTGGTTGCGGGCTCATCCCCAGTAGGCGGGGGTGTGCAAGAGGCAGCTGGTCAATGTTTCTTTCTCATCGATGTTTCTAACTCTCTATCCCTCTCTCTTCCTCTCTGTAAAAAAATCAATAAAATATATTTTAAAAAAAATATCTATACTAATAAAAGGGTAAAATGCTAATTAGACTGGGAGACCTTCCAGATTTCCTTCCTGACAAAACCATGGAGGTGGAGCCGAGGCAGAGACAGTTAGGGGTGATCAGGCCAGGAGGGAGGGCAATTGGGGGCGATCAGTCTGGCAGGGTGTGGCAGGGGGCAATTGAAGGCGATCAGGTGGGTGGTGGGAGGGCAGTTGAGGGAGTACAGGCGGGGAGGGAGGGGTAAAAGCAGTTGGGTGAAGCCAGCAGGCAGAGTGGTTAGGGATGATCAGGCAAGTAAGTGGTTAGGAGCCAGCGGTCCCAGATTGTCAGAAGAAATGTCTGACTGCCAGACATCTCCCAGGGGGTCCCAGATTGGAGAGGGTGCAATTGGAGAGGGTGCAGGCCGGGCTGAGGGATACCCCCACTCCCACCCCGTGCACGAATTTTGTGCACCAGGCCACTAATTTGTATATAATTGTGATATAGGAAAAGCCCGAGAAATTGATGATAATAAAATTCTGTAAATTAGCAAAACAGAGGGATCCAAGCAGTTAGAGGGCTGGGCATCTGGTCTGATTATTTCTTATTTGTCTCAAGGCTAAATCAGATCATAACAAACAAGTTTTTGTTTTTCATAAATACATAGTATCAGAATTTGCTTTTATTAGTAGTCTATTTTTAAGAATATCCTTTTGTCACTTAAGTAGCTTAAATTTACATTAAATTGCTGAATTTGTGTGTCTTTTTCCACTTTGTAGAAATGAAGGCAATAGAAAAGAAAATGAAACTCCAAGAAGTCGTTCTCATTCCCTCAGTCCTAGACATTCTAGGAGATCAAGTTCAAGTCACAGATTCCATCGATCTCGAAGCCCAACACGATATATATATAGACCGAGAAGTCGAAGTCCAAGAATTTGCCATCGTTTCATTTCCAGATATAGATCCAGGTCCCGTTCACCATATCGAATGAGAAATCCATTTAGAGGTAGTCCAAAAAGCTATCGATCAGTTAGCCCTGAAAGGATAATAAGGAGATCAGTGAGATCATCAGGTACACTTATGATCATGTATAAGTCTACTTATTTTGACCGTTTTTTTTGAGGTTTTTTATTTGTTTGAATTTTTATATTTGTATATCTTTAATAAGTTTGAAATGGTGGTTTATGTACTGTTAAGATTTAACAAAAGTTGACATCTGAGTTATTTGCCTTAGCTCTTTTTTAACTTCTTAAGAAATGAAATATTTTACTTTATTAAATTTTAGAATTGTTCTATGAAGTCTGACCCACATCAAAACCTAGTTAATTTTTCTTCCCTTTATTAACTATTAGAAGAAATGTGCAGGAGTGTACATGTCCACCCAACATCGATTTTAAAAATCAAGGATTAATTTCTTTTATGGGAAATACTGAGTTCTTATGTTTTAGAGTGTAGAGGGATACAGAAAATAAAACTTGCGGACAGCTGGTGTAATAGAAGCTCACTGAATAAAGGAAGTTCATGTAAAAGCTTTTTGCGTGAAGGATTAAAGACTGAACATTTTTTGTGTATATATGCTCCCTGTTTGGCCTGACAGTGGCTCTATGGTATAAATATTTGGACAGTTGAAAGGTTAATCTTTTTTAAAAAATATATATATATATAATGTGATGAAATGTTTCTACCTTAAGTTCTTTTTAATTAAAGTAGTATTTATATCCTCTTCACTAGATAGAAAAAGAGCATTAGAAGATGTAGCACAACGATCAGGGCATGTCCCAGAATTCAGTAAGGAGAAGCATTTTGAAGCAGTTGATAAAGGACACTTAATAGCACGAAAGGCTAAAACTGGAAGTGGATCAAAGCCATCATTTAAATCTGTAAGCTCTACAAAGAATGATTCAAATTTCGAAGGATATTCTACTCGTTACAAATCAAAGAATCTTGAAGATGCCACCTTATCCGAATTCAAACAGATGTCTGATAAAGCTGTTTCTGGCCAGCGTAAGGTCAGTAGTTCTTTAATTTGTTAGTGCCAGTGTGTGCATACATTCACTATTATGACAGAGAAAACGGAATTGTCTGAATTTTTTTAATTCTAATTTTCCAAAATTTTGAAATCATGACTTGTTAAAATCTATTGGTATGGAATATTTTATTTTATTTTTTTTTATGAATATAATGTAAGTCCAATTATCCAAAATTTTATAGTTTACAAATCCTAGAGGCTTGGCATCTGATCTATTAAAGGAAAACATTCTGGTAATTTGGTGTTTTTGGCTAGCTACATAAGTAGACCATGAAGAATTTTGCTCTCTTATTAGGAAAGTGAATGTAATCAGCAGCATTGATATTTTTGTTATCTTAGTTAGTAAGCTATCGAGTGAGTCTCCCCTGGCCAGCCTGGCTTGGTTGGTTGGAGCATTGTCCTGTACATCAAAAGGCGGGTTTGATTCCTGGTCATGCACATACCTGGTTTGAAGTCGGGCCCTATTAAGCTGTTAAGATATTAACCAAAGGACATATATGCATGTATGCATCACCCATGGACACAAACAATAGTGTGTGAAGGTCTAGGGGATGCCGGAGTGGGGTTGAGAGAGTAAGGGGGGTTGAGGGAGTAGAGACATTTGTAATACTTTCAACAATAAAGATACATTTTTAAAAAAGATATTAAGACAATATTAAGATATTGTCAATAATTAGAACACACTGAACAAAGCTGTAATTTGACTTCATTAGTGATCGACCATGCAGATTCATATACAAAAATATTAATAGTTTTGGACCATTTCATAGATCTTCCTTTTTATAAAACGTTTCTAAACAGAAAAGAGCATCTGTGATCGGTTACCTATAAACTCATTATCACTGTTTGAGTGGAAAATGGCACCTTTTTTAGCATTAAAAATTATTTTTACTTGTGCTAAAATATTTAGAAAAGACTTTAAAGAAGTAAGATTAATGGTAGAAGAATTTATATTGGGAACTATTATTACTGTACTTTGTGCATAATGGCTTATATTTAATTTTCTTTTATTCCCAAAATAGCTTCGGAAAGACCAACCTTTGTATTACGGTTCAGTTCTTCTTATATCTGAATTACCAGAGGATGGCTATACTGAAGAAGATATTAAAAAACTATTTCAACCATTTGGAAAAATTAATGATGTCCTAATTGTTCCATATAGAAAAGAGGTGAGCCACTCAATATGTTATGAAAATACATAAAAAGTTATTGCTTTAAAAAAGTCATTGTTTGATCTTTTAGCTACTTTTATTACAACACCCTCCTATCAAATAAAAGAGTAATATGCAAATTAACCATCATCCCGCTACACCCACAAGCCATGCCCACCAGCCAATCAGGAGGGAGTATGCAAATCAACCCAACCAATATGACTATGGCCATGGAGCGAGCAGGTGGCTTAGGTTTCCTGGCAATGGAGGAAGCCAAGCTTTCCGCACACCCTGGTGGGCCCAGGTGTCCACTCAAGGCTACAAAGTTTCAATTATAGAAGATAAATCTTAGATCCCAGGGCCTCCACTTGGGTCACCGGGGTGTGTGGACAGCCTGCAAACCACCACAGGCTTCTCCCCCAGGCCACCCCACGCCCTAAGAGGACCACCACCGTTTCTGGGACACCCTTCAGGCAAATAAGCCAGCCCACCTCTACCCTATGTAATAAAAGAGTAATATGCAAATTGACCATTACTCCAACACACAATATGTCTGCCCCTATGTGGTCAAAGATCCTGCTCCAATGTGGACACAAGATGGCCAGCAGGGGAGGGCAGTGGGGCAATCAAGCGTGAAGGGGAGGGCAGTTAGGGGTGACCTGGCTGGCAGAAGAGGGAAGTTGGGGGCAACCAGACCTATAGGGAATGGCAGTTGGGGCCGGGCCACCCAAGCCTGCACGGGAGAGAAGTTTGGGGGGAGAGGGACCAGGTCTGCAGGGGTGGGCATTTGGGGGTGACCAGGCCTACAGGGGAGGGCAGTTGGGGGTGACCAGGCATGCAGGGGAGGGCAATTAGGGCTAATCAGACTGGCAGGGGAGCAGTTAGGCATCAATCAGGCTGCTAGGGAAGTGATTACGTGGTGACCAGGCTGGCAGACAGAAGCAGTTTGGGGCAATCAGGAAGGCAGGCAGGTGAGCAGTTGGGAGCCAGCAGTCCTGGATTGTGAGAGGGATGTCCAACTGCCTGTTTAGGGAAATCCTACTGAGATGGGATCTAAATGGGCTGTCTGACATCCCTCGAGGAGACCCATATTGGAGAGGGTGCAGGCTGGGTTGAGGGACACTCTCCTCTCCCCTTCCCCCATGCACTAATTTTGTGCACCGGGCCTCTAGTAATATACATAAATTGTTAATTGAAATTTATGTAAATATCTGTTTTCAAATCAACAATGTCCCAGAACACTTTAATATTCTTAGGACAGGTTGGCATACTTGATCTATAAAGGGCTAGACAGTAAAATTTTTAGACTTTGCATACCATAGGATTACAACTACTTAACTCTGCCATTGTAGTTCAGAAACAGTCATAGGTAATATATAAATGAATGAGCATGGTTGTATTTAAAAAAAAAAAAATTTAAATTAAAAAACAGGTGGCAAGGCCAGGCCAGGTAGCTCAGTTAGTTGGAGCATTGCCCCCTACGTCAAAAAATAAGGTTGTGGGTTCAGTTTCCAGTCAAGGCACATACCTGAGTTGTAGGTTTGATCCCCAGTTGGGGCATGGATGGGAGGCAATCAATCAATGTTTCTCTCACATCAGTTTTTCTCTTTGTCTCTGTCTCTCCCTCCTTTTCTCTCTCAAATCAATAAACATATCCTTGGGTGAGGATTTAAAAACAAAACAAAATATTTGGCAGGCCTTGGTTTGCCAACCATTGCTTTAGCATACCAGTAAGCTTATACTAAAAGAAATTACTTTGTACAGTAAGTATTTTTTTATATGTGGGTTGTATTTCTGTAATTCACATAACAAAGTTCATCAAACTAGCTAGGTGGTTCAGTTGATTCAAGCATTGTCCCGTATACCAAAAGGTGATGGATTTAATTCCCCATCAGGGAACATACCTAGATTGTGGGTTTGATGCCTGGTTGGCGCTTGTGTGGAGAACAATCAATCCATGTTTCTCTCTCTCCCTTTTCTTTCTCTAAACATCCCTTAGGTGAGGATTTTTTAAAACTCAGACCTAAAGCAGTTAGAACAGATCCTGCCTTAAATCAAACAGATCCTGATTGATTTTTAATTGAGCCCTGTCTCCCCATTTCTTATTGTTCTATGAGCCTAAAATGGAAGACTGTTTCCCTCTAATTGTTTTTGTAATGGTGAAAGTTTAAAGGTCCATTTATAATGGTATAAGGTTAAAAGTCCATTTCATGTGTGAGAACATTCTAAAGAACAATCTACACTTAAGGAAAAAAAAAGAGGTAAAATCAAGACTTGAGGTAATTTCATAGTTCTATTTTACACAAAATAATATTGAGTAATGCAGAGAATTTTAAGTTAGATTCTTTGTACTAATGATGTATTTTCTTTTAGGCTTACTTGAAAATGGAATTTAAGGAGGCAGTCAGTGCAGTCATGAAGTATATTGAAACAACACCTCTTTTGGTAAAAGGGAAAAATGTGAAAGTATCTGTTCCAGGAAGGAAAAAAGCACAGGTAAACTGGAATTAAACCCGTATCAGTATTGTTTAAATTTCATTATTGTATTAGTTTTAAGGTTTTTTGTTTTTGCTTAAGTTTGGCACATACAGAAAAATGCATAAAGCAGATGTTTACATCACATTGTATTGGATTCAAATACACTAAAATCAATAACTTTAATATGTGCATATATAATTATGTTTTGATGAAAGAGTGGTGTATGTTATAAGAAATATGTCACTAGGTGATTTCATCGTCGTAACATCACAATGCACTTACTAGTACATATCTAGGCATATATGGGATAGCCTATTGCTCTGTGCTACAAACCTGTATGGTATGTTACTGTACTGAATAATGCAGGCAATTATAACACATCTAGAGGCCTAGTGCATGAAATTAATGCTCGGTGGTGGGGGTATACCTCAGCCCAGCCTGCACCCTCTCCAATCTGGGATCCCTCTCACAATCCAGGACTGTTGGCTCCCAGCTGCTCACCTGCTTGCCTTCCTGATTGCCCCTAACCACTTCTGCCTGCCAGCCTGATCATCCCCTATCCACTCCCCTGCCAGCCTGTTTGATATCTTAACTGCTTCCCTGCCAGCCTGTTTGTTCTCAATTTCCCTCCTCTGCCGGCCTGGTCACCCCTAAGTCCCCCCGCTGCAGGCTTGATCAACCTTGACTGCCCTCCCTTGCATGCCTGGTCCCTCCCAACTGGCTTCCCCGGCCATCTTGTGTCCACATGGGAGCAGGATTTTTGACCACATGGGGGCACCAATTTTGATCTTGTGTGTGGAAGTGATGGTCACTCTGAATATCACGCTTTTATTAGATAGGATAGAGGCCTGGTGCATGGGTTGGGGCCAGTTGGTTTGCCCTGAAGGGTGTCCTGGATCAGCGTGGGGGTTCCCTTGGGGCGTGGGGTGGCCTGAGTGAGTGGCCTGTGGTGGTTTGCAGGTTGGCCATGCTCCCCGGTGACCCAAGAGGAGGCCCTGGTAACTGGGATATATTTATCTTCCACAATTGAAACTTTGTAGCCTGGAGCAGAGCCAAGCCTTCTGCTTCCTCCATAATGGCAGCCATTTCTGTTGGGATTTATGTGTTTTCTATAATTGAAACTTTGTAGCCTGGAGTGAAGGCCTAGGCTGGCCAGGGCAGGTGGAAAGCTTGGCTTCCTCCATTGCCAGGGGCAACCCTAGCCTGCTCTCTCTAGCTCCTTGGCTGCCACCATTTTTCTTGGGATTTATCTTCTATAATTGAAACTTTGTAGCCTTAAGCTGAAGCCTGGGCAGGCCAGGGTGTGCCGAAAGCTTAGATTCCTCCATTTCCTCCCTCCTGCTCTCTTCATGGCTGCCGCCATCTTGGGTTAATTTGCATGATCGCTCCTAATTGGTTGGTGGGAGTAGTTTGTGGGGGTGTAGCAGAGTGATGGTTAATTTGCATATTATTCTTTTATTAGATAGGATGGTAAATACTTGTGTGTCTAAACATATCTATATTTAAAAGGTACAGTAAAATTCAGTATAAGATACAAAAAATGGTTCATCTGTTTAAGGCCCTTATTTAAATGGAACTTACAGAACTGGAAGTTGCTCAGAATAAATCTGAGTGGTGAGTGAGTGTGAAGGCTTAGAACATTACTGTACATCACTGTAGACTTTATAAATACTGAACACACAGGCTACCCTATGAAATATTTTTCTTCAATAATAAATTAACTTTAACATTTTTACAACCTTTAAAATTTTAAACTTCTGGACTCTTTAGAATACCTCCGGAAGGACCTGCCTGAGGCTCTTCTTAAGGAGATGTCTCTTTTTTCAGGAATATTCTATGATGGTTTGCTTGCTTTCTTTTTATCATCATAGATTTGCTTGTAATCAGATAATGTACCATGAAACCTTTCAGTGTAGGGTCCATGTTTTCAAACTTTTTAAGGAGCTTGTTGAAATCTGCAAAAGCTTTTGCTAATCCATTCACTGTGAATTTTCTTGAGGGTTCTTCCTTTTTTTTTTTTTTTAATATATTTTATTGATTTTGTACAGAGAGGAAGAGAGAGAGATAGAGAGCTAGAAACATCGATGAGAGAGAGTCATCGATCAGCTGCCTCTTGCACACCCCGTTCTGGGGATATGCCCGTAACCAAGGTACATGCCCTTGACCGGAATGGAACCTGGGACCCTTCAGTCCCCAAGCTGACGATCTATCCATTGAGCCAAACCGGTCTCGGCTTGAGGGTTCTTCTTATGGGACCATAATCATATATGTGGTTTGTTTTGGTCGTAATGTGGTGCATGACTGTATAGCTTATACACAGTATTAAATGGTGAGTAATAGACTAGGAGGGAATACTTTACAAAAAGGAAATATTTGTGAAACCTCTGTCCTGCTCACAAACCATAATATTGATAACATCTCGGAAGCCCCTTGCATACTTCTTGCCAATCCTTATACCCCTTCTTTCTGCCTGTTATAAGGTTATTGTAGTCAAAGCAAAAGATGTGGTAGATTGGATTAGCATGATAGTTAGACATCTGAAATATAATGCTATTTGAAATGTTTTAAAAGACAGTGATAAGAATGTGTAGGATGTAAAATTATGTCATATGTGATTACAGGTTGAAGAGAATATTTTTATTCTATCTAATTAGAGAAAGGTAATATGCGTTTACACTTTAGGGTAGAAAGATTTTTTAATGTTTAAATTTTCTTATGTTTTTCTGAATTGTCTAAAGGTTTTTAGAACTGAGAAAAATTAAAATTTTCTTTAAAATATTTTTCCTTCCTAGAACAAAGAGGTGAAGAAAAAGATAGATTCAAAGAAAACATCTGCTTTAAAGTAAGTGATTTCTGTAATTTCATGTGAGAATGAATTTGCATACGAATTGAAAATTTTCTATTTTACAACTGCTTTTTTAATGTTTTACTACTTTGGCTCTAGTTTAATGGGACAGTGTTCAAATTTAATTATTTTAAACTTTTTTAGATTTAAATTACAACTTAAGAAGTTTTAGAACTTAGAATTTTCTTTTTTTAAATAGAAAAGATACAGATACTTCCAAAGCTGCTGAAGTTGGGACGTCAGCTTCTGCTGGTAAGTTGTTATTTTTAATACTCCTTCTCCAAATATGTGTATTTTGTCATTTTACTAGAAATGTCTTGTAAGATGATGATAGGAAAACATTACTTATCGTGCCTTAGTGGTAGGGACCCAAATTGGCTCCTGTATTAGGCTATTTACTATGTAGTTAAGGGACCTCTTCTGAAGTACCTATCACAGTTCTGTAGTGAATAGCTGTTTACATTTTGCCTCTCTTTATCTGCTCCCGATAAACCCACAAGACAAAACAAAGTTTGTTAAGATTGCTTGTCTGTTCCTCTTTGTTTTCGAAAGTAAAACAAAAAAAGACAAAATGGAAATATTTTATTCACATGGTGAAAGTTGTTTCTTTACAACTTCAGGCCTTTTTTATGAATCTAGCTAAATAAATTGTTCATATAATTTTAATAAACTAGATTACATCTTTTTCTTATTCCATTTAGGATTGAAAAGGTGGAGACAAAGAAGTTATTGCTAAAATACATACATGAGTCTAAGGAGAATAAACACCTTGGTAGAGATGGATAAGACACAAAAGCTAAAATGAAGTAGACATAAAATATATTCAGAATGTTAAATTGCTCTCTTTTGGAAAGGCAGATGTATAGAGTGTTCCGGATTTCTATTCAGAATAGATTAATTAGTTTTCTGAAAACTGATATTCAGGTGACTGGAACATTGGGTTTCATAGAGTATCTCATTTGTCCATAATGTTTTGTTGGATAATATACTGAAGTAATTGTAAGTTAGTGAAAGTGACTCTGGATGGCTTCCAGAGGGCGGTAAATTTTGACTAAAGTTTTAAATGTGAATGTGTAAACAGATGAAAGAGAGGCAGAAGATGCTTCAGTTAGGGAGATGACATAACAAAGGTAACAGAATTAAGGAATCACTTTATAGAATGCCTTGAAGATTCATGTTGGAAGTTTTTAAATTTGATCCATTAATATTATAATCTTCTATTTCTATAACACTCTTGAAATGATAAAATTAATATAGAGAACAACAATTAAGTTTTTGTCAAAGGTTTGAGGGGAGGAAAGGAGTAGCTGTTGCTAAAGGAGTAGTAGGAAAGATCCTTGTGATGAAACTGTTCTGTATCTTGACTACTGGTCACAGTAATCTACACGCTATGATCAAATTTCATAAAACTAAATACACATTAATTAGTGCATGTAAAAATGGGGAAATTTGAAGAAGAGTAGATTGTATCAATGTCAGTTTCTTATTTGTTTTGCTTTTTGTTTTTGTTTTTTTAAATATTTTATTGATTTTGTATAGATAGGAAGGGAGAGAGATAGAGAGAAACATCGATAAGAGAGAGTCATCGATCAGCCGCCTCTCGCACACCCCCTACTGGGGATATGCCCACAACCAAGATACATGCCCTTGACCGGAATCGAACCCGGGACCCTTCAGTCCCCAAGCTGACGCTCTATCCATTGAGCCAAACCGGTCTCAGCTCAGTTTCTTATTTGTGATAGCATATATAGTTAGACAAAATATTACCAGTAGGTGAAACTGGGTGAAGGTTTATGGGATCTCTCCCAGTTATTTCTTGAAATTCCATGTAGAATAACTTGACTTATGAATATAATGATAACACTTTTAAGTAAAATATTAGCACATAGTATTTGGGAGCACATTAAAGAAATACTATATTGTGTCCAAGATGGCCTCATATCAGAAATATGAAGATGATTCAAAATTAGGCAATCTGTTAATTCATTTTACCATTTTAGAGAAAGATAAATGCTACAAAAAATATTTAGTAAGGTTTTAACATTCATATCATTCCTAGCATTGAAAAAAGTTCTTAAAGTAGATAACTACCTTTTTTTTAAAATATATATATATATATATATATATATATATATATATATATATATATATATATATATAGATTTTTTACAGAGAGGAAGAGAGAGGGATAGAGAGTTAGAAACATCGATAAGAGAGAATCATCGATCAGTTGCCTTTGCACACCCCCATGGGGACGTGCCTGCAACCAAGGTACATGTCCTTGACCAGAATCGAACCCGGGACCTCTCAGTCCGCAGTCCGATGCTCTATCCATTGAACCAAACCGGTTTCGGCAGATAACTACTTTCTTAATATGATAGTGTATGTGTGTATTCATACTTTTATACATATACATAAATATATACACACATATCAAGTCAGAAGCCAGCATATGCTTAATAATGAAACAATAGAAGTATTTTAATTAAAATTGGCAAGGAAACAAGGAGTACTCATTACTTCTATGAATTACATAAATATTCTAAAATATAATAGTGACCAACCAGTGCATTGTAAGTTAAGAGGCATAAAAATTGGAATGTAGGATACAGTATTATTTGCAAATGTTTATGTACTGGATGCCTAGTGCATGAATTGGTGCACAGGTGAGGTCTAGCCGGCCCACCCCAATTGGGGCCCATTGGGCCAGCCAGGTGAAGGGGATGCGGGAGGTTGGCCAGCTGGCCCTACCCCCTGGCCAAACTCCTGGTTTAAGGGAACAATTTGCATATTAGGCTTTTATTATATAGGAAGGGTGGTGAAAAACTCAAGTATATATGGAAAATCCAAGAGAATATTGGAATGTTGTTATTATAATTAGCCATATTCTCTAAATTAAAAAGGCTTTAATTGCTTTATTATATAAGAATAACAATTTAAATGTAATTTAATAAAATATTCCATTTACAATAATAAAAAAGTTAAAGCTATGAAAAGAAAATGTTAAAATACTAAGAGGCATAAAGTAAAATGAGAAATTAAATGAGAAAATGCCTCATTTTTTGGATAGAAAGCCTCACTATTAGAATCTTCCCTTTTTTTCATGTATTGAAACAAATATTATGAACCTAACAAAATATCTATAAGGTTTTTAAAAAAATGTAAGTTTATTATAAATTGGTATTTTTTATACATAAAAAATTAGAATAGTCAGGAAAGTTCTGCAAAGGTAGAGTAGGATGGATTAGTACTAACAGATATAATATACTAGAAGCCCAGTGCATGTCATTCATGCACGAGGCCAGGGAGGGGAGAGGTGTGTGTCCCTTAGCCCAGCCTACACCCTCTCCAATCTGGGACCCCTCCAGGGATATCCAACTGCCCGTTTAGGCCCGATCCCATCTGAGATCAGGCCTAAACGGGCAGTCGGACATCCCTCTCACAATTCAGGATAGCTGGCTCCCGACTGCTCGCCTGCCTCCCTGTCTGATTGTCCCTAACGACTTCTGCCTGCCAGCCTGATACCGCCTAACCACTTCCATGCTAACCTGATCAACACCTCACTGCTCCTCTGTTGGCCCGATTGCCCTTAACTGCCCTCCCCTGCTGGCCTGGTCACCCTAACTGCTCTCTCTTGGCTAGTCTGGTCTGCCCCAACTACCCTCCCCTGCAGGCCTGGTTCCCCCTCCCCCCACCAACTGCCCTCTCCTGCAGGCCTGTTTACCCTTAACTGCCCTTCCCTGCCAGCCATCTTGTGTCTACATGGGGCCAGCCATCTTTTACCACATGTGGTGGCCATCTTGTGTGTTGCAGTAATGGTCAATTTGCATATTACCTCTTTATTATATAGGATTATACAGTTAAAGATTCAAGATATTTTCATATAGTTGGATAAATAAATAGAGGACAGAAGAAATATTCTGTTATCTCTGTGATATAAACTAATCTTCCTAATATATAAAAACCTCTAGTAAACAATAAGAAAAACCTCAACAAGTCCCCAAAATAAATTGACAAATGTAGGCAGATAATAGAGATGAATTATACATGTGAAAATTTACACTTTACTCATAATTAAGATAACAAAAATTATACCAGTTTCTATCCCAGATTGGAGTAATAACTTTTTTTACAAACTGTGTTGGTGTGGAAATGGGAAAGCCCCCCTCATATGTTCTATTAATAGGGATATTAATTGGTACAACCTTTCTGGAGGACAATTTAATATTGTTGAAATTTAAATCTATGCCTTTGTGTCAGCAAGTCTATGTCCAAGAATTTACCTGTAGTTACCGTTCCATGTGTATACAAAGGTGAGTATAAGGATATTTCTTGCAGTGTTTTTCAAAATCATTGCCAGGTTATGTTTTTCCTAAATCTAAATGTTATTATTTGTAATGTGTTATTGATATATTTTTTGTTGTTATTTTAGCCAAAACTGGACAAGCTAAGACATCTGTAGGCAAAGGGAATAAATCTTCAGGTATGTTTTTTTATTTGAATTTTAGTAAACTTTAAGTCATTTAAGAAGTATGTAGCAGTAGTGTTGGATTTCATGTGAAATGGTATGTGCTGAATGTGTACTAATCTTTGAAATTTATACTCATCTAGAAATTTTTAAGAATGAGATTTAATAGATAATGCTCTTCCCTTCCGATAATTATAAAAATAAGATCATTTGACTAGAAAACTATTTCTCATAATGGTTATCAGAGATAGTTTCCTCTTTTCTCTTTTATTTAGGTCTTCCTTCTGTTTATTTTATAAAAAGTAATGCAGATGAACTTACTGCAAATTATGTTCTCTCTGCAATTTTTATGGCCTATGATGGGTTATAAAGTAATTTTAAATTCTTTTATTTTCCCTTGCATTTTCTATCCCATTTCTGCAAAATACCAGTTAATTAAGTAGATAGAGGTCAGTGTATTAAATTCTTCCCTATAATGGTAGAAAGGAAAGGAAGCAGTGTTGAATTGGCAAATATTGTTAGTGGCAGAGCCAGAATGTTCATATAATAGTTGCTTAGAAGCAATAACCTGAGGATGCCAGGGATGCTAGAAAACTTGTTTTGAAGATGCATTTATTTAGCAAACAGGTTGATATTGCTTTGATAGTAAGTATATGTGAGTCACTGGTGGGGATTTAGGTGAGTGGATGCTAAAGCTCCTTTCAACTATTGGAAATTTATTTTAGATATTTTTCTTACATTCTGGTCCCCTTTAGAAGTAGTAAAGTGAATTGACTTATGGTAATAACATAGAGATAGGTGAAAAATAATTTAAGGGCTCATTAGTACTCAGGTTACTGCAGTGTGACAATATTTTTAATGACAAGTGACAATTCATAAAGATTGTTATTATTTTTGAGCAAAGATTAGGTCTGTCTTTGGATATACGGGCAAATTTATAAACTATTTTCATTTGGTTGTTGTTGATATCAATACTTTTCCTTTATATTAGGTCTAGTAATAATTAATGTCGTTTTCTAATACTTTTTTAAATCGAATTTATTTAAACAATACAACAAAATTTAATCAACAATATAGTTGCCATTGTTTTCTACTACTTGTGCCCAACGCTCAGGAAGCATTTTAATCCCTCTGTTGTAAAATTCTTGTGATTTTGATGCAAAAAATTCGGTCAATGCATTTTTGAGGCATTCTTCATTATTAAATTTTTTTCCAAGAAGAAAGTTTTGCAAAGAACGAAACAAATGGTAATCAGAAGGGGCAATATCAGGAGAATATGCAGGTTGAGAAAGAACTTCCCATTCCAACTGGCACAGTTTTTCAGCAGTGATTCTTGCAGTATGCGGTCGTGCGTTATCGTGGTGAAGAATTACGCCCTTCCGATTAATCAGCCCGGGTTCTTTTTCTCTTAAAGCTTGGGCTAACCTTTCCAATTGGGCACTATACACTGCACTTGTAATGGTTTGGTTAGATGGTAAAAGTTCATAATGAAGAATTCCTTTAAAATTCCACCAAACACACAACATCACTTTTTTCGCATGCAAGTCAGGTTTTGGCGTGGGCTGCGGAGCCTCATTTTTGTCCAACCATTGAGGCCGCCTTTTCAAATTAACATACAGCACCCATTCTTCATCTCCGGTAACAATTTGCTCTAAAAACGGCAAACGGTTTTGACGAGAGAGGAGCGAACTGCAAATTGTGACTCTTTGATTACGGTTGTTGTCTGTCAACTCATGAGGAACCCATTTTCCAAACTTTTGGACTTTGCCAAGTGCACGCAATTGATTGGAAATTGTTTTTTGTGAACAATTTAAAGTTGTCGCAAGCTCTTGTTGGGTAATTTGAGGATTTTGCACCAAAAGAGCTTGAAGAGCTTCTTGATCAAAATTGGACACACGGCCTCGACCACTCTTGTCATCTAACGAAAAATTTCCCTTGCGAAATTTCTCAAACCAACGCTGGCATTTTCTGGCGCTAACTGCATCTTGACCAAGAGCACTACAGATGTTTTTTGCAGCCTCAGTTGCTTTTCTTCCTAATTGGAACTCGTAAAGCATGCAGTGCCGAATATGCTGTTCATCCGCCATCTTCTTAGCCCTAGTTTTGCAACAAAAACCAAACCAAACACAAACTTTTTCAAGCAAAACTTGTTAATTGCACTTCACACGTTCTGTAGATACCACGTGTTTGAAGGTTATGTCAATACAAGTCAACGCCAAGCAAGATTTTAAACGAATGTTTAAAAACGACATTAATTATTACTAGATCCGATATAACTTTTCTAAGCATGATCATATTCTCACACGGCTCTTAGATAATTGTGACAGTTACCATCCTTATTTATAGTAAATGGGAAAACGTGCACAGAAACCAATTAATGCCCCAAGTCTTCACAACTTAAGTTGGAATTCGACTGACTTTTCCCTCATACTACCATGCTAGTTGTTACCAATCCTAATTTTCAAAGCTAAATTTCCTTTTGTTTTCTGAATGGAAAGGGTTTTGTGGTGATCTTTTTATTGATACTTTGATAATCATAGTCTTTATAAACATCATCTTGAAAAATAAGCAGCAGCTGAAACCGGTTTGGCTCAGTGGATAGAGCGTTGGCCTGCAGACTGAAAGGTCCCAGGTTTGATTCCGGTCAAGGGCATGTACCTTGGTTGAGGGCACATCCTTGGTGGGGGTTGTGCAGGAGGCAGCTGGTCGATGTTTCTCTCTTCGATATTTCTCTCTATCCCTCTCCCTTCCTCTCTGTAAAAAATCAACAAAATATATTTAAGAAAAAGAAAAGAAAAAGAAGCAGCAGTGATAAATGGAAATGTAAAAAGAAAGATCAGAGCAATGTAAATACCAAAATAATCAACTGAAAAATATCCTAAAAATATCCTAAAATCATTTAGGACCTAAATGATTATAAGAGCAACAGGATTAACAAGAGACAGTCAGACAGACACAAATACATACATACATATATACATACTACATGGGCTACTTTTATATCCTTGCAGTTAGTAATTTTGCTTCAAGTTAATCCACACATTCAGAGATTGTTTAACTTGCCTGAATGCCATTTTTATGTTCCTGAATTTTTGGTTCAGTGATGCTTTTCTTGAAGACATTATTATCTTTGCTGTATTTTTAAAAATGGCCTGTGTTGCCCTGGCCTGATGGCTCAGTTGTTTGGAGCATTGTACTCCAAAAGGTGCTGGTTTGATTCCTGGTCAGGGCACATACCTAGATGGCAGGTTCAGTCCATGGTGGGGGCCTGCCTGAGAGAGGCAGGTGATTGATGTTTTTTCCACATCACTGTTTCTCCGTTTCCCCATCACTCTGCCCGCCCTTTCCTTCTCCCTTTCTTTCTCCCTTTCCCTCTCTCTCTTGCTCTCTAAAAAATAAATAAAAAACAAAGTATCTTCAGGTGAGGCTAAATAAATAAATAAGGCCATGTGCCAATAGGTGATAGTATTTTATGTTTTGGATAAAACATATCCTGTTGCTCTTATATTCGTTCTTTGTGAGTTTTTTGGGGGACTGTTGCTATTGGTTAAAAATTAACCAGTTTTGACCTCAGCTTTTTCTGATTTAGGGAAATCAGCAGGTTCTGTAAAATCTGTGGTAACTGTAGCTGCTAAAGGTAATAAAGCTTCAATCAAAACAGGTAAGATAGTTGGGAGGGAGAGGTATTAAGTATGTTTGTTTTTACAGTTGACATTCAAAATGTTGTATTAGTTTCAAGTTTACAGCATAGTCATTAGACATTTATATAACTTACAAAGTGATTCCCCCCAGTAAGTAGGGATATTAATTAATAAAATTCAGTTCCCACCTGAAACCATACATAGTAATTAAAATATTACTGACTATACTCCCTACTTCAAACTATATTTTATTTATTCATTTTATTGAATTTATTGGGGTGACATTGGCTGTGTTTCAAGCGCACAACTCAATAAAACATCGTCAGTACACTGCATCTTCCCTATAATGGTAGGAAGGAAAGGAAGCAATGTTGAACTGGCAAGTATCATTGTTAGTGGCAGAGCGAGAATGTTCATATAATAGTTTCTTGGTACACCCATTGACCCAAGCACAGTCTCTTTCGGCTACATTTTAAGTATATTCTTAAACTGCCTTAAAGAACATAATACAATGCCCTGGCTGGTTTGGCTCAGTGGATGGAGCATTGGCCTGTGGACTGAAGGTTCCCAGGTTCAATTCTGGTCAAATGGCACATTTGGGTTTACCGGTTTGATCCCCAATGGGAGGCAACCAATCAATGATTCTCTCTCATCATTGATGTTTCTATCTCCCTGTCCCTCTCCCTTCCTCTCTGAAATAAAAAATATATATATATTTAAAAAAAAAAGAATATAATACAATGATATCAAAGGACACAAACAGTAGTGTGGTGAAGGCCTGGGATGGAGGCAGTTATAGGGGGAGATCTGTAATACTGTCAATAAAATTAAATACACAAGTTTTAAATTTTATATAGCTTTTAGTACCTAATAACATCTTGAAAAGTTTAGTATTTAAAACCTAAAACACGGACTTTAAATTTTTGGTACTTTGGTCTTTGACAATTTCTACCATTGGCATATTTTGTATTGAAACATTTTGACAGCTATACACGGTAAAAATTTCATGTGTCGTGTCTGTATTATTATTTATTAAGTATTGTATTATTTTCCATATGGACAACTATAAACTATTTTGCCTTATAATTACAGGCTACTCTGCCACTTCCCCCCTACAAATTGTTCAATCTTTGTTTTCCTTATTTTTTTTTAAGCTATCACTTCATATTACCTTCCTGAGCTTGTACAGTTCTGATGTTTATTACTGTGAAGATTTTTTTTTCTTTCCATGTTACACGAATGTATTTCCTTTATAAAGAAATGGAGCACTACCCTATATAATAATATAATATGCAAATTGAACGGAGGAACAACCAGTCACTATGATGTGCACTGACCAGGGGGAAGATGCTCAGTGCAGGAGCTGCCTCCTGGTTGTCAGTGCACCAGAAGCCAGGCTCACGGCTGGCCAGCCCAGCAGAGGTGGCAGGAGCCTCGCCCACCTCCGCAGCAGTGCTAAGGATGTCCGACTTAGTCTTTGCCCCAAGCAGGCCTGGCTAAGGGACACCCTCCCCTCAAGTGCACAAATTTCGTGCACTGGGCATCTAGTTTTAAATAAACAATGTTTTACATGCTCTGTTTAGTATTACAATTTTTCCAAATAGACTAATGTAAAGAACCTTTGTAGAAGTTATAAAATATGGTTTGTGTGAGTGTGATTATAATGTGCTTCTGTCATCTGAGGGTTAAATTTGTGGCTCATTAATGGCCATCAACAAAAATTGTGTCTCAGTTTACATTTGCTTTAAATCTTATTGGTAAACAGGTATTGAAAATAAATGGAAAGGAGAGAATAAAAAATAAAAAAATGGAAGAAAATATGTAGAAAATAACTGCTTTTTATACTTAAGGTGCACTACTTGCTTACTAATATATTAGTGTGAAACGTACTAAATAACCAACAGACCCTTAGAGTAATGGTTCAATTTTGCTTTTTACAGCAAAGTCCAGTGGAAAGAAGTCTCTAGAAGTAAAAAAGGCTGGCATTGTCAAAAACAAAGATGCCAATAAACCTCTGACTGTACAAGGTAACTTTGAAATGCTGTCTTTTTATGTTTTCTTTAGATCATCTTAGTGTACATTCAAGGTATATTTTGAAATTATTGCTTAAAAATCATTAAAGGGCCAAAACTGGTTTGGCTCAGCGATAGAGCATCGGTCTGCAGACTGAAAGGTCCCAGGTTCGATTCTGGTCAAGGGCATGTACATTGGTTGCGGGTATATCCCCAGTAGGGGGTGTGCAAGAGGCAGCTGGTTGATGTTTCTCTCTCATCGACGTTTCTAGCTCTCTATCTCTCTCTATCTTCCTCTCTGTAAGAAAAATCAATAAAATATATTTTAAAAAATCATTAAAGGGATTGTTTTGTTTTCATAGAGAAACTTGTGTTAGCTTTGACTTAAACCAGCCATCCTAAAAGAATTGAAGTGACAAAATAAATCTAGCTTAAGTTTCTGTTTAGATTCATTAGTTTAATTACATTAGTGTGTTTTCTAGACTATTAAAGCAGACTGTTTCATGCAGAAAACTCTGAAATAAAGAGCAGTATGGAAGTCAAAGCCTCTGAAAATAGTGCTAAAGAAACTACTTCAGGTAGGCCAATTGAAATTTTATTTTGTTCTCTTACGTTAGAGATAGAAAATTTAAATTTTAATAAAATAAAGCGTTTAATTTTATGTGATGTATATATATGTATACTTTTAAATATCACAGTCATAATCTTACTGAAATTAAGACTATTAGGATTCAGCTCTGCACCCTGTCTCTTGATTATTCTGAAATTTTGTTCTTGGGATAAAACTAAATGTATTATTTAAAACCCATTGTTACTTCTATAGTTACTTCCTACTTAAATTATTTCCTCTTTTGTCAGTTTTATACATTTTCAGGTAGTTATTATGTGTACATTTTAAGATCTTAATAAATGAAATAAAGCTGCATGAATTCTTATTTTATTTTTTATTTTAAGAAGCTGCTTTGGTGGTCACAGAAAATGAAACAGTTAATAACAAGGTCAGTTTTCATATTTCACTTTTTTATCTTTCACCTTTTTTAACCCTTTGCACTCCGCTATCCCCTCTCAGGGGACATCAGAATTCTAAGATATCACTCAGATGTCCCCTCTCAGGGGACATTGCAGTTTATTAGTGATTACGGGGAATTGAGTTAATTCAACGCACGTTTCGCAAAGTAGTGTCAAGTAGCTGGTAGCCAATGTCCAGAATGGTTCGGAGTGCAAAGGGTTAAAGTTTAGGAAATTTTGACACAGTATATTTTCTTTTACTATACATCCACATAAAAATGTACAAGAGCCCCAGCCCGTTTGGCTCAGTGGATAGAATGCTGGCCCTTGGACTAAAAGGTATGGGTTCGATTCCAGTCAAGGGCACATACCTCGGTTGCAGGCTTAATCCCCGCCTTGGTTGGGTGCGTGTGGGAGACAACCAATCAATGTCTCTTTCTCACATCAGTGTGTCTTTGTCTCTGTGTCTCCCTCTCCCTTCCACTCTAAAAATCAATAGAAAAATATCCTAGGGTGACGATTAACAACGAAAAAAATTGTGCATGATTTGACATGATGAAAAAATCCCACTTTAGCCGAAACCGGTTTGGCTCAATGGATAGAGCATCGGTTTGGGGACTGAAGGGACCCGGGTTCGATTCCGGTCAAGGGCATGTACCTTGGTTGCGGGCATATCCCCAGTGGGGGGTGTGCAAGAGGCAGCTGATCGATGACTCTCTCTCATCGATGTTTCTAGCTCTCTATCTCTCTCCCTTCCTCTCTGAACAAAAACAATAAAATATATTTTTTTTAGAATCCCACTTTATAAAAAGAAAAAGATAAAACTTTTAAAATATTGGTTGAGTTTAAAAGCTTGAGCTGCAGATTAAGTTCTAAAAATTTAGGAACAGAATATCAATAAATATACAAATTTTTATTATTTTTTTGTTAATTCTCACCCAAGGATATTTTTCCATTGATTTTTAGAGAGAACAGAAGGGGATGGGAGATGGGGGAGAGAGAGACATCTATACAGGAGAATGGGTGCCTCCCACATGAGCCCTGATTGGGTGGACTGGGCCAGAATGAACCTGCAAATCCAGTTACTACCCTTGACCAGGAATGGAACCAGAGACCCTTTAATGCTCAGGCTGATGATGTAACCACTAAGCACACCAGCCAGGGTGATATGTTTTATTTAGAACTAGAGGCCTGGTGCACAATATTCGTGGGGGGAGGGGGAGAAGTCCTTCAGGCCAGCTTGCACCCTCTCTAATCTGGGACCCCCTTGAGGGATCTCTGACTGCCCGTTTAGGCCCGATCCCAGTAGGATCAGGCTTGAACATGCAGTTGGACATCCCTCTCACAATCTAGGACTGCTGGCTCCCCAACTGCTCACCTGCCTGCCTTCCTGATTGCCCCTAACCGCTTCTGCCTGCCAGCCTGATTGATGCCTAACTGCTCCCCTGCCACCCTGTTTGCTCCTAACTGCCCTTCCCTGAAGGCCTGGTCACCCCCAACTGCCCTTCCCTGCAGGTCTGCCCTCCTCCCCCAACTTCTCTCCCCTGTAGGCTTGGGTCCCCCCCAACTTCCCTCCTCTGCCAGCCTGGTCACCCCCAACTGCCCTTCTTTGCAGGCTTGATCACCCCAACTACCTCCCTTGCAGGCCTGGTCCCTCCCAACTGCCCTCCCCTGCTGGCCATCTTGTGGCAGCCATCTTTGACCACGTGGGGGCAGCTATCTTGTGTGTTGGAGTGATGGTCAATCTGCATATTACTCTTTCATTAGACAGTTCATTGTGTTTTTAGAGGAGCAAGTGGGGTTTGCAGTTTTATTTGAAGTGCATAAAGTCGTCAGTAATTTTTTTCCTATAGTTACATCTGGTATTATGGATATATTAAAATCTCATTAATTTATATTTTGGTTAAAATTTTGCCATCATTCAGGTGCTAAGCATAAGTTTACTTTTGACTGATAGATCCATTTTCCAAGTAAGAAGTAGTATGTCTTCCTATTTTGTTTTGAGAAGAATATTTTAAAGCACTAATCGAGTATTTTAAATTTATTTAAAGCACTTTGAAAGAAACCATTTATGAACACAGTTGACGTACTAGTTAATATAATTCTCAACTTGTTTATGAAAATTATAACTTCCCATCATTTTTTCAAAAGAATAGTCAAAAGTTGGCAAATTCACTGTTGTAAATCTTTGGGGATTTCCCCAACATTTACTAAAGGAAATATTGGCATTGAGGAGTCATCTTGAAAAATAAAGTAGATTTGATAGAAGAGAATCCAGAAAGTATTTACTTTGTATTGGAGATTGGGTTATGGGTTAAGGATGCTAAAATACCAGGTAAGCTTTTTCATATTGTCTAAAAGTGATTATTTTATTCAGTAAGATAAAAGGATATGTAGCTAAAAGGGAGAAATTGTAGTCAGAGACAAACTCATGTTTTTAAACCATTTTTGAGAATAAGAATTAAAGATGTTGATTAGATGACAGGTTGTATGGCTGAAATTATTGTATGTACTTTGAGATAGGAAATTTGATTTTAATTTGAAGTTCAGACCAAATTTCAGAATTGGTCAAGTTTAATATTAAATGCAACTTAAATACTAACATAACATTATCTGCAATGTAAGCTTAGGTAAATATAAAAGCAGCTAAAAATTTTTTAATGTCAGTTCTTAAATTTGTTTTGAAGGAAACAGAGGAAATGTGTGTGGTACTTATTTCTAATTTGCCAAATAAAGGATTTTCTGTAGAAGAAGTTTACAACCTAGTAAAACCATTTGGTGATACAAAGGATATTTTGATTTTATCCTCTCATAAAAAGGTAAGTGTTGATAACAGCTGTTCTTCTCTTTAAGCATATTTTGAAAAACATTAAGTTCATGAAGAAAAGTTTTAAAAGTAGTACCTCAAAATAATTAAGTTGTTTTAAGGTAAGGAATTTTTAAAATAAGTGATAAATAAGTTTTTTAAAAATATATATATTTTAATATATTTTATTGATTCTTTTTTAAATATATTTTTTAATATATATATATTTTTAATATATTTTTTCTTTTTAAAAAAAATATATTTTATTGATTTTTTACAAAGAGGAGGAGAGAGGGATAGAGAGCTAGAAAAGTCGATGAGAAACATCAACCAGCTGCCTCTTGCCCGCAACCAAGATATATGCCCTTGACCGAAATTGAACCTGGGACCTTTCAGTCCGCAGACCAACGCTCTACCACTGAGCCAAACCGGTTTCAGCAGAATGTCATCTGTTTTTTTCTTTAGTGTTGCATTATGAGTTCAGTTATTCATTATTTCTTGCTTATGGTTGTAGTATACTGAATTTATTGGCCTCATGTTTCTGAGGAATGCATTTTTTTATCTTCAAAATATTTACTAAGATTTTCAATTTATTTGATTCCTTAAGTATTAAAATATTTTCAAGAAGAAGTAACTTAAATAAGACTTTTTTTCCATTCTTGTAATTTGTTTTAAAAGGCAATCATAGAAATCAATAGAAAATCTGCAGATTCTATGATAAAATTTTATACCTGCTTCCCAATATCAGTGGATGGAAATCAACTCTCAATAAGTATGGCTCCTGAAAACATGAGTGTAAAAGATGAGGTAAATAATACTATCATTTTAATTTATTGTAGTCTGTTATATTTTTTAGTTTTCTTCTTTGGTTCATATTTTCTCTCAGACAGTGAGAAAGATTTTTCTGTCCCTCCAGTGCCTGCTATCTCACTATTTTAGAGCTACTTCCATTTTGAGCGAATCCTGTTCCTCTTGTATGTTTGATTGGGGGGAAGGTGAACTATTGTTTGTAGAGTATTGTCTGTACCACTGTTTGGATCCTCATTTCTGCCATTATCTATCATACAAACCCAGAGGTTATCTTCAGTTTTTCTCATTTCTTATAAACCATTTGTCACTAAGTCTTGTCTCTTAAATTCTAAATATTTCTGGAGTTTGTTTCCTGTTTGTTCCATTCGCCATTTCACATTGCTTCACTTCTTAAAGCCTTCTAGTAAAGTCGCTCTTTGTATCCTTTACCTTCATTTGTTGTTGTTGTTAATCCTCATTGGAGGATATTTTTCCATTGATTTTTATAAAGTGGAAGGTAGGAGAAGAGACAGAGAAACATCATTGTGAGAGGGACACATTGACTGGTTGCCTCCCGCACACAAGCTGGGCTGGGAATCGAGCCTGCAATCCAGGATCTTTCAGTCAGTAGGCTGATACTCTATCCAATATGCCAATCCTGCTAGGGCCGCCCCCCCCCCCCCCTTTTTTTTTTTTTTTTTAAATTCTCACCTAAGAATATGTTTTTCATGGCTTCTACAAAGAGGAAGAGAGGGGGAAGAGTGAGAAATATCGATGTCAGAGAAAAACACTAATCGGTTAGTTTTCCTCTTGGATATGCCTGGCTGGTGATGGAACACAATTCTGAACCTAGCTCTACCTCCATTTTGGTTTCCCTGAAAATCTTTCTCCACAAAGTCCCGAGACTGACAAAATTCAAATCTGTTCAAATTTAATTGATTTAGAAACTCTTCGTTGTTTCTGTGGGGCCAACTGCTAAGAAATGTTAGAATCTCTAGAGCAAGGTAGAAATGCATCTAATTTTGAAAAAGCCTTCTATAGAGAATCACTTAATGTGGTGCCATTACTGGGATTGTTTTATACATGTTAGTAGTATTAAGAACCATCGTCTCATAAGATAAAATTCCCTTCTTCTACATGTAAGCCTTCAATTATCTTGACCCTCTTGTCTCACGCACACCACTCTTGGCTTCTTTATAATTAGCACCAAATTGCTATACACTTAGTATTCTGTGTGTGGTTTTTTCACTAGCCTACATCTTTGTTCTTCCTCATCCCCTACTTTGCTTGGTTAACTTTTTGTTTTATAACTTGAATCTCTTACTATCTATTAAATTAAATATCTTATTCCTTGTCTGTGAATTTGAATGTATTCCCCTAAATGATACAACCTTATTCATTTTTAATGTACTACTTAGGGAAATAGGATGTTAGGTTTATGGGTAGGGTGCGACTTTCATAACTTGTTTAAGAAGAAGGAAAGATGTGGAAGTAACAGAACTTTTGCTGAATTCATTTTATGAAACAGTGCTTAATGATTATTCATAAATGCTATTTTATTATAAATCTTGATTAATTAAAAATATGAATGAGGAATGATGTACACCTTCAACCTTGTTCCATTTTGCTTTCCTAGGAAGCTATATTTACAGCCTTGATTAAGGAAAATAATCCAGAGGTGAGTTTTGCATTAAGTGCTTTCCTAGACTTGTTTAATTGATAGAAGCCTTGGTTGTTTGTGTTCACATGCTAGAAATTAAAGGAAACCTTAGCACTAATTTTAAAATTAAATGATTTTAATCTATGTTATACATTTGATATTTCAGCTGTGATTTTCTTTTCCTATGCTCTCTCTAAAAAAAAAAAAAAATATTACAGGCCAACATAGAAAAAATATACAATCGATTTATACATCTTAATAACTTGCCAGAAGATGGACTTCAGTGTGTACTTTGTGTTGGACTTCAGTTTGGAAAAGTGGATCACCATATATTCTTGAGTAATAAAAACAAGGTAACTAAGTCCCTTCTATTTTTATTTGTATGTGCTCTAAAGAATATAAAACGAAATCCTGTATTATTATGGTCTGCAACTTTTAATTCAGCTTCTGAACTGAAGCACATATAAGCATTGCTCAGCCTCATAGCAGAATTATGGTAGAGGAGTGTATTTTCTTTGGGCTGTGACAAAAAGGAAGATCATCTTTCTCCTAGAACCTAGTTTTAAGGGGAAATAAAACAAATGAAAGATAATAGTGCAAAGAGCATTAATTTATGGGAAAGTTTTAGACTTGAGTTCATCTAGCTTTAACCACCTTTATACCCTGGCTAACTTGGTTTAAACATTTTATTTGTAAAATGAAAGGTTGTTGCCAGGTATTTTCTAACGTCCCTTTCAGCCATAAAACACCTAGAGAGTTGGGTCTCTCTGTTTAGTTATATGGAAAGTATAAAATGATCATTCTTTACTTCTATGCTTTGGCTTCTTCCCTTAAAAGACATTAACTTCTTTACATTTGCTATGCCCTCTGTTTAATGTTTAATCCAAATACATCCATTAAAAGTAGATTTTGATTAACCTTATATTACCAAGAAAATTACAGTTTCATATGAAAGTTGGAAATATTTGCTTTAAAAAGTAGCTAATTGACCAACAACTAGTTATTAATTTCTGTGACAGGCTTCTAACTGATACATAGAACATGTTTGGTACTTTAGTAATAGTGATATTGGATGGAAGGGAGATGACAGATGGCATAAGGAATTCTAAATAATTACTTTTGACATTTTTAATTCTCGGTTCTTCCTCATCCACTACTTTGCTTAGTTAACTTTTTGTTTTATAATTTGAATTCTCTTATTAGCTTCCTGCACACACCCTGATCAGGGATCTTACCCAGAATTCAACTAATAGGTGTTGGGACAATGCTCTAACCAACTGAGCCACACTCCTTTTCATTTTGCCTTGACTTTTCAACATCTTAAGGACTGTTTTGTTTACTTTGAAATAAGGATTAACTTTACCTTTTAAATTACATGTTTGAAATATGGAAAAACAAAGATTCATACTTTGAAAAATTAAAAAATATTTTATTGTAAAATAACATAAAATTTACTATTTAACTATTATATATTTAAATGTTAGTTCAGTGGCATTAAGCATATTCACATTGTGCAATCATCACCACTATCCATCTTTCCATTAAAGAGTAACTCCACATTCTCATTCTTCCTAGCCCCTGGCAGCCACCATTCTACCATTCTGCTTTTGGTCTCTATGAATTTTACTAGATACCTCATATAAGTGGAATCATACATTATTTGTTCTTTTGTAACTATCTTATTTCACTTAGCATAATGTCTCCCAATATGTGTTGTATCATATATCAGAATTTTCTTTTTAAGGCTGAATAATATTTCATTGTTTGTATATGCCACACTGTGGATGAACACTTGGATTGCTGTCACCTTTTGTGCACCAGGCCTCATATATATATGGCTAATATGCAAAGTGTCCCTTTGGAAGTTCAACCGGGAGACTGAGAATTCGATTGCTCGCTATGATGTGTGCTGACCACCAGGGTGCGGGGTCGAGCAAAGGAAGGCCGCAGCTGGGGAAGCCAGGGAAGGAAAGCCCTGATCATCTGCCAGGCCCAGGGACCCTACCCATGCATGGATTTTGTGCACTGGGCCTCTAGTTGTGAATAATGAACATCAATGTCCAAATATTTGTTCAAGTCCTTGCTTTCAATCCTTTTGGGTATATACCAAATAGTGGAACTGCTAGATGATACGGTAATTGTTTTTTAAATGTTTTTAGGAACTATTCTTCCCTTTCTTTATCTTCTCCAAAGGCAATTCTTCAGTTAGATAGCCCTGAATCCGCTCAGTCAATGTACGACTTTCTGAAACAAAATCCACAGAACATAGGCGACTGTATATTGACCTGTACATTATCTCCAAAAGTGGACTCATTAGAGGTAAGGTTTTTTTTTTTAAATCAACTTTTGTGCTTTTAGAATATAACAAAAGCATAAAGATCATTCCCCCAAAGCTAGGTGATATACACTGAAGGTAATTTCAAGGATGATGTTCTTGGCCAGTAATCAAACTGGTTTTGCATTTTAGATTCTTTCATTTAAAAATTGGTTTTGCAATCACTGACAATTTTTATATTATGGAGCAGTATAAATTTGAGAATAAATTGAGGTAATTTTGGAAAGTTTGCATAAAACTTATTTTGGCTTTGCCCTGGTATAAAGAAGTTTTTCTATTTTATTTATTTAAATTGTATTTATTATAAACTTTCTTCTTGTATAAGAAATAAGATTTTACTGGTTCTTGGCTTATGCACTAATAATACATGTATAAACATTACAAATAGTCCACCTTTGAAATTCAAATTCATGTTTTCTAACAGTTTCATTGTGTGTGTATCAGTAGCAGTGGGTAAACAATAGGGCTTATATTTGGTGACTGAATGTTTTTTGTTTGTTAAATATGCCAAAAATCTTGTGTAGCTCAAGAAAATGAAAATTCATATTGAAACCAAATTAAATAGAGCACCTATAAGTAATTGCATCATGATAGGTACTGACCAAGCACAAATTGGAGGAGTTGTTTAACCTGATTATTTCAGGTAAAAATTTGGAAATTTTAGTCCTTGTTTCTCAACAGAACATTGTGTTTTTAAATTTATTTTTACGCATTTTAAAGTTATTGCTTTGTTCAACTAAGTTCAGTAATTACATAAAACCTCTTCTACATTGCTATTTTACTTTCTGAACCCTTACTCATAACCTTATTCTTACATTTTAATAGATTGGAGATTCCAATTGGCTTTTGTAAAAAATCTTAGCTACATCACTAATAAGTTAGCCTTGGCCATATTGGATGGTAGAGGCAGGTAGACTTCAAGATATTGTAATTCTCTATAATAATAAAAGCATAATACGCTAATTAGACCAAACGTCCTTCTTGGACAAAGCCGTGGTATCAGGGGCTGTGGTGGTGGGGGATCAAGCTCCTTGCAGGAATATCATGCATTGGGCCTCTAGTATAAGAAGGAAAGCCCTAAGCTAGGGATTAGACTATGAAATTAAAATGATTCCTGCACCCAGAGTTTTTAAATAATAGTTTTTAATTTATGTTGTAGAATTGTGCACTGGAAACCTGTATGTTATTGTTGACAAGTGTCATGCCAATTAGCTCAATTAACTAAAAGTAAATAAAATAAAGGGCATATATTTTTGCTTGTTTTGTTTACTCAGTGTAGTATGTCCTAAGTGCCTAGCCCAGTGATTGGTAGGTAGACACTGAATTTTAATTCCTGCTTCCATTTTGGGCCCCAAACATTGCTTTCTTGGTGGTTCGGACACATTTAAATATTATTAGTATTGTTAAATTTTGTCCAACTTTTCTAGGTGTTTCGAGTAGCAGACTTTTTCAAGTCAACTAATTTCCCTTATGAATAGAAGTTTTTTTCAGTAACATTCGCACATTGAAGATGTTGATATTTAAGATTGATTGTTTTTATTCTTAGCTAAAGGTGGTATTTTCAGGCTTTTAAAGTTAAAAATTTATTTCCTATTTATGTCAACACTAAAGAAACTTACTTTTCTCATTAGTTGCTATGTGTTAGTTTTCCTCTATAACCTAACCTTTATAAAAGTAAGTTCTAGAACCTGATAGTTAAGTGGTCACTGAAATTTAACATTTACTTGAATATATTTTAAGTGGTTTGTTTTTGTTTTGTTTTTTTGCTTAGATTTTAAGAATTGAAATCATTGCATTGATGGGTTAAATATTTAAAGTTCAGTAGAATAGGCTCTACTAAAATGTGGAATTATGTTACAGGCTCAAGCTGAGAAAGACCAAGAACTAAGAAAGGAGAGGTATGTGCTTTAAGTTTACTAACATTTTCATCTAGTATTTAGTTAATTACTGCATTTCATTTCTATATTTTGTAGTAATTGTTCACCTGTACAAAAATATTCTTATTTTACATGTTCATTTTGTATATATATATATATATAAGTTGTGATTTTCTCTTTTGGCTTTGTTGACCAGTGGGGCGATTTTTATTTTTGTTTTTTTGTCTCAGTGTTTATAGATTTCTGTTTAGAAAAACTTATAAACACGGTTTGAGTTAAATATATAAATATGACTTCTTTATTAAATGTTTTGCTAAGACTCTTAAACAACTCAACTCTGTGATTAGTTTTATATTCTTCATGTTAGATTTTCTTTTCCAAAATAGTTACAATGGTAAAACTTTAATCTTTTTGCATAATTTAAAAAAAAATTTAGATTTAAAACCAAAACAGTAATGTTTAGTGTGTATTTTGATACTTTTTAAAAACAACTGGGGTATGGAAAAGGATATTTGTAAAACAGTAATGTGTATGCTGCTTTATATTTTCAGAGGATGAAAGTTTGTTCCTCAGAATCTACACTAAGTAGTGACTTTGTTTTGACCACATTGTCTTTTTAGTCATTTTCTCATCCTGATGAATCCACTCATATCACCACCTTTGCCCCACCAATAAATAACCTCCCTATTAATACTTTTCATTGGGATTTACTGATTTAAACTCTTTTTCTTTCTTTATACAGTAAAAGTAATTTACCCTTATTTGTTGGAATTAATGTAGTTAGAGCTTTTAAGTATTAAAGAGCATTTTGAAAGTGTTTAAAATGTGGAGAGTTTATTTTATTTGATGAACTAATTTTAAGATGCCCGAAGAACAGAAAAAAGGAAGTTTTACTGATTTTTCTTCTCAGTAATTAATATTTATAAAGTGAGTCTTTTAAATGATAAAGATGATTATGAGTACATTAAAATATGTTGGTGACTTGAAGCAATAAATTTGATGTATGTGTCAGCACAGACTTTCAGTTGTACATCATACCAATTATATTCATATGACTAAGAAGTAATACCAAAAACAATGTTTGATATAAAAACCCATGAATGGCTTAATAAAGTAAGAATGCCACATGTAGTAATAAAGATAGACCTACAGTTTGGCCACAGTAACTCTGTCTGGTAAGTAAAGTATGTTCTTTGAAAATCCTGTTTTATATATTTCATCTGACAAAATTTCAGGTCTTCAGGAATAGGTTTCATCTGTGTTTTGGTCATTTTTATCCTCTCTTGTTTTGACTTTAAAAATCAAATATATTAATGAATTTAGAGATTATTATCTAATCTTAAAAGTCAATTAAAAATTCTAGCACTAATAACTTTTTAATTCCCATTTTGCAATCAGGTTTTTCTCTCTCTGACTTATGTGACATTAGAGGAAAAGGTGTGAATTTAAGCCCAAATACGTCACATTTGTTTATTGGAGTAAACTGATTATGAGAAAATATGGGTGCTTTTTTGCCTGTTTTTTATAGTTGAAGTATTTAAATGTATTTTCTACTGAATGGAAATCTCACGTGGATATATTAATAATTTAATAATAACTCTACATTTTGCCTCACATAACATCATTTATCATGTGAATAAGGCTCAAAATAAATATACAAGATAAGATTTTCACCAGTTCATTCATAATGTTGGGAAGTAGCCAGTGGCCTTCTGAAATAAATGCTAATCTTCAGTATTGTTAAGTCTCAGTCTAAAGTTTCTTGTAAATTGTATGGTATCCTGTTACCATTTGTTCTCATGCCCAACTTTTATTGTATGCCTTTTCTGAAGATTTATAGGGAGTGGGGAGGTAGGACAAAGGGTGGGAAATTAATGTATCCTAAATGCCTTCCTGGGATCAATTTTTTGTGCCATTTTCCAGAATATGATTGTTTTCCTTTGTTCTTCTGAAAGACTGTTTGACTTCTGATGTTAATAATTACATGCATTTGACATTTCAAAATGACTTTCTAAGCTAACTGGATGAATATTGAGGTCTTTACCCATATTAGCCAAAAAACTAGATATTGGTAAATGAATTCTTTGAAGAAAGCACCGTAATTTAAAACAAAACAAAACAAAAAAAACCCACACGTGGCACAAGAACAAATAATAGAATTGAGCCATTTTCCAAGTAGGTCTGTGCTCTTTGTTTGAAATATGGAACTGCTACATAGTGATTCATTTTACAGAAAAGATAATAGCTTTTTAAAAAAATTGACAAACTGTAAATATGGCAAAGGGGAAGGACTTACTGTATTCTAGAGCCAGGAATCAAAATCTCCATTACTAGTCTTCTAGACCAGAAGATTGGTGTTTTTGTAATAGCCTTAATTTGTAAAGGCTTTAGAGTTAAATCACTGTTCTGTAATGAGGCAGGAACTTGAATTTAGTCCTTATCATTGAAAATGAGTCTTGTGATTAAAAAACAAAAAGTTTATATATTTGAGAAGTCATTTATGTAACTGCTCCAACTGAATGACACAACTTTTTCTTGTTTTTGTCATATTTGTGCTTGACCACAAGTTTTATTTGACTAGTCCTCAGAATTTGGAACACTTAAAATCACCCATTAGCGTTTTTTAATATAAGGGATGCGAATTATTTAAAATAACATTTAAATTTTTTTAGCGTGCAAAGGGTAGTTTATAGCTTATATAAATGAATAAGATGTATTGATTACGGTCTGTGGTTACTGGCTCTTTAACTTAAATTCCTCAGCCTTTTTGCCTTTACTCTTTTTATCAAGAGTTATTTTTCTGAACTCTTAAAAAAAAAGTTTTCTCCTTTGGAAGTTTAAACTTACCAACTTTAGGGAGAGGACTAGTTTATTGGCTCCCAATTATTAGAACCTTATGTGATAGCACTTTTTTCCAAACTTCTAAAAAATTATTAACATGCCAGGACAGATACGTATTATTTTGTGCTCAATAAAGATATATGGCCACCTCTTACGAAGCACATCATAAGGGGTGTCTCATCACCTCCTGTTTCTTAAAGTAGGGGGAAATATAAATACTCTTTACTATGAGGTATTGATGGGCACGATCACTTTCTGTCTGCTGTCTTCCTCCAACCTGCTGCTTCTGATGTAATTAAGTGAATGTATTTGTTGCACTTCAATTTGTGTTGATAACATGCTGGACACTATCTTCAGAAGCTTGGATTTTCCTTGTTACCCTTCAAGATTCATCTGATCTTTGGAGCATTGATATAGTTTATTCTGTCTCTGTCTCGATGAAAGTAGTTTAATTACAGAATTACACTTTTGCTTACTTTTCATTTGGAAAGACCACGATTAAATAACATCAACTACATATATTTCCTCCATTCTGAATAATTTTACTTACATTTTTTAAGTTATGTATTGGAATTGTATATTATTCTCTATAACTGGAAATATTTCTCTTAACATATTTCTTCTCATAATATAGCCAAAGGTACATATTTTATAAGACTTCATATTTATGTTAGGGTGATACTACTATAAGTTTCATCTTTAACTTTAAATATCCAACAGAGGATTAAAATTTCCAAGGAATGTTTTAAGTATTAGTAATAAATACACTTCTTGGGAAATTAAAAGCAAATCTGTCTCATTCCCCCCAAAAAGAAAGAGGTGACTTACTATCAGTTTTTGTTTCTGTTCCTTTTAGGTGAGATTTCAGATTTCAATGTATAGATTATTAGTTTTATTGTAGAGCTATACATGTATTATTTCAGTTACCACTGTTAGAAAGATGGGACCTAATAATCAGATGCAAATTTAACACAGTAGGAAAAAATTTATTTTAATTTAAATGAGTACAAGGATCCGATCAATGGTAATAATTTTGCCATTTCCTTTGAACTAAAAAGAAATCTTCAATGCACTGAAGGATCTCTTTAAAATTTTTATATTGTTTACATATTTACATCAATACATCTTAACCATTTTTAATGCCGATTGGCTGGATTTCCCTATGCTAATTATTAATGCATTAGGAAATCTTAACAATTGGCATCAACAGGATTATTTATGATGGTTGAATTCTCATCATAGTTTGATTTTTGTTTGTGTTTTTGTTTGTGTTCTTTTTTGTTTGTTTTTAAATACTTTTAGCCCTGACTTGAAAAACAATCCAGTTGGTGAAAGTGAGGTGCAAACAGCAGCTGATAGTGCCTCTGTTGAACCTAGTGAGGTTGAAGAAGAAGCTATTCCCAGCATTCAGAACAAAACTTCTGTACAGCAGGAAGAGTTTTGTGAGGAAGAACCTGACAAAATACTATGTGACTCTGACTTTGCTGTTGAAACCTTGGAAATTGAAACTCAAGGAGAGGAGGACAAAGTGGAAATTCCTCTTGAAGAATCCATTCCAACCAGTATTGAATTATCCACCGAAAATGTGGAGGAGTCCATTTTAAATCAGCAGGTGTATACCAGTGACCTTGGGAAGGAAGAGGCAGAAATTAATTCTGAAACAGAATTAGCAACATCCGACAGTGCATTTATAGAAGAAAGGAACATCCGAGGAATTCTAGAAGAATCTCCATCTGAAGCAGAAGACTACTTTCCTGGGATTACACAGGCTATGATAGAAGCTATAGCTGAAGTGGACAAACATGAAACTGTTTCAGAAATAGTACCATCTACTTCTGCTGTGACCCTGGTACCAGGAATTTCCACTGGGAATGAGAAGACAATGAGCAAAAAGGGAATTTCTGAAAAAAGTAGCATGGATGAACAGGAGGAGAATGAATTGAATACTAAGGAATCCAAAGTGGATCTGCAAATAGGAACAGAGAAAGCTGAAAAGAATGATGCTAGGATGGATGCAGAGAAGGTGGCAAAGATTGTGGTACCAATGAAAGAAAAGCCTGCAGAAAACACTGGGATCAAGGCATACCCAAATAGAGGAGTGTGCCAGGCCAGTAAGCCTGATGAAACTAGTAAAACTAGTATGCTGGCTACATCAAATGCACCTAGCAGTAAATCAAGCATCAAGGCTGGTATGGTCTCTTCTCCAAAGGCAAAACCTACAGTTTCAAAATCTGAAAACCAGAAAAGTTTACTAAAATCTGTACTCAGAGATCAAATAAATGCTGAAAAGAAACTTTCTGCCAAGGAATTGGGTCTTAAACCTGCAAGTGCCAGGTTGGCTGAAAGCAGCAGTAAAATCAAATTCACTCAGAGCGGTATTACCAGAGGAGGCAGTGGAAGGATCTCGGCCCTGCAAGACAATGACTCTAAACTGGATTACAGGGATATTACAAAACAATCTCAGGAAACAGAGGCTAGACCTTCCATCATGAAACGGGATGACAGCAACAATAAGGTGAGGAGGGTAGGAAGAATGTGTTTGAAGTGATTAGCTGTCCTATTGTAGCTTTGGAGTAGGAGATGTAATCTTGTTTTATACTCTCATCTCCTCACTTTGCTCCCAAGGTTCCATTTCCTTTCTGGTTCCATTGGTCTAAGCTGATAGACACTTAGAATAATAAGCTCAAGTTCGTAATTATTAATAGGTTTGGAAAGCATTATTTGGATAAAATGTGGTCAGAAACTTAACTTTGTGGTTTAAAAATAAAGTCTGCAGTGAGTCTCCTGAAGTGACTTACTACTCTGCTTCTGAATGGGAAACTTTTCTTTTTTAAATTGAAGCTTTATCAGCTTACTGGTTGCCCAACTTAGACATTGTTGGAAAAGGTCAGTAAAACTGAATTTAACTACAACTTCTAGATTATGTCTTTACTGTTATTATCCGGTGACTGAGTTTGGAATACCTGGTAAATATTGGCATAAATGAATGTGTTTGGATAATGTTTGTTGTTTGAATTCTCTTTCTCTTTCTAAAGAACACTAATAACCTAGTTGTAAATTCTTTTTTTTTTCTTCTTCTATATTTTTTACTTAATATTTCAGACTTTGCTTGGGCAAAACACTAAGAACCCTAAAAGCACCACTGGTAGAAGTTCCAAATCTGAAGAGGTGAGAAATAGATTATTAAAACAAACGCTTCTGTTCTCTCCATCCAAAGGATAGGAATGAAAGGTTTTCTTTTCTTTGGACCCTATTACCAATTTGTTTTTTACCTTGAACTAGGCTAGTTTATGGTTGTTTTTTTGATTTTTTTGTTTACAGTATTACAAGTAGTAGTACACATGTATCCTTTTTTCCCCATTGACCTCCCCCCCACCTCTCCTATTTCCTGGCACATGCCCTCCCCGCTCCCACGCTTACCCCACTCCAGTAGTGTCTGTGTCCATTGGTTATCCTTATTTATATGCATGCATACAAGTCCTTAGTTTGTGTTCTTGATGCAGGGCAAAAGTTAACCCAGGGACAGAAAGAGAATTAGAGTAGGAAAAAGCCTTTAATCTCATATTGATAAGAATAGGTTATAAACACAGAATAAAATGACATGTGAAAAGGAGACTGGCACCTGACTGGAGTCTTCCCCTTATTTTGCGACACTTCCAAAAAGGTGGTCATTTTGATAAATGGATGGGCTCTATGATTTATTTTTCTGATACTTGGTTGCACTGCGAAACATACAGATACATTTTATGTTTGTTTGCTATTTTAGGATTCTACCATTCATAATTTTTTTTTCATAATCATTTTATTTACTTCCTCTGGTAGGGGAAGAATTTGAGTCTGTTTTATTGGGGAAAGGGAATATGTTAGTTTAAGAAACAGAAGTAAGGATATGGTTATTCCATTGACTTAATAAGATGATAATACAACTTCTTACAGATTCCTTCCTCACCAAATTACTGGGTGTATATTCAAACGTCATTATTATATGTACTAATAATTGATCATTGATAACAAACTAAATGTTATAGGACAGTGGTCGGCAAACCGCTGCCTGCAAGCCACATGTGACTCTGGCCTCTGCAGTGTGGCTCTTCCACAAAATACCACGTGCTGACTCGCACGTACGGTGCGATTGAAACTTCGTGGCTCACTCACAGAAGTCGGTTTTCGGCCTGGGCTAGTCTGTTTTGAAGAAGTGGCGTTAGAACACTCAAGGGGCCTAAGAGCCGCATGTGGCTCACAAGCCGTGGTTTGCAGACCACTGTTGTAGGAAAAGCCTGCTGGGAATTTATTTTCTTTACTATTGGCATTATTTAAGTCCAGTAATACTTGCCAGTAGGTCTTAGTAATTTTCCATATAACTTTATCAATATGTTAACTTTATATTTAAGTGTTGCATATCTTACAATATATATTACATATAAACTGGTCAATGGAACCATCTTGGCAGCTATTTACTTTCTAGCTTCATTGTGATATTTAACATATGAAACAGTCAATTCTTTATATTAGATTGTTTGATAAATGCTTTTGTAGTATTTTTTTGCATCATTTTAAAACTTGTACATTATTTAGGAATTAATTATAGTGTTATTGAAATTAAGTGACGGTGGGATTAGATTATTACTGGGGTTTTACCCTTGGCATTGTTTAATTTGTGAATCACAGCTAACTCATTTGGCAGACTTAAAAATAACAAATTTCAACCTTTAGGGAACTTTTCTGCACTGAAATTCTCACAAATGATACTTCATGCACATTTACTGGGACTATTTGAAATGTAGTCAGTTTATTAGTAATTATTCACAATTCTTTGATTTTTTTTTTCTTAACCTTTCAAACAGGAACCATTATTTCCATTTAATTTGGATGAATTTGTTACTGTGGATGAGGTTATAGAAGAAGTGAATCCTTCGCAAGCCAAACAGAATCCACTAAAGGGAAGAAGGAAAGAAGCCCTCAAAAATATTCCTTCCTCTGAACTTAATGTAAAGAAGAAGAAAGGGAAAACTTCTGCCCCTCATGTTGTCGAGGGAGAATTATCTTTTGTAACATTGGATGAGATTGGGGAAGAGGGAGATGCATCTGCACACCTAGCACAAGCTCTAGTCACTGTAGATGAAGTTATTGATGAAGAAGAAGCAAATATGGAAGAAATGGTAAAAAATTCAAATTCACTCCTTACATTAGATGAGTTAATTGATCAAGATGAGTGCATATCCCACAGTGAACCTAAAGATGTTACAATACTGTCGGTGGCTGAAGAACAAGATCTTCTCAAACAGGAATGCTTGGTAACTGTGGATGAAATTGGAGAAGTAGAGGAGCTACCTTTAAATGAATCAGCAGACTTAAATTTTACCGCTTTAAATACTAAAGGAAATGAGGGAAATACTGGAAGTGATCCCATTGGCTTCATTTCTTCCCAGATGCCTGAAGACCCTGCTACTTTGGTTACTGTAGATGAAATTCAGGATGACAGTAGTGATCTGCACTTAGTGACTTTGGATGAAGTAAATGAAGAGGATGAAGACTTTGTGGCAGATTTTAATAACCTTAAAGAAGAGCTTAATTTTGTTACTGTTGATGAAGTTGGAGAAGAGGAAGATGGAGATGATTTAAAAGATGTATTAGCACAAAGCAAAAATGACCATCCCACAGATAAAAGGGGGGATAAGAGAAAGAGAGCTGTGGACACAAGGAAGACAAAATTTGAAGCCTTGTCCCAAGTGGGTCCAATAAATGTGAATGTTACGGAAGAAGATCTGAACACCATGATTGAGAGGCACTTAGAAGGTAGATACTTAGACGCGGTTGTTTTTCTGTTTTATGAGGGTATTACATTAAAAAAAATTTTTAATATGTTGCAGTATTTCTAATACTTTTACTCTGTTTTGAAAAGAGAAGCCAACAAATAGTTATAGCCAAGGAAATGTATACAGCTTTCACAGATTTCTCTTACAGAGTAGCCCTCGCCCCAAGTTATTATACCTCAAGAAAAGATACCAAAACCAAAAAGCAAACTAGAGTACCAATATTAAAATTGGAATGAAATGGTATATTTGCATTCTGGGGAAAACCAGCTTTGGTAAGTAGAAGGTTGTTTATACTAGACCCTTGTACTTTTGGATTTAGAAGAATCCAAGAAGGTACCATTTCACTGAAGTAATATTTTGAGGGTATATGATAATAGGTCAACTCACCTTCAGGACTTGAGGGAGATCAAAATAATATCAAATGAGGAAATCCTAAAAGAAGAAAAAAATACTAGGAAGGTCCTACAGGTTTGTGGAACAAAATAGAACTGTATGTATAGGCTTCTTAGGGAACAGAGGTAGGAAGGTATAGTTTGGAACAAGATAAATCAGAAAATAAAAGAAGACTGTTTAGACTAATGCTGAGTGTTTTTAAATAAAATGTTATTTTATATTCGAAATGAGCTTCCTTCCCAAATTTGAGTATTATCTTGTTTGCAAAAAAGGTGTTAAAATTGTTACTTAGAATTAAAAGCAATTTAAATATTGTTATTGTAAATAATAGACTTCTTTTTTTCTTTTTTCTTTCTTTTTTTTAAGCTAAAATGCCAACCAAAAGAGTTAGAGTTGGGACACCACCACCATTGGAAAACACAGTTGAGACAGAACCAGAGCAAGAGGAAGAAGAGGCCTACCAAATTAGTGAAGGTAAAGCAGGATTGATGGAAGGGGGACAAGAGAGTAACACAGCATGGGGTCTTAGATCTACCACTGCAGAAGAAAAGTAGAAAAACAGTGAAATAGCTTGTTGTGGGGCAGGAGGCATAGCCTTATAATTATTAGATCTGAATAAAGATTGTTTTACTTTTGTAATTTAGAGAGGTAGTGGAATATAATGAAATGGGATAATAGAATAGTAGGCAATCCCATTATAGTAGAATGTGACAAATTTATAAAAGTGATCCCTGAAAGGGGTTATTCTGATCATGTTGCAGTATCAAGAGGAAATCATTTATTAACTTGCTCTTGTAGATCAGACTTGTTGCTTTGTGGATGCTGTCAAGCAACCAGCCAGTGAATTCAGATGTCTTAATAACATTAATAAAACTGTGTTGAACAAATAGGGAACATTGTCTAAGTGTAACAGAGTTCTCTAGACATGAAACAAGTATTTGTCATTGTGTCTCTTACGTTCGTAGCAAAATGCTAAAAAGGGTAGGGGAAAAAAAAAAGCATACCATTCCAGATCTCAAGTTTATTTATACAGAGAGATAAGGCAAAATATCAACTACCCAGTGACTTAAACAGCCCTTGCACCATCCTCTTTATAGCACCCTTCTTGCCATCTTGCTTTCCTATATTCTCTAAGGAAAGACTGTGATCAGTCCAAGTTCATTGAATCTGATCTTAGTTGGCCCTTCAGTGCTGCTCCATAATCTATAGGCCTCCTTCCTTTCCCATTTTTCCTAACCAGTTGTCGTGTAAACCTTTTTCTCCCCTCTGCATCGCCTAGTCCATTTCTCACTGTATAGTCTTGCTTTCATTTCTATTTTCCAGAGCAAATATACGATCTCCCCTTTCTGCCAGCTTGTATTTTACCTATATTGGCTCCTCACACTTAAAATACACCTAAGACTTTCCCCTGTAAAAAACCATGCCCTTAACTTTGGAATCCTAGCTGCCATCTTATCTCCTTTCTTTTGGAGCAAAGCATTTAGAAAGAACATCCACTATTCTTCATTTTCTCTCAAACTGGATATATTTTGGCTTCTTTTGTAACCACCTTCCTGAATTGGTATTGATAACCTCCATTGGGTTGTTGTGAAAGTTGGTTGTTTTATTCCTTCTCAATTTAGTTTTATTTTACTTCTCTGCATCATTTGTTACTACTGATCATGCCCTCTTTCTTGAAGCTCTCTCCCAACTGTTACTCCTCTGTCTGTCTCTTCTGTATAACCTCTCCTTGATACCAAGCCGTGGTTAGTGGCTCAGTTGAAGAATGAAGAATAGAGAAAGGATGATTGATTTACTGCTTCTGTAACAACATATTTTCATTAATGCAGAGATAATTTGGTAATATGTTTTCTAGCTTAAGACTTTATTTTTAAAACTTAAATATTTCTTTTAATTTATTTAAGTTATTATATAATTATTATTATGAGATAAATGTCTATAGAGCTTCAGGAGCAAAATGTGTTTGAAAAAGTTTTTTCCTTTGATAAGGGAATAAACTTTTGTAGGAAGATACTGGAGGCTATTTTAACTATCAAGTCAAGAAATGAAATACAGTCTTTTATTGATTCTTTAGGATTTGATAACCAGTAAACTGCAAGGAATAAGAGAAAAATTAAAAATGCTATCATAATTCCTAGCGGTCTCCTCAGATTTAGTAAAAGTAGTCCAGTTTCCTGGAGAGAGCACTGAACTTGAATTCACAAGTCTTGGCTCTAGCCTCTGTCACTTAACCTTGGGCATGTCAGTTTCTTCTCTTGGTTTTGCTTTCTCCATCTATAAAGAAATAGGGATACTAATAATGATTTGACTGGCCTCTCTTCACATGAGATAAATGCTAAATGATGTGTATATGAAAGAGATTTGTCAAGTGCTATGCAACAGTGTAAAGTATTTCAGCTACTGAGGGTAGTAAATAAGATTGCTTGGAACCAGTTCTGTCTTTGTCTTCCCCCAAGGTCATATTACGCAGTGTCTGCTGACATGAAGTGCTTCTTACATATTATTTATTCTGCTGGGCTTTAACATTTGAATTTTCACTTGTGATTCTAACAAGGGTCTTAGTCTGTCAGTTTTGGCTCATTTGGGTTAATTTTGTTTTTCGGTTGTTTGTTTGCTTTGTTTGTTTGATGGTCGGAAGGGCTTCAGTACAGAGCATCAAAATTATTCTCTGCTCATGTCCTTTTCCCCTTAATCCACACTCTTTCCCCCAATCCAACACTTTGCATACACATGGTAACTCTTGACACTTTATTGAACTTCTTCCATTACCCTTTATTTATTTATTTTTTAAATCAATCTTTATTGTTCATATTATTACAAAGGTTCCTCATTTCTTCCCTCCTCCACCACGTTCCCACACCATCCTCCCAACCTCTGCCCTTTCCCCACCCTCCATTGTCCTCATCCATAGGTGCACAGTTTATGTTCAGTCTCTTCCTGTATCCACCACTCCCCTTTTCCCCGAGAATTGTCAGTCCACTCCCCTCCCTTATCTCTGATTCTATTATATTCAACAGTTAATATTGTTCATCAGTTCTTTTAATTTCCTTTTTTTTTGTTTGTTTGTTTTTTGTGTGTTTTTTTTTAATTAATAAACTTTTATATTTTTAAGAATAAATTTTGAAATCTAATAATTTTAAACCTTGTTTTCAACCAAGCTCATGATCTCGGCATGCTCTGGTGACTTATTGGTTCACGGGTCAATACTCAACCGATGTGCCCCACTAGCCGGGCTAGTTCATTTCCTTTAAATTCACTTAATAAGATTAAATAGATTACCTATTTAGTCCTTACATCAAAGAATCTTAGAAGAGTGGTAAGGTAGGATTAAACAGGGTGAGCCATCAATTAATCTTTGAAGGAAGGGATTATCTAATGTAAGCTTTACAAAATCTGTAAATTTATTTTAAATAACCTTTTTTTCTTCTTTTAAAATTTTAATGACTTTAGTTGATGAAGAATCTGACTTTAAGGATTCAGCACCAGAACGAAAACGCAAGAAGATTGAGGACTCTTCTTTAGGGACACCAGTGGCAGCTGATGTTTCTGAAGGTAAAGTAACAATGACACTTTTTTCCTAACCCAGTAGAAATAAAATTCAGTGCCATAATGAAGGTTTTGTTGGTTAGATGAATAACAATAACTCATTCAATAGATTATTTTAAAGTGGAAATTAGCAAGTTTTGCACATTGATATTTCTGTAAAGTTTATTAAACTGTTTTCACCTAGGAAGTAATTTTATTGATTGCACTCTTGAAATCTAGGATATTTCTCCTTTTATTTCTGGCACTTTGTATACTGCTCTGGCAAGAATTGAATTAGTACTTGCCCAGGCAGAAATTTCATTTAAGTAGAATATACTGAAAAGCTTAGCTAACCACCTTTGTTCATGGCCAGCTAAGATGGTCTGAGGGGCTCCTTATTTATCAGAATAGCCTCAAGCAGACAGTTGCCCATCATTTGCCTCATTCATGTTTTATTTTAATAGGGGATTCCAAAGAGGTTTATTTCCATGAATTACTGTTCTGAAGGATTTCTCTGGCATTCTGGAGGCTATGGAATGTTATAGAATTTGTTAAAGAAATAAAAATATCATTTTTTAACTTAAAAGCTTAATTGCTCTTGATCCCTAGATATATAGCAAACCTAGGTGTATGTTATGTTTGTATATAAGTATATACTGTGCTTGTTTTTTTGTTGTGTTTAGATAAATTGATTAACATAGCTATGATGTATCATAAATTTTCATCCTTTCTCTTTCCAACTCTCTTTCTGTCCTTTAGATTTAGACTTTCTTGTACCGAAGCCTAGATTCTTCTGTCCAATTTGTTCCCTCTTCTACTCCGGTGAAAGAGCAATGATAAATCACTGTAAGAGTGCACGTCATAAGCAAAATACAGAGGTAAATTTCTAACTCCCCATAAAATTTTCAGGTGATGGTATTATAGTCAAACTACCTAAGTGCCAACACAAAATGTACATTGAAGGTGTACGCCAGTTGATTTCTCAAGTTTAGAAACCTGTTCTTCTCATTCATTGTTCCTTGCCAATAACTTCTAGTCTGTCTTTCCTCCGGCAGCATTTGCCCCAGTGGATTCTGCAGATCACTAGTCCCATGTGACACTTCACTCATTAAGTGTAGGAAGTTGTATTCTGATGAGCTCTTGCAGAGTCATTGACACACAGCATATTAAAGTTTCCAAATTGTCTAGTTAGAAAGCACTGCTTAACTATTAGCCCATTTTCTAACCCGATTTAATCATATCCCCTTCCTTTTTCCCAAGTTATACACATCTTCAGGGAGTGCTATAGAGAATTATCATCAGCCAAGTAGCTCTAGTTTCTCCTGTTTGAAACAGATTTGTTTTTATACATTTTCCATATTGTATTTGTGGCACAGACACTCACCTAACATTTATTAAGTTCTTACTTGCTGGGAACTTATTTAATCCCCTCTGATCAACTTTATGAGGTTGCTGCTATTATTCAATTTTAAAGATGCGGAAACAGTCTCAAAGAGTACCTAAACACGAGTAACCCCAAGATCATATAGCTAGTTAATGGCAGGCCTATGATGTGAACTAAGCTTTGTTTAACACTAGACTTAAACCCTGAATTGCTATGTTTGAGGGATTTGTTTGTTTGTTTTAGCTCTTGGTTTATTTTTCATACACAAAAGACCTGTTGCTGCCTTTGCACCTTTACATTGCTGTTCCTTTGCTCTCTCCCAGTCTCACTTGTATTGCTGGTTGTTCCTCGTCTTTTAGGCTTCAACTTAAATATCAGCTTCCAGAAAAGCTTTTGCCCAAGAAAGAACGAGCTAAAGTAGAATGTTTTCTTCTTCACAAAAGTGTCAACCTTAAACAATTACCTTATTAATTTTTCCTTTATAGGGCTTACCACCGTCCAAAATTATTTTTCATTGTTTCTCTTCCTCCACTAGAATGTAAGCTTTGTGAGGTGAAGGGCCTTACCTATTTTTTGACCACCGAGTCCCTAAGCACAAAGCATAATGCCTGGTAATCATTAATATCAGGTGACTGATGAATGGGGAGGAATGTTAATGTAAGGCATTGTGTTTCAAACCTTTATTTTAAAGGATCAGGCTCTTTAAATTGTAAAGATTGTTTGTATGCACGGCAAAACAACATCTAATAAATATTGTATGTTATAAATTGATTTTAACAGAAGTTCATGGCCAAGGAAAGAAAGGAAAAGGAGCAGAATGAGGTTGAAGAAAGAAGCTCAAGCTCTAGGTGATTGGAGAAAAATTTGTTAGAAATTTGTTTAGGGTCCACTTGATTTGTGTATTTTTGTTATCATTAATTTGTAATTTTTATTTCAGAAGCAAATAATTCATGTTGTACAAATTTCTGATTGCCCTTGATGTAGAGAGACTGATGGGGAAAGTATGATGTGTTTGATTTTTATATCAAATCATCAGGCATGGAGAAATATCTTTTGGAAGTGTTAAATAAATGTTCCTGCTGTATATTTAAAATACCATCCTGTGTTTGTGTCTGATTTATTAAAGACTTGCTTACATCTGATTGCAGACAGGCTTTTTCTCTGTGACGATTATGGCTTGGGATGTTTGGGGATTCTTCATGTGTTAAAACCTTTCTCCAACTACCTATGTACAGGTCAGAGATTTCTTAAAACTCCCAATTTTGCTGGCTAAAATTAGTTTGCAGCACGTTTAACCCAGGTAGATTTGAGTAAAATTCTACTTGATTTTTTTTTTTTTTTAATGTGTTGGGAAGATATTTTTTCTGCTTCTAAATGTATCTACTATTTTTTTCACAGCCACTTAAGGTAGCTCCTTGCAGGTAATTTAATATTAGCCTGAATACACAAAGACAAGCAGCCTTTACTTCTATGCACCACTACTATCACTTTTTAAACACTTGAATTGTTACTGAATAGGTTTGTAAGGAATTATAAGGGTATAAAAAATAGTAATACACTGGGTTGTTAAATGCTGGATACAGCCCAGTACTATAAATTTTAGAATAGGCCATACTTAAAGATAAGCCTGCTGACTGAATTATTTCAGTACCTGATTTTTTAACTCCTCCAAGATTAGAGTGCACCAATAATAGAGGGTGAGTGAAGGGGACAGATACTACATTTCTAGGTTTCTTTCTCATCACAGCACAAGAGTTGCCTCACAGTCTGCAAGAGTGGAGGGAAGTTGCTTACATTATAAAAGACAAGAGCTCAAATCAATTCATAGTTCAAGAAACTGGAAAACGCTGAAACCGGTTTGGCTCAGTGGATAGAGCGTCGGCTTGGGGACTGAAAGGTCCCGGGTTCGATTCCAGTCAAGGGCATGTACCTTGGTTGCGGGCATATCCCCAGTAGGGGGTGTGCAAGAGGCAGCTGATGGATGACTCTCTCTCATCGATGTTTCTCACTCTCTATCTCTCTCCCTTCTGTGTACAAAATCAATAAAATATATATTTTTTTTAAAAAAAAAGAAAGAAACTGGAAAAAGAATAGCAAAACAAACCCAAAGCAACCAAAAGGAAGAAAATGATAAAAGCAGGAATCATTGGAATTGAAAAGGGGGAAAATGAGATGGAAAAAAAGTAATGAAATATAAAGCTAGTCCCTTAAATCAATAAAATAGATAAATCTCTATCTAGCACTGTTAACAAAAAGACATAAATTACTAATATTCAGAATGAAATGGAATATTACAACAAATTCTGCAGGATTAAAATAAAGAAATACTGTGTTTCCCCAAAAATAAAACATCCTCCGAAAATAAGACCTACTTACAGGTTTCCTTCTGAATGAAATATAAGGCATCCCCCCGAAAATAAGGTCCCCCCTAGGCTCTGTCTCAGAATGAAAATTAATTTACCATAAACTGGTTGCTAGGGCTGCCCCGACTGGCATCTCGCAACCAGTGACGTTATGCCGAGTCCTGAAGTCACTGCTGTGTGGAGGCGGAGCGGAGGTTGGAGTGAGCAGTGAGCGAGGGGCAGGAGAAAGGAGGAGACTTTCTCAGATGCGTGTAGAAGAACAGGAGGATTAGAGCAGACGGGATGCGGCGAAGGTGGTGAGTGCTGGTCTGTCTCTGGTGACACTACCTGATGCTTGCTGCCACCCTAATGATGACTGAAGGTTCTCAGTCAGTGGCAGACCCTACCTCAGCCCAGATCCAGGCCCCAGCAAGCCTAGTGACAGCCCCAGGCAGGCCCCAGGGGGTAAATGTCTGAAAGGGAGTAGGGTGGATGTCTGGTGAAGCTATTCAGTGGCACGGGTGGGGGGAGGGGGATCACTTCAAATGACAGGAGGATCAGAGTGGGCAATCAAAAGGACACAGGAGGATCAAAAGGGGTTACTAAAATGGTAATCCCCCCTCTGATTCTCCTGTGCCATTTTGATTCCCCCTTCTGATTCCCCCTGTGTCATTTTATGTGATCCCCCTCCCCCCACCTTGATACCTCAATTCCTTTTTTTTACCCCTAGAAATGAGCGCAAAAAGAAAAAGCTACTCCGTGGAGTACAAGAAAGGAATCGTGGAAGACTCTTGGCGCCAAAATCTTACTGCTTTCTGCAAAGAGAAGATGTTGAGTATCCGATTGGTCCGAAAATGGCGAGCAGAGTATGGTAACCTCATTGAACAAGTGGACAAGGGAAATGCTAAAAAGCGCAAGTGTGGATCAGGTTGGCAACCATTATTTTCCAAGCTGGAAGACCTGATCTGTGAATGGGTTGTTGACAGGAGAGTAAAAGCTTTGGTTGTGAATAGGGCTCAGATTCAAGAATTTGCCCTTGCAATGGCACCAGTTTGACATAGCCCCCGAAGACTTCAAAGCATCACAACACTGGCTGGATAATTTCCTTCATCGAAGTGAACTGTCTTTAAGAAGATCTACCGGCCGAAACCGGTTTGACTCAGTGGATAGAGCGTCGGCCTGCGGACTGAAGGGTCCCAGGTTCGATTCTGGTCAAGGGCATGTACCTTGGTTGCAGGCTCATCCCCAGTAGGGGTTGTGCAAGAGGCAGCTTGCACAATCGATGTTTGTGCAAGACATCGATGTTTCTAACTATCTCTCTTCCTCTGTAAAAAATCAATAAAATACATTAAAAAAAAAAAAAAAAAAAGATCTACTGGTACAACATTGTTTAGGTTGGAAGATACTCAAGTTATTAAGCGAGCACTTGCATTCAAGTCCTTTATTGATGATGCTGACTTCTCTGAACACAATCTTTCCAACATGATTATTATGGATGAAACTGCAGTGTTTATGGGCTAATCATCTCAAACAACAATTCAACAGCAGGATGCCTCCTTAGTGTACATTCCCTCCACTGCTTACGAAAGTGCATGTGTTTCCTGTATTTTGGCAATTCGTCTGGATGGCACTAAAATCTCACCTTTAATCATTTCTAAGGGCAAGAAGGAAAAGATTGAACGTGTTTTGGGCGTTTTTATTCTTGAAACTGAAAAAGCCTGGGCCACACAGCAGTTATATGGAAGTGGGTCGATTTAATGCTGCCGCTTGTTATGCGAGGGAGCCAAAGAGGTCTGCTAGTCTGGGATGCAGCCAGCACTCACCGCGCTAAAGACATGAAGACATTTCTTCACGAAAGAAAAACAGATCAGATAATGATTCCCACAGGAATGATGGCCTATCTCCAGACTCTTGATATTGCAATAAACAAGCCATTCAAAGACAATTTGCGCATGGAAATTAAGGACTACATTGAAAATAGAATGGAGAGAAATCAGCATGGAAACTTTGTGAAACCTAAACTGCAAGAAGTTGTGACTTGGGTGAAGAATTCATGGGAGAAAATCACTGACAGTTGCATTGCAAATGCACTGCAAGCAGGCTACCTTGACAAGAAGTACTCATTTAAAGACAGTGTTATTGCTAAACATGAGAGATTTGGTCCACTGATTCTGAGAGAAATGGAGTCACAAGAAATTCACCAGGAAATTCAGGAATTGGATTGTTATGATGATGTTCCAGAAGATGATGACATGATTGTCATTGAATAAATGAGTAAATTCTTGATACTGTAGGATTCAGTGTTTGTCTGGTTTGTGTTGACAACTACCGTACCGTATACAGGTAATAAATTTCCTTTATTTTCTTTTTTTTTTTTTTTTTTTTTTTTAATAAATTTTTATTGTTCATATTATTACAAGTGTTCCTTTCCCCCCCCTTCCCACCCAACCCTCTGCCCTTTCCCCACTCCCCATTGTCCTCATCCATAGGTGCACAGTTTATGTTCAGTCTCTTCCCACATTCCCCTCTCCCCTTTTCCCCAAGAATCATCAGTTCACTCCCCTTCCATACCTCTGATTCTATTATATTCAACAGTTAATATTGTTCATCAGATTTTTTTTTTTTAATTTCCTTGGTTTTTAGATTCACTTGTTGATAGTTACGTATTTGTTGTTCATAATTTTTATCTTTATTTACTTTCTCTTCTGAAAGAACCCCCTTCAGCAGTTCATATAATTCTGGTTTGGTGGTGATGAACTCCTTTAGCTTTTTTTTATTAGTGAAGCTCTTTATCTGACCTTCGATTCTGAGTGATAGCTTTGCTGGGTAGAGTATTTTTGGCTGTAGGTTCTTGCTATTCATCACCCTGAATATTTCTTGCCATTCCCGTCTGGCCTGCATGGTTTCTGTTGAGAAATCAGCTGACAATCGTATAGGTGCTCCTTTATAGGTTACCACCTGCTTAGCTCTTGCTGCTTTTAATATTCTCTCTTTGTCCTTTGTTCTTGGAATCTTAATTATGATTTGTCTTGGTGTGGTCCTCTTTGGATTCCTCTTATTTGGAGTTCTGTGTGCTTCCTGGACTTGTAAGTCCAATTCTTTCCCCAAGTGGGGGAAGTTTTCTGTCACTATTTCTTTCAGTATGTTTTCGATATCTTGCTCTCTCTCATCTTCTGGGACCCCCATGATTCTGATGTTGGATCGTTTGAAGTTGTCCCAGAGGTTTCTTACATTATCTTCAATTTTCTGGATTCTCTTGCCTTCTAGCTTCTGCAGAGGAGTGTCTTCTGGCTCTTTATGTTCCAAATCTTTGACTTGATTCTTGCGATCTTCTATTCTGTTTTTAGGACTCTGTAGAATATTTTTTATTTCAGACAATGTATTCTTTATTTCTTGTTGATCCCTTAGCATTTCTTGTTGATCCCTTTTCATATCCTCATAGGTCTCATTTATTTTATCGGCCTTTTCTAGGAGTCTCTTGAAAAACCCTATAAGTGTGGTTTTGAACTCTATATCCAGTCTCTTTTTGTCCTCCATTTCTTTCGTTTGTGATCTATTTGGTTTAGGCATTTTCGCAGGCAGCTTTCCTGATGGGGCGGGGTTTCAGGGTGGAGCCTACAGCCTTGGCTTCCGTCAGCCCCGCCCTATGCGACTCCTGAGACTCAGGGTCCTTCAGTACTTGTTGCAAGCACCTCTGAGAGAAAGGTGCCCTCGATTTTCGCCTGCTACCAAACAGTGTAAGCTCTCCCGCAATGGGCCCGAAACTGGGGTTCAGTTCAGTTGGAAGTGGAGTTGGAGATGGCGTTCAGAGCAGTCTGGAGCCTGTCTCCTTCCCGCCAGGGCAGTCCTACGGCACAGCCGGCCGGCCCTTCTCTGCGCGCTGTGTGCGCGCCTCTGGGACCTCCTTTTGCTGCTTCCCCGGGTACCGCCTTACAGCCCAGCTCCCTCTGGATGAGCCTGGGTCCCCGGGGTCTGGCCTAGAACGGGGGGGTTCAGAGCAGTCGGGGGCCCAGCACAGTCGGAGTGTTTATCTCCTTCCCGCTAGGGAACGCCAGCCAGGCACTCGGCCTCCCTCCTCTCCGGCTCCGTCCTCTCCGCGCGCGCCGCGTGTCTCCGTACCTTGGGCTTTTACAGCTCCTCCGCGCCTCCTTCTGGTTTTCTCCTTGCTTCTCGTTGTAGAATTTCCAGTCAGTTGACTTTCCTGTAGTTCTGGGTAATGTCCATTTTATATTTTAGTTGTATTTTATTGAAATTGTTGCGTGCGGCTGCGGCTAGGTGTCTACCCGAGCAGCCATCTTGGATTCTCCTCCTTTATTTTCATTTAACAATAAATGTGTACCGTATTCTTCTTCGTGAAAAAATAAGACATCCCCTGAAAATAAGACATAGCGCATCTTTGGGAGCAAAAATTAATATAAGACACTGTCTTATTTTCAGGGAAACAAGGTATTTACAACTCTGCTCAAAATCAACAATTTAGAAGAAATGGCCAATTACAAACCACAAAAACTAAGCCAAGATAAAGTTGAGAATCTAAATAAACCTGAATAATTGCAAGTTGAATTTATAATTAAAGTAATTTCAAAAAAGATACCTCCAAGCCCATACTATTTAACCAGAGAATTTATACAGTCTCTCCCAGAAAATTGAAGAGAGATTACTTCTCAACTCATTTTATGAGGGATTGACTCCAGATCTGCAAGGCTGGTTCAATATTGGACTCAATCAATATAATCTATATGATATCAAAATTCAGGAAAAAGTGGCATTTGACAAAATTCAACACCCATTTGTGATAAAAACAAAAATTTCACTACACGAAAAATAGAGTCCTCAGTTTCATAAAGAGGATCTACAAAAAGTAAAAATCTACAGCCAGCATCATACTTAATTTTGAAAGACAATGCTTTTCCTCAGATCAGAAACAATGAAAGCGTGTCCACTTTTACCATTACTATTCAACTTAGTACTACAAGTTCTAACCATTACTAGAAAAAAAGAAAAGACATATCAGAAAGAAGAAATAATATTGTCTATTTGCAGGTAACATGACTGTCTACATAGAAAACTCCAAGAACTAATGGCTTCAGTAAGATACAAGATTAACACAAAAGTCATTTGTATTTTCTGTATACTGACAACAAGCAAGTAGAAACCAAACTTTAAAAATTGGACAAGTACATGCAAAATATTGAAACTAGACTACTTTACACCATATATAAGAATAAACCCAAAATAGATAAAATACTTAAATGTAAGTCACAAAACCATAAAAATTCTAGAAAGAAGCATGGGCTGTGAAATCCCAGACATTTCACTTGGTGTTTTTTTTGACACATCTCGGGCAATAGTAACAAAGAAAATAAATGGGACCACATAAAACTAAAAAGCTTTCATACAGCAAGAAATGAACAAAATGAAAAGGTAACCCACTGTGTGGGAGAACATATTTGCCAATGATACACCAGCTAAGGGGTTAATTTCCAAAATATGTAACAAAACTCAACGCCAGGAAAACAATCCAATTTAATAATAGGCAAAGAACCTGAATAGACACTTCTCCAAAGAGGACACACAGATGGTCAATAGAACTAACAGGGAGGGAAAGAGATCATTATACCCAGGGGGAAAATTGGTCTTGTTTACCAGGGAGAGCATGAAATGCTTCTACACATTGGGGACAAGAAGGACTATAACTCTTGCCCAGTAGTCCTCATCAATGGAAAACTGTGGCAATCTAGTTAAGACAAGACCAGCAAAGACTCAGATCTACCCAGCCTTTATGCTGGCAGAGGGTAGGAGGAAGATGGAATGAGTAATAGAAAAATTCAACTGTGGTTATCAACAAAGGCCTTGTTACCAGATACAGACATTGGGACTATAGCAACCATTTGGTATGAATATATATATAATTGATTATGGTGTCACATAATTTTCCTCATCCCCCCATTCCCATCCCAAACCCCTCCCTACATATGCCCCCAGCCCCCTGTTGTCCATGGCCACTGGCTAGGCCCATATGCATGCAAACAAGTCCTTTGGTTGATCTCTTTCCTTTACCCCCACCCTCCCCTATTTTCCCTCTGAGGTTTGAGAGTCTGATCGCTGCTTCTCTTTCTCTGGGTCTTGATTTTTCACAGAAAGGAAGGGAGAGGAATAGAGGGTTAGAAACATTGATGACAAACATCGATCAGCTGTCTCCTGCACACCCCACACTTGGGATGTGCCAGCAACCAAGGAATCGAACCTGGGACCCTTCAGTCCGCAGACCAATGCTCTGTTCATTGAGCCAAACTGATTAGGGCTGGTATGATTTTTTTTAACCCTCCCATTATGTTTATGTGGGGTGTAACAAACAGGATGCTCTGACAAGTACCCAATTCTAAAAGAACCAAGAGACTTGAATATGAGTAAAGATTGACCTCAGGGCCTGGGTTTGAAGGGGATCACCTTGGAGGGGAAAGAGTTCTCAAATGTTGCTATTTGTAGGACTTGATCACTGCCTCAGACATCGGGCAATGACTGGCCAAGAGGAGAGCAGTTGTGAAGTACTGTGACTCTGGGTAGGAAACACTGCAGCATGCTTTGTCCTGTTGTCACAGTAGGACCTTTGGCTCAGTCCTGGTTTTCTCAAGAGGTTGTCCTCAGCTGACTATAGAAAGAAAGCTTTTGGAAGGAGTGGGTATCTGCCAGGGTCAGGACATTAAAAAGGTTTCCTAGGCTCAAGGGAGCCTGGTTAATACAGCATGTTGTGGAAATCACAGCATTTGGGTCTTGAAAACTGGTCATCACCCTGGCCAACATCCATCCTGAAGATTCTTCCAGGTTTCTTGATTGGCCTTGCTTTTCCAACCAGTTCTTTCTTGGTCAGGATTAGGTTCATGTAGCAGATTTCCCTTCCTCCTTCCCTCTTTTTACAGAGAGGAAGGGGGAGAGGTATGAGAGTTAGAAACATTGATGAGAGGGAAACATCGATCAGCTGCCTCCTGCATGCCCCTATTGGGGATGTGCCTGCAACCAAGGTACATGCCCTTGACCGTAATCGAACCTGGGACCCTTCAGTCTGCAGGCCAACACTCTATCCACTGAGCCAAACCGGTTAGGGCAGATTCTAAGTTCAACTTCTGAGAGATGGAATTGTTCCTTAGATAAATCAAGACATTCACAGATGCTTGTCTTTGAGCTAGTCTCATAACTTCCCTTAATGTCCAGAGAGTGCAAGTCTGTCCTCACAACCTCAGCTAGCCTTTGCACTAGAATCATCATTCTCATTTTTCCTTCCCCTATAATATGCACATAGAGCCTTTCTTGGATGAATCTTGATGAGGATTTCCATGCAAATGCATATTTTCTTAATCTGCAGTCTCTCTCCTGCTTTCTGGTTGTTATGCTTCCTTGAACAAGGATTATCTTTCATCACTTCATTGGATTTTTATAAATACCCACTTTGTTAAAACCTCAAATGCTTTTATTATAGTCTGAATGTTGGTGGCTCCTCAAATTCATATGTTGAAATCCTAACTCCTAAAGGTGATAGCACCAGGTATTAGTAGGTAGGGCCTTTGGTAGGTGCTTAAGTCATGAGGGTGAAAGCCTCATGAATAGGATGAGTGCCTTATGAAAGAGGCTCCAGAGAGATTCTAGCCCTTCCCACTGCGTGAGGATGCGGTGAGAGGTCTGCAACCTGGAAGAGAGACCTCATTCAAACCATGCTGACATCCTGATCTCAGACTTCCAGCCTCCAGAGCTGTGAAAAATAAATGTTCGTTGTTTATAAACCACACAGTCTAGGTTATTTTGTTACAGCAAAAGATGTTCTAAGCATAGCAACATTTTTATAGATGTCAGAGACAATGAATATCTGTGGCTTAATTTCTAAAGTTTTAGTTCTATGAAATACTAGTTACACATTCCAGTAATAATACTAATAATACCTAATATTTATTGAATGTTCACTATGCACCAGGCACATATAATGTGTGTCAAGCACTATTAGTGAAGTTCCCTCAGAGAAACAGAACCAGTAGGATATAAGTAAATGCAGAGGTTTATTATGAGGGATTGCTTTTGGATTATGGAGGCTGAGGAACCCCATGATCTGCTTCTGCAAGCTGGAGGCCCAGAAAGCTGGTGGTGTAGTTCCAGTCCCAACCCAAAGGCCTGAGATCTAGGATGGGATGGATGGAGTGGGGGAGTAGGTTGCTGACAGTGTCCTGGTCCGAGTTTGAAGGCCAAAGAACCAGGAGCACCAGTATTGTCTGATGGCAAGAGAAGATGGATGTCCCAGCACAAGAAGAGAGCAAGTTCATCCTTCCTCTGCCGTGTTGACTCAGTCTGTTCAGGCCCTCAAAAGACTGGATGATGTCCACCTGCATTGTGAGGGTGATTTTCATTCAACTACTGATTCAAATGGTAATCTCATTCAGAAACACCCTCACAGACACATGCAGAAATAATATTTTGCCAGCTATCTGGGCATCCCTTAGATCAGTCAAGTTGACAGAGAGTTAACCAAAGCACTGATCCTATGAGGCAGATATATTCATAGTCCCCACTTCACAGATAAAAAAAAACAAAAAAACAGAGACTGGGGAAGATAAAGTAATTTGCCCAAGACCATACAACTAATAAAGAGAACTAAGGATTGGTCCAACTCCAGAGTCATCCTTTTACACTGCTGCCATTGTTCTTTTCTAGTCCTGCTGGTTTTACAGTTTTTAGCTGAATATTATATCCCTCACCTTCTCCCCACTCCTCCCAATGCTATGTTTTCCATTTAATGCCAATTTCCAGACAAACGGTCTTCTCAGTCCTGGTTGTAATGTACTCCATCTGGGTCCACAAGTACATTCGTCTGGCATTTTAGATTCTATCCCAAGAGCCAAAGCCTGTTCTTTGACAATACCTATGCCAGTGTTCATGGTCTTTGCTCTGCATAATAACTGGGAAGCCTTTAAAAGCCAGAGTCCTGGGCCATTTGCAGAGATTTTGATTCAGTAGGTCTAGGAGAGCCAGGGGCCCTGGTGTCTTTATTTTTTCAGGAAGATTCTAATGCTGGAGACCTTTAGATTGGCCACACTAAGAAACTTGACAAGTCAAATATTCACTTCTTTTGGTTTCCCCTTCATTTTCAAAGTGCCAAAGAAAAAACACTGGGAATGCCACCGTCTGTTGCCCTCTTAACTCCTGGGAATATTCTCTAGGCATTTTCTGGTGGTATCACCTCCTAAATTGATGGGGAGTCCTTTGGTACGTGAGCCTCGGGAAGCTCTCTGGCTCATCTCCACCCTGACACACAGCAGGGACCACTCAGACCCACTCTCCCTCATCTGCATCAGCCCTGCCTGTGCCCTCATCCTGCACCTTAGCAGAGACCCATCCATCACCAGGACCTGACTCTTCCCCCTGCTGGGGCCCAGAACAAATTTCCTCACCTTTGCCAAGATTGGTGCATCCTGGCGTGTTGTGACTTCTTCCAGAAGATGAGATCATCTCACTTTAGAAAAAATTTAATTCCTGTTCTGCCCTTCACTCCATCACCTACATTTGAATCTTCCTGCTTCCTCAGAAGCATGAGCTTGCTTTTCCTTCTGTCTTTCCCAGCCTATGTGCATGCACACACGTTTCATCACCCTGACTAGAGGCTCCTCATCCTCTAGAATTAATTCAGAAGAGGACTGTGCAGCTGATGGGCCCTCCTGCATCAGTCCCAAAGCACTTTACCCTGCAGTTCAGCAGACAGGCCACCCTCCACTCCCTGCTTAGTCAGGGGGGGAATTTCAGACCAGAGGAATCCCAACCCTCCTTTCTGAGCACACTCCTTTCTGCTGTATCAGCAGCCAGGCCTGTACAGACAAAAATAAACACTTTTCTAGTTATTGAGTATTTACTGAATGTTTATTATGGTAGATTCTCAGGAAGTCCCCTACCATAAGAAACTGATACTCTGACATTACCACAAGTTTTTCTTAGGGGAAGCAGATGAGATGACCATAGTGTGACCAGGGTCTGTGATTCTTAGCAACTTTCACCAAAAAAATCATGTGGAGTGTTCAGATCATCTCCTGGTAAAAACAAAACAAAACAACAACCACTGTTGCTGCTATTTTCTATTGGAAATCAGTATCAAAACGTGTCCCTTGATTTCTCGTGAGGTTGGAGAGCTGACCCTCTTCAACAGGATCTGGTTGCACTGTCAGAGGCTTGGTGTGTTCATTTCTATGGCTGCTCCAACCAATTGTCACAAATGTGGCAATTAGAACAGCAACTTGATTCTTTTGCAGTTCTGGAGGCCAAAAGTCCAAGGTCAAGGTGTCAGCAGCGCCACACTCCCACCAAAGGCTTTTGGGGAGAATCCATCCTTGCCTCTTAGTTTCTCTTGGCTGCCTACCATTTCTTGACCCCATCACTTCAGTCTCTGCCTCCATCTTCACCTTCTCGTTTGCCTAATTTCCCTCTGCCTCTCTGACCAGGATACAAGTGATTGCATTTAGGGCCCAGTGCAATAATCCAGAATAAATGCCTCCTCTCTAGATCCTTAACATCATCACATGTTTTGCCATATGAAGTAATATTCACAGGTTCTGGGAATTAGGAAGTGAACATATCTTTATGGAGGCATTTTTCTGCCTGCTACACTTGGCTGTGGGAAGTAGGTGCCTGTGTTGTCAGCTCTCCAAAGATCAAGTAAGACACGCCCACCCCATAGCCCTGGACCATACAGAGAATTAAGGAACCTCACTTTAAGCAAAGGGCAGAAAAGGAGTGGACATCTTGGAATTTCATAGGAAATAAAGAAGAAATAAAATATTTTGATCAGCTTCTATATCTTGGTGTGCTGTAATTTTTTACCAGCTATGATAAAAAATAAAATAAAAATCTTATCTAGGCCAGAGAAGAGAGGCACCCTTGATTCTGGAAGACCCTAAAATAATGGTTGGCATACATTTTACTTTCATTTTTATCCTCACCACACACTGATTATATTCACCTTACAGATGAGGAAACCACAGCTCAGAGATGTTAAATCTGTCAATGGTCATATGGTAACTGGGATCTAACACTGTTACCACCCCCCACTTCCTGCCCCCAGTACATCCCGACCCACCAGATTCCTCTGCCCAGAACACAAGGCATGTGGTCCCAGAAGACCTGAGCTCACAGAAGCAAAAATGTATTAACCTTGATTTAAGTAATATTTCTGTAAATTGCCAACATCGAAAAGTGCTCTATTTCTTTTCTTCCCCAGAATGTCGGGGTTCTTTTCCCAGAGTTACAAATGGTTCAGCATTCTGGAGAAAGGGGCTGATGCATAGATTCAAGAAGGAGTCCAAAGACTAAAGATAATTTTGAAAGGCATTGGGGGTCAGAGGATCTTAAGCTAAAGGAGTTGAATACTATACTTGTCTAAGGACCCCGTGCCATTTATTTAACACAGTTTGTCCTGAGGCAAGGTGGAGATATACACTTCAAAGGGTAAGGTTTAAAAGGGTTTACAGAAGCATTGTCAGTTTGGGGAATAGCCTACAGCTGTTCAGGTGCTTGGCTTATAGAAGGTAATAAAATGCCCTGAGCTGTCTGGCAGCAGGTAATCCTATTCAGGTTTGGGGGAAGTGCTGTTTAGCCATTCCAACAGGTGTACTGAACAATGAATGAGCCGTGGTGACCCACCTAGACTATGGCAGTGCCAAAATCAGGATCTCTAGCCGGAGGAACAAAACAGGCAGGCAGTCAGCTTCATCTCAGGAAGGCCCGAGAAATGAACAGGTAAACTACATATGTGGCTCATTCATTGTTTAGTATACACACATAGCAGTTCTGATTATTCTCTCATGATGCCCCAAGAAAAAGATGGACCCCAGCACATAAAAATTGACCTGACAATAAAAAAAAAAAACACACACAAACCCCTCACCTCATCCTCACCTAGAGTTTTCTGGGTTAATTCAGAGCTCTAACTCCTTACACTCTTTACTTCCTCTCTTCCTTCATGGACTGATCCCAACCATAACCCCAAGATGATAGTGATGCTTCATGCATCTTGACTGTCATAATGAGGTTCTTTTACAGCAAGAAACAGAACTATGCTTCAAGTTACCCAAAGCAAACTATGAAGGGATCCACTAGAAAGACTACAGTCCGTTGGATTCTTGGCTGCTAGCCTTGACATCTGAGGCAAAAGAGGATTACAGGAGAGCTTTGGGGGCTCACAGAATGGCAGCCTCAGGTAGGAGATTGACAGGACTCAGGGCAGCAGGAGCCACAGCAGGAAAAGGACTACCTGGCAATCACTGCAGCTGCCACATCTGACTTCCTGAAGCTCCTTAAGGACTTACTTCAAAGCCGGGAGAGTGGTCAACTGGCTGAGTCTGGGCCATGCTGCACAGTGGTGGGGAGAGGGCCCTGGCTCTCTGAAACTTCTATAGAGAGAAGCAGGCACCTCTGCTCCCCAAAACTGCTCACGAGGAGTGTGGAGAAGGTGTTTTGTGAAGGAGAGGTAGAAAGCTGAGAGCACAAGTGACCACCACCTCCAAGGCCATCTCTCAGAATTCATAGACAGACTCATGAGGAATGCGATCCAGGAACAACCTTTCTCTGTTCCTTCCACCCACATCTGCTGCTTATGATCTCTTTTTCTCTGACTGCAGAACGTTCTCCATTTCATGCACGTGGCTCCTCTGAGCCCCAGTTTTATTCATCCCAGCTCCAGCCAAACATAGGCTTGCAGCTCACAGTCTCAATTCCAGATTCCTGGGAGAGATGGTCAGATTGGTTCAGCTTGAATCAGATGTCTTTTCCTCTTGCCAGGGGGTGGTTTCAGAGCAAGTGGTTCTTTTAAGTAGAGAAGACACCCCAAACACGTCCTACATACAGAGGCATGAAATCAGGTGCCTTCTCACCGGGGCTCATTTCTGAGCAGATGGGGCTCTGTGCATGAAGAATTTGAAGAGAACCTACCCTGTGAATAAGTGATGCAGAGAAGTTGTGAGGGGAATGGTTAACTTATAAAAAAGACCGGTTCTTCTCAAACCACTTTAGTCACACCATATTTGCAAGCAGCGAGGTGCTTCTTAGATCCAATTTTAGCTCTGCCTTAGAGCAGGTTCATATTACTTTATGCATCTGAATAGAGTCAAACTGTACTTTAAAAATAGACCAGCCTGAATGATGTGGCTCAGTGGTTGAGCCCTGACTTATGAAACAAGAGTCATTGTTAGATTCCAGGTCAGCACATGCCCAGGTTGGGGCTAATCCCCAGAAGGGACATGCAGGAGACAGCGATCAATGATTCTCGCTCATCAGTGCTGTTTGCATCTCTCTTTCTCTTCCTCTTCTTTCCTCTCTGAAATTAATAAAAATGTATTTTTTTTTATTAAAAAAATAGACTGTAATTAGGGCTTTCTCTATCAGGGGTCCTCAAACTTTTTAAAGTGGGGGCCAGATCACGGTCCCTCAGAGAGCTGGAGGGCCGGACTATATGAACTACTAATTCCTACTGTAACACTTCGGCTGCGCTCACTGCCCAAAAAACCTGGCGGGCCGGATCAGACTCCTCTGCGGGCCGCATGTGGCCCGCGGGCCGTAGTTTGAAGACCCCTGCTAGATCAACAGGACCTTACCCTTCTTCCCAATGAAATTAAATTTGACTCCTTACTTGGTACCTTCTCTAAAACTTGAATCTGACAAACTCCTGCCACATACAAAGCACCCTGTAACTCTTGGTGAAATGAGTGAGTGAATGAATCAATTAGTCAATCACTTTATCCAGCGACACATACTAGCAATGGCCAAGCGAGGTAGCAAGGTATTTGATTCACCCCACCTGGTCTGCAGAATGCCCCTCTTACTCCTCCAGCTCTATTAGCTCCATCCCCACTTTGCCCATCTCAGGCCAAGTCATCAACACGTCTCGCCTTGACCCTCTGCTATAGCTTCTAACTGTCTCTTCACATCTACCCTGGCCTCTTGCACTTCATTCTCTGAAAAAGCAGCCAGAGGGAGCTTTTGAAAAGTAAGTTGGTTCTTATTATTCCTATGGACTTATCAGGCCTTGGGTAGCTTCCCATTGGCCCTGCTGGTTTTCTACAGCAGCGATTTTCAATCAGGGTGTCACAAGAATTGTGAAAACCCACAATCCCTGACTATTTAGTTAGGGACACTGACCTCTTTTTCCTTAGATTGTAAAAGAAGAAAGAAGAAGAAGAAGAAGAAGAAGAAGAAGAAGAAGAAGAAGAAGAAGAAGAAGAAGAAGAAGAAGGAGGAGGAGGAGGAGGAGGAGGAGGAGGAGAAGGAGGAGGAGGAGGAGGAGGAGAAGGAGAAGGAGAAGGAGAAGGAGAAGGAGAAGGAGAAGGAGAAGGAGAAGGAGAAGGAGAAGGAGAAGGAGAAGGAGAAGGAGAAGGAGAAGGAGAAGGAGAAGGAGAAGGAGAAGGAGAAGGAGAAGGAGAAGGAGAAGGAGAAGGAGAAGGAGAAGGAGAAGGAGAAGGAGAAGGAGAAGAAGAAGAAGACAGCCAACATAACAATAGCTGTCTGGTGTGAATGCATCACACTTGTTCCTATTTTTTGTCAGATCGGCCAAAAATGTATTTTTTGTTGTGCCACAGAATGTTAGTGATTAATTTGTGTGCCCTGAGATGAAAAGCGTTGAACATCACTGCTCTCCAGCCTCATCTCCTCCACCCCTCCACCCTCCTAATCTGCACTGTGGTCACGATGTTCTCTCCTCACTCCTCCCAGGGCCTTGGCCCAGAGCGCTCCCTTCCTTCTCTTTAGAACACACTTGTCCTCCCTGATCCAACCCCAGTCTTGTCCAGTGAACACCAAATTGGCCTTCTGAGCTCATCTCAAACAGCTGTCACTGTTCCCGGGTCCCTGCTCTCTGCTCTCACACCCAGTCCTTTTCTGCCCTTTATTACACACACAGGTTTGTAATGAACTGTGATTGTCTTGGTTGTTTCATAAATATCAGGTTCCTCTACTGAGTGGAAACTTCTTGAAGTCAGGGGCTCTCTTAGTTTTCTCAAGCTGCCACAACAAAAGCTCACACACTGGGTGACTTAAGCAATCGAAATGTATTGTCTCACTGCCTGGAGCTAGAAATTCAAGATCAACTTGTTGGTGGGCAGGTTCGGTTTCTTCTGAGGCTTCTCTCCGTGGCTCTGAGAAGACTAACCCCTATTTTGTAAAACTACCTGTTTGGAATTCTCTGCTATTTTTTAGATGGCTCTTATTCTAAAAAATAACTTTGCTTTCTAGCCTGCTTTAGCCTGCTTGAATAATGAGGAAGATAAATTTAGCTGTCTGACCTTGTAGGCCAGAGATTAGATATGCCCATAATTTCAATGTCATGCCTGGTGCATTTTTTAATTGGATAGAACTGTGTTGCTTTCAAGGCCAACAGCGAGAGATAACCACTAAGCGCACATAGGGCTGCCCCCCCCCCCTTTTTTTAAATATATTTTATTGATTTTTTACAGAGAAGAAAAGAGAGGAATAGAGAGAAACATCGATCAGCTGCCTCCTGCATACCTCCCACTGGGTATGTGCCCACAACCAAGGTACATGCCCTTGACCAGAATTGAATCTGGGATCCTTGAGTCTGCAGGCCGATGCTCTATCCACTGAGCCAAACCGGTTAGGGCAAGGGCTGGCTCTTTAATAAAATGGGAAGTTCTGCTTGTAACCTTGCTTAGAACTTGTATTCATTTTCTCTAAGCCCACCGGTGAATAAGGTGTAACTCCAAACTCTCCGGCATTGTTTGATTATTCCGGTTCTCTGTAACAGCTTTACTGTGTCCACATGTCTTTCCTCTGTGTGAGCACATCCCTGGTGTCTCTTTGTGTGTCCAAATCTCCTCTCCTTATAAGAACACCCACCAGATTGAATTAGAACCCACTTGAACAGCCTTGTTTCAATGATGTAATCACCATTTAAAGGCCATATCTTCAAATATAATCACATTTCTAACTGGGTTGTTAAGGGCTTCAACATCTGGATTTTAGGGAGACACAATTCAGCCCATAACAGTGACCATGTTACTTGCCCTCACCATTGAGTCTCCATCCCCTAGCATGGTGGTTGGCATGTTGTAGGGCTTGATACACACATGTGAAATGAATGATTACACTCACTCCCCCCCTTTCCCTCTCCCCTACCCCATATTGTGCTAGAGACACATAAAAGAGGAGGCACAGATTGCAACAAAAGCACAGACCACAAGCAATGTCTGCTATCCTGATTTTAAATTAAAAACCCACCCTCGCTGGCTTGACTCAGTGGATAGAGCGTGGGCCCATGGACTGAAGGGTCCCAGGTTTGATTCTGCTCAAGGGCACGTACCTCCTACCTTGGTTGCAGGCTTGATCCTGGCCCTGCTGCTCTGGGCATGTGAGGGAGGCAACCAATCAATGTGTCTCTCTCTCACATCGATGTTTCTCTCTCTGTATCTCCCTCTCCCTTCCATTCTCTAAAAAGCAACAGAAATTCTCGGGTGATGATTAAAAAAAAAAAAAAAAAATTACAGACCTTGGGGAAGTGTTTCCGTCTCCTAGTGCCTCCTTATGGAGCCAGGCCAGCCCGGCCAGCCGCTGACCCTTCCAGCCCCGGGCGGGCGCCTGTGCGGGGCGGATGGAGAGGTTTTGCTGACAGCTGCGCAGGCACCCATGTAGCTCTCTTTAGAAGGTGAGTCACCCAACTGCTGGGCCCGCGGACCTACACGGCTCCCGGAAAGCAGTGTAGCAATAGGTACCAGGACCTAAAAAAAGGCATGTCCTTGTCCAGAGCGAGGAATCCAATCTGAGGAACTAGCAGAGGGGGACTGAGATCTTTTTCTCTCTCTTTTAATCCAAGTAATATAAAGTTTTTCTTATCCGTCCTATAAACTTTACTTAGTGAGAAACTGGGAAGAGCCTAAATGTGTAACAACAGGAGAAGGCTTTGCGAATCTAGCACATTCCTACGATGATAGAAAATCAGGTAGCTCTTGAGAAAGTTGTTAATGAAGGATTTTTAATGATGTAAAAAAAAATTGCATGAAATAGCAGGACAAGATCTCAGATATATAATAAATAATGTAACTTCCACGCATCTCTACATACAGCCACAGGAAAAAAAAACAACAACACCTTGATTGGTAAATATAAAAATGTTGCTGCTATTATGCTTTTTTTTCCCTAGACTCAGAGATTTCTTTCGTGTGAGTGTGTGTGTGTATGTGTGTGTGTGTGTGTGTGTGTGTGTGAGAGAGAGAGAGAGAAAGAGAGAGAGAGAGAGAGAGAGAGAGAGAGAGAGAGAGAGAGAGAGAGAGAGAGAGAGAGAGAAAGAGAGAGAGAATTGCATGTGTTGCTTTTGCAACCAGAAAAGAGGGAGCGAAGTTTTAAAGGCGGCCGATGCTTCTTGTCAATGGAATTCCTCAGCCGGAGGCTCCCAGCGCCTGCTCCCCCGCCAGGCCCCATCCCGCTGCCACCGGGCGTCCCGGTCCCGGCTCCGGGGGAGTGCCGGCTCCCCGGCCCGGAGGAGGGAGAGCCCCGCTCCCTGCGAGGCGGAGGAGGGCCAGGGGCGGGGCCGGCCCGGCTGTCCCGCGGGGAGCTCTGGCCGCTCCTGCGCCGCCGGGAGCGCTGGTCCAGCCCGGCCGCGGCCGTCGCCCAGCCCGTGCGCGCGGCCAGGTGCAGAATGCCGTGTCATCGGCGGGGTCTGCGGCCGCCGCTCTGACTCACCGCCCCGCCGAGCCCGGAGGCGGCGAAGGTGGAGGAAGAGCTGAAGCCCCCGGCTGCCCCGAGGGCGCGCGGAGCGGCGGGGTGAGCGCAGCGGAGCGGAGACTGAGGCCGCCGGGGAGCCGCGGGCCGGCCGTTCCGCCGGGAGGACAGATCTGAGCGCGGGCTCCAGGGAGGGACCCTGAGCGGCTCTCTGCGCCCTTCTCCGGCCCTCCGCGCCCTGTGGGCAGCGCCCTAACGCGTGCCAGCCATGCTGCGGGTCTTCATCCTCTACGCCGAGAACGTGCAAACCCCGGACGCCGACATCAGCGATGCCTACTGCTCCGCGGTGTTTGCAGGTAGGGGGGCCGGCCTGGAGGTGGGGGGTCGGGAAGGGGACCCCGAGGCTTCCCCATTGCGGACAAAACTCACCGCCCCGGCCAGGCTGGCTGTGGGGCCTCAAAGAAAGCCAGGCAGGGAGGGAGTGGTGGCCGAGCTGCGCTTCTCGGGCCGGGCAGCTGAGCCCAGGTCGGGGCGAAGGTGGGCCTGGCAGGCGGGATCAGGATCTCTTTCCACAGGCGGCACCTCTTAGCACAGGTCTTTCTGGGCTGTGGGCTCCCCAACTCTCCCCGGCAGGCTGGGTCCCAGGCTTATTTATAGCCCAGCTCTCCCCGGGGGCCCAGGCCCAGGCCTTTGGTCTCAGTCCCAGGCTAGGAGGGCAGGCCGGCAGCCACTAGGGCCAGAGGCACCGCCCACCAGGCCAGGGGTCACCACCTTGGCTTTGGGCACTGGATGGGGAACATTTAGCGGCAGGAACAACTGTCACCAGCACCAACCTCAAAGGACTTCCTTCCTCTGCCCCAAGACTGGAGCGCGTGGGGGTGATACCTGGGTGGGGGGTGGGGGTGGTATCTCCATCAGCGGGGGTGGGGGTGGGGGAGTGGGGGGGGGAAGCTTGCGAGCTGGGAGCCTCTCCCCTGTCAGATTGGGATCTCCCACAGGGTGATCTCCACAAGGGTCTGAGGACTTTCCTTCAGGAGGTGAAGGCTGGGCCGGATTAGCTTCCCCTCCACCCCCTCAGGGCCAAGCCAGAGCTGGGCTACACCGCCGGCTCTGTGGGTTTGGAGCCATGCTGTGGGAGAAGCTCCCACACTCCTCTCCACCCGCCCTGTGCGTCCTCTCAGCCTCCATGGCAGCCATCCCCTTCTCCCTGGAGAAGCCGCTGCATCCCAGGCAGCTGGAACCCAGAGTATCGGGGTCCCTGGTCATCCAGCGGAACCCCCCTTTCAGCTTCATCTACCCCCAGGTGCCCGTGTGCACACCTGCTCCCACACCCCTGCACATCTGCGAGTGCATGTGACACCTGCGGTGTTCCAAGGAGCGGAGACACTAAGAGGACACAGGCATGTGTTCACAACGGCACACACACACACACACACACACACACACACACGCGCGCCTGGGCCTGCGCCAGGAAAGCAGCCTGGACCAGGAGGCAGGACAGAGGGGGGATTAGAGGTGACTCTCCGGCTGTGTTTGGAGGGGACCCTCCAGCTGCGTGCTTTTCCTCACGTGCCCCTTGGACCTGTTCGCAGTTTCCCGCAGTTGCCTCTGGAAAGGAGCTTTAGGAGGTGTTTCCAGGGGGAGGGCAAGGGCAGGAAGGGGGGCCTCTGCACTTCCTGTTTCCTCACCTGCTTGCAGCCTGGGCTGAGGGCCCTGGGCTCCATGTCGTACGACTCCAGGAAACACTATTTATACTGAAAATACCCCCGTGGCTGAAGGGGGGGGGGTGGGGGGGAGGAGATTCCCAGGCTGTGGAGGGAGGACAGGCGCCCTGTGCATGAAGCAGCTGCCTCTCCCTCCAGCACCCCCCCCCCCCGCCCCCATCTCTCACCTGCGGGCTGAGCAGCTTTGTGAGGTCGGCCCAGTGCACAGATGAGCCCTGAGAGGGCCCACTTTGAGCCCCTGCCTCTAATCTTAGGGGCCTTGTCTCCTCTGGGGTCCTGATTTTCCTCCACTTCCCTGACCACACACACCCCCACCTCCCAGTATCCCCCCTACACACACACTGCCTCACACTTTATGATCCCCCTGCTCCCCCGACCCAGGCAGGCTCAGGACCCTCGCAGGAGAAAGGAACGAGTGAATAATGAATGGGGAAGCGCTCTCTAACCCAGACGTGCTTCGCCCACAGGAAGTATTGCTGGTGCGGTTCCTCTCTGGTCATTATTTCAGCCTCCAGGGCTGTCTATGGATCAGTCCTTCCCATCCTCCATCCACATCCTTGGCTCTGCCTGAGCCCCTCCCCCCATCTGCCTGATGTCCGTCTGTGGTCCTGCCTGTTTTTTGCTGCTTGGCTCCTGGATGTGGGGTCCCCCTCCCTTGGGGAGGAAGAGCAGGTCTCTGTGCTGACGGGGAGCACCCTCAGCCTGTGGAGGGGCTGGCTGGAACCCCCACCGGAAGTCATCACAGTCACTGTCAGGCAGTCACCGGGAATGCAGTCCCTCCCCCCCCAGCCCTGGCACATTCCACCTCCTGCACTGGCCAACCTCTTAGCCCGAGTCCAAATTTGGCCTCCCCGCGGCATTCAGCCTGCTGGGCCTCCTTCTCCCTGCCAGGGCCAGGTTGGTGACTGATTGCAGGGAAGGCACTGGTCTCAGGGACACACTACCCCGAGCAGAACTCCCTTCTGGGAGGCCTTCCTCACCGGCCGGCCCTGCCCTGGCCGCCCCAGGCCCGTTAGGGTTGGCTCCCTGATGACACTACCCCACCGGGCACCTGTCTCCTCCCGCTTCCTGCTCACAGCAGCTTTGTGAGGCCTGCGGACCAGAAAGGTCCACAGACGAAACCCCAGAGCTCAGGGGAGGCCAGCGGGGCAGCCCTTTGCAAACTCAGAGACCGAAAGTCACCACACGGAGTGGAATGAACATAAAAATTCCTGACTGAAAGTGGGTCAAGGGGCAGTCACGTCCCAGGCATGCAGCTTCCTTGACTAAGGTCAAGCTTTACCTCAGGGGGCCTGTGGCTGTCTTTTTGTATCGAAGGTAACATTCCTTTGAAATGTCAAAGTAATCTCCTTTTCACAACCCCTCAGGGTGCCAACCGTCTCTACATGCTGTAAATGCTAACTATCCTGTACCCACCGCCAATGTAATAGGAGGGTGTATTTCTCCCTTTCACTCTTTATCCAGTCCCAGAGACCCCCCCCCCCCCCCGGGCTTTGCGAAAGGACCCTCATAGGAGAAAGGAACCAGTGAATAATGAATGGGGTCCTGAGCCTGCCTCCCTAATCTATCACCAATGAATTTCATGCGGCCCTCCTTAAGGCTCCTCCTTTGATTATAATGTATAAAATACGGTGGAACCTCGGTTCTCAAACTCAACTTATTCCAAAAACAGAATCATTTCCGTCCCCGTTAGAAATAATGTAAATGGAATTAGTCTGTTCCAGACCCCCAAATAATTCCCCGTTTTAGCCTTTCTTATATACAGTACACATCTCATGTACTGTTTAAGCTGTAAATAAACCCTTCTTTCCTTAACTTTATCCAACCACCCCCTACCAGCCTTAAACAGAGTCACTGAGCATTTGGTCCCGGGATGTCTTGCAGGTCGGCTTGCAGCATCTTTGCTTGTTCATATGTCACCGCCTCCGAAAACAGCCGTCACTGGCTAGCTGCTTTTCCAAATCAACAGCAGTGTTTCTCCCTCTTCCATTGTCTGTGATCGTTGTTTCTTCCACACTCTTAGCAACATCAGCACTCTAGATGGCTTTTTTTTTTTTTAAATTTTAAAGTTGTGCTAATTGTTAATTTTGTTAGCGACAAAAACATTCTCTCCTTTGTTGCCTGAGAAAGGCTTTTTGTCAAGCTGAGGTATCAGCTTGAAAGGGTTGTCGGTTCAAAAACCGAAGTTTGGTTTAACAACTGAGACTTTTTTTTTTTTTTTCTGTGAACAACTTGGTGGAGAACCGAATTGTTCCAGATGGGAGACATCCAAGAGATGAGATTTGTCTGTAGCTGTCAAACTGACTTTCTCTGGAACATTTTCTCAACCCGCTGAGATTTTGCTTCTCTGCCATCTTCCTCAGCTTGGTTTAAACTTTTACAAGATTTTTTCTTAAGGCTGGACATTCTTGTGTCGACAGGTCAAAGGGCAGGGCTATTATTCTCCTTTACAGATGAGCACATTGGCCCAGAGAAGTGCAGGGGCCTGGCCAAGGTCTCACAGTGACCCCACTTCCGCCACGAGTCCCTCTGTTATTAGCATCCATGGCTCCGAATAAGAAAATGCTTTGGGCCAAAACCAGTTTGGCTCAGTGGATAGAGCATTGGCCTGTGGACTGAGGGCATGTACCTTGGTTGTGGTTACATCCCCGGTGGGGGGTGTCCAGAAGGCAGTTGATTAATATTTCTCTCTCATCAATGTTTCTAACTCTATCTCTCTCCCTTCCTCTCCGTAAAAAATCAATAAAAAATATATTTTTTTTTAAAAAAAGAAAGCGCTTTGGAAAGCATAGCATGTGCTGCCTCCACCTGGGCAAACCCACAGCCAGCACAGGGAGGACCGTACTTGGGGTCCAAACGTGGGGGAGTACAAGGCTTCAGGGAACACAGTGTAAGATAAATGGCTGAAAGATGGAGGATTTTGATTTTGAAAATGTATTAATCACAAGGAGAGAGTATTCATTAAGCATGAACAAGGTGCTATTTTCAGATGCTGTTTCTTTAAATCCTCCCAACAATCCTATGAAAAAGGCATATTTAACTGATGTACTTATGAGGTGCTAGCCACTGTTCTAAATAGAACTTACGTATTATGAGCTATATCACATTTCAGTTAAAATTATCAAAGTACATATATGTAGATGCGGAATCCTTCTACCAACCATATTTGGTAGCAACTATCATCACCCCCATTTTACGGAGGAGAAAACTGAGGCACACAGAGGTTATGTTATATACTAGTAAGAAGGATCCAGCTCCAGAGCTTCATCTTTACCCACTCTACCACCTCCCTCTGGTCTTAGCTCTGATTTACAAGACTCAAGCAGTAAAGGGGGAGGGGCAGGACATTGTTTTTCATTAATCTTCACTAGGGGATATTGTTCTATTTATTGATTTTTAGAGAGATCGGAAGGGCAAGGGAGAGAGAGGGAGGGAAACATCCATGTGAGAGAGACACATTGAATGGTTGCTTCCCACATGCGCCCTGACCAGGCCCGGGGATGGAGCCTGCAACTGAGGTAGGTGCCCTGGGTAGGAATTGAACTCAGGACTCTTCTGTCTGCGGGCCAACACTTTATCCATTGAGCCAAACCGGCTAGGGCGGAGGGCAGGACTTGAATGCAGGTCTGGCTCACATCCTGGAGCCTAATCTCCATCTAAGGTTGCCTGCGCACATCCTGCCGCAGCTCACGCACTGTCTGTGCTGCCAGTCAGTCCCTTTCTTTCCCAGGCACAGACAGCCTCACTCTTGCTCTCTGGTCTAGAGGATTCTTCCTTATCTCCAAGGGGTCTCTGCTCTCCTGTATCACCTTCTCTGGACCTCATGGCACCATTCGGTCATCCCTTGGCCCAGAACGCTCCCTCTCTAGACATTACCCTCATGCCAGGCCATCTCACAGGGCTCTGGCAGACCCATGGGGGCTGTTCAGGGTCTGATAAGCAGGATCATGAGCATGGGGCACTGAGGGGGGCCGCCTGCAATGAGTAAGGCAGGTACTCTGGGGCATCCAGAAGGGGGCAGTGTAACCTTGATTCCAAGCTTAGCCAGTCCAGTGTGAAGTTGGGTGGAGCGGCTCAGAAGGGCAGATAGCTGGTAGCCTTGGTCACATTCCAGTGGGACAAGAGCACCAAAGGAGAGGGAGAGAAAGATGGAAGCTGAGGGCATTGACTCTGGACCAGACTGTCTGGGGTCTTGGATTTTGAATAGTTCTGCTGCTTTCCAGCTGTGTGTCTTTAGGCCAATTATTTAACCATGCTGTGTCTCAGTTTCCTCACTTGTGAAGTGTTGATAATAATAGTACCTGCTTCAGCGTGGATCTGAAGAGTTTGTGTTTCTCCATGTAAAGCACTTGGAATAGTGTCTGGCATTTAACACATGTTAACTATTATATATATTTGTTATAATAATTATTATAGTTACCATGTATACATACTAAGAAATCACTGCTGCCGAAACCGGTTTGGCTCAGTGGATAGAGCGTCGGCCTGTGGACTGAAAGGTCCTGGGTTCGATTCCGGTCAAGGGCATATATCTTGGTTTCGAGCACATCCCCAGTAGGGGGTGTGTAAGAGCCAGCTGATCAATGATTCTCTCTCATTGATGTTTCTAGCTCTCTATCCCTTTCTCTTCCTCTCTGTAAAAAAAAAATCAATAAAATATATTAAAATAAAAAAAGAAAGAAATCACTGCACACATCCAAGAAGCCTTGCAGGTGGCATAACTAAGATAAGGAAAAGCACGTGCCTATTGGGAGAGTGGTGGCAAGTGGGGTGACTTGAGAGGGCAATGCTGCATCCACAGGTGCCAGATGATCAGTGTTAGGCAGAGACTTTGGGTCCATGGGCCAGCTTCTCTGTTTTTTTTTCAAGAGAAGCTAAAATCCAGACAATATGGGACATCTCCTCATATTTATTTAAAGTACAATATTGTTATAAAACATTGTGTTGGTCAAAGACAACAGGGCTATGAACTGGATGTGTCCCCTGGGGACACCAGTGAGAGCAGCCGAGGTTCAATGTTTCATTTAATGTTGGAGACCTTTGTCCCAGGCTCTCTGGAAAGCAGGCAGCCAGTCTTCTCCCCCGTGGGATTATCAGTGAGCACCTCTCCGAGACTGCATCGGTGAGGCGATGGGGGTGAGCCTCGGTCTCCCCTACCCCCTTACTTCTATGAGCAATGAAATGCCATTGAAGTTAACGTGACATTGTAAGTGAAAACTGGGCTTGCACCCTACCAGGTTTGGCTCGGTGGATAGAGCATCAGCCTGCGGACTGGAGGGTCCCAGGTTCGGTTCCGGTCAAGGGCATGTACCTTGGTTGCAGGCACATCCCCAGTAGGGGGTGTGCAAGAGGCAGCTGGTCGATGTTTCTCTCTCATCGACGTTTCTAGCTCTCTATCCCTCTCCCTTCCTGTCTGTAAAAAATCAATAAAATATATTTTTAAAAAAACCCTGGGTTTGCTATGCAAACTCAGCTTCAAAACAGGTCTCTTCTCCCCTTTGCTACACCACGTGGCTCCTATGTCATCACTCTCACCTTCACAGTAGGGCTGGCATGGTCAGGGGTGCCAGGGATCTGCTCTTACCTGCGGCTTTTGGTAGGATACATACCTGACTGTTAGCAAGCCCTCACTAACGATGGTGTGAACCTGATCGTCTCTCTCACTCACATAACAGTTGCTGTGTAGGCAGTCCTGGCTGGTACAGTTCTGACCCATGTCAAGAGCTCAGGTTCTTCTGGCTTGTTGCTCTGCCATCCCCAGGCTGACAACATGGTTGGCGGCGGCTCACTATCGCGATCTGTACAGTGTCTAGGCAGGCATGCCCCTTTCCTCTACGGACACACCCAGGCGGTTACGTGTATCCCTTCTGCTCACATCCTACGGGTCATCGCTAGTTTTCATGACCATATCTAGCTGCAAGAGAGGCTGGGAAACGTAGTCCTTCTATGTGTCCATGTAAAACTCTTTGGAAAATTTCTGCGGAAGGAGAGGACCTATGGGACAAGGGCAGGTCTCACTCACACTCTCCAGGAAAAGCTGCATTCATGACACAATCCCCAGGGGAGGAAGCCCCCTGGAGTACGAGGCCCCGGTATGATGCCCCCCAGCACAGGCAGCTGTCTGATCAGGGAACAGCAGCCATGGCAGGAAGTTGGAGGCTGGTATGGAAAAGAAGCCGCAGGAAGTGTCCAGGAGCCAGGCCACCAACTGCTGCGTTTCCGGTTTACAGAACAGGTGTGTGGAGACCCTGCTCCTTGGACACAAGCCACGTGTTTGTGAAAGTCCCTTGGAAGATTCACTGGAAAAGTTCGCCTACAGACTTCCTGTGCTGACTGACAGCAGCAGTATGGGGTGGCGTGTGGTGTGGTGGGGGAAAGGAGCAAGCCAGGAATCATGGTGAAATACCGTGTTTCCCCGAAAATAAGACATCCTCCGAAAATAAGACCTATTTACAGGTTTCCTTCTGAGTGAAATATAAGGCATTCCCCCCAAAAATAAGGCCCCTCCTAGGCTAAACATGAGAGATTTGGTCCACTGATTCTGAGAGAAATGGAGTCACAAGAAATTCACCAGGAAATTCAGGAATTGGATTGTTATGATGATGTTCCAGAAGACGATGACATGATTGTCATTGAATAAATGAGCAAATTTTTGATACTGTAGGATTCACAGTTTGTCTGGTTTGTGTTGACAACTACCGTACTACCGTACCGTATACAGGTAATGAATTTCCTTTATTTTCATTTAACAATAAATGTGTACCGTATTCTTCTTCATGGAAAAATAAGACATCCCCTGAAAATAAGACCTAGCGCATCTTTGGGAGCAAAAATTAATATAAGACAACTGTCTTATTTTCGGGGAAACAGGGTAAAAATATCCCAAATCATCATATCCGAAACGCCCCCTAGGGGGCAGCACTATCCTTATGGAGAACCGCTGGCTTAGCCTGACAGTGGAAGGAACACTGGGAAGCCCAGGACAATGCCCACACCAACCCGGGGGGGGCCCTTACTATGCACTGGAATGCCTGGCTGACTGAGACGGCCTTGGCCTGTCCTCTTATTGCTAGCCAGACGCCAAACAGGCAGTCACCCTCATGTTATTCTTACAATGGCGCCGGTGCTGCTGTGCGGTGGTTTGCCAGGGGAGCAGCCCAGACCAGGAGGCCAGCGTGTTGTTGAAGCTGAAGCCTAAGGGAGGAATGAGGGTGGCCTGTGAAGAGAAGGGAGAGGTTGCATGGTGACAGATAGTTCCTAGATTTATCACGGTGAGCACAGCATAATGTATACAAATGTTGAATTTCTATGTTGTACAACTGAAACTACTATCAGGTGACCAGACGTCCCGCTTTTGGCGGGACAGCCCCGATTTTTAACAATTTGTCCCGCGGCATTTTAAAAAAGTAAAAGTCGGGACAGTCCCGCCAAAAGCGGGACGTCTGGTCACCTTATTTTAGGAGTACAGATGATTCATTCATAACAGGAGGGAAGGCAAAGGATTTGGGCTCACGGGGGCCAGGAGGCTGGGAGCCTGAGGACGTGTTCTGTATAAATAGGAAGTAAGCAGAGTGAGGGTGGCGATGGGGTTGCTGTGGGTTTGGGTAAGAAAAGGGAAATAGCAGTCTAGGAGAGAGGGAGATGGAAGACGCTGGAAATACAGTGTAATCGCCAAGCAGCGGTGAGGGCCCACCGGAGTCAGGGGTCACAAAAATCAAGCGACAGGGCTGAGCAGGTTAGCTGGTATTCTCCAGCAGCCTCAGCGGCTAGGGGGCAGGGGTGGAGTAGGCAGAGGTGGATTTCACCAGGTTATCATTTCGCCACATGAAAACGCTGGATCCTCAAAATAACAGGGGAGAAAGGGGCTGCGGTTTGGTGCAGCAGAATGATAACTAGCTACTGAATTTAGGCTGAGAAAGGAGCTCGGGGAGGATGGGGAGGCGGGAGGGGGACCTGTCCAGTGCTGGGCGCAGGAGTATAAGCATACAGAAGTGAGAAGCCAGGGCCCCTGTGGTTAAGAAGTTCATCAGTGGGAAAGGAACCACATCTAATTCGGGAAAGTGTGCTAAGGGCTGTGACCCCCGGCCCACGCTACCATCCCTTTCCCCCACGGTGGGGGCGAGGGAGCCTGGAGATGGCTGGTGTGTGTGCGTGCGTGTGTGCGTGTGTGTGTGTGTATGTGTGTGTGTGTGTGTGTTCTTGCGTGTTGCCAGCGGACCCTGTATTCCAAGGACACAATGTAATTTGGACGCAGACCCCTGTCCCCCGAGATGAGAGACTCCGGACTGCCCTGAAGAAGGACCAGAGGCAGGTTCGAGGGTTTCGGGCCTCGGAGTCTGAGCGCAGGGCTCCCAGCAGCCAGACCGGCTGCCTGGGCTCCAAGCGCGGACACGGGGTGGCGGGGCCGACGTGCGGCACGGAGGCTGGGGCTCGGGCGCTGAGCGCGCTCCATCGCTCGCACACCCGCGCGCCAAGCTGCAGTTTCCCGCAGACACACTTTCGTCCCCGTCCCCGAGGCCGGGTCTCCCGGTCCTGGGTCTCCCGGTCCTCCCGCGCCTTTGCTCCTTCCTCTCGCGCCGCCGTCCGCCCAGCGCCCCCGGCTCGCCGGGCTCCGGGCGTGGCGCGCGGCGGCGGGGAGGCCGCCCGGAGGCGCCCGGGGCTCGGGAGCCGGCTGCCGGGGAGGCCCGGACGCTGGGGGCGCCCGCGAGCCAGGCCGGCGGGTGCGTCCGCCCGGGCCCCGCGGACCGTGCTCCCGCGTCAGGGGCGCTGTCACTCCGGATGCGGGCGGGGCCTGCCGGGGGCGCGCCTGCCCCCCGCCCCGCCCGCCCGCCCGCCGTGGGGAGGGTCCGCCCAGCGGTGTCCGCTGGCCTCCCGGGCCGCTCCCAGGCGTTCGGACTGGTCCGCGGAGGCGCGGCGAAGGCAACCGCTCCCCGTCGGCGGGTGTCTGGGCTCGGTGCGCCCGCACCCCGGCGCCAGAGCCATGCTGTGCTGCCTGCTGGCGAGGGCCAGCAACCTCCCCAGTGCCAAGAAGGACCGCAGCGACCCGGTCGCCAGCCTGACTTTCCGAGGTGAGAGCCCCCTGGCCCCCGCGCCCCCGCGCCCCCCGCCTCTCCGCACGCACCGCGGGGTCTGCAGCGCCGGCTCCAGCACTAACCCCGGTCCCAGCCACAGGTTTCTCCTCTGTCAGCAGGGACGGGAATCTCAGCCCTGTCTGCCGCAGAAGGCGGGGAGGATGAAACAGCACATTGCCACCGTGCTCTGGGATTTGGGAAAAGTGCATGCGCTGTGATATGTCAACAGTTACCACTTAAAAATGTTTTTATTGCTTTTTGAGAAAAAGAGAGAGAAGGGGTGTGGGGGAGAGAGAGAGAGAGAGAAAGAGAGAGAGAGAGAGTGAGAGAGAGAGAGAGAGAGAGAGAGAGAGAGAGAGAGAGAGATATTAATTGGTTGCCTTCCACTGGGGTTGGGAATCAAACCTGCAACCGACCGACCGGGAGTCGAACCTGTGACCCTTAGATGCTTGGGCAGGTGCTCTAACCACTGAGAAATACCCGCCAAGACTATGGTTACAACTCCCTGATACCCAGAGGGAGTAAAGTGCGAGCCCTTATCTGTGCCTGTAGACTGGTGTGCTTTGGCTCGTTTTTTCATTCATTCATTGGCCTGTCTTTACTGAATGCATCACGTCTCACTTGGGAGTAAAGGAGCATAATAGGTTAGATACGGCCTTGATACAGGATTTTGAGGGTTGTCAAGGCCTTTTTTTTTAATTCAAAGAGCCTAAGTACCTACCTGTGGTGCTTAGATAAGAGTGCCCACTCCTCCCTTGCCCCTCTCTCTTCTGTGTTTGGGGCAACAAAAGACTTACAACCCGGTCTTATGAGGCACCTTTAACCCCCTGCTTTAAGGCAGTCAGTCATTCCCATGAGTGGAGGTGTCATAGGAGGGGAAAGGGAAGAGGAAGGATCTGTCAAAATTAAGAGAAGGAACAATGGCTGTGAGTCAGGACCCCAGTTCTGTGAAGAAAGATAAATAAGGAGAGGAGAGAGAGCTTTCCACTTACCAGGATGCATATCCTGTGGTTTTGTGGAATTAAAAAAATATATGTATCAGAAAAGATGGTCAACTCTCTAGGAAGAAGTGGCTGGTGTTTCATGACGCTTGGAAACAATGGGGGCACTTTCAGCTCTGACTCACAAATACTAATAACCATAGATGGAAGACCAGTGTGGCCCAGTGGTAACTATGTGCAGCTTTAATTATTTGTTAGGGGATAATTTACATTGCATTTCTCTTTTGAGAAGTGTGAGTTGAAACATTTTAGAAAACTGCTATTTTCGTTAATTGGTGACAGCCCTGCGTGCCCACCGTGAAATGCAGCTTCCGGACAAGCTTCCTAGTTTTCTCTTGTCCATCAAACCTGGCCTAAGCCATTCCTGAGCAGAAACTGTGAGGCCACCACTGGCTGGAAAAGAAGTTCCCAAAGGACCCTGAGCCCAAGGGCTCATGTCAGCCTTGTTCTCTCGGAAGCTTTGGAACTCTTCTGGGGCTGTTCACAGCTCTTTCCTTGGTTATGTTTTATGTTTTTTATTTTTCTTAAATATATATATTTTATTGGTTTTTTACAGAGAAGAAGAGAGAGGGACAGAGAGTCAGAAACATCGATGAGAGTCATCGATCAGCTGCCTCTTGCACACCCCCTACCAGGGATGTGCCCACAACCAAGAAACATGCCCTTGACCGGAATCGAACCCGGGACCTTTCAGTCCACAGGCTGACGCTCTGTCCACTGAGCCAAACCAGTTCAGCTATAAAATATATTTTTATTGATTTCAGAGAGGAAGGAAGGGGGAGAAATAGAAACATCAATGATGAGAATCATTGCCTGTCTACCTCCTGCATGCCCCACACTGTGTATCCAGCTCACAACCCGGGCATATGGGTTGACCAGGAATCGAACTGTGACCTCCTGGTTCATTGGTCGATGCCCAACCACTGAGCTATGTCAGGCGAGCTTTCCCTGGCTCTGTAACGTCTCTGGTAGCTACAAAACTCATCCTGCAGATAGGGGAAGTTAAATGATTTGTTAAACTCATCCTGCACGTGGGGAAGTTAAATGATTTGTCCAGCTTGTGGTTGTGGCAGGGAGTGGGCAGTACCCATGTTGGAGTGGGCAGTACCCATGAGTCAGGAGGCTGACTTAATAGGTAACCCATTGAGGCCCCCTCTTGGTGGTTGCTCTGGACAGCCTGCCTGCATGGCTGCTGTCCTCGCCCAGTCTCTGCATGTGCCACTTGTTACAACATTTTACAATTTATGCACTGACAAGTCCCGGGCAAGATGAAATCTAGATTATAACATATCCGATTTTTCAAAGCCTTTCAAAGCCTCAGTGCAATACCACCTCCTCCAGGGAGGCACCCAGGATTCCCCTGGCTCGCATTAGTCCCTCCTCGGAGGCACAGCGCCTGGTTAGGTCTGCTAGCACACTCACTCAGCCAGGTCTGTGCTCAGTACTCAGCTCCACACATAGGGCCTTGTGACTCCTGGAGAGCAGCCGCCTATCCTGAGCACCAGAATGCCTGGGCTGGGTGCAGGCAGGGGCTCTGAAGTGTTTGTGCCTTTTCTGGTCCAAACCTCCATGCAGAATGGGACAGTCGTCTTCACGCTTTCCTGTGCCTGAAAGACAGACACCTGGGTCCCATCCATAGAGGTCTCGAACGTCAGCATTGACGGCCTATTTCCATTTTGGAAACACACCTCGAGAGACATTGGTGGGAGGTGTGAAAGGTGAAATCAATGTGGCCTTCCCCGCCTTTCCCAGGGGGACTTCATGCTGGAGTTTGGGGCTGAGCTGATGCTTAGAGGGGGGGGCCGTTAGGATCGGACCCAGAACTTACAGACCACCTAGCCGGGGGTAGCCAACCTGGCTGCACATCAGAGTCACTTGGGGAGCTTTAAACACATTCACTGCCAGCCTCCCTGCCCCCTCCTCTCTCTTGGAGGAGGGGCCCAGATACAGGTGTTTCTAAACGGACTCCAAATGTGTCAGATGTGCTGAGATGTGCGTGAGAACCCTTGAGCCCAACCCCCCCACGGCACAGATGGGACTGTGGCCTGCTCGCAGAGAAGCCAGCCTCGCCCTGGGCTGGGCTCCCACGAGGGGCCCCCGGCGCATGGGCCTGGCTGGCCCCACTTTCCAAGCAGTTGTTCCCCCAGCATTCCAGCCTCGGATGTAATTTCAGGACCTGCCTCCCAAAATAGACTGTGAGCTTTGGGAGGCCTGACCCCGGGGGTAGGTACTTTTTTTGGTTTCCCTGTCTCAGGCTTCAGGGCAGAGGGGATGAATGAATCTTTATCCTTCCCTTGTTCCTGTACTAATTGGTTAACTAAAACTACCTTGAGTTGCGAGGCTGTAGAGGTACTTTTGACGAATGGTCTTTGTGAACGAGCAGCTTAATGTCTTGTAGCATGTAGTGATCTGTCCTTTCTTCTGCCCTGCCCGTTTCCTGTCCCGTAATGTGATGATGTCCCTCCATTCATGCATTTAGTTCATTGGACACATTTTTATTGAGCACCTACTAGAGGCTGGGTGATGTTCCAGATGTTGGCAATGCACCCAAGAACAAAACCTGAAGCTTAGGCTCATTTCCTTGACGTTCGGTTCTCCTGTATCCCCACCTGGTGAATTTCTATTGGCTTCCCAGGGGCCACAAGCCAGAAAACGGAATCACTACTGTCTCTTCTCTCCCCCTCCTCCCTCCATGTGTCCCTCCAGCTAACCCCGCTCCCCGCCCCCCCCTTCTCCCTTCCATCTCCTGGGAGGTCTCTAGACTTTTGCACAGGAGCCTGGGGGAATCTCATAGAACTGCCTGAAGGTTGAGATACAACTGAAGAGCAGACCTGACTCCTCTTTGTAGGGAAGGTGGGCTAAGGAGATACTGGATTCTCTGGCTTTTTAAACATTAGAGGTGACCTTAAAGCACTGACAATAGCCTTCTGCTTTCTTTTTGAGAACTTAATATGCACTCAGTGTGTAAAAGGATATATATAGAGGGGCGTGAGGCAAGAGTGATAAATGGCCCCAAATCCTGGCACTTTGAATTAATTTTTAATAATTTGACATATATTCTCTAAGATTTTTTTCCTATTAAAATAAAAGCCATTTTAGTTGTGAAATTTAAGACCCAAGTAAAGAACTTAAAATACAAATGTATGCTGTAATGCAGGGATTCTCACCTGGGGGTGATTTTGTTCTTTAGGGGACATTTGGCATTGTCTGGAGACATTTTGGGTTGTCATCACTGGGTGTGGTGTGGAGGGGGCGTGTGCTCCCACTATTGGCATCTAGTGGGTAGAGGGCAGGGATGCCGCTAAACATCGCACAGTGCGTAGTCCGCTCCCACAATAAATATTCAGCCTCAATGTTAATAGTGCCCACATTGAGAGACCCTGCTTTGATGGACAAATTATGAAGGGTATACCCACATTATCACCAGGTCAATGAATGGAGTCTTTGAGCCCCACCGTCCAACCAGAGACCTCCAGAATTTACAGACCACCTAGCCAGGGGTAGCCAACTGGAGGTCTCCGACCAGAGACCATTTTTAAGTGTACAGTTCAGTGTCATTAAGTACATCCATACCATGTGCAACCACCACCACCATCCATCTCCAGAACTCTTTCATCTTCCCCAACTGAACTCTATCCCTGTCAAATAATATCTCCCCGTTCCCCCTCCCCAAGCTTATTTCACTTCGTATAATGTCCTCAAGGCTCATCCATGTTGTAGCTTGTGTCAGAATTTCCTTCCTTTTTAAGGCTGAATAATACTCCATTGTATGTACATCTCACATTTTGTTTATCCACTTATCTATCGGTTGATGCTTGGGCTGTTTAAATGTTTTAACTATTGTGAATAATGCTGCTGCAAATATGGGCATATAAATATCTCTTTGGGTCCCTGCTGGATTTTTAAAAAAAATATATATTTCTTTATTGATTTCAGAGAGGAAGGAAGTGGAAGAGAGAGATAGAAACATCAATGATGAGAGAGGATCATTGATCAGTTTTCTCCTGCACGTCCCCTACTGGGGATTAAGTTCGCAACCCAAGCATGTGCCGGAATCAAACCTGGGACCCTTCAGTCCACAGGCCAACACTCTATCCACCGATCCAAACTGGGTAGGGCCCTGCTGGATTTTCATAAAGCCTGTGACTGTCCCTGCTTTTAGGTGTGGAGACCCTGGGCCTCTCTGCCTCTCTGGCACATCCCTCCAGCAGAGTAGCTGCACTTCTTACATGGACATTCAGGGCTTCTGGGGGCCCGTAGAAGCTGCTGGCTCTCCTTTGGCTCCAGGGCTGGACCAGATCAATGTGGGGGGCACCATGCAAGGATGTGATTGCCCGGATGCTGGTTCAGTGGGCCAGTCTTGGGAATATCAGGTCCTTTCCCCGACACCTTCAGCTCCAGGAAGTGGGGTTGATTCTTTCTCTGATTGGATAGGAGGGCAGGATGGCTGTGGCATCTGCACCCCCTTTAACTGATCCTGCCCCAGTCTTGTACCAGGCACATAACAGGTACTGGAAAAGGTTGGTATACTTTTGAACATCATTCCCCTCATGAAAGTCAGTGTCCCTCACACACCAGGGACAGCAACTCTAAGTGTTGAGTTGTTTCACTCTTGGGGCCTTAAAATTATTTTTATTGTGGCAAAATATACGTTAACCAAATTTACCATTTTAACCATTTAAAATACAATTCAGTGGTATTCAACACATTCACATTGTGGTGCAAGCATGCCCATTATCCATCCTTAGAACTTTCTTATTATCCCAAACTGAATCTCCTTCCTCATTACATAACAACTCCCCACTCTTCCTGCCCCAGCCCCTGATAACTTTATTCTACTTTCTGTGTCTATGAATTTGACATTCCAGGTACCTAAGTTGAATCATATAGTATTTGTCCTTTTGTGTCTGGTTTATTTCATTTAGAATAATGCTTTCAGTGTTCATGTGGAAGCATGCATCAGAATTGCCTTCCTTATTAAGGCTGAATAATATTCAATTTTAATGGCTATTTCACATTCTGTTTATCCATTTATCTGTCCATGGTCATTTGGGCCTTGGTGCCTAGAGACGCAGAGGGAACTGGACCAGTATTCCTCAGCCTTTCCTTAAGCATCCTCATCAGGCATGAAACTCTCCCACGGTACAGACTGTGGTGTGCACCCTCTGAGCACCTGCCTTAGAGTTTGTCTTCTCCGTGACCCCACCGGCCCCAAAGATCCCATTGTCATCAGTGTCACAAAACCCAGTGTTTCGTCTGCTTCCCAAATGTATTGTTACCTTTATAATTGAGTTGTGGGGGCAGGGGGGCGGGTTGGGGGTCTGTCCTGGCTTGGCTACTGAAGATTGACATGGCTGGGTGCTCCCTTCCACACTGTAACCCCATGTGTGTGTCCAGACCCTGGGGGGCTAACAAGCATCTTGGGCCTCTGAAAGGTATCTGTCCCCACCAGATGGGCCCAGACCACTGGGGGCACAGTACCCTGGCCACTAGTAGGGGGATGTTACTAGGTGATGAGCAGAAGGGCTCCTTATGCAAGGCCATGGCCACATCTGGCATTTAAGTGTCAGGATGTACGTGAGGCTCTCGCCAGTGGAGATTGCTCAGCCAGGTGGTCTCCAGATGGGATAGGATGGTCTGGCTCCTGACCTGTCTCTGAGGCCCTCCTCACGTCCCCTCCCTCAGCCCACTGTGTTCTACGCCATTCCTGCCACACACCTTGGCTCTTGGCACTCAAAGGCCAGGATGGTGATTTCTTTGTTCTCTAGTTCTCCTCGGACAATCTTCCTTTAAGGCAATATTTTCAAACTTTTTGGACTGTTACATACAACAAGACTCATATTTTACATTAAGTTGTGGTACGCTTAGATTCATATATATGTGAAAATATAATCAAAAGTGTTTTTAAACATCTATACTTTTATTGATTTCAGAGAGGAAGGGAGAGGGAGAGAGAGATAGAAACATCAATGATGAGAGAGAATCATCAATATAATCAAAAGTTTTAAGTAATAGTACTTTTCTGACCAAAGACATACTCTGAGATTTTCTTCTCTAGTCTGCTCTGTCATTAAAAAAGACAGATTGGTCAACTTACTCAATTGATGTCATGGCCCTCTGAGCCTCGCCAGCACAGCCAAGGGTTTGGCGAGCCTGAGGGAGGGCCAGTGAAGGATGAAGCATAAAGATAGGCAAAGACAAAAAGCTGGGTCTAGGTGGATCTTCCATGCCTGGCTAAGGCCACAGAAGAGACCCAAACTGCAAAGCTGATGCTTTATTTATAATCAGAGGCAAACAAGGTAATCTACAATGTTCTTGTAAGTTTCACTTGTTTTGGCAGCACTTGCTGCCCCTCCCACAGCCAACTATCGATAGCTACCCAGGAAAGATCTAGGGAGCAGTCACAAGATCAACCTTAATTATGCTGAGAGGACTGTGCCCTCCAAGCTGGGACTTGTTTGTGACTTTGCCAGCAGGTCAGTCTGAGGCTTAACCCTATAACCACTTCCCACAGCCCTCTATTGGGTCCCAGTGAATAGATTGAAAATCACTACCATGCAGTCATGGGACATTGCGGTCTAGGACTGTGGGGTTGAGTTGTGTGGGTTAGGCTTGAGGAAACAAGTGAATTGCCATGGGGAACAGAAGAGTAGGTGTATTCCTCTTCACTGATTTTTCAGTCTGGAGGATCACCCCATGACTTCAGCACCATTCCCATGAATGCCTGCTGGTCCCCAATATTCTGCTGAGCAACCCCAGGAGGGGGCATAGCCCCCCTCCCTAACCCCAGCTGTGAGCTCTTCTGTATCTTTAATTATTGAGTCTATTATATGTGCATAAAACCACATCTCTTAAGGCCAGAGTTGATTAGCAAGGACAGGACAAATCTAAATTCATGATGAGGAAGGAACTGTTTCCTAATTAGCAGCGTACCTTCCTCTTTCTCGGCGCCTGTAAGGCATGTGATTGTGTTGGGTTACTGTTTCATTTCTTTCTTGCTCCTCTTTGGGGCTGTAGTGCCCACCAGTGACCCCTCAGTGCCATCCAGAGGGCCCAGAGTTGGCCCTTGTAACCAGGACTTCGTGAAACCTAGTTGAGGGCCGTTGTTCCCGTCATCCTCAGGGAAGGCAGGAAATGGAAACTATTTGAAAGCCATTTTGCACAGGGCTTGGCACACAGACGCCCCTTAATTAATAGTAGTCAGGAGCACCAGGAAGTGCTTCCCACTGCACCACTCCAGAGAGGCTGCAGATGGAATTTTCCATGTCTCTCCTGTAGATCCCAGGAATTGATAGAGGAGGGGACACAGATGCTTAGATAGCATCTTATATCCTTTCAAACCCCGTACAGAGACACTCACCATGATTAACTTATCGCTGAGAGAACTAAGGCCTAGAGATGTTATAAGCCCTCCCCAAGGTCACACAGGAGTGGCTGTTGTTTGAATGACTCCAAAGCCATGTGTCTGATGCCCGCTGGAGCCACACCAGCAGAGCCCACAAGGAGATTTAGGGTGGTTCTGTCAGGGCAGACGTGGGCCATTTTGGTAAGAAAACTGGGTCCCTCCCAGGACGTCCTTCCCCTGTTGATGCACATCCATATTGTTAATGCAGTCTTATGGCGTTCTCTGAGAACAGTGATTCCATCCTCCGGTGAGGAAGTGAACGTGCAGCCAACTTGGAAAAAGACTATTCATTCAGCGCCCAATTACTGGGGACCTCGCTATATGTATGTGTGTATGTATGTATATATATATATATATATATATATATATATATATATATATATATATAGGGTTACTAGCATGGTAAGGCATGGTGTCTGCCCTCTGAAGTTCATGGTCCGGTTTTGAGGACAGCCATAGAAGCAGTTATCCTGCTGTCTGCTACCTGTGGTCACAGCATACAACTGTAAGGGAGGCTTCTCAGAGGAGAAAATGAGCTGGGTATTGAGGAATCAGTAGGAGTTCACTAAATGCTTCTGGGTGGGGCACAGAGGGAAGGGGAGGGGTGGCAAACTTACGTTTAATGAGTATGCTGTGTGTTGGGCACCTCACACATCCTATCTTGTCTAATTTTCACAACAACCCCACGGGGAGGCATTATTATGATCGTACAGATGAAGAAACAGAGGCTAAAGTGTTTAATAAGGTCCCTAAGAGGTTTTTCAGTGTTGTGCATGGACCTCTGTCAAGTGTCCAGGACTCTTTGAGCAGGTCAGCAAGGTCAAAACTGTCCTCACAGAATCACTAAGATGCTATTTACCTTTACATTGTGTTAACATCTACAGTGATAGCGACGGAAGGTCCTCAATAATTTTTTAAAATTATATTTTATTGACCTTTTACAGAGAGGCAGGGAGAGGGATAGAGAGCTAGAAACATCGATGAGAGAGAAACGTCGACCAGCTGCTTCCTGCACAACCCCCACTGGGGGTGTGCCCACAACCAATGTACATGCCCTTGACCGGAATCGAACCTAGGACCTTTCAGTCCGCAGACTGACGCTCTATCCACTGAGCCAAACTGGTTTCGGCTGAGCAACCATTTTCTTTCTTTCTTTCTTTCTTACTTTTTTTTTTTTTTTTTTTAAATATATTTTATTGATTTTTTTACAGAGAGGAGGAAAGAGGGATAGAGAACTAGAAACGTCGATGAGAGAGAAACATCGACCAGCTGCCTCTTGCACACCCCCTATCAGGGATATGCCTGCAACCAAGGTACATGCCCTTGACCGGAATCGAACCCTGGACCTTCCAGTCCGCAGACCAACGTTCTACCACTGAGCCAAACCGGTTTCGGCTGAGCAACCATTTTCAACAGAACTGCCTTAGAATCTGCCAGGCCCTCCTCTGCCTCTCTCCCTCAGAAGTTTCTTTCACCACGATTTTCCTTTCCTCGCTCTTCCTCTTTTGTTTCTCTCCTCCAGATCCTCCCCCAAAACCTTGCTCGTGTCCTTGACCCCTCTCTGCTTCCCTCTGTTTTCTGCTCTGAAACATCCCTGATGGGGCTGACACCTCAGATAAGTGCTGACACAGCTCTGCTTCCGAGGAGGCCCGGGGTCCTGGGAGAAGTTTCCCAGGCTTGAGGGGCTCTCAGGGTCCAGACTCTGTGAAAGCTGAGCAGTGCAGGCGGAGACCAAGGGCTTCTCCTGGGGAGCCTCACACAGGTGGGGCTGAACAGTGTGATCTTCATGATCCAACCCATGTATGAATTCTGTGTCTGGCTGAACATATTTAGTCACCCATTCGAACACGACTATTGCTGTTGGGGTGCTTAAAGGAAGAGTGGGACATGCTTAGCGGCTTCTCATCCACGCCCTCGGCCCAGGGCTCCGGAGGAAGGCTGTGGCTGCCATCTGGGGCGCTGTGGGTCTGCTCACCACCACAGTGTCAGTTCTTGTTGTCTGTCTACCCCGACCATTCTGCGTTACCTCGTCCCAGCCCTCGTGAACACATAGACCTGCCTTGGGATAGCCCGCTCAGACAGACCCCTTCAAGGCCAGGGTAAGCTGGATCCTTTAAAATCTGAGATAGCCCGGCTGGCGTGGTTCAGTGGTTGAGCACTGACCTTTGAACCAGAAGGTCACGGTTCGATTCCCGGTCAGGGCATTTGCCCCGGTTGGTGGCTCAGTCTCCAGTGTGGGGCGTGCAGGAGGCAGCTGATCCATGATTCTCTCTTATCATTGATGTTTCTCTCTCTCTCTTCCTTTCCCTTCCTCTCTGAAATCAGTAAAAATACATTAAAAAAAATGAAAATTGAGATAAAATTCACATGCTCTAAAATTCACCAATTTAACTATTTGAAAGTGTATATTTTAAATAGTTTTTAGTATATTCACACTGCTGTGCAATCATCATCACTGTCTAACTCAGACCATTTCATCACCCCGAAAAGAAACCTCTGTTAAGCCTTCACTCCCCAACCCCATCTCCCCCCAGCCCCTGGAAAGTACTTACCTGTGGATTGCTTATTCTGGACATTCATGTAAATGGAATCACATAATATGTGGAGGAGGATGGCTTGAAAAAGAAAAATGGAATCTTTTCAATGAAGATCATTCATTCTTAGAGTCAGAAAATGTGCGATTGAAAAATGTTATTTTAAGTCAGGAATAACAATTTCAAATCATAAAGAAGAGTCAGCCTGGGTATTTTCTTTTTAAAAAACAGCCTTCTGTTGGGCTGCTGCTTCTCCATCCCAGAGCTGAGAGGAGTCGGTGATCGGCGCTGGGCAGCCAGGCGGATGGGTGGGGTTCTAGGGCAGCCGCTGGTTTGTAAGGTTTCCTTGGCAGGTGAGCTGCAGGGCGTGTCTGAGGGGCTGCCCCTCTCGAGGGGAGGAGCAGGGCTGGAACGGTCTCTCACTCCCTCTTTGTCTCTCACAGGGGTGAAGAAGAGAACCAAAGTCATCAAGAACAACGTGAACCCTGTGTGGAATGAGGTATGTGGTTCCTTCACCCTCCCTCTTCTCTCTGCTGCCACTGCCTCCGAGTCAGGGCTCGTGCAAGAAGGGGCTTTCTCAGTGGCATTGTCAAGGAGGGAAGGCATGCTGGTCCCGGGTGCCAACTAAATCCTCCTGGCGCTGGGAACATGGGAGGACGGGTGGTGGCCTGGTGTGCCAGGCAGAGTGGGCGTGGCCTGGGGAGGAGTCAGTGTCCATCTCTGTTCCCTCGGGCTCTGCCAGCAGGTAGAGGGTGGTGAGGGGCTCTCTTGCCTGTCTTGTCGGCCTTACGCAGGCCATTCTCTCAGGTGCACCAGGTCCTCCTCTGGCTCCTGCCGGCCCCTTGCCCTTACCCAGCTCCCTTCATGGGCCTCCCTGGTGGTCCTTGGGAAGCCCGGATGCCTTCTGTGAACGGGGCTGGGCTGCCCAGGGGAGCCTTTGCTCTGAGGAAGGTCCCGGGGCCTCTGGCTGGGCCTCCCCAATGAGGCACTGACTCCTGCTGCCCAGCAGGGAGGGGCCTGGCTTCTGGCTGAGCACGTTGGTCTTGGCCCCTGAGGACCCCGCAGGACCCGGGCATTTTCCCCAGCGGCGCTCCGAGGCCTGGTGATCGGTGGGATTGAACTGGGGAGGGGTTATGGGAGTCTGGCCTCCTTCCTGCTGTTGCCTTCAGTTCTCACTGTTACCCTGAATCTTTGGGACCCTGCCATTCCTGTATTCATTCATTCATTCATTCATTCACTCACTCATTTACCCATCCATCCACCAGCATCATTTAAGGATGCCTGCTCAGTGTCCTCGGGGACCAGGGTGAACGAGACAGTCTCTTCTCCTCGGGGGCCACAGGTTAATGAGATGTCTTTTCTCCTTTTCTCCCAGGGCTTTGAGTGGGACCTCAAGGGCATCCCCCTGGACCAGAGCTCTGAGCTTCATGTGGTGGTCAAGGACCATGAGACGATGGGGAGGAACAGGTGAGGCGGGCCAGGGGGGCTCTGTGGCCTGCAGGTACAGGTAGGCCCGTGGGGGACATCTATTCCAGAATCTGGGCCCGGAGCGCTGGTGTTTCCACTCAGCATTTACCGAACACCTGCCTCTCCTGGCTGCCTGGCTGCAGCCACAGAGACGCAGCCCTGGGTGAATCTGAGAGCCGCCCAGGCTGCAGGGAAGGCGATGGGCTGGAGTCAGGTGTGCCCGTGCTGGCACAGACAGCCTGTGGACAGGGAGTGGGGAGGAGAAGGCGCTCTGTGTCCTGCTCCAGCCCAGGGACGCCTGGGCGTGGTTCTGTCTCCTCGCCCTGCCCAGTCTGGAGAGGGCAGCGCACAGGGCCGCACTGCGGGAGGCAGGCACGCCACCAGCAGGGAGCTCCCAGGAAGGCTTCATGGAAGAAGTGGGCCTGGAGGTGAGATTTGTGGTTTGGAGGCCGGTTCCCACTGACTGCACTCCTCTCTGGTGCTGTTTTCTGTTGGTGTTTCACGTAGGTAGCATGGGAGGGTTGCCAGCCAGGGGGAATAGCAGATGCAAAATTGTGGGGATCCCTTCTCTTGTCATCGGGCTCCTGGGCCTTGTATGTGCTTTGTATGTGTATAGGGGTGGGGGGTGGGCAGGACTGATGGGCATGCAGAGGGTCCTGTTGATGGTGGGTGGCGTGGCCTGGAGACAGATGCAGCTTGCAAGGCTGCACAGCTGTGACTGTCAGGGGCTCAGCAGTGTCTGCCGGGCAAGGTGGGGTGCAGGTGCGGCTGTGGTAGGTGCCGGCAGGGGTGGATTTATGCTCTGGGCGCCATTTACTGAGGTCTGGGCGCAAGGATCAGGCATGGTGGCCTTGCTGTGCTGTGATCTGCTCACAGGGGAGCCTTTGTGTGGGAACTGGGTCAGTGGTGTCAGAGTCTTGGGAGGCCTGGCTGTGTTATCTTGCGGAGGCGGGGTCGGGGGGAGTTAGGAGGTGAGAGGAGGGAGGAGAGAGAAGGAAGGAGGGAGGATTCAGAGACCTGGGGAAGGCTGGCAAGGCTCTCAGGCTGCAAAGCACCCGGGAAATTTGAAAACTTAAAAGCCTTGCAAGAGAGACCCAACTGCTACTGTTTCTCTGTGGTTCTGCTGGCCATGGGTGCAGGGCATGGTCTGTGTGGGGTCCCTTCCGCTGGCCCTTCCCAAGGTGGGGCTGTGAGGAGTGGGGGCCAGGGCCTCAGCAGTCCCAACCTGCACAGGGGGCAGGGGCTAGAGTCCGCTCACACAGGCAAACATTGTGTAGAAAACACAGCGCCTCCAACAAGAACAAATGGTGGGCCTACAGGCCAGGAAGGGAGTGATTCTGAGCACTGGGTAGTCCTGGAGGGCTTCCTGGAGGGGGCGGGGCCCACTCAGCCTGACTTAGAGGCTGGGGTAGGCTTTAGAGAGGTGAGGAAGGGAGGGCATCTGGTGCCTGGGTATGGAGGCAGCCAGGCTAAGGCCTTGTAGGTGGGACTAAGTCACATGACAAGTGAGCCACCTGAGAAGACAGCAGTAGGCCCAGCTGATGTTTTCTGAGAGATTAGCCAAGGGTCTGGCCCTGGCCTGAGTCCTTATGTACAAGATCTTTTAAAATCAGTTACATGCTACTGTTACAATTGTCATCATTACAGGTGGAGAAACTGAGGCTCTGAGAGGATGGGTGATTTTCTCCACGGCTAGTGACAGCAGAGCTGTGGTTGGAGGGCCCACCTGCAACTTGCTTGTGGTCATTCCACCTTGCAGAGCCTCCTGGCAGCCCTAGGAGGGGCTGGGACCTTCTGGAGAGTTCAGTTGCTTGAAGATGCTGGAGTGGAGGGAGAGAGCTCAGCGAGGCAAAGGCAGGGCAGCCTGGTTTCTGAGAGGCACGCAGAGGAAACACGTGTTTCATTTTCAAGCTCAGATGCAACATTTATACCCCGAGGGGAGAGTTCTAGGACCTTAAAGGCAGCATGAGAGCAGGGGCCATAAGCATACGTTTGATCAATTCAGGGGCCAGGCTGGCCTTCAGGGTGACACCGTGGGTTAGAGGTCACAGCAGGGGCCAGGCTGCACTGCTCCTTGGGGCCCTCTCATTGGCCCCTGTGGGCGTCCTCCAGCTCCTGGAGGGATGTTGGCTCCCAGAAAACCAGTTCCCACGTGACTAGTTCACTACAGGGCCAGGGTGCTAGAAACCAGTTCCTCAAATATCGGTTTACAGGAGAGCAATTCACACAAGTACCTAACTTACCAGAAACTACTTTCCAATAACCATTGGAATAGAATTTTCGAGTTTTCCAGACATTTATCTCCGTTTTGCATTCCCAGCAATTAAAAATTAAACATTGGTCAGTTGGTTAGAGCAGTGGTCGGCAAACCGAGGCTGGCGAGCCACATGCGGCTCTTTGGCCCCTTGAGTGTTCTAACGCCACTTCTTCAAAACAGACTCACCCGGGCAGAAAACCGACTTCTGCACATGGGCCACGAAGTTTCAGTCTCACTGTACGTGCTCGCCTGCGTGTGGTATTTTGTGGGAGAGCCACACCCAAGGGGCCGAAGAGCTGCATGTGGCTCCTGAGCTGTGGTTTGCCGACCACTGGATTAGAGCGTCGTCCTTGATACACCAAGGTTGTGGGTTTGATCCCTGGTCAGGGCACATACAAGAAGCAACCAATGAATGCATAAGTAAGTGAACAAATTGGTGTTTCTCTCATTCTCTCTCTCAAATCAATAAGTAAAAATTTAAAAATTTAACTATGAGTTAAATCAAATTCAAAAGTAAACTTAGATTTATGAATATCTGAAGCATTTCAGAGGTTGCCCAAACAATACTGCCACCTGTGGGAATGATAGAACTCTGGTATCAGTGTAGGCGCCAATGGGTGCCCAGCTTGGATAGCAGTTTCCTTGGATGTTGGATGCGTGAGGGTGCATGTCCACTTTACACATGAAATCTGAGAAAAGAATTCGAGATGAAAAATTCTAAAGTGATGAAAGTAAGAAACCTACCGGGAAGTGACAGGAGTAACCCTGTGACATTTTTCATTTTGAAAGAGAAAATGGGAACAATTCAGTGAGCTGAGTTGAATGAGCATTTTATTTTATTTTATTTTTTTTATTTTTTATTTTATTTTTTTGTTTTTTTTAAATAAATTTTTATTGTTCATATTATTACAAGTGTTCCTTTCCCCCCACTTCCCACCCCACCCTCTGCCCTTTCCCCACTCCCCATTGTCCTCATCCATAGGTGCACAGTTTATGTTCAGTCTCTTCCCACATTCCCCTCTCCCCTTTTCCCCAAGAATCATTAGTTCACTCCCCTTCCATACCTCTGATTCTATTATATTCAACAGTTAATATTGTTCATCAGATTTTTTTTTTTAATTTCCTTGGTTTTTAGATTCACTTGTTGATAGTTACGTATTTGTTGTTCATAATTTTTATCTTTATTTACTTTCTCTTCTGAAAGAACCCCCTTCAGCAATTCATATAATTCTGGTTTGGTGGTGATGAACTCCTTTAGCTTTTTTTTATTAGTGAAGCTCTTTATCTGACCTTCGATTCTGAGTGATAGCTTTGCTGGGTAGAGTATTTTTGGCTGTAGGTTCTTGCTATTCATCACCTTGAATATTTCTTGCCATTCCCGTCTGGCCTGCATGGTTTCTGTTGAGAAATCAGCTGACAATCGTATAGGTGCTCCTTTATAGGTAACCTCCTGCTTAGCTCTTGCTGCTTTTAATATTCTCTCTTTGTCCTTTGCTCTTGGAATCTTAATTATGATTTGTCTTGGTGTGGTCCTCTTTGGATTCCTCTTATTTGGAGTTCTGTGTGCTTCCTGGACTTGTAAGTCCAATTCTTTCACCAGGTGGGGGAAGTTTTCTGTCACTATTTCTTTCAGTATGTTTTCGATATCTTGCTCTCTCTCATCTTCTGGGACCCCCATGATTCTGATGTTGGATCGTTTGAAGTTGTCCCAGAGGTTTCTTACATTATCTTCAATTTTCTGGATTCTCTTGCCTTCTAGCTTCTGCAGAGGAGTGTCTTCTGGCTCTTTATGTTCCAAATCTTTGACTTGATTCTTGCGATCTTCTATTCTGTTTTTAGGACTCTGTAGAATATTTTTTATTTCAGACAATGTATTCTTTATTTCTTGTTGATCCCTTTTCATATCCTCATAGGTCTCATTTATTTTATCGGCCTTTTCTAGGAAACTCTTGAAAAACCTTATAAGTGTGGTTTTGAACTCTATATCCAGTCGCTTTTTGTCCTCCATTTCTTTTGTTTGTGATCTATTTGGTTTAGGCATTTTCGCAGACAGCTTTTCTGATGGGGCGGAGTTTCAGGGTGGAGCCTACAGCTTTGGCTTCCGTCAGCCCCGCCCTATGCGACTCCTGAGACTCAGGGTCCTTTAGTACTTGTTGCAAGCGCCTCTGAGAGAAAGGTGCCCTCGATTTTCGCCTGCTACCAAACAGTGTAGGCTCTCCCGCAATGGGCCCGAAACTGGGGTTCAGTTCAGTTGGAAGTGGAGTTGGAGGTGGCGTTCAGAGCAGTCTGGAGCCCCTGTCTCCTTCCCGCCAGGGCAGTCCTACGGCACAGCCGGCCGGCCCTTCTCTGTGCGCACTGTGCGCGCCTCTGGGACCTCCTTTCGCCACTTCCCCAGGTTCCGCCTTACAGCCCAGCTCCCTCTGGATGAGCCTGGGTCCCCGGGGTCTGGCCTAGAACGGAGGTTCAGAGCAGTTGGGGGCCCAGCACAATCGGAGCTTTTCTCTGCTTCCCGCTAGGGAACGCCAGCCAGGCACTCGGCCTCCCTCCTCTCTGGCTCCGTCCTCTCCGTGCGCCGCGTGTCTCCGTACCTTAGGCTTTTACAGCTCCTCCGCGCTTCCTTCTGGTTTTCTCCTTGCTTCTCGTTGTAGAATTTCCAGTCAGTCGACTTTCCTGTAGTTCTGGGTGATGTCCATTTTATATTTTAGTTGTATTTTATTGAAATTGTTGCGTGCGGCTGCGGCTAGGTGCCTATCCGAGCAGCCATCTTGGATTCTCCTCCTTATTTTATTTTATTTTATTTTTTTTAAAAAATATTTTATTGATTTTTTACAGAGAGGAAGAGAGAGGGATAGAGAGTTAGAAACATCGATGATAGAGAAACATCAATCAGCTGCCTCTTGCACACCCCCCACTGGGGATGTGCCCGCAACCAAGGTACATGCCCTTGACCGGAATCAAACCTGGGACCCTTCAGTCCGCAGACCGACGCTCTACCACTGAGCTAAACTGGTTTCGGCTGAATGAGCATTTTAAATAGCACACCTCCTCACTGCCCCCCAGCCATCACCCACCCGGCAGGCAGCCAACAGGGAAGTAACAGGCATGGCAGTGACCGAGGTCACCTGATGGTCCTCAGAGCTTCTGTGAAGTCCCACGGGGTGGCCGTGCAGCACCCCCCTTCATTTCTGGGGTTTTGGGTGTGTGTCCTGTGAGCTCGTGACTGGTGTACTAGGCCACAGCCCTCCACCACTGCTCACGCCCCGGTCTCCCTCTATCCGGCCTCCTCTCGCTCTCCCTGACCTCTCGCCTCGGCCTCCATCTGTGCCTTGCTTATTCTTTAGTCTCAAAGTCTTTTGAGTTGCTTATTTTGTCCTTCCTCACCCCCCTTTCCTTTCTCTCCACCAAGTCTCCCCACCTCTCTTCTCTCTTTCTCCAGGGCTTTTGGGGCACTTGACACTGTGTGTTTCCCTGGCCGCTGTCAGTTTGGGGTGACCTCGCTGTACTCGGCTGGTCCACTGGCCTGGAGTAGGGTCTTGGAAAGTCCTGGCGGGGGGACGGGAGGAAATCTCAGGCTGGGAACTGCCTCCTGGCTTCTCAGCACCCCACCCACCCTCAGCCCGAGGGACCCCAGAGCCAACCGCAGGGGTGAATACACTTTGTGTTGATAACATCGGGTTGGAAATGCACAAAAAAGGAAACTCCACTCATTGTAAATCCAGCTGGAGGTCCTGGACTCCCATCCCAGGCCGCAGTGAACAACGAACTTCCTGTTTATTCGGGGCGTCTCGGAGGGACGCTGGAGGGGAGGGGACCCTGACCCCTGACCAGCTGTTTTGACCCCTGGGATGGTTGGCCCACAGGTTCCTAATCCAGCCACACCATCCATAGCATCCTGGGCAGCTCTTACAGACACTGTCTGCCCCCACCCAGGATTCGGATCTCATTGGTTGGGGGCGAGGCTGCCACCATGACAAACTCCCAGGCGTTGGGTATTTCCATGTGCAGCCTGGGCTGAGACCCCCTCATCACGACTCCGACCAGGGCCACCCAGGAGAACTTTTCGAGATGATGGAACTGTGTTGGCTTGTGCAGCTGAGGGACGGAACCTTACCTTTTATTTAATGTGAATATAAATAGCTAATGTGTGTGGTGGCTGTGTGCTGGACAGTGCAGGTCTAGGTTTTTGGGCCAGTCTTCCAGTCCTGCCTGCATATGAGAAGGGCCTGGAAGACATCCCTGTCTGGGCGCTGCAGAATCGGCTGAGAGGACGAACTGGAGTCGGAGGCAGGCGTGAGCACTTCTTGAAACTGCCCAGGGGAGGCCAGTGTGCACCAGGGTTGTGCAATGCGGGCCTTTCTGCCAGGAATTGCTTTCTATTTTCTTCATGGATTAGCTCAGGGACAAATATAATCTGGTAGTAGTTTAGGTATGAAATTGTTGGTGGAAAGGATCACCATCGAATAATTGTGGCCCAGACTGCATATGGTAAACTTGATAAGGAAATTAAAACTGACTGAAGAAACTTTTTTTTTTTTTAAATAAAATATATTTTATTGATTTTTTTTTTTTTTTTTTTTTTTTTTTTTTTTTTTTTTTACAGAGAGGAAGGGAGAGGAATAGAGAGTTAGAAACATTGATGAGAGAGAAACCTCAATCAGCTGCCTCCTGCACACCCCCCACTGGGGATGTGCCCACAACTAAGGTACCTGCCCTTGACCGGAATCAAACCTGGGACCCTTGAGTCCGCGAGCAGACGCTCTATCCACTGAGCCAAACCGGTTAGGGCCTGACTGAAGAATCTTGCTGGCAGCTGTAAACACTCACCTGGAAAAAATGGGTTTTAATAGAAATAATTGGACCAAAGAAAACTCAAAATGGGAGGGAACCAAATTTGATATGAACCCCCAAAAGGAAAACAAATCTGAGCTAAGTCTATGTTGGGGAACTTAAGCAGAGAGCAGTTGTATCCGTGGCAACGATTTTGGTAAAAATCAATAAAAAAAAAAAAAGAAAGAAAATAAAAAATAAAAATAAAAATGAAGATTAAGAAAAAAGGAAAGTTTGATTGCGTTGTTTAGAAAATGTGTCAAATCAAACGGGGTTATTTTGTTCTGGAAAATGCCTTCCTGGTGAAAATTAATGTAAGTGTATTTTCGGTTTAAATGTCTGGTACGTACAAGCATGGAAGCAGGAGTCTCCATGGAGTCAAAGCACCCACCTGCCAAAAAGCATCAGGGTCAGAAGGCTCACCTTGACAGCGGCCCCTCACTGGCCAGGCCTAGCCAGGCCCAGGGCGGTGGCCAGCTTCATCAGAGACACATCCAGGATACTCAGTGAAGTGCCTGGGACTCACTTAAACGATCCATTGTTTATCTGGAATGAAAACGTAAAGGGGAATCCTGCATTTGATCTGGCCAGTATGCCCAGGGTGACTGTGCCCAGCCCCCTCCCCGCCGTGAGGAAGTGGAGAAGAGACCTAGATGTACACAGGAGCCGGTGAGGAGGCACTCGCTGCCTTTTAACAAGCTTTTCTCTAGGCACTCACCAAGGTGTTGCCCTTGGGTTAGTGAAAACCCTTCAAAGCCCCATTTCCCTTTAGTGAGTCACGGAGTCACTAAAAGGCTGTGAGTGCACAAATTCATGCACTGGTGGAGTCCCTTGGCCTGGCCTACACCCTCCTGTAATCTGGGACCCCTCGGGGGGTGTTGGACTGCCGGTTTTGGCCCGATCCTTGCAGGCCAGGCCGAGGGAACCCACCGGTGCAGGAATCCGTGCACTGGGCCTCTAGTATGCATATAAGATCTTTGGTTAATCTCTTCCCACCCTTCTCCCTACCCTATTCCCTCTGAGATTCACCAGCCTGTTCCATGTTTCCATACCTGTGCATTGAGTGTCTTCCTCCTGGTGGTCAGTGTGTGTCATAGCTACTGGTCAAAAGGTCAAATGATTGGCCGGCCGCTTAGGCTTTTATATATATATATAGGTAACTTAAAAAAACCCATACAAGTTAAAAATTATAAGTATTTTTATAGGCTCAAGTAAGCTCCATTTTTGGCTCAGTGGTAAGAACTGAAGGTTCCTGGGTTCAATTCCGGACAAGGGCATGTACCTGGATTGCAGGTTCCATCCCCAGCCCCAGTTGGGACGCTTGTGGGAGGCAACCAATAGCTGTGTCTCTTGTATCAATGTTTCTCTCTCTGTGTCTCTGCCCCTCCCTTCCATTCTAAGGATCAATGGAGAGACTATCCTCAGGTGAGGAGTAAGACAACAACAAAGTTATAACGGGAAAAGTGCAAGTTCTCCCTCCCACTCCCCACCCTCCCCTTCCCTCCAGTGGAGTTCATTGTTGACAATTTGGAACTTATCTCCCTCGCCTTTTCCTAAGCAAATGCGAGTGTCTGTTTACGTACATGTGTATACATGTACCCACACAAAAGTGGGATCGTGCTCTACGTGTTGATCTGCACCTTGCTTTTCGTCACCTCATCATGAACCCTTTTCATCAGGGTGTACTGATCAACCCGTTTTAAATGGCCGCGTGTATTTCACAAAGTGGGTGTGCCAGGCTTTACCCCACTGCAGTACCCTTATTTTTAAAAAATATATTTTTGTTGATTTCAGAGAGGAAGGGAGAAGGAGAGGGAGAGGGAGAGCCGGGGGGGGGGGGGGGGCGGAGAGAGATCAACAATGAGAGAGAATCATTGATTGGCTGCCTCCTGCATGCCCCCTCCCCACCCCCACATTGGGGATTGAGCCTGTAACCCAGGCATGTGCCCTGACTGGGAATTGAACCATGACCTCCTGGTTCATAGGTTGATGCTCAACCATTAGGGCACTTGGCCAGGCCCACAGAATCCTTACTGACTGCTATTTATTTATTTATTTATTTATTTTATATTTTATTGATTTTATACAGAGAGGAAGAGAGAGAGATAGAGAGTTAGAAACATCGATGAGAGAGCTGACTGCTATTTAGATTCTTTCCAATTTCTTGCTCTCAAGTGGTTATCCTTTGAACATCTTTATCCAAATGTTTCTATGTCCCTACACTATTTTTTCTTTTGGAGCAGTCTTTAGAAGTGGGATTACTGGATCCAAGGGCAGGAGTATGTAACATTTTCCAGGTTATACCAGAGTACTTTTCAATACATTGCCCTAATTTATGAGTACCAACAGAGTAAAATAAGTGTCTGTCAGTTTTTATTTTTATTTTTGCTAGTGCTGTGGTGGGAGAAATGGTTATCATATAATTTGTGTTTCCTTGGCTACTTGTAAAGTTGAGCATCTTTCATGTGTTTTTTGCCCACTTGTATTTCTTCTTCTGCCGGCTACCTATCCTTATATTTTAGTTGCTTGTGTTTTTCTTATTCATTCATGGTGGTTTGTATATTTAACCCTCAGTCTGTTTTATGCTTGTCCCCTGTCAGTTGCTTTGCCATTCCACACAGAAAGGGACACTCAGATGTGTGTGTGTGTGTGTGTGTGTGTGTGTGTGTGTGCCTATGTGTGTGTTTGGACATTTAAAGAGGCAGAGAGGTGGTTTGCTGCAGCTACACGTTGGGGAACGTTTCAGCCCTGGGTTTCAGCACACAGGCTGGCTGGCCCCCCTTTCTGGAATCCTGGGGGCTCTCTGGGCAGGAGTATTTATAGTCCACCACTCAATTGTTCTCAGCCTGCTTGGAAGTGCTGATGCTATCCTTATTTTCCGAGGATTTTTAAAACTATATTTTGTTCTGGATTCTATCCAGGGCATCCCTGGCTTTCAGAGTAGTTTTTGTTTCTCTCTCTGGATTGAAGTGGAAAACTATTTAGAGTGAGTCTTAGGCAGCCCCAGGGAATCGGATATTGGTGGGAAGGCTGCCAGAGGCCTGGCCGGCTCAGGGGATGGGGATGTCCGGCTGTCCCTGGTTTCCTGGCCCTTGTGGCCAGGCACGCATGGCTGAGGGCTGAGGGCTCACGGGCGTCTCCTCCCCCAAGTGCGTGCGTGTGTTCGTGTCTGGCCAGGGCAGGGGCGCTCTGGCTTTCCCGTCACGCCTGACGCTTTGAGAGGAAGGTGCAGCTGAGTCAGTGATGAATGTGTCCACATGTTTTAGTTGGTATGTCCTTTTCTTAGTTTAAAAGATAAAGAACGAGAAACTGCCCTGGCCGGGCTGCTCAAATGGTTGGAACGTCGTCCTGTGGCCAAAAGGTTCCAGGTTCCATTCAGTCGGGGCATTTACCCAGGTTGCTGGTTTGATTCCTGGTCGAGGTGCCTATGGGAGGTAACAGACGGATGTTTCTCTCGCGCCCTTCTTTTCTCTCTAAAACCAATAAAAACGTATCCTCCCGTAAGAATTAAAAAAAAAAAAAGAGGGGGGGGGGGGGAGAAACTGACCCATGGAAACCTTTCTGGAGCTATTTTTTAGGAAATAATTTCAAAATTATAGAGTAGTTGCAAAAATAGAACAAAAAAATCCATATACTGTTGTCAGGCCTGTACCCTCCACCCGACCCTCTGTCTCTGCTCCCTCTCCCAGGGCACAGCCTTCGCAGTCACCCCCTGAGAATGCCAGTGCGTAGTGCAGACCAAGCATGTCAAACTCAGAGGCTCACACGGGCCAAATAAACAAGGTTTAAGTTTATGTGGGCCACAAAAAAACAAAAGCTTCAATTTTCATAGAAACATAGGTTTATTTCGATAGAGACATGCTGAATACAAGGGGCTGAAATAAATGAATAATCCTGAACATAAAATAATAGAACATTTTAATAAAAATTAATATTTTTTTCTTAAATATTAACTTAGCAGACACCAAATAACTGCACAAATTAGTAAGTGTAACACAAATAAACCTATTTTTCTTGTTCTCCGAAAGTGAAATATTTCCTGGTGCATACACCAAACAAGTCAGTCTAAGACTAATGACATGGCAATCGGCTGCTAAAATGTTCACTGCTGGTATTAGTGGAGAGAAATGGTGGGCTTGTGCATAAGTCACATAAGGGAAATGAATGCAACATGATTATAGTAATCAGTCATTAGTGAACATTGTAGTTTGTTACTGATAATTATGCATAACAGGATATTGTAAAAATTAAATTATGAAATTTCAATTAAAACATTTTTTATATACCGTTATATTGGCTGGGCCACAAAAATATTCGTTGTGGGCCACATGTGGCCCATGGGCCCCGAGTTTGACATGCTTGACTTAGAGGATAGGATGGGCCCACATGTAGGGCCACTAGGAAAACACCAGGGTGAGCCAGGAGGCAGAGGGACCAGGGGAGCCATGGCAGAGCCTTTGCTGTGGCTTCCTTTGAAAAGGGCAGGCAAGATAGGGTAAGAGGGTTTCGGATTGGCTAGCTTGGATAATTTTGGCAGGTTCTGGAGGGGAGTGGCTGTCTGGAGCTGTGTGGTACTTCCCTGGTGTGATCAGGGCAGGGGAATGGTGCCTGGAGTGTAGGAGCCCAAGTGGAGGGCGAATGGGCTTTGGCTTGGCTGGTCTGCACTTGCAGGTGTAGAATTTACTATCTCTAGACATTGTCTAGCCTTGGCCCCAGACACCAAAGCATCAAAATACAGAGATGTCCTAGCTGCCCTGGGGTGTGGTACAGGGTAAGGTTTGGAGTCTGGCTCTGCCTGTTACTTGTGTGAAATCAGGCAGGTTAAATGCCTTTCTGAGTCCCAGTGTCCTCGCTGAATGGTGGATTGACCAGTAACAGTACCCACCCCACAGGCTAGTGTGAGCTTAGGCCGGCCAGTGTGCGGGAGGTGTCGGCACTCCATCCCATACACACCGTCTATAGGAGGGCAGTGATCACTAGGAGCTAGTTCCATGAGGGCGAGGATGGTGTTTGGCTGGATGTGCTAAGTAAATGAAAATACATTATAAGGTTTTTAAAGTTTTATGTTCTGTTTTTAGATTTAATTTTTGAGATGGTGAACATTTAATTTTTTGTGACAAAAACAAAAACGATAAGAAAAAAAAAATGCAGCAAAAATTTTCCCTGTCATCTTTGTCTCTCACCTGCCCCCTACTCACCCCTTCCCCATGGGTACCACTGTTCTTGGTGTCTTATCTATCTTTACAGAATTCTTATGTTATTGCTTAATCACCAACACAGATTTGGACATGTCTCTCTTTTTAGGCAAAAGGTATTGTATTGATTTTTTAAGTAAATTTAAAAAATTGTGGTAAAAATACACACAACAGTTATCATCTTAACTACTTTTAAGCTTGTAGTTCATTGGTATTACATACATTCACATTAAATACATTGTACAACCATCACCCCCACCCATCTTCATCACTCTTCCATCTGTAGAACTAACAACACTCTATACCAGTGGTCGGCAAACTCATTAGTCAACAGTACAACGATTGAAATTTTTGAGAGCCAAATCTTTTAAAATTAAACTTCTTCTAACGCCACTTCTTCAAAATACACTTGCCCAGGCCGTGGCATTTTGTGGAAGAGCCACACTCAAGGGGCCAAAGAGCTGCATGTGGCTCGAGAGCCGCAGTTTGCCGACCAGGGCTCTATAAGCATTGAACAGTAACTTCCCATTTTTCCTTTTCCTTAGTCTCTGGCAACCGTGGTATTAGACGCTCTGTCCAGGCTTTTTATTCCTCGAGGTATGGGTAGCCCATTGTACACACTCTTTTGCACGTTTTTTAAAAGAAGTTTTGAAGGTTTTGCCTAGAGAAGTTTGTGGTGTCCTTCCCAAGTCCATGGCATGGTCCATGCTGTATTGAAATATTCACCCCTCGGCCGCGATGGAATTCTGGGTTGCCTCCTGTGCTTTCTTTTTACAATGACGTAAAATGGTCCCATGTTCTAAAATAAAATTGTTTAGATTTCTTTGTGCTTCATTCAAATAAACATACTTGGCCACATTAATTCACTCCCCCACCCCCCATATACACACACTGAAGGCTCAGATTTGGAGGCCACCACCCCACAGCTCTTTCCCATCGCCCACAGGGCAGTGGCCCCGTGGAGGGTGGCTTTGGGAAGGAATGCTTTCTCCATGGAGGAAGAATGTGTGTCCTGTGAATGTGGAGACTGCTTTGGCCTCTCCCTCTCCCCTGCACGCCAGCTCTGTCTCCTTCTGTTTCTGGGATGGCAGCCGCTCTTTCAGCCCCTACGCTTCTCCTGCCCCCACATTCCAGGAGCTCCTGAGCCCAGTCCAGCCAGAGGTCTGGGGAGGCCCAGAGAGCCCTGGCATTTTTCTGTGAGTAGGCTGCAAGGGGTGGGGTCAAAGCCCATGGGGGGGGAGGGGTAAGGGGGGTTCTTTACAACCAGCAGGGCCTCTGCGCACACCCAGAGCTGCTAGAGGCAGCCTGTACAGGCCCCCCAGACTCCCTAAGCACCTCCCTGTCTCATTTGATCCTTATTGAACCCCACCTGCCACACTTGGCCACTGGTTGGTACCTACTGAGCGTGGGGCATATCTGGGCCCGAGGGTCTATTTCTCAGTCAAGTGTTGGGGCCTCCTATGCTCAAGGCCCCCAGAATAAAGCTTGGCTCCTGCATCCTCTGGGAAATGGAGGAACAGTGGCCATCAGGGTTTCCTGTGACCAAGCCCCAGACCCCTGCCTCCTCCCCAGGAGCCCTCCTCGGCTCCCCCAGAGCTGTGCTGTGCTGCCCACTCAGGGGCAGCCCCTCCCGAGGCTTGGTGCAGGCAGCCTGCCCGCAGCCCTTCCTTCTAGGGGAGTGGGGGCCCGTGAAGCCACCAGCTCCTCAGGGGGACTCCCAGGGGCCACGGCAGGGGTGCAGGCGGGGCATTTCGTAGCCAGAAAGACATTTGAGGGAGGAAATAACAAGCTGTCCTTCGTGGCCAGAGGTGCCTGGCTGGCAGGGGTGGGGCCTGCCCTTCCTCCTGCATTTCCTCCCATTGTTCCCGCCCCCCTTCCTGGAATTCTCCCGGGGAGGGGGCGGCTGGGCGGGCAGGGCGCCTGCGAGGGAGGCCCGGGAGGCCTGGCTCCGCCTGCGCGGCTGATGACCAGGCCTCCGCTCCCTCCGCTCCTCTGCGCGCCTGCCTCCCGCTCTCCCAGGCTGACCCCTCGGGGAATGTGGGGACAGTTTCAGGACGGGCTCCCGAAGGCGAATTGTTCAAGCAGGTCTCTCCGCTCTGCGGCCTCTCTGTTCCCACGAAGGACAGGGTCACGCTGATCACCAGTGTCACATGGATATGCAGGTCCTCTATATCCATTACCTGGCCTTTTTTTTCTCTTTTAAATCCTCACTTGAGTACATGCTTAGGGAGAGGAAGGGGGAGAGAGATGAGAGAGAGAGAGAGAGACAGACAGACACAGAGACTGTGTGAGAGAGAAACATCCATTAGTTGCCTTCGGATAGATCCTCCCGGGTTTCGGAACCATTATGAAAGATGAAACAGAGAGGGCCGGAGACCGGGATGCCAGGACACAGGCTTTATTGAAGAGAAGAGTACCACTGCCGGCTGCTTCCAGAGAGAGAGAGAGAGAGAGAGAGAGAGCAGAAGAGACCGAGGGCCGGGGTATGAGCACCTTTAAGGGGAGGATAGGGGACGGGGCTTAGGGCACTCAGCACACGCTGATTGGTGGTTTCATGTAAGGCCTATGATTAGGGACCTGGGGACTTAGGAATCCGGGGCTTAGGGTATTTGGCAGGTGCTGATTGGTGGTTCAGTGCTCAGGAATATTTGGCTGCAGGTGGGGTTTACGTCTGTCCATCAACTGGAGGAAGGGAGGACCTTCTAAACGCTCCCTGACTGGGGATTAAACCCACAACCTGGGTATGTGCCGTGACCCGGAACCGAATTGGCATCACTTCGGTGCACGGGACAATGCTCAACCACTCTGGTCTTTCCGACAGTGCCTGGGTCCTGACGGCTCCTCAGGCAGCACACGGGGGGCAGGTGTCCTCCCTCACGGACCCAGGATGAGACACGCCAGAGCCCTCAGTGAACTGTGGGACATGTTTGTTCCACACTCCAAAGGAATAGAACACAAACCGCCCCAAATTCTAGAAAGCGTGACGCTACTAGCATGGTCTCTACTAGAACCCAGAATGTGTATTAGTGGACACCTGACTTTTTAGTCCTTTCTCTAAAAGAGATGTTAGAAAAATGGGTGGGAACAGACACCAGGCGTACTGCCTTGCCAGCGAGGGAACTGCCAGGTGGCCAATGGCCCGCTGGCTCCCAGAGAGATGGAAAAGGAGGGGCTTTGTTGGGCAGAAGCTTACATACGCAGCTAGTTTATTTATTTGGCATTGTAAACTGTACATGACAAAACGTAACCAATGTAACGAGGGTCAGCAAAGAAAAGGTGTATGAGGTTATTTGAGCCACATTAAAAAAAATATTTTATTGATTTCTTACAGAGAGGAAGGGAGAGGGACAGAGAGTCAGAAACATCAATGAGAGAGAAACATCAATCAGCTGCCTCCTGCACCCCCCAACTGGGGATGTGCCTGAAACCAAGGTACATGCTCTTGACCAGGATCAAACCTGGGACCCTTCAGTCTGCAGGCTGACGCTCCACCCACCGAGCCAAACCGGTCAGGGTTATTGGAGCCACATTTTGAGGACGTGCCCAGAAGCAAGGTCTCAAGGGATTGGGAAAATGCTCCTGGGAGTGCCCACTTTGCAGTCCCTGTTGTGCATCCGGAATCAAAGGAGAACACGCAGGAAGGGGCATGGCCGCCCTCGGTGGTGGAGGCGGGAAAAGGCAGCATGGGGAAATCTCTAGGACTGGATAGACTGCACCTCAGACACATGCTTCTTTCACCCGGTGGGCACAGGAGGAGTGGTAGTGTTGAGTGGGCACAGGAGGAGTGGTAGTGATGAGGGGGCACAGGAGGAGTGGTAGTGATGAGTGGGCACAGGAGGAGTGGTAGTGATGAGTGGGCACAGGAGGAGTGGTAGTGATGAGTGGGCACAGGAGGAGTGGTAGTGGTGAGTGGGCACAGGAGGAGTGGTAGTGATGAGTGGGCACAGGAGGAGTGGTAGTGAGCGTTTACGGCACATAGAGGCGGTATGTGGGCGCGAGATGGCAGTGAAGTGCTCTGAGGGCTGGAGCTCTGGTGCCCGGGCTGTGCCTTGGAGGGGTTGGAAAAGGAAATGACTCTGACATTTCAAAGTTAGGTTATCCCAGACGCGGAAGAACGCTGGGCAGGGCTCCGCGGAGGCAGATTAATTCCCGCTGAGGAAGCCACAGGCCGAGGACATGATCGGCGCCGTGCCCTGAGCGTGTCAGGTTTTCACGCAGCCCCTTTTTGCTCACACCAGTTACAGTGTGCCGCGCGTGGCCTTACGTACACTCACATGGCTGTGCAGCCATCACCACCATCCTCTCCAGAACGCTTTGTCCCTCTGAACCAGCGGTTGGTTCTCAACATGTGGGTGGAGACCCCTTTGGGGGTCAAACATCCCTTTCACAGGGGTCACCTAAGACCATCGGAAAACACGGATATTTACATCAAAATTACAGTTGTGAAGTAGCAACGAAAATAATGTTATGGTTTGGGGTCACCACCACATGAGGAACTGTCTTAAAGGGTCTCGGCGTTAGGAAGGTTGAGAACCACTGCTCTAAACTGACACCCTGTACTCACCAAATTTGAACCCCTCTTTCCCCTTGCTACCCATCCCCAGATAATTGCTATTCTACTTCCTATCTCCAAAAACTTGTCTACTTTAGGAATCTCATGTAGGAAGTCATATGATTTTTACCCTTTTGTGTCTGTCTGATCTCACTTGGCATACAGTCCTCAAGGTTGATGCCCATTGTAGCAGATGCCAGAATTCCTCTCCTTTTAAGTCTGAATAACAATCCGTTGTATGTGTACTCCGCGTTTTATTATCCGTTCACCTGCTCATGGCCTCTTGGGCCGCTCCCACCTCTTAGCTGTTGTGAATAATGCTGCTATGAAGGTGGGTGGACAAGAATCTCTGTGAGTCCCTGATTTTAATTCTTTGGGTAAATACCACAAGTGGAGTTGCTGGGTCGCGTTGTAGTTCTATTTTTCAGTTTTCGAGGAACCATTGTACTGTTTTCCACGATGGCTGCACCTTTCTCATTCCTACTAACAGTGCACAGGGTTCCAATTTCTCCGCATCTTCAACAACATTTGTAGTTTCCTCCTTCCTTCCTTCCTTCCTTCCTTCCTTCCTTCCTTCCTTCCTTCCTTCCTTCCTTCTTCCCTCCCCCCCTTTCTTTCTTTTTGTAATCACCTAATGAGTGTGACTTGTCCGCAGCCAGTTTTAAAACCAGCTAATTAGCCCTAGCTGGGTGGTTCCATTGGTTGAATTGTCATTCCATATACCAAAAGTTGTAGGTTTGATCCCTGGTCAGGTGCAGACAGGAGGCAACTGATAGGTGTTTCTCTCTTACAATGATGTTTCTCTCTCTCTCTCTCCTCTCTCCTCTCTCCTCTCTCCTCTCTCCTCTCTCCTCTCTCCTCTCTCCTCTCTCCTCTCTCCTCTCTCTCCTCTCTCTCCTCTCTCTCCTCTCTCTCCTCTCTCTCCTCTCTCTCCTCAATAAAACACAGCCTCGGGTGAGGATAAAAAAAACTATCAGCTAATTAGGTCAAGATTAAAATGTCATTTCATGAAGGCATAAGAAACCCATATTCCAATCAGTTGTTACAGAGACCAGATGTTGCATTTCTTCACTAGGAAAGAAAATGAAGAAGCGAAAGACAGAGGACGCCTGTGGCAGTGCCCGGGCTGAGTGCAGGAAGCACGCGGAGTTCAGGGCCAGCGCCAGGCCAGGGTCCTGGTCGGCACAGGCCACTTGCTGTCCTCCTGCCCCTGCGTGTGCAGAATGCGTTGGCCCGTTTCATAGCTACGGAACACAACTGTTTCCCGTGGCGTCCTTGGGGGGCCCACCATTGGCCACTGCATGTGACCCCCTATTCCCGAGAGCCCGTCTGTATGGGGCCCCTTCCCTCCGCCAGAGATGCAGCCACCGGTGTGTGAGGTGTGACCGCCATGGGCTGCTCTTGGGAATGGGGCAGATCTCCCCTGCCCCGATGTTCTTCCCTCTCTGCCCTCAGAGACAGGACGTCTGTTTGGTCCTCATGTGTAGTCATTGCTGGCCGAGCCCTAGGAAAGCTCTGCAGACGCGTCTGTAGACTGGGCCAGGTGTGCTGCTGAGCCTGGGAGCAATGCTGATGTGAGGAGGGGCTGCCTGCTGAGGTCTGATGGCCAACTTAGCCCTTCTGTGTGGCACCTGGGCAGACAGGGGTGGAGGCCTGGGCCTGTGGGGAGGGGCAGAAAGGGGTCACAGTTGACCTGGGGGAAGGGAAGGTGTCCCTCTTGTGCAGGGAGAGTGGCCTGGCCCTCCGGGGGGTGGTGATGAAGTGACTAGGAGGAGGGTCCTGAGTGACTCTGGAGTTCTAGGAGATCAGCTTGTCTGCGTGGTTTGTGTGGTGATGGTGGTGGTGGTGGTGGTGGTGGTGGTGGTGGTGATGGTGGTGGTGATGGTGGTGGTGATGGTGGTGGTGATGGTGGTGGTGGTGGTGGTGGTGGTGGTGATGGTGGTGGTGGTGGTGGTGATGGTGGTGATGGTGGTGGTGATGGTGGTGGTGGTGGTGGTGGTGGTGGTGATGGTGGTGGTGATGGTGGTGGTGGTGGTGGTGGTGGTGGTGATGGTGGTGGTGATGGTGGTGGTGGTGGTGGTGGTGGTGGTGGTGGTGATGGTGGTGGTGATGGTGGTGGTGGTGGTGGTGGTGGTGGTGGTGGTGGTGGTGGTGATGGTGGTGGTGGTGGTGGTGGTGAGGGGTGTGGTGAGACGGGCTGGGCACAGGCTAGTTGTCTATATTTTACTCTTCCCTCCTCTCAGGTTCCTGGGGGAAGCCAAGATCCCGCTGCGGGAGGTGCTCACCACCCCCAGCCTGTCTGCCAGCTTCAACGCCCCGCTGCTGGACACCAGGCAGCAGCCCACGGGGGTAAGTGCTCACGGCACCCCTGCCCAGGCCCGCTCTGGTCCGAGGCCTTGCCTTTCTGACCCCACAGCTGTGTGCCTCCGGCTCCCAGTAGCCAGGTCGGGGCCTGCCCACCAGGGCTCAGGGCGCCTGGGTGGGCTCGGGGCTGGAAGGGAGGGGAGGGGGGACCAGAGGCAGCCGGGTCCCACCTGCAGGGCTCGTCATCCTTGCCTCACACCGGCGTGGCTGCCCTGGGTCATCCTGGGATTTTTTTTCCCACTAGAAACCAACGTCTTCCCACGTTCCCCGCATCCGGGGGTATCCCCACCCGGGCTCCCGGCAGCCTTTCTCACCGCCCAGCCGCCTTCTCCAGATCCAGAAACGCTGAGTCATCCGGGTCACAGAGCACAGGGGAAGGGAGACAGACAGACAGCCCTCTCCCCTGGCACCCGGGCCTGCCAGACCCCTTCCTTTCCTCCATTGTCCTCCCGCCCCTCCCCCCGCCTTCCCAGCGTGCTCCCAGTTCTCCCAGACGGTTTCCAGCCCTCCTCTCTCCCCTCCGGTTATTCTCAGGGAGCTAAATATACCGGCAGGGCTCTTCCCGGTCAGTGGAATTCCTGACCTTCCCTCAGGGCCAGCCTCCAGGATGCCCTGGACAATTATCGATTAGATAAACCGTCCTCCCTGTGGAGGTTCAGGGAGTTCGACATGGTGTGTGTGTGTGTGGGGAGGGTTTGGGCTGAGTTATTTCAGACAGAGTGGGGCTACCTTGCCGGGTAGAGTGTGTGTATGGTTTGAGTGTGAGTATGTGTGTGTGTGTACGAGAGTGAGTGTGTGTATGAGTGTGAGTGTATGAGTGTGAGTGTGTGTGAATGTGTGTATGAGTGTGAGTATGGGTGTATGTATGAGTGTGAGTGTGTGCGTGTGTATGAATGTGAGTGTGTGTATTAGTGTGTGTGTGAATGTGTGTATGAGTGTGAGTGTGTGTGTGTGTGAATGTGTGTATGAGTGTGAGTGTATGTGTGTGTGTGTATGAGAGTGAGTGTGTGTATGAGTGTGAGTGTATGAGTGTGAGTGTGTGTGAATGTGTGTATGAGTGTGAGTATGTTTGTATGTATGAGTGTGAGTATGTGTGTATGTATGAGTGTGAGTATGTGTGTGAGTATCTCTGTGTGTGAGTGTGTGTATGAGTGAGTATATGTGTGTGTGTGAGTGTGTGTGTGTGTGTGTGTGTGTGAATGGGGGGGCTCCTGGCTGGCTTGGTGAACCGGAAGTGGCCCGTCTGGCAGGGCTCTGATGAGACCTGGAGAGAGAGAGAGGGTGACTGACTGATGCCACCCAGGGAATCGATGCCCAAGTGGTCACGTCCTTCTGCGGGTGCATCTCCCAGACTCTCCGGGGACTTAGTTAGACTCAGTTATCCAGGTTACGGGCTCAGTCTCACAAGACGACCCCACCCCCCTCCCCCCATGCCAATCACAAGTCCAGTTGTCACCTGTGCTTCTGACCAACCGGCTATAGATTCGAAGTTTCAGTGACCCTGTGCTTGGGGTTCAATGAATTTCCCAGAGCGCCTCACAAAACCCAGAGAACCATTTACCTCCTGGATCCCTGGGTGATTGTGAAAGGACGGAGCTTAGAACAGCTGGATGGAGAAGCAGCAAGGCAGGTGGGGAGAGGGCGAGGAGCTTGGGGCCTCTCCGCCCACCGCTCTGCCCAGCCCCACTGTGCCTTCACCCCCCAAGGGCTTCGATTCCTGCTCTCCGGGTTTTATGGCGGCTCCATCACACAGGCGTGAGTGATTAAATCACTGGTCCCCAGCGGTTAAAATCCATCTCCAGCCCCTCTTTTCTCCCCGGAGGATGGGGCGGCTGGGAAGTGGGGGGAACATGGGGCTTGAAAGTTCCAACCCCCTAATCACATGGTTGCCAGCCAGTACTTTCCTGGTCACCTGGTTAATATACCTTTACCCCGCTTACCACTCAGGAAATTCCGAGGGCCTCAGGAGCTGTGTGCCAGGAACAGGGTGCTAAGACCAAATATTGTATTTCTTGTTATCGCTCACAATATCACTGCCGTCCAGAAGGACTCTGGGGCCATCCGAACGCCCCGCCCCCTCGGGGGTCCTGGAGAGGCTGTGCAGGTGTGAGCCCGGGTGGAGAAATGGGCGCAGGCACCCGCGGCTGCGGAGAGCTCTTCGGAGTCAGGGACGGGGCTCCTCCTTTGCTCTGTGTCCGGCCCCCAGTGCCTCCAACCGGCCTTTCTCACTTCCCAGCTGAGCGGCTCAGACGTTTCTGCCTGTAGCCCTGTGTGCACCCGGACACGGTGTTTCTGCAAGCGCGGCACAGCTGCACTCTGAGCCCAAAGGCGCACCCACCCCTGAGACAGAGCTTTGCACACTTGGTCCCTGTCCATGGGCTGAGCCAGGCTGGCGGCATCTCCAGGCCTCGGCCCTCCTCCCCTCACTCTGGGTTCCCGTGGCCTGTCTGCACTTCTCTTCCCTGGGCTGGGGTCCCTGGTTGGCTGCAGAGCCTGTCAGTCCTTCACAGACCATGTCTCCAAAGGGGGTGTGAGAGCCAGGGTGATGGATGGGAGAGGAGGGCTGGGCCCCGCTTGGGTGAGCCCCCAGCTGAGCACAGCCTGGGCGAGAGGGGGCTCCTTCCTGTGGAGAGGCCTCAGGACTGTCTTCTACTTCCTGTGGCAGCACTAAGCCATGGGGCGGCCCCAGGCAGGGCTTCCCTCCCGGGACGGGGGCTGCACTGCCCTGGGAGGCACAGAGAACCCCTGACCCTTCGGTGAAGGGATGACGCTCCAGCCAAGTGAACCACACTGGCCAGGGCTGTTGTGTTGGTGGTTGTTAAATGGTGGTATTCTAAACCAGTTATTTTTGTGTGTGTGAATCAGTTGGCATTTCACGGTAAAAAAAAAAAAAAGCTTCCTTCCTGTTTTATTTACTTATTTATTTCCGTTTGGAGTCATGCGTTTTTCTTTTATTCAATGGCTTAAGGTAATTATCATTTATTTTCATGTTTAAATTGGCCAATGGCAGCCACCGACTCTTTGTCCTTTTGACACGTTTCCATCATTTTTTGGTTATTTCCTTGGTGTTTGCCATAAACCATGTTTCAGGGCTGTCCTCTACCAATCCTGGCCTCACCCTGCAAGTCGTTATTTCTCCAAAGAGCACAGATAATTGCCTTTTGATGAATGGAGGAAAATAGAGATGTCCAGGTCCACCGCAGCCTGGATAGAAGTCTCCAGGAGTCAGGCTGGGCATGGGCGGGTCTGGGTATTTGAGGCGGGGCCGGCCCCCCCACAGGCTGCTCTTTTTTACCTTCTTTGGGTTGCAGGTTCCTGGGATGCGAGTGCGGGGCACGCTGGCTGCGCACGTGGCGACACCTGGTGGTGGTTTAGGAACCTGCAGCGGCGGTTAGCAATGCCTCGGATCCGGATATTTAGTAGTAAAAGGGTCGCATTGCCTTCCCAGGCCTCCTGCAGGGTCTCCTGGGATGTGGAGCTGGCTTGGCTCCTTCCTCAGGGTTCGGAGACCCGCCCTCCCACCAGTCCTGCCTTTGCTTAGCTTGGCAGCCTCTGCTCAGACCTCAGTCTGAGGGTTCAAGCCCCAGAGCTGGATTACATCCAGGTCCTGGAGCATCTTCTGTCTCAGAATCAGCTTTTGCTCCAGAACCTTCTGGAAATCCCTACTATTACTCAGTTGAGAGAGATGCCTAGAGAATTATACTAGAGGTGCTCAGACGATATTTTGCATCTTTAACAATTACATATATAAAGAGTTTGTCTCCCTGGGCAGTTTGGCTCAGAGGATAGAGCGTCGGCCTTCAGACTGAAGGGCCCCAGGTTTGATTCTGGCCAACGGCACATGCCTGGGTTGGTGGGGGATGTGCAGGAGGCATCCGATCAATGATTCTCTCTCATCATCGATGTTTCTATCTCTCTCTCCTCTCTCTCTTCCTCTCTGAAATCAATAAAAATATATTTAAAAAAAAAAGTTTGTCAAAACCTGGGGACATGCTTACTGTCTAAGTAAAAGGAAAGCATTTCATATATAACAGAGCTGTCCACTGCTTACAAACTATGAGAGATAATGATATCGAAATGCAAATAGTGGAAGAATTACAGCAATTGGTTTTCCTTTGCCTTTGTTAAATAGAGCACTTACTACTTTGATTGGTAAAAAAGTCTACTCCAGCTGAAACCGGTTTGGCTCAGTGGACTGAAGGGTCCTGGGATCGATTCTGGTCAAGGGCATGTACCTGGGTTGCGGGCACATCACCAGTGGGAGGTGTGCAGGAGGCAGCTGATCGATGATTCTCTCTCATCGATGTTTCTAACTCTCTATTCCTCTCCTTTCCTCTCTGTAAAAAATCAATAAAATATATTAAAAGAAAAAAAGGCTACTCCAGCAGGGCTGTTGGAACTGGGGTTCCAGGGAAGGCTTGGCCCGGCCCCCACTGGCCGGGGAGCTGCAGGGCCTGAGAGCTTGCGGTGCCCGTGCCTTTTCTCCAGTGCAGGCCCTTTGAGCAGTGCGGTGCTCATGGTGGGTGAGGTGGGCGGGACACAGGCAGCTCCCCTGTCCATTCGAGCGACGTGACCAGTCATTCTCCCCTTGGCTGCTCAAAGCTGGAACCGCGGGAAGTGAGGTGGGGACAGCAGTGCCTTTGGGAGTGAAGGGGGCTCAGCCAGCCTGTCTCGGAGCTGGGGCCGAGCAGAACAGCCTGACTGTCTGTGGAGACAAGGGGAGGGCGCTCGGCTGAGCAGAGAGGTCAGGCCTGGGCTGCGAGCTGAAACATTCTTAGGAGTGGCTGGGCTGCTGATTCATGTAGAGAAGCCTATGATGTGCTCTGTCCACTCATCTAGTCCTCACTGGACCCCTGGGGAAGGTGCTCTTGCTATTACTACCCGGTTTTACAGAGGAGGAAACTGAGGCACAGAGAGGCTACGGCTCCTGGGTGGCGGAACCTGACTTCAGCATCTGTGCTCTTACGCTGAGGGGCCCCGAGGGGTGGCTGTGCCACAGCCTCCTGCACACCTGACCCTCGTCAGAGCCGTCTAAGCGACAGGAAGGATGGTGGAGGGCGGTGGTCTGAGGCCCGTGCACCCACCTGCTGCCCCTCCCCCCTCTCTTTCAGGCCTCGCTGGTCCTGCAGGTGTCCTACACGCCGACCCCTGGAGCTGTGCCTCTCTACCCACCCACCACTCCTCTGGACCCCTCCCCGACTCTGCCTGACCGGGATATGCTGGCTGGTGAGGAGCCCCCTCACCTTGGGAGGCCAGGGAAGGAGCCCAGCCAGGCTCCGGGGCGTGGGGGCGGGGCCACAGTGCAGCTCAGCAGCCTGTGCAGCCTGGTGGGGGGTGGGGGTGGGGAGGACACTGGTGTGTGTGTGTGTGTGTGTGTGTGTGTGTGTGTGTGTGTGTGTGTCTGGGGGGTGTGGGGGGTGTTCTTGAGAACTGCCTGTGTCACGCAGGAGAAAGGCAGGAGGCATGCTCCCAGGTGCCACTGGGATTAGTGTGAGGTCGCCCTCGCTCTCCAGCTCCGGGAGGGAGCTGGGCCTGGGTGGGTGCTCAGCGCTATGTGCTCAGCCTGGGTGGGCGCTGCAGAGTAGAGTTCGTGCCTGTGGGACGGGGCCTTTTCCCAGGTGATGCCCGAGGCCCCACCCGCTCCCCAGAGCCCAGTGCTTCCCCGCCCTGGACCCAGCAGGCCTTGGGTGGTGACATGTGACCCAAGGGCTGGCATTTCCTTGAAAGAGCTCTGGTTGAAGTCCGGGGACTCGAGTTACAGTCTTCCCTTTGAAGGGAAGCTGGGTGACCCAGCAGCTGTGTAGCGCTGGGCTGGCCACTCTCCCTCTCCGGGCCTATGATGGATCATTTGTGAGAAGAGCGGACACTGAGTCCCACGGTTGCTCCAGCTCGCTCCACGTGCCTCTGCGGGGCTGGTCCAGGGAGGCCCCGGCCCGGGGGGCTGGCTTACCAGTGAGGGGCCTGGGTGGGCAGGTGGGCAAAGAGTCTACAGCTTCTCTCCTGGCGAAGAGACCTGGGGGCGGGCGCAGCACACCCGGAGCTGCCCATCTCCGTGTAGAGCCCTCCCTGCGTCCATGTGTCCCAGGCCGGTCCCGGAGCCCAGCCCTGCGTGGGCTCTTGAGGAGGGGGCAGCGCTGGGTCTTCTCGTTGAGGCTTGTCGATGGGCGATCACTCCGGCTGGGGTGCAGGTTGAGGGAGGAAGGAGGGGCGCTCCTGGGGACGGAGGGCGGGGAGCTGCAGGGCCCCGGATGTGCTGGTTAAATCTGAGGGGGCTCTGTCAGAGTTTGGTTCATGCTGTGCAGGGGAGGCTCCTGGAGGTGCCCACTGCCTGGTCCTGGCTGGAAGGTGGTCAGAGGGGCAGTCCCCCGCAGACGTGGCATCTGCTCCTGAGCTTCGTGTGGGGCCCAGGTGGCAGGGAGAGCAGGTTGGGTGGGAGAGGGGAGCTAGGCTGGCTTCCCTCACCCGCTGCTCCTTCCTCCCCTTCCCTCCCCTCCGGGGGCTGTGCCCGCCCGCATGCCAGGTGGGGCGCAGAGCCGGGCAGAGACTTGGTCCCTGCTCAGTGACAGCACTGTGGACACGAGATACTCTGGGAAGAAGTGGCTGGCCCCCACGGGTGAGACACAGCCAGGGCTGTCCTGACTCTGCCCTGTCACCCCTAACCATCTTCACAGCTGCCGTCTCAGCCCACGGGAGCGGTGGCCGAGGGGCTCTCCCTGCAGGACAGGGGGCGGGGGGCCATCCTCTCTCCTTCCTGTCGACTAACTGGACTGACCGCCCCCCACACGCAGCTGCTGGAAGCTTCTCTTCTTCCTTCCTCACCCATCCTGGCTCATCGAGGGGGAAGGAGAGGGGCCGGGGTGGGTGGTGAGTGCTCATGCCGTGCCCTGCGGATCCCCCTTTCCCTGGCTGGGTCCTCAGGGCAGGGCCCCGGGGACCAGGACTCAGAAGCGCCCTCTCCTCCCAGACACAGGAGGAGAGGAGGACACGGAGGACCAGGGCCTCACGGGGGACGAGGCGGAGCCCTTCCTGGACCCGAGCGGCCCCCCGGGCCTGGGGGCTCCTTCCACTCCCAAGAAGCCAGCTTCCCACCCTCCCCCGTACCACCCTGGCAACAAGAGGAGGAGGGGCGCCCCCGCACCCAGGAAGGTGCTGTCGGACAAGCCCCAGGACTTCCAGGTGAGGGCCGTCTGTGGCCACCGGCTCCTCCCTTAGGGCCCACGGCTGTGGTGCCGGGACATCATGGGGCCTCAGAATAAGCCTCTGCCCAGCCCTGGTTTTGCTCTTAAAAAAGTAAAAGCGGGCCGAAACCGGTTTTGCTCAGTGGATAGAGCGTTAGCCTGTGGACTCAAGGGTCCCAGGTTCGATTCCGGTCAAGGGCATATACCTTGGTTGCGGGCACATCCTCAGTAGGAGGTGTGCAGGAGGCAACTGATCGATGATTCTCTCCCATGGATGTTTCTAACTCTCTATTCCCTCTCTCTTCCTCTCTGTAAAAAAAAAAAATAAATAAATAAATAAAAGCTGGGGTGAGGGGGGAGGGAGGAACACTGCAGAGACTCAGCTTATCTGTTTACCAACCGGTGTACCTGCCTCGCTGGCTCCTGCAGCTCGAGGCATGGTCCTTAGACGTGCAGTGTGAGCATCAGCGAGGAAGCTGTCTGGCTGTGATTCCTCTCCCTACATCTGTGCCCTTTCTTTGTGCCACGATTTTTCTGAGAGTCTGTGAAATCTGAATGTGTCTAACCTCTTCAGATAGTAAGACTGTTAACCCTTTGACATATTTTTTATCCAAAAATCCATTCCGTTTTATTTGCCTTTTAATTTTGGTCCTTTGTTTTATCTGTTTGCTTTTCTATGAAACGTTCTGTTTTGATAATAGTTGCACTTAATGATATTTAACTCTTCAGAACTACTTTTAAAGTTAAAAAATAGGAAACAGCCTGGCCAGCCTGGCTCAGTGGTTGAGCGTCAACCTATGAACTGGGAGGTCATGGTTCGATTCCTGGTCAAGGGCACATGCCTGGATTGCGGGCTTTTCCCCAGTGGGTGATGTGCAGGAGGCAGCTGATCAATGATTGTCTCTCATCACTGATGTTACTATCTCTCCCTCTCCGTTCCTCTTTGAAATCAATAAAGATATATACATATTTTTAAATTGGAAACAAATCTTTAGTAAGTGCAACAAATTGTAATAATATACTTTAGTTTTAAATCATGGTAATTTAGGCAAATGTTGCAGATATCAGCACTATGTTTGCCTGAAAAACAAAATTCTAACGAATTTTTATTATTCCCAAGATATGTTCTAATTGCCTTTTTTTCTCCTTAGAAGATTAATATTTGTATTGTAGAAAAATTTGGAAAAGACAGCAAAAAGAAGAAAATTAAAATCACTCATCTACCTCTCCATTACAATTAATAATATATTCTTCTATAGAATGCTAGTTCAAAAAAAAGTTAATCAATACATAACTACTGATTAGAAATTAGACATTAAGCATTATTTTTAGACAGTAAACATTATTTTTCCCATGAAAATTGTTTTAATATTTTAAAAATTTTTGAAACCTTCATTTACTTTTAGTCAGTGGAGGAAACGCTTAGTTCATTTCTCAGAATGTGAACGTTGCATCTTATAAAGAGCAGAGAGGGGGAAGCCTTACTATTTGAGTTCAGTCTCTGAGGGAATTGTCATTGCACAATGTTCAAGCCACTTAAAAACATCAGCGTCAAAGAGGCTGAGGTGCCAGCGGCTGTAGGGGAGAGAAGCCTGAGCCGGTGCTAGGAATTAATGCCCGTAGCTTACCTAGGTAGCCTGGCAGCTCTTGTGTGGGCTTTATAGGAGCAAGGGACCTTGGTGGGGATTGTTTTTACAAGGCTTTCCTAGTCTTTTAAAAAAATACATATTTTTATTAATGTCAGAGAGGAAGAGAGAGATAAAAACATCAGCGATGAGAGAGGATCATTGATCAGCTGCCTGGGGATCGAGCCTGTAACCCAGGAATCGAACCGTGACCTTCTGGTTCATAGGTTGACGCTCAACCACTGAGCCATGCCTGCTGGATTTCTCCTCTTTAATTCCCTTCCCAAGACCGCAGTTAGGATGGTCCCTGAGATTTCTGATTTTTTGGGGGGTGGGAGTGGGATGTGTGTGTTTCTAACCACTTCTGTTTTCCTCCTGCTCATGCCCCCTCTTGGCTTTCAGATCAGGGTCCAGGTCATCGAGGGGCGCCAGCTGCCAGGGGTGAACATCAAGCCCGTGGTCAAGGTCACTGCCGCTGGGCAGACCAGGCGGACGCGGATCCACAAGGGAAACAGCCCAGTCTTCAACGAGGTGGGAGGCGCTGGGGTCAGGGCTGGGACCCTGGCGGGCCCTCTGCGCAGGGAGCACACAGCAGGCGCCCGGCCGCCCACTCAGGGTTCACCTACGGCGCTGACTTTGGGTGGAGAATGGGCACGGTGTGAACAGGCTATTGAAGGAGCTGGAAAGATGGTTTTTAGCTCTTATTCTTGCCTTGGACTCCCACAGCTCCACATCCCTGTCATTCTGTAGGGACAGCCACTCACCCTGTCCCTGAGATGATGACCTTTGTCAAGTCCCAGAGCTCAGTGTGGGCTGAGCTCACTCCACGATTTTCGTGCGGACTAGCCCGAGGGCTGTGGTGGGCGGTTGACTCTCTCCCGGGCCTGGGCACCGGCAGGCACTCACTTGTCTCCCTTTTGCCCCGAATCAACAGACTCTGTTCTTCAACGTGTTTGACTCTCCAGCGGAGCTGTTCGATGAGCCCATCTTCATCACGGTACGTCTGAGTGATCGAAGCGTCCTCTGTGGGCCCTGTACACACACGTGCCCGTCACCTGTGCGTGTGTGTGACAGAGAAGCCGTGAAGCGCAGGGCATGAGTGCTGTGCAGAGGCTCACCCCGAAGCTGCTGGTCCCAGAAATGCCTCCTGCAGTTCAGATGGAGGCTGCAGCTGAGAGGGGAGAGCCCGCTGCTCAGCACCCTCAGGGGTCTTGGGTCAGGGACCCGAAATCATTCTTGTAGCGGGAACATTGATTTTCATCTTATACTAGAGGCCCGGTGCACAAAATTCATGCACGGGTAGGGTCTCTAGGCCTGGCTGGTGATCAGGGCTGATCTGTGGGGCTACTGGCAGGGCAATTAGGGGGCCCTCCCACTGGCAACTGCCTTGGCCAGCCTGATGCTGCTCACTCGCTGGTCCCTGCACTCCTCCTCCCCTCCACTGCCACTCCTGCTGGCATCCACCTTGGCTGGCCTGGGGCTTGCAGGCTGGGGGCAGCTCCTGCATTGAGCGTCTGCCCCCTGGTGGTCAGTGTGCATCACAGCGACTGGTCGTTCCACCTGTTCTTTCTCTGGTTTGGTTGATTTGCGTATTAGGTTTTTATTATATAAGACTAGTGGCCTGGTGCATGATGTTTGTGCACAGAGGGGTGGTTCCCTCAGCCCAGCCTGCACCCTCTCCAATTGGGGACCCCTTAGGGGATGTCCGACTGCTGGTTTAGGCCCGATCGAACATCCCTCTCGCAATCTAGCCCTGCTGGCTCCTAACTGCTCACCTGCCTGCCTATCACCCCTAACTGCCTCTGCCTGAGAGGACGACCATGGCAATCCAGGGATGACTTCCGGTTGGCCAGCCTTTGGTCATGCTCGGTCGTTACACCCTGGCTCTTTAGTAGAGAGATTGTTTGTCCATGTGCCCGTTTCTGGCCAAGATTTTCTTTCTCTGGGCCATGGAAGCTCTTTCCTCCTTTCCTCTGAAAGGCAATATAGTTCAGGGGTGAAAAGTGTGGGCTCTGGAGCCAAACTGCATCCTCACCTTGCAGCTGCCATTTAGGAGCTGTGTGATTCTGTATAAGACTTGTAATCTCCCTTTCTCTGCCTCTGTTTCTTCATCTGGGAGATGGGGGAATCATAGCACCTACTCACAGGGTTAAACATGGCTTCGCACAATCTCTGGAGTGTAGTTCGGGGGGGGAGAGCGGTGGGCTGGACCCTGTCTGGGCAACATTTACTCGCAAATGAGAGCTCATTTATCTTCCCCTCCAGGTGGTGGACTCCCGCTCCCGCAGGACTGACGCTCTCATCGGGGAGTTCCGGGTACGGTTTTGAATGGGCTGGTCTGGGGCACCGCACGTTCTGTAACACGCCAGGGGCAGGAGTACGATGTGTGTTTTCTCTGTTTCATTTCAGATCGATGTGGGTGCCGTCTACAGAGAGCCCCGTGAGTCACCTTCTCGTCACCTTGGCCATGTCCTTGCCTTTGGTCTGGAGGCCGCTTGGAGGACCCCCTCTTGGGACGTTGAGTTTCCTCCTGGGGGTTGGAACGTAGAGTGGAGCTGGGCCCTGGAGGCGAGGGAGGGCAGGCCTCCACCTCCCAGGTGACCAGGCCCCCAGGGAGACCCAGCCCTCAGGGGGCTCAGCGGGTCAGCCAGGGAGGCTCCTTGGGATGGCCCCAAGCCAAGGCGGCTGGAGGCTGGGGTCACCTTGGACAGGGATGGGTCAGGTCCTTTGGGTGCCAAGTCTAGGATTTCTCCGCAGCCAGGTTTCTGCTCTTCCTGAGGGGCAGAGGTAAACGGCCTCGAGTCTGGCTTTGGGGTTTCTATGAACATTTCTGTCTCAAACCTACCTGCACCCTCCAAGCACCTTTATTCTACAGTTTGAGTCCTGCCCCATGTCCAGTGGACGGGTCCCTCACCTCATCCACGTGTAGTCCGCCCTCGGCTCCGACGTGGGGGCAGACCGGGGTGCTCCCAGTTCTGTGATCACAATGGGTGTTGTCTCTCGCAGGACATGCCTATCTCAGGAAGTGGCTGCTGCTGTCAGACCCGGATGATTTCTCTGCCGGGGCCAGAGGCTACCTGAAAGCCAGCCTGTGTGTGCTGGGGCCTGGGAACGAAGCGCCGGTGAGTCCCTGTCCCTGGTCCTCCCCACGGCGCCCTGCCTGGGAGTGGAGGACCAAACAACTAACCACTTCCGTTTCTCTGTTTTAAAGGAACACAGTGATCATGATAAATACAGACTATGTGGAAAAGTATAAGTAAAAAATGAATCACAATTCTATCACTCAGAGAGAACTGTTATTAATATCTCTTTGCAAATCCTCTCAGAAGGATATACATTCATATTTTCTTCTCAGTACTTTTTTTTTTATTGATGTCTAATTGACATGTGCCATGCTAGTTTTACGTTATATGTTATACTGATTCAACATCCTATATAATAAGAGAGGAATATGCTAATTATTCAGTACGCCCTGCTGAGTGACAGCTTCCCCCGCCCCCAGTCTCTTTCCACCTCTCTCCTGCCTTACCTCTGAGTGACAGCTCTCCTCACCAGTCTCTTTCCACCTCTCTCCCGCCTTACCTCTGAGTGACAGCTCTTCCCACCAGTCTCTTTCCACCTCTCTCCCTCCTTACCTCTGAGTGACAGCTCTTCCTCACTGGGATGACAGCCCCCCCATCCCTCTCAGTTTCCCAGTCCATCAGCTCCCCCTTGCCACATTCTCCCCTCTCCCCATGATGCTAATTCTCATTATGTGCTTACTAGCCCCTGGGTCTCCCACAGATCTCTGTCCTCCACTGTCCCTACCACACACTGTCCACTCCACTCCGTGGTCAGTGTTGGTGGCAGAAGTCACCTGGAGGTGCTGGTTGGCGTGGGTGCTGCCACAGTGCAGTTTATTCCTTATCTCATTCCCCACAGCGGCTGCTTCTAAACTTGTCTCTCTCCTGAGCTCCACCCTCAGCTCCCTCAGAGGGTCAGAGCCTCACAGTGTGAGAGAGAGCCCCACAGTGTGAGAGAGAGCCCCACAGTGTGAGAGAGAGCCCCACAGTGTGAGAGAGAGCCCCACAGTGTGAGAGTCCCACTGTGTGAGAGCCCTAGCTGCTGACCCTCCCTCCCTCCGCTCCCGTCCATCTTTCCTCGTCTTCATCTTCACTGTCCCCTGCCATTCCCCGCTCTCCCCCTGCTTGGCCCTGTGCCGTGTCCTCTGCCACCTGCTCCCACCTTCTCTTCCTGGTCTCCTTTCTTGTCATTGTCTCCACTGCCCAGAGGAGAGGGGAGTCCCAGGTGAGGAACCGGCCTGGGTCCACGCCGGGGAGCGGCCCGAGTGACCTGCCTCTCTTCAGAGGGCGCCCTTTCGGCGGTGTTGGTTGAGGAAGGGAGAACGCCATTGAGTCAGGAATCACACTTGGTTTGCTTTGCAGCTGGAGAGAAAGGACCCCTCGGAAGACAAGGAGGACATTGAAGGCAACCTGCTCAGGCCGACTGGCGTGGCCCTCCGCGGGGCGCACTTCTGCCTGAAGGTCTTCAGGGCCGAGGACTTGCCGCAGAGTGAGTGGGGGCCTTCCCTGGGACGGAAGGCCTGGGCCGCACGGGGACCCGCTGGGCCGCATCAGCTCCCTGGAGGGAACGGACGGAGGGGCTGCCCCTCTGCTCTGGCCCTGCCTCCCTTTGGCCTGGTGTCCTCACTCCCGGAATCCGCTAGATCAGTGCTCAGCCCTCCGCGCTGTCCTCTGGGGAAGCCTCAACCCCTCTCTAGGTTCCCCGAGGGTGTTTATTGTTCTTAACAGAAAAGCAATTATCTATATTAATAATAGAGGAATATGCAAATTGTCCAGGATGCTGTCACAGTAGCTGTAAAGACTGAACAGCAGGATGCATGGGGTGACAAAGCCAGCAGGGGGGTTAGTGAGGGATGACCAAAAGATTGAACAATAGGCTGTGTGGGGCGACCAGGCTGGCAGGGGGGGCAGTTGGGGGTTACCAGACTGGTGGGTGGAGACAGTTGGGGGTGACCAGGCTGGCAGGAGGTAGTTGGGGGAGACCAGGCTGGCAGGGGGCACAGTAAGGGGCAACCAGGTCAGCAGGAGGGCAATTAGGGGCGATCAGGCAGGCAGACAGGTGAGCAGGTAGAAGCCAGCAGTCCTGGATTGTGAGAGAGATGTCCCAGATTGGAGAGAGTGTGGGCTGGGCTGAGGGGACTCCCTGACCTCCTATGCATGAATTTTGTGCACCGGGCCTCTAGTAATGAATGAAAAGAAATAGAAATGCTGATGAAGTCACGGAGATGCAAGACATCTTGAGATGAACAGCTGCCCTGGGCTCCATTTCCGCACCCCCTCGGCCTGGTCTGGCTGATGAGCCTCTGTGGGCCATTTTCTTGGTTCTCCCCAGGGAGTCAGCACCATCGGACTCTCTGTTCTGTGCTCAGGGCTGGATCTCATTGATTTTCTTTCCTCTTTGAGGAAGCCCAGCCTGCAAGTTGCCGGCCCTGGACTGGGGAGGCAGACACTGATGGGTGGGGAGAACTCAGTGTCTCGGTGGATGAAGGATGAGCACCCAGTTGCCTCCGACTGTCCTGGTTTAGCCCTGAAAGTCCCAGGTCCCGGGAACCACTTGTTCTCTGGCACTGGAGCGGTGGGCCGCCTTATGTGGCCGTGTCCTCCTCCTCCCAGGAAGGCCAGGGTGCCACTGCCTGGTTTCTCACCGTGGCTAGCTCTGTATTGGCCCCATCCCGTGTGCTCAGTAAATGGCGGGGGAATGACAGCAGGTCCTCGAACGTCATTTTGTTCAACATCTTTTGTTATCATGCTGATGCGATGCCATACGAACTCAACTCTTGTTTACATCAATTAGTTTATGGTAAAATTGGCTTCATTATATATTGGTTCTCTTAAAGGCACAGGCCTATTGAAGACCTAAAGTGAGGACGTTACTGTACGTATACTGAGTGTTCTAGAGCTGTGAGTGCTTTAACTTAGGGATGCCTTGGCCACACCTTTGGTGGTCCAGATTGACTCGGTTTGGGGTAGGGTGCAAACAGTGGTAGTCTTTATTTTCCATTTTATTTATTTATTTGTTTGTTTTTGTTAGTTCTCACCTGAGGACATTTTCCCATTGATTTTAGAGAGAGTGGAAGGAAGGAAAGGGAAGGGAGGGAGAGTGAGAGAAAGAGAAACAAGAATATGAGAGAGACACATTGATTGGTGTCTCCCACCTGTGCCCTGAGGGTGGGGGATTAAATCTGCACCCGGCTACCTGCCCTTGACGGGGAATGTAACCTGTGACAACTTTGGTGTGCGGGGTGTTGCTCTAGCCACTGAACGCACTGGCCAGGGCCTCATCGATAATTCCCCCCCCCCCATTTTTTTTTATTAAGGTATTATATGTGTACATACCTTACCATTGCCTGCCCCCCACCCATTGGTAATTTTTAAAGGCTCCCAAAGTGGTTCAGCTGTTCTGTGGGCTGTGAGCCGCTGCTTTGAGCGGGCGTTGGTGGCATAAGCCAGTTGTGGCTCATAAGTGAGTGAGAACCTTTGCTACTTGGGTCTCTGTTTACAAGTGTTGCATAAAGCTAATTGAAGGTTTCTGCTTTGACTAATGACAGCAATAAGTGAAATGGGTTCCTTCTGTAAAGTTTATTTGAACCAAAATCATGGGGAAAGTCTTTAAATATGTAATGGGTATTAAATGGTCATTAAAACACATGCTTAGCACTGCCTGATATGCTAAGTGGTAGGAGCATCAGCCTGCAAACCGAAGGGTCTTGGTTTGATTCTGGTCAAGGGCACGTACGTGGTTGTAGGAATGTGGTTGGGGAGTGTGGGTAGCTCTCTTACATGGATGTGTTTCTTTCTCCTCCCCGCTCCCTTCCACTCTCCCTAAAACCAATGGAGAAAATATCCCCCAGGGAGGATTAACAACAATAACAAACAAGATGTGCTTAAAAACATTCTTCACTTACTGGTTAAACTCTGCCGCGGGAAGTGGGTGAGATTCCAAAGGGGGTTTGGGGACATGGAAGTGCTTGCTTTGCTGAAGGTGAAGGTGCTCTATGTTTCATTCTCTGCAATGCTGTTTAAATGAAAATAAAACAAAATGGTGGGCATACAGGGTATAAACGTGTTAGTTGTTATCTGTTGTAGTTGTGTAGACATTAGCGAGACTATGATCTTTAACTGTCAATCTCCTCTCTCATTCATATCCATTATAGGTAACACATCCATATGCTTACATTCACAAATACACATCTCTCTCTCTCTCTCTGTACATACATGTGTAAACATGGCTAATTTAGTAAAATATTGATTTGGAGCAACATAGATGAAAAATTCATAAAAACCCCAGAATGGACTTGTTGCTTAACCTTAGGTAAATCACTGAGCTAATGGATGTAAAGAAAAATGTCAAACGGATGCCAATAATGAGGTATTATTATAACAACTTCCAGTCCTTTCCCGGAAGTTTACTGCCCTCACTGATGTAGATTTCTAACCCATCCATTGGCGGACCTGTTCTGAAAGATGCCGAGGGGTGGGCTGGTGGTGGTAGTGAACAAGCTGTGGGGAGGCTGGGTGAGGAAGTGTTTCGGGAGATCCTCCCTCCTGGGCGCCCTCACACCTGGAAACCTTGGGCTGAGCGGGAGCCTCAGCATCTCTGTCTTTGCCAAGAGCACCTGGAGACTGGGAGGGGGGTAGGGTGGGAGGAGGGGGGTGTTGGAGGCGGGGCACAGGTGGGCAGTGAGCGACCAGCGTGTCCTTCTCTCTAGTGGACGACGCCGTGATGGACAACGTGAAGCAGCTCTTTGGCTTTGACAGCAACAAGAAGAACTTGGTGGATCCCTTCATGGAGGTCAGCTTCGCAGGGAGAATGGTAAGGAGCTTCGAAGAAGCGCGAGGATGCTCAGGGAGGGCGGAGCGTGGGACAGAGTGCTGTGCGGATGGGCTGCCCTTGGCCACGCCCATTAGCGGTGCGTGCGCACAGGTGAGGCTGGTCGTAGGCCTGGCTCTCTGGGCAGCAGCCCACGCAGGTGGATGGGTGCGCTGGGGTCTCTGAGACAGGCACATGCTTGTGGATGGACACGGGGCAGACAGATGGATAGTGGGTGCCTACTAGACTATTTGGAGAGAAATGAAGCAGTTGCATGAAAACTAGATATGAAGGCATAAAGATAGGGAAACTAAAGGATATGTAATATCCAAAGACATCATAGTGATTATTTTTAAAAATTCGTGGTGGGAGTTGGGCAGAGAAAGGCCCAACTTGGAAGGGGGCCCTGACGTTCCCCTCTTCCTCTAAGCCCACCTTCCTGCCCAGAGGCAGGGCTGTTGCTCTCGTCCCTGTTGACTTCTGCTCCATCCCACCTCACGCAGGATGGAGCCCGCAGCATTTGCCCAGGCTACAGGCTCTCCTTGGCCATGCCCAGTCTTTAGATGTCCCCTCTTCACAGGAGAACTCCCACAGCTCTGTTTAACTCTGACCCTCCCTTCAGCCCAGGCCTCCAGGGCTCTTTCTGCACATTTCTATCTACTGCCTCTTGGGCCCTTTCAAAGAGTCATCTTCCGCCTCATCCTGCCCACTTTTGGGAGCCTCCATCCTCACCAGGCACTGCCATGGAAGGCAGAAAACGTGGGCCTGCGTCAGTTCTTCCCCTCTTTCAACCCTTACTACACCAACTATGCCTCCCATGGCCCTGACTTCCAACATGTCTTGAGGCCCATCCCTTCTCTCTGTCCCACAGCTCATGTTCAGCTTCTCCCCAAAGAAAGTCACCAGAATAGTTCCTCTAAAACGTAGCCCTGTGTGGACAGTGAAGTGGAAAATCCGTAACCTGGCTGACCAGGTCCTGCCCATTCAATCGTGGTCAACATTGGCCCACACAGTCTCTGTGGGAGTGCCCCTATTGGGCTGGCTGGGAGCACTGAGTTGGGTGAGGCCCCCTTGTGTGGATATTATTAACTTAAAAATTAAAAGGGCCTTTCAAAGTGAGAGGCGAACAAACGTTTATTTGAGATCCGTAAGAATAACTGGGAAGCTCTGATTTAGGCGGGAGCCCACATAATGTTCTGATCAGGAGACGAAGGCGTGCGGGGCGTTTATGAGAGAGGCAAGGGGAGAGTAACCTCCGCAGAAGGAGGTGTTTCTGTTGGTGCAGATGGCACACCAGAGGATGCAGATCCCAAATGGTGCTTTCCGTGCGCAGACTGGCAGTTACCAGTCCAGCAGCCACAATAGCTGCTTTCTTGTTATGTTTGTGATCAGTGTGTTGGGGCACAAGGTTGCTTAGGCCCAGCCAGTTGAGTTTGCCCTGCTTTCAGATTCCAGGGTTTGAGATATTCGAAGACATGCAAGGCTGCTGGCACGGCAGCCGTGGCTCCGTTTAAAGTGGCTTCATTTGTATGATTGCCTGCAGCTCACAGAGCCGTGTGCCCTCTCTCTCTGCCCTGTCTGTCTCTCATTTTCCTACGGGGTCACACCTCTCACCTCTGCCCATGCCTGTGCACCCCGGTGCCCTTCCTGTCTCCCCCCCCCCAAAAAAAAGGTGCTGCACCTTTCAATGTCCAGCTTCCAAAACCCCCATAGGTCTGATGGACTAGTTCAGGCCCCATGGCGCCGTATGCATCCTGTTCCCATGTTTGTTAGAATCTGTTTCTCTGACGTATGGGCAAACAAGAGCCCACTTTCATTTACCCCATAAGCTCAGAGCAGACATGGTGGCGGAAAGGCCTGGGGATGTGGAGAAAGGACATAGCAGGTGGGAGTGGACTCTGCCCCTGCAGAGGAGCCGCTAAGCTTTGTGCCCGCTTTAGGGCGTTCGAAGGTTGGGGTCAGCATCTTCCCAGGTCCTGCCAGCCTCTCGAAGAGTTCTGCCAGGGCAGGGAGGGTTGAGTATTAATAGGAACTTGGAACAGGACAGAGGAGAGGGCAGCGTAGCAAGGTGGATGGCAGGCGGGGCCCTGCAGCTGGCTTCCCGTTTGAGCCAGAGGCAACAGGCGTTTAGGACAATTGGAGAAGGTTTAAACGTGATTAATAAACACTACAAGGCAAGGGTGGCGATGGAGGTGGTGTGGGCTCCCATTCACAGCACTTTGCAGTTTTCTGTTCATATCATCTCTTCTTAGAGTCACTCACAGGGTCTGCATGCCCATCCCACCACCAAAGGACCCCTGAGGTCCGGGGATGGAGCCTGGGGTGGGGTGAGGCTCACTGCTGAGGTCCGGGTGTGACTTCAGACCAGGGGAAGGCCCTGCATATGCATGTTTCCTTCACCGCCTAACTGATGTTCAGACTACCTGCTTTTGTTATTGACGAACATATTTATCAAGGAATTTTGGAAAATACAGAAAGAAGTAAATAAAATTACCCATAGGGCACTATGCAAAGTTCATGTTCAGTGGATTTTTTTCTAGTTTTATTTTCTTATGTATAAACAATATATCTATCTATATATATATATATATATATATATATGTTGTGCACCCTGGTGCCCTTCCTGACCCTCCCCCCCAAAAACACACACACATATGTTTTTTCTTATGTATAAACAAAGCTTTTTTTTTTTTTTCCATTTAATGTTTTAAAGCCTAAAGAAAATTTGGAAATAATGGTTTAGTGAACATTTGCCCACTGACATGGGCTCCACTTAGATGAAACAATTGTTAACATTTTGTGGCATTTACTTTCTCTCTAAAGAGATGCTCACTCCCTACCCCAATGCTGCAGCGAACAGAGGGGTGCATATATTCCTTTGAATCAGTGTTTCAGGTTCCTTCAGATAAATTCCCACAAGTGGAATCGCTGGGTCATAGGGCAGTTCCATTTTTAATTTTCTGAGGTAACTCCATATTGCTTTTCACAGTGGCTGACGGATCTGCGTTCCCAAATCCATCTAATTTTTAGTGTGTCACTTAGTGCCACCATTTCCTTGTTGATTTTCTGTCTGGAAGACCTATCCATTAATGTCAAAATCCCCTACTATGACTGTGTTACTGCCACACATAGGAAATTAATAATAATTATTTTTAAATATTCTTAGATACCAGTATATATAAAATTTTTCTCTGATTATCCCCCAAATGAAATTCGTGCTTAGTCTCCCCTACAAGCTTCTTTCACACCTCCTCACCCTGTTTTTCTCACCCCATGACTTTGACATTTGGAAGAGCCCAGGCCATTTGTTATGATCGGATTTGTCTTGTTTCCTTTCGGTGTTTGACTAGTTCCCCTGGCCCGTGTCTTTCCTGTGAACTGGAAGTTAGGTCTGGAGACCAGATTAGATTCAGAGGAAATACTTTGGCAGGAAGGTGTCATAGGGGAGGTTCCATACATCAGATAGCATCACACCAGGAAGCGATAATGCCAGCTTGTCCCAAGGTTGGTGATGATTGCTTGATTACTTAGTTACGGTGGTGTTTCCAGATCTCTCCCTAGTCAAAGTGCTCGTTCCTCTTAGAAGTTTGCAGGCAATCTGTGGGTGATATCTAGGTGCTGTGTGGATATCTTGCTTTCCTTTGCCTGAACAAGTCATGTTCTTGGGATTGCAAATGGCAGATTCCCATAATTCTATGTGTTCAAATCAGTCATTCTTGTAGGGATGTAGGGGCCGTCCTGAAGTTGGCCATTGGGAACCCCTTCCAGCTGGTTCCTCCACCTCTAGTCTAACACAGGGTCTCAATGCAAACGTACGTGGGAGAGGTAACTCAGACTCTAAACTCATTCACAGTCAGGGTCCTTACCCAAGTGCAGTTTGGGTTTGGGGTCAGGTTCTGATGCCCTCTGCCGGCCTTCAGGAGCACTGGGGCAAGGAGGCAGGCAGGCTTGCTGGACAGTCTTGCTGGGCACTTCCTCTAAGGACTGGGACCAGTTTTTCCAATTAGATGCATCAGAGACTCCTGAGATGGTTTTATTCCATGTTCCTAGGGATGGTAGGATGCTCTGATGATGGTTACAGCCAAGACCAACCTGTCTTTGGCTCCTGGCTGCTCCTGGGTCCCAGTCAATACCTTTATCTTCCTAGGTCTTCTCCTCGGCTGGCCCTGGGCTCTTTTTCTAGGCAGGTGCAAATGTCTGAGGGAGGTAGGGAACCTGGTGTAGGTAAAGCCGATTGGGGGCCGGGCTGGTGTGAGAAGCTGCACCCTCCACTTTCCCTCTGGAAGGAAGGGGCTTATCACGGAGGAGCCAGCTGAGACTTCCCCTCTTGAAAGCTTTAGCCTGGGGCCCCCAGGCCTCTGTGCGCCCCTCTCCCCACTGTCACCTCGTCGCAGCCTCCCCAACACTCTCAGCTCCCTTCACTGCCTGTCTCATTCTGCCTCTCTCTCTTTTTTTCTCTCTCTCAGTCAGCTTGCGTGTCATTTTTTTCTCATTAATTACAGCCTAATTTGAACCGACCTGGGGTTTTGTCCTCTCTGTGTACCCATCCACCTCAGCAGGGTACTCTGCATTTCCTCTTATCGACACTTGATGGCACTATTATCTAAGATGTAAAGCTTACCTGATTTGGCTGAGCTACTAGGGGAGTAAGATAGATTAGAGATATAGCAATAGAGATAGAGAGAGAGATAGAGAGAGATGTGTGTGTGTGTGTGTGTGTGTGTGTGTGTAGATACTTGGAGGGCAGAGCAGGAAACTTTAAAACAACCATTTCTTTTTTCTAAATGCAAGAATAAAACTTATTAATTGTAAAAAAAAAAAAAAAAGAAAGAAAATAATCAGAGAAACCCAAGGAAAACAAACAAAAGAATAACTGCATTTCTTTACACCACGGTACCCTCAGACAACGCTTGTTAACATTTGTGCCATGTTTTCCTCTCTGCAGTTCTCACTCCTGTTGGCGTCAACCCCACTCTACCTCTCATTCTGCCTCTCTCTCTTTCTCTCTGCAGTTCTCAGTTGATTTTCATTCTTTGCAGATTCTGTATTTGCAAGTTCGCCTTCTCGCTAAAATGTATTTGTGCCCGCAGAGCCAGCACTCACGGCGCTTTCCCGATCGTTTGCGCAGGGGTGCCGGGTGGCCAGCCTGCACATCACCAGCCGAGCTGGAACAACGCAGCCGAGGCTCTGCCTTCCCGTCTCAGCTCTCAGCCTGTAAAGAAGTGCCCCTTCTTGGCCTACTTGGTGTCACGTTTATCGCATTTTATTGGTGATTTCGCTGTTTAAAAATAGTCCCAGTCTAGTGCTGAACTGCTTTCCAGTGTTCCTAAGGGCAGGAGGGCTGTGACGTGCCTTATGGAGAAAATCTATGTTAGAAACGCTTCATTCCGGCGTGAGGGATTGTGCTGTTGACCATGAATTCAATGTTAAGGAATCAACAAGATTTATTAAACAGAACCACACGAACACAAAGTTATGAATTGACTAGTTGGCAAAAAATGTTGTGACAGGCTGGCAGGAGCCTAACCCAGCATTTTCCCTGGAGCAGTGGGTCAGCACATGCTAACTCTGTGTTCTTGGTGAACTAAAGAACGTGTGACTACCATCCATGGTGAGAGTCAGCTGTCCAGTGCCGTCTGGCACACCGCTTTCCTACCTCCCACCCCTTAGGTTACTGCATAGCCTTTGAAAACAGTTTCTTAGTGACTGCATACTGTTCCATTAAATGGATGTTACATAATATTAACCTATTTTTGGATAATTTTTGTTGCTGTCGTTTTCCTTTTTTATGGACAATGCTGTGAGAAATCAGTGTACTGGAATCTTCATCCACTCTGGTTGCTTTTCCATAGGGGAGTTTCTAGACCTGGGTCAGAAGGCGTGCTTATTTTTAAGTATTTGATAAAGGTGGCCAGGTAGCCCTCCAGAACGTTTGTACTAATTACTCCATCATCCAGTAAAAGAGGTTTTTGTTTTGTGTTTGTTTTAAAGGCTTAGAGGAGCGAAGGAGGAGGAAAAGCTTGGTGCTGCCGTTGAGTGTGTGGGGAGTGGGAAGGCTGCGGGAAGGATGTTGGGGCTGTGGGACCAGAGGCAGAGCTGGCCTGGGTGTGGCCATGGGACCGGCTGTTATCCCATTGGCCGCCAGGGCAGGGAGTGGAAGTGCTTCCCGTCACGTGGTGGAGGTCTGGCACTTCCTGCATCGCTCCTGGGAGATGGGGAGCCTTCTTGCTCCAGGGAGCTGAGGCATCATGCTGGCAGGTCTCTCAGTTGTGTCTGGTTAGAGAGTCCTTTTCCTTTTAAAATTTTGTTCATCTAATTTTTAAATTTTAGGTAGTACATTTATTACATCTATCTATTCATCCATCTGTTATCTGTCTTTATCATCTATCATCTATCTATCTATCTATCTATCTATCATCTATCTATCTATCTATCTATCTATCCATCCACCCATCATCTACCATCTCTCTACCTATCTATCTACCTATCATCTATCATCTGTCTACCTATCCCATCTATCTACCTTTCTATCAATCATCTATCTACCTATCCTATCTATCATCCATCATCTATCTTTATTATCTATCATCTATCTATCTATCTATCTATAATCTATCTACCTATCCTATCTATCTATCTATCTATCTATCTATCTATCTATATCTATCATCTATCTATCTCTATCATCCATCATGAAAGCTCTCCTTCTCGCTTAGCCCTCACCCGACAGTCCGGCATTTCTTCCCTCCCCTGCAGATGAGAGCACTGCAGTTAGCTCCCTCCCATCATTCTGGCTTTATTCTGCAAATGCAAGCACATCTGACCATAAATTCTTAGCTTTTACCCCTTTTATACAAACGTTTGCACATTATACTGTCCCACCCCTTGCTTTTTAATCCCCCCCCCCGTTTTATTGAGACATAACCACAGAACCGTATAAATTTGAGGCATACAGCATAATGATGTGATTTACATTGTGAAATGATGTACATAAGTTTAGTTGACATCCATCATCTTATATAGAGACCCGCCAATGAAAACAATGCTTTCCCCCCCTTGTGATGAGAATCCTTAAGATCTACTCACCTAACAGCTTTCAAATGAACCATTCAGCAGTGTTAACTCTAGTCTATGTGTTACATGTGACATCCCCAGTACTTAGCTTTTCAGCTAATAAGATGACTTGGAGGTTGTTTGGTAACACAGAGCAGCCCTCGTTCTTTTCAGAGCGGCACGGTACTCTATCGTGGGGATGGGCCATCATTTATTCCATCAGTCCTTTAACATGCGTTATTTCACATGTTCGCCGGTAGAAGCCACATGGCTGTAAATTACCTCATACGGATGTCTTTCTGAACATGTGCAGGTGTTTCTAACGGCTAGCAGTTGAACTGGTAGGCAGGAGGGTGTTTGCACTTGTGATTTTGATCGTAGCCAATTGCCTTCTGTGGTGGTTGAGCTTCCCTCAAAGCCCGGCCAATAGAAGAGTGCCAGGCTTTAGGGATTTTTACAAAACAAATCCGCTGGATGAGAAACGGTAGTTCATTACTTTTATTTGTGCTTCTTGCATTACAAGGGAGGTTGGACATCTTTTTTGTGCTTTACAACCCTGTGCGAACCCCTTCCTGAGAACTGTGTCCCACGCTGCCTATTGTTTGCCAGATGGTCGGGCTCTCTTCTTTCCTTTTGATCACACAGGGCCGGATCCCGGTACCCATCCCTGCCCAGCCTCAGCCTGGGCTCTTCTCACTGGGAGGTGAGAGGGTGGGGACAGGGGCTGGCACTGTGGAACTAAGGATAGAGGCGGTCTTGACTGCACCATCGTCACATGAAGGGACCGAAACCCCGGATCGAGGTCAGCTAAAGGAGATAATGCGTATAAAATGCTCACGCACTGCAGGGCCCATAGTACATGCTCTAAAAAAGCATTTTACTATGAACATGCAAACTATTACTGTTAGAATATGCAAACTTACCGGGATCTATAGCTCTGAAATCAAGCCTTGACCTGTCATCCCCATGTGGACACAGGATGCCCTGAGCTGGCTGAGGGGGCTGGTGCTGCCTCAGGGTACCAAGGGCAGAGCAGAGCAGAGCAGAGCAGAGCAGAGCGCTAGAGCTAATACTTGGATCTGATTTCCACTCCGCTGTATTTCTTGTTTGTGGAAAGCCAGGTCTTAAGAGCAGGGCTTAATGTGAGGCAGACTGTGGCTTATGGGGTGTGTATATTCGCCTAATTTCCTTCTCACTCTCAGATGCTGGTGTGTGGTGCTGGCTTGGCCCTTCAACTCTCTTATCCCCTTCTCCACCCCCCCCCCCCAACTCTAAACTCCTAGGGCTCACAGTCCTCCAAAGGGGCAGGTGATGGGCCCGTGGGAAAGCCAGGCTGGACTCAGGGGCCCCACAGTCAGGGTTATGACCATAATGGGAGGTAGGAGAGTGAAGGGTTGAGGCATTCTGGCAATCTATTCCCCAGACCTGGGTTTGACCTACCATGGAGCTTTGTCTCTGCAAAGATTCCCTGTGTCTGAGCCCACTACACAGGGCCTTCTGCCCAGGATGACAGAGAGTGGCTGCTGGCTGGGCTGGTGGTCCCCAAGGGAGTCCAGAGTCCCCTCGGAGTTCCACCCACCTCTGTGTCTTCTAGCTCTGCAGCAAAATCCTGGAGAAGACGGCCAACCCGCAGTGGAACCAGAGCATCACGGTGCCTGCCATGGTGAGCCTCGGCCCTCATGGGCCCACCTGGGGCCCCCAGGCTCCTGGCCTCCCCAGCATCCCACCCGCACCCCAGCCTCCTGGTTCTTCAAAAGGACTCCACACCGACATGTGTCTCTTCTCTCTGTAGTTTCCCTCGATGTGTGAGAAAATGAGGATTCGTATCATGGACTGGTGAGTTCTGCGCCGCAGTCCTTAGAGGGAGCTGTCCTCAGAGTGGCTGTGCTCGGGGCTCACTGGGTCCTTCAGTTCAGTCTGCACGCAGTGGGATGTGTGTTTTGGGTGACCCGGTCTCCTCTGGGGCAGGCAGAGGAGGAGAGTGGGGTGTGGGCCATTCTTGGGAAGCTTACTCGTAGCCCTGCTCAGAGGCAGACAGGAGGGGGGCCAGGTAGGGCTGGGAGGACTCCAGGAGCCTAAGATCCCGGAGGTCAGGAGGGGACAGGAAGGCTTCCTGGAGGAGGAGGGGTTTTGATGAGGGCGTTCGGTGAAGAGGGAATCATAAGCGAAGGCAAGGAGGCTGAAACAGCAGAGCTTCTGAGGGGATAGGCTGCGATGGTCCCTGGGCAGGTAGAGTGGGGCGGGAAGGCCCCGTGCTGAGAAGGGTCAGGGTTGTCCAAGCAGGGGGTGCCTCTGGGGGCCTGCAGCAGGTGAGGGCAGTAGCCGCACGGGCACGTTGGAAAAGGAAGAGCATCCACCACTTGCTGAGCACCTACTATCGATCGGCCAGGCTGTGCCCAGCAAACACTTTACACGCACAGTCTCACCTGACCTTCAGCTTGACTCCCTTTGTTGTGTGTTCATCCTCACCCGAGGGAATTTTCCCCAGTTTTAGAGAGAGTGAAAAGGAGGGGGAAGGGCCAAGAGAGGAACATCATGTGAGAGAGACACGTCAATTGGTTGCCTCCCGCACGTGCCCTGACCAGGGCCAGGGATTGGGCCAGCAACTGAGGTACGGCCGTGGCCTAGAATCGAACCTGGGACCCTTCGATCCGTGGACTGATGCTCTGTCCACTGAGCCAAACCAGCTAGGGCTTGACTCCTTCTTTACAGGGGAGGAGGAAGGCTGGCGGAGATTGAGTAATCTGCTCTAGGTGACAGCTGGGAGCCGCCGAGGCCAGGCTGCTCCCAAAGCCCATGCTTACCCAGCGGCTGTGCTGCCTCCTGCTGGTGCAGAGGGGGTCTCTGCCACACCGAGGGCCCTTCGAGGTCTGCACCCTGGTCTCCAGGGCCTCCCATCCACCCGCCTTTGCACACGGAGAGCGTGTCCTTTCTCTGCCCCCAGAAGCCTCGGCCGTGCGGTTCCCAGTGTGTTGTCCTTTGGTCTCGGGCCCAGGGCACCCCCCGCAGGAGGATAATGAGAGACCGGGGAAAACCCCCAGGCCACAGAGCCATTACCGTGGCGTGCCAGTTCCCCGGGCCCAAAGCAAACAGCTTGTGAGAATTAGAGGCGAGGAAGGGAGCAGCCAGGAGGGCGGGGAGGGAGAGGCCTCGGGGGCCCTGACCGCCGGTATGTTCCGTGGGGAAGCGGTTTGGGGGGAGAGACGTGCTTTATGTCCACAGATGATCTCTTCATCTTCGCTCGCAGCGCGTGTGCGCATCTGTGTGCGTTGGGTTGCCTGGGGCGATGGGCTGCGCACGGCCGTGCGTGTGAATGCCTGTGTCTATGCGTGTGGATGCATGTGTGCGTGGGTGTCCGTGGGACGGTGGCCCCGTGTGCCTGGGCCCCCGTGAGCTGTGTCGAAGGCGTCGGCATACCGCACAATCCAAACGCATTACGGAATCTGGTGGTTGTGTCTCTGGTTTGGGTTGGAGCGGCACTTTTATTGTGAGTCTATTTTCAGACTTGCTGTATTTTCCAAAAGCAACCCCAAGCCCCAAAAACCCAACTTCTGGCCAGAAAAGCATTCTGCTGCTGTAAGTTCCTACCCAGAGCAGTGCTTTCTTCCCAGAAAATGCAGATCGACTTGTGTTCCTACCTGAATCCTGGAAATATGATCTAGTCCATATGGCCTTTTCTCTATAACGTAAACTTCCATTCCATTCTTTAAAAAAAAATTTCTTTATTGACTATGGTATCACATAATTGTCCTCATCCCCCCATTCCCATCCCAACCAAACCCCTCCCCACGTATGCCCTCGGCCCCCCTGCCCCTCCCCCCCCTGTTGTCCATGACCACTGGTTAGGCTTATTTGCATGCACACAAGTCCTTTGGTGGATCTCTTCCCCTTTCCCCCACCCTCCCCTACCTTCCTTCTGATCGGTGCTTCTCTGTCTCTGGGTTTGTTTCTGTTCATCCATTTATGTTGTTCATTATTTCCCCTAGATGTGTTAGATCATGTGATACAAGTAATTCCCTTATAAAAACCGAAACTGAGACAAGCCATAATGGTTATGCTGAGAGGCAAATTAATCAGTCTGATTCTTTAAGAATTTATTTTTCACTAAAAAATACCCCCCCCCCCCCCCCGCCCAAATTACCTGGCTCCGGCCCCCTTAAAAACAGAACTTCTCTTCCCATTCCCTTCGCCTCCTCAGCGGGGTCAGGTGAGACCACAGGGTCCCCTCCATGTGCCGGGCTGGTTGTGGAGGCAGTTTAAAAGCGCCCCCGACTCTCTGTGGGTGATCTGGTATCAATAACCCCATTGTACAAAGGGAACTTTAACTTTCCAGGTTGTGTCAGCATTGTTCACGGGGAGAAATGATAACGATTAGCCCTGGTTAGTTTGGCTCAGTGGATAGAGCGTCGGCCTGCGGACTGAAAGGTCCCGGGTTCGATTCCGGTCAAGAGCATGTACCTTGGTTGCGGGCACATCCCCAGTAGGGGGTGTGCAGGAGGCAGCGGATGGATGATTCTCTCTCATCGATGTTTCTAGCTCTCTATCCCTCTCCCTTCCTCTCTGTAAAAAAATCAATAAAATATATTAAAAAAAAGAAAGAAAGAAAGAAAGAAGAAAAAAAAAGATTAGTGCTGACAATCCACTCTTCCTAGTGTAGCTGCCGTCCTGGTGGAAAAAGTTAGAACCAAGCTGAATCCCCTCCGGGGAAATATGAAGAGGAAGGAAGGGAGCAGCCGGATGGAAGAGTCACCAGGCCCAGGTGTCTGTCACGGGGACTGGGTATCGTTGCCTGAGGCGCCCGGGGCCACAGGACGGGAAGCTGGGAGAGAGGGCCTCAGGCCACAAACATTAAAAAAACAAACCAAACCCAGGAAAGATGCACCCCGGAAACTTCCAGAAGGAGAGAACTCTTGCTCAGGCCAGCGTTCCTCAGCCTCAGCACGAGGCTATTTGGGCCAGAAAACTCCTTTATGTGGGAGCCTCTATCACGCATTGCGGGATGGTTAGCAGCTACCGGGGCCTCTCTCTACAGCCTTACCCCCAAACCCCAAAACGCCTCCGACATTGCCAAGTGTCCCCTGGGGTCCGCATCACTGGATGGAGAGACCCGGGCGTGGCCTGACGGGGAAGCGGCAGGCTGCTGTAATCAAATGTCGGGCATAGCCCGCGCCAATGCCAGCTTTGCCATCTTGACAAATGACTCGATCTTCTAAAGCTCAGCTTTCTCCTCTGAGGCTGGAGCTGACTGTAGTTCCTACCTCATAGGGCTGCTGTGCGGACGTGAGCTGGGGCCCGGGAGGGCGCAGGCAAGTGCCTGGCTTTCAGCAGGTGCTCAGCAAATACCGGCTATTGCTCTGTGTTCTCCCCAAAGGGGCAGGTGTGGGTCTGCACAGGACATGGTGGCTCATGGGTTCACCAATCAGTGAGTCTCCTGGAACTGGCACCCCGTCCCCTGTGCTGGTTGGGAGGAGAGAAGCCGCCCTCCTGGGAAGCAGGACAGGCCCCCAGGCACGCTGAGCAGGAGGCAGGACATCAGGCCTGGGTTCTGGCTCTGCCCTTCCTTCCCAGGCTGACCTTGGACAAGGACCTTCCTGGTTCTAAATCTCAGTTTGAAGGCCATCGTGAGGATCCTGAGGGATAAAGGAGGTGAAAAGTGTGTTGTCACAGAGTGGCCCAGCCCCCATGGCTCGGTGGTTGAGCATCGACATTGAACGAGGAGGTTACAGTTTGATTCCCAGTCAGGGCACATGCCTGGGCTGCGGGCTCGATCCCCAGTGTAGAGTGTGCAGGAGGCAGCTGATCAATGATTCTCTCTCATCATTATGTTTCTTTCTCTCTCTCCCTCTCCTTTCCTCTCTGAAATCAATAAAAATATATTCAAATCTCCCCTCTCCCCAACGCACAAAAAGGAATAGTCTTACCTAATTTAAGACCGTGGTCTTGGAGGTAGTGTCTTGCCGGTTACTTGGTTTTTTCCTGGGTCTGGATATTTCTTGAGCTCCTGGCGCCTGGCTCTCCCAGGGTCTGGGGGTCTGGCTCCCTGAGCAGCCTCCCCGTCACCTGTTCCCACGGACACCCCGGCGGGCAGCCCACTGCTGGCTTGCTAACGGTGCTGATGGTTGTGGAATGGACTAGTTTCCACCTCAGGAAGCTTGAACAACACCTTTAAAAAAATATATTTTATTGATTTTTTACAGAGAGGAAGGGAGAGAGAGCTAGAAACGTCAATGAGAGAGAAACATCAACCAGCTGCCTCCTGCACACCCTCACCAGGGATGTGCCCACAACCAAGGCACATGCCCATGACCGGAATCGAACTTGGGACCTTTCAGTCCACAGACCGACGTTCTACCACTGAGCCAAACCGGTTTCGGCTTGAGCAACACTTTATTCCCACTTTCATCTTTCCTGGGATTACCAGCCTCCAGTGAACTATCCAGTGTGAGGCCTGGGACCCCTCACCATGGACAGCCAAAGCCATTTCCTGCTGGGTGGGCTGTGACCTCAGTCTCCCCCTCTTCAGGCCCTCTCTGTCCCCTGTTCTAGGGACCGCCTTACCCACAATGACGTCGTGGCCACCACCTACCTGAGTATGTCGAAGATCTCTGCTCCCGGAGGAGAAATAGAAGGTAAGCCCCCCCCTCTGTTCTGCCCTCTTGTACCCCGTGCTCTCCCTCGTCCCACCCCTGCCCATCTTACACCTCTAGTTTTGAGAGTTTGCAGAAAAGTCTTTTAAGTCTTTTCTGTCCATTTCCCAAGCTCTGACCAACGAGAGATGGGCTTATGGACACTTAGGATACTCCACCCGCGGGGGGAGGGGGGGATGCACTTCCGATGGGAGAGAGGACAGTTCCCTCCTGCAGATAACATGGGGGCGGCACCACCCAAGGGTTCAGTATTGGCCGACTGTGCTCTCACAGCGTCTCTTTTGAAATACGTTTCATTGGTCTGTGAAAAAGTAGTCCATGGTCATTTTGTAAAATGTTAAAGAAACCATCTGAAAGAAGATTATAACATTTACCCATGAAATTACCCATAAGCCTACCTTGTATCCAGCTTACCCTCTATCCAGACAAGAACTAACTTGGTATTCTGGAACCTTTCTATATGTATGTATGCATGTATGTACACCGACATGCATGTATACACACACGCACATGTATGTACCCATGTACATGATAAACATTGTTTTGAAAAAATTTTTAGTTGTTTTGAACATTGCTTTCTATCACTTGGCAATACAGCATAGATGTTTATTCTTGTTATTAAATATTCTTCTACAATATAATTCTAAATGGATACACATGTTCCACATAGGAATGTACCAAAATCCATGTTAACTAGCTAGTGTTGAATTGTTTAGGTATTTTCTAATTTTTCCACATTATAAACGACTAACTTTATATTGAATATTTTTGTAGCTGACTCTATTCAATTCACAATTTTCCTTTTGGAGGAATGCCTAGCAGTGAGCAGTGGAATTGCTGTGTCGTAGGATTTGAACATTCTGAAGCTTTTGGTATATATAAAAATTGCCTTTAAAAAAGATTGGACTGATTTACATTCTAATCACTTGCAGACTTTTTTTTTTTTTCCCTGCACCTTCACCAACACAGAGCAAAATAATGAAATTAAAACAGAACTTTGTTAGTTTGATGGGTGAATTTCATTGTTGGCTTGGTTTTCATTTCATTGAAAACTGATGAAATTGACCAATGCAGATTTAAAAATATTTTATTTATATTTTATTTATTTATTTATTTTTTATTGATTTCAGAGAGGAAGGGAGAGGGAGAGATAGAAACATCAATGATGACAGATAGTCGTTGATCGGCTGCCTCCTGCATGCCCCACACTGGAGATTGAGCCTGCAACCAGGAGAATCGAACCGTGACCTCCTGGTTCATAGGTCGACACTCAACCACTGAGCCACACCGGTCGGGGCAAATTTAAAAACATTTTATTTTTATTTTTTATTTTTTATTTTTTTATTTTTTTATTATTTATTTATTTATTTATTTTAATATATTTTATTGATTTTTTTTTGCCCCCCTCCCTCCCTCCCGTACATACCCTCCCTCCCCAGAGTTCCATGTCCATTGGTTGTACCTATATGGATGTACACAAGTCCTTCGGTTGATCTATTATTTAATAATGAAATATATTTATATACTTTATTCTATTATATCCTGTTATAAATTGTATGCTCATATATTCTTGTCCAAATTTCTGGTGGTATGTTTGTCTTTTTCTCATTGCTTTATAAGAGTTCTGTATGTGTATGGATGTTAACTTTCTCCTATCATTGATTCGGATTAATTTTTGTCAGCTTTATGTTACCATTTAATAGTTATTGATGAACAGAAATTTAAAAATTTTATGTACCCAAATCTGGTATATATTTCCTTAGTGTATAAGGCAAGGAGCTAACATTATTTTTTTTCAAAATCGTCCTTTGGTGATGCTAACACTATACTGTATGTTGAATAGTCTTTTCCCTACATTTGGAAATACCACCTGTATCCCTTACTAAATTACTAGATGTGTTTTTGGGCTTGTTTTCTTTTAAAACATACTGTTAAACAGTATTACATATATCCCCCTTTTCCCTCATTAACCCCTTCTAGCCTGCCCCTGCCTCCTGCTACCACCCTGTTGTCCGTGTCCGTGTCCATGGGTTATGCATATATGCATACAAGTTTTTGGTTGATCTCTTTCTACCACCCACCCACCTTCCCTCTGAGATTCTGCAGTCGGCTCCATGCTTTTATGACCTATTTTGTCTCTAGACCTATTTTGTTCAACAGTTTACTTTGTTCATTAGACTCCACATGTGAGTGAGATCATATGACGCTTGTCTTTCTCTGACTGGCTTACTTTGCTTAGCATAATGCTCTCCAGGTCCCTCCATGCTGTCTCGAAGGGTAAGAGATCCTCTTTTGTTACAGCTGCATAGTATTCCATGGTGTATGTAGGTCCCTGGCTCCCCGCAGGCTTCCTTCTGGAGGTGACGATGGCCTTGACCCTTTTTCAGGGTTATGGTGACTACTTTGATGGAAACCGGAGAAAGATGCCGACGTGGCCACTAGATGGCGCTCAGGCCGCGCGGGCAACCCCGTGTGGTTCAGGGAGGCTTTCAAAGGCTGACCACCGGCTCCCACGGATGGTTTTGGAACTAAAGGAGAATCTCCCCGCAAGCAGCCCCCCCTCTTACCGGGAGCTATTCAGTAGCTCGATCTCTGTGACAGTGAAGGGGTTACACCTGCTGCTCACGCCGGAGCCCTCTGCCCGGCTGCCCTGGTGCCCCTTCCCGCAGAGACGGCCCCTGCCCAAGCCCTGGAGGCTCGCACTTGCCTCGCTCCCTGCCAACCTCCTCCCACGTGTCCTGAGGCCACCTCAGAAGGTGCCACCGCACCTTTCCGTTCGGATCTCTGTGCTTCCCTTCGCGTTGGGGGGCTTATGGCACGGCAATGCAGGGTGCTTTATGTTGCCACTGCTCTCAAAACCCACTCTGAACTGGGCAGTGAAAACGGGCTCTTTCTCTGTATTCCCTGCCTCATGGTTCACCAGATGATTTGGTCCAACCAGGAGTTTTTGTTTTCGTGTTTATTCCCAGTGAGGACAGGGCCTAACAGTAGCTTCTTAAGCCCTCTGCCCACAAGTTTGCCTGGCACACTGCAGTGTTCCTTGGACCCTGCACTTAGTAAAAATTTTGTTTTCTGGAAAAGAGTGCAGTTTTTTTTTTTTTTTTTTTTTTTTTTAAATTTTATTGATTTTTTTACAGAGAGGAAGGGAGAGGGATAGAGAGCCAGAAACATCAATCAGCTGCCTCCTGCACACCACCCCCCTGGGGATGTGCCCACAACCAAGGTACATGCCCTTGACTGGAATTGAACCTGGGACCCTTTAGTCCGCAGGCTCATGACGCTCTACCCACTGAGCCAAACCGGCCAGGGCAGCTGCAGTTCTTTTAAAAGGGAACGGACGCACGAGACCCGTGAAACCTACAGAGATTCTCTTACAATGTTATACCTAGGAAAACCCGCGCTACGTAACGAGCACTTGTACCCTACAGTTTTCCCACAGCGAGGAAATGCGAAGTTCCTTTCCTTTTGTCTTTGGGACGTAGATGATAACGATTTCCCAGCAGTTCTCCGTGTCTCCTCCTGCCTGGCACAGGCTGGCGTCAGGCAGCCAAGCCGTGGGTGTGCGGGGTGTGCCGAGGGGCCGGGCCGGCCGGCCGCAGGTGCCGCCCCAGCGTCTCCAGCAGCCACGGCGCCCCCGGGGCTTGTCCGGGGCTGTGATGTGTGGCTCGTTGGGCTGGGAGGGCCCGCTCCGGTCCCCCTGTGCTTCCCCAGGTGAGAGAGTTGGGCTTGGCTGCTCGGGCCTCAAACCTGGGAGTGTTCTTCCGTGTTCTGGGGCTTCCTTGGTTCGGGAAAAGAGAGAAAACACGCCGGAACCCTTGGTGTTTTGGCAGAAGGGTGATGAGGACTCAATACAGGCATTGTCTTGGGCGCCTTCGCTGGCCACTCTGCCCTTGACTTTATGAGCTGTCTGCAGACACGGGGCGGGGGGAGGGAGGGGAGGCCCTGGGGTGGTCCTCAACCCCGGAGCCCTAGCACCCTGCCCCCAAGTTAGGAATCACTGGCCCACGCTGTCAGCAGGGCTTTGTCCTACTAGTGCCCAGCGCTGTGCCTGGGCTGGTCCGCTGAACAAACACACGAATGGATGGAGGAACTGGTGAAAGGTTCCGTTGGGAAACAGGCTACTCTGCAGCCTCCCTCTGGGTCCTCCCAGCCACGGGCTGGTGGGCTTAGGGTAAGGTGACTAGATATCACGCTTTTGGTGGGACAGTCCCGATTTTTAACAATTTGTCCCGCGTCCCGCGGTATTCTATAAAAGTCCCGACGCGGGACAAATTGTTAAAAATCGGGACTGTCCCGCCAAAAGCGGGACGTCTGGTCACCTTAGTTTAGGGGACAGTTGTGTCTGGGCTGGGCACTGGTTTGCAGGCGGGATCCAGAGTCAGTCTGTGGGTGGGAAGGCGAGTTTGTCTCTGCTCCCAGCACATGGAGGTTGGAAGTATGACCGAGGCCTTGTTAGTGGCCTTATTAGCCCCAGATAACTGGCTGGGCCTGTTTGTGATCCTTTGGAAGGAGCTTAAAACGGAATCTATTTGCTCCAAGCGAGGGGGTGGGGGGATGTTTGTGTGTGTGTGTGTGTGTGTGTGTGTGTGTGTGTGTGTCTGGCCACTGGTCTCCTTGGGGCTCCAGCCGGGTCCCTGTGGGTCCTCTCGTGCCTGTGGATGTGGACATGGCCATGAACTGTGGTTTCTGCAGCTGACTTCTGCCAGGCGGTGTTCCTAGCCGAGGCCTGGCTGGGAGAGCTGAGGGGCTGGGTCCCACGCCCCCTGGAGCTCGGCCTCGCCCTCCTGGCTGCTTTCTGTGCTCAGAGGTCAGCCCTGTCCTTGGGTCCACACTTCCAAACTCCCCTCTTCTCCACACACCCTCTCTCTGTGTGTCTGCTCATTCTCCTTCCACAACGTTTTGCTGAATGCCTGGCTCTTACCTGCAGTCATGGCACCTTGGGAAAACAGCCATAGGCATTATTTTTCTTAAGGAGAGCCATAGGGAAGGGTGACCAGTGAATGAGAATAATCACGATTTCACCATCCACATCCCCAGGCTTGGCCATGACCCCAAACTAAGTTACCCTTAGCCCCGCGGCCGGCAAACTGCGGCTCTCGAGCCACATGCGGCTCTTTCGCCCACGGCCTGGGCGAATCTATTTTGAAGAAGTGGCATCAGAAGAAGTTTAAGTCTAAAACATTTGGCTCTCAAAAGAAATTTCATTCATTGTACTGTTGACATTGGGCTAATGTGGACTAATGAGTTTGCTGACCACTGACGTAGCTGAGTGGAGGAGGAGCATGGGGAAGGGCAAACATCAGAGGAGACCGTGGAAGGTGACTGAGGGGCGCTCACTTTTTGGGGGGCATCTCATAATTGCCTAGACGTGAGGGATGGATTCCAAGAACCTGGAAGTTTGCCAGAGCATCTCCTTCCCTGCTCCTTTTACTTCTATACACCCCTGGCCATCATTGAGGGCCATGCCCAAATGTGGGGAACCTTTAGCTAATGGACAGTGTCTGTCAGTGTGTTTCACTTGCAGAGGCAGGTGCCCGAAGCCAGATCCCAAGTGTCTGCTGTTGTGAAAATGCAACACGGTGCCCTCAGTGGCAATACTAGAAATGGCCACTAGATGGAGATGTTGTGCCTTGAAATGCCGCATCTCGGGGCGCTGGGTCCCCGGTGTCAACCTGCCTGTTGGGTGGAGCCCTGGGTGTGCCTGGCTGCCTGGCTCTGGCCCTTTCGTGCTCCCCCCACCCTTTCTTTGTGTCTGTACTTCGTTTCCCTCACTTTTCTGGCTATAATGTGGAAAAGCACATTTTCTTCTCTGTTATTTCTCGAATGTATCGAGTCAAGTTTTGGGTCCAATTTTTCAACTGGCAAACAGAGCACACAGACGTGCACGCAGACACCAGCGGGGAGGGACCTGAGGGCTCACCAGGGTGCTGGGGGCTGTGTTTGGCTTGTGTTGGGGACTTAGTTGGCGATAAATTCACAGCAGGGCTGGGCCACATCTGTTTCCCACACTGGAGCTGTCTTTCCCTCTGTCCGTCTGCCAGCTCTCCATCCACATCCCCGTTCACGTAACCAGACTTCCTCCGAGCCATGCCCATCCTAACCCCTTTTCCATTTCTTTACGCTTCAGAGGACCCTGCAGGTGTGGCCAAGCCTCCTCCAGCCTCGGACAGTACGTGCTGTGGGGAAGAGGAGGGGTGGGCCTGGGGTCTCCGCTGGAGGGAGGAGGGTGCTGCTTGCTGGGAAGTTTTGACTTGCCTGACGTGGGTCTGAGGTTCTCCACCAGGGTCTCCTAGTTTTTCTTTGACTGTACCTCTCAATTAAAAAAAAAAAAATATATATATATATATATATTTTACTGATTTTGTACAGAGAGGAAGGGAGAGAGCTAGAGAGCTAGAAACATCGATAAGAGAGAGTCATCCATCAGCTGCCTTCTGCACACCCCCTACTGGGGATGTGCCCGCAACCAAGGCACATGCCCTTGACCGGAATCGAACCCGGGACCCTTCAGTCCCCAAGCCGACGCTCTATCCACTGAGCCAAACTGGTTTCGGCTGTACCTCTCAATTTTGATTGAATACATGAATTGCTTTAAAGGCAGTTACCTCCCACTACCTAACCCCCTTCCTAAATCTGCTGGGCTCCGTCAGACGCTCAAATGAACCCACTCTCCCAGCAGGGAGGAGGTGGGGCCTGCACGGGTGTCCCTGGCGGGGAAGGGGACATCTTGGGGACCAGGAGGAGGGCAGGGTGAGCTGAAAACTCTCCAAGTTGAAATCCGAAAGGGAGCTCCTCGTTGAGACCATGGTTACAAACAATCGGCAGTGCCCGTGTTCCATCGCCTGGGCCTCCCGCCCCCGTCCCCGTGCCGGAGCCCTGTCTGTGCCGACGGGAGGGAGCATGGAGATGGACACAGGGGGGCCCTGGCTCTGGGGGAGGCATGCTGTTCCTGCCTTCTGGTCAGGAATTCCTTATTTCTCAAGCCCCGGCCCTGCCCCCAGCCTGTGCCCCCACCAGCGTCTCACCCCTGGCTGGGATTCGGGGATCACAGCTCAGGTCTGGCTCCAGCCCTTCGTGGCCGAGGCCATTTGTTTTGTGCCCCTCTTACTCCTTGTACGGACTGGAGCACCCCAGGTAGCTCTTGTCCCCCCTCCCTGACCCCAGCCTCCACCCCCAACATCCCCAGGGTACGGCCAGGGAGGTCCCGTCCTGGGGAACGGCTGCCAGCTGGAAAGTGATGACAGGAGCAGAAGAGGGCCCCAGAAAGGATGCTGAGAGGAGCTTTCCCCTGACGTCAGTGCAGTTCTCCCAGCGCTCCTCCAGCCTGTGCCGCCGGGGGGCGGTAGTGTGCACAGTGAGGGAGCAGGAGGGCTGCCTGGGCCCTTAGGGTCTGTGCCAGGGGCGGAAGGCATGTGCCAGCGGCTGCTTGTGGGGGGAGACCTGGCTGGGCCCGCTCCTTGGTGCCCTGAGAGATGGCCTCTCCACTCCTGAGGTTCTGGGGCTTCCTTTGTGCCTCCCTCTCTCAGGGATGGGTGGGGGGGGGAGGTGCTGGAGGATGGGGGTGGCCTGAGAGGGGGGCAGGGGAGCACCCAGGCCCCAGATTTACGTGCTGGCTTGGTGCATGGACTTTGAACTCAGACCCTTCTGGGTCATGCCACCTTGGAGTCACGGGCTCCTTTGTGTCCCTGGGCCTCAGTTTCCTCGTCTATAAAACGAGGTCATAGAAATAACACACATGTCCACCCCTGGGCATGGTGGTGAGGGTGAGAGGGACGCCGAAGAGACCATGGCGCTCTCGTCCCTGTCACCGCTCCCCAGGCCTGTGTGAGAACTGAGGCCAGGGGTGGGCTCAGGCCCGAGGGTGGCCAGCCCGCTGACCCTGCCTGTCCCTCCCCCAACCCTCCCCCAGCGGACGACCATCTGGGCTTCCTGCCCACCTTTGGGCCCTGCTACGTCAACCTCTACGGCAGCCCCAGGGAGTTCACCGGCTTCCCGGACCCTTACGCAGAGCTCAACATGGGCAGGGTGAGTCCGCCAGACCCCACACTCCCCAGACGCCCAGGTCTTCCGCCTGGCCTGACGGTACCGGGGCCACCTGCACTGCAAGCGGCCCTCCCCCTGCCTGGCTCCATCCCGGCCCCTTCCTCCCGCCCACTCCCCTCGCTTCTGCTCTCCTTCAGGGCCAGCCTGACGCCCCACTCTCCTGGCCCCCAAGGGGCCCAGGTCTTTCTCTCCCCCCTCCCCCCGACCCCGTTGCCCCCAATCTGTCTAGGCTTCATCTCCCCTCTGGCTGGGTTGGAGTCTGGTCCTGACCCTCTGGGAGGCTGAGCCTGACATCCGGACTCTCTGGGCCACTTCCTTACTTGCCGGGTGATGGGGCGGCTCAGGGGCCACCTGGGAAAGAGCAGCCTGAGGGCCAGATCAGGCCGCTTTCCTCCTCCTCCTCTCCGCGCCCCTGCTCCTAGTGACCCCCCCTCCGCTCTCAGGGGGAAGGAGTGGCCTACCGAGGCCGGGTGCTGCTGTCCTTGGAGACCAAGCTGGTGGAGCACTGCGAGCAGAAAGTGGAGGACCTCTCTGCAGACGACATTCTCCGGGTGGAGGTGAGGCGTGAGGGCGGCTGGCCGGGAGGTGTCCGGGGGAGGAAGGCTTGGCTCCACCCACGCTCACAGGCCTTCGCCGCTCCGGGCCTCCGTGCCTCCGCTGGGAGTAACCCTCCAGCTATCCCGCCTCCCCGAGGAATGTTCAGAGACTCAGAAAAGATGAAAGAAAGCATTTTATTTTTAATTCTTTATTTTTAAATTTATTTTATTGACTTTTACAGAGAGGAAGGGAGGGAGAGAGAGAGAGATAGTTAGAAACATCGATGAGAGAGAAACATGGATCAGCTGCCTCTTGCACACCCCCTACATGCCCTTGACCGGAATCGAACCCGGGACCTCTCAGTCTGCAGGCAGACGCTCTATCCACCGAGCCAAACCGGTTTTGGCGGAGCAAAGCATTTTAAAAGTCTAAGCTCCATACGAACCGAGAGGCTCTTGAGTGACAGGGATGTAAGAATAGCTCACACGTGTGAAGCCCTCACCGTGTGTCAGACACTGTGCTGGTGACCCTCCGATGTCCCCGAGTCCTCCCGGCGCCCACGAGATGACTGCCGTTCGCACCCCCATTTCACAGATGAGGAAACTGAGGCTCCAGTGAATCGGAACAACGAGGGGGAGAGCTGGGCCTTGTGTCTAAGAGGCCGAGGTGTGGAGTCTGCCCGGCCAGGCTCTGTCGTCAGCAGGCGCTGGCTTCCGTCGTGGCCTGACCGCCTGCCAGCGGCCTTAGTTCCCCCGTCTGTGAAATGGGGGTGATCATGACATTCGTCAGGGTGCTGTGAGGATCTAATTCACACCCACTGCAGGAAGCACTCAACCAGGGTTAGCTGTTACCACTGTTTACATGATCCACACCCTCGCATGGGCCCCTCTTCTCTCTGCCTCCCGCGAAGGGGGTTGCACAGACACCTTGGTTCTTTTAAAAAAATATATATTTTATTGATTGTTTACAGAGAGGAAGAGAGAGGGTTAGAGAGTTAGAAACACCGATGAGAGAGAATCATCCATCAGCTGCCTCTTGCACACCCCCTACTGGGGATGTGCCCGCAACTAAGGTACATGCCCTTGACCGGAATCGAACCAGGGACCCTTCAGTCCCCAAGCCAACGCTCTATCCACTGAGCCAAACCGGTCTCGGCTGGTTCTTTTTTAAAAAAAATATATATTTTATTGATTGTTTACAGAGAGGAAGAGAGAGGGATAGAGAGTTAGAAACATCGATGAGAGAGAATCATCCATCAGCTGCCCCTTGCACACCCCCTACTGGGGATGTGCCCGAACCCAGGTGCATGCCTTTGACCGGAATCGAACCCGGGACCTTCCAGTCCGCAGGCCGACGACGCTCTGTCCACTGAGCCAAACCGGTTTCCGCTGGCCACCTGGGTCCTTGTGATAGAGTGCTTCCCATGTCCTCAGCCCTGTGCCTGATGTCCTGAGGGGACCGGGGGACTCATTGGTCCCAAGCCCATGGCGGCCTGTGGATCCCGCAGGGCTGGCTGGTGCGGGGGGACCCTGAGCAGTGGGCCGAGAGCCCTCAGCAGAGGCAGGAGACCGGGCCCCTCGCGGTGGTGGTGCCATGGCTGCTGGTTTGGATTAGGGAGCAGCATGGCCGTGGAGGCGTAACCTTCTCCGAGGCGTGTGGCCAAGCACACAGGCCTGGAATGAGTTTGCTCGGTTCGTAACCCAATCCGGGTGCTGCTGCTTCGCTGGACCCTTCGCCACCCGCCCGTCCGGCCAGGATTCATACGGGGCGCCGGCCACAGCCGGGGCCTGCCAGGCACGTGGCCCCTCGGCACCCCGTGCCCCCCTCCCTCCTCCCGGTGACCCCCTGGCCGCCCCCTCTGCTTCCAGAAGTACCTCCGGAGGCGCAAGTATTCCCTCTTCGCCGCCTTCTACTCCGCCTCCATGCTGCAGGATGTGGACGATGCCATTCAGTTCGAGGTCAGCATCGGCAACTACGGCAACAAGTTCGACAACACCTGCCTGCCGCTGGCCTCCACCACCCAGTACAGCCGGGCGGTCTTCGACGGTGAGGCCGGAGCCGCGGCCTGGAGGGAGCCCCGGACCCGGACGGGGGCCGGGCCCTGCGTCCTGCCTCCCATTTGAAGTTGCCAGAGGCCCACTGGAGGGCCTGCTGGGGGTGGGGGACCCTCTGCTGGCTTCCCCCTGTGCCTCCTCCCCCATCACCTTCCAGGGGGCCCTGCTGCCAGGACCCACCGATTGGCCTGCCCAGGCTGGCCATCGTGAGCCTTGATTCTGACCCGTGGCGTCATTTGTCACCTGGTGGCTGAGGGGCTTGGCGAAGAGAATGCAGAGAATGGGGGTTCCCAGCGTCCTTCAGACAGCACCCCGCCCTGCCCCCCCTCCACCCCCCGTTTTGCTGCATGAAGGAACCCCAGGGAGAGCAGCAGCTGTCCTCAGCACCGAGGGGGAGCGTGGGCGCGTTGTCTGGACTCTGGGGAACACTGTCCCACGCGGGTGTGTCCCCCGGAGTTCTTCGTGGGGAGGGGGAGCCAGGGCCTGAATCCATCCCACCCTCGGCCCCCCCCCACTTCCCCCAGCCCCGCACCCCGGGCTCAGCCCCAGGCCCTCCGTGTCCCGCCAGGCTGCCACTACTACTACCTCCCCTGGGGCAACGTGAAGCCCGTGGTGGTGCTGTCGTCCTACTGGGAGGACATCAGCCACAGGATCGAGGCGCAGAACCAGCTGCTCAGGATCGCGGACCGGCTGGTGAGTGAGGGCCCGTGCCCGCAGACCACCATGGTGGGCGCCGTCCGACCGGCCCCGCGGGCGCACACGCTCACACACAGCGGTGCCCGCAGACCGCCATGGTGCCCGGGGCCCTCGGGCCTCACAGGCCCAGGCTGCGGGGGAAGAGGGGACAGGGGGTGAGAATGGTGCCGGGGAGCCCTCAGGCTGATGGAGAAGACGGCACCGGAAAAGAGCCGAGAGGGCTGAGCGAGGAGCGGAACAGCCTGGCACCCACTCACTCACTCACTCATTCATTCTTTTTTTTTTTCTTTTATATTCTTTTTAAAAAAATATATTTTATTGATTTTCCACAGAAAGGAAGAGAGAGGGATAGAGAGCTAGAAATGTCGATGAAAGAGTAACATCGACCAGCTGCCTCCTGCACACCCCCCACTGGGGATGTGCCCACAACCACTGTACATGCCCTTGACCGGAATCGAACCTGGGACCTTTCAGTCCGCAGGCAGAAGCTCTATCCATCGAGCCAAACCGGTTTCGGCTCACTCATTCTTTTATCAGATGCCCTTGACATTTTATCAGATGTCATCACAGAAGGGATGTGCTAGAAGCTTCCACAGGGAAGTTAGAGATGAACAAGAAGCTGACCTGCCTTCAGGGAGTCAGTTCAGTGAGGGGGGCTGAGGCTCGCCCACACAGAAGTCCTAAACTTCAGGAGTAGCAGGAGCTGCAGGAGGGGGAGGGCCAGGGAGCAGCAGGGAGGCGTCTCAGAGCCGCGCGGGGTGGGACGGGAGCCGGGAAAGGCACCGTGGCAGTGGCCCAGGGCAGAGGGACCGCCCTGGGAAGGAGAGGGTCTGGGTGGAAATCCCTCCGTCTTGGGCTGGGAGGTCCTGGGGGTCTGTCAGAAGAGGAAGGGGTGGACTGGGAATTAGGAAGCCAGGAGAGAGGCAGGTGGTAAATCCTGGTTTGGATGCTTCCAGAGCTCGGCCTGTGGAGGGTGGGTGTGGCCGGCCTGGCGCTTGGCCGGGGAGGGAAGGGGAATCACAGCGGGCAGAAGGGTAGAGGCCAGGGCGGGAGCCGGTGCCCGGGTGGTGTCCCCAGGCCGTTCCGTGTGTGCATGTAGTGGAGGCTCACCCACAGGGCGCGTGGCCCGTGGGAACATGAGGCAGGTGTGGCCACACGGCTGGAGCACGTGAGGCAATGCTGGAGGGAAGGGGTGTGAAGGGCTCGGCCCGTCTGTGGGTGAGGAGGTGAGGGCCGCGGGGAGGGAAGGTGGGAGAAGAAGGGGAAGGCGTGGCTGGGAGAGGATGCAGGCCCCGGTGGAGGGCCGTGGCGGCCCACGCCTTCCCTGGGACTGGCAAACTACGAGGTGCAGGGGGACTTGGAGTCGACGCCTTTTAAGTCCACACTCGGTCCTCTGGGCCAGCCCTTCTCTCCTGGGACAGTCCCCGGGGCTGTGCACTTCCAGGGCCCGTCCTGCCCGGTGGTGCCAGGGAGGAGCACATGGGCGGGAAGCTGGGGGTGGGGAGGCGTGGGGGCTGAGGGACAGGGCTGCCTGGGGGTGTTCTGTGGGCGATCCCTGCCTCCCAGCCCAGGGCTGGAGCTCAGGAACAGGCTGGAGATGCGCTCCATGGAAGACGCCAGGTGGACCCCTGCCTGACTCCGACCGTGGGCATTTGTAGGATGGGAAAGGCCAGGGGCATTTGTTGGGCGGGAACACCGTGACTGGAGGTTTCTGAGGGCTCCCGAAGCAGGGAGGCCGTGCCCGAGCCTGGCCGGGTGGTGGATTCTCAAGGAGAGCCCACCCCAGGCGGGGAACAGAGGGGCTCAGCAGTCACTCCCCCGGAGCCGGCGGAGCTGGCTTGCAGGGGCCTGTGAGGAGCTGCCCGGAGCGCCCCACCTCCTAGTGACCACGTGCGCTCCAGGCTGGAGCCCGGGCTCAGGCTTTGGGTCCGCTGGGTGTGGGAGCCCTGGCTTGTGTTGAGCCAGGACAGGTCCTGAGGTGTCCTGTTGGTCTCGTCGTTGCTCTAACGCAGGGGTCCTCAAACTTTTTAAAGTGGGGGCCAGATCACGGTCCCTCAGAGAGCTGGAGGGCTGGACTATGAACTACTAATTCCTACTGTAACACCTCGGCTGCGCTCACTGCCCAAAAAACCTGGCGGGCCGGATCAGACTCCTCTGCGGGCTGCATGTGGCCCGCGGGCCATAGTTTGAAGACCCCTGCTTAACGGCTTCCCTCTTTGGCTTGGGGACTGGGTGTGGTGCCGGGGCGTGGGGCTGGGGTCCTCGGTGCCCCTTCGCCCTGCAGCGACCCTCTTGACTCTTGCCCGCCTCCCCCCCCCCCACCCCCCCCCCCCCCAGGAAGCCGGCCTGGAGCAGGTCCACCTGGCCCTGAAGGCGCAGTGCTCCTCCGAGGACGTGGACGCCCTGGTGGCTCAGCTGATGGATGGGCTCATCGCAGACTGCAGGTAGGGGTGCCGGGCACCCACGCCCACCCTCCTGGCTCCGCCGGCCCGTCCCGGGCGTGCTGCTCGTGGGTGGCGGTGAGCGGCGGCACGTCTCCCGGCCCCGCTTGGCCAGCGGTCCAGCCGCGCGGAGTCCAGAGGTGGCGGAGCCAGCGCGGGGAGTTGAAAAGGTGACATTTAGAGCAGGTCATAAATCTCCCTGCAGCCGCGGCAGCTGTGGGCCCTGGGCGGCCGCTCACCTGAATGGGGAGCATTGTGTCTCTGATCCCCGACCTCTTATTTCCCTGATGGAATCTGCAGGAGGAGCTGGCTGGGCGGGGGGAGGGGAGCAAGTGAGGCGGCTCCCTCCTTCCCCCAAGGCCATGTCGGGGACCAGGGTTTCTGGTGGGGCTTCTGCTGACGTGGCTGATGGTCAGGAAAAGGGGGCCTTGGGTGCGGGAGAATGGGGGCTCTGAGGCCTGGGAGACGGCGCATCTCTGCATCTCCTCCCTGTGCGGCCCAGACTCAGGGCTCACCCCTCACCTGCTCTGGCCTTGGCTTCCTCACCTTTGGCCCGTCACGGAGAATAGCTAATTTATGATAGCGCACAAACAAAAATTCCCATAGACACATGGTGACTATGACGATTATTAAGAAGCAGCAATGTCAAGGAGATGCTGTTTCTCTGTTTTCCATGTCCATCTCCATCGCGGAAAAGGAAACAGTCAGGTTCCTGAGTGGAGGAGCTGGGGATTAAGAAATGAAAGAAAGAAAGAGACCAAGAGGCAGAGATAGATTCATCAAGGTGGGCGCCATCTTCTCTGATGGAGAGGTAGTGAGCGACCTGAGCCACGCAGCAGGTTTATGTTATAGGGTCAAAGGAACTTATTTGCATTCTTTTTTTTTTTTTAATATATATTTTATTGATTTTTTACAGAGAGGAAGAGAGAGGGATAGAGAGTTAGAAGCATCAATGAGAGAGAATCATCGATCAGCTGCTTCTTGCACACCTCCCACTAGGGATGTACCCGCAACCAAGGTACATGCCCTTGACTGGAATCAAACCCGGGACCTTTCAGTCCGCAGGCCAACGCTCTATCCACTGAGCTAAACCGGTCTCAGCTTATTTGCATTGTTAACTAGGCTCTAGCATTACTGGATTTACATATCTAGACCCGCCCCTGCTGACACCTGGACAAAGGTACTCTGCCAGTGCCTCGGGCTCAGCTGACAATTTAAAGGATGTCCGTGTGCCTTCTCAGCCGGCCCTCTACAGAGATGTAGGTTCTTGTCACTTTCCCCAGCCCTGTGGCTTCCGGCAGCTTCACCTCTCGGACCTTCGTTTCTCAGCCGTTCCCGGTCCTAACAGTGAAGAGTGGCCTTTCTACTTCCTACAGAGTTAGTGTGAGCATATGCAGATGTGCTCTGCGTGCCTCTCTCAGTCCTGCCAGCCCACCCCCTGGGGCAGGTGTGACCGATGCCTTCACCCTGATACGTGGTCACCATCTCGCCCGACGCCTGTCCTCCTGGTCCTTTGCGCCTCCCCTGGGAAGGACCAGGACAACATTTCCCCAAAGAACTGCCTCCCTCTCCCCGCACCAGTGGCGGGCTTGCAGGCAGGTCATCCATTCATCCCCCAGCCCTCCCGAAGGCTTGAGCGCAGAGCAGGTTGACGAGGGGCGGCGTGAGCCCTCACGTGACCGGTGCAAGCGTGAGCACACGAGGTCAGGGGTGTGAGGTTGGAGGCTGTGCTGTAGGGGCTCAGAGCAGGTGCGTGTGACTCACCTCTAATCTGGATGCTCCCTGGGGGAGGGGAGGGGAGGCCCGATGTGAACTCTGAAGGGGGAAGGCCAGGGGTCAGCCCTGGAGCGAGGGTCCCCCAGGCAAAGGCGGAGAAGCCTGAAGTGCCTGCTGCCTCTGGGAGGGGACAGTTACCGGGCAGCTCAGGTCCAAACGAGACAGGCCTCCGGGGCCCCCGAAGGTGGATGCAGCCCTGGGAACGGTCTGTGAGCACAGCGGTCCCCATGGTCCAGATGCTCACCATGGCTGCAGTTCTAGGGATGGGAGACCGGACCAGGCATCACCTCAGGCGGGACTCTGGGAGGGAGGGGCAGGGGAAGCAGAGGGCAGCGTGGACTATGCAGGAGGCATCGAGGGGACAGCAACCTCGGGAAGCGCACGTTCTATGCCAGGTGCTGTCCTAAGAATTTTGCAGATATGAACTAATCGTAACAGCCTTGTGGGGTAGGAAGTAGGATGACCCCCATTCTACAGATGAGGAAACTGAGGCCCGGAGAGGTTAGCTTGGCCAGATTGACCACCCTAGGAGGTGGCTGAGCCCCTTGGTGCTGTACTGCTCCTTAAGGACAGGGCGTGATGGGGGGTTGGCTGTGGGGGCCAAGGAGGGTGGAGAAGGATCCCCTGGCTCTGGCCAGGGCAGCTGGGAGGAGGGCAGGGCCCGTCCGGAGAGGCCAGCAGGAGAGCAGCTTTTGGGGAAGATGAATTCAGGGCTGGCTATGTGGAGTGGGAGGTGCCTGTGGGATGCCCGTCTGTGATGTGGAGGCCAGAGGGCGGCTGGAGGGGCACACAGGGACACGGCCACCACAGGGAGGGCTCAGCGGCCCTCTCTGTGCCCCCCTGGCTGGCCTGGCAGCTGGGTGCGGAGGTGGGCCACGGCTGGGCACATGCCTTGTGGACCTTGGCAGGTCTGAGAGAAGTGGACCCCGCGCTGGGCTGCCCTCGCAGGTTCTCGGAGGATTTGGCTAAAAATGCTTCTGCCAAAGCCTGGCCCCCTCGAGCCACTGTCCTCAGGACAGAAGGGAGCCTGGGCCCTCGGGGCACTGGTCCCAGGCCAGGAGCTAGGAGGAGGTCCTCACCCTCTGAGCACCCCAGGAACAGCTCTCCTGGGGAGGCGTGCCGGCCATCAGACTGACCCCCTCGGGCACCACCCGAGGCCACCACCAGCCCCGGGGCCACAGCAAGGGGGCTTCCTCAGCTCTGGCTCTGTGCTGAGCATCATCTCCGCAGGGCAGCCGGGTCCGGGTCCGAGCCAGCTCGCCATGGCTGACCCTGGCTGCTTACGCCTCCTCAGCCCCTGCCCCAGCCGCCACCATGAATAATATCCTTTGTTCTATCCGACCCCTTTCCTGCTTCTCCCTGAGAGCCCCTCTCCCCCCACGGCCAGTGGCGCTCACCCTGTCCTTCTGGCCCAGCCCCCCATCTCATCACTATCCCAACTGCCCACCACACCTCTCCACCGATGTCCTGCAGCACCTCCAATGCATCCTCTGACCTTCCTAAAACGGCGCCCCGCTGCTCCACGCCAGCCCCGCGGTGCCTCCCCGTTAGGAGAAGCCCCTCGTACCCCGGTGGACAGTCTCTCTGTCTCCTCTCTCTGCCTGCGGGCCCCAGGGACCCTGCCGTCTGACCTCTTCAGAGCCCCTGCCCGTGCTCCCTCCTGCCTCCGAGGTTTCGTCTTGTGCATATACTGCTCCTTCTGCTGGAACACCCTTCCTGCTCTTTTGGGCCTGACAGGTGCACTAGGGGCCACTTCCTCCAGGCAGTGCTCCTGCCTCCGAGGCTGCTCAGGGGAGGCTCCCTGAGGCAGGGCGGGGCTCAGCCAGGACCAGCAGGGCTGCTGCTCCTGAGGAGTGAAATGAATGGCCCTGTGGCCAGTTCATCTTTCAGGCTGGACCCTGCTGCCTCCCTGGCAGCACCACTCAGGGCAGGGGCAGGGGCAGGGGCAGGGGCAGGCAGCGACGTGGGAGCAGCTCAGCTGTTGTCAGCCTGCCCTGCACCTTCCTACCATTTTCTTTCTTTTTATTATTATTATTATTATTATTCTAAATATATTTTGTGTTTTTTTTGTTTGTTTGTTTTTTTTTTTTACAGAGAGGAAGAGAGAGGGATAGAGAGTTATAAACATTGATGAGAGAGAAATATCGATCAGCTGCCTCCTGCACACTTCCTACTGGGGATGTGCCCGCAACCAAGGTACATGCCCTTGACCGGAATCGAACCTGGGACCTTTCAGTCCACAGACTGACAGTCTATCCACTGAGCCAAACCGGTTTCGGCCTGCCTACCATTTTCAAGTCAGCAGGCTTGGCCACAGCAAGCTGCCTGGGGTTGGGGGTACAGTGTCCTCCAGGCTCCTCTCTCAGGCCTCCCCTGCTTTCCACACCCTCTGCCTCGGGCTTTTCTGGGGCAGGACAGGTCTGAGGCGGCTCCTGTCAGGGGCAGCCCCGGGTCCCGGCTGTTTCTCGGGGAGTCTTGGCTGGGCTGGTGGCCTCCGTGAAAATCTCCCTTTGGTGGTCCGTGTGGCAGTCCCTCCCCGCTCCCTGCGTGGGCTGGGAGCATAAATCACCCTGGCTGCCTCAGCAATCCCTATCCCACTCCAGACCCGCCTGCCCCCGCCTTCGGGCCCTCTCAGGCCTCCTTCCCAGGCAGGACTCCGGCCCAGGCCCCCCCCATCCCCCCTTACCCACCGAGCATGCCCCTCCGCCACGTTCCAGGGGCCGGGGCTGGAGGGATGGCGGCCGTCCCTCTCCCGGCCTGGGGCAGCCCCATCCGAGGCACCCTCGGGGCAGTAAATATTATATTACCACGGGGTGTGCAGTACGTGACCTGAGACAGGTCCCGGGGCTTAAGTTTCCTGAGATGGAGTTTGCGTACCGCTCCCCCCCACCCTAAAAAATTCAATTAAAAAAAATAACAGGAAAAATGTAGTGCGCCGAGGGCCTGCCAGAGCGGTGTATCTGGCGGCGGCGGTGCCGCTGCGCTCCGGCGGTAATTGGTTCTGCATAGCTCGGGGAAATTGGCAGAAAAATAAATCAGCCGGGAGCCGGAGTCGAGACGCTGCTGGGAGGGGAGCATGGGGTGGGAGGGTGGGGGTGTGTAGAGGCTGCACGCGGCAGTGGGAGCAGAACTGGCTGAGTGGGTTTGACTGATGTCCTGTTTGGGAGTCAAGGGCTCAGCGGAGGTGGGGCAGCCCCCCCATGCGCTCAAGAGGGGATCATCTAGAGGGGTCCCGCTAGCTCCCCACTCCCCACCGCGTCCTGCAGGGCCCTGTGCGTGTACTGACTGACCTTGGAGGGTCGGCATGGTGAGGAGGAGCCAGAGGGAGGACGATCGGGAGCCCAGTGGGATGGGTGGGTAGGTGGGGCGGGGGGGGGGGGGTGGTCAGAGTTAGTTGCCTCCAAACAGGATGGAGTTTAAATCCAAACCCCCACGTAGGACCTAGGGCTGTGTTTCTGGGACGGTTTGCTCCCCCCCCCGCCCCAGCCCCCCTCTCCGAAGGCTTCCTAAACAGAGGGCCCTGGGAGGGGTGCTGTGGGGCTGCCCCAAGCCGACACATCTGTATTGCTGGCCGCCGGCCTCCCCACAGCGTCTGCAGTGGCTTGTCAGGGATCCATAAATTTCCTTCTTGAAGAAAGTGAGCGCACAGCAGAATGGATTCGTTTCAGCCAAGGGCAGCCTAGCGCTCAGGCCTCTGCTGTAGGAGGATGCAGCGGGCAGGGAGGGACCCCAATGTTCCAACCCCCCCCTCCCCCCCGCCCCAGGGCTTCAGAACAGTGGGACGTGGGCCAGTTGGTTGGGGAAGGTGAGGACGGAGCAGGTTGCTCAGAGATGACTGTGCAGGTGGGTCAGGCTGCAGACAGTGCCCAGCAGCCGGGTTAAGGGTGTGAGGCTTGTTGTGGGGGCCTGTGCTTATACCATGTGTGTTCATGCATGTGCATGCCTGGACCTGGGTATGCACCAGGCTCCTGCTCATCAGGTACCCCCCCCCCCCATTTGTCCCCCTCAGCCAGCCCCTGGGCAATGTCCACGAGAGGCCCTCTGCCACCTACCTGGACCAGTACCTGTACAAGCTGCGCACCCGGCACCTGAGCCAGATCACCGAGGCGGCCTTGGACCTGAAGCTCGGCCACTACGAGCTCCCCGCTACCTTGGAGCAGGCTGAGGACTGGCTCCTGCGTCTCCGGACCCTGGCGGAGGAGGTAGCTAACCCTGCGCGGCACCTCCCTTCCTGCCTGGAGCATCAGCATGGGGAGGGACGTGGGGCCGTCTGGACCACGATCCAACCCTGGCTCCGTTGTGGAGTGACCTTGAGCCAGTGCCTTACCCTCTCTGAGCCTCCATGGCCCCATTTGTGGAAGGAGGAGAGAGCCAGCAACGGGACACTGGGTACTGTGGGGCCCAGCACAGCGCCTGGTGTGTCGTAGGTGCTCCATCCATGCCCCCGCATGTGGAGGAGAAATACCGACAAAGGGTTTCAGAGGCAGAGCCGGGGCCAAACCCCAGGGCGTCTGGCTCTAGGTCCAGTGCTGGGCCTGCTTTCCCAGGACCCAACTCCTTCTCCCCGCCAGCGCCCTGCATTTCTGCCCCCGTGGGTGCCCCTGAGCCCAGGCCTGGGGAGGCTGCCTGTGCCGTCACTCAGAGCCTTGTCACACCTAATCAGAGAGAAGAGGCTCCAGTTTGTCCTCAGGGGCACCTTCCCCCACCCGCACCACCCCCTTCAGGTCAGATGCACCCACCCGGTTCCCCGGGCGCCCAGACAGGACCCTGATTTGTCTAGAATGAGGACGAAGGTCCACTCGTATCCGAGGCAGACCAGCTGCTGGCCACTCTGACCAGAGCCAAGTGTGGCCCCCAGGGAGGCGATGGTGACGGTAGGAAGGATCTCCCAGGAGCGAGCAGGGAAGGGCAGGCCCTGTGAAGGGGCTCCTGGAGGAGCAGGTTGCTGAGGGGGAGGGAGGCCCAGGGGACTCAGGAGGGGAAGGCGACCTGGAACGTGGGCCCCCGAGAGTCAGTGCCCGAGCAGGGCGAGATCTCGGTCGTTGGCCGACGACATGGGGAACGCGTGTTGCCCAGCCACAGGCCGACCCCGCCCAGTGGCCACGGACCATCTTCCCGGGCTGGTCAAGGCATGCCTCCCCGAATGGTGGCCCAGACCGACCGCCGAACGCAGCAGAGGCTGGGGCAGGGCTGCAGACGTTCAGGTCCAACAGGTGCCATTGATGTACGGGAGCCCAGAGAGAGTCTTTCTCAGATGTGAGTGCGCATCGGAATCCCCGGAGGGGCTCATTCTAACAGGTCACAGCCCCCCTCTCCCCTCCCCCACCCCACATATCTGGACCAGAGGTCCTCAAACTTTTTAAAGTGGGGGCCAGATCACGGTCCCTCAGAGAGCTGGAGGGCCGGACTATATGAACTACTAATTCCTACTGTAACACCTCGGCTGCGCTCACTGCCCAAAAAACCTGGCGGGCAGGATCAGACTCCTCTGCGGGCCGCATGTGGCCCGAGGGCCGTAGTTTGAAGACCCCTGATCTGGACCGAGCCTGGGCATTTGCATTTCCGCTCTGGGGACCACACTTTGAGAATCCCCCGTATTACAGTTAGCAACACGTTTTTGGAGTCAGATAAACCCAGCTCCCAGCCTCGTGGAGCCTGGATTTCCTCACCGGGCACACGGCTGCCCCTCTCGGCCTCCTGGGCTGCCGCGGGGAGGACGTGAGTGAGGCCTGTGAAATGCCGAGCAAGGGCCGCGGGAGTCGGAGGCCTGGTCAGAGGCAGACCCAGCCTCCTCCCGCTGCACTTTGCTCACCAACCCTGGTATAGAGGCACCGTACTCCACCAGCCACCTCCCCCTCACTGCCAGGGGCTCCACGCGGCCCAGGGGCCTGGCAGCTCTGTTCTTAGCTAGTCCCCATCTTCAGAGCCCACTCCCCTAGGCCCAGCGAGAGTCCGCTCCCAGGGCCCCTGCTCTGGATTCGCTGCTGCTCTGGGCGTGAGGAGGGGGATGGTGAGGAAGGGGGTGAGGAAGGAGGCGGCTGTCTTAGGTGTAATGTCATCTTCTTTCGGGTCAGATGAACTCCTTCACCTATGTCTGTGCCAGGAGCACCCATCCACCAGTGCGTGGAGGTGGGGTGGGCGTGGGGAATCGAAGGACATAAGCTCTGGGCTCCAGGCAGGAGCGTCTTCTCCCAGGAAACGTGAACTCAGCTCCGTGGTTTTTGGCCGGCTCCTGGTGTGAGCCTGGGGCGGTCCCCTGTTCTGGGGGCTCGTGGCTGCTGACATCAGAGGTGCCCAGCTGAACCTGAGAGGCCACAGGGGTGGCAGGGGCGGGCATCTGAGGGGTGGAGGCGGGGGGAGAGACCTGGGCGGCCCCTGAGCCAGGGGGGTCGGCTCATGGTGGAATGGCTGTGGGGTGCGGGCCCGGGCGGGTCACGTCCCCATCCTGACGGCCGCCTTCTCTCAGCCCCAGAACAGCCTGCCCGACATCGTGATCTGGATGCTGCAGGGAGACAAGCGCGTGGCGTACCAGCGGGTGCCGGTCCGCGAGGTGCTCTTCTCCCGCCGGGGCGCCCGCTACTGCGGCAGGAACTGTGGGAAGCTGCAGACCATCTTCCTGAAGGTGGGCTCCTTCTCCTCCCGGGATGGCCACATGGTCTCCGCCCGAGGCCTGTCCCTGTCCTCTTCCCCTTCCCCTTCCGTTCTCTCTCTGCCTCCGAGTCCCAGGACTCTACTCTTGGAAAGGGCAGAGGGCGTTAGGTAAAACCCCCTCCGTCCCTCTGGCTCCCTCTCACAGGGTTCCCTATAAAAGATGAAACAGAGAGGGCCGGAGACCGGGATGGCAGGACACAGGCTTTATTGAAGAGAAGAGTACCACTGCCGGCGGCTTCCAGAGAGAGAGAGAGTGGAAGAGAGTGAGGGCCAGGGTCCATGCCCTTTTTAAAGGGAGAAAAAGGGGACGGGGCTTAGGGCACTCGCACAAACTGATTGGTGGTTTCATGTAAGGCCTATGATTAGGGACCTGGGGACTTAGGAATCCGGGGCTTAGGGTATTTGGCAGGTGCTGATTGGTAGTTCAGTGCTCAGGAATGTCTGGCTGCAGGTGAGGTTTACGTCTGTCTATCAACTGGAGGAAGGGAGGATCTATCACCCTAGACCCCAGGTGCTTGGTCCAGAGAGTGAGCAGGGAGAGCGGAGCCGGCCCCTGAGGCTGTGCTTGCCCTCCAGCCTCTAAGGGCCCTGACACGGACCCTCCTCCATCCCTGCCTGAGTGTCTTCCCCACCAGCTGGAGCCTCAGAGGAGCCTCAGAGGAGCCTCAGAGCAGCCATGGCACAGGGAGGGTCGAGTCCCGCCCTGTGGGAAGGCTGGTGTCTGGGCACCAGTGTGCCCATGGTTCTGCCCCACCAGCGAGCTGGGAGCAAGTATCCTGCCCCCCAGACTCACCCCATCCCCGCTCCCTTTCTGTCTCCTCCTCTAAGCACCCATCCTTGCTCCCTCTCCATCTTCTCCCAGGGGACTGACCTGACTAGCCTTGGTGACAGGGAAGTGAGTGGGAACACGGGGACCCTCTATCCTCTCTCTGGGTTAATGTGGGGACACAGAGCCAAGGCTGCTTTGCTCTGGGTCCTGTGGCCTGGTGGTCAGGACATAATTTGGGGAAATTCCTCCCCGTGCCATGGCTGCCCCGGCGAAAGGGGCGGGTCCCTGTTGGGATGGCTGTCATCGAGCTGCCCTGCGAGAGGAGGGGTGGCCTTGGGGAGCCGGCGAACCCCTTCTCATTTCCTATTGGTTCCAGATGGCCCTGCTGGCATTATACACCACCCAGCTTTCACCTGCCCCTGCCCCTTGCCTCCTCCCAGCACACCGGGACCCACCCCCACCTCACCTCCTCCAAGTCACTGTTGGCTACGCTTAGCCTCACACCTCTGAGTGGTGGTTGGTCAGCTCCTTCCTGTATTGGCCAGTCATTCTTGTCCTGGCCTGGGGTGGGTGGGGAGGACAGGTTTCCGAGGCCCAGTGGGAGTGGCCAGGTGGCGGGGCTGGCTGGGATTCTGTGTGGCCTCAGACGGACTTCCTGGGCTCTCTGAACCGCTGGCCTGTAAAGGAAGGCCAGGCTGCCTGCTTCATAGGCTTTGAGAACGGAATTAGGTGGCCCAGGTCATGGGTCTTCCTGGAACTCGGTGGTCAGTGAATGCTAGTTTCTCTCCCCTCCCCTCCTCTCCCCTTTTCCTTGGGAGCTCCCTGGCTCCTGGGGAGAGGAGGCTCCGTGAGCACCATGAGTGGAGGTCGCCCCACAGTCAGGGATGAGCAGATGTCTGTCTGCACGTGGGGAACTGATACCTCAGATGAGAGGCAGTTTTGCCCGGAAAGAGGGTGGGATGCGGCGGGCCTCCCCTCCCACCTGCTCACTGGCCACCCAGGGCACGTTCCCCTTGCTGTCTTTGCTCTTACCCGAGCCAGCTCCTTGCCTGGTAGGACAGGAGGGACAGGAAGTCAAGGAGCTGCCGCATCTGAGTGGGGCTGCCCAGGGAAGGCTGTCTGGCTGCAGTGGAGGCAGGGTTGCGGGAGGAGGGCGCCTGGCGGACATGCTCCAGGCTCTGACCTCTCGGCCCCGCAGCCTCGGGGAAATGCAAACTGAAAAATTTCCCTGGTTCCAAGCAGAGGGGAAAAAAAAAAAAAAAAGATATAGAATTGTTTCTCGAAGTCTTCCCCACTGAGTTTATGAGCCCTGCCAGTAGCTCCTGAGCAAGCTCTACAAAAATGTTGGCAGCGAGCAGAGACCAAGAAAACATTGGTGTTTCTTAACTTAAACCAAAGTTGGAAAAAATGAGCACCAGCAGAGAGGGAGAGGAGCCCCAAACTAGACATTTCTTTATTTGCTGTTGCTATTTTGGGTCCGGCAGGCTGGCCCCGTCTGGGGGGAGGGCAGGGGGGAGGCTGGGGGTGGAGGGGGAAGGGGGGGTCAGGCATTCCTGCCATCTCCCTGGGGCTGGTGGTTTGGAGGGGAAAAGGCTGCTAACCACCCCAGGGAGAGGACAGCTGAAGAGAACAGTCACGGGGAGGTTTCCAAGGGGCTGCCACGTGGGGTCACGGGCTCCTCCAGGCTTCATTGAGGACGAACCAGAAGCAGAGAGGCTGGGGGAAGGGTGAGAGCGTCATTGCCTGGCGCCCCTTCCCCAGCCTCTGACCTGGCCGGGCTCCGTCTCCAGCACCCAGGCCTCCTCCATCGGGGAGACCTCTTACCCCGGCCTCTCTTCCTCTTCTCCACCCACACAAATGACTTTCTTGTCTCTTTCTGCTCCCTGTCAGAGGAGTTACTGCTCCAGGCTCAGGGACATGAAGCCCAGCGCACTGAGCGTTACTTCCTCTGAGGGACACTGTGATGTGTTTCTCTAAGGGGGAGGCACTTCTGTTCCTCAGGCCATATCTGACCCTGATTTCAATCCAACGGTGAAGGAGTTGGCGAGAATACATCTCCTGTGTTGGGACATGGTGGTTATCCCATTTTGGCAGAGCTTCTGAAAGGTTCAGGCTAAAGAGACCAACGAATAGTGGTTAACAAGGCTGATAAGATCTTGAAAGGGTAGAGTTATCAGATGATACACTCACATCCGGCCAAGAAACCCCTGAAAAACAAACAAACAAACAAACCCAACTGAAAACGAAGGGAGGGGCTTGAACCTCTTCACCTTCTAGACCTGGGTCATCCTATCTCCTTTAGAGACGGCCTAGAACTGCATTCTCCAATATGGTGGCCATATGTGCTGTTTAAATCTAAATTAATTAAGAGGAAATAAGCCCTGGCTGGCTGGCTCAGTTGGTTGGAGCATTGCCCCAGACACTAAAAGGTTGTGGGTTCAATTCCCAGTCAGGGCACATACCTGGGTTGTGGGTTTGATTCCTGAGTCTCTCACATCGACGCTCTTCTCTCTGTCTCTCGTTCTCTTTCCCTTTCTCTCAAAGCAATAAAAACACATATCCTTGGGTGAAAATTACATAAATGAAATAAAACTAAAAATTTAGTTCTTCATTCACGCTAGCTTCAGTTTAACTGGTCAGTTGCCACATGGGCTAGTGCAGTGGTTGGCAAACCTCGGCTCTCGAGCCACATTTGGCTCTTTGGCCCCTTGAATGTGTCTCTTCCACAAAATACCATGTGTGGGTGCGCACGTACAGTGCGATTGAAACTTCATGGCCCGTGCGCAGAAGTCGGTTTTCGGCTCTCAAAAGAAATTTTAATCATTGTGCTGTTGGTATTTGGCTCTGTTGACTGAGTTTGCCAACCACTGGGCTAGTGTCTACCATAATGGGCCATGTGGATAGAAGTCATTAACATTGTAAAAGCACATTCCATTGGATGGTACAGAAAGGAGGATGTGGCAGGAGAGGAGAGAATGGGGGGTGCTGGTCTTTGTAGAGAGCATGTAGGTGGGGGGAAGCTTTGATGGGAAAGCATCTTAGCAGGTGAGGAGAAGGCATTTGATAATCACACACATCTCTTCCAAGAAATTCTGATAAGTCCTTCGAAAGGGTACACACCTACTGGTATGCCCACTCCCAAGGGCCCCACTAGTTGGGTTTCTGTTCTTCTCTGGTGCCCAGTATCCAATGGAGGATGTGCCCAGAGTCCGGATGCCAGTGCAGATACGGGTGAAGCTCTGGTTCGGGCTCTCTGTGGATGAGAAGGAGTTCAACCAGTTTGCCGAGGGCAAGCTCTCCGTCTTCGCTGAAACTGTGAGTGCCCGCAACCCTCCCCACGCTCCCTCACCCCCTAAGCTGCCACCAGACCCCACTCACTTCTCTATTGCTTGCTCTCCAGTATGAGAACCAGACCAAGCTGGCCCTGGTGGGGAACTGGGGCACGACGGGCCTTACCTACCCCAAGTTTTCTGATGTCACGGGCAAGATCAAGCTCCCCAAGGACAGCTTCCGCCCCTCGGCCGGCTGGGCCTGGGCTGGGGATTGGTTCGTGTGTCCAGAGAAGACGTGAGTTGTGGGTAGGGAGGGCTTGGGGACCTCTCCGCCTCAACCTTTTTTTCTGAAAGGCCTTTTTCATTCCTCTGCCTACTCCCCCCACCTCTGCCCTGGCCGTAGGGACCTCCCCTCGAGCTCCCCAGAACTGGAGCTCGCTAGGCAGCGCTCCTCTCTGGAAGGCCTCTAACAACCGGAAGGCTCTTTATTAAATCAGCATTGGCCTCCATCGCCTTTGCATCTGACTTTGCTCCTGTTGGCTGCAGCCTTTCCTCCCAGACACCACAGAACGCCGCCTCCTCCTCATGCCGAGGCCCGATCTTCCTCGGTGTTCCTCAGAACAGCGCCATCCTTCTCACGGACACTGCTGTCTCTTTCCCCCTCTTTTCCAGCTTGGTTGACATTCAGCATCTGTTTCTTTTAAACGTTAAAAACATTGAAGTGTAGTTTGTATGACAGTTACGTAGTCAAATAGTAAGCCTACAGCGTGATGACACTTCCCATCGCTATAGTTACCTGTTGAGTTTCACTACCCCCAGGCGTAGTGTCTTCAGTGGGTCTTTCCTTTCCTTTCTTTTGTCCTTGGGGGCTATGTCTTCTTCTGCCCTTGAGTGTCTCTGGTCTCCCTGGTCTTCTTTCTCTTTCCCCCCATGATCCTGACCCCTCCTCACTCTCTCCCCTCTGCCTGTCTGATTGTGGGTTGGGGTGAGGCGGATGCAGGAAGGCGGGCCCAGGCCTGGGCTGCTCTGCTGGAGGCTGTGGGTGGATGGGGGTGGGGGCGCTGACTGTCCCCCGCCCACAGCCTGCTCTATGACACCGATGCGGGCCACCTGAGCTTCGTGGAGGAGGTGTTTGAGAACCAGACCCGGCTCCCTGGAGGCCAGTGGATCTACATGAGTGACAACTACACGGACGTGGTAAGGGGGTGCTCCAGGCAGGTGGGTTCTGCTTTCTTGGATCCTGTAAATGGGGGCCGGAGAGGGACCTGCAATCCAGAGGAGGGTGGGACCTTTTCTCTCTTGCTCCCACGTCCCCAGCCTCTGTGCTCTGGTTACCAGAGGGACAGTGTGAGGTCCGGCTTGAGTAGGACTCTACCAGAGTCACACCTGGGGCGTCTTTCCAGCCTCCCTGATCAAACCCTCATGCTTGCCTGTCCCTTGTTGCCCAGAACGGGGAGAAGGTGCTTCCCAAGGAGGACATCGAGTGCCCGCTGGGCTGGAAGTGGGAAGATGAGGAGTGGTCCACGGACCTCAATCGGGCCGTTGACGAGCAAGGTGGGTGGCACGTGGAACCCGGTGAGCCCCGCCCACCCTGGCGAGCTCACAAGGTGCTGATGGGGGCAGCTGAGAGCAGGGCGCCTTGGCCTGGGGACTTTCTGGGTTAGCCCTCCCTGCAAGCTACAGGCTGGGAGTCAGTGGCCGCTAGTGAATCTGTGAGCATGGCCCCAGTGAAGAGAGAGCTCTGGAGAGACGGAGAGTGGCTGGGCCGTGAGTGATGGGTGCCCCTCCCCCAGGCTGGGAGTACAGTATCACCATCCCCCCGGACCGGAAGCCGAGGCACTGGGTCCCTGCCGAGAAGATGTACTACACGCATCGGCGGCGGCGCTGGGTCCGCCTGCGCAGGCGGGACCTTAGCCAGATGGAGGCGCTGAAGAAGGTGAGCCCAGTGGGTGGTGGGTGGGAGGGAGGTCTCGGTGCGGGAAGGCAAGCTGGGAACAAACACACCCGGGTGTACAAAGGACATGCATGTATAAGGCACACGAGCTCACTCGAGATGCTCACGGATCACATTCAGCACATGCACACATCACACCCAGCACAAACACAGAAACCCACAGAGCATAAGCAGCACACACACAGATCACAATATTACACCTAACACATGTAATATCACACCCCCTCCCACACACACACACACAGATCACAGTCAGCACAGGCACATCCCACACCTAGCACACACAGTGTCGCACCCAGTGCTCACTCTGCGTATGCACACACCTGCTCCTGAGTCCCACAGATGCCCCTGTCTGCACAGCCTCAGAGACCGCCTCCCCCGGCCTCTGGTCTGTGTCCTTCCCTCCCAAGCACACATGGAACTGTACCCCAAGAACCGGGTCTCCCCAGCGCAGGAGTAGCTTTTGGCAGGACCCATGTCCCTTCCTCCCTTCGGGCACAGGGAAGCTAGAGACAGATGCCATGGGGCCCAGGGGAAGGCAAGGCTCTTGGGCAACAAGCTTCACGTGGTGCCGTGAAGGAGACAGACTTCCCTCTCTGTGAAGGGGCCCCGGGGACAGAGGTGCAGGCTCGCCAGGCAGTGTGCCTCCCTCCCTCCCTCCCTCCCCACCAGTGTCCCTCCTAGACAGGGCTGACGCTGGCCCCTAGGACAGGCTCTGGTCACTGAGCTCATGGCCCAGACCTGGGGCAGCCACAGGCCGCCCCTTATTGGGAGCCGGAGGGGAAGGGGTTTCCAGGCCCCCCTCCATGTCAGTAAAGGGGAGAGCGGGGGTCCCTCCATGGCTGACCGAGGCCCAGCGTCAGGGGAAGAAGAGCTGGGGCTGGGAACTGAGGTCTCCATTTTGCCTCTGCACGGTGGACCCCCGTCCATTTTATAAGCTGGGAGGTGAAGAAGAGAAAGGAAGTGACAAGACAATCTTGGATTCAGGAAATCCGCCCAGAAACAAACAAACAAAAACAAACAAACCTGAAGCTCAGTCATCCCTACTTCAGTCTACCTTCCTTTCTTGGGTGTAGGAGTATCTTCCCCTCCTGGTGTTCTGACCCAGGGTTCTTGTCACTGCAGAAGCTGCACAGAGGGTCCCCCCCTCCAGGCAGCCCTCCCAGGTTTTCCCATCGAGAGGGTGCTGGTGGGAGGTGGGAGGGGAATTGCGGAGGGCAGGAAGGGTGCCGCTGGAGCTGAGCCCAGCACTCCCTGCGGGCCCCCAGCGGCCTCTGAGCCGGCCCTGTCCTCCCCTCGCAGCATCGGCAGGCCGAGGCCCAGGGCGAGGGCTGGGAGTACGCCTCCCTCTTCGGCTGGAAGTTCCACATGGAGTACCGCAAGACGGACGCCTTCCGCCGCCGCCGCTGGCGCCGCCGCATGGAGCCGCTGGAGAAGACGGGGCCTGCAGCCGTGTTCGCCCTCGAGGGGGCCCTGGTATGTCCCCTGCCCACCAGGCCTGCGTCGGGTGAGGTGCAGCTGGGGTTCCCAGGAATGTTCAGGGCTGATGGAGAGGAGACAGGGGCCCTCAGGATAGAACTTTGGATGGAACAGCGACAGGTACTGTGGCTCCGGGTCCTCCGGGGCTACGTGTGGAGCAAGTGGACACAAATCTCAGTCTTTCTACCATAAAACGGCTCCTGTTTTGGCACCAGAAGACCTGCTGCTTCTGTGCAGAGTCAGGATGGAGCAGGGGAGAGGTCTCGGCCCCCTGATGGTCTGCCTTGTGCCTGCAGCCGAGGGGCCCGTTCTTCTAGGAGAGGCTGGCATGGGCTGGGCTGGGAGGCATTGGCCTAGCCCATGGGCGTAGCCAGAGAGGTCTAACGACCCCAGAATTCCTTGGTTGGACCTGAGTCTCCTGGGATAGGCCATTACACCCCTAGGAATTTTGGGAGAGATGTGCCTCCAAAACGGAGCCCTAGCCCAGCTGTCCTGCCCAGAGCACACTTTCTGGAGCCAGTGGAACGGGGTGTGTGTGTGTGTGTGTGTGTGTGAGCTCAGAGTTGTCCAGGGTCTGCATAATGTGTTCCCCCAAAGAGATGAGCAGGCCCTGCCAGGACAGTCTGAGTGGGTACATGTCCCGTTCCCTGCTCTGTTGGCCTGGGGGTTCCTGGACGTGGAGTGAGATGCCCAGGATGAGACACACCCCTTTGTGTGGCCGACTGGCCCGGAGCCTGGGTGAGGAACCAAGTGTTCTGATTGGCCATCCTGGGCCAGGCACTTCTTCTGTGGTTGCCAGCATTACCAGGTGGGGGACAGGAAAAGAAACCCCCAGACAGTGCTGGGCAAAGAGTGCAGATGGTGACCACGGACCCTATTCAGTGAGCAGCAGGAGCCAGAGTGGGCTGCCAAGAGGAATGTGCTGGTCAGAGCTGGGCATTAGGACAAGTAATGAAGGAGGCCTGGGGGCTGGTTGGAGGGAGAGCCTCCCATCAGGAGACCACCAGGAATCTGGGTTAGGGACCAGGACGCAGTGGCCTCGGGGGATGGGAGCTGTGGACCAGAGTGGAAGGGCAGTGGCAGGGCCTGGGGAGGAAAGGGTCAGACGGGCTCAGAGGCTCTGCTGGGTGCACAGTGGGGCGATTCCCATCGCCAGGCCACGGGGTGGGCGGGGTGGACCTTGGTGATGAGTTCACGGCTGGCCCTGGCAAGTCTGACACACGCGGTGAACTGCTGTGTGGGAAAGACGGATGTGGCGGCTGCCTGCCAGGCGGCCCAGGGCAGGGAGGCCGGGGGCGTGGGGCCTGAGGTGTTGGGCGGGAGGAGAGAGTGCACAGGCCAGAGGTGCAGGCTCTGGGGCTGCGGGAAGAAGAGCAATCCCAGTAAAGCTGTCTGAGTCTGACTTAGAGAAAGAACAGGCAGACAGCATGGATAGTGTTTAGGTGTGGCCGGCGTCGGGACAGGGCCATAGGCCCATTTGACAGAAGCTGTCTGACCACTCTGTACTTCAGTGAATAGAACCTCCACCTGCACCAATACACAAGCACGCGCGCACACACACACACACACACACACACAAATGTGTACACACCTGCACACACACTCACCTTCCAAGGCCAGCCTGGGCTCCTATCCCGGAGCTTGCTGTTCTTCATCCTGGGATGTACTGATGCCCCGCCTGGCACAGGGTAAAAGTCCAACCTGCAGGCAGGCGGTTTGGTTTCTTGGGTGCCAGGACCAGCTACTATCCTGGGCACTGGTCTTTGCCCACTGGCCACCGATGCCTGCGGATGCACCTGGCAGGAGCACCTGGTGGGTCACGGTGAAGGTTTACTTCCAATTCTACTTCCTTGTTATGGACTGGTTCTTTATCTCTTTAGTGACTCTGTCACCTCATCAGGAAAGTCACTGCAGCCTGGGGGTGCTGTAAGGATTAAGGACATGACGCATGTAAAGAGGTGCTTCTCAGCCCTTCGGAGTGTGGGAGCCACCCGGGGGTCTTGTTGAAATGCACTCTCTGCAGTCAGTGCCTGGGTGGGGTCCGAGAGCCTCCATTGCTAATAGCTTCCGGGTGATGCGCTGCTGCTGGTCCAAGGACCACCTTTGGGCATCGAGGATGTAACGTGCACAGAGCATCACGGAGGCGAGGGAGGTGGTCACATTGAGGCACCCTGAGAGAGGCAGGGCGTGTCCGTTCGTGGCTGCAGGTGTGTGTGGCCCGGGTCCTGGACTGGGAGGCAGGGAAAGAGGACCTGTTCTCCCTGCTCCTGGGAGGGAGAAATGTGTTCTTTGCTTCAGAGGGTCCCCTGATTGGATGGTGGAGGCCTGACCCCTGGGGAATGCCTCCCTGGTTAGGAAGGGAGACCCTCACATGTGACTGTGCATAAGCCCAGTAGAATTTGCACCTAGAGGTGCCGAATAAGAGTCATTCCAGAGTGACTTTTTGGAGGAGGACGTTGAGCTTGAAGGAGTTTAGGGAAGGCCTGTGTGCGGGTGGTGACCGGGTGGCCCTCCTGGTAACCTGACGTTGCTGGGTGTCTGGGCCCAAGGACCAGGCCTGTGGCGCCCCCTTGCCTAGTAGCACCCCTCCCCGGGCCCACGTGTTCCCCAGCAAGCTGGCCTCGCTTGCCAGCTCCCCTCCTGAAGACGTCTCGCTGGAAGGCAGGCTCTGTCTGCTCATTAGCGCGGGCAGCCTTTCCCTGAAGCCTTCCGCCGGGGCCAAGCCTGGCTCCCTCCACGGAGCAGGAGGCCCTGGCTCCGTCTGCTAATCGTCTGCTGTCTCCATCGTGAGCATTATTTTATTTTCGTATTATTCTTTTTCCAGCTAATATCCTGGCATTCCCAAAGACACCGGGTTTCATAATCTCCCTGGCGTTCCCAGGGAGCTGGGGAGCGGAGCACAAAGCTGCTATTATAGCGCGTTCCATCCAGCCTCCCTCTGCTGCCCCACACCCCTCACTGCCGCCACCGCGGGCTCCCACCCAGTCACCCCTCCTGACGCCACCGGCCTCTCTGGGAACTCTGGTGACGGCTGCCGGGATGAGCTCACAGAATCCGTCCTGTCGCTCTTGCCCTGGGCCTGCCCTCCACACACAAGGATTTTTCCAGAGCCCCGTCTCTGAGCTTGGCCCTGAGTGTCGGGAAGGGTTTTCTGAGATGCCTGATCCTGGGCAGGGAGGGAAGGAGATGGAGACTCGGCAATTTGTTCTCATAACAAATTGGGAGATTTAGAGCTGGAAGGAGCTTTCATGTTCGAAAGGCGCTCTCCACCTGGCTCTGGAGCAAAGTTGTGGGTGTGCACGTGTGTCTGATGTGTAATCACATGTTTGATGTATGTACACACAATATGCATGCAAATTGCATATATACGTGTGATACTACTGTGCAGGTGTGTGCAGTGTGTACGGTGTGTGCACGTGTGTGGCCTGTATGTACAATGAGCACAATCTAGGACCCGAAAGAGGGTAGGAAATACCAAATTCCATTTTGCCATGTACCAAAGACCAGGCTGAGAGCTTGATAAGCACTGTCTCATTCTGTTCTCACAGTGACCCCAGAAGGCTGGATTCTGTTATTAGGACCATTTTATAGTTGCAGAGACTGAGGTTCAGAACCACGTTGTCCAATATGGTAGCCACTAGCCAGCATATGTGATTATTGACATTTACATTTAAACTAACTAAAATAAGAAAATTCAGTTTCCCAGTCACACCAGCCCCATTTCCAGGACCCAGTAGCCACGCCTGGTCTGAGTCCCTCTTTGCCCCAGAAGAAACTGAGGCCTGAGAACAGGTCTGCCCAGGGGCGCAGCACGAGTCAATCTGGAACCAGGATAGTGGCTCTTCTGGCCTCTCTCTAGATCGTCCCACTCCTGTTCAGGCATGATGGCCCTGAGTGGGCTCTGAGGGAGGCTCTGGCATCTGGCTAGAGCCCTTGGGTGTGGGCATCACCCTCTTGTCTTGTAGTCAGGTCGCTTGGCCTCCCTGGAGCAGGGGGGAGCTGTACCAAGGCCCACCCAGGATGCCTCCAAGTAGGCTGGCAGAGGCCCGAGTCCTGGCCAGAAGTGGAGAGGACCTACAGAGTCAGGAATCAAGCCCCGGCCGGCCGGGGGGCAGAGAAGGGCTGCTGGGAGCCAGAAGTGCTAGGGAGGGGTCAGGGAGAGGCTGGTGCCAGAGGGAGTAATCTGAGATCTGAACTGGTGAAAAGGAGGAGAGATGTGGGTGGAGAGGGGAGGAGCTGTCTTCTGACCTGGATGGAACCCTGCTGTGCGCAGGGCACCTCCATACTGTGCCTATAGCGGCATTTAAAGCGAGGGCAGCACCTGGGAGGTGATAGGGGTTTGCCAAGGCCCGCGACAGGGTTTGCTCTTACTGAGAGGGGGCTCCCGGTGTCCATGGGTTCTGTTTATTGAATATGCAAATTGAGCACTTGTTCTGGGCTTGGCATTGTGCTAGCAGGGCAGCTTAAAGGCTGGCTGCCAGCCCTGTCAAGCAGAGCTCCCCCGCCCCTACTGCGCCCCCACATGGACAAACCTTTGGGTACTTCCTCTAACTGTGCACACTGGCTCAGTCTAACTCAGCATTGGGATATGATGTCTGTAGGGCTCAGCTATGTGTCTCTGTAGCCGGGACAAAGCGCCAGTGCGTGAATGTGTGCGTGTCACAGCGAATGATTTGCTGGTGCCCCGTTGTATGTCATTGTACATGCATGAGGTCTGCGCCCACCGTTCCCAGGGTGACCTTAGCATAAGGTGACCAGACGTCCAGCTTTTGGCGGGACAGTCCCGATTTTTAACAATTTGTTCCGCATCCTGCAGCATTTTAAAAAAGTCCTGATTTTTGGAAAGATAAATCGGGACTTTTTTAAAACGCCACGGGAGTGGGACAAATTGTTAAAAATTGGGACTGTCCCGCCAAAAGTGGGACGTCTGGTCACCTTACCTTAGCATTCACTATTTGAGCTGGGACACTATTAGGAACGATGGCAGAACTCAGGTAGGGCCATTCCTGGCAAACTGGGACAAACAGTGTCCTCATCACCGAGGCGTTCTGCCGTGGGAGAGAACCGTACCCTGCAGCCCCCACATGCGAAGTCGTGGAAACCCTGGAGGGACGCACGCACACATGCAGGCGGACACTCGCGCCAGCCCACACGTGGCATCGTGGGTTCTCCAGGTTTCCTGACTCCACTCCCGCTCCCCAGGGGCCGGCCGGGAGTTTTGCAAGGAGTTTAGCAGCTGCTTCCAAGCCTTGGCTCCAGCTGTGAATTAAATGGGGTTGCACCCTCAGCTGCTATTCCACTTAAGGTTGCGACCAGCCCCAAGGAGGAAGGGAGGTCCGTGTGCTCCCCTGTTCCCTCTTTTAAAGGGTTCTCCTCCTCGGGCCTGGCCGGCTGGCCTGTGTGGGGTTTCCCTAGAAACCGAGACCGGGACAGCCAGGGCAGTGACGTGCGCTCTGGATTGTCTCTCCCCCCCCTCCCCCCCCAGGCCTTGCCTTGGCACTTGGCTCTCTCCTGCCCCAGAACCCTGCTCAGGTCCTGAGTTCTGTGAGGAAGCAGGATGTGCTCTCTGGCCCTTTATGGACACGCTTGCCAGCTGTTCGAGAGCACATCGCCCTCTTCCCTGTTCCCATATTATCCCACTTAACCCTCCCAGCGATCCCAAGAGATGGGTTTTAGTAGTAGTCCCGTTTTACAGGTGTGTAAACTGAGGCACAGAGAAGACAAATAACACTCTAGCTGTTTTCCGACGTGAGTATTGTGAACAGCCTTGTGGACAGCGACGGGGCTATGCCGTTGGTAGCACTCTGCCCTACAGCACGGTGCTGCTGTGTGGTGTCCCAGCACAGGCCACAGTGAGGAAGCGGTCCTGGCGGGTCACCTAAGGCTGTGCGGGTCTTTTTCTCCAGAAAAGAAGCCCGGCAACAAATCCAGCCTGGTTGGTAGCACTTGCTGATTCCCATGGGGTAAATATTTCTGCCGTGGCCCATTTCATGCCAGCGGTGTGACACCATGCAGGTGGATACGGGAAGGCGTGGGCAGGAGGAGCCCAGGACACTATAGACCCTATAGATATACTAAACACAACCTCAGGAGCAGGACGACAGTAAAAAGTAGTAAAATAAGTAGGAGGTAATGAGTTTGAGCATTTATCACCTTTGTTTTTTGCAATGAATTTCTGTAGTTACACAGTTACAGGATTTGGCTTTTACAAAGGGCCGCGTTTAACAACCGCCTCGCAAAAAAATGGCTGAGAATTTAACGATCTGTTCTCATGAGCCTCCACGAGTGGGCCCCAGCCCCTGCTGCTCCGGGGGTGGGGTGGGTGCTGATCCCGTTTACATAAGAGAGGAGACGGCGCCTTCAGTAGTAGCTCCCTTCCCAGCAGCTCTGTCACCTGCTCTTTGGGTCCATCGTGCCTAGGAATGGAGTTCTCCCCACACAGCGGGGAGGGCAGCTGACCTCCCCACCCCCCGCCATGTCCATCTGCTTGACTGTGCTAGGGCAGGGGGTACCCTGGTCGCCCAGGATACCTCCAAGGCTCTGTGGTCTCTTTCCTGGCCACTGTGCGTGTGACTGTGTCTCTGTCCCCTGCCTGCTCAGCCCCGGGAATCCCACTGCGAAGCCCGAGTCTTCTTGCTCTGCCCCAGCTGGCCCCCTCCTGCCTCTGCTCTATAGATGCTGGCCCAACCTGTAGGCCTGTGTGGGGCAATGGGCCATGACCAGAAGGAGGAGGTGTGTATGTGACAGACAGCGTGTGGCGCAAGGGAATCTCAGACACGCGCGAGAGGTCTCACGCGGCTCTGCGGGTCCAGTTCAGGCCAGCCGAGGAGTCCCCTGCATGGAGACTGCTTGTTTCCGTAGGACCTGTGTGGTGGCCACACTGAGGTCCTGGGGCAGAACCATCTGCAGGCTGAGGTGGGCTGGGCCTCTGGCTCTGGGGACCCCGGGAGGAGCCCCTGGCCTCTGGGAGGGAGCGTGTTCCTTACTATTCTGAGCTCAGGCTGTCCCGGGAGCCCTGGCTGCCAGCTGGGCAGCAGCAGTTGGAGGCCACCCAGTCCCCTGGGCGAGCGGCAGGATCCCTTACACGGCAAGCCCCAAGACGGAGTTGGTGGCCGCAGACCGTGCGGCTGCCAGCCCCGGCCCCAGCCCGGGAGTCTCGTTGCCATGAGCTATGGCGGCAGGAATGTGACTGTGGGAAACCCAATGCCCTGGGCCTGGCCCTGGGGCGGAGGAGAGGGTGCGTGTGCCATGGGAGTGAAGGTCGCCGGGTGGAAAAGGAGCATCAGCCGTCCCTGCAGCCTGGCTCTGCCTGGGCTCCAAGAGAGAGCAGAGGCAGCCAGCCCTCCCTCTGCTGGCTGTGCCCCCCTCCCTGCCCCAGCTCACCCCTCTAGCCAGCCTTCCCCTGAGCTCACGGGTGGCCTCTGGCACGCGGCTGCCCTCCCTGTCCCAGCACCCTTCTCACCCTTCTTCGTGCCCTTCCCCAGGGAGACTTCCTGAATGGGACCTCCCAAGGGCCCACGTCGGTCTTTTCACCCCCCAGATGGCCCACCTGGGGTGCAGTGATGCACATCCCTTGTCCTTCCTGTATGGTGTCAGTCCCCGAGCCTCCCGAGGGTGGGAGGGTGCTGTCCAGTGCATACTTTTCTGTCCCTTCCCCTGGGACCGTAGGCCTGGGCACTCCTGGCTTAGGGTGAGGAATGCTGGGATTCATGTGGTAAGTCTTCCGTGGACACACTTACCCAGTGCCAGACGCTGGGCTGGGTGCAGGGAGAGGGGAGTGTGCACGGAGGGATGGAGGCAGGAGAGAAGCTAGGAGAGGCTGGGCAGGGGACGCTGATGCAGGCAAGGCAGTCAAGGAGGTGCCTAGGCCTGAGTGATGACTGAGCTGAAGGAAGAGCTCAAGTTAGCTCATCAGGGAGGACGTTCCAAGGTGAGAGACCAGCCCGTGCAAAGGTCCCGTGGGAGAGGGAAGGTGGTGGATTCCAAAATTACAGAAAGCTGAAGGGCAGACAGTAAGGAGGGGAGGGTATTATTTAACATGAGACTGGAGAGAGGAAGGAGTTAAACGGACACCCTTAGCACCCTTTTCTGAGTGCCAGGTCCCTGCCAAGGGCCGTGGGTGCATCTTATTTAATAGTCCCCAGTGGTTCTCAGCTGGGGGACATGTCTATTGCCCACCCCCCTCCCCCGGGGACATTAGACAATGTCTGGTGAGGGGTGGGGGATGCTACGGACATCTACTGGGTAGAGGCCCTGGGTTCTGCTAAACATTCAACAACCCATAGCACAGCCCCAACAAGTAACGACTTGGCCCCAAATACCCACAGTGCCAAGGCTGGAGATACCGCATTTTTATAGTCCTCCCACTGGGAGGACTTTACAATGAGGAACCTGAGTTTTAGGAACTGAGCTTCCCTGAGGCACGCCAGCTCCCCTTCCCTGACCCACACGGTGTGCTCCAGGCGAGTTCCCGACTCCCGGAGGCTCAGTTCGAGGCCATGGCTGGGTTGGGAGGGCGAGCCGGCCTCCCCTGTGCTCCTGGGATCTGAGTGGATGGGTGGAGAGCTCAGGTGCCCCTGGGAGGGTCAGAGCCTGAAAGACTTTGGCCGTCTCCGAGGGTGGGATTCTGCCCTGGGTGGGGACCAGGGCGGCTGCAGGGCCCTGGTTAGTGGGGGCCTTGCAGCTCACCTCCTGTTCTCCCTGCTTCCTCCCAGCACGCGCCCTCTGTCTCTGTGAGCTAGGGGGAGGACGAAGGAGGCGGCAGGGCCACACGTGGGTGGCAGATGGGGGCGGGGGGCGAGCTGGGGATGGAAGCAGGCCTGTGGAGAGGCAGGACGGGGTGGTGGTCAGGGGCCTTGGCCGAGGGCCCCTCCTCTGGGGCCGGGACAGGTGGAGGACCCCTAGCTGTGTGAGGGGCGTTCCTGGGGGAAGCACTGGCTGCTCCCTCTGAAGAATGGTCCTTCTCAGGGCCAGAGGTACCTGGCCTGGCCTGGCCTTTGTGGAAATCCCAGGGAGGGGGCCACCCTTTTTGATCGCAGGCGGTGGCCCTGCCCTTGGACGGAGCCCCAGAAAGGGCTGCCAAAGCCCCAGACAGAAGCCTGGGTGGGAGCGGTGCTGATGGAGGCGGCTGGGGGAGGCCCTCTAGAGGAGGTGTGAGGTGAGTGGGGATGTGCACTGGCAGTGATCCGCGAGCAGGGAGGTCCCTGCAGGCACCTGGAGGGAGAGGGGAATTCTGGGGCTGCGTACGGCAGAGCGGCCTCGCTCCTTACGCCTGCCCCGGCTACCTACGTTTGGAGAGGAGGGGGCACACGTGTGGTGCCAGGCTAAGGCAAAGGGGCTATAGAGTCCTGGACCTTCAATCCCACCCCAAGCAGAACCTCTCCCCCGCCTCCCTCCCCTAAAGTGCACCGAGCTGCGTGTGCTATGCGTTGTTGCACCCGGGGGCTGGCCAAGAGGTTTCCAGCGTCCTGATCTGCTTTCCTTGGCGTGCCTGCACCTCACGCCTGGGGTGGCCTGTGGGGCCCCCAGGTCCAGCCTATGTGCAGCCTCACAGACCCCGAAACTGGGAACGGTGAGCTGTTGGCCTTGGTGCATGCTCTGGCGGGATGCCAGCACACAGCCAGGCCAGACGTCTCGCCTCGTGGGAATGCAGGAGGCTTGGGGGGCCACACCTGCCTGGGAGGGAGGATCCAGGCTTGCTGGCCTTTGGGTCTCTCTGAAGTAGCCTCCCCTGTCTGTAGTATGATACCTTCCCTCTTATTCTGCTCCCGTGTATGTGGTGTGTGTGTGTGTGTGTGTGTGTGTGTGTGTAGAGACTGAGAGCTGTCGCTCCTGAGGTGTCCACTTTTCCAGCTCCCCTGTCTGTAGTATGATACCTTCCCTCTTATCCTGCTCCCATGTATGTGGTGTGTGTATGTGGTGTGTGTGTGTGTGTGTGTGTGTGTGTGTGTGTGTGTAGAGACTGAGGGCTGTCGCTCCTGATGTGTCCACTTTTCCAGCTCCCGGAATAATGTGGAACAACTATGGGATGCGTGAATACCACCCCTAAGCACGATTGCTAACTCCATCATTTATGCTTACCTCCCTATGAGCTAACTCACCATTTATGACTTAATCCCCCCTGTCCTGACTGTGCCCCATTTCTCTCATAACAGCAAACACTTATTGAGCATTTATTATGTGCCACGTGGTATGCTAAGAACATGTAATTTTTCTCCTTAGTAGTCACAGCAGCCCTGAGACAGATACTGTGGGATTTTCCCAAATTTACAGAGACTGGTTCGGAGAGGTTAAGCAACCTGCCCAAAGTCACACAGCCAGTGACTGGCAGGGCCAGAATTGGAACCCAAGTAACCTGGTTCTGGAGCTTGTGTTAAAGTTGTGGCCAAAAGAAAGGGGGTCACTTCTTCTCGCTGTCAGAGAGGGGGTGTCCTGTGGTGGGCGCGAGAGCCTGCCCAGGTGTAGCAGGACCTCGGTGTGCCCGGGGAGAGCCGATGAACACGTTTACCCAGTGTGTGTATGGGCCCTTTCAGGATGGAGCAGAGGAAGACGGACCTACCTTTTGGGTGCATTTCTTTGTTGACCCCGAGTGACCAGGACAGGACTGGGAGGATCAATGGCTCTCCTGGCTAGGGAACAGCATGAGCTTAGGATGGGAGCAGACAGGAGCCTGGACCATCTTTGAGGAGCGTGGCCAGCCTGAAACTGAGGTCTGGGATTGAGGGAAATAAGCCCTGGTGTTAGAGGGAAAGAGGGGCCGGGTCATTGGGTCTGACCAGGACCATTTGGTAGTGAGAGCCACTGAAAGACTGGGGCTGGGGAGCCGGTGGTGACTGTGGTGACGCTGTGCTGGCTCTGCATGTGGGCAGATGGGAAGTGGGAGGGCCAGTGTCCAGAGAGGCTTCTTGGGCAGGGGTCTGGGCTGGGGCCGGAGGGTGGGCGTGGTTTGGAGAGAGAGTGGCCCTGTGCTTTGTATCTGGAGGCACTGGGGATGGGTAGCTCCAGGGCCCGCTGGGGGAGGCTGGGATTCTTGGGAAATGTTTGCAGTTGAGGATCCTGGCTGCCCAGGAGAACAGCTCTGGGAAGTGGCCATTCTGGGTGGGCTTGGCGGTAGGAGGGTGTGTGTGTGTGTGTGTGTGAACAGGCCATCCACAGGGAACCAGGGTTTCCTTTCAAGGGTATGTGTGCTTGTATGCTAGGAAGAGGGACTGGGTAAGGAACAGGTATGGAAGAGGGGAGAGGGACTTGGTGGACCTGATGTCATAGAAAGCCCAGGCTGGGAGGCTGGGCTGGCTGTGAGTAGAGCATTCCCTATAGGCCTTGGTCTCTATTGGGTCACCAAGCCACCCAAGCTACACAGAACCCCCATGAGTGGCGACAGTGTGGCAGAGGTGGCAATGGGTCATCCCTGAATCAGGAGGTAGACAAGGAGTCCAGAGGAGGTGGTTGATATCCCAGTGGTTAGACCCCAGTGCTAATGAGGACAATGGGGAAGGGGAATGACCATATAGTGTTAAGCATGGACTGGTTTCTGAGCCTCAGTGTAGACCTGCACTGCCTCCTGATCTTGTCCCTGTTTTCTGCCTCAGCCTGAGCCCAGGAACCCAGGCTCAGGGGTGGAGAGATGCTAGACTGAGCCTCTAGACTTTGCCTCTTCTTAACTCATCCCGGTGGGCAGATCAGTACTGGCTTTCCCCCACAGATACTAGTCAAGTCCCACCTTTTATCAAACTCCAACGTCATAGACTGGAATAACTCAAACTTCCATTCTGACTTGTCTGGTCTCCATGAGTGAGGGAGAAACATTTCCCTGTGGACATGACATTGTGGGCTGAAGGAGAGGACGAGCTACCCTACGGTGAAGTTAGAGGCTGGTGGGCCAGCTCTCAGCAGCCGAGGAGTGTTGTCCAGAGGTCTCCTGACCCGGCAACCGGGCTCTCTGGGTCAGCCTCCCTGTCACCCTCAGGCGTGGGGTCAGAATCTGTCCTGACCGGCTCTGTGTCTCCAGGGCGGTGTGGTGGATGACAGGAGTGAGGATTCCACGTCCATCTCCACCTTGAGCTTTGGAGTGAACAGACCCACGATTTCCTGCATCTTCGACTGTAAGTGGTGCTTCCTGGTGTCTACGGGGTGATGTTGTTAGGTGTGTGATCTTTTGTTTCTGTTTGAATGGGGCTATATGTTCAGGTGTGTATGTGGGGCTGTGGAGAATGGAGTCTGTTCTTTTGTGAGTCAGTGTCTTCTGGTGTGTGTGTGTGTGTGTGTGTGTGTGTGTGTGTATGTGTGTGCCTGCACACACACATGCCTGTCTATGTATGGTGTGTCACTCTAAGCTTCAAATCAGGCATTAAAGATCTGGTGCATTCTGGCCTCTCCTGTCGTTCATTTAGCTTCCCTCCCTTCTCTTCTTCCTCTGTCCCCTCTCTCCAACTCTCGCCAGGCCCAAGAATACAGCACTCAGGTGTCTACTTCTGAGCTGTGGTCTTTTCTGACTGTGAGTGGCTCACTTCTGCAGAATGTGACATGGGCCATTTCTATCGTTCAGCCCCTGTGCCTGCCCTTCCCAGAGACAGACACCACCTTTTCCTTTAGCCCCAGCTCTCAGCCACTTCCAGCCCCTCACGTGGCACCTCTGTTTCTTCCCTGGTGCAGACGGAAACCGCTACCATCTGCGCTGCTACATGTACCAGGCCCGGGACCTGCCTGCGATGGACAAGGACTCTTTCTCTGGTAGGTGGGGGGAGGGAGGAGAGCCAGGGAACAGAGCTGAGAGCTGGGAACCCAGCCATGGGGCCTTCGGATCACGGGGCCCAGGCCCAGGGCTTCCCCTGGAGGTGGGAGTGGTGCTTGTGAGTTTGTGGAGGTGGCTGTTGTTGCCAGGTCACTGTGACATCCTAGTTGTCAGGTGGCTGGCTTGACCCCTCTTAGGTTTTGGCTTTACTGACCACCCCGTCCTAAAAGCTCCTCTGGCCCAGACCCCCAGGGTGCCCTCTCTCTGGGGTCTCCTGTAGCTGCCTCCTGCTCTACCTGCTCCTACCCCGGTGCTTCTCTGCCTTCTGAGCCTGGCGTTCCCAAGAGCGTATCTGTGTCCTCTTCTCTGGGCACTGGGCCCTCCTCCCAGCTTCAGTGACCCCTCCTGTCAGGGAAGCTTCTAGGTCTTCAGTTCCCAGAAGCCCCTCATGTCCGGCCACATCCTGGTCTCTCCCCCCGGATGCCTCAGAGGCACCTCAGTTCATCCTGTCCAAACTGAACTTCCTGTGACATTCCAGCCCCGCCCCCCACCCCAGGCTTTCTGTGCATTTGCTGCCTGGGTCCTGGTGTCCCCTCAGCATGGACACAGACCGTCACCCCGTCCTGTTGATTCTGGCTCCTGAAACGTCCTCGAATATGTCCCTGGAAACTGGCCTTGCCTCTTCGTATCTGGACACGTTGGTCATCTCCTGACCTCCCTGCTTCCTTCTGCACTGCCCCAGGAGGCGATCTGGTCATGTCACTCCCCCGATTTCAAATGTAGACACTGACAGATACATCCTCTGCTCGGCAGCCTGGCAGACAACTCTTTTGTGATCTGACTGCATGGACCTTGCCAGTTTCAGTTTTCCCGGACTGCCCTCTATCCACTCACTCTGGCCCCACCGACTTTTGCCATCTTTCAAGCCTTTGTACTCAGTGTTCTCTCTCCCTAGAATGCAATCCCTCCCTCTTGTTAACCCAGCGAACTCCTACTCATCCTTCACGACCCAGCCCAGATGCCCTCTGACTCTTTCCAAAGCTGAAATGGCTGTTCCTTTCTGACCATCCAGCACCGCTCTCAGAGCCCTGGCCCACTGCATAGGCGAATTGCTGTCTATCTATCTGGGTCACATGCTTCCCAGGATGGCTGTGAGCTCCCCCAGGGAGAGGCCTTGAGCCTGCAGCACTTCCTGTCCGAAGAACGGACACTGAATGATGTGCTCACTATGAGCCCAGGTGCTTCACTGACATGATGTCACGTCACCCTTAGAACTCCGTGTGAAGTAGATGTTTAACACTCTGTTTTATAGATGAAGAAACAGAGACTCAGGTGGCTTAAGTAATTTCTTGAGTTACCTATCTATCACTCTCCAAATGCTGGAGTAGCACGGAGCTCTGCTTTGGGAATGATTTGTTCACAGAAGGGCCCTGCAGCTTAGAGCCATGTGCCCGTCCTCCTTCCCAGCCCCACCCCTGCCCCTGCCCCTGCCCCTGCCCCTGCCCCTGCCCCTGCCCCACGTGGGACCTCTCAGGTTCCTCCTTCCAGCAGCTGTGCCCCCGCATCCCCTCCTCTCAGGGACTTGTTCTCCAGCCCCGGGCAGCCAGGCTCAGGGCAGATAGAGCAATTTCTCCTCTGTGGTTTGGGTCCTGGGCCCTGGGTCCCGAGAGTGCCCTCTGCAAAGCATAGGCGAAGCCAGCGGGCAGGGAGAGCAGGCCAAGGGCGGGCAGCTGCAGCTCTGGGGAACCTGTGCCAGGAGGCTTTCCGACACTTAGGACATGCCCTGGGGTAAAAAGAAGTGGACTAGCTCACAACCTTGTTTCCTCTTCTTTTGGAGAGGAGAGGGGAGGTGGGGGTGCAGGTGGCAGGGTTGTATGAGGCGGGCGGTGGGATGGGGCCCAGCGGGGAGGCCCTGGTCCTTTGTGGGTTGGGCCAGTGGGGACCCTGCAGGGAGGGGACTCCTCCATGGAGCCTGTGCTAGGAGTCAGTGTGCCCCTCTGGATGGCAGGCAGGCAGGCAGGCGGGCAGGCGGGCAGGCGGGCAGGCGGGCAGGCGGGCCACGTCAGCCTGGGACCGGCCTGCAGAGACGTCACACTTTCCACCCTGGCCCCACCCCCTCCCCCAAGTAAACATCCCTTGAGCGTTGAGGGCACTGCCCAGGGCTTCCTCAGAGGCCACTGGCTTCTGAATGAAAGGCCTGATTGAGCAGCTGCTGGAAAGGAAAACAGCAGCCAACACGGGTGAACCTATAAAACCCAGAGTGTTTATTTTCACTCCCAAGCCCTAAACCAAAGCAATTTCTCCCCTGGAACTGACCCTGGGGTGGCTGGCGGCCGGAGGCTGTGCATGGCCACCGGCTGGCATTTCTCAGAGGGAACTCCTGTGTGAATCCGGAGTGTCTGGGGCTGGGGAGGGTCCAGGGCAGAGTCTGTCTCTAGTCTGACGGTCTGGCCTGGCTGCCGGGGGTCTGAAACCCTCTGCAACTCTGACCGGCGGTGGCCTGGGCCCCGCCTGGCCGGGGTGGGCTCCTGTGGCCCCGAGCTGTGCTCCCTCCCCGTCCCTGGTCTGTGGGGCCTGGAACTGCCCGGAGACTCTGCTGTGCCCGCTGCCTTCTCCCTGGCCGAGGGTTTGGGGGAACACACAGGAATTTCCCAGAAAACATTTGTCGAAAATAGTAAACTCAGTCAGGAAAGGAGGCTCGTGGAAATGCTGCTGCCCAGGCTGCCCGGGGGCTTCGCTGTGGGCGGGGCGGAGTGGACGTCCAGCACAATTGTCTGGACCACGGGAGGGGCGACTGTGGCATGTGGTTCTGGGCGTGTGGCCCGTGTGGCGATTGGGCATAAGAAATGTAAAGTGCTGTTTAATTCCGAGGACCTCTTGGATATGGGGCTGGGGCTGCCGCTCCTGGGTGACCATCTGGAGGAGGCACTGGGTTTACCTTGAATGGAGAAGAGGGAGCGGACTTAGGGCTCACGTGTCCTCAACACCAGACCTACTGGGCAGCACCCCTTCCGGGGGGCGGGGGGGTGGGGGGGAGGGCGCGCAGCTTTCTGCTTTTCCCAAATACCCCCTCAGGGAATTCTGCTTTGCTCTCCCCTGGTTGAGTACCAACATTGCGGTGGTTTGAGGGAACCATAAGCTCTGTTTAACAGAACTGCCACCAAAATAGACTCTGCTTTGAGGTCACCGCAGTCCAGAGAAGGGCCCTTAGCATGAGGGACCCAGAGACCGCTTTCGAGAGCCCTGCAGGTAAGGGGGCTCAGGGGGCCTGACTGGGTGGTGGTGGGGGCCTCAGTGAGGGGGGGGGGCGCTAATCATGAGAATGAGTGGTGGCGTATCTGTCAAGGCAGAAAGCTCCTGTGTCCTCTTTGTTGCCCTCGTGGTTCTGGGGGGTCAGAGCTGTATAGATGGGGTGGTCCTGAGGAGGCAGCCCCTTCTGTGGGGACCAGGGCTTTCGTCCCCTCAGATCCAGACTCAGTCCTGGGTGGGGCTGGGACATTCTTTTTAAAAAATATATTTTATTGATTTTTTTTTTACAAAGAAGGGAGAGGGATAGAGAGTTATAAACATCGATGAGAGAGAAACATCAACCAGCTGCCTCCTGCACACCCCCTACTGGGGATGTGCCCGCAACCAAGGCACATGCCCTTGACCGGAATCGAACCTGGGACCCTTCAGTCTGCAGGCCAACGCTCTATCCACTGAGCCAAACCGGTTAGGGCAAGGCTGGGACATTCGTAGGCTTGGGCTCCCCATGTCTGGGCTCCAGTCAGGGCCCACCCCCTCTTTTGCAGCACAGCTTTCAGAGAAGTCCGGCTCTGCTCGGGGGAATTTTCTAGTTGAGCTCAAGGAGCTGTTTTCCGAAGTGCATCGGAGGCTTGTGAAACGGTCCACTTACAAAGGGTTCCTGAGCGGGAGAGGCGGGAACCGCTGTGCGCGGAGATTTACAGCGCGCCGTGGCCTTGAGGGGCTCCGAGGCGGCGGCCGCGAAAGGGGCCTGTGTGATTGCTTCGGCGCTCATTAGCTCCCCGGAGAACTCGCATTTCGAAGAACACATTTTGGGAAACGCTGGTCTATCTACATAGGATTCGGTCCAAGCTGCTCAGCGTGAATCCAGGGCCGTGTGTGACCCTCCTCCTCCTCCTCCTCCTCCTCCTCCTCCTCCTCCTCCTTCTCCTCTTCCTCCTTCCTCTGTCCCCCTGCCCTGTGCCCGCTCTTCCTCCCCTGAACCAGATTAACTCCTTGCTGTGTCCCAGCGCCTGTGCTCTTTGGAGCCTTTGGTCACCTGTGCTGGGGGCCTCCACACCCCCTTTTCCTTGGTCTGTCTTGAGAACGTCCACATTAAAAAAAAAATATTTTATTGATTTTTCACAGAGAGAAAGGGAGAGGGATAGAGAGCTAGACACATTGATGAGAGAGAATCATCGACCACCTGCCTCCTGCACACCCCCTACTGGGGATGTGCCTGCAACATGTGTACATGCCCTCGACCGGAATCAAACCTGGGACCCCTCAGTCCATAGTAGACTAACGCTCTATCCACTAAGCAAAACCAGTTTTGGCCGAACTTCCACATTTTTGAGATGCAGGGTAGGGGACCACCTTTGGGAAGACGGACTTAGTGTCACCAGGCCACACTGAGTACCCCCCACCCTTAGCACCTTAGACACCCCACGATTAAGCTGCACATCTCCTTGTATTGCAGCTGTTGTTTAGTTACCACTTCTAACCGGTAGTCATGCTCTTAAGAGCCTGGGCCGTGTCTCATTCATCTTCATATCCCTCGCATGGCGTTTACCTCCCACATGTGGTTAGTCAATCATTGTACCCGGAGTGAATGATGGATGACAAATAGCGCTCGAGTGAACATCTTTGTACATATAGGTTTTTGGTTAATTTGGATGATGCCCAGGAATATGGGAAGCGGGGTATAAACAGTGCGATGTTTTCCTGGGCACGCTGCCCAATTGCTTTCCTGAAGAGTTGCTGAATTGCATCCAGCAACGAAGGAGAGTACACCTAGTCCGTCAAACGTGTGCCAACACTGGGCTTTATACATCTACACAATTTTTCTTAATTTTACAGCGAAACTATTGCTGTCTTACAGTTTTCAGTTGCGGCGCCTTCCTATGACGAAGCCTGCTCTCTGAAGGACCCTTACCCTGTACACATGGCAGCCGGAGCACTGGGCTAAGAGTCATGGTGTGTCCGGTCGGGGCCGTGTGCCAGCACCGGCTAGTGACTTAGTCTTCCGGGGCCAAAGCTCCCTCTCTGGCAAGTGGGGTGATGCTACCTGCCCTGGCCCCTATTCTGGTGTTCTGAGCTGGTTGGTGGAGGGCCCACGAGGAAAGCTTAGTGTTTGGGGAACGCAGAAGTGTCTGCCCTGGAGCTCCAGGAGGGGCTGAGTGGCAGAGCTGGGGCGCAGGACTCCAGCTCCAGAGAAGCATCACCTGCCTGGGGCCTCTCCTGGGGACGGAGTCCGGCAGGACCTTGCTCTGTGATCATGGCCGGAGCGTCCCAGGGCAGCTGTGGTCGTCCGGGAGCTCCAGTCCAGCTGCATTTCACCTCAGCTCTGGGGGCATCTGCCTGGCCTGGCCAGTAGGCCCGAGGCTGGGTGGACCAGGAAGAGAGGGTCCTCACCCTTCCTTCGCCTCTCCCTGGGATCTGCTCCTCCTCGCTCTTGGCTTTCCTGGAAGAGGGATGTGTCTGTGCATCTGTCTGGCTTGCCTTCCTCTGACCACCTTGCTTCAGCAACACCCACCCCCACTTGCTTCTCTTTTTTTTTTTTTGAGGGGCTGGCCCCTGTGGCGGGGAGAGGCCAGGCCCCGGCACACAGTAGCCCAGTGTCTGAGGCCCCAGGCCTCCGGGCCTGCTCTTTACAATGCCTTTGTTGTGTGTGTTTTCCTCCCCTGGGCGGGCGGGGCGCGCGTGTGGGTCTGGGTGATTTTTGTTTGAAAGCCGCCCCCGCCTGTCCCCCCGCGCTGAGCTCATGGCTGTGCTGATGGGGCTGCTGGAAGGAGCCGGCCGGCTCGGGGGCCAGCGTGGGGGGTGCTGCCAACACCAATACAGCGTGCGCGGCCGCTACAATGTGCAATTGTGATCTTTGTGTAAACGCGGTCGGTCTGGGGCGCGCGCGCTTATAAAAATAAAGCGTTGGGAAGCACAGGGGGTGGGAACAAAAGGGGCTTTTTCGCCGGCTCTCTAATATGGTTTTATTTATCGGAACGCTCCCTCTTTCCCTTACTGGAACCGGGGAGAGGTTCTCTGCCGAGCTTGGAGCTGATGGTATCACAGCCAGACGGTTTCATTAAATGCACAGACGCCGCTGGGCCCTGCCAGGGGCAGGAAGGGAAGGGCCCGGGCCGGCCCTGCCAGGCGGGTGCGTGGAAGGGGGAGCCCCGTGCCAGGGAGGCCCCCACCACGCAGAGGCGGTGAGAGGCGGTAGCCTTTCTCCCCTGCCAAGAGCCTCCTGCTGCCCTCCTCTACCCCCAGAATCAGGTTCCAAACCCGTTTCCTGCAGGAAGTCCTCCAAGATTCACCCCGTCGTGCGTTTGTGCCTGAGGCTGAGGAGCTCATCCAGGCCGGCGGCTGCCTCCTGTTAGCCGAGCCTGTCCTTGTTCACCCCACAGCTTCTGCCTCCTAACGGGCCCCCCTGGGGTGACAGCGGGAATCTCAGACCCTGCTCCCTCCATCCCACAACGGGAGCCCTCCCATTGCCCACCTGAGCCTCCCCACCTCTTCTGTCGTCCCTCTCCGCCACCTCCTGTGCAGTGGCCGTGGTGTGCCATTTGGTCTCTTTAAGGCCAGGGAGCTTGTCCTGCTCACCTCCCGTTTGGGGGGAAATCCTGTCTCCCCATCCCAGCCCCAGGATCGCAGTTGGACATCCCAGCACCCTTCCGAGACCAGCAGGGCAGAGCCCATTACCTCTGACGCCCCTTTGAGGCCACATGTGGGGTGAGGGGTGGCATTGGGTTGGACTGCGAGGCTCAGAGGATGCCAGGTATTGCAGGATGGGGCAGGCACGAAGGGGAGAGGGCATATGTTAGAACATTTAGGCTCCATCTTCTCAATACATCTAGCACCCAGCCGCCAGCCTCCTGCAACTCCAGACTTTCCTGGCATGTGCCCTCAGCATTTGGCGTGTTTGGTCTTATGAAATGGCAGCAAACTGGACCCCTCCCCCAGGCTGATGCCCTGGGGGGGGGGAAGTTGCGGAGCCCCTTCTCCAGACCCTCTGCTCCTCTTGTAAATGACACGCGCTCAGTCTCACAGGTCCTTCTCTCTCATTGGTTTCCAAAGTGTGGCCCTGGAGGGCAGATCAGTTCCACCTGGGAACGTGTTAGAAATAGATTCTCAGCCACCAGCCCAGACCTAAGGCATGAGGCCCTGGGGTGGGACCCAGCGGCCTGGGTCAACCTTCCAGGCGGTTCCGCTATATGCTCACATTTGGAACTACTATGCTAGAATCTTTTCTAGTGACTAGTGGCTGGGTCCCAGGTCAGCAAGGCTGGGGCTGACATGCTGGAGAGGAGTTTGGGGAGAGCAGGAAGCTTCAGGGGCCTTAGAGTTTCCCTCATACCATCCATAGCTCTTGAGTCCATGTGCTTCTCTCTGGTGCCTTCCTGCCCATCTAAGCCACCACTGCCTCTGCCTGGTCTCTTCCAGGAGCCTCATACCTGGTCCCCCTCACTCACTTCTCCCCCCTCCGTGTGGCAGCCAGAGTGAGCTTGCTGAAATGCAGCCCTAGACACGCCATGCTGATGGCACCGACATCTCTGTTCTACTCTCCCTTCCTCAAAGAAGCCAGGTCTCTTCCTCACACATGCTACTGCATCTTATCTCTAGTCTTCAAAGCACTGATCAAAATGGTAATTTTATGTTTGTGTGAATTATGGTTTTGATTCAATTGCATTTTCAGCCCCTAGCCTCTAGCCTGGCATACAGAAAGCACTCAATAAATGCTTGTTGGATGACTGAATGAACAAATAAATGAGCCATCCAGGGACTCACTTCTTCTAACTGGACCTTGCCCCCTGGGGACAAACCCAAGAAGGAGCCCAGAAGGGGGAGGTCTCTGGGTTTCTGTGCCCACTGGCCTGGATCCAGGCTCCATTTCCCTGTGGTGGCCTGCCCGTCCGCTCCTGGAGGTCAGGGAGAACCCAGGAAATGGGCGCCCACCTGACACTGCAGCACCAGAGGGCCAGGCACAGCTCTGCTCCAGCTTTGTGGCCCGAGTGGCTCCTGAGCAGCCAGTTCTCACGGTCTCTGCCGTGTCCTGTCTCCCGTCCCTTCTCCCGCCCACAGATCCCTACGCAATCGTCTCCTTCCTGCACCAGAGCCAGAAGACGGTGGTGGCGAAGAACACGCTGAACCCCACCTGGGACCAGACGCTCATCTTCTACGAGATCGAGATCTTCGGCGAGCCGGCCACCATCGCCGAGCAGCCGCCCAGCATCGTGGTGGAGCTGTATGACCACGACACCTATGTGAGCCTCCTGCCGTCCTCTGCATCCCCTCCCCGCCCACTTCCTCAGGGCCCAGGGAGGAATGGGTGCACCCCCAGGCTGGGACTGATGGCCTCTCCCCGGGCCCCACAGACTGCAGAGCGGTCAGAACCATTGTAGAGGAAGGAGAACTGGATTGCTAGCGCCTGTGCTCTGCCCACGCAGCGAGAGGGGACAGGTCTGGAAAGGAAGGTGCTGGCCGTGGCTCACAAGCCGGGGTTTCCTCCGCCTCTAACTTGCTTACATGATCCCAGGCCAGTCCCTTCTCCTCAGAGTGCTGTGTTGACTCCATACGTTGATTAAGCACTTGTGTGCTGGGCTGGGTAGCCCTTCACTTCGGTTCCCAGTCTAGGTGGGACCCGAGACGCACCCACAGACAGAGAATCCTCCAGGGCAGTGGTTGGCAAACCACAGCTTGCGAGCCACATGCGGCTCTTTGGCCCCTTGAGTGTGGCTCGGCGTTAGAACCATTTCTGCAAAATAGACTCGCCCAGGCCGAAAACCAACTTCTGCGCATGGGCCACGAAGTTTCAATAAACTGTATGTGCGTACCAACATGTAGTATTTTGTGGAAGAACCACACTCAAGGGGCCAAAGAGCCGTATGTGGCTCTCGAGTTGTGGTTTGCTGACCACTGCTCCAGGGAGACAGTGGGTCCCTGAGTGCCATGTGGCTCTGAGGCATAGCCAGGCCCTCTAACAGAGCTGTCCACAGAGTGTCCTTTGCTGATGGAAACGCTCTGGGAGCCACTAGCTACGTGTGGCTGTTGAGCAGTTGAAATGTGGCTAATGCAACTGAGAATCTGACTTCTGAATTTCTTCTAGTTGGAATTAATTAAGCTTTGAATGTAAATAGCCGCAGGTGGCTGGCGGCTCTAGCTTGGAAAGCACAGCGGTAGAAGGTTCCCAGGAGGGAGAGTGCGCTGTGGGCTGGATGTGCAGAAGCCTGTGGGGAAGATGCAGCCCTGGAGCAAATGTGGGGTTTGGTGTGGGTGTTGGCAGGAGGCAGCCTTGGGGCAAGTGGGAGACCCAGGAGAGAGGAGGGCAGGCGGGAAAGGAGGAGAGCAGAGAATGAGGCCAGGGGAGCAGGGCACTGACAGGTCAGAGTGACATTTTAAAAAGAGCAGAGCAGAGAGAGACTATGTCAGCGGATGGGGCATGTGGCAGAGAGATCCCTTCCTAGGTTGGGGACAGCGGTGCGATGAAAAGGAAGAGGCAGGGTTTTGAAAATGTTTCCAGAAAGAGTTGCCATGACCGGATGTCAGGTGCCCTGGGAGGGTGTGGAGATGGGGGTGCCTCCAGGTGATGGGGGCCAGCTGGCAGTGGGCAGTGCAGACCTGGGCTGGGGTGTCAGCCTCCGAGCTCTTCCTTTGGAAGGAAAAGCTGGCCCTTTGGGAGTGGGGTGGGGGTGGGGGAATGAACAACTGGAGTCTATTTGGGATTGTTTGGAGAAGAGCACAGGGCCTGGGCCTTTGCGGCAGGAGGGGGAGGTAGGAGGACCAGGAAGGTCCTGGGCTGAAGGAGCAGGTGCAGCCATGACCTATTCTGAATGGGTGGGCTCCAGGGACCTGGGGGAGAGCAGAGGCTGTGCTCATTGTTAATGTAGCCAAGCAAGTTTGAACTGTGGCAGATACCCCGAGCTCCTGCTGTCCTGGCTGCCAAGCTCTGCTCAGACCCCCCTACCCCAGCCTCTCCGTGACCCATTGGTAACCAGGGGTCTTCAAACTACGGCCCGCGGGCCACATGCGGCCTGCAGAGGAGTCTGATCCGGCCCGCCAGGTTTTTTGGGCAGTGAGCGCAGCCGAGGTGTTACAGTAGGAATTAGTAGTTCATATAGTCCGGCCCTCCAGCTCTCTGAGGGACCGTGATCTGGCCCCCACTTAAAAAAGTTTGAGGACCCCTGGGTAAGACTATACCTGCCCAGAGCAGCCTTCAGGAGCCCTCCTGGGACAGGGGCTGGTGTCTACTCTGAGTGGTTGCTGCTGGACTGTCAGTTGATGACCTGGGCATTTATGCAGCAGCTGGTGGCTACCCCAGAATGGCTCTCCGGGGTGTCCCCAGCAGGGAGGTGACTGCAGGTAGGGAGACCTCCCAGTCCTGTTCTGGGTTTCCCCAGAGGAAGGCCTTGAGCAAATCACCAGGGCTTGTGAGGGCTGCAGCACCAGCTGTTCTGTGCCCTGCCCCTGCCCTGGGGAAAGCTGACCACAGGCCAGCGGGGTCACAGAGGGCCATGTCGGAGGCTGAGCTTGGGCAGGGCTGTGGGCCATGGCTAGTAGGGTAGAGGGCAGTATGGCTGGAACTGGCCCATGCAAAGGCCAGTGGTGAGAGAGCAGCCAGGGCCAGCAGGCTGGCGTAGAGGGTGCGCCAGGAGGGAGGAGAGGGGAGCAGGCTCCAGTAGGGGGCCTTCCATCCCAGGAGAAAAGTTTGGACTCTCTCCTCTAGGCAGTGGGGAGCCAGGAAAGCGCCCGAGCAAAGGTCAATACATCATTTCAGCAGGACTCATAGAATTCGATGAGCGGTCAGTTTCTCTGTCTGGAAGGTGGTAGAATTTAAAGGTGCAATGAACAGGTGAAACAAAAGGCCTTGGAACTATCAAATGCCTAGTCTGTGAGGGCGCCAGAGAAATGCTAGGATCCCGCCACTCTGGTCTCTTATTGGCTCAGAGCTTGATTAAGTTAAAACACGGCTCTGCTAGTTGGATACTCAGAGGCTCTTCCCCACCATGACGGGAATTCACACCTAGCAGCAGTGACCGGGGCCACTGCACGTTGTTCTCAAATCCTTTTAAGGGGGCAGAGCTTGCTGTTCAGCACCAGGGGTTGCCCATTAGGGTTCAGGAGGCCCGATGTGGGTCTGACGATCCGGCTGAGGCCACCAGAGTGCTGGGCTGGGGATGCTGACTCCTCTTTCTCCACTCCCTGTCCAGGGTGCAGACGAGTTTATGGGACGCTGCATCTGTCAGCCAAGTCTGGACCGGATGCCCCGGCTGGCCTGGTTCCCCCTGACTCGGGGGAGCCAGCCGGCAGGTGAGCTGCTGGCCTCTTTTGAGCTCATCCAGAGAGAGAAGGTGAGGCTAGGCCATGTGCAGATCCAGAAGGCGGGGAGTACCGGGTGGGGGAGTGTGGGGGACACAGGCAGGGTCAGCCTGTGGAAGGCAGGGGGCTGCTGAGCCATCCTCTCACTCCACCGGGGGCCTGACAGTGGGGAGCACTGCAGGGAAGCCAGGCCTCCTGATGAGGCTGGTCTCAGCCATCTTTTCTGAACCCCAAATCAGGACACGCTCTAACTTCGGGGTCCAATGCTGGAATCTCTGAGTCCTCTGGCCATTGGATGTATATCCTGAGATTGTTTCTGGTTTTGGCGCAGGGGCTTAATTGTGGTAGTGGTGGTGGGGGGGGGAGGGGTGGGCAGGGGGACTCCAAGGACAGGAAAAGGCATAACCCCTGTTCCACACTGCTGTGCCACAGCCCAGCTGTGATCCTGGGCCAGCCCCTTCCCTGCTGTAGATTTGGGGGTTTGTATTAGAACTAAATCATTAAACCTACTCTTGGTGTGATGTGAACCCCAATGTATTAGCCAGAGAGAAGTGGGGCGGCTCCAGGTGAAGTGTTGGGAGAGGGACACAACCTAGGCCAGCCTGGTTCCCGGGCACGCTGCCTCCAACTCCCAGGCAGCTCCGAGGGGCCCCGGACTGTCTGATCACTGGCATATGCCACGAGGGTTGTTTTGTGGTTGGCAATGGCTTTGCCTGGCCAAGGAAGAAGGGAAGGTGAGGGGGCCCTGAGTGACAAGCCCCTGAGCGAGTTCTTTTCTTCCTCTAGCCGGCCATCCACCACATTCCCGGCTTTGAGGTAAGTCTTGTTCTCAATGTTTCTTCTTCAAACTCCCCACTGGCCTCCCTGTGTCTGTAGCTCTGTTCTTTGCTAGCAAGGGCAGCGGGCAGAGGAGACCCAGTGGGGCCCCAGGGGTGGGGTGGACAGGGGCCGGGTCCTAGCCCAGCTCAGGCCTTTCCTGCCCATCTTCCCTGAGAAGATCACACTCTCCAACTGAAGGGACCTCACGATCATCCAGCTCAGTGCCTCTTAGCCTGCTTGCAGGTTCGAATCCTTGCAAAGCCTTATCAATCCCAGGTGCTCAGGCCACACCTCAGACCAAAGGGAGCAGGATCTTCCTGGCATGGCCCAGGCATTGGTGGTTTTCAAAGCCCCTCGGGAGATTTTAATGTGCAGCCAGCTGAGAGCCATCAGCTAGCCCAGTGGTCGGCAAACTTCAGCTCAAGAGCCACATGCGGCTCTTTGGCACCTTGAGTGTGGCTCTTCCACAAAATACCACAGCCTGGGTAAGTCTACTTTGAAGAAGTGACATTAGAAGAAGTTTAAGTTTAAAAAATTTGGCTCTCAAAAGAAAATTCAATCATTGTACTGTTGATATTTGGCTCTGTTGACTAATGAGTTTGCCGACCACTGGACTGGCCCAGCTTGGCATCACGAGGATGCTGTGGGAAATACTTCTTGGGACCCACTGCAAACTGACTGAAGCTCAGCCCGTTCACAAGCCCTCGGAGGGTTCTGGCACATACCCCGTTTCAGAAGCTCTGGTTTAGACCGTGGTTCCCAGCTCACTGTGCCCACCAAGACTGGTTTATTTCCTCCACTAGGCTCCCTTGTCCCTGCTCTCCTCCTTTCTGGGTGTCACAGTTGAAAATGCAGACCTTTTGCTGTGGTGCCCAGGCTCATTGGTTTCTCAAAATACGACTCTCGGCCGGGCTCAGCTGCAGCTTTGGGAAGTGGTCAGCGGGGCTCTGTCTGGATGCCTCCTCCTTAGGGGCAGCCCACCAATTTGTGGACAGCTCTTACCATGCAGGCCCTCCTGCCCCCTGCCCGGCTCCACTCTTTGCTTCTCCCCCTGCCCCCCTTCTCTCGCTCCCCATCCCTCTCCTTGTCAAGTCCAAGCTCCCGATCTTAGTTTGCCAGACCCTGGGGGACCTGTTGTTTCTTCTTGGCTCCCCAAGTTCACACGCTCGAAGAGGAGCGGCAGCTCCAGGACCTGAGGCCTGTCTGCTTCCTGGGCTGCCCCACAGGCCCCGGCCCTTCCCACCACCTGTTTGCCATTTTCCTCTCTCCTGTCTGTCACTTCCAGACATGCCTGGGCTCTAGGCGTATGTGTTGGCCTCCTCTCCTACCAGTTCCTTGACATCAACGTCCATCACACCTTCTTTCTCAGGGACCACATGGGGGGCATGGCTAGAAGCACATGGCACTTGCCGGGGATGGGAGGTGGTCTCCGTTGGCTCCTCATAGGCGATGTCTGGTGTGCTGATCTCTGCCCAGCCTAGTGCGATTTGTCACTGATGGCGAACTCTTATCCCCCCCTTCTCTCCTCTTCTCACCATCTCCTGGATGTGGAACGCCCCATGATGTGGTCCAGGTGCAGGAAACATCACGGATCCTGGAAGAGGTGAGGTGGACCCTCTTGGCTGTGGCGGCTGCTGGCGGGGGGAGGGGTGGGCAGAGACAGAGGGGAGGTCAAGGCCATCTTCTGGACCCGTGCCCTGGAGCCTTCAGGGTTCCTGGTTCTCCAATGAGCACGCAGAGACCTACCTGGTTTCATTCCCCTCACTCTGCCTGGGGTGAGTCCTGGAATGATTCTGGTCTCAGAGGACTTGCTATTCTGTTGAAGATCAGATTCATCTAGATCGTATGGTTGGCATTACGTAGTCTCATTTGGCCGAGGACCAGGTGGCATGTTTTCAAGAAGAAAATGTTCATAAGAGGCCAGAGTAGGCAAGGAAGCCTCTCTGGTGGAGGGGGCATCAGCCAGGCATTGTTTCAGGAAGAAGGGGGGAAACCTGCTTTTGGCCACAAGGGGACCAGCACCAGGTTAGGGCCTGAATGGTCAGGGCCTGGATGACTCAGAGGCTAGGAGGGTTGGGGACTCTTAGTTCTAGAAGGAGTTTGCGGTCTGTCCTTTGTTATGACGATGAGGAGCACATTCCTTATGGCTTCCTGCACATCTGGGAGTGGGTCCTCATGGATGAGTAGGGCAGAGGCCTGGGCAGAGAGACAGGAAGGAGAGCCCTGGTCAGATGGGGGTTGGGCAGAAGGCAGCTACTTCCTGCCGTCAGGGAATCCCCAGGCAGGGAGCGAACACCATTTGACATTTGCAGTGCAATTTGGACTTGAAGTGCAGGGTCAGGATGTGGGATCCGCAGGCCCTGCGCCCCTTACCTCACTTCCTTTTGCTCCCAGACCGAGGTGGGGTCCGCCAAACGAGCTGGCCGTAATTGCGCCTGACAGGCAGCCTCCTGCTTTTGGCTGCCGGTGGAAAGACTGCCGATTTGGAAAGGGGAGCGGAGTTCTGTCCAGGGAAGCAGCACGGAGCCCTCTCTCAATTGAGAGCGTTCTGTGGCCAAAACCCACAGCCTGCTCCAAAGAAGACCCAGCCCAGGGATGAGTTATTAAAAAAAAAAAGTTAAAATCCTTAATAACTAACTGGATTTGTAATATATAACAGCGAAGGCTCAGATTCCGAGAGCAAGGATCAGGCTGTGGGTCTCCTTGTCAGGAAGCAAATCCAAATTTGCAGCTTTGGGGCCAGACCCGAAAGAGGGCCAACGTCCTGCCGCCGGGCCGGCCCCAGAGTGAGGCGGGGTGTGGGTCACCAGGGCCAGGCGAGAGCAAGTCCTGTGGAGTGGAGGGGCTGGGGGCACAGGGCTGGGCTAGCCATCAGGTTCAGAGGATCTGAGGCCCCTGAGGATAAACGGAGTAACACCTCCCCCGGGGAACCACCCCAGAGGATGACCTTGTGACATCTTCATCCCCAGGGCCCGTAGCTCATCCAGTTCCCCTGCTCTTTGAAGGCTAAGCCTCATGCCAAGTCCCGAGTCCTCTTTGCTTTTAAGAATCCTTCAGTACTGGGTGGAGGCAGGGTCCTGCTGGTTCTGCAGGAAGCTGTACAACTGCGCAGAGTTATTCTGTCTTTGCATGAGCTCAGCACTTGCCTTGTATCCTCGTTCAGTCCCATCTAGGTCTCAGCCTGATCCCTGTGAGGATCATTCCAGGCAGCCGGGGGCCCTGGTAAGCCAGGCCAGGAGCTTAGATTCTTAGAGCAGAGCGGGCAGATGGGTGGTTAGCGAGTTGTCTGGCTGGAGGGGATGTTAGGTTGGGAAACAAGAGGCAGGAGGGGAGACCAGCTAGGAGGCCTGGGCGACTCTAGGATGGTTGAAGGATGGCCTCTCCGGTGGGGAGTGCCTTTGGGCCAGCGCAGCCCAAGGCTGTGTGGGAGACAGTGTCTGTGAAAGAGAGGAAATGCCATCTGTCTGCACTGAGGGCTCCCAGAGCAGATGGAGGACAGTGGGGGTGGCTTCCCGGAAGCGGTGACACTTGAGCTTGCGTCTGACGCACAGATTGGCAGGTGGTGGTGGGAGTGCAGGTGCCAGTGCCTTGGGCTGGAGGCTGTCATCACTCAGGATCAGTTTGTTGGGTGAGATTTCTCTCTCCCCGGGCTTTACGCCCATCTAGAGGGTCTCTTTCCGGGGCTCTTGGCAGGGAAGGAGAACGGTGGCGTCCTGTGGTTGAGACTTTGGTGATGCCTGGGAGACCTGGGTTGTGGCAGAGAGCATGGGTGGCAGAGGCATCTCTCCTGGCTCCCCAGCCTGTCTGTGTCGCCCCTATTCCTCCCTCTTCCTGAGCCCTGCTCGCCTTCCCCTCTTCCCGCTCTCCCTTCGCGTTTCCCTCTGCCTCTGTTTGTTCCTTGGCCCTGGCTCCCACTCTCCCTCCTTCTCCCGCCTCTTCTGAGCCCTCTGTCTCGTTTCTTTTCCTTTTTGTCTGGAGAACAAAGGCAGTCCGTGCTGCCAAGGGGAATGAGTTCAAAGAAACTGCAATTTTAGATTTCCTGAGAACTGGAGAGTGTGCACATGCACGTTGGAGTGTGTGCGAGTGTGTACACTCGCATGGACACACACACACACACACACACACACACACACGTGCGTGCACACGTGGCAGGAGAGGGGCTGGCTGACTCCTTCTTAACCGGGGCTGGGCTGGGGCATGTGCAGAGGAAGACCTACCTGGGGGCCTGAGGTGGGAGCAGGGGCTGAGGTCCTGGCCACTGAAGGGGGTGTGGTGGGACTGGTGCCCTCGGTTCTGCTTCTGTCCTGCTCCGTGGAGGGGATGCCCTGGTAGGAGGGACCGCGTGCTCTGTCTGTGGCTGTTTTCAGGAGGCTAGCGGTCCAACCAGATGTTACTCCCTCAGCCCTTCCAGATCCAGGCGGTGGGGTATGGCGAGGGACTCTCCTGCACCCCCAAATCCACTAGAAGGAAAACTTTGGTATTTTGCAATCAAGAAAATAAACCCAGTGGTCCCCCATCCCCCATCTCTCCTCTCCCCCACCCCCCAGGCCTTAATTTAAAACACTGTTTTTCCTCCCAAGTGTAATTAGAGCAACATGTTGTTCCTAACGAGCTGGGTGGGGCAGGAAGACAATGGAGCCCTCCCAGCCGCCTGGCTGCCCTGCCTGGAGCTCCCCGAGGAGCCAGGATCTGAATGTCTGCAGGTCCCCTGGCTATACCCTGTTGGGTGAGGTGAGAGCCTGTGAGCCACTGGTGGTGGGACTGACCTAGGTGGCTGGGTGGGCTTGCAAACATGATCCCCTGCCCTAGGAATGAATGTCTGTCTGGTGTGGTGGTTCCTAGGCCTGGGGGAGGAGGTCCCCCTCTTGGTTCAGGGCCTGGGCCAACCTGCACTGAACTGACCACCAGGATGGATAGACTAAAGGGGAATTAAGGTGGACTCTGCTCTGATGGGGAGAGAGTCCAAAGCCCCACTCCCCTGTAGAGGCCCATTAGCAGAGCAGCCTCAGGTCTGCCCTGCATTCAGGGTTGGGTGGGAGGGTGGTCAAGGAAGGGCTTGGTCAAGTGTTGCTGTATCTAATTAGGCTGATAGTCTGAGGCTGCCCCAAGGTCTGTGTCCCTCAGGGTCCCCTGTCTCACACAGGACAGTGAATCAGGATGCCCTGGGGGCCCTTTCAGTCTGCACCCACCCCTGCCTGCCGATGCTGATGTGCGTCCCCAGTTCTGATAGGGCCTCTGCAGCCCACCCTGTGGGGAATCACTGCCTGGAGGGGGCTGGTGCCTCAGGTTGGCTAGACTAGAGAACAGCTGAGACACTCGTGCACAAGAGCTAGCCACCTGGCTGGGCCACAGTTTCTGAGATGTCAGAAACCTGTTAGGACCTTGGGAAACTGGACACAAGGTCACTTAGAATTCAAAGGAGCCAGAAAGTAGGCTTATAAGAATTTTATGGAGTGGTTGGGGAAATTTTCTGGAGGATGGAGAGCTTAACTGGGCCCTGAAAGATATCTTAGGCTCAGAAGAAGAGTAAGGGAAATCCATTCAAACAGCGGGAGCCATAAGCAGGCCCAGGGGAGGGGAGGCTTGGTGAAGACCCAAGGATCAGCCTGGAGCAGACAAGGAGCGGAGAGTATGTTGGAGCCAGTTCTTTATTCACACATTCACCCACCCATTTATCCCTCTGTCCCCACTCCTTCCCTCCCTTCAGCTATCTATTCATAACCCTTTTTTTATTGGACCGGGGATTCAGCTGCGGTCCCTGTGTGCAGAATAGCTGGTTTAGCTGGGGACATAGACAAATGAACACATAGGGATGGCACAGGATGGTGTGTCTTTCAATTGGAGATGATCAAGTTGCTATGGGAGCCATGGGGGTGCTTAAGTTGAGCTCAGGCCCCCAGGGAAGATTTAATGGAGACCTAAAGCTGAGCAGGAGGTAGCCAGATGAAGTGGGCAGAGAGCATCCAGACAGAAGGACCCAGAACTTCAGGCCTCACAGGTAAAGACAGCATGGTGTCTCCTGTAACCTGCCGGGGAAGGCATTGAGCATGTTCAGTGTGGCTTATCTCTCTGGGGGCCTTGAAGGAACGTTGTCTGGTGAGAGGTGAGACAGGAGAAGTCAAGGGCTAGAAGATGAGGGGTCTTGGAGGCCACGACAAGGAGTTTGGACTTCATCTGAGTGGGTGGGGAACCTCTGATGGCTCTTAAGTAGAGTGACATTGTTATATTGTGTCTCCTGGCTGCAGAGCACAGCATACCTTTGTTGCAGGGAGTAGATGTGCAAAAGCAGGTGCGAGACCACTTAGCAGGGTGCTGGCGAATCCAGGCAGGATGGATGCACATGCAAGAGATTTAGGGGACAGAATCGCCAAGGCGAGGTGATCATTCAGACATGGTGACAAGGGGAGGAGAGCTGAGGATGGTCTGGGACTCTGTGGCCTGGTTGTTGAGGTGGGTGGTGGGGTATGACACGTGAAAAGAGCGGGTTTTGATGGGGAAGGCAGGGAATCCAATTCTGGATAAGTTCAGTGTGAGAGGCCAGTGGGACACAAGGATGAACAACTGAGCAAAAGAGGTTGGGAACGTGGGTCTAGCAGGGGTCTTCAAACTACGGCCCGCGGGCCACATGCAGCCTGCAGAGGAGTCTGATCTGGCCCGCCAGGTTTTTTGGGCAGTGAGCGCAGCCGAGGTGTTACAGTAGGAATTAGTAGTTCATATAGTCCGGCCCTCCAGCTCTCTGAGGGACCGTGATCTGGCCCCCACTTTAAAAAGTTTGAGGACCCCTGGTAGAATTTAGCAGAGTTGTTTGAGAGCAGAAAGCCTAGGAGACGACTGGGCAGAGGAGGGGACTCAACAAGCAGAGGGTAAGGGTGGAGGGCCAGTGTGGCACCAGAGAGATGGTTTCAGGCAGGAGGCTGAGATCAGCTGGCCACATGCTACTGAGGGAGTGAAGATAGATAGGAGCTGGTAAGGGACGGCCTCTGGGTTGAGTTATTCACTTTGGGGATAGAAGTTTCCAGGGAGAGGATGCAGGGAGCCAAGCTGAATGCTCTGGGCAGAGGGCTGCATGGAAGTGAGAGGCAGTGGATGGATGCGGTCCTTTTCAGGAAGAGAGAGAGGAGAGGGAGGCTGCTGGAGAGGACACACAACGGGTGGATCTGATGAACCATCTTTAAATGGGGATGGAAAAGATCTAGCAGATAGTGGGGAAAACTCGGGGGGAGGTGCGGGGGAGGACTGGGTTAAGGAGCCAGAGTGTTTAGGCGTAGAAACTCGGTGATAACCTCACCAGTGTGCTCAGAGAGGAGGGGGCACAGAGGGCCAACTTGGCAGCTTGCAGGCATGGTGGAAGGAGCAGGGGTCTTGGGGAGTGGCAACAAATGACAGGGAACAAGGATGTTCTGAGACCCCGGGGGACATCTAGGTGGATGGAGAGGAGATGGCCTTGGGATGAGAACGATGGCCTCATGTGGAGGAAGCTCCTCCACAGACACACTTCTAACCACTGTCTCTGCTTGTCTCTCCCTGCTGCCTCTGCGGGCCCGGCGCTCCACAGCTGTGTGCACCTGCCTTCTTCCTCCAGGGCCTCCTCCAAACGGTACTGGAGTCTATCCTTCTCGAGGTTCTGGTTCCCTGGCCTTTTCCCTAAATAGGTTCCTGGAAATGGGGAGCCCGGTCCTCAGCATATAGAGAGGAATACCACCAACTGGAGCTCAGGGGAGCCTGAAGGAAAGATGCAACATGGAAAGGAGGGACAGAAAGGCATCAATGGGACACTGCCGACAGCTGGGGGCCTAGAGAAGACTGTCTGGGAGGAAATATGTGAATGAGCTTTCCTGGGTGATTTCAGGAGAATGTTGCCACCATGTGAGAAAGGCTTATCTTTCTGTCTCCCCACCCAGGGGAGCTTGGGCGTGGTTCCCTCCCTGACACATCTTGGTCTTTTGCCCTGAGCCCACATTGGACTGGGCATCACCCTCAAAAGCAGGCCAGAAACAGGACACAAGCAGGCCTTCAGGCCTCACCCTTCCCTTAAAGAGGCAACCCTTGATGTGCAGCCGCTGCAGCTGGTGGCTTGGAGTGCCAAGGGTGGGCACTCAGCCAGGTGACCCTGTAGCAGTCAGGCCATTGTGGTGGCTGTCCAGGCCCTACCTGCACCCTCCAGACTGTGATGTGCACAGCAGTCCCTGGAATTGTGCCCCGTGGCAGCCCTGCACATCACCGCCCCCTCCCCTCCTGATGGCATTTGTCTCCCGGCCAGCCTAAAAATGTCGGTGCTTCCTATATCATCTGCTGGAAAACAGTGAATGTCTTCACTTTGTGCTCTGGTGACATAGGGACAGTTAGGAAGCCAGTGTTCTGAGAGATGCTTTCGGGGGCTCAGATCTCTTCAAGCCACCCTGGGAGATCAAGGTTAATGGTACAAACCAAGGTTGGGTGGCACCACCACACAGCAATACAGGAACCAGGATTACCGCTATCTACGAAGCACTTCCTGTGTGCCAGACACTCTCTACATTTGTTCTCCACCTGAATTCTCACAGCGACTTCGAAGGGTATTGTAATTCCAGATCTTCCGGTGAGGGTCTGAGTCACAGAGGTTGGGTAACTTGCCCGAGGTCAAACAGCTGCCACAACGGGCACAAATACCACGGTCTGGTTTGATTCTAGAAATGAACTACTTACCACTCCAGGCCAGGGAGCATAGCACCGAGGCTGTGCCATTGGGCAGGAGTGACAGCTGGAGCTGGTTACGGAGCACTGAGGCTGGAGTGAGCTGGTGTGTGTCTCCTGCTGCTCCAGGGATCTGTGTCCGAACATCTGTAGGTGGATACACTGTCCTCTGAGAAAGAACCCAGAGCAAGTCACTTGGAGAAGGAATCCAGTAATTCCATTGTTTATTAAATGAGATTAGATGAGGCAAGCTCTGCAAAGCGCCCAGCAGAGCCCTTTTAATTACAGTTAGTATTTCCTGGGGGTCAGGAACCTCCCATGTGTGGATGTGCAGTTGTTCATTGTGTCCAAGGAGGTGCAATTTCCAGGCAGACATCATAGATTTGTATTTATCATAACAGGTTTCCAGTAGGTGGCAGTAGAGTGTCTTGTTCTAATAAGCTAGCGAGGTATGATTTTCTGACATGGATGTAAAGGTCTTTAAGAAAGAGACATGTTTCTCTAATTGTCACAAGGGTGCCACGTGAGCTAGCAGGCCTACTATTGAGAGTTTACACCAATCAGGAACTGTTCTAAATGTTGTTTTAACTTTTTCAAGCTTCACGCGAACTTTAGGGGTTGATAACTTTTAATACCATGTCATAGATGTAAAAAAAAATGAGCCATAGAGAGGTGAAATAACTTATTTAACTCAGTGAGTGGTGGAGCCAGGATTCATACCCACAGCCTGTGTTTCAGCCACTGTGAGACGGGGTAGTTGCCCAGTACCTGCTTCCTTTGCCCTGTCTGCTTCCCCATACAATACTTCATGATCATTGGGAATTCCTGCCCACATCCTTTTGGCAAACCATTAGAAGGTCAAACTTGACATATGCTGTGCTCAGCTCTGGTCTGTGGTGGTGAAGGAGCCTCCCCATCAGTGCCCTTTGGTGCCTGTAGATGATGGGCATTTATATACCCTTCTCCTGCTGGGAAATGCTCTGACTCCTGGTGTACATGCTCTGTCCTCACAGCAGATGGGTAGGAGAGGTGGTGTTAGGGGCTGACAGGTGTCTGGGAGTGGGTATGGGGGGTAGGGATGGAACTCCAGGGTGGGTGGTAAGTTGGAAAGGTGTGAGACAGGAGGCAGGAGAACCAGTGAAGGCACATGATCCCCTCTGGAATGGAGAGGGGCTGAAGTGGACATGTCAGGATAAAAAGGGAAGTCATGTGTGTGCACATGTGCATGCAAGTGTAGAAGATGGGGTGACCCTGAGCAGCTCATGGGTGCATCAGAGCCTGCACTATGGGAGGAGGGGTAGCCTAAACCTTAGGCCATGGTGCTTGAATTGTGATCCTGAAGAAGATTGTGCCTGGAAAAACTGACTTTGCTCTCTCATTTCTGCCTGCTCTTTGCCCACTTGTGTATCCTTGCTTCTCTGTTTCTGTCTTTCTCATGCACATCCTTCTTTCCATCCCACCTGTCTCTCTGCCTTGGTCTTTTCTCCCACCCATTGTCTGTTCCACCTGATGTTCCCTGTAGTCGGAGGACACAGACTTGCCCTACCCGCCACCCCAGAGGGAGGCCAACGTCTACATGGTTCCCCAGAACATCAAGCCAGCTCTCCAGCGCACCGCCATCGAGGTGAGCCTGGCTCCAGTGTGGGGGTTGAGGGCAGCCTGGACTTTCTTTCCTCTTCCTGGCCCAGCCTTCCCATGGCCTTTCTAGCTGCTCTCCTCACTCTGTGTCCCCAGATCCTGGCATGGGGCCTGCGGAACATGAAGAGTTACCAGCTGGCCAACGTCTCCTCCCCCAGCCTTGTGGTGGAGTGCGGGGGCAAGACAGTACAGTCCTGTGTCATCAGGAACCTCCGGAAGAACCCCAACTTTGACATCTGCACCCTTTTCATGGAAGTGGTGAGCCTGAACCCCCTGTGGTCCTCTTCCAGTGTCCTGGTGGCTAGAACCTCCTGGCAACACCAAGCAGTCTGGGAGTCTGCTCTGACTTCTCAGGAACCTGTGTGGTCATGGCTTCTCGCCCACCTCACTTGTCTATGAAAGTGGGCGGAAATTCTCATGCTCTCCTCACTGGAAGAGCTGAAGTGTGTGAGCAACACCGATGGGACTAGCTTGCTCCCTCCTACCCAGATCCCGAGTCCCCAGAGGTCCTAAGGACCCATCATCATGGCCGTTCTCTCTTTTAGGGCAGGACTCAGTCCTCTGAAGTTCCCCTCAGGGACCTGCAGGGCTCTGATCTTCCAAACCTTCCCTGACTGGCCTCCCCACCTGGGCCTCCGCAGATGGGCTCACCCTACTGCTCTCTGGCCCCCAATCCTCTCCAGCTCCCGGGGCTGCCTGGGCCTAGTGGCCGGATCAAGGCAAGCCTGAGGAAAGGAACATGGTTTGCAAGATGAAAGCACTATAGAAATTCCAGGCCCAGTGGCTGTCAACAGGAGCCTCCTCTTGGCTGAGCCAAACCCGCCACCGAAGGAGAGCATATAAATTATTTCAAGTTGTGTTCAAAGTGCTTTTGGGGCTGGGGAGGTGGGGTGGGGAGAAGAATCTGGGACTATAAGCCAACTCTTGAGTATCCACTTGGGGGGGGACTGTCTGCAAGAAATGTTGAGTCCTGGGCCAACTTCTCCCCTCTTCCCCTCCCAGCCAGTGAGGGTTCAGGGAAAGGAGACTTGCTTTCACTCCGGGCTGAGCTGATGTGTTTGGAAGGTAAAATTGTGGGGAAAAGCTAGCCTTCACATAGAATGTTCAAGAGGCATGAGGAAAAGTATGTTTTTTACTTCCCTAGCCAGCTCTTGGGTTCAGCCAGCCTCCACTTTGGAGTCATGGCCACTGGAGGTTACATGTGGGTTCACAGTCATTCTCTCTCCCTGGGATTGTCCCTGCTCCTCTGAGCCTTCCCAGAGATGGGTTTAGGCCGCTGCTCAGAACGTCCCTTCTCTTCTGCTCAGATGCTGCCCAGGGAGGAGCTCTACTGTCCTCCCATTGTGATCAAGGTCATTGATAACCGCCAGTTTGGCCGCCGGCCTGTGGTAGGCCAGTGTACCATCCGCTCTCTGGAGAGCTTCCTGTGTGACCCCTACTCAGGAGAGAGTCCATCCCCACAGGGTGGCCCAGGTAGGTGCAGGGGCTGTTGATGGGGAGGGCCTGGCAGAGGGGGCTTGGGCAGGCGGGACTTCCACTGAGAGTTGTCCTGAAGCTCTCCTTTTACTGGGACCTGACTGAGGGGTAGTTTCTGCTCAGCTGACCAGAAGGGTAGGGACCTCGTCTTCCTCACGGCATAGTCTGGATCTGGGCTGGGCACACCAGAAGGAGGTACACATGTCTGTGGGGGGCTGAGAGGTGAGGGCTGAAGTGAGAGGTGGTTGAGGGAGAGAGAGATATGCTGGGATTCAGCGGGATGAGGAGGGAGGAGAGAATGGGAAGGGAGGAAGAGAGACATTCAGGAGACAGGGAATGTGAAGGAAGATGGGAGGGACAGAGATGGGAGAGGGAAGAACTGGGTGGGAGAAAGAAGAAGATTGAGAAGTGTGGGGAGAGAGAGAGATGGGTTTTGTCTCATAGTAGTTCCTGAGTCTTGTGGCTGAAGAGGGACGAGATCCCAGAGGGAGCCCCTCTCAGGCCTGGACACTGGTCTCTCCTACAGATGATGTGAGCTTACTCAGTCCTGGGGAAGATGTGCTCATTGACATTGATGATAAGGAGCCCCTCATCCCCATCCAGGTAGGATGATCTGGGTCCTGGGGAAGAGACACTGGTTCTGGCTAAGAGCTGGCCTTGATTGCTCTCCACTCCCTTCCTCATCTCTTCCACTGCTTCTCTCCTTCCCTTATCACATGGCCTTTACAAGAGCTCTCCTTCTGGACTTGGGTGGAAGGACATCATACAGATGAAGGGGCCTGGAAGGAGGGGTCTTTGTCTAAGCCAATAGTCTCTCCACCTCCTGCATTCCTCCGTGTCCAGGAAAAGGAAGGGAGCGGGGTGGGAGGGGGACCTTATTCCAAGGGTGTCCCACCCTGCTGCAGGTAAGTGGAGTCCCTTTGCTATGCACTCAGCAATGTAGGGCCAGCTGGTGAGTCAGACACTCATGCCAAACAGCATGGCAGGGTGTGTGTGGCATCTCTCACTGAGGGGAAGCACTCTCCCCACCTGGGGACCTCGGGTGGCTCTGGGTCCTGTCGGGCTGAGACCACCCAGTCCTTCCTGCAGTGGAGATGGAGAAAGTCCTCACCGTGAGCGAGCATAGGCCTCAAACTGGCCATCTGTTCTAGGTTGTCACCTCCTCTCAGCTTTGCATGATGCTGGTCACACTCCTGGCACCTGGGGCTCCCAGAGCATGAGGGCTGCCTGAGGGCAGAGCCTCCTAGTCTACGCAGTTAGCAGCTGTGTCCTCATGCCCACAGCCTGCTTATTCACACCGGGATGGGATGGTGTAGCACTTCAGGGGGTTTGTTTTCTTTAAACCATCAATCCAATATTGGCATTGAGAGCAGGAGAGCAAGCTTTGTGTTGGACTCAGGATCCTCAAAGCTGTCCCTGGAGGTGTGTTGATAGGGGCTTCCCTCTGATACTATGGGCTGATATCCTCTTCTTTATCACTTGCTCATCATTTCACTTCCCAGGGACTGTCCTGGGCCTTACTGCTGCTAGAACAGGAGGTCTTGATCTACAGCTTCTTTGATGTTGAGAGTCCTCAGAAGTCCTAAACTCTCCATTTGTCCTGTGTCTGTGGCTCTCCAGGGCTCTATCCTTTCTGCTGGGGACACCTGGTTATTCTTTAAGACTCAACTTAGTTGTAGTCACCTCCTTCCAGAATTCTTCCCTGGCTCCTCCCCCTTTCCTGCAAGTCTGGTCTGTATCTTGGTCATTGTACCTGCCTTCGGTTCTGCTTGTCTCTGTAAATGGAAGCATCCTTCCTAGACTAGGCTCAGGGCAATGACTGGGCATGTTTCTCTTTGTGTCCTTAATGCTTAGCAGAGGAGCTGATTTAGCAGGAGATATCCAATGAAGTCTGCCTGGATTGGTGGATGCACAGTGGGTGGACAGATGGACAGATGGACAGATGGATGACCTGCCCACACTCTGTAAGGGGTCTAGGCAGGAGCTTCTCTTGAATGGGGAAGCCCAAGAGGACATTTCAGCTGGCCCTGCAAGGATTCAGCTGTACTGGGTGCTAGTGCTTTCAGGCCTAGGTGAGTGTTTGTAGCCAAATTAGGCAGATAATTAGCCCCAAACTCCAGGCTGCCTGATCCTGGCTCCCATTTCCCACCCTCTCAGCGGGCTGTCTGAGTCTGTGGAGGGAAGCGTGGGGCTTGTCCAGCAGGATTTCCGTTCTGTGTGTGCTGCCCTCAAAATGTCTACAGATGCAGGGAGGAGGGACTATTTTGGGTCCCGCTGGCTACAAGCACAGCCAGAGGCAGACAGTGAGGAGGCCCCGTCTGGTCATCCTCCTGGTGTTGACATCAGTGGACTGAGGTGGGGGTCTGAGCAGAATAGGGTCTGTTATCTGTGGTAGCACAGCCACTCCGCCTAGAGCTGCTGGCCAGACAGAGGACAGGGATCTGGGATCTGGGTTCCTGGATGCATGTCCACATGGGGCCAGGCTCACAGGGTCTCAGGTGGGCAGGCAGAAGGAGGATGTGAAGTCTGCCTGCTCCGATGGAGGAGGCTTGGACTCTCCCTTCATTGATCTTCCCTTCTGAGGGAGGGTTCATGATACTGTTCTCAAGGAATCCGGAGGTCAGCATGGAAACTGTTCCTGGGGTCTAGGAAGCCCTGCCCTAATGGGGTTTATTGGGGGGTTAAGGGAAAACTGCTTTTGTATTGCATTTTCCTCTGAGATCCATTGGTTTGATTTGGCTGATCCAGGAAATCTTTTCCTCCTCTGTCTTTCCTGCACATCCTCTGGCACTTGGGAGGACTGGGCATTCCAAGGCTGATCCAATAGTCAGAGGTTCCAGAGCAAATGCTTTGCCAGATAATTCTGGCTGAGCTCTCCTCCCCTCTCTGCTCCCCTAGTACAGATAGAATGGAGGGCCTCTGAGGATGGGAGGGACAAGAATTTGGATTTCTCCTGGCTTCTGCTTGTTCAACCGTATTTCTTGGCAGCCTGTTTCATTTTTCCTGTGATGTGGCCCCTGTTGCTATGCTCACCAGGTCTGGGCTGTGGACCCATCTCAGGGCACCTCCCCAACTTCACATATGCTCTTGCCACATCTGGCTTCTGCCTGGTTCCTCCATCTCCTTCCTTGGTTGCACCTTCTTTGCTGATGTAACTTCTCACCATCATCTGCCCGTTCCTGGGATGAGCCCGCCACATGTTGGAAAACATCACCTCAGACTTTCCTGATGCTCCAGTCATTAAACGGACACGGTAGAATGTACCTCAAGGTTCTAGAAATGTTTCGGTTTCTGTCAAGAGTGGCCAATTCTAGAGATAATCGAAAACGTCTCTCTGCTCTGCCTTCCAGAGCTTGTAGGTCAGCACTTCTGGGGGTGAGGATGGTCCCTCATGAGTGGGTGCCTGACCCTGTGAACTCTTCTCCACAGCGTGAGGGATGGGATGAGATAGTCTTATGCAGATTAACTCCAGGGTTGATTCTTGGTCTGTGTGTCTGTCCTTTGTATAGATTTCAGATCCATAGCCTGGGGTGGATGTAGCCTCTCTCTCTCTCCCTCTCTCTCTCTCTCTCTCTCTCTCTCTCTCTCTCTCTCTCTCTCTCTCTCTGTCTCTGTCTCTCTCATGAATGTGTGAGAGGTGGGGGGAGGCTGGGAGTAGGTGTGTGTGCAAACTCTCCAGTGTGTGTATAGTCTCAGTGGTGGTGTTGCGGGCATCGTGGCCATGCCCTTTAACTTTCTGAGGGCAGGCATGGGTATATCCTCAGAGAGGGGGCATGGAGGTCTTTTATCCATCTAGTGCTCTGCCTTAAAAAAAGGATCTCATTTATTTTTCCCCCCTGAGTATAAATATATATTCATGTTATCAAATTTGGGAAATAAAGAAAAATGAATAAATAGGCATTGCCTTCAACCAAGAACGCAATCTGAATGAACTGCTACCAACCCATCATTCTCTAGCCTTGCCTTTCTCCTGGGCTTCTCCTCTGTCTCCGATTATGCCTCTGACTCTGAATTGGACTCTATCTTTCAAACAAAACTGGGGTCTTCATTTACTAAGCTGCTTTTTCATTAAGCTAGCTCTGGTGTTCTGATTATGAAGAGAATCAGAGAATCAGTGTGCAGGAACACCCGAACCTGCTGCTCCCTAGAGAGGGCCTTGAAGCCCAAAGTGGAGGTGGTGTCCTCTGTTCACCCCATATGTCACCCCACTTCCAACCACCAGATGCCCCTGAAGACACCTGGTGAAGGGTGACTCTTGGCTATAATCCTGAGAGACCATTCTGGGGGGGAGGGGAAGAGGGGGAGGGTCATCTCCTTTTTAACTTTCCAGAGAAGAATTTCTGGGGGTGGGGAATACATGTGTGTTGAGGAGGGATAAAGAGAAGGAGCACACGGGATGTCTTCACTGTGGTTGGGAGACAGATGAGAGGCATGTTAGCAGATTTAAAATGAGATGATCAGAGTAATATCAAAGTGATGAAACCCTTTATGAGCAAGGACACCAAGGTCATGGGCTCTCTTGGCCCTTGGAGGTCAGTGTGGCCACAGTAATCAGGAAAGCTTCTCCCAGGGGGTGGGGTTGGAACAGCAGAGGGGAGAGGAAGGCTTTTCTGGAGGGTAGAGTGGCTGGGCAAGGGCTTAGTAGTGGGACTGTGTGTGTGTGTGTGTGTGTGTGTGTGAGAGTATGTGTGTGTTAGGCCTTGGGGGTTATGGAGGAAACCCCAGCTAGCATGCAAGAAGCTTCCCGAGGTATGCTGACCTGTGCCCCACCCCGTGGGGTGCGGTGGGTGGGGTGCTGGGGCTGGCTGCTCCCTGCTTGCCCGGCCTGGACTAATTTTGAGCTGGCTGCTCCGGTTATAGTCTTTGGGACGCCGTGAAGGTGGAAATGTGCTCCTAGAACCGGAGCAGCAAATTATGCCCCGAGTCCCAAAGGGGAACGTGTAATTTCGGAAGCTGGAGCAGATCTTTGGAGCACTATGTTTAGCTTTATTTTTTCTCCCTCTTGCTCTGGTGAACTGCCGGTTTCCCTCTCACCTTTCTAAAAACGAACCGTATTAAAAATAACAGTAAGTCTTCTGTGAGGTTCAGCATGAGAATAGGAGGGGGCAGAGCTGCTACTTGGCCCGGCCACCTCTGGACAGCTGGGGGTTTCACATGGAGTTCATCCGGTCTGTTCCGGGGTCACACCACACCCACCAGCATGTGGCCAGGCGCCCCCCCCCCCCCCCCCCAGCTATCCAGTGGCCTGGCTGGGTGCCCATGGGCCCTTCTGCTTTCCTGCCCAGCTCTGAGGGCTAGTCCCGGGGAGGCGAGGGTTCCCTCAGTGCTGTCTCTTCACAGGGGTGAGTCTGTAGTTGCCAGGTCCCCCCAAGTTTCTAGCAGGCTTCACTGGCCAAGCGTTCCTGATCCCAAGTGAACATGCCTCCCGGGCTCTTCCTGCCCAGGAAAGGAGGACGTTCGGGCCTGGCCTCTCTGGACTCCCCAGAGCCTCCTGCTCAGGCTCGAAGGAAGGAGAGGGGTCCAACCCCGGGAGCCCCGGGTCCAGCCCTATGTTCCTGGCCTGAACCTTCCCTCTCTCTTGCATATGCTGTGCTCCTTTGTTCCTCCACCTCTTGGCACTTGCTAGCCCCCGCCCCTGCCTGCAAGCCACCTCCTGGCCTTGTCCACTACACGGGTGCTCATCCAGGGAGGGTCCCATCTCCGGGGCTGTTGTTGTAACGGCCTCTGCAAAAGTCGCCCACCTCCAGGTCCTGACGCCCAAGGACCCTGGACCCTGTGGCCAGGGACTCACCCTATAAAACGTGGATTCACAGTCGCAGAAGATGGCAGGCAAGGATCTGGTGGCAGAAAAGGATGTGGAAAACTTTCTGGAGCACAGGGGGAGTCAAACTCTCAGAGCCGCTCTTGTGCAGGGTTTTGGGGAAGCCACATGATGCATTGGCTCTTGTCCTGGAGGAAAGAAGACCCGGAAACCTGCACTAGCTTAGGAACTGTGCCCTAGCAGGTGTTGCTGTAGCTCAGCTGTCGGAAGAAACCACCAGGGATGACGAGGTTTAAAAAAAAAGGGGGGGGGGGCATGTAAGCGTGGCATTGAGTCAGTGGCCAAAGGCAGTGAGAAAGTGGGCAAGAGGCAGGCATTGGCTGATCCCCTTCCTGTGCCTCACCTGTGCGAGGTGTGCATGGCCATTATCTCATCCTCACGTAAGGTTGCTGTGTGAGGGTAGCTTTTCACCCATTTTCCAGATGGGGATGCTGACTCTGAGAGGTCAGATGCTTGGCCAAGGGCATGCAATGGGTACAGCAATGGGGCTAGGATTTGAATCCAGGCTTGTTCATCTCCAAAGCACATGTTCCTCCCACAATTGCACAGCCTCCTGGAGGCTGGAGGGAGAGCAGAGAGTGTTCGGTCGTGGGCAGTGCTTCCTCAGGGCTCTCCGGCCTTGCCTGAAGTGGTTTCTCTAATCGTGTTGCTAACCAGCGTGTTTAATTTGTAGCTTGCAGACCGTCTGTCGGGTTCGGCCCCCACTAACATGGCATCTTCTCCATCCAGTCCTCATGTATGTATTATTTACCTATTTGTGGGTTCCTTGATTTCCCTGGGGGGCTGGGAATGGGGACGGGATGAGGAAGGGGGAGCTCAAGGGAGAAAAGGAAGGATTTCCTGAGCTCCCGCAGAAAACAGTTATCTGTCCTGTGCGGTGATGGAGCAGGTGGGAGAAAGCTAAAGGAAGATCCACAGACACAGACATCCCTGAATTATCTCTCAGTGCATGCTGGGATTTTCCTTAATGCCATTTACTGCATGAGGACTGGGGGTGTGGTGTGGTTGGGGTTGCATGAACCGGTGGAAACAGGGAAGTCTCTAGATTAGACCCTGACTGCTGAGAAACGGGACACGAGAAGCCTCAGTGGCCAGCAGCAGGTTGACTTTCTCTGCCCTCCCAGAGGCAGGAAGGCTGTGTGTGACCCAGGAACCCTGGCTGTCTCCAGCAGCCTCTTGTGAGAGGTCTGCAGGTGCCCATGGTCCGCTCCTGCAGTTCCAGCAGGGCCACTTCTTTCCTACCTGCCATCTTGGTGGTTGGGCATCCTTCCAGGAAGAGGACTTTGGTGTCTGGCCTTCTGCATACACTCATGAAATCCCACGCTGAGGGCCAAGGGCAGCCCCTGAACTACGGGGGGGCAGAAGAGACAGGACCTGCCAAAAGTTCAATTCCATTCATGGTGGCAGGGGAGGCAATGCTGTAGTGGGTGTTTAGGAGAAGGCAATCTCTATTTTAGATCCTCCCCACCCCCTGACATATCCATTATAGAGGCTATAGACAACACAAATAAATGTCAGGCAGAAAGTTGAAGCCACTTGTATTCCTACCAGTTGGAGTCAAACACCATTAAGGTTATAATGTGCCTATATTTTTAGGTATCTTTTAAACACATATTTTTTTTTTAAAACAAAATGGAATTATATTATACTTTTTAATAATCTGCTTTTTTTAATGCTTAAAAGTATATTGTGAATGTTTTTCCATATCTTTACATTCTTTTAAAATATGCAGCATGTCATTTCATTATATGGACACCCATAAAGTTTTAACTACTGCACTATCATTGGACATTTCCCCCCCTAATTTCTACTATTATTTTATTTTATTTTGAGGGGTTATTTTTAATCTACTTTATATAGGTCCAGCCCATTTTTATTCCTATTTTTTTTAGCCTTTGTTGCTAAGTGGAATATCTTTTTTTTTTTTTTAAATGACTTTGTCTAACTAATTATTGCTGGGATATAGGAAAATAATATTTTTATTTGTTTATTTTGAAGTATAATCTTTATTAAGCTTCTTCATTAGTTCTGACAGTTGTTAATTTATTCTATTGGCTTTTTTGTGTAGGTAAGATTGTTTTTTTTTTCAAACAAGAATAAATGCTACCTTTTTTTCTAATTTATACTTTATTCCTTTTTCCAAAATAACATTTGATAATTGAGATGCAAACATATTTAGTAACTGATTCTAATGAGAAGGCCTCTACTATTTTCCCATTAATTATAATAATGATTGATAGTTTCAGATAGATATTCTTGATTTTGTTAAGTTAATGCTCTTTTAAACTATTATTAGTTTACTAATAGTTTAAAATCACCACTTTCTTACTGATATGTACAGAAGTTTAATTTACCTAATGCTATTTGGCATTTATCAAGTTGATCATTTTGCTTCCCATTGTTCTGTTGATGTAATGTATAATTGTCCTGCATTCCTGGAGTAAACCCAAATTGGTCAGTTGGTCTTAGTATTATAGTTACTGCAACTGAAGTTTTCTTATCTAATTGATCAAGGAAGGTAGGTGACAGGCTAATTGAAAAAGTTGATTCAATAGGACTCATTAAAAGTCATACATAGGCACCATAAACATTTAATTTCTAATCGTATCCATATATTTTCATTTGTCAATTATTTGACATGTGCCAAGGCCTCTTTGAATTTGGATTTGCTATTTGAGTATGGTCATTCTTCAGGTATAAACCAAATCCAAAGAGCATTACCTATGATTTTCTTTTAGGTTATTGAAATTTGATGCACTGTGTGATCTTAAAAATACCTGCAAAAAATTTGTGTTGGTTCTTTTAAAGTTTAAGATCTCTTCCTCCCACCTTTAAAAAATCCCACTTATCTTTAACTTTCATCATTAAAAAAAAGCATTAAATTAGGTTCCATAGATATATGCCCTTTTTTAATTCAAATTTTATATGTTTTTGTAATACTTATGCATTGATCTAATTACCATATTAGTGCAACTGGCATAAACTGGTTTAAGAACAAGCACAGTTGATTCTTGCTCAACATACAGGTCCTCTGCTTTGAGCTGCAGTGGACATTCTAGATGAGCAGCAGGTGTTCAGCTGGCTCTGGCCCACAGTCAGTATACTGTTAGTTAGAGAATGGATAATGTTTATTAATTTAGTAAAAGGAAGTTTGTGACTAGAACTTCTAAAAGGTTTCACTGAGTTAGATTTGCTATTACTTACTTAGGATTTTTACATCTCTATTAATAAGCCTTATGTTTCTTTTTCTAGGCTTTGATACCAGGGTTATAATAGTTTCATAAAATATATTTTTTGTGGTAGACTCTCATTTTCTGTGCTCTTGAATGGTGTCTATGGCATTAAAATGGTTATTTCTTAAAGGGTTGAAAATACATTTGTGCCACTCTTTATGATTTTGAATTATGCAAGTGGGAAATTGCATGATACAAATATTTTAATAGTCTTGCTTGTGTACAAAATATGTAATGATACAAATCAACCTAAATTTTAAAAAATTATTAACAGTTACGTAATTTAAAAGGTGATAGCCAGCCCAGCCTGCATGGCCAGGAGTTGAGTGTTGACCTATGGACCAGGAGGTCACAATTTGATTCCCAGTCAGGGCATATGCCTGGATTGTGGGCTTGGTCCCTAGTGTGGGGCATTATTCCTGGAGTAAACCCAAATTGGTCAGTTGGTCTTGGTATTACAGTTATTGCAACTGAAATCTTCCTCTCTGAAATCAATAAAAATATATTTAAAAGAAAAAGGTGGTGACCAGGTAAATTGTGTTTATGGTTTAGCTGGTAAATAGGATACCCACATGATCTTTTCTGGAAAATGGTGTTATATTATGTGAGTTCTGAATTATATCTTATATAATTGTATAAGATGCTTCAATAAGATAAGAAAAATAAACAATAAAAAAGGAAAAAATATAAAAAGTACACAGAAGAATCAAATCTGAGATTAATCACAAATTATATGAATCAATCACAGGAATGCATATCTTGCGTAATTGTGGAAGATACAGACTCTGTACTCCTTTGTCACATTGGGCCCAGCACCTGTCAGGAAGGGGATTCTTTGATCACTTTCTACTTTTTAGTCAATTGTGGCTTAAAAGTTCCCAGATTTTGCCTATTAATACACATGATAACAATAGAAGAAGGACTTCAATATATGTTCCTCTCATTCCTAATTTTATAGATTTGTGTTTTTATCTTTCTTACCAGGCTTAATAGCATTTCATCTACTTTATAGTTGTTTTTTATATGAAGAACCAGCTGTTTGAAAATTCTATTAGGCTTATTTCTTTAATTTGTAGACTTAAGTCATTTTAAGCTCTCTTCATATATATATATATATATATATATATATATATATATATATATATGATGTCTTGGGCTATCACTTTATATCTCTCTCTCTTGCTTCAACAATTGTTTTAAAAGGACACATTTGTGCACATTTTCTTCTAAGAATTCTAGAGTTTTGTTTTTTCATACTTAAGTCCTTAATCCATCTGAATTGATGTGTGTGTGTAAAGTGTGAAGTGGTGACTAGATTTTTATTTTTCCCCACATAGATAGATAACCAGTGAATTCATATAATTATAGAATGACCTCTCTGGTATCATTGATCTATAAATGATAGCTGTGTCATGTATTAGGTTTCCATTTAAGTGTGAGTCTGTTTGTGGGCTCTCTAGTCTGTTCCAATGGTCTGTTTGTCTTTCCTGGTACTAATATCCCGCTGCCTTATTTATTACAGCTTTATAATAAACCTTGACATCTGGTAAAGGAAACATTGCACTTTCTTCATTTTCAGGAGTGTTATTGTTCTTCTTGTCCTTTGCTTTTTTACCTCAATTTTGAAATCAGCTTGTCTACTTCTTTAAAAAAAACTGTTGTGAGTTGTGAGTGAGTTACAGTGAGTTTCTGGATAAATTCGTGGAGAGTTGACATTTTTTTTAAAAAATATATTTTTATTGATTTTGTACAGAGAGGAAGGGAGAGAGATAGAGAGAGAAACATCGACGAGAGAGTCATCGATCAGCTGCCTCTTGCACACTCCCTACTGGGGATATGCCCGCAACCAAGGTACATGCCCTTGACCAGAATCGAACCTGGGACCCTTCAGTCCCCAAGCCGACGCTCTATCCATTGAGCCAAACCAGTCTTGGCGAGAGTTGACATTTTTATAATATTTTAACAATAACATTATATATTTAATGTCTCTCCATTTATTTAGATCACCTTTAATTTCTGGTGCTGTTTTTGTTAGATTTAGTTCTAGCTAGTTTATTGTTAATTTTACTTGGGCTTTTTGAGGTACATTTTTAATTATTTTTTTGGATTGTATATAAATGAAATTAATTCTCATATGCTGGTGTGATATTCAGAAACTTTATGGAATTCCCCTAATAATTCTACTGATTTGAGGATTCTTCTGGGTTTTCCATGTAGCAACTCATATAATTTGTGATTAGTCACAGATTTGATTCTTCTGTGTTCTTTTTCTTTCTTTTTCTTTTTTATTGCTTAATTTTCTTGTCTTATTGTATTGGCTAGGACCTTCAGTTTAATATTCCAAGTACTGATAATAGAGAGTTTACTTATCTGTTTCTAATTTAAAAGTGCATGTTTTTAAGTTTCACCAATGAGAAATGATTACTAGTTAGCAAGGAATTTTTATCCTGAATGATGTTAACTTTTACAATATTAAATGTTCTTTTGTATCTGTTGATAGAGTAAATGGGGAATATGTAATATTTGAAAAGATTGAGGACTATCCAGAACGAATTAAAGAGAAACAAACAACAGTCCTCAGATTTAGGAAGACGAAAGCATGACGGAGATAGTGAAATCATGCCTTCCAAGTGCTGACAGAAAATAGGTGTCAGTGAAGCGGGTATTTCCAAGTTAAGGGTGAAATAAAAAATATTTTCAAACAATAATTTTAAATGGGGAAATTTTACAATGAGCTGACCCCAATTAAAGGAATTTCTGTAGGCTCTACTTCATGAAGAAAAAAGATGATACTAGGGGGAAGTCTGACCTATGAAAAGAAATAGTAACTGTGGGTTACTATTTACCAGAAAAATTGATTACTTAAAAGACAGTGCTTCAAAAATGTAGTTTATAAAGGCAGAACTAAAATATGGAATACAAGTTTGTAAATTGGTGGATGGCTGGAGTTGAACTGGTAGATGATGCAGGCTATATTTCCTTCAGGACTGCAAACTGACTTCTTGTTTGTGGTATCTCTTCAGACTTCCTATGCATATAAACGAGTCATTTGTTTTCTTCTGTTCTTTTACTCAGTTCTTTAACAAACCAGTTGTCTTAATCCTCGTACTGACTCCCTTGGTTTGAACCCCAATCTCTTCTTTCTGTCTATTCCCATGGAGGAAAGTCCTTGCTTGTCAAGTCCTGGGAGCTCAGATGGCTTATGCCCATTAGTGATGGGCTCCCTCTAATCTCCAACGTAGATAAAAGGAAGGACTCAGCCAAAGGCTGCTGTATTTTTTGATTGGCCAGTCAGGACTCCAGCAGGGTGGAGACATGGGGAAGGAAAGCAGGGTCAGATGCTTTTCTCCTGGGCAAAGAGTTTGTTTCTGTTTGTTGTGGCCACCAGGTGTTGGCTAGCTAGGTCAGGGCCACGGTCCTTGCCTATGAACTCCTATGTAGGAATCATCTTTTTCTTTTTTTTCTTTTCTTTTTTTTTTTTTTTAGAGATATGGAAGGAGGGGAGTGTGTGTGTGTGTGTGTGTGTGTGTGTGTGTGTGTGTGAGAGAGAGAGAGAGAGAGAGAGAGAGAGAGAGAGAGAGAGAGAGAGATGAGAGAGAGACACATCGATTGGTTGCCTCATGCATGAACCCAAACCTGGACTGGGGATCGAACCTACAACCCAGGTACGTGCCCTTGATCAAGAATCAAACCCATGACCCTTCAGTGCTTGGGCAGATGCTCTAACCAGGACCTATGTAGGAATCTTTAAAAACAAAAACAAAAAAACCCGATTCTCTCCCAATAGTTCCACAGTCTTGCCTCAGTGGACCCTTAATCTATGGCATCAGACCTTTACCTGAAGGGTCAGTTTTCTTAGGGCTGGATACATATTTCTTCAGTCAAACTGAGGTTGCCAGTTTATGAGATTACAGTGAGAAATACTTCTGCTTAGGGAATGTGACCTCAGATAGTGGTCCAGCTGTGGTCTCTCTATAGGCTTAGCAAATGGGAAGACAAATTGGGATTGGAAATGAGCGATGAATCAAAATGAGGAGAGAGAATTCAGAGATTTGAAATTTGATGGCAGCGGACCAAGATGGGTGACTACATCTACTTTTAAAGGTGGGGACAGCTTTAGTCCCTAAGCGGATGCCCCCTCTCCCCTGATGGTGCCTATGTGAATGTCTCTCAACAGCGAACCCTTACTCCTCTTTCCCTCTGTTTTCAGAACTGACCAATGTCTTCTCTCAAACATATTCTTTCTCTAGATCACATGTGTCAAACACAAGGCCCGCGGGCCAAATCCAGCCCGCCAGGCCTTGCAATGTGGCCCGCACCGCGCTGTCATCACTGCACTCCGCTGTCAGTTTATGACATTGTCAGTTTATGACTGTTCAGTAAACCATTCGGCCTGCGATTTAGGCTGGATTTTAGATTTTGGCCCCTTCTCTGATTGAGTTCGACACCCCTACTCTAGATGTATGAATACAATCTACTCACTCAGGGTTAAGGCTCAGTGTAGGAGCCACTCTTCCCGGTGAGGTGATTTTGCCTCTCCTTGCTTTGAGCCATGATGCCTTGCTTTCATGTTCTAATTCCCGAAGGACAGACCTATTTCCCTTAATTCCAAGCTTCAGGGGGAATGCCTCAGTGCAGCTCCTGAGTACTGACAACAATTTATCCAAAGACTTTGAAGCAAAGGAATCAATTGCAGGGTGTGGCTCCTAAGTGAGGAAGCCTTCCCAGAGGCATCCAAGGCGGGTTTGTCTCATGGTTGCACCTCTGAACTCAAGAGCTTGAAGCAGAACATTTGAACGTTAATAATGTCGGTGATTTTACCTGTGCTTTGGTATATGTCAGTTGTGCTAATGAGGAAGCTACTTATCTTCTTGAAATGGGTTTTTTAAGAACATGTTTTTGGCAATATTGGTTTAGCAAGAATTGCTGTATGTGCTTGAGAGTAACAAAACTGTACTTCTTTAAAAATCTCTCCCGTTCAGATGTGTTGCCAGTGCAGCCTGGCCTCCCCCCACTCCCATTAGTTCTGATTAGGGAGGGTTGATGCCTGTCACTGCGTGTGATCTGGACCTTCCTTTGTGAGTCATTCCTTCTCTCATTTTCTCAGAGCAAATACAAATCGCCCATCAAATGACAAGTGAAGGCACCGGGGAGGCAAGGGGAGGGAAATCAGAGCCGAAATCTGTTAGCTATTTGGAGTAATTGGTTATTTGCTGTGTTTGCTGGTTGGGAAGCAGAGCACATACTTTACGGTCTCTCCTGTTACGGGGGCTGGAGTCACCCGCCGATATTGGATCCTTGTTGCCGGAGCCCTTGGCTCATGGCGCCTTTCCCCTGCTTGGCATTCCTGTGGTCTCCTCGGGGGTGCACCCCTCCTCCCTGGATGCACACTGCAGTGGGGACAGCCCGGGGTGAAACTTGTCTGGCAAACTCTGGGGCCTCATCAGGCAGGAGGAGGCCCCGGTCCCCTCCAACCATTGGTCCTTGCCTCTGTCTCCACCCTGCCATGCTCCCCTTTTCCCGAGAGGTCTTTGCCCTGTTCGATGAGGGACCTGTGTTCCCACCCAGAGGAAAAAGGTTCTTCTCTTCCCAAAGGGAAAGGCTCAGCTTTCCTTGGAAATCTACTGTACAAGACATTTTCTCTCAGGTCTAATTGAATGCCTTTTTTACCGCTATTGGTTCTGTCACCATTCTTGTCCCACCCCGGCCCCCTATCTTGGGTCAGAACAGTGCTTGGAACTCGTTGCTGAGCGCAGGTCCTCCTGAGGATGCTCAGTGAAGCCTACTCGCCCACCCAGTGTCTTCCACACCTCTCTTACATTCACTGAGGTATGGGGAAACCATACTGAATTAACAGCAAGTTCAAAATACAAGTATTTAAAAAGTAATGTGATTTTTTTTGTGTGTGTGTGTGTGTGTGTGTGTGTGCATGGAAATACACACAGTAACTAGGAAGTCAGTTGACTTTGGCACATAGTAGGTGCCCCCAAAATATTTTTAAAATTGAATTTAAGATAGTTAAGATTGGTGTCTATAGTTTGATGAATGCTTCTGCAGTTCTGGGAAGGCCTTCAAAAATAGTTTTTCTCTGAAGCAGATTGTTGGAACGCTTGTTAAGCAAAATTGTCTACATAAGCAGAATGAAGGGAAGGTAAGCTTTGGCCCAGGCCCTATTGGAATCATCTAGGATTCTGAATTAGTGATGTCTCATTGCTTTCTCCCTAAGTTTGAAGATTCTGATGGGATCCTTTTCATTCAACCTACTGGATAGATTCCATTTTTCTAGGCTTTCTGCATGGGAATATGTGGTCGTGCTGTCCTCCGAGGACCAGGTCATGGATCCATGTATCCACCCTAGGCTCCTGAGTTGGGAAAGGGACAGTGAGCTGGGATTTCTCACAGGGTTCCCCACCCCATTTGGGTCCCCCATCTGGAACAGGCCAATAGTCAGATTGACCCTTCTCTGCTCACCATCTGCTTGACTTTGCTAGATTTCAGGCACATTTATTCACTGGGCCTTTTGGAAGCAATTCAGCATTTTGGTTAAAGGTCTTCCCTTCCTCCCACCTCTGCTGGTCCAGCTTTAAGTAAGAGTAAGCAGAGCAATGATCCCCCTTTGACAGACATAGGGGCAGGACTGCGAAAGTGTCAACAAGAGGTTGAAAGCCCAGTGTTCCACTTGTGGAAATAATTAAGTGATTTTTGTTATGGGTGTGTGGAGTTCTGCTGAATCAACATGGTAGTTGGCTGTGGGCATATGTTTGTGTGGTTTGAGGGGGGCACAAGAGGCTTAGTATGCATGGGGTGAGGAAGGTTTGAAATTGGGGTATCTGCCTATGTGGGAGTTTGTCTGATCTGCATGTAGAAATGAGTACTTGTATGTCACGTCTGTGTTTGTATTAGTGTGCACATGAACAAACAGGCTCAGTTTCTTAAACCTTAGGACATTAATGAAAGAATTAGAGGAATCATCATGTCATGATGTCAGTAATGCAAATGTGAAGCTTTGGGGCAGCAGTATTGGGGATCAAAGTGATGATATTGGCAATGTCACCAAGAGCATTTATCATGGTAAACATTACGGGCCTCAGAATATCTTTACAGACATTAGTTCAGGGCCTCACAATAACCCCAGTGTTGGGTTGTTATGTCATTACCATCTTGATGATAATGATCTGTGCTATGAGAGAAATTCCTTTCAACACAGTCTAGATGTCTATCTCTGGGTTGACATAGGCAACGAAGGCCTGCTTAATTTTTTTTTTTTTTAAAGGACTTATGTTTTAGAGATGGGTGTATAGTTTAATGTAGTGACCCAAGGTTTCACATTATAACTTTGGTGATAAATACATTTTACCAAGAACTTTTCTCTTTGATTCAAGTGGTCATCACAAGTGCTATGACCCCTCTCCTATACTTTCCTCCCTTCTCAGAAAGGCAAGCTTAGGTTATTGTTGTCAGTTTTGCTGCCCATATTCATAAAATGTGTTAGGCCCAACGAATGAAGACGGGAAATTAAACCTTCGGAATGTGCTGTGCTGATTTGGGTCTTCGGAGGGATTAGAGTGCCCATTAGACTGGATCAGGGTTGGAGAAGCATGTCTTTGCTACATGGCTCTGGTTGCTCAGGAACTGAATGTTGGTTATTAGTTGAAATTGGAGAGGCTGCCAGTCCGTGCCTTGATCAGACTTTTTTGCTTGGCCGGCTGAACGATGAGGAGCCTTGAACCTTGAACATGGGAAAATAAAGTTTTAATGATCAGACTTCTTGCCAGAGCCCGAGATGACACTTCAACAATCAAGCCTTTTGCATTTGTTTCTTTCCCTTGCCATGGTCCAAGAGTGGATGCCTAGTTATTGCAAAATGAGGTCATGAACACACTTGGAATGAGAAAACATGTGACCCCTTTGGAGTTTTGGGTTATGGGATTACAGTAACATCAGAGGGTTGGTTGGCTTTGGCACACCTGGGTTAAGACCTGGAAGGGCTGTCCTCTTTCCACGGGGCTCATTGTTATGGCTAAGCTAACTTATTCTTGGACTTCCTGAGAAAGAGCAGGAAGAAGCAGGCAGATTAGTGAAATAGCAGAAATATTGTTTCTTTTTCTTTTTTTTTTTTTTACATTTTTAAAGTCCTCACTCAAGGATATTTTTTCTGTTGCTTTTAGATAGAGTGGAAGGAGGGGAGGGGAAGAGAGAGAGAGGATATATGGAGAGATGTGAGAGAGGCACATTGATTGGTTTGCTCCTGCATGAGCTCCGACCAAATTGGGGACTAAACCTACAACTGAGGTATGTGCCCTTGACCTGGAATTGAACTTTTGACCCTCCTAGTGCTTGGGCTGATGCTCTAACCACCTACCAAAATCAGCCAGGGCAGGAATAGTATTTTTTAAAAATTATATTTTTATTGATTTCAGAGAGGAAGGGAGAGGTAGAGAGAGATGGAAACTTCAATGATAGCAGAATCATTGATCTGCTGCCTCCTGCATGTCCCCTACTGGAGATTGAGTCCCCAACCCCAGCATGTGCCCTTGATTGGAATCGAACCCAGGACCCTTCAATCCATAGGTCAATGCTCTATCAAATGAGCCAAACTAGCTAGGGCAGAATGATATTTTCAAGTCACACCTTATTTTTTTTATAATTCAATTTAATATCTCTGTTGAGTTCACATTTTTTCCCAATGGCCGAAAAGTCCTGGTATTCTTCAACAGTGAAGATTTAATCTTAGTCAGTTTTGGGCTTTTACTCCTTGTCCTCTCCTCGGGAGGCAGCTAAATTCTGTATCGGGCTTCCATCATGTCATGACTTTCACAGGGAGGGATTCCTGGTCACCAGCATGTGTCCTCTCTGGACCTATCTGATTTCCACTGATTTCTGAGCACATACACCACACAGTCTTGTCATATTGTTCTCTTTCTCTCTTGCCTCGTTTTCAAGCCCTTCTGGAGAGCATGGTACAATTTGGCAGCTCTTTCATGAGCTCTGGGATCCACAGGAAATGACAAAGGCAGCCATCTTCTGCCAAATGCTCCATGACCTAATTCCTCTGGCAATCGAACCCAGGACCCTTCAATCCATAGGTCAATGCTCTGTGGTGGCTACTGTTTACTAGACCCCCAAATTTATGGAGGAGTATTTTTCTTATACATCTTTGGGCTAACCTAGAGGGGCAGGGTATGGGGGTGCCTTATCAGAAACCATCGCAAATCTCTAGTTCTTGCTTCTTCTCCCCCACTCTCCCCCCCCCCCCCCAGCCCCGTCTACATTTTCATCTCGCCCCTTTCTGGTGGGAAAACTGGCTGGACCAAACATCCTTTTAAACCCATTATTTTAATGGTATGTCATCTGCTTTGGGAGATCTAAAAGCCAAGGATCACCCATCCTCCTGCTAATTAGGCATTCATATATGCACCAATTATTCACTGAACTTCAAGTATGTGCCAGGCAATGTTCTAAGTCCCGGGGACATAGTGTTAAAAAGATAAAAATCTCTGCCCTATGGGGAAGGAGGCACAATAAACAAAATCCTAAGTAAAATATATTCGATGTCAGATGATGTTGGTTGTGAGGAGAAAAAGCAAGGAAAGGGGAATAACACTTGCTGGGAGTCATGATTTAAAATATAGTGAGTAGGAGGGTAAAATAGATTACAATTAAGTCAAGACTTGGAGGAGGTGAAGAGGGCACTTATGGTCTATCATGGGAATAGACTTCCTGCCATGGGAAGAGCATGCAGGTGCTGTAATTTTGAAGGACAAGGAAGGTCACTGTGGCTGGAGCAGCATGAGAAAGGAAGAAAGTAGGAGGACATGAGATCGGGGAGGAGTGAAAACCTCACCATGACGGACTTGTTGTAATGGCTTTAACTTTATTCCAAGGGAGTTGGCAAATCATTGGAGGGATTCGTATAGAGAGGTGACATATTCCAATGTGTGTGGCTGTTGTGTTGAGATAGATCTGGCAGCTAAGGTAAAAGCAAGGAGGCCAGTTAGAAGATGGTTGCAGCAATCCAGATGATGGAGAACTAGGGGATAAGTGGTCTGATCTGAATATGTACTGAAGATGACGCCAGGAGGATTTGCTCATGGATTGAATGTGGAGCATGAGGAACAGGAGTCCAAGGTAACTGCTTTGTTTTTGGCTTGAACATCTGGAAGGAAGAAGTGGCATTTATTTATAAGAGGAAGACTGTGGAAGGAGCAGGTGGGTGGAGGATGATCAGAAATTGGATTCTGTACATAGTGCATTTGAGAAATTAGTGGATGTCCAGTGGGATACCTAGTGTAGGATATATATGTGAAATAGGCAGCTGGAGTTCAGAGACATCATCCAGGCTGGAGAGAGCTCAACATGGGGTTCATCAATGCGTGTGTGATTTGAAGATGTAAGACCCGAGGAGAACCCCAAGGGAGTGATAGCGGATGGTCTCATCAGTGAGGAGCACTGAGACACTCAGATGATCAGAGGGTGAGAGACAAGGAGGAATTAGCAAAGACTTTGAAGACATGGCCAGTGAGATGGGAGGATCACTGTGCTCTCCTAAGCAAGGGGAGGGGGGGATGGATAGTTCAAGGAGAGAGGAGTGACTGCCTATATCAAATACAGCTACTAGATTGATTATGAGGCCCAAGTGATTGCCTGATGCTATTAAGCACAATGCTGACTATTCCTTTAAGATATTCTTATGCTAAGAAAGCTTCCTTTAATTTTTAATTCACTGAGAGTTTCATTTAGGAATAACTGAAACATTTTATCACCCTTGCTTCTTTTTTGCATGTTATGAATTAGGGGTTGACAAAGTTTTTAAAAATGGACAGATAGTAAATATTTTAAGCCTGGGGACATAAAGTGTCTGTCACAGCTACTCAACTCTGCCTTGTAGCTGAAAAGCAGCCATAGGTAATATTTGAATTATAAAACCAGGTAGCAGGCCAGTGGGCCACAGTTGCCAAATTTCTGTTATATATGATCAGGTGGGTTTTCTCTCCTTACTAGGTGATATTAAGGCACTCCTACGTACTGGAATAGTTGAACATGACCATGTCAGAGTTGCTGCAATAATCTCTTTGTTAGTATTTTATTTAAGATATTTACATCTTCATTTGGTAATAGGATCTCTCCCCCCCCCAAAAAAAAAATGAATGGGAAAACTTCATATTGTTTCTATGCTATGGAACAAAGGATGATTTATTAAGACTGATAGGATTTCTCCCCAAAGAAACCATCTTGGCTTGGTGTGTGCGTGTTTTTGTTTTTTTAAATAGTTCTTTGAGATATCTTTCACATTCAGGGTTACTGATTTCTTTGTTTTCTATTACTTTTGAATCAATTTTGGCAATTTATATTTTTCTAGAAAATCATCCACTTCATCTAGATTTTCCAAGGTGTTTTCATTGATTTGGATATGGTAAACCTCTTAATGTTTCTATTCTCCTCAAATTTCTTTTTATTTTATCTTTCTGATTTCTAATGGTATACCCATTTTTTTAATACTAGACTTGATAAATGCTTATTTTGTTAATCTTTTAAAAATTTTCTCTGGGGTTTAATTGTTAATTGTAATATCATTTTTTTTTCTACTAATATTAATTTCTACTTGTCACTTTCAATTTTTGGTCTTCCTACTTTTCTCTTTCTAACTTCTTATCAGATGATTTATTTTCGTTCCTTCTGTATAAAAGCAAAAACATTTAAGACTGAATTTTCCTTTAAGTTCATACTTGGCTACCATTCACAAATTTGGGAACATAGTCCTCTCACTGTTGATATTTCCTATGTATCTGATTTTAGTTGTGGTTTTCTCTCTGACTTAGAAGGGTTTTAAGAGCATGCCTTTAAATTTATATGGTTTGGGATTTTTAATTTTTAAATTTCTCATTAGTTTCCAGTTTTATTGCATTATGATTAGAGAGTGTGACTGATAATGGTTCATATTTTGACTTTATTGAAATTTGCTTTGTGGATTTTAATTTTTCTAAGAGCTCCAACGATGCTGGACAAGAAGGTATATTTTCTGTATTTAGATTACATAATGTTTGTCTATTTAATTGATACTGTTCATGGTATCTTTCATATTCGCTGTCTCCATATTAAAAAAAATTTACTTGACTTTTTAAGACTGAGGAAAGTGCAATAACTTTTCTGTATCTGTTGTGTTAATGTCATTTCTTCATACAAAACGCACAGGTTGTTGCCTATTTATGTCTGACTCTGAGCCTGAGTCGTTCACCCGAATCTCTAAGTATTAAATATCTGGGCTGGAGAAGAAAATAAATACTGAGGAGGAAAAAAAAAAGCTAAACGAAATTGCATTCTAACCATTTCATATGTGTACATGTGTGTATTTGGGGTGTGTGTGTTTGTATATGTACATTTTAGCATATATATCCCTTGGGCATGTCTGTACAAATACAGTGTTCCATGTGTTGGTGATTGTTTGAGTTTGACATGTGTGTCTGTATATGTTTATCCATAGTATCTTTTTCTTTAAATTGAACTTAAAACATCAGGGCTAAGTTCTGTCTTGCCCTATGCCAGCTTTTTCAAGAGTGGTTACAAGTGAGAAAGCTCTGCTACCTTATGTCTTAACACATCTGACCTTCTTTTCCTCTTTTCTGGCTACAGAAGCTCCTTCTGGTGAGTTGTTCAAATCGTGGCTCTCTGCAGTCCCATCCTCGCTCCGACCCCCGCTCTCTGTGCTGTGTACCTGGGAGTCTGGACACACAGGGGGGGTTAGGGCTATACTTTGAAGATGGGTCAGATGCTGAGAGCCTCATTCCACCCTTTCCCCATGGTGCTCGTTCAAGTTCCTGCAGCCTTTCCTCAGCTTGTGCTCACCTTCAATATGCCAGAACCCAAAGGACTGAGCATTGGCTTAAAGGGAGCCAGTAATACTTCCAGACTCTTGATGGTAGACATTCAGTTCATTTTATAGAATCAGAGGGGGGTCCTGGGAGATTTCCTGACTCGTCCCCTCGTATGGAGGGGGAAAGTGAGTCCCAGATGGGCTATCCTTACGCCTTGTCCTTGGCCCTTCCCACTGAACCGGTGAGCTTTAATGGTACTCACGGGTACTCACAGGTACTCACAGACCATGTGCCCAGCCCCTGGAGATTTTGTAGAGAGGCCTGGGGAAGAGTGACCTTCAGGAAGGTTGCTGACTCACTGGGTGACAACACACATACATGTAGACAGGACGCAGCTGGAGGTGTGTTCTACATACAAGAGCTAAACGGCCGTGTAGGCACAGCATGTGCAGGAGACCTGTGTGTACCATACATAACAGGCTTGTCTACCTTTCCTTACAAGTGTGAGTACCTGGAGGAAGGACAGGGCAGAGAGTGGGTTGTCACAACCTTCCTTTCTTCTCACCAAATTTTTCTCATGTACCATAATGTTTTTTGAATAATGGGCACTTAGTATTTGTCGATTTACAAGGAATTGACCTTGATTTGACCTTGGGGAGGCTGAGTTCCGGTATTTGATGCTTTCTTTTTTTTTTTTGCTGGGGTGAGGGCGGGTTCAGGATAGCTCTTTGGGGATCTGAGTTATCCTGGGTCTACTGCATCATATTTATAAATAAGACATTATTGACATTTCCCCCAAAGAGTTACCCTATGTAACCGTCACATTTTAGCCTCAGGCGATTCATGCCCACTTCCCAGAAAGGAAAAGGGAGACCTGAGAGCTTAACAGATCCACAGAATGAATGGGGGACAGGTCCCAGGCTATAGCTTCTGCCTCTTATGCACCATGCAGGTATTCAAATTCCCCCCCCCCTCCCAGTCTGTGCAGTCTTGGCTCCTGGAGAGTCAGGAAGTTTTAGCTCTCTGCTCCCCTAAAGTCACCCCAACAGGGGTGCTTTGAAGACCAGGCCAACCTGTAGGCCTTGCTAGTTGTTCAGTCCAGAAGGACTTTGCTTGGAAAGTTCTGTTTCTGAAATGATGGGTTTCTTTCTACCTGCTCAGGAGGAGGAGTTCATCGATTGGTGGAGTAAATTCTATGCCTCGATCGGGGAGAGTGAAAAGTGTGGCTCCTACTTGGAGAAGGACTTTGACACCCTAAAGGTGAGGCCTCTCTGATGTTCTCTTCTGTCTGTTAGCCATGGCACATGTGATGGGCACGGGAGACACAACCAAAAGAGAATAGATGTATATTTATGTTTGTCTCCTCATTTGGTACCTGAAGGCTGAAGAATCCGGATGAACTAATTGAGGTAAGAAAGGTCACCTACAGATTTAGAGCAAGAAGTCAATGTGGGCTGGGATAACCCAGAAAGTATTTTTGGAAGAATGCTAGAAAGCACTGAAGTGAAACGATGGGTGAAACGATGCCTGAGATTTGTTTTAAGATGCTCAAAAAAATAATAGTAAGGGGGAAGATAGATGGTATGGGTTTCCCTCTGTTAGATTTTCAAAATATTAACAATTTTTGAAATTGCAAAATGTTGAAAGTTGTTAAAGCTTAGAGATGGTACTTAGGGATTTGTTATACTATTCTGTAGCTATTGAAGATATTTGAACTTTTCTATGATAAAATTGTGTATCAAAGGGAAAAGGAAAGTCAGCTTAAGACTGTTGCTGTGATTACTCTCCATGTACAATTGGGACAGAAATTACCCAGTAAATATAAAAATGTGGTAAACTCTCTTTCTGTGGAAAGAAGAAAAGAAGCCCACCCACCCAAACAAACAAAAAGTTAAGGATGATTCAGAGAAATTCTGGTATTTTGAGGAAATTCCACAAATAGAATTACACTTTAAAAAAATGGGCTACTTTTGAAAAAGATAACCTGAGGTGATTCAAACTCACGTCCCAAAGGAGTTGTGTAGTGTCCTGGAGAGGGTTGCCAGATACAGTTCAGAATAACCAGTTACACTTGAATTTCAGGTAAACGTAAGCATGCTTCAAATGTTTCAGGAGACAGTCTTTTCTACAATTACTTTTTATTTATTTGAAATACAAATTTAACTGGGTGTCCTATATTTCCACTTGATATATCTGGATGCATAGAGATGAGGCTTCAGGCAGCAAGCTCTTCATTGACTTGGTAGTTGGGTATGTGAGGTTGGACAAAGAGACAGAACTATTTGTGTACCAGGAAAAAGGTTCAACACATTAGGTCTGGCGTGGTTTTACTGTAGCCTTGTCAAGAAATGAGAAAAACGAAGAGAACTCCTGCCAGGGTGGCCCATTATGTTGCTCCCCCATCCGCCTCTTGCTGCTCCCTCAGATGCCGGATGTTGAATTGGCACCAGGCCTCCAGTTTGACCTCTCTGAGATCTCTGACAGTATCCAAGAGAAAATGGGCTCTCTGAAAGTATGCACTCAACATGTTACTGAGTGGGATGGTTGGGGGGAAGAAGGGAGGGAAAGGGAGGGAGAGACAGATGTGAAAGAACACTGGTCCTTTAAGGATAAGTAAATAGAAGAAAACCACCACCATCAACATGAGACTGAAAAATAGCCTGCAGCAATATATAAAGAATGGAGTACACAGTGAGTAAAGAGAAAAATATATTTTGGTAATCATTAGCATAAGGGGGAAAACAACTCATAGTCTCAATAGCAAAAGATAGAGAACAAAAGATACAGCAAGAAAGCATAAAAAAAATCCCAGTAATCATAGGAAAATACAATAGAAAAAGAATAAAATATATTCATGTTCCTAATAAATAAAAAGAAATTAAACATAACTATTAAGTGATAAGGATTCTTAGAATGTAGCAGAAGTCATAGACATGTACTATCTTTCAAAGACATGTCTAAAGCAGTAAAACTTAGAATGGTAAAAAGTAAATATTTTGGCAAACCAAATAGAAAGGGATAGAATTTAAAGTGAAAAGAAAAGGAAACAAAATGGAATATTTTATATAAATAAAACATGTACATCTGAATGAAAGAAACCCCCAAATATGTTTGCATAGAACAAGAAATCTTAGAAATACTTAAAGCAAAAATGATAGGAGTATATAAGCTAAATTAAAATTACTGTGTGGATTTTAATGTACCTCTCTCCTAGATAGATGAAGCAGGAAATAAATAAGGAAATAAAATATATGAATAACAAAGTAAATGTTTTTAAGCTACATTAAGAGTAGCTTTATAATAGAGAATAAAAGTAATTAAAAATAGAAAATATATTTTTTGCTAACGCTCAGAGAACATTTACAAAATTTGATCATATATTAGTTTAGTAATATGTTACCAAAAGCAGAAACCATACAAGACAGATTAAAATGTAATAAGATGAGAAATTAATAGCAAAAGTTTAAACAAAAAGACCAACCACTTGGAAATTTAAAAAGTATTTTATTGGAACTTCCAGTATGAACATGGCTGCATACGTCAGCATTTTTCCCCTTTCCTTCTGGAAATCATTCAAACCCACAAACTCCATTTTCAGTAAAAGTTGGAAACAAATAAAATTTGCAGACTCCAAAATACATGTAAGGGTTGTCCAAAGGCAACTGAGATTGGGTAGAAGCCACTCGGCAGTAAATTAAGAGAAGATGCATGGAAATGATGAAAGGTCATAGTGGTAGCAGATCTCAGGAAACCCTGACTCTCTAATAAAAGAATGCTGATAACTATTTAAGGCAGATTATAAGTACATGGGGGCTTATTATCTCTTCTCTTTACTGTCCTGTGTGCTTGGAAATTTCATAACAAATAGTTAAAAAATATAGTTCCTGAAATTGAGGTTTGACCATAAAATATAAAAGTTATATCCCTTGTTCACCACAATGGATATGGGAACTTGGAAGACAGGCTCAGGCTGGTTACAAAAGCCTCTTAGAGCCTATTTGGTTCACAGAAGCTGAGAAGGTAGAGCTACATAAGAATTACACAGATGGGTCGTATTTGCAGGAAGCTGTCTGCATCTGTGGTGGAACAAAAGAAAGAATTCATATAGGAAAATCCAACACATTTAGTGACAAGCAATAATAAAAGAAATAACACAGCATTAATTTTAAAATGCTATGAAAAAAGGAAGAGAAAATTTAAATCATAACCAAAAGAAAAAGATATGTACCCACCAGAAAAAGTTTGCCAAGGAGCAAACAAGATGACATATTTTGCTATAAACTCTTTAGAAGTGGGAAGTCAGAATACAAAGCAGAAATGGAAGAACTCAAGGGATCAAGATGAGAAGAGATGAAATATGAACTGATAGGATTCAGCAAAGAAAGAGAAGGAAACAGAAAATTGGAAGGAGCCCAAGGTGTAATGTCCACCTTGGAAAACACAGTAAGGGGCAAAGAGGACAGAAATGGTGAAAGTAAACACAAGGAAATGCAAATAAAGAGTTATAAAAAAGAAAGAAAAAAAGACATATACTAGTAGATGTCAGGGAAAGAGATCCAACATTTGCATAATTGGAGCTTCAGAAGAAGACAAATGAAAAAATGAAATAAAACAAATAAGTACTTGACAGTTTAATAACATTTCACTGAGATAAAAGAATACTTGAATATACATATTAGAATGTCCACTTTGTGTAAGGGAAAATTGACCCAGATTGATCAATCCCAAAACAAATCCTAGTATATGTTATTGGACTTTAGAGATAAATATAAGTGTAAAAGTAGACTAAACTTATCATATGCCATATCAATCACTTATGAATAACAATTGAAATCAGATCTCAGAATAAAACCTAAATCTAAAATAAAAACATTCATAAAGGCTGAAAATAAAAAAAAAATGGGGAGAATGTGTGCCTGGCAAATGCAAACAAAAAGAAAGCAGAAGTCACAATCTTCAATCTTCACATTAGATGAAAGTGCATTCAAGTCCCCAAAGTAAGGGAGGCAAAGAATGGCACCTAATACCATTAAATGGATCAATTCTAAGAGATGATAGTTTTGAGAGTATCTATGTGCTAAATAATTTATCAATACTTACACAATTTCTGTTGAGAAGATACAAGAAGAAATGGAAACACCCTGGTAGGTAGATTTAATTCTATTTTCTCAGTTCATGTCAGGTCAAGGGGACAAAAATGTGAGAGGATATAGATAACCAGCATAATTATTAACTTGATTAAACCCTGCAGCCTGAAAATATAGATTGCACAGTTATAAAAATTGACCATGTAATAGGCCACGAAGAAAACCTTAATAAATTCCAAAAAGTGCCAATGCCACTGATAATGTTTTTTGATCATACCATAAAATTGAACTTACTAACAAGATCAAAAGCCCCCAAAAACACTTCTATCTAGAAAAAAAAAATTTAAGCCCCCCCCTCTTTTTTAGCAATTCTTGGTGAAAAAGAAAATATAAACCAAAATTTCAGAATATTTTGGAAATGATAAAATGCTCCGCATTAGCATTTACTGGTTATAGCTAAAGCAGTCCAGAGGAAGTTTGTAACCTTAAAAACTTATGTAAACTAAAAAGAAAGAATGAAAACTAATGAAGCATCTGGCTCTTGGATAAAATAATAAAGTAAAACTATGATTACGGAATGCCAAGAAAATGAAAACATTATACAGCAAAAACAAATGGGGCAGTGCCAAGGCAGTAGGAAGCAGAGATGATTGCAGAGCAGTAAGTATTTTTCTTATCAGAATAGAGGGAGCAAAGTAAACAAAGCTTGAAGTGATAAAGTTAGATTTTAAAAAAACAAAACAATAGAAAGAAGAAAATAATAAAATAAAAAATAAGGAACTAGAATGGAGAAAATGGTAGGATTGAAGAATCAAAAGACTGGTCCTTTGATTGAAATGAATCAACTGTATAAATGGAGCAAGAAAAAAGTCAAAATGATGCATATCAAATGTTAGCCAAACAATGAGTTGTTATATTTTGGGAATCAGAATATAAGGCAATGGTATTTTCTTTATATTTACTTGTATTTTATATTTTGTAATAATGAACCTATGACACTTGCATAATGCTTTCTTGGAAAAGCTAGAACTTGAGCTAGTTCTAAATGAGAAATAATATTTAGCATTATGAGAAAGGAACTTACCTGAACTCTCTTGTCACTTTCAGATATAAACAACTTAGCATGTCTGCTAGGTTGTTGAATATCACTATTTATTAGGTATATTTTATTTTCTAAAACAGAAAACCACTGCTTTGTTTGAATCTAAGCACTTCCAAAATACTGTCCTAACAAATAAAAGTCATTGGCTGTTTGGGAGGAATGAAGTAAATAAATTGAGTTCACAAATTTAAAGTGGTGCTCAACAGGCCCACTTGGCCCGGTATTTGATCCCACTGCCATTTGGACATCAGGACAATGAGCACTATGGCTTGACATGCTGACCTGTGAATTTTCCAAAGTTCTGTCTTGATCTTCAAACAAAACGTCAGTTAGCTTTTCATGCATTTGTTTGACTATGATCTTATTCCCTTGAAAAAAAAAATGTACCACCTGTGTATGAGATGACTCTCAGATACCTAGAATACTGCCTTAACCAGAAAACCCTGTTCCCCTGTGGCACTAAATTAATGTCTTCCTCTTACTCTCTTCTCTACCACCCCCTCCTTTGCCTTTTTAATCTGCACTATTTGCATCTTTGTTATCTCTGCCTTGGTACTTCTTTCGTTCTCCGGCCTCTCTTCCTCCTTGACCACTCTCTTATCTCCACCTCTCCCACTTCCTCTCCTCTTTGCCTACGTCCCTTTAATTTGCTTGTGGTCTTTCCCTCTCATTTTCTTCCCTCTTCTCTCTTTTCCTTCACTCGAACACTGTCATGTTTCCTCTGCCTTTCTCTCTTTTCCTGTCCCATTCTCTTGTCCTGCATGTGGCAGGTCTATGACACACAACTGGAGAACGTGGAGGCCTTTGAGGGCCTGTCTGATTTTTGTAACACCTTCAAGCTCTACCGGGGCAAGACTCAGGAGGAAATGGAGGACCCATCTGTCATTGGGGAATTTAAGGTAAGGCCTTGAGGACATGTTTGTAGCCAGGGAGATGTAAGACTGTCAGTGAAGCGGTACTGTAGTAATATCCATATGACTGTGGTGCTAATGCTGGTGACCATGTGGGTGATGGAGGTGGTGATAGTGATGGCGATGCTGCTGATATGGAATCTGATGGTGGTGATGGGAAGGCATTGGGCTTCTTTGATCTCAGTGGTGATGACTCTGGCAGAGACGAAAGTCATGATCATAATGAGGATTGTGTTGGTGACAATGATGATAAAAATAAAAATTGACTCCTCCTTCTTTTTAGGGCCTTTTCAAAATTTATCCCCTCCCGGAAGACCCATCTGTCCCCATGCCCCCAAGACAGTTCCACCAGCTGGCTGCCCAGGGACCCCAGGAGTGCCTGGTCCGCATCTATATTATCCAGGCATTTGGCCTGCAGCCCAAGGACCCCAATGGGAAGGTAACATTTTTAGAGCTCTCACCTGCACTCAGAGGTACAAAGGGCTACAGAATCTGGATACACCTCTGTCCTAGGAAGTTCACAGCAACCCAGGAAAACCAGACAAATATACAAAGCTGAGATGTGGCTGGCAGGAGTTCTATCAAGGGCCAAGAGCCCTAAGAGTTCAGAAAAGGCCTAAGTCAGTACAAGACATTGAAATAATGAGGAAGGCTTCCTGAAAGAATAGGATTCTTAAGGATTGATGGAGTTTTGATAGGCTGGGAGGGAGGAGAAAATAGTATTTTAGGAGGCATCAAAAACCTCTGCAGAAGTTCTCTAGAAGACTTCTTCGAGTATAAGGATAAGGCCTAAGGAGAGGCAACCTTGAAGGTGTAGTCTGAAACTTGTCTTGGTAGGAGTTCCAGTGGTGGGGGAAAGAGATAAGTGGCATAGGATCAGCAGTTCTGCTGTGCCATGATGGACCCTGGGGCTAAAAGAAAAATCAGTAATACTGATGCTGTGTTTATTTAAACTTTGATATTTTGTTGATCATGGACTGTTGGCATTGATTTTAATTTTTTAAATACTTCATTAAAACATTGCTTATCTTGATGACTGAGTTTTTTTTGGCCCTCCTTTTAATTTTATGCCTGAGGCAAGTACCTCATCACCTCTCTCTAGTCCTGGCCCTGAATGAAAGAGGGGAACTTGAAGGAGGGCAGGAGTCTGGAGTTATGGGGAGGTGGTGGGGGAGAGGCAGAGTTAAGTTGGAAAGGGAGAGGAAGAGGGAAGAAGAGAGGCAGTGGGGGTGATTGGAGTTCAAATGTATGAGGCTAGGGTCCTCTCCTGACCCCTTGGATGTAGGCCTAGCATGTGTCCTTGAAGTTGTGGGTAAAGGCCTAGTGTCCTACCCTGGGAGCCCAGGATTTCAAGGTGAGAAGTCATGGTTGCTGGAGGCACTACCAGGGGCCTCCAGGATGTGGTAGTGACCAATAATCAGCTCATGCGCTTGAAGACCTCTTGAAGCCAAGAATGACTGTGAGCACTCTCCGGCCCCTGCTCCTGGCAGCTAGTGGAGGGAATTCTGCTGCTCGTAGGAAGCATTCAGGGAAGGCCACTGGGGCTGGGTTTGGCTGACAAAGTCTGGCTGTCTCTCTCCTTTTCCATCTGCTGAAGCAGAGGTCACAGAGAGGACCCCAGCTTGGCCCAATCACCCATGTCAGACAAACTGGTATGCTTCTGAGGATATCAGCCTGGCCCACACCTACCTTCTGCCAGTGGGGAAGTGGGTTGGGGATATGGAGGACTCAGGTACCCCATGTCCACTGCTGAACTGTGGCTAGAACCCCACCTCAGGGCCAAGTGGTATGGTGTGCAGGTCCCTGGCCTGGCAGGATGACAGGATGACAGCTCCTTGATGGCTGGCCACCTAGTCCCATTGGGAGGCAGAGGGCTGAAGAGGCCTCAAAGATATGCCGGGGAAGTGATTTCACTAAAATCTCTCTGTCTCCTCCTTCAGTGTGATCCTTACGTCAAGATTTCCATAGGGAAGAAATCGGTGAGCGACCAGGATAACTACATCCCCTGTACCCTGGAGCCTGTGTTTGGGAAGTAAGTCGGGGCAGCCTGGGTCTTGGAGTGGAGGTGTCAGTCTGGGTAACCCACAGCCCTTGGGGGAGACGTGGCTGCCTTTGGGAAGTCCCTGATTCCTGGAGCAGAACTGTATTCTCTAAGTCTTGGCTGTCTAAGGGAGTAACCTCAGCTAGTTCCTCATTGGGCGCTAAAGGCTTGAGTCCTGGCAGAAACTCCTAGTTAAACCCATAAACAATGATCTCAAAGTCAAAAATCTAAATAGGAACCCAGGGCATGCATTTGCTAGTTAGTCTCTCTCTCTATTTTTTTTTTTAGGATTATTGGAATAATTTTTGGAATAATTTTAGATTTATAGAAAAGTTACAAAGATAGTACAATTTCTGTATTCCCTTCACTCAATTTCCCCCACTGTTGACATCTGACCAAACCATGGTATATTTGTCAAAACTAGTTAATTGATATTGGTGCATTACTACTTACTTAACTTTAGACTTTATTAGGATTTTGACAGTTTCCCCCCTAATCCAGGATCCCTCATGGCATTTAGTGATTACCCTCTTGGCTGCGCCTTTGTAGTGGTTAGATAGAGGAAGGGTGTGAACTCAAGAGAGTAAGGTGCTTCAAGGAAAGGAAAGATCAGTCCCATTGCACAGGAGCAGCTCCCAGACATCCAGATCTGCTTGCTCTTTGGATGTGAGCTTATTTAGGCAAAAGAAAGGAGAGTCACAGAGGGCGGTCGGCAGCTATTACTCTAGCCCTTGTAGGAGATGGCGGGTGTTCCGATATTGTTAAGTGACACATTGGATTTACAAACTGGTAGCTACCAAGTTAGCTGTGGTCACTCAGCCCAACAGCAGAGACCCCGTGAGCCTGGGGAAGTGCCATCTTTGAAGGTGAAACAGCCTTTGGCAGGGATGAGCCATCACCAGCTGGGACGGGAGGAAGGGCTGCAGAGAAGATGGGGGCGGGAGCTCTACTCGGTGAGCTTCAGTGGCCAACATGGGGGCACAGGCTCATGGGTGGCAGATCGGCAGATCAGGCCTGTTTACCATGTGGGGGGGGGCGTGGAGGTTGGGACCAGGCCCACTTTGTTTCCCCACCTTCCCCACTGCACGGCCAGGCTGGTCTGCCTGGGGTTTCAAGTCTCCCTCAGATCACAGCAGAAAGTTTCTCTCTCTATAACCCATGTGTTGAAGTGGTTGAAGCACGACTCAAGAGATAAAATCAAAGCACATTTGTTTTTGTCTGCTGGTGTCCTGTAAACATTTATTCTGTGGGTTGCCTTCCTCATTCCCTGAGTGGAAACTGTGACAGGCAGGCAATCAGGCAGCTTGCTGCTCATGTTTAGACAATGCATTTTGTCCTAAGCCCACAGTCTCAAGTTGGTAACTAGAGTGCCCATGCATGTGTAATTATGAACACCCTGGATGGCTGGAGGGGAATGGCCCCCTCTCCCAGCTGGTCTACCTTGGGTACAGCTGTGTGCAGCATGTGGATGTGTGTGGCTTGCCTCTCTGCCTGGCATCTCTTCCTCCCCCTCTGGCTAGCACTGAGGTTCCTGATTCCTGCAGGGCCAGGACTCTGGGAAGTATCAGAGCAGAGGGCCCATCTCACTGTCCTGGCTTCCCGGTGCCCTCTGGGTGTCAGATGTTTAAAACTGATTTATTTTCTGGTGGGTGCTTTCCAGGAGCCTGAGTCCCCCCCTGCAGCTCCTGGGATATGGCAGATTCTGTGTTTCTTCAGCTGATGGCCTCCATTTCCTGTTCTCAGATGGGCCTCTCCACAGTCTCACTGTTGGAGCCCCAAGTCCGGAGGGGCAGGATTCAAACTGGCTCCAGTCTGGCCTTGTGGCGGTCCAGCCAAGATGGGAGCAAAGTGGCTCCTCCCAAGTAGAACCCCTCTTTTCTCCCTGCCACAAGCTCTTTCTCTTCCTCGAGGGTGTGAATGTGTGTCGGTGCCAGGCTGTCTCCCTCCGCAGAGAGCTCACTGGGGAGAAGGGCCAACACCTCCACCTTTGACCCCCAACTAGGGTGGGGGTCTCAGAGCATAGCAGGAGCTCTCTCCAAAAATTTCTTTACAATCCTCTCTCTATCCTACTCCGGAAGCCGGTGTGAAGCCCCAAGAGTCCTGAAAGTGGGTCCCAGGCCAACATCCTCTGGGTGACTCCAGAGCTCTGGAATCTTGCTCTGGTGTTTCACCTCTCTGATGTCCTGCGGGGAGCTTCAGTTTTAATGTTCTGTGTCAATTTATTCACTCATTCTGTGGTCAGATGGGTACTGTGTGCCCAGCCCAGGTTATTTGGGAAAACCACACACACACACACACACACACACACACACACACACACACACACACACAGCGGTGGGTGGTGTGTGTTAAGAGCTACTGGAGACCCAAGGAGGCAGGAACCGCAGGGCCACTCCTGGGAGGGGAAGAAGAAGCAGGGATGGGTTTCAGGATCCTCCTTAAGCTGTGCTACCCTCTTGAGTTCCCACGGTGTCCGGTGCCATGAAGGAGCTGGCATTGTCTGACATCTGCGCCCACCCCTGCAGGATGTTCGAGCTGACCTGCACCCTGCCTCTGGAGAAGGACCTGAAGATCACTCTCTATGACTATGACCTCCTCTCCAAGGACGAAAAGATCGGGGAGACGGTCATCGACCTGGAGAACAGGCTGCTGTCCAAGTTTGGGGCTCGCTGTGGGCTCCCACAGACCTACTGTGTGTAGGTGCACAGGGGCAGGCTGCTTCTCTGACAACAATCCCACCCCCTCAAATACTGAGCATGTATTGTGTGCCAGCTCACCGGTGTTCTCTCACTCAGTCCAACTGGGTCTTGTGCGAACTCCACAGATAAGGAAACTGAGGCCCAGAGACATTATAGCTATTAAGTGGTGGGACTAGGATTTGAACCTGTTTGTCTGACCCTAAGAACCTTGCTCTTCATGTTATGATCCCGTTCTCCTTAAGAACCCGTAGAGGGAAAGAGAAAAGGAGATCGTGGAGAGGCAGACAGACAGTGAGACACATGGGCCCCAGCTGAACCCTGAGGGGGTTTATGTTAGGTGCAGTCATGTGTGGACAACCTCCACCCACTTCCTACCAACTTGGCTCTTATTTGGGTCTGATTCTCTAAATGTGGAAATTGGAAACATCTAAGTTCCAATTCTGTGGGTATGTTATTAGAACAAGTCCTGTTATCTACGGGTCTCAGTGTCTCTATCTGTAAAGTGGAGATCCCCAGTCATGGTGAACGACCAGATGGGGTGCCCACTGTGCAAGGGAAGGGTGGGTGATGTTGTGCATGTGGGTACACAGGTCACTGCACGCCCCCTGCCCTTATCAGTGTCCTGGAGCATCTCATGTTTGCCTTGTGTTTGGCCTCAGCTCTGGACCGAACCAGTGGAGGGACCAGCTCCGCCCCTCCCAGCTCCTCCACCTGTTCTGCCAGCAGCACAGAGTCAAAGCCCCTGTGTACCAGGCAGACCGCGTGACGTTCCAGGATAAAGAATACACCATTGAAGAAATAGGTGAGCTGCCCCCTGACCAGGAAACCTGTGGACTCTTCTCTGCCTCCTTCTCTCTTATTGGCTCTGCCCTGTCATAAAGGGGCCAAATGGACACAACCCACACCAGTAGGGTGGCACAGATGGGCTTGGTACTCTGGAGATCAGCACTTACCTGTGACCCTGCTGTAAAAATAAGAGGTCAAGGTGGAGCCAAGGTCAGAGCTCAGTCCAGGATGAGGCCCTTCTGAAGGCAAGAGCAGGGGTGAGTCTGAAGCCCTGGTCAGGGTCATGATTAGGATCAGTCATCTTCTGGCTTTGGGAAGTCAGACTTTGATCTGAGTTTGGGGTACAGCGCATCTGAGAAACAGTTTTCTACCTGAGCCTATTTGTCCCTGATGGCCCATTCTCAGCTCCCACTCACAGATCCTGAACCTAAAGCATGCACAGGGCAGGCAGGAAGTCCTGCAGTCCCCACCTCCCCCCTGGGTCTGCCTAATGCTCATGCCTGAGAATCCCATCACATGCTTCCTGCATGTGGAGGTGCCCATAGGCCTGCATCACCCACCCGGATGCAGAGATGTTGGTTTCAGAGATGTCTGATGTCAGAGCTGGTGCTGAGGCTAGACAAGGGGAACAATGGCTTTGACTACCCCATCCCAAATCCCCTCCTTCTCGTTCTGTTTTGCTGACTCCCAGGTCACGGCTGAGCCAGCATTAGGCCCAGCTCTATTCTCTTTTCCTTAGAATGTGCATCTGTTTTAGGGGCGGTCTCATTTCCTTCTGCTAGTCTGTGAGCAGTGTTAGCCCGGAGGCCGGGGCTCATGGTCATACATTGGTAGGAAAGGAAAGCCAGAAAGTTAGAGTTTTGAGGACTTACATTGGCCTGATTTGCAGATAAGGCGGTTGAGGCCTCGAGTGGTTAATGACCTGCCCAAAGTCACACAGCCAGGTGGAGCAGAGCCAGATTCATGGGCCCATGGCCCTTCTGTGATACCCTGCTGCTGCTTCCTTAGTGACACCTATTAAAGGGGACAGGAAAGGTTTGATGAATGAACGTGTGTGTGTTTGTGTGTGTGTGCCCATGGGACTGAACACGGGCACACCTAAGTATACATACCTTTGTATGTGTGTATAGATATGTGGACCCTCTGACCCCCAGTCAAGGTGTCTCCTGGGAGCTCCAAGTTTAAGTTGCTGGCTGGTTGGCCAGGCTCGTTAGAGTCAGAACCATCCCTGAGTCCTCACTTGGTCCAGCACCAGTCCCGGGTAGGGCAAAGTTCCCCCTGGAAAGCACGAGGGGGAGGGGGGTACTCATGTCCAGTCATGCACCTTTCCTAATTGAGTGTGTGGTCTCAGCCGTCCTGCTGACCAGCTGGGTGACTGCTCTGTGCTTCATTTCTGTCATCTGTACAATGGGGATAATCATAGCACTTACCTTCTAGGGTTATTATGAGGATTCAGCCTGTTCTATCTGGGAAGAACAGTGCCTGATTCCTGTTTATAAGTGCTATTATTTTAGTTACTGCTACTAAGAGAACAGCTTGCACAAACCAGAGAATAGCACTAAGAGCATGTAGATGCCCAATCTGGGAAGAGAGGTTACTGAGGCTCAGAGTTTGGAGTAGTCAGGGAGGGAGGGTTTCTGGGAAGGGGTGGGTTTTGGTGGGCAGGCAGGATTTGAATGGGTGGGAAAGAGGAAGAAGAGCTTTATAAAAGAGGCTTGGTAGAAATGATGACAATGGGGAATCTGGAGTTTAAGCCTGGAGCCCATGGACAGCGAGGTTCCCCCTACAGAGGGTGAGACGTGAGGACTGGAAGAAGTATGTCTGGGCTTGGGTGAGGCTGTTGGGGTTAGGGGCATCCTTAGGACTACTGGTTGCCCTATCTCTTGCTCACTCAGCCCCAGAAACGTTTCTGTCTTCTTTGCTGCAGAGGCTGGCAGGGTCCTGAACCCACACCTGGGCCCAGTGGAGGAGCGTCTGGCTTTGCACGTCCTTCAGCAGCAAGGCCTAGTCCCTGAGCATGTGGAGTCTCGGCCGCTGTACAGCCCCCTCCAGCCAGACATCGAGCAGGTAGGACGTTACCCATCAGGCCCCAGAGTCCCCAGCCTTAAGCTAGCACCACCTCAAGGACAACATGGACATCCCAGAGGCACCACCGGGGACCCCAGGGTTTGGCCAGCCCCTTCTTGAGGGTGTTCCTCTTCAGTCTGAGTGGTCACCACTGTTGGCCTTCCAGGACACCTCTTGGGCCTGGCCTCCTCAGGTTACCTGCAGGCCCTAGGGCCTGGGGAATGAGGCTGAGTTGCCTCCTTCATCCCTGTGTAGGACAGACCTCTGACTTCCCATGAGTCATTCCAAAGCCTTGCTGCTTCAACCTAGCCTCGGTGCCCTCCTGTGTCATCAGTCAGTGACATCTCAGTTGGCTGGCCCCGTGCTGGGCTGCCGTGGGGAGTTCAGACAGGGTGACCAGCATCCTGTGACAGAATGGCAGAGCAGCCATAGAGAACAGTCATCAGGAGGGCCAAGGGTGTCCTGCCACGCAGGAGGGTGAGCAGAGGGACAGCAGGCCCAGGGTAGGTGAGCTCAGGAGAAAAGAAAGGGTTTCAGGCCAAGAAGGGCGAGGCAGCCATGAAGGTGCCTTGGAGAGAGGACCCCATCTCTGCTGTTTGGAACTGAGCTCTCCTCCCCTTGGTGTTGTGGCCACCAGCTCCCCAGAGGGACACAGCCCCTGTCCAAATGTCAGCTCTTGCCTTCTCTAGCTCTGTGGCCCTGAAGAATTTGCTGCAACTCCTGTTCCTTCTTCTCTAAGATGGGGGGAGAACAAACACGTGGCTTGCGGAGATAGGGAGCTGAAGGGCGGCAGGTAGATGTTTTCATGTTGCAGAAATCCTTGGAAACTTTCTAGGATGAAACAGGCTCTCTGACTCCCCAGGACTTTGAGCATGCCATCCCCTTTGCCTGAAATGCCCTCTCCCCTTTTCCATCTGGCACACTGAATCTCAGCTCAGAAAGCGTCATTTCTGAGAAGCCTTCTCTGAACCTGGACCCCCCAGGCATAGATCCAAGTCATCAGACTCTGGGCCAGTGGGCTCACCTTTGCAGTTGGCCCTGCGGTCCCACTTATGGCACCTCCCTTATGAGGTGATGAGCCTCTCCATGGCCGGCCTGAATTTTCTCTGTCATGTGCCCCAAGAGCAGATGGTCATAGATTGTTGGTTGAATGAGAAGGATGTGAGAGAACACGGTCTTGTCTCCTCAGGGGAAGCTGCAGATGTGGATTGACCTGTTTCCAAAGGCCCTGGGGCGGCCTGGACCTCCCTTCAACATCACCCCACGGAGAGCCAAAAGGTGACTTGCTCCAACCACAGGCTTAGAGCTGAACAGGGTGGTGGGATGGTCCTCACCAGCTTGGGTGGGTCAAGGAGGTTGTGCTTGGGCTAGGCTTTGGACCACCCAGACCACAGGGTCCCAGTCTTGTCCAGCCAGGAAAGCATCAAAGTCTTCTTGGGTGAGGTGGCTTCTTGGCTCCTAGTCAAAGACCTCCCACCCACTGGTGGGAAATCCATGTGATTTGAATAATTCTTCTCCACAGGTTTTTCCTGCGTTGTATTATTTGGAACACCAAGGACGTGATCCTGGATGACCTGAGCATCACAGGGGAAAAGATGAGCGACATTTATGTGAAAGGGTAGGGAGTCGTCCTCCTGCCCACCTATCCCAGCTCCATGGTGGTGCCCCATTGGGAAGGGGGCTCTGGTGTAGGGAGGCGGAGGAAAAGAAAGGAAGGAGGGTTTAAGGGTGTGACCTCTGCCTTTGGGGAGTTATTTCCAGGCTAGATTTCTTCTTCCACAATAATATTTGAGTTGAGGATGTCCGCCCAGAGAAAGTTTAAAATATTTAAAAGTTTGTGGCATAGTTGGTACATCATGGAGATTTCTTGAGAATGATTTCTCCTTTATAATTTACCATTACCTTCTTAATGCCTCATTTGCCCAAGGTGAGGATGCATATTGTGGTGGAAACCTTAATTGGGAATGTTCTCTAAAAATGTTTATGTCCAGTTGGATGGTTGGCTTTGAGGAACACAAGCAAAAGACGGACGTGCATTATCGGTCCCTGGGAGGCGAAGGCAGCTTTAACTGGAGGTTCATTTTCCCCTTCGACTACCTGCCAGCTGAGCAAGTCTGCACCGTCACCAAGAAGGTACTCACTTTCCTGTCCCCAAGGGTACTAGCTCCTGGGCTTTCTAATGTCAGCGTGATCGCACTACCAGCACTGGCATGCCATAGTCATACCCTCCCCACTGCCCACCACTGTTGGAACAAGCACTGACATCATTGAGGAATAATCATCACCATCGTCCCCTCAGTGCCATTCTCCCCTCACTGCCAATGTCACATTGTCCATTATTCCCTCACTGCCAGTGTCCCATTCTCCTTTTCTCCCCACTAAGTCACCACATTAATGTCCATGTCATCACACCATTGTCCCCTCACTGCCAATGTCACATTCTCCATTTTCTCCTCACTATGTCACCACACCATTGTCCCTTCACTGACAGTGTCACCACACTATTGTCCCCTCATTGCCAACATCACCACACCATTGTCTTCTCACTGCCAATGTCACATTCTCCATTGTCTCCTCACTGCCAATGTCACCACACCATTGTCTCCTCACTGCCAATGTCACCACACCATTGTCTCCTCACTGCCAATGTCACCATACCATTGTCCCCTCACTGCCAACATCACCACACCATTGTCTCCTCACTGCCAGTATCACCACACCATTGTCTCCTCACTGCCAATGTCACATTCTCCATTGTCTCCTCACTGCCAATGTCACCACTACCACTGTCCCTCAAGACATTGCCACAGTTTCTCCCACTCTGCTCCATTACTGCCAAAGCCACCATCAACATCTTCACCATTCCTCTACTTCTTCCACTCTCACCATTATTGCCATTGCTGGCTTTGCTGCCATCCCACAACCATCCCTTACTGGTGCCACAATCATCATATGTAGCTAAGTCCAAATCCAAAATCCACTGCCTTTCTCCAAATCCTAGATAAACCAATCAGGAGGAAGAGTCACGGGGTCTGGGTGGGAAACCAGTATGGCCACCATTGGGGCAGTGGGGCAGACCTGTGCAAGCATGTCAAACTTATGGCCCACGGGCTGCAAGCTTGACATGCTTGCTGAGAGCTTCCCAAGGGTGCCTACCTGGCTTATGGATTGGGTTGTCCATAGGATTGGGTGTTGCTTTGCTAGGTTCCTCCTGCTACCTAGTTCACTATGTTTCCCCACCTGGTGCCTGTGGTTATTGTCCAAGGTGGACAGGCACTAGCGAGTGACTCTGACCCTCAAAGTTTTTGTCCTTTTCTCTCCACCTCCCTTCTCTCACCCCAGACCGAAGGCACCCAGGAGAGCTGTGAGCATCAGCCAGAGGGAAGAGTGGGTTCAGGGCCCCTGTTCTTTGTGTCTCAGCGTCTTCCAGTGGAGGTCTCATCTGGGCTTTCCCCTTGAAATAGCAGTAAAGAGTTGTCCCCTCGCTCCATCCTGGTGGCTCTACACCTGCCCTTAGCAAGCAGACCCAGAGCTCAGTGAGGAGGGTGCTGTGGGCAGTGAGGGCCTCGCGGCCAGGCTGACTGGAGATGGAGGGCACCTAGAATCAAGGTTCTCTCCTATTCGATATGGTAAATACCTCTCTGGTATTTCAGTTCTGCTCGTCCGATTTCCTTCCAGAGGTAGCTCGAGGCTTCAAGCTGCAAAGGTTCTCTGACTTCCCTTTCTTTCCTGAGTGGTTGAGTGGCTTAAAGAGGGGAAATAATAATGTACCTCAGCCGACTCGTCTTCCTAATTCTCTTCATTATGTCCCTTCCACACGACCCCTCCCCATTCAACACACAGGATTGTATGCATTCTAGAGAAACCAGAATGTGCTGTGAAGCACTCTGAAGCAGTCACTCAGAAGAAAATATGGGTTAAACAAGGTTGAATGAATTATTTCACCCAGAGATGGCTGCATAGTGCCTGCCAGAAAGTAGAATGTAGCTACACCCCTGGTTTTGTGTAGGCAAAGAAGGCCTAGCCCAGTGGTCGGCAAACTGTGGCTCACGAGCCACATGTGGCTCTTTGGCCCCTTGAGTGTGGCTCTTCCACAAAATACCATGGCCTGGGCAAGTCTATTTTGGAGAAGTGGCATTAGAAGAAGTTTTAGAAATTTGGCTCTCAAAAGACATTTCAGTCGTTGTACTGTTGATATTTGGCTCTGTGGACTAATGAGTTTTCCAACCACTGGCCTAGTCTATGTGTAGCTTTGATCTTGTGAGCCTTTGCTCAGTGTGCTCGCCTATCACAAGATGTTTCCATCACAAAGCAAATGCTGCCTTTGGTGGGGAGGGCTCTAAACCAAGCAAACAGTGTGCTGTGGACAGACGGAGTGGGGGCTGGGAATGGGGAAGGGGGGCCTGAGGTATCCTGCACACCAGCTCTGGTGCTCACCAAGCTCTAAAAGGGGCTAGGTGTGGGGGGAAACCGAGGCTGAGACCCGTTTGGCCTGCTCAAATGAGAGGCGGGACCACCCCTTGATTGTGACAAGTGGGGATGTCAGCAAGAAGAAACAGGAAGCATTTTCTACAAAGTAGGAGAGAGAATCTCCTGGGACTGTGGCAGGTGACTTGAGACAAATGAAAAAGGCTAGAAGTAGCTATTATGCTGAGCGAGGGAGAGGAAGAGGGAGAGAGGGAGGGAGAAAGAGAACAGGAGAGGCTCATTGTTACCCTGTTTCCCCAAAATAAGACAGTGTCTTATATTAATTTTTGCTCCCAAAGATGTGCTAGGTCTTATTTTCAGGGGATGTCTTATTTTTCCAAGAAGAAGAATATGGTACACATTTATTGTTAAATGAAAATAAAGGAAATTTATTACCTGTATACGGTACGGTAGTACGGTAGTTGTCAACACAAACCAGACAAACTGAATCCTACAGTATCAAGAATTTACTCATTTATTCAATGACAATCATGTCATCATCTTCTGGAACATCATCATAACAATCCAATTCCTGAATTTCCTGGTGAATTACTTGTGACTCCATTTTTTTCAGAATCAGTGGACCAAATCTCTCATGTTTAGCCTAGGGGGGGGCCTTATTTTCGGGGGATGCCTTATATTTCACTCAGAAGGAAACCTGTAAGTAGGTCTTATTTTCGGAGGATGTCTTATTTTCGGGGAAACACGGTAGTATGGAGAAGGGTTACCAGGAAGTTCTGAGGGCCCAGCTGAGTTGCTAGGTAAGAATTTGAGGTGGGTCCATTCTGGCCATGACGGGGTTTCATCCCTGAATTACAGGCACCCGCAGGAAGAGGAGAGAGTTGGGTGGACCCCCGGTGGCATAGCCTGGGCTAGCCCTGAGAGGACGAGAGGCCCATGGGGACTGCGGGGTGGAGAGGTGGGAGGGGAGTGGGAGTCCAGAAGAGGCAGGAGTGGACAGGGCTGGGGAACGGGGATCCCGTGTGGTGCGGGCTCCCGGAGAGGGTGACTGGAGGAGGTTGAGAAACAGAGTCCACGGGACTATGAGGTCACCCAGGGCTTGAGGGAGAACTGGCTTGACCCAGGTGGAGCCAGCGGTCCTTCTGTGGAAACAGGGCCCTGGGAGGCAAGTGAAGGGTGCACACAGTGGGCCACCAAGGAGCTACAGGACCGAGTCTGGGGTGGGTTTGTGTGGGGGCACTGAGCAGCCTCTGGGCTCCTCGGTCACGCCGCAGAGCCAGCCCTCTGCCGAGGGGTTCAGGGTCTCTGGCAGGCAGGCCCTCCAGGGACCCCATTAACCAGACGAGACTGTCGTAAAGTACAAGGTCTCCTTTCATCCGGCTGCTTTGAACCACCGCTGGTCGCCCTGGCCCGCTCCCCACCTGGAGCCCAGCACACCCACCGGGGCCTGCCTGCGCGTCAGGCACCCACCCCGCAAATAAACAGCTAGTAAAAGGGCCCAGACCGGGAGCGTAATGAGCGCCTGGGACCTGGGGGGCTGTTCCCCAGGCTGGAGCCCCAGTCCAGCTGCTCCCACCAGGGGCTGTTTGAACCTCTGGCTCATTACTGAGCCCATAAACCAGGCAGGCCAGAGGAATGGAGGCTGCTGGCGGCCTGTGCAGGCGGGCCTGCGGTGCTGGCCATAAAAGCCCCGCCAGAGGAGGCAGGCACCTGCAGGAGGGCCGGGGCCCGGAAAAGGGGGAGGCACCAGACAGGGGCTGGGGGGCAAGGGCCCAGCTGGGGACCTGAGCCCCTTCACCAAGTCAGGCAGCCGTCCAGACGGAGGCCGGGTGCTTTGCAAGGTGACCATTGCTCAGGTCATGTTCTGTGGTTTGCATGGCTTGGGGTGGCCACCCAGCAGGCATGGACCTGACTGGGCAGTGAGGCTGTGTATTCGAGGCACTCTGGGCCAGACAAACCATGGGTGGTTAGCAGCGTTCTCCAATTCCCTATGGAGTCTGTCTCTCCGAGACTCAGTCTAGGCCTCTACCATGACCTGCAGGCTGGTCAGAATGTTTCCTGTCCTTGCCACTATTCAGGAGAGGCTACAATGAGAGGACAGAGGACAGGCATGAGCAGGAAAGCCCCAGTGGCAGTCCTTTGGGTTGAGTGTGTGAACCCAATGTAAATCCAGGCCTTGGCATGCCCAGTCCTCATCCTTCAGTGGCTCGGTGAGGCCTCTTGGGAAGAAACCCAAGATGACACTGTTTCAGGCTGCCTGGTGCGAGGGAGGTGGGATAGGGAGTGCAGGAAGGTGGGGAACTTGCCAGCACCAGGGGCTTTGTTTTACCCCAGAGCAGGCTCTCAGCGGGAGAAGGTGCCCCCCCCCCCCCCCCCCCCCGTGTCAGCTTCTTATAGCAGTGTGCCAGGGGTGGGGTGCAGTACCTCAAGTTCCCAGCCAGTCCACTCTGTCCCCAAGATCACAAGGGCAGAGCAGGAATTTGAGGTATGAAATGGATTCTGAAACCTGACTGCCTAGTGTGGACCCTGGCTGCCACTTCCCAGGGGTATGACTCCCAATTACCTGCTCTGGTTTTCTCAGCACCAAGGCGTGTCTCCCGTATAGGTTACTGGAAAGGTAGATGAGTTCATCGTGGTAAAGGGCTAGTACACAAGAAGTGCAATATTATTATTATTATTATTATTATTGGCTGTCAGATCTTGGGCAAATGCTTAACTTCTCTAAGCCTCTGTTTCATCATCTGTAAAGTGGGAATGAGAACATCGAATCAGAGAATTGGGAGGATCCGAGGAGCCACCTGTGAGAAGGGAGCCTGCACGGTACCCTCCTGAACCCGAACCCTGCTCTTTGGGGTCTCATGAGTTGTCCCGCCAGAACCTGGCTCTGGCAAGTCTCTAAGGGATGCCCCACCCCACTGCTTCCTCCAGGCTGGAAAGGCACCAGCCTCTCTCTAATCTCTCTTTTCACTTCCTTCTCTGTTCCTCCTCTGGGCCAGGATGCTTTCTGGAGGCTGGACAAGACTGAGAGCAAAATCCCAGCGCGAGTGGTATTCCAGATCTGGGACAACGACAAGTTCTCCTTTGACGACTTTCTGGGTGAGCACTGCCTCTCAGCACCGTTCTGTACATTGGGGGTGACCCCAGAGTCCCCACTGTGTGTGTGTGTGTGTGTGTGTGTGTGTGTGTGTGTGTGTTATTTGTGTGTGCGCGCGTGCCATTCTTGGCTGGCTAGCAGGAGGTGCACCTATTTTTTGCCGGCAGGGAGCTCAGAGTCCCTGGTCCCTGGTGCTGAGTGAGATCCATGATGCAGAGCAGTGCCAGCATGGTCAGAGGGTGGTCTAGCAGCAGAGGTGGCATTGACACTGTGCCACGTTGGATGGTAGGACTCAGGCAAGGAAGAGAGGGAGACACAGGCGGAGGCAGTGCAGACATATGCTGGCCATCGCTGGCTGGCTGGCTGGCCTCAGGCTTGACAGGATGCCTTCCACCCCTCCCTGCCCCACCTCTCAGTCTAGATGCAGATTGAGCCCAGCCAGCGAGGGGCTCAAGACACTCTTCACCCTTGGGCCTGAGTGATGACCAAATGAGGGAACATATCTCCACCCCCACAGGCCGCAGACAGGATTCTGATGGGGCAGAAGTGTGCTGAACCCTGACCTGGGAAGCAGGGAGCACAGGGCCGAAGGAGTGAGATTTGTGGGGGAGGAACACGGTCTTGTATGGGGCCAACAGATCGGACTGTAACAGCCCCATCACAACTATAAAAGTTAACCAGAAAAGTGTGGTCTCCCCTTAGTGGTATATTACTCAGCCATAGAAAGAATGATATACTGATGCCTGCTACAGCATGGACAGACCTTGACAACATGCTAAGTGACACATATTTTATGATTCCAATGATAAGAAATATCCACAATAGGAAATTCTACATGAATCATCATTGTCAGGCTTGGAAGGAAGGGGAATGATGGAGAATGTCTGCTAATGGGTGTGCTATTTCTTTTAGGGGTGATTAATTTTGAATTAAAATGACAAATTTTATGTCAAATAGATTTTTCTACAATAAAAACAATTTAAAATTGATCGATGGTAGATATAGACAATGAATGGATTCGTGCATAGTAAGATATAATAAATAGCTCTTTTAAGGCGAGTCAATGGGTTGGTTAGTGGGCGTATGGATTCGTGAGTAGATGGATGGGAAACTGTATGGATGGAATAAGAGGGGCTAGATAGGGGGCTTGGAGGGCATGGATAGGGAGTTGGAGGGATCTGAATCCTGGCTAAGCCCATGGATGGAGGGCGAGGAGGTAACTGAGTTTATGTGGAACCTGCCGGCCCTGGGTGGGACTCGCTGCCAGTGACTGAGAAACCCTCGGCTAAGGAACCCCTCCTTGCCACAGGCGCCTTGCAGCTGGATCTCAACCGCATGCCCAAGCCCGCCAAGACGGCGGAGAAGTGCTCCCTGGACCTGCTGGATGACACCTTCCACCCGGAGTGGTTCGTGTCCCTTTTTGAACAGAAAACAGTGAAGGGCTGGTGGCCCTGTGTGGCAGAGGAGGGTGAGAAGAAGATATTAGCGGTAAGTCTGCTCCCCACTAGCCAGTGGGGCACCAGAGCCTATGTGTGCTGCCCCCCTCTCTTGTCCTCCCTCTCTCTGTTTTTCCAGGTGCCAGCTGGCTTCCCTTCCCAGTTCCCAGCCTTTCTCTCCTTGAGGCTCACGTGCAAGGGAAGCTTATTTAAATCCAAAGATGCGCTTAGCTCCCTCTGACCCTGTTTGTGCTCCGGCTCCTGGGTCTTCCCAGTGATCTGTGTGCTGGGATCCCTCTGGCCTGGGCTCCTGTACAGGACAGGGGTCTTGCCTCGCTCACTTGAGCAGGACCCTACCAGAAACCTTTCTTGTCCTACTGTGCTTGCCCAGAGGTCTGCTTAGGGGTGAGACAGGGCACTGAACTGTCCTTCCTCCGCAGAGGAAGTGAATCCTGACACTTTGTTTAAAAATATAGGCAGTCACCCAGCTCCTAACGTGGCCATTGAAATAAAATACCCTTGTTGAATAATTAACCATAATAATTCACAAGAAATAATGAACACCTCAAAAAAAAAAAAATGAGCAAAGGGCATGCATAGGTGATACACAAAAGAAGCACAGATGGGTGTTAAACATTTGAAAAGGTTGAGTCCCCATCGTAATTAAATAAAGGTATATTTTTAAACGTGAAGGCTTTTTACTGCTAAATGAGGATTTAAAACCAGAAATGCTCACTTCTGGCAAAGATGCAGACAGGCCCCTCCCTTAATTCTGCTGTGCTCACGGCTTTGCCATGTGTGGGAGCAATCCGGTACCCTACAGCAAGAGATTTAACAATACCGATGCCTTTATCCTCTGTCATCCCACTTCTAAAAATCTCTCCAGAAGAAATAACCAGCTAAGATGAAAAAAAGAAAAAGAAAAAAAGTTCTGGGGTATTTGCTGCAGCATTATTTATAGTACCGCACAGTCGGAAACAAGCTAAATGAACCAAAATAAGCAGTTTATGAAACAAATTATGGCCAACCATCCCATAGAATGTCTTACAGCCATTACGAAGCAAACTTTAAAGAATATGTAATTATACAGTAAAACAGCATATATTTCTAAGTGAAAGAAGCTAGCCGTAGAAGTATGTGTACACAGTGTGGTAGTTCGTACACTGCAGAGAACACCAGCTCTGCTGCATAACAGTGTTCACAGTGGAGGTATGGCTGACGTTCTCCTTTGTCTGCACAACAGACCTCGGAGATATTGTGGATTTGGTTCCAAATAACCACAATAAAACCAGCCACATGGATCTTTTGGTTTCCCAGTGGATATGAAAGCTATGTATATATTATCTTGTAGTCTGTTAAGTGTGCATAGCATTATGTCTATAAAAACAATCTACATATCTTATTTTAACAATATGTGACTGCTAAAACATACTAAACATCATTTGGGCCTTGAGCGAGTCGCAATCTTTTTTTGCTGGTGGAGGGTCTAACCTTCAGTTTGTAAAAAATGCAGTATCTGCAAAGCGCAGTAAGCAAAGCACAGTGAAACAAGGTGTGCCTGTGTATTTCTGTAGTTTTTAAATGCGCTGCAAGGAGCAGTTACTGCTTTTATGATCAGATCAACCCAACAGAACTAAAAAATTAAATAAAGCGGCTCTTACAATTGTCCTGGGGTCCAGTTCTTGTCTTCCCTACCTCATAGGCCCCTACATCAATGGCTCCTCTCCGGGCCATTGGGCAAATGGCCCTGTCCCTCTGTTTCCACAGGGCAAACTGGAGATGACCTTGGAGATCGTAGCAGAGAGTGAGCACGAGGAGCGACCTGCTGGCCAGGGCCGGGATGAGCCCAACATGAACCCCAAACTCGAGGACCCAAAGTCAGTGCCAAGCCCCTGATCCCTGATGCCCAGGGGAGCTGGGAGGTGTAGCCACCATCTAGGAGGCATCTATTGCATAGGTCATGAAACATTTAAAAAGGTCACAATGCCCACATGACCCAGAGAGGGCCACTTGGTGTTAGGGGGCAGGTGACAGACGTCATTCCAGGAACACTGGGCTCCTCAGCTATAATAGTTCCGGAAGCAGGCATGGTTGGGTAGCTGTTGGTTGTGTGCTGAGCAAGCTGTCATGTGGCATGTGCATGTTGTGTTATGGAACCTTCTCTGCTGGGTTGTTGTTATCATCTCATTTCACAGGCGAGGAAACAGTCTTAGTAAAGTTGAGGAAGGAAAGTGGTAAGGCTGGAATTCTCCCACTTGATCTGATTGGCTCTGGAGCCTGATCAAGGGTTTTTCCTTGACCAAACTGTCTTCCATGGCTCTCTTGGTGTCAGTGTGGCTTTCAAACAGTCTGGCAGTCTTCATTTTCCCATCTGTGAAATGGGGGACCAGTCCTTGTCTTCCCTACCTCCCAGGCCCCTAAGTGGATGTAGATGTCTTGAAGGCAGTAACCGGGGGCTGAAAGACTGGCTGGGGGAGGTGGTGTCAGGGCTGCGTTTGCTAGGTCCTTCCATGTGGCCTATTGAGTTCAAGTCAGACTTAGCAGAGACAGCCCACTTTATCACCAAGCTGCTCCTAGTGCCACGGGGCTGGCAGAGTTGGGAGAGCCATCCTGGGATGGTTGGGATCTGGCTGGAAAGACAAGAGAGGCCCAGGAGATCCAATGGCGTGTAGTTAAAAGGCCATTATTGCGACACAAAATCCTGCAAGCTCATTGAGTTGTGAGGCTGACCTTGGGCAGGTTTTGAGGTTCTCGGTTATGAGAGAAACTCAGCTGCCTGGGTTCACTTCCCGTGGATCAGCTATGTGTCTCTAGGCAGGTGACTTGGCTTATCTGGGGCTCATTGGGCCATGGCTCACTTAATATGACAGACCCTTGAAGTTCCGCCCAACTCCCAAATCCCCAGTCTTTTAAGTCCTAGGTCGGGAAGGAAGAGGGTGGCAGGGAAGGTGTCCTGGACAGAGTGGCAGAGAAGGGCTCCTGAGGGTGGCACCAAGAAGAGGAGGGCAGCATGGTGGGGGCTCACACTATAGCAAAGGCTTGGAGGATAAGGAAGTGCAGGTGAGTTCTGGGGCAGGGACTGGGGTCTCGAGGCTGGGCGGGTCCTGGAGGGTCAGGGGAGTTTGGGAGCAGGACTTGGAGAAAGCAGCCATGGTAGGTCTGCCTGCTGACCTCTGGGAACTCACTTCCAGGCGCCCTGACACCTCCTTCCTGTGGTTCACCTCCCCATACAAGACTATGAAGTACATCCTGTGGCGGCGGTTCCGGTGCGCCATCATCCTCTTCATCATTCTCTTCATCCTCCTGCTGTTCTTGGGCATCTTTGTCTACGCCTTCCCGGTGAGCAGCCCCGGCAGGGGAGCCACAGGCTCTGTCCTGGAGGAGCTTCTGGTCTGGTGTGGGGGGCACAGCTCTTAAGTTCCAGCAAAGCCTGGTCTCAGGGAGAGTCAGTCCTTGACCTCGAAGAGCCCCAGTCTGATGGAGAGATGCAGTCTCTGTCCTTGAAGAGCCCACGGTCTGATGAGGGAGACATGACCCCTACTCTGGGAGTTCCCAGTCTAGTAGACAAAGTCCTACCCTTAGGGACCTCTTAATCCAAAGGGGAAACATTTTGTGCTGTTGATGGGGAGGCATAGCTGTCCTCAGCAAGCCCCTGAACTATGTAATCAAAGGGTTGGTAGGTGAGCCCCTGAGGAGAGTGTGGGACTCAGTCAGGAAGGGACGATGTAGATAGCGGAACAGAGGAGGAGGTCCCTCTGTGCGGGTGGCACCTGCTGAGGTCCAGAGGAAGGGAGGACCTGGGGCCAGCAGAGTCTCAGCATCCACCAGAGCACCGTGACACAGTGTGTCTCGCCTCCTGCAGAGGGCAGGCCTGGGGGAAGATGTGTGTGGACAGACGGGAGATGGCCCTCTCACTTGGTACAGAGCACATTGGGGGTCCCTTTCACCTGGTGAGAAGCCAGCTGTTGCCCCCCAGCTCCATGGGGCTCCGCCCAAAAGGGGAGATCTGGGGCTGTATTCATGGTCTTGACTTCCCTGGTCCTCATAGCTCATCAGTGGAACTCTGAAGATGCTCCAGACCCCTACCCTGTCTACCCACAATAACTTTGAAGGGACCACAGAGTTACCAGGCTGATGCCTGACTTTTAATATTCTTCAAACGATTTTAAACTTTTATAAATGAACATTTCAAACTGATATGAAAATAGGATGGCATAATCAACTCCATATCATCCTGATTTTTTGTTGTTTTTTAATCCTCATCTGAAGATATTTTTTCCATTTTGTTTTTTTAGAGAGAGTGGAAGGGAGGGAGGGAGAGAGAGGAAGAGCAAAAGGAGAAGGAGAGGGAGAGGGAGGGAGGGAGGGAGAGAGAGAGAGAGAGAGAGAGAGAGAGAGAGAGAGAGAGAGAGGGACATTGATATGAGAGACAAACATCAATTGGTTGCAGGGTATTGAACCTGCAACTCATATGTGTGCCCTTGACCAGTAATCAAACTTTAGTCCCTTTGGTGTGCCGGTTGACGCTTTAACCACTGAGCTATGCTGGCCAGGGCCGTGTCACCCTAATTTGAATGGCAAAGAAAGAGACACCCAGAGAAGGGAAGGGACTGGCTCAGGGCTTCAGGGCAGTCTGTGCATGGCTCCTAATGTAGGGACACTGTAGGCCTCAGTCTAGTCTAGTGCAGTATGCCCACAGTGGGCAGTCTGCTCTGGGAATTACTTGCCTGTGTGCATTTTGTTTTGTGAATCCTGCAGGAGGAGGAGGTGGGTGGAAAGCTCTCTCCTGCATTGACTGGCGAGAGCCCATGCACCAGCAGGTTTTTCGTGTGTGAGAATGTAATTTAAAGTTATTTACGTATATAAAAGGCTAATATGCAAAGTGTCCCTTGGGAGTTCGACCTGGAGACTGGGAGTTCAATTGCTTGCTATGATGTGTGCTGATCACCAGGGGGCAGCACGAAATGAAGGAAGGTTCAGGCTGGCAGCCGGAAGGCTCCAATTGGTCCTGATTGCTGGCCAGGCCTAGGGACCCTACCGTGCACGCATTTTGTGCACTGGGTCTCTAGTTTCATTATAATGTTGTTGTGATGCTGGAGGAATTTACCATAAGTTAGCTTATGGTAAAAGTTGGTTTTATTATATGTCGCTTCACTTAAAGTGTTAGAACCTGTTGACGATGTTGAGTGAGGACTTAATATATTAGCAGCTTGCAGCCCTTGTAGTTAAAACCACAAAGCCATCCCTTCGGTCTCTTACATGGACTGTGGAGACCAGCAGAGGGAATTGTCTGGGCCTAAGTGACAAAGGAGGGTCTAGGTCCAGAAATTCAGGGTCCTCCCATCAGCCTAAGGATGGGTGTGTTGGACTGGGTCAGCTCTGATTTGCATAGTGGTTAAGAGAGCCCTTTTACCTTTCTTGGGGGCTTTACATCAAGTCAGTGTCCTCCTGAAGGGGAGGGCGGGGGCAGAGCTAAGGGGAGGGCGGGGGCAGGGCCAGAGTGACATCCCCATCGCCCCTTCTGTGCCTAGCGCCTGCCCCTGGCCAGCTGGGCCCTTCCCTGTGAGGCACGTGGGCAGCAGGCCAGGTCTTCAGGGTCTGAGAAGGCGCCCCGCTGCCTGGCTGGGGGAGGAGAGAAGAATTTCATTCACTTCCAGCCCGTGCTCCTTCCTTGTCCCTGGAGCAGCCTGAACCCCGGGCCCTGTGGGCAGAGCAGACGGGCACTTTGCCACTGACCCTGGTCAGAACCCTCCTCTATCTCCGAGGCCCCCAGCAGCAGCCATCACCTTCCTTTGAGTTCTTCTGAAAATTGTCCTCTTTAAAACACCAACTTCACCATCCATCTTCCAGGGTCAGTGTTTCGGGGGGCAAGTCATAGGTGAGAGGTCCAGGGCTGGAGGGGCAGCTGGACCTGAGGCCGCAGACTGGTTTTGTGGACAGGCCTTTGCTACAACCTGGGCAAGTCCTGCTGCTCTCCGGCCGCGTTGCCCCATCACCTGGCGGCCCAAGGCCTTCCCCTGACTCTTTGGCCTTGTGGGGAGGGCAGAGGGCCTGGTAGAGCAGACTACGTCGAGGGGCTGCTCCCTCCGGTTGGTCTAGTCTCCCACCCTCTTGGAAGTTCCCCTGGGAGGGGGACAGGGAGGGCAGCCTGTCTGGTTCCTCCTGCTGCCCCCAGCCAGCGGGAGCAGGGCCAGTGTGGGGAGGCAGCGGATCTGGCGGGAAGGCTTTGTTTCCAGAGCTGGCTTTCCCGGGCCGGCGCTGGGGAACATACTGTCCCAATTAGGAGCCCTGTGTTGTGTTGTGTGTGTTTTCATGGTTTTGGGGGGAGGAGTGGGGCGGGAGATTCCTTTCAGTCTACAGCAGCCAGGGTCTAATCAGGGGTGACCCATCCCAGGTGCTGGCCTGCATCGCGGGTCATCCCCGTACACCCAGCCCCCCAACTCTCTCTCTCGCTCTACTTTCTGGACAGGAGCGTGGTAGCCAGTGAGTCCTGGGTCCATGTGGGCGGGGGCAAGGAGACACACAGAGAAGGGAAGGGAAGATCACCTGTCTGACGAAGAGGCCAGGGCAGGCCCTGGTGGTCAGAATCCTCTTGGCTGTGGTTGGAACATGAGAGTGGGCCCTGGATTGATGATGGGGGAGAAGACAGAGCAATTCAGGCAGCTGTTCCCCTCCCCCCCTCTTGCGCCCCAAACTGGGAGGGTTCCAGAAGAGTTTCAAGAAGTACTGGGCTTGTGTGATTGGCAAGGGCACCAGGAGGGCGGTGTTGAGCTGAGCAAGGGGTAAGGGTGCTGAGGGCAGAGTGCAGGCAGGTGGTTGAGTAAATGAGTCCCTGCATGGGCCTGAGAACCTGGGTGTCTAAGTCCTGAGACCCTGCAGCTGTCTTCACACGTCCCTGCCTCCTCTCTCTAGAACTATGCTGCCATGAAGCTGGTGAAGCCCTTCAGCTGAGGACTGCCTGGCCCAGGACTGGCTGCTTCCTCTGCCCAGCTCAGCTGAGCTCCTCCAGACCTCCAGGCCTGCCCGTCCTGCCAGGGTGGGCAGACAGACAGGTGGACTGGCACATGCTCCAAGCGTTGGTAACATCGAGCCCTTGGATCGCCCACTTTCATCATTTCTTCCTCCCCCAGTTCGACCCTTTTTGGATCAGCCCATGTGCATTTCAGTATAAAATGGTTGGAACCTCAAAGCTGTGTTGGTGTGTGCATCTCTTTCGAACCTGGATGGGGTGTGACTGTGATTGGCAAACTCATTAGTCGACAGAGCCAAATATTGACAGTACAACGATTGAAATTTCTTTTGAGAGCCAAAATTTTTAAACTTAAACTTCTTCTAATGCTACTTCTTCAAAATAGATTCGTCCAGGCCATAATATTTTGTGGAAGAGCCACACTCAAGGGGCCAAAGAGCCGCATGTGGCTCGCTAGTCGCAATTTGCCAACCATGGTTGTAGGGCATGTGTCTGCTTGGGCGGGGTGGGGGTAGAGGTGTGTGACATCTCTGGCTCAGCCTTTTGAGTGGAATTGTGAATCCTTCGGCAAGACTGCTTGGGGACAGGGTAGGCTTTGAGGCTTAAAGACCCAGTGTATTCTGTGTCTCCAGGACTTTCCACCTCCCCTTACTTCCTCACTCAGGCACCACCTCTTCCCTTTCCAGGTGCCCTTTGGTTAGGTAGTAGTTACCTGTATCTGTGGTCACACTTGAGAAGGAGTTCCACTTTAGGCAAATAGAGCCCCAAGGAATGGGTCGGGCCAGAAGTTATGTAGACAGGGCAGGCTGCTGGTCTTGGGATTTCTTGGGATTCCCTCCCTCTGCTACCTTTTTCTTGTGGTCTGAAGCTTAGCATTTGCCATGGGTCTGACATCTCCTCCAGGAATCAAGCTTAATCTATGGGAGCAGCGGGAACATACTTAGAGAAAAAGCAAAAAGCATGAAAACGTCTCTCCCCCGAGGGGCTGGAACTCTGGAGCGCAGCTGGCCGCATTCTCCTGCTACCCAGGAAGCTTCTCCTATTTCCCGCTGTGAGCCTGCTCCCTTAGCCCAGGCCCCAAAGCCCCAAAGTGATCCTTCCAGAAGCCTTTGTCTTGACTGCACTCCGAGATCTAGACAGGGGCCCTGCCAGGTCCCCCCTGATTGGCAGGACTGGAAGTGATTGGCACAGGGCCGCCTGATGACCTGGGCCCTCCTGGAAGAGGGAGCTACACCTCCAATGCTGTGTGATTCTTCAGGAGAGGTCAGGCTGGTGGTGGCCTTCAGTGTCCAGGCTCTGCATGGGCCTGAGAACCTGGGTGTCTAAGTCCTGAGACCTTGACAAACAGAACCCTGGAGCCAGGTGGCAACACCTCACACAGAACACGGAGCAGGGACCAGAGTCCAAGACTCCTCTGAGAAGGTCAGTCTGGTGATGCACTTTTTTTGAGCACCCACTGCGCATGCCTGTGCCAAGGCCCTGAGAGTCAGCCTCCTACAGAGGAGACTGTAGGAGAAAGAAGGGAGAAAGAGGCAGGGCTGTGGCCTCAGGAGGTGTGGAGAGAGCTTGAGAAGCTGGGGAGACACGAGAACATCTGAAGGTAGAGAGGAGGAAGCCACTGGGGAAGGGAAGATCAAAGACACAAGACAGAATGTGGGATAATTTTTGGAACCAGTTTCTGGAGAAGAGAAAGGGGTTAGCTTGGAAGGAAAGTTCTCTTTTTATTTTCTCTTGTTTATTTTCTCAGGAGGAAGTAAACACACCCCTTGCAGCTATCAGCTGGGTTAAGAGAGTTTGGGGGATACTGATTGTGTCCACTAATTAATTCCCCCCCCCCCCATACATTCATTTGCTTTTTCTTGCTGTCCTGAGTTGCATGTAATAGAACACTTTACTCAAACTAGTAAAGGGAACTTAATGGCTTTGTGGAAGCAAAATCTCAGTCCTCAACTATGTCACCAAGAGCTTGTATTCTCTGTTCTGTCCTCATCAGGGTGGGTTACAGTCTAAAACTGGCTTTATTCTTTATTCTTAGAGTTGGGGTGAAAGCTGCTCCCTGGTATAGGCCACCAAGTAACATGAAGGGGAATAAGGAGTGGATGGTGAGGATTCCAACAAACATTTATGAGATCCTCCACAGAAGGCAGGTCCTGAGGGCACACAGTGAGTTACATATGACTCCTAACCTTCCGAGGCTTCTGAAAAGTGTATTAGGAAACCATGGTTATTTTTGCTTCTTTGGGAGCAGCAGAGGAGGAGCACCCACTGCCCTGGGGTAGGGAGGGCAGGAGAACCTCAAGAACAAATATGATCTGCCCAGCCAATGTGGCTCAGTGGTTGAGCATTGACCCATTAACCAAGAGCTCACTGGTTCAATTCCAAGCCAGGGCACATGCCTGGGTTGCAGGCTCAATCCATAGCAGAGGGAGTGCAGGAGGCAACTGATTGATATTGATGTTTCTCTTTCATCGATGTTTCTTATCTCTCCTTCCCTTCTTCTCTTTATCAAATCAATAAGAAAAAAATTTTTTTTTTTTAAAGAACAAATCAGATCTGAGTGGAATGTTGGACAGCCCCTGTGCCTAAGTGGGTCAAGATATGCTGGGCCATAGAAGTAGAGGGTAGGTCTGGAGTTGTCAGAGAGCCTGGCTGCTTCAGGACATGGTCACGGGAGAGGGAGCCTGCAGGAAAGCATGCTCAGAGACGGGAGGGAAGAGGGGTTGGAAGGGCAAGGCCAGGTGTTGAAGGACATTGTGTGTGCAGTTTTGGAGTTAGATTTTCATCCTGGAGGCAAGGAAGAACACAGAAGGACATAAAACGATTGGGAAAATTCTAGCTTACTGCTCACCTTGAGAAACAGGAATCCACTGGGTACACTGGGTGGGCTTTGGGTGATATGTCTTTGAGGAGGTGAAGGTCTAGTGATCTCTCCCAGGCCTCAACAAGGTCCATAATCACAAATGGTCAAAAACAATTGATTAAGAGACTGTGTGGCCAGTTGCTGAGGGCCATTCTAAAGGCTGGTTTATTAATCCAGCAGCCAACTGGGGAAGATATGAAAGGCAGGGCAGAAATGATTCATTCATATCATAGTATATTTTGTGTATCTAACTATGGTCTAGAGCTGTGGTCAGCAAACTGCAGCTCACGAGCCACATGCAGCTCTTTGGCCCCTTGACTGTGACTCTTCCACAAAATACCATGGCCTGGGCGAGTCTGTTTTGAAGAAGTGGCATTAGAAGAAGTTTAAGTTTAAAAATTTTGGCTCTCAAAAGAAATTTCAATCGTTGTACTGTTGATATTTGACTCTATTGACTAATGAGTTTGCCGACCACTGGTCTAGAGATACAATATTGAGCAAGATAAACATGGTTCCCAGAGCTCACAACTGGGGAGATAAGAGACACAAGTAGATTGTCAACTATAATACACGAGAAGATCAGTGCACGAATTTGTGCACCAGTGGGACCCCACCAGTGCATGATTGGGGTTGGGGAGGGATGTGGAAAGTTGGCCAACTGGGGAAGGACTGTGGGAGGGCTCCAGAGTGTGTTTGGCTCATCTTGCTCAATCCTGATCAATCGGCCAGACCCCAGCAGCAAGCTAACATATCTATCAGAATGCCTGCCCCCTGGTGGTCAGTGCACATCATAGCAAGTGGCTGAGCAGCTGTAGCATATCATTAGGATATTATGCTTTGATTGGTTGAATGGCCGATCTGAAACTTAGCATATTAGGCTTTTATTATATAGGATTGATGAATGAACAGGGGCTTCAGGATTAGGGCTAGAGTGGAAAAGATGAGAGAGGGAACAGAGTGTGCATAAATTTGCACATGAGCACAGAGCAGTGGTTCTCAACCAAGGGAAATTCCCCCCACCACTCACAGGGCACATTTGGCAGTGTCTAAAGGTATTTTTGATAGTCATGAGTGAATGTTAGGGGTGAGGGTGCTACTAGCTTCCAGGAGCTGCTAAGAACCCTTTAATGCACATGACAGCCCCCTGCCCCCAATAATTATTCTGTTTGAAATACTGATAGTGCTGCTGTTGTAAAACTCAGGCATGGAGATAGTGGATTCTAGAGCTACTGAGTTATTAGACTTGGTAGACCTGTAGGATTAACTAGTTAGGGCTGAAGTGGGCAGAGGTGTGTAGGATGGGAGATCAATTCCAAATGATTCCCGACTGTCTGGCTTTATGAGTGGTGGTACCATTCACGAAGTCAGTTTTGGGCAAGAAGTTTTTGGCATGTTTAGGGCACAATCACAATATCCTTCCTGCCCCCATGTCTCTCATCTCGAAGTTGTAGAGAGCATCATCTACACCTGTTGTCTCCATGTCTCCTTACCTCGCATTCATTCCTCCACCCTCTGTGGTCCGACTTTATTCAGGTGGCAGACTCTGTGGGTCTCCTTTCCCAATAGCTATCCCCTCTCTTTTCCTCTTTGATGATATCCTTCATCTTTCCCTATGGCCAGGTGCCCAGAAAGGAGTCTGCCATTGCCCTAGGGGGAAGTGTCTTATTAGCCCACACCAATCACAGAGAAGCCAGTACCCTTGCCAGTGATTGGTTTAGGAAGAGGCATGTGACTCCTTTATGACCAATGAGAGTGAGGGGAAGGTGGAGGTAACTATGGGGGGTAGTGGGCAGGATAAAAGTTTCTTTGAAAGTTTAATTCCCCCTCCCAACAACAAAGGACAGGGACAGGGAGACGAAGCTTCACCTGCCTTTTAATCTTGTTGGGGAGAAATGTAATGACGGGATCCATGGTGGCCATCTTGTGTTGCTGAGGGACAAGCCTGAGGAAGAAAGCCAACACGCAGAGGATGGCAAGGACCTGGTGCTCCAGAGGCTACTGAGAAAGAACCAACGCTGGCACTGCCCCCCCTCCAGAGGTCTTATTATGTGGGCTCATAAATTCCTCCTTGCTGGGGCCATCTCTGGTTGGGTAGTGCGCTACCCACAGCTCAAAGCACCCTCCCTGGTCAATTTTGTTCTGCTCCCCTGAAGACTGATTTTACTGCAGTCACCAATAAGCAGGGCTGCCGTGTACAGGCACCACATCTAAGGCATCATACATTTATTATTTATTATAACAATTTTCCCACAGATGGCAGTAAAGCGTTTTGTTCTAATAAAAGCAGTGTGTTACAGTAGTTTTCTGATAGAAGTAAACTACCTTGTGGAAAGAGCACCTTTTTCTAATTCACACCAGGGCCCCATGTAGCCCTGGCTGTTAAATCTGTGGACGCTTACCCTCCCCAACACTTGGCAGCAGCTGGCAGCACTGAACGTCCTCTGCTTCTTCAGATGTTTTCAGGCTCTGGCTTCCGTGGTACAACGTTCTCCCTGTCCCCCCGATGTTCCTCCCCTCTCTCTGACCTCTTTCTTGATGTTTTTCTCTGTTCTCTGGCCCCCACTGCTCTTCTTCCCACCCTCACACCTCCTCGGCAGCCTCGGACACTCCCTTTCGTGGCTTTGATTATTGTCCAGAGGCTGCTGACCCCCCGGTGTCTACCTCTATTCCCAGGCTGCTCGGGGCTGCAGCTGTGTTATCCAGCTGCTTCCCCAGGGGGCACCTCCCCAGCATAATTCACAGGCACCCCACATTCAAGACCTCCCACCCAACATTTCCATCCTGCACCCCATGAAAACTGTTCCTGTTCTGTTGTTCCCTCCACATGCCCAGCCACTGGAGCTGGGTATGTGGAGGCAACTTTGAGTCCTACCTCCTCTTCACCCTATCGCCTGATCTCTCAGATCCAGGCTCTTGAATCTTTTCTGGATCAAGTTACCTCTCTCCCCATTACCATCACCTCCACTTAAAATCAGGTCCCAGCAAGTCGGCATCCCTGAAAGCCAAGTGTCACTCCTCTAGCCTTCTTCTTCTCCACTCCCCTATCCGCTGTCCACAGGCAGTCAAATCTGGACCTGGCATTCCTCAGGGGGGAGGTGAAGCACACGGGCACATGGCCCGGCCCCCACAGAGGCCACTGCCTGCTTGCCTTTCCTGCTTTGTCTGCTGCCTTTCCCTTTGGTCTGCTGAGTCTCACTATTTGCAGGCCTGGCCTTTGCCCATGGCTTGGGTCTCTGTGTGGCCCCTTCCTCCGGGGTGTTTCCTCCCACCTGCCCTGGTCTGTCCCTTCCTCCCCTGACCTTAGCCTGTGCCTCTGGGCTAGAATCACATCTCCAGCTTAATGAGATGTCTGCTTTGGTCACTGAAGGGGTTTCAACAAATGTTTCATTGCAAAGTTCATTCTAAACACCCGGGCCCCCGGAGCCACTTCAAATGGGATTTTTATGCTCTGAAATCCAGTTCGTGCTCAACAGTTGAGACCCATTCTCGCAACAAAATGGAGAATCATTCTCATCTGTTAAAGAACGGTTCCATAAAACTTGGTAAGCCTTTTATATCTAGAAGACTCTTTTCTCTACCGGGGCCTCGGAGATAGATGTTCTGTGTGCACACACAGGCTCCATGTTCTGCTCCTTCTCCAGGGCTCTGTGGACAGCTCAGGTGGGCCACAGGGAGGCTGGACAGGCAGAGGTCAGCCTGGTTCGCCTCTGGGCCCATCTCCCCTCCCCCCCATTTCATTTCCATCCCCAGGGAACAAACCTTGTCTCAATCCTGTCTCCATGTGTTTCATAAATGTAGGATTATGGGATTTCCAGGGGAGCCAGGTGGGCACCTGTGGCTGGGACATGGGGACAGCCCAGGAAACAGGTTCTGCTTGTGGGAGAGAACAGGGTACAGGCCAGCGCTCAGCCTCACGCACTTGCTGATCCTTAAATGGCAGCTGAGATACTCAGGTGGAAACTTGCTCCCTCCTGTCTCCATTTTTGTTCCTTCCTCTGGGACAGCCAGTGCAGCTCCCGGGCCTGTGGTTGCCCCAAGTGGGTTTCTTACCCCGCTTTGCTGCCTTCGTTTTGGTCTCTGTCTTACCTGGTGTGTGTGTGTGTGTGTGTGTGTGTGTGTGTGTGTGTGGTGTAAAAGAGACACCAGAAGAGACAGATGTAGAGAAACAGATACATGGTGAGGACGGAGATGGGGACGGAAGAGAGCCCAGAACCTCACACATCATTCTCCAAAGCTGGCTCCCCTCTGCTCCCCCCTCCCGGCTCCAGTTAGAGAGTATGGGATGAAGACAGACAATCACCCTGTGTGTGCGTGTCCTCAGGTCCCCCCAGATACAGCTGGGGAAGTCTCACACCCTGTTTTCCTCATAACCCAGGAGTTCACCACAGGCCCCATTTCCTTTCACTCTGCAGGGCTGCCTTGTGTGTGTTTGGGGGTGGGGTGGGGTTGGGGGGCAGTGGCTGGTTCTGCTCCAGGGCAGAAGGGCTGAGTGTTGGCCCAGCCTGGCTGGTTCTCCTTGTTTCTACCATCAGTCTGGGCTGGAGTCTGGTGGGTGTCCAATTTATTCTGAAAGGCTGAGTGTGCTGGTCTGGGTACTGGGGCGGAGGGAGAGCGCTAAAGAAGAAGACAGGCAGGTGCGAGGTGGCTCCCTTTCTGGAAGGCTCCTCCATGTGGGGGTGATGGCGACTCCATATCTCTTCCTCAGGAAGGACTGGGCTTGCTGCTGTCTGTATGTGGAAGGGACTGAGAGAAGCCACGCCGCCATCCTGACACCTGGCAGGCTCACCACACCACCGGGCTTGGGCCACCACGTCCAGGCTCTCCTTTCAGAGCAGGCAGCGTGACCTCAGTGATCCCACATGTCCCCAGATGTGCATCCTAGAGACGCCCAGCCCCCACCCCATACAGACCCACTTGTGCAGACAGTCACACCCCCAGGAATCACCGTGCTCTCTGAGACTCAGCACCAATGCAAGCACCGGCACAGGCACACACACCAGCAACATGCACTCAGGGCACACACTCTTTCCCTTCGTGTGTATGTGTGTGTGTGTGTGTGTGTGTGTGTGTGTGTGTTTCACATTGTTGGCCAGAATAGGCTTTGGAAACCTAAGCAGAACGGAGCGTGCGAATGTGGCCATCATCAGGGATAAATTAATCCCAGGCCCGTGAAGGGTTTTCTTTCTTCATTCTCAGCCCTCCTGCAAATTCAATTATGATTCTCTGCCAGCTACTGAAACGAGGGGACAGGGAAGTACGTGGCTGGGCCTGGAAAACGGGGCAGGGCAGGGGACCCTTCTCCATCCACACCCTCATTCCCCTTTCCTGCTGTCCGGGGTCCAGGAAAGAGTTGCAGTCATTCCTGGATCCCCACAGCCACCGAACCTCGGGGCCGCAGCAAGGTGCCAGCCAGGAACGTGGAAGTGGCAGAAACAGAGCTGCCCTCTGAGAGCGGAACCAGGAAATGACACACGCACCTCGAGGCGGAGGCTGGCAAGGCTCCCCGGGAGGCCACTGGGCCCAGGGGCGGGCAAGCCCTAATGGCCTAGCACTGGCGCACGCACAGACGGAGAGTAGCATGGGTCTCAGACACCCACCTTGACTGTGACCAGGGAAGAGAGACATAGCTGTGGACCCCTCTGCACCGAGGCTCCCAAGGCCTACAGCTATGGAACATTGACTTTATCCCCTGCAGCTGGACCTCCCTCCCTCAGACCCACACAGTCAGGGTCTTAGGATGCCTGAGCATGCCTGGAACAGTGGAAGCGTAGGGGGGGGTGGGGGGAGTGAAGAATGTCCCTTGAGAAGCCTTCTGGGGGACATGTGGCCGGCCTCTCCTTGCTCACACCCTTCCCTTGGGCAGTGGCAGTTTGGGCCTTCCTGTCTGTCCCAGGTTGGGGATGAAGAGCATCCTCTCAGACTGAGGTGTGGCCCTTGGGGACAGCAGCCTGCTCCTCTGCATCCTCCAGACGCGAGTGGCAGGGAGGGGACGGAGTCACGTTAAGGGGACAGCAGGGGTAGAGGGCACGGGGCATGTTTGATTCCATGAGAATCCTGACCAGGTCAGCTAAGGCTGGTTTTGAGAAGATGGATGACTTGGCGGAGATTGTATGTTGAGTGAGGGTGTTGTGGGTGGGCAGGGAGTTTGAGGCTGGGAGGGTAGGGAAGAGGCAGGAATGGCCCTAGTGACCCTGAGCACAGAGACTGGAAAGGGGCAGCTGAGAGGCCCCACGTGGGAAGAGGCCGCAGGCTGGAGGTAGGGGCTCTGCCTGCCCCCCCCCACAGGGCCTCTGGGCCTCTTACATAACCTAGGCCTGGCCTGGGAGAGCTGGGTTTTCATAGTTAGGCTCTGGCTGCCAAAAGAATGAGAAAAATGGCCTGAGGGAAACCTTTACCACTGAGACTAGGAGGGAGGAAGCTAGGGCGGGAGTGGGAGTGGTGTGTGTTGGCGGGGGTGGGGGGGGGTGGTATTTGTGTCAGCCCCTGACCAATGGGTGTCTGCCCTGGAGGAGTCCCAGGGCCTCAGGGTGGGGAGGCCCCACCCCATCTTCAGTCAGCTCTCTGAACCCAAAGCTCTCCTCTCCTGTCCCCAGTGAATGGGGCATCCCTGAGAGAGGGCAGGGAGCAGTAAGCTCCTAAAAGCCCAGCTTTTCCCACCTCAGAGCCGGCTCAGACCAGAGGCGAGGATAAAGGTGGAGGCTGGTCCGCTGCTGCCTCCGGGCTGGTTGGAGAGGGAGCGCTTGGCTGCTGAGTGCCAGCGTCTGTCAGGCACGGTGCGAGGCGCGTCATCACACTGATCCTCCGCGGTGAGAAGTAGCTATTTTGAGTCCCATTTCAAAGGTGCGACAACAGACTTGGGGAGGCCACGCAGCTATTAATGAAAGGTAAACCCCAGCCATGTTGACTCAGAGTGCTCACTTCCTCCTCTCCCCGCAGGCCCAGCCACCCCCTCCCATTCCCCAGTCACAAAAGGCGGCTTCCAGGCGACCCAGAGCCCCTCCTCGGGAGGCCTGGGGACCAGGAGGCCCCGCAGGGGTGACGGTGTGTGGAGGTGGCACTGGCACCGCGGTGTTTCAATGTGTTGATTTACTCAGCAAATATTTACTGAGCACCTTTCGTGCCCAGGCTCTGATCTAAGCACAGAATCCTTGCCCTTGTGAAAGCTCCATGCCGGGGAGCCAGATGATAAACAATGTCAGGGAGTAATCAGTGAATCTGAGGAGGAAAAACAAAGTGAGGAAGGGGGGATAAAAGTGGCTGTGGGTTGGGGGAGGGGCAGCTTTTCCCATAGGGCCTGGGGAGACGCCCCTGCAATGACATCAGAGCAAACCCAGTGGGAGTGAGCCAGCGAGCCATGCAAACCCTGGGGGAGCAGGTTCCAGCCAGAGGGCAGAGCCAATGCAGAGGTCCTGGAGCAGGAATGAACTGGGCTTGCTGGTCTGGCCACGTTATCCCCTGCAGCTGGACCTCTCTCCCTCAGACCCACACAGTCAGGGTCTTAGCCTGTGAGCATAGGGTCTTAGCCTAGGAGTTGACCAGCATCCCCTATGTGGCTCATCACCTCAGCAAGTGCCATCACAGTTCATGCCTAGGGTGCCTTGCATTGCCCTTCCCAGGACTGAGTGGGCACCCTCACCCCCTCCAAGCTAGCATGGCGCAGCTGCCTTCTCTCCATGGGGGGCCACTTGGGGAAATGCTTCCAGTGTACACACGCCTCCCCTCCCAGTCTCACCCCTGCTGGGGATTCAGGCAACACGCTTGTTCCAGATGGGCAAGGGTGACTGTGTTATCCTTTAAAATGGCTTTATTGGGGTTTGTTTTATCACAGAGGTAATACATGTTCATTATGGGGATCTGAGAAAATGGCTTACGAAAGGAAGAGCATAAGAGAGCCACTAATCCCATTGCCCAGAAAGAACCACTGTTGGCACTTGGGTATCTCTAGAATTTTCCATGTGAGTATGAAATATGTTGTATTTTTAAAGACGATGATCTCACTGTACACAGTGGTTTGCAACCACGATATTGTGACTATCCATCCGCATCACAGACTGAACTGAATGAGGGTTTTATGGTCCCACAGTAGTCTATCATTTGGATAAGCCATGGTTTGTTTATGTAGCCAGGCCCTATTGGTGGACTTTTAGGTAATGTTTCCCTCTCTCTCTCATCTTGCCCACAGGGCTCTCCCCCTGGCCATTCTGGGAGGCTGTTTGAAGTGTCTGAGCAGTCCTTGAAATCTGGGCCAGGCTAAGATATCTCTGGAGGTCAGGGGTCAAGATGGGGTCTGGAGTGGGTGGGTCCCTGCTTACTGTGTTTGCCCTACAGCCATCCAGAAACGTGCTGCTTATGGAGGAAGACACTCTGGACTTTAAGCCTGCCCATAGCAGGCTGGTGGAGGGGAGGGGAAAGGAGGGAAGGGGAATTGAACACACAGAGCAGGGGCTTGGATCAGGGAGCTCATGATCTCCTGCCCTGAGGTGGAAGTCCTGAGAATCTGCAGATTTTCCAGGAGACATTGCAGGAGAGCTTTGGGGTGGTGGTGATGGTGGGAGAATATCAGGTGAGGACCCCCAGGGGGGTGTAGGTGCAGTCTGGATGAGTGATGCTGTCTGAATGCCACTGCCTGCAAAAGAGCTTCTTTGCCTCATTCAGAAAGCCACCTGATTCCTCCATCAGGGCAGGCCTGGAGCCCTTGCTTTCATGGTTTCTGTCTCCCCCAGAGCCATCACCACCCTTTGCTTTATCATCCCAGCAGTTATTCGGTCAGCCTGAACTTGACTCCCAGCTCTCTGGCTTCTCTCCCCACCATCAGTGCTCCCTACCTCAAATGCGGAGTCATCATATCTCTTTTAGAGAACTACTGTGAGGTCCCGAGGCCAGGAATACAGAAAGTGGCCCATGGTAGATGCTCAATTTTTAAAATATTTCCTTTGCATATTTTTCCTCCCACCTTCGGTTAAGTGTTTGAGTGGGTGTAAAATGTCTTCTCCATCTCTATGCTCTCCCCGGACCCCAGTGGTGCTCTCTAAAAACCTCTGGAGGCACACAACACTTCATCGGGGTACGGGAAGAAAATACTAAACCAAAGCTCTTACTCTTTCTTAATATGCAGAATCACCCTTGTTTAGATGTTGGTGTATTAACTTTTGATATTAGCCTGGTTAAGAGGGACCCCAGATCACATTATGTGGATTTCACTAAAGTACCCCTCACAGAAATGGACACTTGGCCCAGAAGGATCCCTGTGGTGAAACACCCACGGAAGAGACGCTAACAATGCAAACAGAAGAGAACAGCAGATTGAAGGGAAGCTGACAAGGCCAGGAGGAATACCCAGCAGCGCCGACTCACCACGCCTCTCCTGCCCCGGCCAGGGCTCGGCTGACAAGTTGCATTAGGAAGTGAAAGAACAAGGATTTAATCAGATCTGACAAGAAGTCAGTGACACAAGCTGAAATATGGAGAGGACTAGTTGAAATTAGGACGTACATCCATTACCTGCTCCGGCGAACCTTGTCCTAAACATAGAGCGCGCTTTGAGATATTAACGCTCGGCAATCGTGCATGGATGTAATTTATGGAGAGATAAGTAGCCATACGTGGGGAGGGCATGCTCAGACTTTCCACTGGTGGCGACTTGTTCTCCAAGGGTTTGGAGACCGCTGCCCCACAGCCCCCAGCACCAGGCCTGGCACTCAGCGGGGCTCAGGAAGCTTGTGTGGGGCTGACCTGCTCTTTGTGTGCGTGTCTGCACGAGGTTTTTATGACTGCATAACTGTTCCGCTCACCTCCCTCATTTGGAACACTCCCCCCCCCCTCCTCCTCCTGCCCCCCTTCCTCTCATTTATCCCCTCTTGCCAGTGGGTGCCCCTGCATGACCCTCATTAACTCAAAGTGTAAAACCCATTTGTCTACAGCCCCCTACCCCCCCTCCTTCCCCAGCTGGGGGCTGGGGCCAGGCCATTCTTGCCTCCTATCGGCTGTCTCAGACTTCTGTGGTTTATGAGCTAGATCCAAATCTGCTAGGCCCCCTAGCACAGGCAGGACTTGTTAGGGGATGGCCTCAGGGCTGCTCAAAAGACCTACAGAGAGTGAGTTTATGCCCCCGGGGGGAGCCCAGACCTGCCCCGCATTCCTCAGGAGCTGGCAGGGCTGTCTGTGAAGGCTGTACAGGTTGCTCCCTGCACACTTCCGAGGGCCCGATCCTTCAGGACAATGATGTAGATGGCACTTCATCCCCAGGGCCATGTAGACACTAGCAGTGCAGCCATGGGCATTCTCCAGCTGCCTCCTCTGCCCCCGGCCCCAGCATCCAGGGCAGCTTCTGCCCCAGGGAGCTCTGTCCCCGACCTCCCCACCTGGAGGGAATGGCAGGGAGGGAGGAGGGGAAATGGGAGTCTGGGATTAAACCCGTTATCCAGTGTCAAGTCCAGCACTCTAAGGACATGTTTGCTGAGATGCCAAGGAGGTGATGAATCAGGGTCGCTGAGGTCTAGGGCCCCGGCCTTAGGGTGGCAGCACTCATGGTCCTGAGGATTGGAGACTGTCATTAAATGAAGAGGGAGCCAGCCCAGAGTGGGAGTGCATGACTTCTGGGGGCTGCACGTGGCACCCCCAGGTCCCATCAGGGTGGTTCCTGGGCAGGGGACCCATACTTCCACTGGCTCAGTCTCCTCAGGGCAGCCCAGCAGGGCAGGCAGAGATGGGCAGGGCGGGGTGTCCCTCTCCACCCCCTAGGCTGGCAGGGACCCAGAGGAATCCAGGAGCCAGAAGCGGATCCAGGGTTTGTGGCCGGAAGCCCAGCCGGCCCTGCGTAAGAAGGCGTTTGAGCTTTCATTACCCAGGGGGAGCCACAAATTGTCTTGACGATCGTGGTTGGGTTTATGTAATGTAAACACCTCGGCACACGGCGTCCACCTTGTGGGGAGGACAGGTGGGGCCTCAGATGCTGGCCGCGGGAGGCAGGGGGTGGGGCTCCCCAGCCTCAGCCAGGAGCTGGGTAGATGCCACCCAAGCAGTGTGCCAGGCTGGTATTAGAGTCCGAGGTTCCCCATCAGAACTTCACTCACTGGCTCAGCAGCCGCCTCTCCTGGCTCCTTATTGAAAGGCCAACCCACCCTCCACTCCCGAAGGAAGGTAACTGAGCAGGGGTTCCCATCTGGGTGAATTAGCCGAGACCCTCTCTTCCTCCCTCTACCCGCTCTGACTTTGAGGGCCCAGAGCATCCTCAGGGACCTGGGGCAGGGTAGGTGGTGGTCCTTAACTAGGAGTGGGTGTGGCTGTGGGGACCAGGTTCCGTTCCAGGCTGACCTTGTCTGGCGGCAGCAGGGACCAGAGTGCACGTCAGATGGCAGAGCCAGGGATAGACACAGTGCATCCTAGGCCTCCTGCAGCGGGGAGGGGGGGGAGGGAAGGGGTGGTGCTCTTGCTCCTGGCCCCTGGTGTTGTTCGGTGGGCTGCCTGGGTGGCCGTCTGCTGCCCAGGACTGCCCCCCTGCTCCATGCTTCCTCATGGCTGTCCCAGCCCAGGCCCTCACTGGCCCCTGTGGTGGCCGCTCTGGTACTCACTCAAAGCCACCGCTAACCTGCCTCCAGCCTGCCAGGGTAAAAATAGACATTTCCACCGCGGCCACCTCCGCAGCCTCAACTTTCTCCCATTTGAGCCTCTGCCAGCGCTTGCTCAGTGAGTGGAGCACAAAATGCAGGGTTGAGCCCGGTGCGGGCTGCTGAGGAGCTAGTGAATGTCTCATTGTTCCCCCAGGCGACCCCGTGTGTCTCTCCTCCAGGCCTGGGCCCGCCCTGCTTACCTCCAGGCCTCTCCCCATCCCCCTTGGCGTAGTGCCCATCTGGCCTCTGGCTCCTTGCCCTCCATCTCGTAAGACGAGGAGGCATGGTCCCTCCCTTGCAGGGCCAGCTTGTGGGCACATGACCTGTGCCCAGGGCCCCATGCAGAGAAGAGCCCCTGGTCTTGGTTCACTGCTCTGCTACCACTGCCTTAAAGTTCCTAATGATTTCCGATCAAGGAGCCCTGTGATTTAATGTTGTGCTGGGCCCCATGAATGGTGCAGCTGGGTCTGCTCCATGAGAAGCCATTGGTCTGATGGGTGAGACACAAGTCTGATGGGAGAGGCCCATCCTCTCCCTTAGGGAGCCCACAGATTGGAGAAAGAGGCATGGTAACTCCTAGAACAGGAAACCACCCAAGGGGCAGACATGGAATTGTGCTGTGAGTCCACAGGCGGATGTGGGAGGCACACTCCTTGTTCACAGAGAGCCTCTGGTCTCCAGCGTAGAGAGCTCCAAGTGGAGCAGGCAGAGCCACCGCCCGTACCGAGCATCTATTCTGATGGGGGAGGCAGAGCCCCTGCCTTTAGCACCCCCATCATCAAACGATGGAGACACAGCCTCTGCCCTCGGAGACCTTTAGAAAAACGGCAAAGGCCAGAGAGACACATGGGCAGTGAGGTTGGTCCCAGCTTAAAACCCTCTCAGTGGGGTGACAAGTGGAATTCGTCCACTAAGAATGTAGGGGTGCGGGGGCTGTTGAGGAGGAGAGAAGGGAGGATGGGGATGGTGGGGATAGGGCCTTGGAGGACCACGATGAGGGCTGGCAACAGACATTTTTACATTTTGTGAAATGACTGTGCCCACCAGGTGAGGGGAGCCACAGCTGTGGGGTCCACCTAGACCTTCTTAACAAACGGGGTTCCTTAACCAAGCACCCCAGGCACAGCCTCTGCCCTGCTCCAGATTTGGCCGTATTCAGTGATACGCACATGGGCACAGCGAATGCCAGAGAGTGTATTGGAAACACTCACTTTGGTACACTTCAGGAAGTAGGGAAAACCCAGTTTTTCCTCCACTGTGTGGTTTCTCCTGTGTGTTTCCTCTACCACCCACATGGGACTCTTCTAACACCTTGGGTGGGTCGCCAAATATGTGGTTTTTACCCCCACACCAAACAATTCACCCAAGCAGGGTGTCTTACAATTTAACTCAATTCTGACACTACCTACCTCGAGACAGCATCAGATCCCACAGGTTAAAGGGCTCAGTCCCTCAAGACTGCTGCACCCCATTCCAAATACTAATCGCAAGTACCAGGTCTCCAGGTTACCCACAAATTTTTATCCAATTTGGCTCCAAATCGGAGGTTCCCATGATCCCCTCCTCAGGTTCAATTAATTTTCTAGGGTGGTTCACAACTCAGGGAAACGCTTGCTTACACTACCAGCTTAGTGAAGGCTCTGATAGAGGGTACAGATGAACAGCCAGATGAGTAAGGGCAGAGGATGTGGTCTGGGGGTCGCCGAGTACAAGAGCTTTGTCCCCGTGGAGATGGGTCTGTTACGTTCCTCGTACATGACTATGTTCACCAACCTGAAAACTCTTTGAAAGCTGCGCTTCAGGTGATTTTATGGAGGTTCCCTCATGTGGGTGTGATTGATTCTCAACTCCATTCACAGCCTCCTCTCCTCTCTGGTGGATGGAGGGTGAGGCTGAAAATGCCAAGCTTCTCCCCATGGCTTGGTCTTTCTGATGATCAGCCCCACCCATGCGTCATCCAGGAGCCCACCCAGAGCTGCCTCCATAGAACAAAAGATGCTCCTAGTGCCCTGTCACTTAGAAATTTACAAGGGTTTCAGGGGCTCTGTGCCAGGAGTTGAGGGAGAGACAATACTTATTTTCAACAATCTCACAGAGGCTGAGGGTCAAGATGCCCAGTTCTCACAAGTCCCCACCTGCCCACAGTGGTTGGTGGTGGGATATGCATAGGGGCTGTTTGGGGGCAGCTTTTCCACACTCACTGTCCTTGCCTGACCCTTTGAATCTGCACGTGTAGCAGGTCAAGCAGGAGGAGGAAATGTGGTCCAATGTCCAGGAGAACTTCTGGAGGATCTCAGGCACTGATGCATCAGTTATCCAGGCACCTGGAGAGTTTCTCCTTCCTGGACATCCCTGGTCCGCGCCTGAAGCTGGGTGGGCAGGAGTAGCCCTTTCCACTCTCCTCTCACCAAGGTTGCTGTCTTCAGGACTCAGCTCCACCCCTTTTCCAGAAGCTCCCCAACTTCTGTGCCCCCACAGCTGTGTTTGCCTTCTCTGCTCTTGCAAAGCAGTTCTTGCATGCACCTTTCTGCCACAGCCCCTTAGATCCTATTGTGTTGGGAGACAGGAGCACCCTCACTCCCAGACCATTTAGTCCAATCCTCTGAGGCCAGAGACAGCAAAGGAAGCTGCGGGAGCCTGCACTGCCAGGGAGGGGAGAGCAGAACCCAGGGCTCCACGCTCTGCCTCCTAGGCTGCCAGCTTGTATGAGTGCCATCCCTTTATTTGTTTATTCATGTACTCATTTAGTCAACAAGGATTTATTGAGTGTGTGCTGACCACAAGAGTAAGGAGGGTGGACAGCTGAGACTGATGCTGCCCTTGGGAAAGCAGACAGATCTGGACAAGCAAGTGTCCCTGTGCGCTGCCAGGCTGCTTCAGAGCGAGCGGTGGGTGGGAGGGGCAGACGGAGCAAGCAAGTGGGTGGGGACACTCTTGGAAGACTATGGCCCCAGAGCTTGTGGGCTGGGGAGGATGGGGTGAGGCAGGAATTAAGATTAAGGGCAGAGGAGGCTTGGGATGGTAGGGAGGGACCCCAGTATCTAGCTATCTCCTAGGACTGTCCCCCAAGGACTGTGGGCCTGACCTTTGCTTGACCTCCCCGCTGCCCTCTGAGCTGTGGCCCCTCTCAGCTGCCTCATTCGCTTCCCCTTGCACCTCCAGAGGAAGTGTCCCCCTCTCCTCACTAGGCTCCCACCTTCTCCTCGCCTCCCTGTCACCTCCACTCTAGAAAGAGCCTTCCCTTTCCCCACCTGCCTCTCTCTCAGCCCCCAGCATCTGCTGGGGAAATTGGGCCATTTGGAGAATAAAGGGGAAGGCAGGAGGGAGGAAACTCCCGTCTCAAGGCCCAGCTCACAGCTGGGGTGAAAACCTGTTCCTCGTTAACACCCTGAGTCAAGGAACAGAATTGGGGGGCGGGGGTGTGAGGAGCAGCGGTGTTGTGTCTCCTGGTCCTCCTGCAGGGACCAGGAGGTGAAAGGCATGCTGGGAGATACTAGCTGGAGTTATTGGGAGCAGATGGGTAGGAATGGTGGGAGGGGCAGGGAGGTGGGGGAGTAAGAGGGTCAGCCTAGGGTGGGAGAGTGGTGGGTTATGTGTGGGAGCGGACTGGACAGACCCTCACTCAGATCACTGGGGTCCTGAGCCAATTATCAGGAAATGTCTCCTCCATGGGTAGTTCTTTGTAGACCATAGGGAAAATCAGATTTGGGGCACATAGAGGCCTTCAGGAAGGGCAGAGTCAAGAGCCATGTCCGTCTGAGAGGGCGGACACTGGGGATCCGCATCATCCTGCCCTCTCACGGACCCCTCTGAGGTCTGAGGGTCACTGCCCAGGGCACTGGCAGGGGAGGGGTGATGGGTGGGAGCATACTTTAAGGTTGGACTGTGTACAAGGAAGCTGGCATCTGCTAGATTGGAAACAGGAGGCTGGACGCAGGGCCCGGGAAGGAAGGAGGTGGGTATTCCACAGAGGGAGGTTTCAATGGCATCGTCACCAATGACCAGCATTCAGAGAGTTGACGGTAATGGTGGCGGTGCTTACAGTGACAGTGTGATGGTGGTGACGAGACAATAATGCGGAGACTGATGTCCTCAGTGTGGCTCACTCCAATGCCTAATTTCATGAGGTATCAGGTTGGTGAGCCTTTCTCTTCAGCAGGACCCCACCCCCTCATCTTCAGGCCCCAGAAATAACTTGGACTCAGCTGGGCCACATTCTAGCCTTCATCCCCGACCCCCTCCTTGTCCTCGGCCCTCAGCCCAGAGCTGATTCTTTCTGCAGAGAGCAGCGGAGTGGTGTCCAAGTTCCCAGCCATGTTAGAATCCACGTCATTTAGGTCCTGGAGCAACAGTCGGGGCTGGGAAGGGTGGGGTCAGGACTCCAGCTGTATACCCCCCTGACCCCAGCTCCTCAGGCGTTTGTCCCTCGTAACCCAGGCCCAGCCAGGCCCCGGCCTGCACTTCCTGCGCCACATGGCTTGGGCCCAGATTCCTCCTCCAACGTTTTAATTAGATCCCTCGCTCATTAGATGCCCAAATGCCTTCCAGACACTCTGCAGCTGCTCTGCCCTCCCCACACCTGCCCGGCCAGCTGGGCCTCCCCCACACCTGGAAGACATTGAAGCCGCCAGCCCCTCCCTGTGGCCTTGAATGGCTGGGACTAGGAGAGGAGACTGGGGGAGGGGGAGAGGCCACAGGAGGTGCCCCTGCAGGGAAGCCTGGGAAGTGAGTCCTGGTAACAGCACAGAGGACAAGGGTCCCAATGCGTGTTCACCTCGGCCAGGGGAGTCAAGTCTCATCTGTGGCCTCCGAGCCAGGCCCTCCCCTTAGGCCCCTTGGAATGGACTGCCCAGGGCCCAGAGTTCGCCTTTTGTATGTGTGGAGTGGCCCCAAGGGGTACGTGAGAGAGACAGATACTCAAGTGAGGGGACTTCAGAAAGCTGGGCTTTGATCTCAGCAGGCTTTCCTGCAGAATTTGCCAACCCCAATCATCGTTCAGTGAGCATCAGAAAGAGGGTCACATCCAAGGTCATAGAAAATGGCCCAGGCTTGAACTCAGATTTGCCCCTAGCAGCAATCACCCTTCCTGGTTCAGGGGCACCAGCCACAAAGAATCTAGTGCGTTTATTTAACATTCACTCCCATACACATATGAGGAGACAGGCACCATTTTGAGGGCTTTGCAGATATCAGCTCATTTAATCTCATCATACTACTACGAGGCAGTTACTATTATTTGTCCTCATTTAACAGCAGTTGGAAAACTTGCTCAAGTTCACGCAGGTTGTAAGAGGCTGGTGGCGACAGCATTCTAGTCCCAGGGGTCTGTGCTCTCCGTCCTCCTGCCCTGATGCCTCACTAAGTGACCCCGAATGGTGTATCCTGGCATGGGACAGTGGTGGCCCGATGAAGGCTCCCCCCAACCAGCAAACAATAGGTGTTGGAACTGCTGCCACCCCAGGGAGATGGGAGATTCTGGTGGTGTGACCAGGGACAGGTGAGCTAGTTCGTGTCTTTCTGACACAGGTTGCGTGGTGTACAATGGGAAACCGATCCTAACCTCCTAGAACCGCTTTGAGCATCAGCAGATCAGCAGAGTCTCCCCATGCTTCCCCATCCTGGTTCTGATCCCTGCCTAGAAGGATGAGAGTCTCAGCTGCTGCTCAGCACCTTCATTCCCTACCCCCCACCCAACTCCTAGGATGATGGATTTTTAAGAGATACATCCCCTTCCCTGAGTGAATGACAAATCCCCTTCCCTGCTAGTTATTAAAGCAGGTGAAAGCAGAGCTGAGCTGGTTAAAGTGGGGTTTGGGTGAGGGTGATGGTGAGGAGGCTGGTGTTGGGCTGCCCAGTCCCCAGCACTCCTCCATTCTGCAAGCACCCTAAGAGCCCTAGGACTCCCCAGACCTCAGTCATTGTCTTGAAGGGGCCAGCTGATCACCTAATGGGGGGCAGCTGGTGCCCTAGTTGACGCCCCAGCCAGTCCCTCTGGAGCCTGCCTCAGGGCTCTCTCTCGTCTCTCATGTGATGTGACGACTGTTTTGGGCTAAATGAGTTGGTCTGGCAGGAGACATGGAAATAAAAGCATTGAGCTGGGGTTCACTTACATGTAGGGAGCAAAGAAGGGAAGCAGAGAGTGAGCCACCCTGCCAGCAGCCATCCCCACTGTGTGTGTGTGTGTGTGTGTGTGTGTGTGTGTGTGTGTGTGTGTGTTAGTACCTGAAATCGTTTTTCCATCCACCTTCCACCCCTCATTGTCAGCTTCCCCAGCAGGATGCTGGGAGGACTGGCTGCCAGGACCAGCTGTAAATGTCAAGGCCTGGAAAATCCGACCAGCCCTACGTTCCCGTCCCAGGCAGCAAGATCATAGAAGCAGGCATGGGGGGAGAATGACGAAGTTCATCCCCCACCTTACCCCTTCCCACCTCTGTAGAATCACTCTGCTGCCAGCCTGGACCCTATGCCTCCCAGATCCAGGCTCCTCCATGGCCATTCCGCACGCCGTATCCCTGCTGCTCAAGAACCTACCAGGGCTCTTGCCACCCAGCTGAGTCCATATTAGGTCTGCAGCCTAGTACTTAAGTTCCTGCCATTCGTTTAGTGAAGGGGATTTGTATCTTAAAAAACCACCAGCCTATGAGTTGGGTGCGGGTTGGGGAGCAGAGGTGCGGAGCCACAGCTGAGACTCTGGTCCTGCCAGGCAGGTTCAGAATCAGACGGGGAAGCACAGGAGGCTCTACCGCTCCTCCACCCCATGCTCAGGGCAGTTCTAGGAGATGAGGATGGCGAATCTCTCGGAGCTAGTGTTCTTTCGTGCTCAATTGGGATCTGCTGCCCTAACCAATTGCTGCATAATTTTTTCTAACTTGAGGGCAAGGTAAACATTGCTGTCCCACCCAGAGAAAAGAACAGTAACCAGGCAGCTTTTTATTGTTAGATCATCAGTGAGTAGTTCTCTTTGTGACATTGTCATCCTTGCCTGTGAGAATGCTGAGTGAGGGTCCCCAAACCTACAAGTTTCCTTCCTTCCTCCCACCCCTTCCTTCCTTCCTTCCTTCCTTCCTTCCTTCCTTCCTTCCTTCCTTCCTTCCTTCCTTCCTTCCTTCCTTCCTTCCTTCCTTCCTTCTTTCCTTCCTTCCCATCAACTAATGCTGACTGGCAGCTGTACCCTGGTGTGGATCGCAGATCAGGGCCCTGGAGGGCAGCTCTTTGCCATCAGATGTCTTGTGCCTTTGCTACATTTCAGCTGCAGCCTGGCCTGGAGGCTGAGTGATGGACAGCTGTCAGTGGGAAAACCCTTCCCCTTCCCCTTCACCTTGTGTGCCTGACCCCTGCACCCCTTTGCTGAAGTTGGTGCTGTGTGGAAGCTGTGATCTGGGAAGCTTTACTCCAAATCTGAACACCAGCAGCATTGCGTCACCTGGGAGCTTGTTAGAAATGCAGAGTCTCAGGTCCCACTGCAGACCTATTGAGCCAGAATCTGCATTTAGCCACCCCAGGTGATTTATAGGCAGACTCGTGGAGGTGTGAGAAATACTAGTCTGGAACAGTGGTTTGGTTTTTTGTTTTTAGAACCACAGGCTAAGACACAAAGTGGATTATTACACAATGCTATGAGTTGCAATCGGTATTTAGAAAATAAGAGTAGAATTGAAAATATAGGATGCACTGACTTAATAAAGGGCAAGTTTTTTTTTTTTTTTTGTTTTTTTGAAACTTTGTGTGCTCTGGGTTGTGGCATAAAATGTGTCATTATCAAAAAAGTTTGAAGACAGTGGTACAGGGCATGGCACTCTAAAGGTGGGACAGGACTGGCTGTGGTGACCTCCGCCTGGCCCCTCCTACCCTCTCCCTGTCTGGCCTCTCCCCAGCTGCTGTGGATGCCTAAGGGTTTCCCGTCACTGACCGCACACACCTTGTCACCACACCCTGTGGCCCAGTGCCTAGGTTTTGGGGTGTGGTAGGGGAGAGCTGGAACCCAAACGAGTGACTTTTAAAATAGGTTCTTTTCCAGGTTTATTTTTCCCCAGCTCCATCTCCCCCTTCCTTTTCCAGCTCCTTGCCCTGGTTCCTCCTTCTCCCTCTCCGGTTCCAAGCTGGAAGGCAAAGCCGAACGCAGTTCTCTCCATCCACACTATAGATTTTTCCTTCCCAAGGCGCCTTCCCCATGCTGAGGAGCCAAAGTAACCCCACCACCCAGAGCCTGCAGGGCCGTTCCCACTTCTAGCAGCGGCCACCAGCCCTGTGTCTGATCTTTGAACCTGCATGCCCCTGGAGACAAGCCTGGGTGACTGCTAAAGGCATCAGCGTCAGGGCAACCAGGAGGCCGAAGGCCAGGAAGCCCCAGGGCAGAAGGGCCGGGAGGCGGAGGGACTGTCTGTATCTTTTTCTCTCACCCTTCACCCTCAGACCCTGGCTCAAGGGCAAAGTGAATTGTCTGAAAATCTACTGGGGCTCTTCACCTTGGAAATTCATCATCATCATCATCACCATCACTATTGTAGATGACATGGGTGATCACATGTCCCCGTTAGCCTGGAATGTTGGGGTTCATACCTGTTGTCTGGGTATGATTTTAATAGGGCTCTGTTTCACTCTTAAGAGCATTCCAATTTAGATTTTGAATTATCTTGTCACTATATATATATATATATATATATATATATATATATATACACACACACACACACACTCTAAACTAAATAAAAATTTGCCAAGGTTATAAAACTAATAAGCAGCTTGGCTGGGACTTGACTCAAATTACACACTCCGCCAAGGATGCCTCATGGCCCTCCCAGGATGCCTCACTTTCTGCTTCTCCCTCTATCTGGTGCAAAGAGTAATGTGGATTGGTGTGTGAGCCTATGTGCTGGGGCCCTAGACTCCTTACAGCCTTGAGAACCAGTTAGAGGCTCAGTTCCCCATCTAACAATCTCTCCCAGCCACAACCGCAGGGTGAGAACCCAGAGAAGTTTCAGGTTTCACTTCAAGGACAAGGCAAGCTAAAATGGAAGGTGAAGTATTACTCAGGAGTAGGGATCTTTTCTCCCAGTGGTCTTTGGTTCCCCCCTCAGGCTTGCTCAGAATCCCCGCTATGGGAAGCATGAGCTTCCTGAGGGTTGAAACACATGGATTCCCTCTTCCTGTTTTCTGCAAAGGTGTGTGTGGCATGTGGAGCGGGCAGGTGGACCTGGGAGTTAGGGGTGGGATAGGGAAGCAGGGGCTTGTGCTTTGTTGCACATGGAGGGACTGGGACCCGGGGATAGGAATTTGGGATAGAAGAATGGCATTACCAGTAGTTGGAGGGGGTGTGGACTGGCAGTAACTGCCTCGTGAACTTGGACTTGGTGTTGGGGTAATAACTTTGAGGTAGAAGGCCACCCCAAAGGCTCCTGGTATCCTTGTTCCTTCAGGCCACCCATGGGCACTGAACTGCTGACAGGTTTCTGGCTCTGTCAAGGCTACTACTGGCCACAGACTCTAGAGACCTGGAATATTGTCCCACTGGACCCAAGCCCTGAGGCTTTGCTGGGAATCTACCGCATTTAGTCCCAGGACTGTGCAGGAAACACGCTGAGGGGCCACTGCAGGGCGCCTGCCCCCCAAAGCACACTGCTGATCAGGGATGGGAAAGCAGCATATTCTCAAAAACATATACACACACAGAAGCACACATGTAGACACACCCCATATGTAACACATTCATAATATCCTCATAACTCTTGTATACCCACACATATATCAAACATACACACACACTCACTTCTAAACACCTTACACACACCCACTCATCTGTATCCATGTAATTTGCATATACACACAATCACACAAACATTCATATACACATACGGGTGCATCCACGTGTATGAGCACAAGTATGCACACACCCTGCATAGCAGGTACTCATATGTGTCCCCTGACCAGTCATGCAGGAATGAGGAATGGCCCACTGTCACGAGAGAGGGGAGGTCTCCCGCTCTGAGAATAGGGCTGTGTGTATGGACTCTCAGGGACTCGAGGTTCAGGAATACCGGAGAGGGAAGAGTGGTTGGGTTTGGAACAGAGGTGCAAATAGATGACAAGGCACCCTTAATCAGACCCCCTACCCACAGTCTACACAATGTCCCTAAGGATAGTCTTCTCCTTGCCCTTCTGCCCTATATCCCTTCTCCTGACTTACTGGAAGAGAAAGGACAGATTACCTATAAAGAGAAACCAAAATAGGATTAACTCTCAACTTCTTCCCAGCAACAATATATGCAAAAAGACAGAGAACTTGTATTTAAATGATTCCAGATTTGCCTCCACTGAATTATCTTGGGGAAAGCAAGGGGTGAATCCTGTGTCTAGGAGAGAGATGTTCCCTAGTGACCCTCAGAGGACACTTCCTGTGAGGATCATGTGGGTCAGAGCTCTTAGAAAACCTAGGTGGAGTCAGACCAGCCTCCATCAGACAGGTAGGACTGGACCTGGCAGGGTTAGAGTAAGCAAAGGGAAGAAGGTCTGCCTGGTGGGAAACTCCAGGGCAAGGGGTCAGAGATCAAGCAAGCTGGTGCGCTTGGCAAATAGTTGACTCAGGTGTTCTATAATAGAAGGTGCTTCTGGGAGCAGTTACTCAGGACCTGCCTGCTGCAGGAGGCCCAAGGTTTGCATAAGACAGACCCTCCTCCTGGCCCATGGTGGCCACTCAAAGTGTAGCCAGATTGGTGTACCTGCAGGTCCATGAAGCTGTGCTATGGTTAGATACATTCCACTAACGCTATTTAGAGTTTGGAGATTAGTCTGTGGTCAGGATCAGGTTCAGTTTTTCAGCCAGGGTCTGAGTTAGTCTTTGAACAGGGTCAGTTTTGTGGCTAGTGTCAGAGGCTTGTCTTGACCAGGGTTGGAATCAGTCCCCGTCAGTGTCAGGGTCAGTCTACAGCCATGGTTGTGGTCAGTCTGAGGTCACATGGCCGTGACCAGAATCAGGGATGAGTGTGACTGGGAAGCAGTTTTTCCTTGGGGTAACTGATGTGGATGAGGCTTGCGGTGAGGCTGTGACCTCACAAGGCCCAACTGATGAAAGGTTGCCTGGCCCCTCCTCCAATGGAGAGACACGCATTTGTAACTCTGAGCTCCAAACTCGTTGGTGAGGCCTGGAGTGAGTGGAAGCAGATCTGCCAGTCCATGTGCTCCACAACTGGAGGCCCAGCTTCCCACTGACAGGACTCCTGCACATAGCTTCAGGCTGGGGGGTCTGGTGGGAGCTGTGGCAGATGGCGGCCCTGACTCTGGAGCTTGGCATCTGGAATCTGGGCTTTGACGTGGAACGGGGCCTGTGGCAAGGGCCCTTCAGATGTGACATGGCTGGCCATGGGCTGTGTGTGGGCCTTTACAAGGCTGGCTGACAACTCCTGTCACATCCAGACACATTCCTCATCCCCTAAAACAGCCAGCGACTCTACTCAGTGCCGCACCTCTGCCCAAGGAAAGCAACAACCTAACAGTTTCTCTGCTCTGAGCTCATGCCTTTTTCAATGTGTTGTCTCAGAAACGGCCCATTCCAAAAGGAGAGGTAGGGAAATTAAGAGACTTGGAAGGCTAGGTACCTCTGTTCTGGGTCATTTCAGAACATGCTTGCAGAGAATGGGGTGGCCCAACTGGAGGGTAGGAATCCTGAGATCCTCAGATGCATGCCACCCCACTGGCATCCCTTAAGACCTTGCTGTGCTCCAGACCCTGGCCTGAGCTCTGTAGGGAATTTAGAGTTGAACAAGATTCTCCTCCTCAAGTCTTTACAGAAAGGGCTGGAGAAATGGATCCATTTACTGTATGTGGGCCAACAGCAAACACTAGAATTGCCCCCATGCTCAGTGGTCCTCAACTCAAGCTGCACATTAGAATCACCCAAAGAGCTTCTGAAACGCAGAGAAGTCTGCGCTCTGCTCCAGAGCAGTTGTAATCCGAATCTGTGTGGCTCAACACCTAGGGAGGAGCTACGATGCCTCCTGGGCCCCCATGGGCAAAGACCTCATTAAAGCATAATCAGAGATGATGGTGAGGCTGATGTTGATTAATAGCAATAATAACATCTACCCTTTATGGAGTCCCCGCTGTGTACTCCCAAATCTCACAACAACTGTGGTGGGTTTAAAACATGGCTGCCAAATTCTTTGACATCCTTTCCAGCGAGAGGTGGGTCTGTATAGACTCCCCTTGAATCTGGGCTCTGTGACAGCTTGACCAACAGACTATAATGAGCGTGACCCACTGCCAGTTCTGGGACCAGGTCTTAAGAAACTGGCAGCTTCAACTTCCTGCCTTTGGTGACATGTGCTTTTGGGAGCCAGCCACCATGCTGTGAGGGAGCCAAACAGCCACATGAAGAGGTCACTTGCAGGTGATCTGATCAAAGGTTCCAGCTGAGTCCCAGCGGGCAGTCCCACCAATGGCCAGACAGGTGAGTGAGCAAGACTTCAGACAGTTCCTCCCCCTATGGTTAGTCACTCCTAGCCTCAAGCCAGCCCACAGGCTATGGAAGGTGCAGAGATAACCTGCCTCCACTGAGCGCTGCTCTAGCTGCAGTTCTGCTAGGAAAATAAATGACAGCTGATGTTTTAAATCAGGGGTTGGCAGATTCCATGGTACTAAATATTTTAGGCTCTGTGGGCCATTATGTCTCTGTTGCCCTGCAAAAACAGCCACTGGCAATGCACAAATGAATGGGCGTGGCTGTGTTCCAATAAAACTTTATGTACACTGAAACTTGAATTTCATATCATTTTCACCTATCGTGAAATAGCATGCTTTTGATGTTTTTCCAACTCTTTAAAAACCCAAGAAGCCATTCTAAGCTTGTGGGCTGTACAAAAACTGAAGTGGGCTATAGTTTGCCAACCTCTCAATTCATGAGAATGGAGGTGGTCTGTTACACAGCAAAAGATAACTAGAACAATCCAGCCACTTGGGTTATTCTGTGAAATTTATGTAAAATTGAGCAGTGGGGCATTGAGGAACTCTGAGTTCACAGCTACAGAAATTGTGAACTTAGCTCAATGATGCTTAGCTTATTTACAAAGGGGCTGGTGGGTTGGAATGGTGAGATTAGAATGAAAAAGATCAGAGAAATAAGAGCTGTTTGCTGCTTTCTATCTATGTTCAGGGAAGAGAAGATCTGGAAATGGGGAGGGGTCTGGTCTCTCTGTGGAGATGAGATATTTTATTAGGCTTCCTCAGAGCGAAGTAAAATTTCCCTCCAAACCTTTCCACACCTCTTTTCTGGTTCCACATTCACTAAGCAATCTTCTGAGCCAGAATTTGTTTTCTCAGATAGTAGCAGTTGTCATTATTAACATTTATTGGATGTTTAGTGTATGCCAAGCATCTATTCTAAACTATTTATGCTTATTAACTCATTACATCTTCACAATAATCTGTTATCCTGAATTTATAAATTGAAACTCAAAGAGGTGAAGGTAAAATATCGGGCAAGGAGTTGAACCCAGGCTGCTTAGCTTCTGATGACATGTACTTAGCTATTCTGCTGTTCTGTTCCCCATCCTGATCCTGGGAAAGGGGCCCTGGAGTGGAGGTGTATTCCAGACATGAAGAAGGGACAGTTCCTGCTACAGGAGAACAAATTGTCATCTGATTGGTATCCTGGCTTGTGTGAACTAATGCAAGTCAGTCTCTGAGATCCATTGAGACCCTTCAGTCCTTCAGCTAGGATTTGAGAGGCAACGGCCTCCACCTGGAAAGTCAGGGGCCCTGCGGTCTTGCCCGGGGCAGGGAGGACATCTGGCAGGGAGGACACACAGACAGTTAGAGGGCTGGCATACTGGTCAGTGCCCTCATGGCATTTTACTTGACTTCTCAGTAGCATACGACTTTATGCACATACAATTCTTATAGCATTCTTTTATCTTTCTACATCTTTACAGAATCTGCAGTAATGTCTATTTTCTCATCCTGCTTGCTATTGGTTATTCATGTCTCCTCTCATACTCTCCCTCTCTCTCTCTCTCTCTCTCTCTCTCTCTCTCTCTCTCTCTCTCTCTCTCTCTCTTCCTCAATCATTGCCAGTGGTTTTTTAATTTTATCAATCCTTTCAAAGACTCAATTACTGGTTTTGTTGAACCTCTATATTATATACTTGTTTTCTATTGCATCATTTTCTGTTCTAATTTTTAGTATTTCTTTTTATTATCTTTGGATTTATTTTGGTATTCCTCTAACTTATTGAGATTGATGCTTAACTCATTATTTTTTAGCCTCTTTCCATTTCTAATATTTTAAGGCAGTAACATTTCTTCTTTTTGCTTTGGGTGCATCACAAATTTTCATTATTTTACAGTTCAAAATATTTTGTAGTTTTCTTATGTTTTATTCTTTGACACTTTAAATTACTTACAAATGTATTTTTTAATTTCCAAACATAAGTAGATTTTTCTGTTGTCTTTTTTTTTTTTAATCCTCACCTGAGGATATGTTTTTATTGATTTTAAGGAGAGAGAAAAAGAGAGAAAAATATAGATGGGTTACCTCCCATACACATCTTTATCAGGGATCAAATCTACAACCTAAGTATGTGCCCTGACTAGGAATTGAACCCACCACCTTTTGGAGTATGGGACAACCTTTCAACTGACAGCCACCTGGCCAGGGCTCTGTTGTCTTTTTAGAATAAATTTCTTATTTAATTGCATTAGGATTAGAGAGCATTCTCTTTATGATTTCATTTTTTTTATGTTTGTTGAAATTTGCATTGGAACCCAGTTTATGACAATTTATATAAATTTTCCCAGGGTGGTTGAAGGAGAAAAAAGGATTTTCTATAGGTGTCGAGTGCTGTTTTCTATATATGTACACTAAGTAAAGTTTGTTAATCCTATTTTTCAAAATAAATATATCTACTGATTTTTTTTCTTTTGGTTTATCAAAGATTAACAGCATGTGTTAAAAACCTCCCACTGTGATTTGGATTTATCAATTTTTTGAAGTTCTAATAATTTTTACTTTATACACTTTAGAGGCTAAGTTATTAGGTACATATTGCTTACATTTGTGTATTTTTCCTGGTGAATGAAATCTATTATGATTGTGAATGGATCTCCTTATCTTACACCTTTTCGGGAAAGCCTATTTTGTCTGAAATTAACACAGCTACTTCAGGTTTTCTTTGGAAAGCATATCCATAGCATATACCCTTAAGTTTTTGAGATCTCATTTTTAACAGGATTAAAAATGTTATCTTCTCAGTCATATAAAGTGAAAAAACTGACTAAAGTATGATCCCAATTAAATAAAATTTCACAGTTTGGGATTCCTTGAACTCTACCCAGTGATATAAATTCGGTCTAGTGATTCCAATGGGGACCTGTGTTTGTTTTATAAACTTTCTTCTCCCTTCTCTCTTCCTTACTTCCTCCATTAATTTTTTTTTTCCTTCCTCAGATCTGTAGGACACATCAAGGCAACTCTCTGCATAATCCTAAGAGGCACACGGGTGTATACATGTGCCCACACAAGATGAGTAGCCATTTTCCTGTCAGTGCCCCCTTACCCTGAGGGTTCGGTTCTTCAGAATTCCAGTTTAGTGTGGCTGTGGCCTGTTAGAGCCAGGAAAGCCCTGGGTTCCCACCCCCTTTCAGGAGGGTGTGGAAAAAATCACAGCTAGGCTTTGAAGCTTTTTTGTAGAGATTGACAAGTGCCTCAGGGTTAGGGTACTCCCTTACCTTTCTCCTTCTTCTAGATTTGGCCTGGTAACTTCCAATTTCTTGTGAGTTCTTCTATGCTCTTCAGATTATGTGTTTAAAAGGAATTCACCATCACTTTTTTGGCCCTTAGTAGGTAGGATTGACCTAAGTAACTTAGCTCACCTGTAGCAGAAGTAGAAGTCAATTTGCTCCTTTTTCAAACTCTGCCTTCCCCTGGCTCTCAATGCATCACTCTCCCGATTTGCCCCTGGTCTCTGCTGCCCCTCCTCAGTTTGCTTTGGAGTCCCCTTGGCCCAGGCCTTAAATGTCATTGTTCCTCAGGGCCCAACCCCATATGTTGGTTTTCTTTCCTCTATACATGTTTCCCAATGGCCTCACCTAATTCCTTGACTTTTATTACTGCTTGGGACACTCCAGGCTTCCAAATCGACACCCACATCTCTCGTGTGGTCCACAGCACATGTCAGTTGCCCACTGGATATTCCTCTTGAATCTTTTTCCGACACCTCAAAAATCATCGTGTTTAAGACTGAACTCACTGGTTCCTCCTCAGTACTGCCACCTCAGTAAAGACCATCGCTGCCCACTGCTTCCTCACTGGTTACCTGACAGTGTAGCTGCCTAAGATCTCGAGTACCAAATTATACTCACCAAGCGTAAGAGTGAAGGCAGTTGTTCTGGGTTGGATTGTGCCCCCTTCCAACATTATTTGTTGAAATCCTACCACCAGTAACGCAGAATGTGTCTCATTTGGAAGTAGGATCTTTGCAGATGGGATTAATTAAGATGAGGTCATTAGGGTGGGCCCTGATCCAATAGGCCTGGTGTCCTTATAAAAAGGGGAAATTTGGACAAAGACACAAACACATGGGGGAATGCCACATGAAGAGGAAGGCGGAGGTTGGGATGAAGCTCTTCTGTAAGCCAAAGAGAGGCAAAGCTTTCCAGCAGCCTCCTCAATCTAGAGGAGAGGAGGGATGGCTTTTCCTCACAGACCTCAAAAGGAACCAACCTGCTGACACCCTGATCTCGGACCTTTAGCCAACACACCAGAAGACAGTACTTTTCTGTTGTTTAACCCACTCAGTTTGTGGCACTTTGCTATTTCAGCTCTAGCAAACTACAATAGGCTTGAAGCTGCTGAAAATCTTTTTAAAAAGCATAACTCAGTCCAGCTGGCATGGCTCAGTGGTTAAACATTGACTTATGAACCAGGAAGTCACGGTTCAATACCCGGTCAGGACTCATACCCAGGTTGTGGCTCAATCCCCAGCGTGCGGCATGTAGGAGGCAGCCAGTTAGTGATTCTCTCTCATCATTGATGTTTCTATCTCTCTCTCTCCTCCTCCTCCTTTTCTCTCTGAAATATAAGGCAGGCTCTTCCTCTAAACTACTCTTCTGTATTTACCCAGTTTTATTGGCATTGCAGCATTTATCACTACCTGACATGATCTCACATTCTTTTCTGTGTTTGTTTTACATCTGAGTTAGAATGTAAACTCCTGGGAGCAAAGACCTCATCGTCTTGCTCCCTACTCTGTCCCCAGTGCTTGGCAGAGAACTGCATGTGTAGCTGATAAATGAATGAATAAATGAATGAATGAGTGAATGTTTTACTTTTCTCTCTCTTTCCTTCCAACATCCAAGTATTCACCTTGTTTTATGAATTCTATTTCCTAGCTATGTCTCAAGACTGACCACCTCTCTATATATCCTCCTTCCATTATCAGAGTCCAGTCTACCTCCATTGCTCACCTGAACATTGACAAGTGCCTCCTATCTGGTCTGCCAACATCCTGTGTAGGCACTCTTCCATCCACTCTCCATGGTGTGGCTGAAGGACCCTCTGGACATATAAATAGATCAGGTTACCTACTGATTAATACTGTTAAATGACTCCCTATTGCCCACATAGGAGTTGCCTTAGGCATGATCTGGCTATTACTCCCTCATTTAACCTTACTCTTCATTTCTTGTCTCTCTCCCTTTCATCCCAACAGCAGCCACACTGTTCTTCAGATAGACTCCCTCCCTGCCTCTCATTCTGAATCTTCAACACTCAGGGCCCCTGCCTGGAATCTCTCAACCCTTCTGCCCCCATGGCCTCCAGAGGCTTCCTGAGCCGGCTTCCCAAGGTGGGGCTTCCTGCTGGCCTCTGTCATCACTCAGCACACCTGATTGTGAGCGGCTGCAGGAGCGCTCCCTGCGTCTCCTTCCCTCTGGCACCTGCAGTAACTGGCATACCATGTGGCAGAGGGTGAACTCTCAGGACATTTTTGTCACGTGAAGAACCAGGGCCCCGCAAGGGACCCCAGAATTGGGTGCTCCATGTGGGCAGCTCTGTCCCCCCCTCTGTGGCAGAAGCCCTGACAGCTGCAGCCTCGGGGACTGAGGGGTTCCTTTGGGCATGTTCTTTGCTGAACTGTGCAGGGTACTTGGCCCGGCTGTCAGGGACAGGGAGGAGAGGATGTGGCACTCTCATCTTCAGAAGTGGGGGTGGGCATTGCTTCCCAGAGGATCACACACCCAAGGGGGGTTCCCTTCAATGGAAGGATGTGGAAGGGAGGGCAAGCAGTGTGCTAAGTGTGGATCGTACCCTTGATAGAGAGAACCTGCTGTACTTGGTGGGATTTGGGGTTCGGGCAGTGATGGTTCAGGCCATGCAGTGGAGACAGGGTTGCTTCATTTCTCCGTGGTACCCAATGACTCAACCACAGGGAGGAGAGGAAGGAAAGCTGTACAGGTTAGCATGCCGGGGCCTGGTAACCTTGGGGATGTGGGGACACGTGGGCATGGAGGGGGTTCTCAGGGACAGTGGCAGCAGGGTCTCTCTTACAGTTAGGGGCAGCCTTTAAGACTAAGTTCTGGCCAATGAGGTGTGAGTGCAAGTGATACAAGGGGAGGAGGCTCTTCCTCAACCCTGAGCTGAGACCCTTTCTGGGACCTCCCGGAAATGTAGGGGATGCCTCCACACAGGCAGGAGGGCCTGAGACTTCGAGTTCTCCATTTTATTTGCCACTGTGCAGAAACTCCTGAAGCCGGGTGGCACACTCTCTCTCTCTCTACAAAATCCAGAGCTCAGAACCTAGCTCCTGCCAAATGGAGGTCCGAAGGGACCTACGAGGGAATTGTTAGGAGCAGAGAAAATTTGCCAAGAGTATTTAATGCATGCAGCCCGTGGCATCATTCTGGGGCAGCTGGTACAGCATCCTGCTCTAGAGGGGCCCTGAGGGAGGAGGGGCTATGCTACTTTCCCTGAGGCCCCTGGGAATCACTTGGCCTCTGGACTCCAGAACTTCCCACATCCCTCACTCCCACTTCTGCCCTGGCCGGAGCCTCCTTGGAGAAGAGGTCTCATTATCAGTCTTCCTGGAATTGAAAGGTGTATAAGGTCTTGCCAAGCTGTTTGGAGAATGAGATACCCTCCTAAGGTGACCAGACGTCCCGCTTTCGGTAGGACAGTCCTGATTTTTGACAATTTGTCCCGCGTCCTGCGGCGTTTTAAAAAAGTCCAAAAGAGCCGAAACTGGTTTGGCTCAGTGGTAGAGCGTCGGTCTGTGGACTGAAAGGTCCCAGGTTTGATTCCGGTCAAGGGCATGTACCTTGGTTGCGGGCACATCCCCGGTAGGGGGTGTGCAAGAGGTAGCTGGTCGATGTTTCTCCCTCATTGGCGTTTCTAGCTCTCTATCTCTCTCCCTTCCTCTCTGTAAAAAATCAATAAACTATATTTTTAAAAAAGTCCAAAAGATTTAAAAGATTCTTTCCAATAATCGGGACTTTTTAAAACGCCGCGGGATGTGGGACAGATTGTTGAAGATTGGGTCTGTCCTGCAAAAAGCGGGACGTCTGGTCACCTTACTTCTGCCTCAAAGCATGGCCTCACTGCCCCACGAAACTGGCACTTGTAGAAGATCCAGGCAGAGCCGCTGTTCTTGGTCCCCAGTTTGTTTGCAGACTTCTCCAGAGCCTTGGTCTCCATCACACCAGGTCCCTTCAGTTCCTCCCCTCCAAGCCTCTGGCTCTCACTTCCTTTGGGAAAAGGAGATCCGAGCCGCTTTGGGAAAAGCTCTCTGCAGAGGACGCTGGCATCGTGTCCAGGTCGGCAGAGTTATATTTAACTGGCTATATTTGCAGTCCCACTCACTTGTCCCAACTCCGGCTCCGCCTGTCACCCCTCTCCCCGCCTCAGCAGCCAGTCCTGCACCATTGAGCCTGCGTCGCCCCTGCTCACCCTGCTCCAGCTGTGCAATTGTGGTCTGGGCCACAGGCTATTTTTTGCTTGGTGCCAAAGATTATTCACTTATCAGGAATGTGTGTTTAAGTGGCCGTCTCCGGAACAGAGATTATAAATAGGAACTTGGGGTCAAGGCCTAGGCCCCAGTGTCCTCCTCCTCTTTGTCCCAGTTCCTGTCCCTGCTCCTAGGTTTTACTTGGGGTGGACACCAGAAGGCCATGGCGAGGTCGTCTGGGAGAATGGACCCCAGGCTGGGAGGTCAGAGGTCCAGGACTAAGTACACTTTCACAGGCAAGTCACTCAACCTTTCTGAGACTTGCTTTCTCCACCCGGGAAACGGGGAAACTCAGACCCATTCTTGGAGTGGCAAACACATGGTGGGTCTCTGTGGGTCTATGGAGAAAAAGCCAGGATTGACGGATGGGTATCTGGAAGGAGAAAGTAGCACCTATTGAGTTTTCTTGGGGTTGGGTGGGAGATGGCAGGGTATTAAAAAGAAAAGGAAAAGCAAGAAACAGGCCTGGGTGTAAACATGGAAAGTGGAAGGGAGAGAGATCAGCGTTTGCCTGCATGGAGCTTTCAGTCTGAAGGTGGAGGCTGGGCCCAGGTTTGATTCCAGCACGAAGTGGCCTAAGCAGAATGGAGCAGGCCTGCTTGGACACAGGTACTCAAGATGAGGCTAATCTTCCTCTGACAGAGTGAGGGATGGTTTCTAAGGAGCCAGTTCTCCTGGACAATAGGTCCTGGCCTAGGAAGTTTGGATGGTCACTGTGGGTAACGATACCTGGCCAACAGGGTTGGGCTACTTCCTGGTGACCAGTGTCCCCTCCTGTCCCACTGAGAGTCAGACTCTATGACCTGGCTCAGGCAGCTTGGGTTCCTCTTTACCTCACCCAAAGGGCAAGGCTAGGGCTGTACCAAAAGGCAGGGCTTAGAGTAGCCTCTGGGAACTTCAAAGAACTCCTTGGGCTCCTCCTCAGGTTTCTGCCATGAAGTGTCAATAAGGAAAGAGGACACAAACGTCATCACTTTACTTTAGCTTTTCCATCTGTAAAATGGCAGAATTCATGCACAACTCCATCCCAGTTATTAGTTTTGAGAGTAACCGGAAAGAATATTGTTCTAATAAATGATAATGATATTCTGAGCAGAAAGGCCCTGGTGTCACCAACCTACGCGAAGGCCAACCATCCTTGTGGCCATAATCCCCATACTTGGGCCTCAAGTGTAGTTTTTTCATCTGAATTGCTTTCTTAGTGACCTTTCCCACCCTTTTCCAAATTTCACGCCTGGTTGACATCTGGGAGACCCCTTCTCCCCTCATTTCACATCTCTGGACCTGTAGGCACTTAGCTCTTTCTCCTCTTTGGGTGGTGTCAGTACCTGTCCCACATTACATCACCAGGATGGGGCTGCATTGCCAGGGATGGCATTGCACCTGCGGCTCCAGCCCTTGCTCTGGGGTTAGCAATGCACATGAGTTTCTTCTTTTGGATCATGTTGGTGCATTAAGTGTTCATTAATTAAATGGAGTAGATTTTTATATATTGGTTAGACTTTTCTTTTAATTTTTCAAGCAAGAGAAAAAAATTCTTTGACAGGCTACATTTTGGCTTAAAACAAGTAGCCATAGATGGACGAGTGAGATGCTCCCAAGTAGATGTGTGGGCTAAGCAGGTAGGGGACAGCCTTTCAGGCTGAGGAGTCAGAGGACTCTGCAGTGTGAGGAGAGTGAGCAGATGTCCAGAGTAACCACCTGGCATGATAGAGTTCTGGAGATGGCAAACTCATTAAGTGACTCCACAGGCTCTTGGGGAGTTCCTGCTGGATCATTGCTAAGAGCTTCCTTTCCCTTTATCTCTGGGAGTTCTAGCTGAGGGTTATAGGGGACCTTAGTCAAGTTCCACAGGCAAGCGCAGGTGCCATCAGAGGAATTTTCTAAGAAGCGCCTAAGTGTACTATTGGGGGTGGGTAATAGGAGAGAAAGAGGAAGTCAGCAGAGAGGCCATGCTTAGCTTATTTAAGTCCTTATCCCCAATTCCCACATGATCCTCAGACCCTGGCTATTCCCAAGCTGACTCACAGGGCAGCTTTGTAGACTAGAATGTGGATTTGTACTAGGTAGCTGTCAGGATTCAGTCACATATAGGACTGAATCAAAAGGGCAGCTTGAATATTTTTCTCTGAGGGCTCAGCTGCCATCTCCTTTTCCTACAACAAGGCCAAGATAACTCTCAGCTCCTGATCCTGTGATCCCATAGAGGAGAATCTATTTCCTTGCTTCTTTTAGGATGGATGCTGTTCTTATGCCTTGGCTCATGGCTGCATCACTCTAATTTTTGCTTTCATTGTCATTCCGCCTTCTCTTATTTCATCCTCGATGTCCCCTTCAGTCCAAGCTGACAGTGTTTTTGCTAGTATAACATCCTCAAGAACCTCCCTTGGGTGACCTGCAGCTTGAACCCTGCTGGCTTCAAATTCCTGTTTTGGATAACAGGCCTTTACCTTAGCCATCTGCCCTCCCCCACAGAGCCTCTTCTCGCACATACCCCTCTTCTCAAGAAGAACAGAGCTCTGGCCCCAGTGCTGGTACTGGGGTAAGGAGAAGCAGTATTGGCCAGTACAACCTCATCTTGGAGTCTTTAGAAGAAGGGCTAAGATTGTAGACCTGGACTTCATGGTCATAGGTAAGTTCACCTATTTCAGGCAGGGCCAGGATCAGAACCAGGAGGCTGGGCTATGACTCTTCTCAACAGCTCTCACTGTTTTACCGATGAGGAACCTGAGGCCCAGAGAGCAACAGAGGATGGCCTGGTAAAAGACAGAGCCAGGACTAAAACCCCAGCCCCTCAGTGTCCCCCACTGTAGAAGTTTGAGGTACCCTGCTGAGAGGTCACTTCGTCCATTTTCAGTACCATCATTAGAGCTGGACAAGAAGGACCCCAGCCTCGGAACACTTGCCTTAAAAAATGTTAGGTCCTCTTCTGTGGTTAGGACTGACCAAGGCTGGCAGTGCCATCTGAGTGGGCAACCAGAGATGGGACTAGGACCTGTGGGGATTCCAGTCCATCTTTCTCCTCCAGGCACTCTCTAATGGTCTATCCCATGTATGGGGTTGACCAGTTGCACCAACAAAGCAATGGGATCCATGCCTATGCAGTCACTCTGGACCTTATAGCCACACTTGGTTCCAGGCAGGCAGTCTGGCTTATGAAGAATTTTTAATCATTACCCAAGGATATGTTTTCATTGATTTTTAGAAAGAGAGGTAGGGAGGGAGGAAAAAAGGGAGAGAGAGAGAGAGAGAGAGAGAGAAAAACATCGATGTCAGAGAAAAACATCCATCCATTGTCTCTGATACACTCCCCTCCCATACATTCCCCAGCCAGTAATTGAACACATAACCTAGGTATGTGTTCTGACTGGGAATTGAATCTTTTTGGTGTATGGGACGATAATCCGACCAACTGAGCCACCCAGCCAAGGCTCTTGAAGTATTTTTTTTATGTGCGATCACACAAGAACTGGGCTTTTAGAATGCCACTGACACACTAATTTTAAATGACTCAAATTATTTACATGGACAGGAACCTGGCCAAAAAATAAAAATAAAAACAAAAAAATTTCTTGCGGTCGCACACCGCTTAGGAATAGCTTTGTCATTCCCCTAACATCAAGCCATCCTGTTGTGTTGTTGCTTATTGTATTAATTAATTTTCCCTTTGTTGCCTTGCAACCTCTTTAAAAAGACCTACACCAAAAGAGATCTCCCAAACTCCCTTTATTACCCCCTCCCCACCATGTTTCACAATTCTTAGATTTTAAAATTGGATCCAGATCTGACTTTCAGGCCTTAGTTCTTCAGCTCAAACAATTTCCCTTTGTCCTGGTCTCTGTGGACAGTGCTCAGCCCCACCCAACCCTTAGCCTTCTCACACAAAAGCAGGAGGCCTGCTCACACCCTGGGATTTATAGGATTCCAAAGATGTAATAAAACCCTCCAGAGGTCTTATGGCTGTCCAGGAGGTATGGGATTGTCACAGCTTATACTTCCACCCTGAAATGGGGCTCTCTGAATTGTCCATGGAGATGGTGTCCAAAGGGCAGGCATCCTTTGTGCTTGGCACCTGCTCCTCTCCCCTCTTTCTTTTGGCTGCTTGCCCAGGTCCTGACCCCTAGGTCTCCTTCTAATACATGATCTAGCCTGTGCTCCCAAGTAAAGTTAGGTTGAGGGTTTGGAATGGAACAGCCATCGTTTAGGGAGTGCTGTCCTTTGGCAGATAGAGGTGAATAGATTATCTCTCATCCTGGAGGTCAATACTGTGAACCACATTTTCTTCCCAGCAGCATCTGCCATAGGCCCCTCTATGAGCCTCTTTGTCTCTCTCTTCTCAGTGGGGCTGTCAAAAACTGAGCCTCACAGGTTGTGACTAATCACTAGCAGACTTTTTTTCCATCCAAGAAGAAGAAAAAGCTGAAGGAGATGAAGAAAAACCCCAACAGTGAATAACTCGGATGAGTTTCCAACATGTGGGTGTTTTTCTGGGACCAAAGATCAGGAAGATTCCAAATGTAAACAATCCCAAAATAACTCAGCTCTCCCAACCCCAGGCATTCCCAGGACTGAATGTCCACACTCCCTCCCTCTCCCTCTGAGAATCCAAGGTCAGGGAGAGGTGGCAGGGATTGGGCACTGTGAAGCGTTGCTTGAGTGAGGTCTTCAGGCAGAGTACAGGCTCTTTGAGACTGGGATTGGATCTTCTTCATCAGATAACAATATTTGAGAAAGGGGCTTCTTCCTGCCTCATCGGACCAGATCTCCCTGGGACCAGGGGCCATATCCATGGCTTTTTTTGCTCAGAGTCATAACCCATTGTGCTTAAACTGAGCTCCTGAGATTTCTCGCCAGTATAGTGTAATGGAAAGAATATGGACTTTGAAGTCACAAAGGGCTGGGAATCTTGGCTCCACAACTCATTAATTGTGTGGCCTTGAATATGTTATTTAGCATCTGGGAATCTCAGTTTCCTTCTTGTAAAACTGAGGCAGTGATTCTTACCAGAGAAAATGTTCCAACTAATGTGCCTAGTATAATGCCTATTACCTAGAAAGGGCTCAATGGATAATCCCTTTCCCCCTCTTCCCATGTATGTGGTTTGAGCTAGAGAAAGCAATAGGTTCTTTTCCATCCTTCTCTTTTCCAAAAGAAGAATGCTGTGTGTTCAAAGGTAGAAATCACTCCGCCACATTACTGAAAATCACTATTGCAACTCATATGGAGAAGAATGTAGTCAGTATATAGTTTTTAAAAATGTCCTAGAGGTGATAATGCTGAAGGAGATGGTGGAAGGTGTGGTGAAGATTGTGGAAGTGGTGAAAATGGTGTTGGACATTCATAATGATGAGATAATGATGGTGGGGGAAGTGGTGGTGATGCCAGAAGTGATGGTGGAGATAGACACTTTGGAGTAGATGATGAAGAAGGTGGTTAAGGAGATGTTGGGGCAGTGGTGGAAGTGGTAATTGAGGCCACCATGAAGTGAAGGTATGGGTAGTATTGACAGAGGTAGTAATGGCATCAGAAGCTACATTAAAAGTGATGATGATTGTGTTTTTTTGGGATTATTGTGTTACACTTGATTTGCAATCATGGTGAAATATGGTTATTTGTGATAAGGACTACTTTCAACCAGTTATCTACTTCAGAAGATAAAGGCACAGAGGACTCAAGCAAAGCAAGGTGGAATAATGCTTTAAGATTTACTGTTATTTTGGTACCAAACTCCAAATAGAGAACATTAGACTTTTTAATCATCACTGACTGAACACACATGTTTATCTTGGCTACTTCCAGAAGTCCCACTAAAATGCCATTAATGGGATTTAAAAAAAGGCATAAACCCACAAGAAAAAAAGAGAATGGGATAGAAAATAGCATCGCACAAGAGAAGTTAAGAATTTGGAAATTGGTGGATGGATGAGTGGTACCTGACTTAGCAGACCACAGAAAATTGAAACCCAAACCTGCAAGATTTTTGGGTAAATGTCAGGAGCCAATAGGTAGCAAAACATTTCTAGCCACAAAATCCCAGAAAAGCCTGGGAATTGGAGGCACCAGTTACTTCTGAAGGCAGGGGTTCAGAATGAGGGTAAAGAATGGGAGAGTTGGTTATAAGATTTTTAAAAAAGCAGTATGAACCTTTCCATTCCAGATGTATTCCTCTACTCTATGCATCAAGGTAATCATCCCCTCCCATGCTGGCAGAATATAGAAGGTTTATGCTCTGAGATGTTGAACCTGAAAAGTTCTGAACATAGAGGCACCTGGTACACTGGAGGAGAGGTCAGGAACCAATAGGAAAATGGGGATTAAATATAAGCCTGTTTTCTGAAAGGTGAATCTCTCAGATCTCTTCTTCAATCTCCAGGACACTGAAAGCCGGGTCAGTATCACAAAGGCAAGATATTGAAGAAGACTTTCTTGAGGAAACTGACTTGTCCAAGAGAAAAGATCTACAATATGTATATATATATTGATTTCATAGAGGAAGGGAGAGGGAGAGAGAAAGATAGAAACATCAGTGATGAGAGAGAATCATTGATCAGCTGCCTCCTTCATGCCCCCCACTAAGGATTGAGCCCACAACCCAGGCATGTGCCCTTGACTGGAATTGAACCCTTCACTCCACATGCTGACACTATCCACTGAGCCAAACTGGCAAGGGCAAGACCTATAAATTTTAATATTTGGCCTTCTGTTGAAACTGCAAGTCACACTCAATTACCCTACCATGAAGCTCCTTGATAACTTTCTTTTACTTCCACCAATTTCAGTCAGAATTTTAGTTCCTCACACTTCCATATGAATGGACAGGTAAGAACTGATATTTCAGGAAGGCTTTCAACATGAAAGGCAGAGATTAAAAACAAACAAAGAGTAAAAGGAACATAGAGGAAACAATGAAGAGTAATTGTGATTAATATTTTCTGATAAAAGAAGATTATGCCTCTCTTTAAATGAGAACTGGAGGTGATTTTTTTTTTAAAGAAGCAGAAAAAAGAAAGGTCTTGGAAATACAAATAAATATCCATATTTGATTTAAAAAATAAAAGGAAGGGTTGGAAGATAAAGTCAGGACAAATTAAAAAAATAACACAAAAATAAAAAATGGAAATTGACAGAAAAAGTTATATGATCAGTCTAGAAACAGAATCTAAAAATATAAGTCTTAGAGAGGATTAAAATAAAGAAGGTAAAATTATCAAAGAAACAGTACAAGAAAATTTCCTAGAATTGCAGATTATGAATTTATAGATTGAAAATGTTTTCTATGAGTACATTGAAAACTGAAAAGCAAAACAACTTACCCCAAGACACATTGTAGTAGAATCTCAAAACATGAAATGAAAACCTTAAAAGTTTCCAGAATGGGGAAAAAGGTTATTTATAAATTATTTGGACTCTGAATTATATCATCTATATAAACAATTACCATATAAGGTAGAAAAAAATAGACAATGCTTCTAAATTCTGAGGGAAATAATTTCTACACCAGAGTTTTATATCCAGCCAAACTATCAATTGGATATGACAATAAAAATAAAGATATTTTTGGACAAGAACAATCTTTAAAAATTACTTCTCAAGCACTGTTTTTCCAGGAGAATCCTGGGAAACATACACCTTATTAGTAAGTAGGAAGTGAACTGAAGAAGAGAAAGGAGACAAAGGATCTAGCAATCAGGATAGGGGCAAAGTGAAGTAAAGTGTTATGATAACAATTATGCAAAATATATAGAGAATAGTCAGTCAATATTGGCCATGAGGATGGAGGACTCCAGGAAGGAGATCTCCAGTATGACAGTAATGTACATTCAAAGGAACTGTTTAGTTCCTTTGGAGAGTTTGATATAAATAAATTAGTAAATAATATATGGAAAGGTAAGCAAATGGAAAAACAAGGTAATTATTACTTCCCAAAGAACCAAAAGATTGTACAAGTAAGGTAAAGTGGGTCAATTGTGAATGATAGTAATAGTGATGCACTTGAATATAGGTGTGATTAACCTCACGTGTGTGTGTGTGTGTGTGTGTGTGTGTGTGTGTGTGTGTAGTAGTAGTAGTAGTAGTAGTAGTAGTAGTAGTGTAAGAGCGCTATATTATCATCTTCTATAGAAGAAGGTCAATAGATAAACCTAAAACTGAAAAATGTAAGAAATATCAGCATTATCATGTCATTTAGAAATATAGACAGAAACACTAGAAGAAAGAGTTAAAAAAATTCAAAGTGCTTGCCTCTGGAAAAGAGGACTCAGAAGTGAGCAGGATTGAAGCAGAAGTCTTATGGTTCTCATTATAAACCTTGTAGAACATTTTACTTTAAAAAATATGTACATGTATTACTTTGATAAAAATAAAGAATTAAATAGAATATAAAAATGAGAACTGTAGTAAGCCATACTAGCTTATGTGGAGAACTTCTTGACCAAATAAGTCAGTCCAAATGGCTCAGAACCAAAATCAGCTGAAAGACCTGCTCCATCTACCGCCTCTAAGTCCAAACCCAAGTCTTGGATATGCCTACACTCACCAGAAAGCCACAAAAGGGAGCTCAAAAACACAGAAACATCTTGCATTTGCTTTATTGTTCAGTCTTTTCCAGGGCCATGTGGATGCCACATGGGAGAGAGAGAAGAGTGGGGGTGGGGGGTGGGGTGTAGAAGGTTAGCACCAAAAAAGAAGGAGAAATGATTGGGTCTTCTCACTGGGAGAACAGGCCCCAGACCTCCTACTGCACCCATGTGGGTTAGATATTCAGTCTGGCATATTATCTCCTTAACTAGCACAGTGTCCATAAATACTCTTAGACCGGAGCAATCCCCCTCCTCAAGGGCAGAGTAAGGAGGGAGGAGAGTGTTGTGAATAACTCAAATAATCCAACATTGGTGGTGGCCGTGAAGCTGAAGGTGGCAGTGCGATGATGGAGCTGATAGAGGTAGAGAAAGTGGCAATGACAGTGGGAGTTCTATAATGAATACAACAGAGTAAGTGATGGGAGAGGTGACAGAGGCAGTGAGGGGCTCCTAATAGAGAAAGTGATAGTGATAATGAGATAGGAAGTAATGCTGAAAATAATTACAGTGGAATGATGAAAGTGGTTGTATTTGTGATTATGGAGGTGAGAGTGGCAGTGAAGATGGAGATGTTAGACAGTAGAGGTGATATGGTGGTGATAGTGAGAGATGTGATTATTTTGGAGATGATGGCAGTGGTGGAAGTGATACAAGGGTAGGTGATAGTAATGTGGATGGCATTGATAATTATGGCAATCAAGGTGGAAGTGATAGTAGTGGTAATGGTGGCGGTGATGGGAGTGATTATGACATTGATGTTGGAGGTGGTGGTGGTGGTGGGGATGTTGATTTTATAATCTGGGGATGTTGGAGTATTATGGCCAAGAAGGCAGTTTTCATAATGGTGAGAATGATGCCATTGGTAATAGAGACAGTGATGCTGGCTGGAGCGATGACAGACACAATGTTATCAATATGGGACTATTAATCAAGATCATAAGACAGACACATATGTAAGACATCTAAAGACAGCAGTCTGGATACATTGTGTTATGCTGCAGCAACAAACAGCCTTCACATCTTAGGGTGTTTGAATAGCAAAAAATTTAATTTTAATACTATTTGTTAGATGGTGGTTCTGGTCTCATAGTCACCCATGGACCATGCTGATGGAGGATCCAATTCTATGTGCTTTTAAGATCTTCGTGGCAGCAAGAAGAGAATATGAGAAATGAGTTGCTTCTATATTGATCAGCTAAGGCTAGGTGATGGGGTGGTAATGAGAAAATCCATGGCTTTCAACAAGAGCTTTCATTCACACTCTATGTACCTTGTAGACCGGCTGTAGCTTTGCTCCACATCATTTTCACCCTGGGACCAGGTTGATGGAGGCATCTGTAACTTTGCCAGTTCTTGTGGAAGAGGGAAAAGGGAATAAAAAGTGAAGCATTTTCTGTGTTTCAAGCTTTTGCCCAGAAGTGACACATGTTGTTTCTGCCTACATGTTACTGGACAAAGCAAGACTAATTTTTAAAAGGTCAGGGGACGCACGGCCATTGTGGCTCAGTGGTTGAATGTTTACCTATGAATCAGGAGATCACTGGTTCAATTCCAGGTCAAGGCATATGCCTGGGTTGTAGGCTGGATCCCCAGGAGGCATACAGATGGCAGCTGATTGATGATTCTTTTATCATTGTTGTTTCTATTTCTCTCCCCCTCTCTCTTCTCTCTGAAATCAATAAACACCACCCCACACACTATTTTATATATAAAAGGGAAGTGTACTTTTCTCCCATGAGAGTGGCAGTGAAGACGGAAAGAGAAGAAACTGGAATATTTGCAATCTCTTTAATGACTGTGATAGGCACTGCATGATCAAAGAGTACAGGAGGTAACAAGGGCAGTAGAGGCATCATGGAAAGCTGGTATGGTCATGAGGAAGGCCTTGGTCAATGTGGAGTGGCTCAGGGGTGAGGGGGAAATAATTTAGAGAAGGGAAACATGAGGAGCTAGAGGAAAGACAGGTCATGGCAATGTCCACAAACCTGTTGGCCACTGCTTCTCATCCTCTTGTATTTTTGGCTTTCCAGAAACCCAACAGATTCTGGGAAAGTTTTTTTTTGGAGCACAAAGTTCATAAAGAGAAGCAGGAGAAGGTAAGGATGGAAAGATGGGTTAGAACCAGAGCACAGAGGGCTTTTAATGCCATCCTGAGATATCTTGCAACACAACCAAAGATAGAATGTTACCTAGATAAATAAGCAGAGGGAATGCTGCACCTCTACCCCCTCTTGCATATTAACTCTCTTCACACTTGGAAGCCCACTAATGGTAACTCTATCATCCTCAACACGTGGCTTTCAGTCACTCTGGGTGTCAGCATTCTGGTCAGCAGGATGGGAACCAACAAGGAGAGAGTCATGGGAGAGTCTGTTTAAAAATCTCTAGCCCAAGCTGGTTGGGCTCAGTGGATAGAGTGTCACCTGAGGACAAAAGAGTCTTGGATTTGATTCCAGACAAGGGCATGTACCTTGGTTGCAGTCTCCTCCTTTGCCCGGGCTCTGGTCGGGCGCATGCAGGAAGCAACCCATCGATGTTTCTCTCAGTCTTTCCCTCTGTCTTCCACTCTCAATAAAACTCAATGGAAAAATATCCTTGGGTGAGGATTAACAAAACAAAACAAAACAAACCTCTATGATGAATGGAGCATACTTCATGTAGGAGGCAGCCTGCTCCATTTATAGAGTTCTGATGGCTACAAGTATTGACCACTGAAATCACAGAGAGCAGTGAACAAAGATACACATTAGCAAAGATACATGTTTTTATCCCTTGTGTTAATCCCTACCTCTATACTTTTCTCGAAAACTTTTGGGTCCTTAGTTTTGTTTAATGGACACCTCACCCCCACAAACTCCTTCATCTCCCCAAGCACGGGGCCACATTTTGTATATGGCAGCTTTTACTTATGCTCTGGGGATAATGTTTTAAAGTTTGGATCCCTGCAAGTGCTGCTCAGGCAATAGCTTAAAGAGTGATCTCTACCCCTTCCTGTTCTGAAAAGTCTACCCGTCACCTGTACTGTCCATTCTCAATAGTTGTATTTCTCTGGAGGCCCATTCCTGCTACCATCTGCCCAGCTCCAACCCTCTTCCCAATTCCCAGGTGCCCTTTCCTTGGGCTCTCTCCTGTAGCTGTCAAATTTTTGTTTTCCTATGCCAAGCAAATTATTTCCCTTTGCTTTCCATCTCTCTTCCCTGAGACCTGCTTTGCAAAATCACATGGCTCTTCAAGGCACTTTGTTTCACACTAAGGTATCTAGTTATAAGAGGCATCATATCACTCCCTTAGGAGGCATAATGACTGCTGTTAGGGTGTTAGATCCACCCCCCTGCTGTTCATCTATTCATCATCCATCCATCCCCTTATTTATTGAGTGTCTACTATATGTTGGGCACATAGCAGGTAAAGTGCCTGGAACAGACCAAGGATTTAGTAACTGGTAGCTCATTTCTTCCCTCTCTTCCCATGAAAATTCTCCCTGCAGGTGAAATAACACCACCACGAGGCCTCTACTTCCAATGCCAGGGAGAGCTGTCCAGCTGCAGGATTAGCTGCCATGAGCATAAGATCCCCTGTCCCTCAGGTTCCCACAGTGGAGACAATGACTTGAAGAGGGTTAAGGATCTAGTGTTCAACCTTCAAGGCCATTTCTGGCCTATGATGACTGTGATTGACAGTGGCAATAACTCTGAAAGGCTGATGGGAAATCCAGTCTTTATAGTTGGTAAACTCATAGGGAGTTTAGGTGAAGTACTTTAGGGATGTCTGATCCAGTCTCTCAGGTGCCACCTGGCTGGGTGTCCCTGTCTCTTTGGCAGTATCATTAATTGCAATCTGTCTGTTCTTGTCCTCCCAGAGATCCATCCAATGGTCAGGTGACCAGGGTAGCCCCACTCCCCATGCAGGGAACCTTCTGGACAGCTATTTCCCCAGCCATAGTGTTGGGTCTGCAGGGTTGAGAGGAATGCTGCTGGCCTCCCACATTCACTTTGGGTCTGTATCCCAGCCCCTGTTGCCCTCTGCTCCTGTCTGTCAGATGCTCTGGACATCCAGAAATCTGAGATGCCTGGAAAAGAGGGGAAGAGGCTGGAAGCAGCCATGAGCTCATCCCCGCCGACGCCGGCGCCCCTGCGGGACCCTTTTTCCATGGCGGGGTCCAGGCTCCTTAGTGGGGATGACTTCAGGACTGGAGATTCCCCACTGGCTGCCCCAGGGGACAGATGCTGGCTTGTGATGCATTCCAGCCATGCTTCCTTCAGCTCTGGCGACGTGAGAACCAGAGCCTGTGATCCTCTGTCTCCTGCCTACTCTCCAGGGGAGCCTCAGGCCCAGCGTGTCCCCGGCGTCTACTGGGCACCTCTTTGTGACCCAGACCTATCCAGTCCCACTCTTCCTGTTTCAGAGATGGAAAACCCAAGACCAAGAGACGGATCCTCCTTATTTTTTCTCTTGGCTTTTCTTCCTTTTCTGCATTTTCCCCTTCTCCATCCAGCCGTGACCTGGCCCTGAGCTTTGGCCCTGCTTGTCCAGCAGACATGGCACTGATGGCTCCATGAAAGCTGTGACGTGCAAGAAGCAGTTCTCAGCTGACTGTAGATCTTTCCATTGTGTTGATGATGGCACTTTGCCTGCTTTCTTTTCTCCAAACCCATCATGAAGCATTCTGACCTAGACCTTGTCCACACCTTCCTCCTATCTAGTCCCACACAGCCATTGATTCCGCCAATGCTTATTGCCTTGGCAATTCTTTTCTTTTCTGGTCTCCTTCATGATCTGGGGGTGTTTTGGGGGCCCTATGGCTGATGTCCCTATCTGTTGACAATGCCTCTCACACCCACCTCTGCCTGAATAACCCAACCACCACACTATAGCTCAGCTCTTATTTTTCCTCAAGAACAGTCCCACAACTATGGGCTTCCTTTCACCCTTTCCCTCATCTGCTAGCTCTGCATGCCTCTCATCCTTGCCTACACACTGCTGCAATTGGCCTTGGCCCACCCCCAGCTCTGCTGTCACTCACCTTCTTGAAGTTGTTGCCTATACTCACTTCTCTACTTGGCTTGCCTTCAACAGCTTGACCCACTCCACTCAGATTCAGGCCTCCGCCCCACTGAGTCTGTGCTCACTGCAGACACCATGGTCTCCTCCCAAGGCCTTCTCTGACCTCTCTCCTTTGACCTCCACAGTAGATGATTACACTAATCCTCCTCCTCCTTGACCTCCATGCTACCTTCTGAGCCAAATGACCTAAAAATACAGTGGCTGAAGCAAGATGAAACCCTGTTTCTGCTTCAAGGAAAAGACTGGAGTGGCAGTGTAATGGTGTGGGGACCCAGCTCCTTTTGTTTGGTCAACATCTTCCATGGGCCACTGCTGTTTCTTGGTCCTGCATGGCTGCTTCAGACACTGTTGTGAGTTGGCAAGGGGAGCTAAGGATGGGGAAACCAGACAGCTGCCTTTAGAGACAGGAATGGGAAGCTGCACTGTCACTCCAGGTGTGGCTCTTGTCCCTAACATGTGGCCATACCTAGTTGGGGACTGCGATCTCTAGTTGGGCAGAAATTCCACTGTCATACAAGAAGGAGAGAGCAGATGTTGGGGGACAACTATCTCTGATGGGCCCTGTTCATACTTTTCATGGGCAGTTTTCCATTGCCTGCCCCTAAATGATGGTGTTCCCTTTTCAGGCTTACTCACTTGTCTCTGTCCGTGTTCTTCCCAGGGACTCAAAGTACCACATGGATTCCAAACTCACTTCCCCCATGTAAGGGCTCCCAGGTCTATATGGTTAGTGCAGAAGTACCTCCTGACTCTAAACTCACATTTCCATCTCACAAATGGGCAATTCCTTCTGGAGGTCTCACTAGCACTTCAAAATAAATATACTCCCAAGCCTAATTCATTATTTTCTTCCCAAACCTCCTTTTCCTCACAGGTCTGTTGCTCCTGTGCATGGCACTACCCCTCCTCCCCAGCCTCTCCCCACTGGTCCCTGTATAATCACCCTTCAAAGCAGCCTCTTCCTCTCCATCCCCTGCCTCAGTTCAGGTCTCTCCACTTCTCTCCTGGCTTCACAGTCACTTGCTAGCTGTCTCTTGTCTCCCATTAGCACTTGCCTCTCTACAGTGCAGCCAGACTCTTTTTAAAGTGTCCATCCCCTGCTTATGTCCATCCCCCATGGCCCCCCAGCGCACATCCCAGCTGGCTGCTGCCTTTCCTCCCGACCATGCTCTGCTTCTTTCCATTCCTGCTGTGTCATTCCAAATGACTGTCTGAGCTCTGAAATCTGCACAGCCTGTTCCTCAGCCTGGGTTTCCCACCTATCCCATTCTCTTAATTCCCACAACCTTGTGGCAGACACCTCTTCAACCCTCAGGATTTGGCCTTAAGTGTCTACCCCTTTTGGGAAGCCCCTTCTTAGTTCTTCCCATGCCTCTTGTGAGTAGTGAGACATAACTCCAGCCCCTGGCCTCTGTCTGTCTCAGAACAAAAACAGTCCATTTCTGCACCTAACTCACTTGCCCAGGAGCCCACTGAGGGCAGGACCATGCCCTTTCCTTCTCCCTGTCCTCACACCAGGCATGAGGCCCAGGAAATAACAAGATCCAGGAAGTGTTTGTGGAATGAATGACCAACCATGTCACCTGCCACAGAAAACTTCAGTGGCTCCGTCAGTTACTGTCCATAAAGTGCATTCCTCATTCACTGGGTTGAGACCCTTTTCCAAGACATTCAAGGTCCTGCATAATGGGACCATCAAGTTTTTCAGGCTCAGCTCTCATTCATCACCCAGAAATCGTATTTCTTATCATACCCAAATGCTCCTAGGCTTCTATGCTTTTTGTCATTTGCTTCCATCAGCCTGGAGTGCTTTCCCCCTTCTTTACTTGCTGAACACCTACTTATCCACTTCTCACTTTCATTTCTCCACTTCTTCACCCAACTCAGTCACATATTTGCTCTGCACCCTCTGCTGTGCATGCTGCCATTGGAGCTCTTCATTGCTACTGTCCATAGAGTGCAGTGTCCGGTCCTGGTACTAACATGCACATCCTTCCTTCCATCTGGGGCTCGCACCCTTCTCTGCTGTCCTCACCACCCACATGGCTGAAGAGACAGGACTGCCCTGGTCTTTGGCAGCCCTGCCTTTATGGTCACAGTTGAGGGACTTCCCCAACCACAGCTCCTTCTTCTTCTGGTTCTAATTCATTCGTTCAAGATCAATTACTTCACTCAATCCAGGCTAGCCAGAGTCATTCCCTGATGTGTCTTATAAAACCAAAACTGAGAAAGAAAATGAAGCAGAGGCAGCATGATGTAAAACTTCAAAGCTGTTGGAGGGCATGTTTCCTTTGTGTGAAGGAAGCTAACCCAGAGAGAGGCATGGATGTAAGAGAGATAGCTATAGAGAGATAGAGATAGAGATAGGGAGAGGGAGTAGGAGAGAGAGAGAGAGAGAGAGAGAGAGAGAGAGAGAGAGAGAGAGAAAGAACCTCGAGGTGCTTGAAGGTTTTCCAAATCCAGTTGCATCTTTGGATTCTCTGAGTGAATAATATCCATATTTTTTTCCTAAAGTGGTTCAAGATTTAACCAAGAGTCCAGACCAATACATATTCCTATCTGTTTCTACAGAGCATGGTTGCTATCTGAGTATGAATCTGACCCCTTTCCCCAGGTATCTCAGAGTCTCTAGAGGAAACAGTCTCTAAATGTCCCCCACTATAACAGAGTTTCCATTCAGGCTCACCCCTAGAACAGGGCAGGTCCCCTTTGCTAATTCAGTGACTGAATGCTCCCACACAGAGTGATTGAGCTGCTGCCTGACCATGGCTTTCTTCCCATTTTAGGCTGTGTATACCCATCAACCATCAGCAAATTAATAGTCTGTGAGCCAAGGTCGCTAGTGGTTTGTTTAATGCAGCCGCCGTCCCCTGGGCTGAGGAGTCCTTTCCACAGGTGTTTTTTCAGCCTGGGCTTGATTTATCTCTTTCCCTTCCCTCTCTTGGCATGGCTAATTATTGCTTTTGTTTATAATTGAGTTAAGTAAACTGACCTCCATCTTCCCCAGCAGAAGCCTCTGTGCCTACACAGTCCATCAGTGCCGCCGTGGTGTTGCTGGACATTGGCCAGGCTGTGGGACACCAGACATCTGGATGCTGAGAAGGCAGCATGGGCTGCTGCTGAGGGCAAGTGTCAGGACTCGGGAAAAGGGACGCGACAGTTGACTTTCCCTGCCAGTGACCCCAAACTGCCTGGCATTCAAACCAAATTATTCCTGAAGCAAAGTGGTGAGGTCAGCCTGGGTGTACATTCCGAGTCATGGGCCAGGCCTGGGAGCGGAGCAAGATGTCTCTTTGGGAGGAGACCATTGAGCAGCTTTGCAGAAGGGGATGGTCAAGTGGCTGTGGGCTGGACCGAGGGGGCTTTGAGGTGGGGAGAGGGAGACACCGTTCTCTGCTCCGCTGGGAGCCCTTGAGATGGGCAGTCACTGGGGCCTTTCTGGTGGAACTGCCTGCACTGGAATGAAGCTACGGTGATGGAGCCTGGCATTTCCAAGGGCCCCATAAGTATTAGGTTGTATTTGCTGTGCAAAGATCAGTCCAGGCCCATCAGCTGGGTATCCTCAGCAGGGAGGAACAGGCATACTCTTTCACTCTGGTGTCCATGTGGCCCAGCACATGGGGAGCTGTCTGGGTGGGGGCTACCAACCAGAGCTTGGCTGCCCCCCAACCCCTTGCCCTAAGTAAGCCCTGACGTCACCAGCCCAGACATCTGGCTGTCAGGTCTGATTGAGCTCATGCTTGGAGGGAGCTGGCAGGACAGGAAGGCTAACTACACACATATATCCATGCCCACCCAGCTAAAATCATTCGCAGACACTGCCTTTCTACTCTGGGCAGAGAACTAACTCCATTGTGCCTTGACTTTCTCAAACGTAAAATGGGGTAATAATAGCACCTACTTAGAAGGGTTTTGGGGATTAACAGAGATTGTGAGCTCAGTGTACTCAGCACACAGAACCTGGCAGATTGTTAGTAGTAATTACTACTAGTATCCCCTAACAAGTTGCTCCTCTTACTTTGTAACACTAACATGCTATTTGATCTTGGGCGAGCATCCTCTCTGAGCCTCAGTTTCTTCATCTGTAAAAAGAGAGCATTTCTGTTAAATTTCCCTTTTTAAACCAAAGTTTTATTATCTTTAAAAGGAGGATAATATTATTTTCTTAATGATCTTTTGGGAGGGAGGACGGTTCAAATGACATCTGATCAACATGATGATGCTTGAAGAGCATAAAGAGCTATTCTAATTCCAGGGGTGATCATGATAAACAATAATGGTAAGTGGTAATTCATGCTAGAAGTTTCCTATGATGCTTCCGTCTGCTTGCTGAAGGGCGAGAGAGGAACACTTTCAGTGTATGTGCAGAGTGGTCCTGGGCAGGATGTAAATTATGCAGGGTTGTGGCTGAATGGGATACACCCAACCCACTCTTGGGTCGTCTCCAAATCATTAGGTGTGTGGTTTTGACCAGCTCCCTTAGTACTTCTGATGCTCTTTGCTCTCCCACACCCCAACCGCATCCTCTTCTTGGTTATTCCTCTCTTTAGCTCAAGGCTTTGAGGTTTGTTGTAAAGTCAGTGCCCCAGGGATCCTATTCACAGCTATTCTCAGATACTCAAGCCTGTGTGATTGAAATTCCTTTCATAAAAGTGTCTAGGCTAAGAAGGGGTAGACCTGCATCTTAAGGAGAAAGCTCCAAGAAGGGAAGATCATAGGCGAATGCCCCCTTGGCCAATGGTCCCTTCCTATCTCCCTTTTGTATTGGCTGAGAGAATTGCCAGGAGCCAGCACAAGGTCTAGAGTAGGGTGTCTTGGCCTCTCTAGCCCCATTTTTCCCTTCATTCTCTCCTTTGATCTTCCCCCTCTTGGAAGGAATCATTGGTGTCTTTTGCATGTCTCTAGGAGTCAGGCTCAGTGTGGTGAAATTTACCTTGTATTGTGAGGACAATACACATTTTATTTTTCAAATATAGGGTATTATTATGTCAGTTAAGTGTCTTAAGGTAAAATCCCCTAGAAGTGGTCCTGAGACAAAAATTTGAGTATAAGTAGGAAAGTAGTCCCAGAAACTTCGGAGGGGAATGCTAAAGGCAGAAATAGAGGGAAGAGGCCAATAAGAGAGTCCTGCTGAGCAGCTATCAGTGTGGGCAATTGGGGCTCAATCTCCCCGGGAATTTGGGAGACAGAGTTGTACCAAACAAGGGAAGAAAGCTGGGGGATCTATCTACAATATTCCTGTCTTTCTCTGATTGAGGGGTGCCTCCAGAGCACCTTTGGCCTGTCTTGTGCATAGTCCAGGTTTGCAAAGCAGTCAGGCTTCAGTCTGCAGAGGAGACTGCTGAGGACTATGGCAGGGCACCAAGAGAGCCTGCTGCTTTGTGCTTTCATAAATTAGGTACTTCCTCTATTCTTACTCTCAACCTCACCGAGGCTCTGATGTGCAATTCAGAATTTGGGATCACTGGGCTAATGCACTATGACAGGATTTTGAAGGATGCTAGAAATAGTCATTATGAGATGAATGAAAAAGTTGATTGAGCTCCCATTGGGACACAATGCTGCCTGGGTCCCTCACGTTTCTGCACACCTTGCCAGCATAGACATAGGACCCCTTTGTTCCTGACTACTTTTCCAAGATTGTTTGTATGGTTACAGTCTATGAAAAGAGGTGTTTCCATCTGGAGCAGAGGTCAGCTTTGTACTACCTCACACAATAAGATGTCATCCTTGGAGTCAAAGTTTAGACATGCGTACTGCCTATTATAAAAGATCAGGCTTCCTAAGCTCAAAGGTCTTTTCCTATAATGCAATCAATGGTGTGTGCAGGCATCACCTGGCCCTCTTTGCCTTACTGTATAAGAGTCATGGTTCCTGGAACTGGAGCAAATGCTGGTGCTCTGGATACTGCTATTGCTGTGAGTAGTAAATTGTCCTTTGCCTCTGACTCAAGAGTTTTGTGTCTTCTACTGGTACTTATAAAACAGTGGCTGGCTAACTTGCTAGCTTGCAAGTAGGGTAAAAATCTCAGCTCCTTCTACAGTCCTTGACACCTCTCCTACTAACCCCCCAAATCAAGTGCTTAATCATCACATAAATGCTAAAAAATAACATGAGATCTCCTGTTCAGGAGCTTAAAATCTATTTGGACCAAGAAGACAAATAAATAGAAAGTAAGAAATTATCCATCACACGTCTGGCCACTACCTGCGCAATGTGTGGGTGGTGGTCCTGAAGGTGGTAGTGGGCTATTGGAGAGAGGGAGAAGAGCTGGAGCAAAGCAGGAATGCTGGGAATGGATGCAGGGTCTCTGGGGAAGTCCTGGGATAAATGAGGGTCAGCCCCAGCACAGATCAGTGCCTACCTGATAACTGTAAACTGGGGTCATGTAGGACCTCAAATGCCACTATATCTTATTGCTCATTTCTTCCATGTTTCACACTTATCTTTTGTGGGACTCAGTGTTCTGACCCCTTCATCTCTGTCAACTCACTGTGCCCCAAGGTGCTTTGGAGAAATCCCCATAGCATATGTGGTAGTTTAGTGGGTATGTGGTTGTTTGTATGGTCCTGGAACTGGGGTGGGGATGAGTCCAGAGTCCATAAGAGCCCCCACTGTTCTCCCCAGCAGCAGCCAGAGACCACCAGGAACGTGCAACAGGGAGAAGATTTATGGCCGAGACAGGAGGAGCATCACTGTGAAGATACCTACACAGTCGTTCTGACTGAAGAATTTACAAGCGTCCCCCTTTGCTTGCTACTGAGTGGAAAAATACACTGGGCCCCGAGCCGGGAGCTCCTTGCCAAGGTCTGTGACTCATCCCTGAGTCATAAATAACGGGTCCCTCATGACAAAGCAGAGAAGGGAGCCAGGCCCAGGGCCACGTATTTATTAGAAAAGAGAGAGAAACTATTAGTTGGGGGGCTTGGTTTCCGGAAAATGAAAACCACACCATGCTGGAGAAGGTCAGGAGGCAGTTCCTCAAGATTTCAGACTGACATTTTTTGCATATTCTCAACCTTTCATCGGGGGTAGGGAACCTTGATGCATCCATCAGAGTCATTGCTTGGCCACCCAGATCCACAGCCTTACTGTGTCCCAGGCCCTCCCAGGTGCCCTCTCCATCTCCTGATGCTTCTGCTGACCAAGAGGGGAGGTGGCCTCGGTGGCCACCTTGCTGTGAGCATCAGGAAAACATTTACTGCCTGGAAGTGTGATCTCTAGCACGTTACAGCCCCTCCTGGGGCTTCATTTCACAAGCCTCCCAGGGCTGCTGTGAGAAGGAGTTGGGAGAGGGGTTGCAGGTATGTGCAGGACCCAGACTGGCTCACCCTTGTGAGAGGTAGGGTCCAGGGCAGTAGGGAAGAGGAGGAAAGATCTTCTCCTCCTATGCTCTTTCTGGGTCCCTCTCCCTGTCTCTGCCTCTGGGTATATAGGACTAAGAATTCAAAGGGTAATAGATGCATACTAGAAGGAACAATAAATCATCCCAACTGTCAACAAGACCTTTTATGCTTGACAGAAAAGAGCCATGGGGAAAGCTGAACTTCTCATCTTCCCCTGAAGCTGCTCCTGTGTGCTTAACACCCTCTCCCTGGTTGTCCAGACCAGAAAACTGGTGTGCAGGATGATACCCCACTTTCCTTCCGCTCTGTACCAGTGACTGAGGCCTGTGCATGCCCCTCTAACATCTCTCTCCTCCTCCCTGCACCTGCTAAGGGCACCGCTGTCCCTCACCTGGTGACAAGTTGCATTGCCAAGCCTTCCGTGGTCTCCCACTGTCTTCTCGCTCAAGTCCATTCCCATCAGCGTAGCCCCTAGTCCCCCTGAGGTGCATGTCTGAGGCTTCCTGACTTCCCTCTTGTTCACCTGCTCAACACCTGCTCACTCATCAACGCCCAGGGCTGGCCCCTGCTTCTGCACACTGCTTCCTCAGAGCTATCCCGGCCTGAACAGACACCAACCTAAGCCTCCTGAAGCCTTGGTGGCCCTTAACTAATGCTTCCCATCCATGCCCCCAGCCTGGCTGTGCACTCTTCTGGGCAGAGACTGTCTTACTCACCTATTCCTCCCTAGCCACACAGACCCTGGCATACCAGCACAGCCAGAGCGAGCTCAAGGAGTGAATGATGAATGGCTGAAGAGATGAATGGAGTGATGAATCAATCCTGCCTCTGTGACAGCCCTTGGCACACACAAGACTTCGTGCTGAGTCTGCTTCCTCTCTGAACTATGCCCTATTTTCTCTGCCTTCTTCTGGCCTCCAAAGCTGATGGCCTGAACTGACAACTGGCCTGGAGCACAGATGACTAACAGAAGCTTCACGCATGGGTTGGCTGTTTGATCTTTGCTACCTTGGCTTATTAGGGAGACTTCACTCTTCTAACCCTGTGCTATGCTGGCCATTTCAGACACTTCATAAGGGCCCTGAGCATTTATTAATGTGGGTTTCTAGAATCCTAGATTTGAGGTATTGAGGCTAGAAATCCATTCCCCTATTATATTGCTGTGTGCATTGCAACCATAGAGCATGGATATTAAAACAAAAGAGAATCCTAACTACCCTGTTTCCCCAAAAATAAGACAGTGTCTTATATTAAATTTTTCTCCCAAAGTTGTGCTAGGTCTTATTTTCAGGGGATGTCTTATCTTTCCATGCGCTAGGTCTTATTTTCGGGGAAACATGGTATCAGTTGTGGAAGGCCTCTTAGAAATCGTTTGGACCAACTGATGCCTTCACTAAACAGTGAGCCCCAGGGAGACAAGGGCTTAATCCCCAGTCCCTAGTGCTGATGGGATAGGCAACCCCAGAACCTCAGGGCTCATTGATGAGCCCTCTGCCCTGGCCAGTTGCCTCAGCCGTCACATTCTTGCTGTTGTCCTCTTCCTCTCGTCCGGAGACCCTGGGCAGGTCCAGCTCCCTCTCATCTAAGTGATGCTTCCACACAGTTCCTCTTCCTCCCTTTAAGTACCCAGTGCGTAGGCTCTATTATGGGGACAATAAAACCTCAGCGTTGAGGACAATAGATTTGAGTTTCAGGACTTAAAATCAACTTCTTGGAACTGATTCAAGGCAGAAGGCCATCAAAGGTACCTCCCTGATTCTGTCCCTGTTTCTGGTAGGCCCAGAAAGGGCCCAGAAGAGCCTGGTGTGGAGATGCTACAGGCCTCCATCTCCATAGGGCCAATGGGGATCAGGCAGGATGCACCCAGCCTTGGCCCACAAACAAGAGAAATGTGTGATAGAACACAGTCAACCTTGGGCTTGAGTTTGCAGTTCTCACCAGGTTCTCAGAGTCAGTGGGGAAGAGGTCCGTGGGGGTAGTGGAGAGACCTGGGAAGGACTCTCTTGAGGTGGATAAACTCTGGGAAGGTTCAGGGCAGAGAAGGCCTGGGAAGTGAGAAGGGACAGAAGCTGGAGGATGCGCTCTCCTTCAGTGACCCCAGTTAGCATGGGACTGGACTAGCACAATGCTGGGATGAGGGAGTGGGTCACCTTGCTCCTGGAGCCCTGAGGAGGAGAGGGAGGGCAAGTTAGATTTTGCCCAGCAGGGCCATTCGGCCTGCGCCCTGAGCTGGAGCCCTCAGCCTTGCCTGCCTTAGGTTCTGGAGAGACAGTACCTTCGTATCTTCCTACAAGCAGGCTTCTGGCTGAGCCCTCATGATCTGTCACTCCAAGCTGCTGCCTCCACCCATCAAACCCATTCTCTGGAGAGAGACACAGTCTCCTAGGGATCAGACAGAACTGCATTCAATATTCCCTACACAAATGCCTTTGTGGGGGAATAGGAGGAGTCTGCGAGATGCAGTTCTGATGGTGGGGTTGGAGGCAGCAGGGATGAGCTTGAGTGTCATTTGGAGGAATGAAGGAAGTGTGGTCACAGTGCCAGGCACTGGGGACCTCTAGGGGAGCTCTCCAGCTTGCAGAGGAGCCAGCACTGCTGGTAGCTTCAGCTGCTGTGTCTGCCTTGACCACTCTCACTCTTTGTTCTGGGCACATCCAGTTCCAGAGTCATCTGCCTAATCCAGGCCCAGGCTGTTCCCTCTGCTCAGTGCACCCCGCCAACCAACTTCCCAACCCCTCTCAGCTGCCATGCCCTAGATAACTCCTGCTCAGTCCTCCAGAACACCGAGTAGCCCTCTGAGCAGGGCTCAGAGTGCTTGCTTAATAAACACTGAGCCCTGCTCAGAGGGCTACTCTGTTTCAGAGAGCTGAACTCATCTCAGTTTTCTTTGCAAAAAATCTCCTGCATCACATTTGCTTGTGACCTTGGGCAAATCTCTCTCCATCTCTGGCCTCAACTTCTCTGTCCATGAGGAGACTGAGCTGGCCGAGCTGACACACACCCTGGGTGGCAGCGAGGCCAAGGTCCTGGCCCCATGCTCTCCCCGCTGGCTTGCCTCGCCCTCCCCAGCCTGGAGGAACATCCTGAACAGCGTTAAGAATAATAAACACGGGCTGATAAACATCAATAGGTCCTCCTGGTGCCAAAAGGGAAAGAGGGAAGACTGTGCTTTGCTGGCTGGAGCCTCCCTGGACCAAGGAGCTGCTGCCAGCTTCTTAATCATCTGGAGACAGCCAGCCGGCTCCCCTGGCCCCACCCTGGGCCCAGGGCAAACAGAGGCCAGGCCATGCCCTGGGGGAGCCAGCCACTAGGTCCTCAGCCACAGGCAGGACACAGGTGGCCCCCTTACCTTTGTGCCAGGGCCTCTGGCTGGATGAAGGTTTATGTCATCGTCCTGCTTGAAACCTTCATGTGGCTCTCCACTGCCCACAAGACAGAACCCAAAGGCCCTAGCATGGCATGGACGGCCCCTCAGATTCTGGCCACAGGCTGCCATTCCAGCCTCGTGTCCACCTGTTCATAAACTACAGCCACGGAGTGTGTCTTGCCATTTTCCAGAAATGCCAATCTCTTACTCCTCTGAGATTTTTTTCAATTACTCTTCCCTTTTGGGGAAGGTCCTGCTGCCCTGGATAACTCTCTTTGACACCCAGTTCAGGCGCCAGGGACCTGCAGAGTTAGCACTTTTAGCTCAAGGGGATCAGTATTTGAAAGAGTCAGTTCCTTGCCTAGCTGTCTCATAGGCCATAGCTCTTGAGAGAGATGACCTGTTAGAGCCATGGTCGGCAAACTGTGGCTCACAAGCCACATGCGGCTCTTTGGCCCATTGAGTGTGGCTCTTCCACAAAATACCACGGCCTGGGCGAGTCTGTTTTGAAGAAGTGGTGCTAGAATAAGTTTAAGTTTAAAAAATTTGGTTCTCAAAAGAAATTTCAATTATTGTACTGTTGATATTTGGCTCTGTTGATTCATGAGTTTGCAGACCCCTGTGTTAGAGGAAGAATAAGGTGAGCTTCTACCCAGAGCTAAAGCGCTGGGAACAGGCGGTCTGGGTTTAAAATCTGTTCTGTCACTTTGCTATGTGGCCTTGGGCAAATTACTTAACCCTCAGTGACTCAGTTTCCAGTATAGTAAGGATGATATGAAAGGTTAATGCCAGGTTTAAAGGGGTTTATAGAGTGCTTAGGAGGGTATCTGGGACCCAATAGTGATCTCCAAGTGGTCCCCCTTATTCATCTTTGCATACCAGGCACAACCAGTATACAGTAGGCATCAGATGTATGTGTTGCATTACTGCATGACTGACTTGTAGCTAGAGAAAGAACCATAGGCCTAGCTCCTCCATCGAGTCCTAGTCCACTGTGGTTATGCAATGAATATCTGTTGAGTGCCTGGCTCTTGTCACCATCAGCATGACCACAGAACAGGCACCTTTTAAGGGCAGGAGCTGTATTTTCTCTACTAGGACATGGGGGTTATTTCATGTGGAATCTATGGGTGTTGTTGACCTTGGGGACTTCTGGTTGCCTAGGTTTCTCTAGGGGTGCCGGTGAACTCAGTGGTGGTGCCTCTGGGTGCTGAGTCATGTAATGCTTAGAGTCAGCAGTGGCTGGGGGCGGGAGAGTGACCAAGGCAGGAAGTGGGCTGTGGTGGCCAGGGCAGGCTGCCCCTATGACCCACAGGGCCTCAGGGGCTCCTCCCAGAGCAGGCGACCTGGTTCATTCATTAAATCACAAGTCCAAGGGCACCACCATTCCCAGGGAGGTTCGGCTTGTGGACTTCCAGCCTTCCCGCCTCCCTGGGGAAGCTGTGTCTCCCTGCTTTGGTCCAATTTTTCTTGTGGGATTTCCGGAGACACCAAATGGGTCATGTGATAGGAGACATGGTTCAGGAACTTCATACATTTCTAAAATTCCTAACCCTATTTTCAGATCTCTGTTCCCCTGTGCATACCCTCCCCAAACATACCCTTTTATTATGAGCAATAGTCTCCTTTCCAGCGGAGGAGAATCATCAGTAGATCCATGAATCATCCTTAATTTGAGAAGGTCTTTCTACGAAATGATGGTTCAGGCTTGCCTGAGTGTCCTGGTGGGAAATGTGCAGTGTTTAGAATGCAAACAAACTAGGGAAAACTCAATCATTCAGCTGGTTACAGGCCGGGGCTGCCTGACCTGTCCATCGGGGAACTTGGGAATGACCCTGACTCTGGAAAAGTCACGGCACAGCTCCATGTATCTGTAGACCACAGCAATGTGTGAGCAGGTGTCAGCTATGGGCTTCGAATTCCTAAAGCATAGAGATGGGGAGTGTGGAGCAGATATACTTGGAAAAGGTGGCACAAGGCTTCTGCCCATGGGCAAGAGGTAGGGGAAACTCCTGGGGAGATTGGGGTTCTAGAAGGAGGCAGGACCAGTGTTGTGAACTATGAATGGTGGGACTAGGAAGGAAATGGGAACCCAAGTGTGTACCCAGCACCAAAGCTGTGAGAAAAGACAACACCTTTGAAGAGATCAGAAAAAGGTCCTGGAGCAGAGTCCTGAGCCAGAGTGCAGGGCTTGGTGAGCAGTGGCCAGGCTGAATCTCAGCCCTGTGTGTGTCCCTCCTGCAGTGGCCCTTATGCAATGACTGCGTGATGTGCACAACCTTGCACCATGGCCGGAGCTCTGGAGTAGAAGCACTTGTGCGTGTGTATGTGCTGGGGCTTCGGGGGTCAAGGACTGTGTCTCCTCTCTCCCCTATGTCCTTCTGCTATCTCTTCTAGGGTGGGGTGTCTTTCCTCTATGGGGGCCATGATGAGGGGCTGTGAGGCTAGCAGAGGGGTTGGCTGCCTGGGGCCTTATTAATGGGGTACTGACTGTAGAGAGGGTGCCCTCCTTCTCTCTGCTGAGGTGCCCTGGGGACAGCTGATTAAGCAGGCTGGCACAGACTCTGCAGTAATTTATGGGCTACCCAGAAGCTTCTGCCTGGAGAGCGGGGCTGCTGCATTATTCATGGCAGTGAGTCGTAAATCTGCCCCTGGAGCTGGCTGCACTCTGCCCTGGAGGCTGAGCAAGAAGGGAAGGGTAGCAAGGAGGAGCTGGGAGGCGCTCAGAGCTGAGGACAGTTCTGGACAATGATCTGATCTCTGCTTGTTTGTCAGGCCTGGGGTGTAATAATGATCCTCAGATGTCATCTTATCCACTCCCTTTATTTCAATGGTGCTATTCTTTGTCTTCCATTGGTCATTCTGGCCCAGCAACCCTCCTGTTTTGTAACCTGGATACCTTTTACTGTGGCGGAAGCCCTGGGTTCCTGTCTGAGGTGAATCTTAGCAGGATTTAAAATATCAGATGACATTTCTTTAAAACAAATTATTTGCCTTAAGCCCTGCCATCAGGCTGTGTGGGCTTCCATCTGCAAGATCCTGACTGAGCCTCTGCTAGTCTTGCTTCTCCCTGTGGTTACTTTACCTCACTCACTAATATCTCCCAGTGTGCAAATTCAGGGAAAAGTATATAGTCAGCCTTGGGCATGAGGGGAATCATTAGTGCTTCTCAAACTTGGGCTTGAGTCTGAATCACCTGGAGGAACTGTCAAAACCCAGATTGCTAGCCCTGCCCCAATGTTGCTAATTCAGGAGGTCCCAAGTTGAGCCTGAAAATTTGCATTTTTAATAAGCTCCCAGGTGATGCTACTGCTGCTGCTCAGGGATCACACCTTGAGAGCCACTAACTTACTGTCGTTTAACCCTACCTTGCCGGCTCACATCACCTAATGAGAGCAGGAACTATCAGTAAAACATGCAATCACTAGATTCATCCATTCATCCAATAAACATTTTTTGACACTACTAAAACAAGATATAAAGAGCCAGACACTGGCCCCACAGTATTGCTCAATGCTGTGATCTAAATAGAGAAATCATAGCCACATGATGTTTTCTCTTCAAAGCTGATTGTCTAGAGCAGTAGTTTTCAACCTTCCTAATGCCGCGACCCTTTAATATAGTTCCTCATGTTGTGGTGACTCCCAACCATAAAATTATTTTCGTTGCTACTTCACAACTGTAATTTTGCTACTGTTAATGAATCATAATGTAAATATTTGTGTTTTCCGATGGTCTTAGACTCTACAGCAATGCTTCACAACCCACAGGTTGAGAACTGCTAGCAGGGTTGCCTAAGACCATTGGAAAACACAAATATTTACATTACAATTCATAACAGTGGCAAAATTACAGTTGTAAAGTAGCAACGAAAATAATTTTATGGTTGGGGGTCACCACAACATGAGGAACTGTATTAAAAGGTTGGGCATTAGAAAGGTTGAGAACCACTGGTCTAGAGAAGCACCCAGATATTTGATGGGCTGGGAGTTGGTCAAGTCTGAGGTACTACTGTCCTGAAAAGAAGAGGACCCCTCAGGTTGGGAGAGTAGGGAGATTTCATGGAGGAGGTAAGACTTGAAGGATAAATTTCAGAAGGAGGGGGAACTGGTAAACATGACCATCCATGCTAGATTAACAATGTTTTCAAAATTCCACTTGCTCTCTGAGATTTAGGCTGAAAAACCTTTACCCTGACCTTATTGGTTCCATACCTTTAGTTTTTTTTAATTTAATTTATTTATTTATTTTTAAAAATAATTTCTCATTTGCATTTTCTTCTGAGACATGCAGACAACAAACATGTTAGTTTCAAAGACTTAATCCCAAATGCAAACAAAATAGAGTAAGGTTGTCTGGACATGGGAGGTGGGAAAGGGAAGATGAAATGAAATGAGACCAAAAATTGACAAAGGGAGCTGAAAAGGAAGGTAGGTATGATGTGGGAATGTGTCAAGTTATCCAGTGCTTTGAAATGGACTACCTTAAGAGTCAGTGTCTTAAATCACAAATTTTATTTGCTCAAAATTCTTTGGGAAGAAAGTTGGGCAATTTTCCCTCTCCATGTGGAATGGGGTCAACTCAATGAGGTAGTAGCATTCCGTTGGAAAACAGGCTGGAGCTGGAATGCTCAAGATAGCTTTCCTTCACACATCTGGCACCTGGTGGCTAGATAAGTGTGAGACCCTCTCTCTTATGTGGCGGCTGGATCCCCAAAGTGAGAAAGTAGAAGCTGCCAACCCTGTGAAGACTAAGGATTGTCAGTCCGACGATGTCACTTCTGCTGCATTTGTTGGTGAAATCAAGTCACAAGGGCAGCCCAGGTTGAAGGGGAGGGTAAACATCTCCACCTGTTGATGAGAGGTAATTCAGGTTCCAGAGGGATTGTTGATAGTTACACAACCTACCCAGGAAGTGTAGCTTCAAAGGGAGATTGGAAAAGAAAATGGAAAGAGGTTAATATCCACACCACAGGACCACAGGAGGTGAGAAGCACAATTGACACTATGGAGAATTGGGACAGTGATATGGAAGCAAATGTGAGTGGTTCTCCCAGAAAGCATGAATGGGTATGGAGGTGAAAATAATGATTAGAAAGACGAAGGACAGAGAAACAAGGTCTTCATGGAACTCCTTTTCTAAGCTTGTGCAATTCCCCACGTTAGGTGTCTTGGTGGCAGAACTGCCTCACACATAAGGCATTCTGAAAAGGCCAGAATCCCATTTTCTCAGGTCACCCGCATGTGACCTTTGCCAGCCAGTCAGGCACAAACATCTGCGGTTTGAAAAGAAGCTTGTAGCATAAAGATGAAGGGACTGAGCAGAAGTCATGTTGAGGATGGCAGTACTGGGTCCAGGAGAGCAGAAACCTCAGTATAAGCTGCAGTGTCCAGGGCCCCGTGCTAACTTGGCGAGGCTGTGAGCAGCCCCTAGGGTTCAATGCTAGCATCTCAGAGTCCTCGCTGAATGTGTTCTCTAGTGTAATATGGCTGTCATTCCGGCCGCTGCTGAGCCTCCTTCTCTGCTTCCCATTTCTGAGCCTGGGTCTCAGTCTTTTTGATATTTCAGTAGATTTCCAATATTATCTTAATGAATTATTTTACTATTATGGCAGCCAGAGTTAGTTTGCATTGCTTGGAATTCAGATTCTTGACTTGTAAAAGGATATGAACAATGAATAATAGGTTGTTTCTTTCTCTTTTTTAAAGACTTTTTTTTTTTAATTTTTGAAAGTTTATTTGAGCCAAACTGTTGACATATGCCAGAAAACAGAACCTCAACGAATTGAGATAATGCTCTGGAGAATGGTGGGTTACATCTGTATTTATACATTTCAATCAAAGGAAAGGGACGCAGGTGGGTTATATGAATTCCATTGGTGATAGACTAGAGAGGCAGGAGAAAGCAAAGCAGGGAAACCCCTGGCATTGGCTAAAAGGTAAAATGATAGACACATACTTAGTTGGGTGCTGGAACAATTAACATAACATAATGAAGAAATTTGTGGCATCTGTCCTGGCACCCAGCACATTAGGTTGTGCCCCAAGGGGTCCAGAAAAAGAAGGGAAGTTACAAGTTACCCAGACATTTCAAGGGTATGTTATTATAGGCGCAAAAAGACAGATAGGCTCAGTTAATATAAATGGTTTTTTTGTTTTTGTTGTTGTTTTTGTTTTGTTTTTAATTGACTTCAGAGAGGAAGGATAAGGAGAGATAGAAACATCAATGATGAGAATCATTGATCAGCTGCCTCCTGCACACCCTCTACTGGGGATCAAGCCCGCAACCCAGACATGTGTCCTGACTTGGAATCGAACCCTGACCTCCTGATTCATAGATCCATGCTCAACCACTGAGCAACGCCTGCTGGGCAATAGATGTTTCTATGGGAGGAAAACCAGGACAACTGGAAGTAATGATCAGTTTAAACAAAAATTGTTTTTTGGCTTCTTAGAAGACAATAGGGAATTCAAGTATGTGTCCAGAAGTGTTTTACTATATTTTGGTCAAGATAATAAAAAGAGAGCTCATTTGACATATCATGGAAATAATTATATTTAATAAGAAAATCATATTATATAGTAATCAAGGAATGAAATAATAGATTATCTGCAAGTTAGGATGTCTTCAAACTTGTCATCTGTAACACTGTCAAAAGAAAGCCTAGCAACGTTTCCATGTTTTATTTTTGTGGATAAGAGTCAGTGATCCACATTCTTTCTTTAAAAAGAATTACTTGAAATTGTTTAGCCCAAAACTGAGTGTGTAATTCTCTCACTTCATTCTTCTTTCTCAGATTGTTTTAACTGTTCTAGGGCCTGTGCCTTCCTTTAAAACTTTAGAAAAAAACTTGTTTATATCTACAAGAATTTTTGTGGAATTTTGAGAGAAATTGCATTAAATCTATGAATCAATTTTAATAGAACTGACATCTTTATTATGCTGAGTTGTCCAATTTATAAACAAAGTATATCTTAAGATTTATTTAGATTTTCTTTGATTTCTTTCATCAGCATTTTGTAATTTTTAGCATACAGACCCTATCCATGTTTTGGTAAATGTATACCTAAGTATTGCATATTTTGGAGTGGTTGTAAATGATAAAATGTTTTTAATTTTAGTTTGTATATGTTTGTTAGTATATAGACTTGCAATTGATTTCTCTGTGTTGACCTTGAATCCTGTATATCCTGTAATCTTACCAAGCTCCTCACATATTATAGGTTTTTGTATATTCTATGCAATTTTTTATAGATACAATCATGTCATCTGAAGATAAAAAGTTTTATTTCTAAACCTTTTGCCTTTTATTCCCGTTTCCTGCCTTATTGCAGGGGCAAGACTTCTAGAATACCCTGAACAAAAACACTGAGGGCAGATATTCTTACTTTCTCCTGATCCTAGGAAAAAACCATTCAGTTTTTCACCAGTAAGTATGATATTAGCTATAGGTTTTTGATAGATGCTCTTTATAAAGTTGAGGTAATTCTCCTCTATTTCGACTATGCTGAGGGTTTTCATGATGAGATGGAGTTAGATTTTGTCAAATGCTTTATCATGGACTTAAATCTAAAATATCCTATCTAATAAAAGGGTAATATGCAAATTAACTATCACTCCATCACAAATATGGTAGTGCCCTTAGCCACAAGATGGCAGTGCCCAGTCCTCTCAGTCCTGCTGAGAGCAGGCAGCATGAGCAGCCTGACAGAATGCTTGCTTTGTTGCCGTGGTGACAAGACAAGGGGAGGCAAACGTTCTACGCCCAGCCGCGGATGGGCTTCTGGCCAGGCTGGGGCATGGAATGTTTGCATAGTAGCCCCAATGATGAGGCAAGCATTCTGTGCTCAGCCGCAGATGGGCCTCTGGGCCACTGAGAGCCTCTACAGTGGGCACGGAGCAGCCAGGCCCCACAGAGAGCTACTGACGCACAGATTCGTGCACTGGGCTACTAGTAAAAGTATAGAACTTTTAGAATAAAAAAGTAGAAAATCTTGGGATTTGGGGCTAGGGAAAAAAAAAGGTAAATTGGATTTCATCAAAATGAAGTTTTTTTCTCTGTTAGAGCCTATATAGAGGGGATAAGACAAGCCACAGACTTGGGGGAAAATATTTTCAAGTCACATAATTAGAAACTAGTCATTGTCAAATATGTAAAAAACTCTTAAAATTCAAAGTAAAAAAAGATGGGGAAAGACATGAACAGACATTTTATGTAGAGTATATACAAACGGCAAATGAACACATAAAAAGATATTCAAAATTATCAGCTTCTTTATTCATAAAAGCCCCAAACTGGAAATAACTCCGATGCTTTTGAATGGGTGAATGGTTAAACCAACGATGATACATCTTTTCTATGGAATACTGCTTAGTAAGAAAAAGGAACCAACAATTGATACAATTTGGATTAATTGCTAGAGAATCATGGTGAAATTAAGGTGAGAAAAGCCAATCTCAAAAGATTACATATTGTACGATTCCATTTATATAACTTTTTTGATGTAACAGAATTATAGGAATGGAGAACAGATTAGTAGTTGCCAGGGTAGGGGTCAGAGGCAGATTCGGCTATCCAAGAGTAGCACAAGGGATGTTAGCGATGGTGGAACTGGCCTGTATCTTGGCCGAGACAGCAGAAACAAGAACTTACACATGATAAAGTTTCACAGCATTGCAGAACACACCCCCACATATACAAAAATACAAGTAAAACCGGGAAAATCTGAATAAGATGGGTAAATTGGATCAATGTTAATATTCTGGTTATGACTATAATTTTGTAAGATACAACTTTGTGGGAAACTGGGTAACAAATACATGTGATTGCTTTCTGACTTTCAACTGCATGTGAATCTACAATGATCTCAAAATAAAAAGTGTAATTAAAAAAATGAAACATTAGAGACATTTACATTAAAGTCAGAAGCACAACAAAGATGCCATAATAACTGTTATCAGTTGACATTGTTCTGGACGTTTTAGTTAATATGATTATTTAAGAAAGTGGAAGAAGAAACTAAGAAATAGGAAATGAACTTACCATAATTTGCATTTAATAAATTTGTCTATCTTGAAAAGTCTAGGAAGCTGCAGAAGAGAGGTTATAAGGGAATCAATAGCAAATTGAATTCAGTTAGCAAAGTTAAGAACTTATAAAATAGCAGTAGCTACTTAAGACACCACGCTCCTCCGCCCCCCCAAAAAAAAGATTCCTTGGCATGAATATTGAAAACTGTGCAGAGCCCATAGGAATAATCTATAAAACATTACTGAAAGACAAAACCATACTTGACTATTAAATAAGTGGGGGACCTGCTTCTTGTTGGGAAGATTCAATACGTAAAAATGTCATTTCACCAAAATTAATTTATACTTTTAATAAAATTCTGATAAACATCCCCATAGGAGTTTTTCAAAACTTAAAGAGAATACGAAGTTCATTTTGGGCAAGAAGTGCCTCATGATTAAATTTAAAAATTAAGCATTAAACTCAAGAAACTTATAAAAGAACAAAACACACCAAAGAAAATAAAGAGAGAAAAGTAATGGAAAAAACAATGAGGTACAACAAGAAACAGTAAAATTGATAGATTCAATAACGCTTTCTTTGAAATACAATAAACAAATACAATAAACAAATTATCCCTATGCCTTTTATCATAGTAAATCATGGAAGAAATAAAGTATAAGAAAAAAAAAACACAAACCTGTAATTCTATTCTATGTTAGGAACAAGATAGGAGTATATATATTTTTTCTGTTCATTTGTTTAGTTGAGTTCTCTCTCAGTTCTAGGCTGTTTTAGTTTCTCTGGTAGAAAACTAGTAAAACCTTAAGCTCTGAAGTGATGACTCCAAATATAGGCTCTTTGCATTTAGTATTTCTGCGATAATGGTGGAGTTTTAAGAACATCTCTAAGGTGCACATAATTGTACTTCAGTGTTTTTGGGGAGAATCCACAATGCATGTGAAGCAGTTAACCCAGTGGTAAGTATAATGTCAACACCTGATAGAGGTTAAGTTTTTCATATCTGAGAGGCAACATCTCAAGTTTTTCCTGGTTTCCATTAAGTCTTCCTCCTCAGCATCTTGGTTATAAATTGGGGAGTGGAGGTAGGGAGTGGCCCATTAAGTAAGTATGTTAAGAATAATGAGAGTCAAGTTCTCACTACCTGATGCAGGAGTTATAATTATGGGAAGGAAGAAAATTAGAATTAATTTTGTGAAGTTGAATTGAAATTGGAGGTATGGGTGTGATCCCATGGTTTTCGATATATAAAATAGATATAGAAATAAATGTATGTATTTGTGTGTGTATTTAGTTTTCTATTGCTGTATAATAAATTATCCCAAGCCGTAGTGGCTTAAAACAATAGGACATATTTATTGTCTCATAATTTTTGTGTATCAGGAATCCAGGAGTGACTTAGCTGAGTGCCTCTACCTCAAGGTCTCACAAGGTTGCCATCAAACTGTCAGCCAGAACTGTAGTCTCATCTCAAGGCTCTATTAGAGGAAGACCTGCTCCCAAGCTCATTAATGTGGGTGTTTGCAGGATTTACTTCATTGCTGGCTTTTGGCCAGAGTCACCTTCAGCCCCTTGCCATGTGGGCCTCTCCATGGGGTAGTTCATAGCATGGCAGCTGCCTTCCCTCAGAGTGAGTGAGTGAGAGAGCAAGAGGAAAGCTCAAAATGAAAGTCATGATCTTTTTGTTAGCTGCACTTGAATGTGACAAAACGTCACTTTTGTCATATCCTGTTTGTTAGGAGTGAGTCACTAGGTCCAGCCCATACTTGAATGGAGGGGACTATATAAAAATTTGAAGACCAGGAGGTGGGGATTGTTGGGGTAACCTAATAGTAGATAGATAGATAGATAGATAGATAGATATAGATAGATAGATATAGACTACTCAACTCTAAAGCAATGGACACACTAATATCAGATCTATTATATATATATATATATATATATATATATATATATATATATATATATATATAATTTCAGAGAGGAAGTGAGAGGGAAAGAGAGATAGGAACATCAATGATGACAGAGAAACATTGATCGGCTGCCTCCTGCACACCCCACACACTGGGGATGGAGTCCATAACCTGGACCTGTGCCCTGACCAGGAATCGAACCATGACCTCCTGATTCATAGGCCGACCCTCAACCACTGAGCCACACCAGCTGGACCAGATCTTTGTTTTAGTACCTTTCTCTATGAAAAAGAGCCAGGGGTTTTGTTTTTAAATTTCAGGACTGGGCCTGGAAAAGTACAAGCTGAGCCTGGGACATCTTGTTGTGCCAGAAGGTAAAGATGTGCTCAGAGAACGACGGGTCCAGGTCAGCAGGACAGAGAAACCAGATTGAAGGACTCCCACCAGCCAAATCTGGAATAATCCGACAAAACACAAGAGAATAGTAACAGATTTTTGCCATTGAATACAATAGGAATACAGGAGTCCACACTGATGTACATGATGATAAGTACATGAATATGTAAATGGAGAGAAGTGACATTCTACTCTCTTTCTTAAGAGTAGAATGTCACTGTGTAGAAGGGATTATGGAATTATTATACTGGTTGTCACAATTATAGTCAAGTCACCACTTGATAACCATTATAGTAATGAGCAATTCAGTCAAGACATATCAGGTGATTTTATCATGGTGGATGACGAATAAGATAGTTACATAGTCTCACAGTACTTCTCCACACAGTACTTACTGACTAAAAAGGGAAGATGAGTCACTTGACAGTAGAAGACATTTTCTTAATTCAGTGATCAAGGTCAAATTGTAATCATGTGGCCTCTGATAGGATTTAAGGAGGAGCCACAGCATGTGATGTTCTTGCTCAAAATATATAACTTGTATCTCATCATGAGAAAACATGAGACAAACCCAACTGAGGGACATTCAACAAAATACTGGCCTGGATTCTCAAAAGCATCAAGGTTAAGAGAGTTAAGAAAAGACTGAGGAACTGTTCCAAATTGAAGGAGACTAAAGAGAAATGACAACTAAATGCAACATGTGATCCTGTATTGGGTCTGCTTGCTTATGAACATTGTTGAGACAGTTGGAAAAACTTGAATGGGGTTCTTGGATTGAATGGTAATAAAGTATCAGTATTATTTTTCTGATTCTGATGATTGTATTGTGATTACTTGGGAGGATATCTTTATTTTAAGGAAATACAAACTCAATTACTGGGAAGTGAAGGTGCACCCGCTTGGCAAATTATTCTTAATAGGTTTAGGGGAAATTTTTTTTGCACTGTTTTTGCAATCTTTCATTAATTCTGAAATTATTTCTACTTAAAAAGAGAAAAAGAAAGGATACCAAACTGAAATGAAGTGTATGATCCCAAATACATGAAATCAACAAACTTGTCAATAATAAAAAAAAAAGAGTAAAGAAAAAACCAGTTATCCTAGTCATCACATTGTATGTAGCATTTTCTCCTAATTTTTGATTCTTCTCTAAGTGGTTGCATGATTTTCTCTTCCACTGTGCTGTGTGTTTGTGGCCACTTCTTTTCTCCTTGATTTGCCCTGCTAGATGCAGTTGTATAATGACTAAGAGCATAAGTTCTGGGAATGAACAGACTTGGGGAAAAAACTCTAATTCTGAAGGTCTCAGTTTTCCCATCTATGAAATGGGGGGGATCTATACTTTTCTAGGAGATGAATGTAGCAGACATTAAAGTGTTCCACCGTTAGCTGAATGCCCAATAAATGGGCATCACTATTACTATACTAACTAGAGGCCCGATGCATGAAATTCGTGCAAGAGTAGGCCTTCCTTTCCCTGGTTTTTGGCACCTGGGACCCGGGCTTCCCTCATAGCCCTGACTTCATCCAGAAGGTTGTCCCGAAAGAATGTCTGGTCTAATTAGCATATAATGCTTTTATTATTATAGATTATAGTCTTTTCAAAGATCTATTAAACTCTCAAATTTCTCAGATCTATACTTTTTATTATTTTTCATGTATTTTCAGGAATTATTTTCAAATTCCTCCTCTAGCTTTTCATAAGTTCATTGTTTTGCTCTTTTACTTGCCTTTTGAATTTAATATTTGGTCTACTTCATTTCTTTCTTCTGTTTAATGAGAAAAACATAAAACTATATGTATTTTGTTCTTTAGCGCTTTGTGTTTTGTCTTTGCTATAGCCCCCCATTGTTTCTTAAACAATCACGAATTATAGTTTTGATTTTCTCTTTGACTCTTGGTCTATTGAGAAAAGTTTTCCCCCTCTCCAGAGTGCTTCATTTTATTTGTTTCTTTGTTTTTTCCTTTTGCTATTAACTCCTAGTTTTGTTGCATTGTGGTTTAAATTTGTACATAGTACTATTTCTGCTTTTGATAGTTTAATGAGATTTTCCTTGTGGCCTAAGATATGATCAAATTTGTAATTATTTCTTGGCCATTTTAAATTAGTAAGTATTTTTGGTTTCTAGGAAACACAGAATCATATAGATTTAATAAGTCAAAATTGTAATAATAATTTAACTCTTCTATATTAAATTTCTGTCCACTTAATCTTTCAGATATAATAAAGCATATTAAACCTGTTAATATGACTATGGTTTTGTTCAATTTCTTCTTAATTTCTAACATTTTTTCCTGTATATTTCATACTATCTTCAGTACATACAAATTCATGGTTCTTTTTAAACAATATTTTTATTTATTTCCGAGAGAAAGGGAGAGGTAGACAAAGACATCAATGATGAGAGAGAATCATTGATTGGCTTCCTCCTGCACACCCCCTACTGGGGATCAAGCCCACAACTGGGCATGTGTCCTTGACCAGAATTGAACCTGGGACCCTTCAGTCTGCAGCCAACCATCTATCCATTGAGCCAGACAAGTAGAATGGGATTTATGGTTCTTATACTCTTATTTAGTTTTTACAATTTACCAATGTAAGAAACTTCTCCCTTCTCCCCTGCCTTTGGTGATATTTTGCTGCAAATTCTACATTCTCTGCTATGACTATTGCTTTCTTTTTGTTTGTTCTTAGGTATTGGGTACCTAGTAGATTATCCATCCTTTTCCCAGAAAGTGATCCACTTTACAGGGAGCTCTGTAAAACACTGCCCCTGACTACACTTGATTGCTCCAAAGATGAGCATCTAATACACTCTGGACTAATCAGAATCCTCCCATCATGATGGGAACTGGGACTAAGGATTTTCACACAGCTTTGCCACTCTCTGTATATATGAGGCTGCTCCTTGTGCCATGGCCATCTTCCTATACAGGTAGACTGGAAAACAGAGGATGTGGATTACTGAAAACAGGGAAAATAAAGTAGGCCCAGCAATGAGAGACAGGGTCCTTTGCATGGAGTTCCCAGCGTCAATTTAATTTGGGGGCTCTGGAGCCAGGATATTTAATAATCAATCTCATATCATAATAATGCTTTCTGCTCTTCATGTTTCATTATATTTCCTCATTTGTACACATTTTCTTTGCAAGTTTCTTTATATTTAAAAATTAGGAAGTCACCTACTCCTGGTTCCTTTAAGTGTATATGCAGGCGTGCACACACACACACACACACACACACACACAAACAAACACAAAACATATATATCCTATTCTTTACCAATCTCAAAAAGAATATAGTATATATTTATTCCCCCTGTGTAAAAAGATTTCATGCTGTTAAAATTTCCTTCCTACTTCTACCTCCAATTTTTCTTGAAATAATAACATTTTAGATAAAGATTATTATAAACTTACAAGAGGCCTGGTGCACAAATTTGTGCACAGGTGAGGTCCAACACTGCCACCCACCATGGGGGCCGATCTGACCGGGCTGGTGGGGGGAGAGAGGCCGTGTCCAGGGGGAGAAATCGCCCTCCGATTGGGCCAGTTGCCTGGCCACAGTGTGCATCATAGCAACCCGTCATTCTGGTCGTTCCAGTCATTCCAGGTTGCTTGGCATATATATTTTTAAAATTTATGTCCCTTCTCTTTACAAAATTATTTGGGACATTTCCATTACTTTTTTCAATCATGTTAATATAAATTTTTAAAATAAATTAACCATGAGTTTTTCTAATTCTTCTATTTGTGTCTTGCTCAGCTGGAGCATTACTTTGAATCACTTTTTCTGGATGGTTGAGTGTGTGGTATACATTTGAAAGATTAACACTTTGAATTGGCCTCACAAATGACTGATAGCTTTCCCGTCTTGAATGCAGTCTTTTCCCCTTGGAACTTTGTAGATACTATAGTTATCATATATCTATTTTGTATTTAGTTTTGTAGAGGAGAAGTCTGATTTCAAATCATGTAAACTTTCCCCACTCAAACACTTAATGATTTTAAGCTTTCTCCCTGACATTCTAAAATTTTACCAGGATATATTTAGATATGGTTCTCTTTTATTAATAATGCATTGTCCTCCATGGGACCTTTTGTTTCTTTTTTTAAAAAATCTTTAAAAAATTTTTTTTATTTACTCTTTCCCCCAAGGACATGCTCAGAGAGAGGAAGGGAGTGGAGAGAGAGAGAAACATCGAAACATTGAAACATCGCTGTGAGAGAGAAAAATTCTCCAATTGCTTTCTGTATGCTCTGGGGACCAAACCTGCAAACTAGGCTTGTGCCCTGACTGGGATTTGAACTGGCAATCTTTTGGTGCAAAGCCTGATGCTCAACTGAGCCAATCCAGTAGGTCTGTGGCCTTTGGCTTCTAAAATTAAAGATACTGTTTATCTCTCACATTTCTTTACTTCTCCTTTCTCCTTCTGGAATAGTGATAAGGAAGTTGTTTAAAAATGTATTTTTTCATTATATTTAGGTTTGGTGAGGCCAACAGATCAGGGGATGATTGTTACTGAAAGGACAGTTTGTTATGTCCAGTTCCCAAGAGAAGGCTACATGCCTTACAACTCATGCCTATGTGGGGAAGCACCAAGTCCAGTCAGGAGGCAGCGGTGGTGAAGGGAAAACATGGGCAAGAGCCTTCATTGTGGTTTTGTGGGAAGAAATGGACAAGCAAGATAAGCAGGTTTGAGATTGGAGAGTTTGAATAATTTCAGACTTTGGAGCATAAGGGCTGTCCCTGGATGTCTGGTACCTGACCCTGGAGTGATTAGGGCAGGTGGATAAAGGAGGTGATTGGGCCAAGGGATCTAGATTGGTTGATTTCCATATGAAAGGTGCTTTCAGGTGAGTCCTTTACTATCACTAAGAGTTGTCTAGCTCGAGGAGGGGCAGTCCTTCTAGGTCAGCAAGGCCCCAGATTTCAAAGTATCAGAAAATATAGAAAGTAGAAAAGCAAAGTAGCCACTGAAAGTCCCCCCAAATAGCTCTACTGTTTTGAATGATTGTTTATAATAATAATAATGCTGTCATTATTTTTATAACATAATATTTTTACCAGCCTTACTAGGGCTCCCCCCCCCCCCCCCCCCACTTATTTAATGGTTCTTTTTATTTTTTGTATTTATTTTTATTTTATTATTCTTGGTTTTCAATATTCCATTTTCTTCCCTACTTACTTTTGGTTTGCTTCATTATTCTGTTTTCAATTTCTTGAGGTGAATCCTCAGTCTACTTATATTTATTATTTTTTTAAATTTTTATTGTTAAAAGTATTACATATTCTCTCTACTCCCTCCTCCCCCGCTCCGCCCCATTGACCTCTTCTAGCCTGTCCCCTCCCCCCACTCCAGGCTTTCTCAGTCTACTTATTTTAAATCTTTTCTGATTTCTAATAAATGTATTTAGATTTAAGTGTTTCTCTCTAGGGACAGTGTCACACTTTTTTTTGAGATACTATGCTCTCATTAATGTTTGGTTCTAAAATGTTTATAATTTTTCTATATGATTTTATTTTTAAGCTAAAAATTATTTAGCAGTGAGATTGTTTTGCTTCTTTGTTTCCAAATAGATGGGCTTTTGAGGTGCTCTCTTTTAATGGTTTATTCTGAGTTTTATTGTGCGGCAGTCAGAGCATGCGGTCTGCATCCCACTGAGTCTGGAATTTAATGAGACTTCCTTTGACATGCACTTCAGATCAACTTTCACAAATGACCCATGTATACTTGTAGGAAATGTGTGTTGTCTGTTTATTGGGTACAAAGTATTCTATAATTCTATTACACCAAATTTTCTATAATTTTATTATTCAAATTGTTTTAGTCAAACCTTAGTTAGTTTTGGTTGCATGATCTATCCGTTTCTGACTGTGGTACTGTCGGCTTCTCCCTTCATCAGTTACATATTTTGAGTCTGTGTTGTTCGTTATATACAAGGCATGACTGTTAAATCATCTTAGTGAATAATTATTTTTAAGACTCGGAAATGTTCTTTTTAATTTCCATGCAATTATTGTTTTCTTCTGTTAATTAATATTTGACCTTTTTTAGTTGTGCGGTGTGTTATGAGCATGTGTGTGTGGTATGCATATCTTTATATCTTCCATCTCAGCTTTAGATGTTTCTTTCAGAAGTAGCATATATGTGAATTAAATGTGGGGGAAAAACATTGTGAAATTTTTGTCTTTTAATAAAGATTCAGCACATTTGGATTCATTGATTATAGGAGTATATTTGAAATTGCTTCTGTGCTATGATTTTTGTTTCTATTTATCATGCTTTGTTTTTGCTTCGTTATTTCCCCTCCATTCCTACTGTCTGTTGAATTCTTTTTTTGTACCGTTTTCTCTCTGCGTGCTTGGAAACTACACATTCCCCTTCCATCCTCCTGGCAGAGAACCTTGTTTGAGAGCTCACCTTTCCTGGGGCTGTTCTCCCAATGCCCTTCCCTGCAGGGTGGCTTCATGATGACCTTCCCCCCAGCTCTGTGGGGCTGAGTTGTGAATGAGGAATTACGTGAACAGCTTTGTCTAGGGGTCTCCCGGATGTGGATGGGGTAGTTCTGAACTTCACATAGACATAGGAACAGGGTGGGGACTCAGTGTCTCATTTGGGCTACATCTGTTTTCCTGGTGTGGGATAAACAGCGTGTTTCCAGACTCCTGCCCCTGGGGGTGAGCACAGTTAATTCGGCCTCCCCTGGTGGGTGGGCCGTATGTTCATGGCAGACCAGTCCTGGCATAGCATCCCTGTCCCCAATGGCAGGCCCCTGTTCAGGCCCTGCAGCTCCTTATTAGCACTTTGTTCTCCATCATTTGCCTGCCTTTACGCTCTAACACAGATACTCTAAATTAGCAAACATAGTCAATTCTATATGTTGATTTGCAGGGGGGAGGTTTGACACCTTGACCTGAAAGCCCCTTATTAATTATTTACATGCAAATGAGACTGGTGCTAAAAGACCAACACCTGTTGGAACCCTCTAGGGTCAACTTGCCCTCAGGGCAACTATCTTCCAGGAAGGAAGGGTCCTGGCTTCTGCAAGCAGCTTTAAGGGCCTCGTCTTCCTGGTTTGTCCAGCGCCTTCCCAGGTCTCTCTGGGCTCTTGAGTGAGACCTGGCCATCCTTCCTGTTCCTGCTCCCATCTTCACTGGCCTGGACAGGGGAGCCCAACAAGTACTCCTGAAATACCCAGGAGCAGTTGAGGGTCAAAAGAGGCAACAAACAATGCAAGAGCGAAAACAAAAGGGTGATGACAAAGATGGATGGGATGAAGCTCAGGAAGAGCTTTCCCAGGCTGCTTTCTGAACCGTCTGGACACTGAACAAATGTGCTCAGACGTTCGCCCGAGGTGCTGCTGGGCTGGCGCCAGAGCTGCTGGCTGGGAGGACTACGGCCCTGGAGCCTCCTCCCTGTCTGTGGGTTCTGACATCAGGGTGCTCAGAACTTGGGTGCTGCAGCTGACCAGGCTTCTGGGGTACTGCCTGGGCCCCTTGCAGGGTCCCCCATTTCTCTCCCTGCGTTTTTGAGTCTGCTGTTCAGTTTCGCAGGAGCCGCTCTTCTCCTTGTCCACTATGTGTAGCACCTGGACACTAAATAGCATTTATTAAGCAGCTACCCTGTATCGCCGAAAATAAGACAGTGTCTTATATTAATTTTTTCTCCCAAAGTTGCGCTAAGTCTTATTTTCAGGGGATGTCTTATCTTTCCATGCGCTAGGTCTTATTTTCGGAGGCTGTCTTACTTTCGGGGAAACACGGTTTGTGTGCCTAATGGAGGACAGAGCCTGTGCTAAGGGTTGTGTCTTCTTTCACCCTTGTTGTACCCTTAGTGGGTGCTCTCATGATGTGGGGACTCCTGTTGTCATCACTCTACAGATGAGGAACCTGAGGCTTACAGAATGTGCTCAAGTTTTCACACCTGGCACATGGCAGGGTTGGGAATGAAACCCAGATTTATCTAATCTCAAAGGCTGTTTCTTCCACATTCTTCTGCTGATGTGATGGATACAGTAGGGGGAAACTTCTAAGGGAGCTTTCAAATTGCCAGTCTTGGTTGGAGGAAAGGGCTAGAGGGCTCCCCAGTTCACCCCTTCTCCAGGGAATGGCTTAGCCCTTCCAGGTCTTCTGGAAGGAGCTCATGCACTGCATAGGAAAGATGGTGAGATCTCTCATGCAGGTTCGTGGGGGTGGGAAGAGAGGCAGTGGTTCTGGGGAACTGGGACTGGGGAGATGTCAGGTGGAGAGAGAGGAAAGGCTATGCCTGATTAGAGAGAAATGGGAAAGTGGTGGAAAGATGTTTGGGAGCCACTTATGCCTTGAGCATCTCTCTGCTCACACCAGTCAGGCAGCTGTCACTCGTGGGAAAGCCTCTCTACATTCCCCTAACCCCTCCCCTTCCACAGGTACCCCTCTGGTCACCAGGTTCCAGGATCTCTCCCAGTTCAAATCCAGCTTAGACATCACCTTATCCAGAAGGGGGCTGTTTGATAGTCGAACCACTTTCCCTCTAACCATCTTTCAAAAATGTGGGCGGGGGGGACGGGGACTCTTTTTATGCTGGAGGAGGGGGGAAAGTGATCCAAGAGAAGGGCTAGTGCTCTCACTCTTCCTCAGGGCTCCCACCCACTGCCAGGAGACCCCTCCAGTGTCCTGCACCCAGTCCCTGCTGCAGGTCCACTGAGGACCCTGTCCACTATCCATACGGGGTACCTGGGGAAGGCAGTCTGCTCTCAGGTGACTAGGCACCAATGCCCTGGGCCTGTGTGCCAAGATGCCCATCTGATCTATGCTTCTCTGTGCTATGATACCCTGCTGATGCTTGGCCTGGGAGTGGTGATTCAGCCCCTCACAAGGCCAAGTTCTGACTCTTCTTGCAGAGGGCCTGGACAGCTCCTGGCTCCAGCCTGAATCTGGGTTGTGTGACATGAGACTTCGCTGGCCCAGCCCTCCTGGCCTCCGATGGGCCAGATAACCCTCATGTAGTCTGAGGGGCTCTTAGAATCCTTGTTTTTTCTGAGGCCTATTTTCCCCTACTCCACTTGGCTTCTCTGAAACAGGATGGCGTGGCTGGTGAAAACAGGCTCCTGTTCTTTCCCTCTGTGTACATGTAGATTCTAGAAGAACCCACCTGCTTGCTCCTCCCAGTATCAGTCAGGATGGGATATGTGATACCGCAGTAACAAACCTCAAATCTCAGTGGTTTTGGGGTTGAAGCAATGAAGATTTATTTCCCACTCACACTCCATTGTCCATTATGGGTTGGCTGGGGGCCTGTCCATGTGGTCCTCATGTGGGATCCAGGCCGATGGAACAGCGCTGGTTGCTGTGATGGGGAGAAGGGCTCTGGAGGTCTTTACACAGACATAAAATGCTCCAACCTGGAAATGACACACTCCACATGAGCCCCACCCACCCGGGAAACCAGGAGTGGTCAGAGAGAGGAAGGATGGAAATAGAAGCCACACGATTTGAAGGATGGCTAAGCAAGGACACATTTCTGAAAGGGTGAGGAGCTGGGGGTTCAGGTGAGTGGCCAGAAGACTTATTCCTTTAACAGTTGCTTCATTTAACACTCTTGACTTTGAAGCTAGACAGTCTGAGTTTAAGTTTGAATGCTACCCTGAGCTAGTGTGTGACTTTGGGCAAATTTCTTAGCTACTGTGAACCTCTTTTCCCTCATCTATAAAATGGGGCAATGCCATCCAAGATGCCATAGGCAGTAAGTGTTTGGGCCAAGATTTCCAGCCACATGGATCTGGGTCCACAGCCAATTCTCCTTTCAAAAGTCAGAGCCTTCACTGGTAAAAAACAAAAACAAAACAAAAAACAAAACAAACAAGCGAACAAACCAACCCAGGAAGCTTGCTAATTCCCACGTGGCACAAGATGGCAGTGTAACCTCTCCCACTTGCCCATTCTTCTTCTTCTCCTGTCCCAGGCCCCCAAATTCTCCCAATAGTGCTGGGTGCTCAGGAGGGTCCCTCCAACCTTGGCTTCAGACTGGCTGGAGGGTAGAACTTGTTCTCAGCTCCTCTGCAGTCATTTGCTAAGGACTCATAGTTGACCCGCTTCAGACACATTCAGCCCAGGTTCTCATCTGTTCCTATCTCTCATTGCTCACGGAGTGACCCTGGCACACTGAGTCCCAGGCTTCCTTAGCCCCAGCGTGCACTTGGGAGGGCTCTGGTGAGTCCCCTCTGTGGAAAGAATGACAGAATCGCTCTAAACAAGGCAAAACAAAGCCATTTATCTTGGGGTGTTAGTCACTGAGCTGCTGACACAGGGAAACATGCTGTGCTCTTGGCAATCACCATTCACGTTAAGACAGGATGATTTGTCGAGTCGAAGGCCCAGAGACCCTTCCAGATCTCCCCACCCACCTCAGTCTGTCCCTGCACATGTCAGAGGTTGGGGTTCTAGCTTTTCCTTGGGGGAGAGGAGCTGGCATTGGCCTGGGCATAGCAGGTGCCCCAAATCCCAGCACCATTCCCTTCCTGGTGCATACTGGCTGTGGGACCACAGGAGGTGCCGAGGCCTTCTGGAGCTACACTTCCTGGGTTCTGGCTTCAGTGTCAACGTCACATTTTATGTGTGGTCTTTATTCTTGGCTGTGACTGTATAGTATTTGGAAGGATGCTCTTTTCAATCCCCACATTTCTCTATACTGTATTCCAATGGGAGATGACGCTATCAATGAAGACTGAGTACATACAGCCTTCTACACACACACACACACACACACACACACACACACAAGATTGTTCCATGTAGGAATGAGAGCTGCACTTCTGAGAGCTAATGCTTTGTATTTCCAGCCTAGATAATATAGGATAGATAAATCAGGAGAAACTCGAGAGAGTTGGGGGCCCACCACTTTCTCCCAGAGTCTTTCTTTTGAAGGTCACTTGTTATTTGGTTTGAAGCCAATCCCAAGTGACCCTCTCACCCACATTCATGTGTAGGACAGGTGCCTTCTTCATCCTGGGCCCATCCTGGTCCACTTGCAGGACAGGCGCTCCTGGTACCGTGCCTTTCATGGCTATTCTCCACCCATATGCCAGGTAGACCACATGATCTGGTCTTCACCAATGAGAGACTCCCATTCGTCTGGTCTCAGTGATTGGTTCAGAGGTGGATATTTCAATCAGTCATAGCCAATGAGCTTCAAGGAATCATTTGTTGTATTTATTCAAGAGTAAAGCTCTAGCAAGAAAGGAAGGAGGTGTGAAGCGGCAGGTGTTATTGGTGCAGGATTTTTTTCTCCTGGGCAGTGTGGTACCAGGAGGTCTGGCACTATGTCTGGAGGTGCTGGGTCAGGGGGCGGGGGGCACCTAGAGCTGAGGATAAAGCAAAGGCACGGAGAGAAACTGGGTCTCTGATGACATCCTTTAAACAGTTGGGTTGAGCTCTGGCTCAACCTGTTGAGTTTGGGTGAAAAGTCAACACATGCTCTTTTTGGTTAAGTTAGACTGAGGAGGTTTTTGTGTCACATATGGCCACATGAGCCTTGACCAGTATAATCCGTAAGCCGGATCAGGTCACAGAAAACCTTTGGAATCTGGCCTCAGAGCCTTTGCGTAGGCCGTTCCATTTCTCTGTTGCATATCAGAGCTCTATTCCTCTTCCTGTGCCCTGTTAAAGCACCACCTGCCATCTGGAAGTGTCCGTGACTCTAGGAGGCAGGCTGCTTCATGGGCGTGCTCCTTTCTTTACCTGAGAGACCGTTAGCCTGGCTCCTTCAATAATGAGAACAGGCCACGTAAACTTTGTTTATGGGGAGGCTGGAGTGGCCCTCAGAGCTGGGGGCTGGGCAACCCTGATAACTACCAAGTGGGGGGTGCTGCCTCTGAGTCTTCTGTCCTCTGGACCTCAGCCAGTGCACACAGGAGAACTCCCTGGTTGAGTGACACATAAGTCATTTCTGAGACACTCCAGGGAAGCACTGGAAAAGCAGTGGTACCTTTCCAAAATGAACTTTATCAGCGACTTCAGGATTTCAGCCGAGTGCGGAGGGAGGGCCGCTTGCAGTGCCCTGTGTGCCCACCAACCCCAGGGCATTAACCTGCTGGATTGGGAGGGACCTGAGAAGGGAGAGGACACAGCAAGCACCTTCATTAGGTGAAGATGAGGGAAATGCCCTCTTCATCTGTCCTACTTCTTCCTCTTGGAATTTTTTGGCCACCAAGTATAGGCCACCATGTCCTGCTCTTTCTCTTTGCAGTACCAGAGAGTGAAGTTAGGCTTCGGGAGAACTCTGATCAGAGGAGATACCCATGGGCCCCCTTCCCTCCAGTCTCCCAGGGCTGAACCTTGCCAGGCCCCAAAGAGTTGGCCAGACACAGTTAGAGTCCAAGGAAGGGGGTGACAGCCTGGAAGAGACCACTGTGGCTAAGGGTGGGGTAGGTGTCAGGCTGGGACGCCCCCTCCACCTCCCCTCTTTGCCCATCCTAGGTAGAAGCACAGGCTGCTCTGCCAGCCTTGCGCTGCCTCTGAAGGTGAAAGTCACCTTCTACCACATTCCCACTGCTCTCCCGACCCCGCCCGCCTCTGGGGTGGGGAAGCAAGCGACATAAATCCTTCCTCATCCCTGTCTCCTGGCGCTTGCCTGCGCGACTGCAGGGAGGAAGCTCCTGTGGCTGTAAATCACCGTCCTTTCCCGAGGGCCGCCTGCCCTTCATCACAGTGCTTTACGGCGCTGACACCGGCCAGGATTTAGTGGGCCCAGCCAGGCTGAGGCTGCCTCATTGAAATGCCCTCTCCACCTGTCCTACCTCCTCCTCTTGGCGTTAAGGCCACTCATAAATCCTGGAGATGCCCATTTGCATATTCATCTGCATACATTTGCCCCTCAAATTGACTGCATTGGAACTCACAGAGTCAACCAGCCCACGGGGACTAGGAGTTTCTGCCGTCCCAACTTTTGTTGGAGAGGGGGAAACCGAGGCCCGGGAGGAAGCGGCACAGCGGGGTTCGGCTCAGGAAAGATTTATCTAGAAGTAGGCCAAGGAGTCAGAAGTTGAATGAAGAACAGGGAGCAGATCCGAGTTTCTGGCTCTGGCAAGGCTGCAAGGCCAGGAGCCCTGCAAAGGAGAGGATCGTGGGGGACCCGGGGAGGGCTCCACAGAAGTAGGAGCAGTGGAGAGAGCAAAGCCTGGCCATTGAGGAAGGGCCAGGTGGTGTGGGCTCATCAGGAGGCCTGTGCAGAGAAGTGGGGAAGGCTGAGAAAGCAGGTGCTGCTGTGGTGGTGGCCTGGAGAGGCCCCAGGAGGCAGATTGAGGGTAGAGGCTGGGGACATATAAACCAGGACCCCCTTTGGCTCTTTCAACATCAAGCTGGTATCACCAGTGATGAGGAGCCTGTGTAGACCTGAGCAGTCAGGAAAGGACACCAGAGGCAAGGCTGAGATCTTGCCGGGCTCTCGGGGACAGGTAGGGCCATGGCAGGTCCAGAAAGTGTTGCCACCCTTGACCCTGTGCCCTCTTCTTCTGAGAAGAAGCCTCATGGCGGGGCACAGAGCCCCCAGCTGGGTCCAGGGCAGGTGCCTTCTTCATCCGGGACCCATCAGGGTCAATGTCACATTTGATGTGTGGGAGGCCAGGAGAGTGAGCTGCCCTGCCCAGGGAGGTTGCCCCTGATTCTGCCCATCTGCCTCCCACCCCACCCTGTGCCTGCTCCTCTGTCCCTCACCCCTGTGGTGTGGGCTTCATGGATTTCCAATGGACTCATAAAAGATGACTTCTTTCTGTGTTACAACAGTCTGGGGAGAGCCAGACTTTGGGTGAAGCCTGCTGCTCCTTCTGAGAGCCACAGTTCTGACAAGATGGGTTCTTCCTTGAGCCAGGCCAGCCCTACTGTAGCCAGGCCAGCGAGTTCGCTCCCTCCCTCCCCCAGGATGGGACTTAGATGGGAAACTGTACTTGGCCCCAGATGTGGACCCTTCCTCTTAGCATCCTTTTATTACCAGTCTCTCTCCCCCTTCTCTACCCCTCTGCTCCATCCCACCATCCCAAGGCTGCACAGAGATGGGGAGGGCAGTCCCGCAGTGCTGAGCCTGACACCGATGTCTCTGCCCCAGCCTTTTCCATCCCTCCCGCCTCTTTCCTGGGTAGCGCAGGTGAGGCCAGCTGCCCCAGATGGGGGTTTACACCCTCAACTCCCCAGCTCAGGGTGTGGCTGCTGGTGGGGATGGGCCAGGACCAAGGATTGGAGGCACCCCTTACTACCCCTGAGAAATAACCCGGAAAGGACAGGCATAGAGTGGGAGCCCGCCCTCAGCAAGCCCTGGCTGTGTGCATGGGGAAGGGGCCCGAGGCAGCCCTCAGCCAAACGGAATTCCCTTTCCTTTCTGCAATCCCTTTCCCAGCCCCCCTCCTCTTTACAGCGGTGGTCCTGGTTGTCCTGTTTTCTCTCCTCTCTCAAACTTCCAATGGCCTCCCCAGGTTTGGGGAGAGGCCGTTAATTCCCTTCAACCTGCTGCCTTCAGGGAGACGAGGTTTCTAGAGGGTTGATAGAGAGCAAGATGAGACAGAACTGTCTCTGCAGTCTTTGAGGAAGAAGGAGTCACTTTTAAGGATGGGGCCTGGCTCCCCTTAGCCCAGGACAGTGGGCCTCCCAGAGGCAGGGGAACGGCCCAGAAGGCCTCCCAGAGCCGCCCTGGCGCACATTTGCCTGGATTCTTAGAAAGTGCTGCGCAGACTTCATGGCGGCACTGCAGCAGCCCGGGCAGGAGGGCCCCCCATCTGGAAGCCTTTAAGGGCTCCCTCCCCCTCTTCCCCAAATCGCTTGTTCCCAGAAAACAGGAGGAGAAGTTACCCAACAACAAGCCAGGGCTTCCTGTGGGGCTGGCGGCCCCCTCCCCTGCCCCTGTTGCTGCACACCAGGCCCTCACCCGCTCCCCAGGCTCCGGGCTGCTGGGCCCTGCCAGGGACACATTGCAGAGCCGGTTCCTGTCACCTTCTCTGAGACCTGGATGCTCAGCTCACCTCCTCCAGGAAGCCCTCCAGGAGGCCCTGTCTGCATTCCTGAAACTGCTCCACATCCTTTGGGAACGCGAGGACACCTAAACTTTGTGTGTCCCCTCAGTGCTGCCCCAGGTCTGTTGGTCATTTGCAGTTTGTTTTCTTTTCATCCAGTCTGGGCTGGAGGAGTATTTGGGGTCCGATATTACATAACAGAAAATTGAGCCGAAACCAGTTTGGCTCAGTGGATAGAGTGTCGGTCTGCGGACTGGAGGGTTCCAGGTTCGATTCTGGTCAAGGGCATGTACATTGGTTGTGGGCACATCCTCGATAGGGGATGTGCAGGAGGCAGCTTGTCAATGTTTTTCTCTCATCGATGTTTCTAGCTTTCGATCCCTCTCCCTTCCACTCTGTAAAAAATCAATTATATATATGAAAATTGAGGCTCAGAGAGGCCAAATGATTTGCCCCAATGAAGAGTTGGAAATAGACCCCAGCACTCCTCCCCAGAGCCAGGGCTTTGTCCTTCCCATCATGTCCATGTGGTGGTGCCTATGTGCCTATCCCCCTAGGCTGACAGCACGGGCCCAAAGACGGCCCCTTCCCCTTCTCCCCTGCCCCCACCCCAACTGCAAAATTCTCATTTGCTGACTTGATGTGGGATTTGGCACAGCCAAGGTGTTTACCTGGGTGCAGAAGCTGGCAGAAACCTTGGGTAAGTGGGCAGGATTGGACACTTTAGATGAGGTCTTCAGAGGAAAGAGTTGAGGCCCACTGATGGTGACCCCTCCTCCTGGGGCCCTGGCTGCCACTCCCACATACGGAGCAGCTGATCTGGCTCCTGCCCTGCTCACCCGGTGTCTGATTTTGGGCACCTTGAAATGAAAAATCTCCAACAAAGAGGTTTTTGACTTAAGTAACTAGAGAGTTCAGCTTTAGATGGCACTCTCGTCCCTCTCAGATCTCACCATAAATACCGTGACTGCTGGGTCTCAGCTTGCTTCTCTTTAAAATGGGAATAAAAGCACCTCGACTTCATGAGGAAGATGGCAACCGGCTTTGAAAGATAGGAAGGAGGGCCTTCCAGAACAAATCATGAGCAAAGACTCAGCAGGGTGAGTAGGTACTGGCTGTTTGCAAGTATGGAGGAGGCCAGGCTCTGCACTCCTACCAGCTGTGTGACCTGGACAAGCTCACACAGTTCCTCACCTGAATAAAGAGGTAGGTGAGGAAAAGTGAGGTAACATTTCTAAACGTGCCCGACTGGCGTGTCTCAGTGGTTGAGCAATGACCTATGAACCAGGAGGTCACGGTTCAATTTCCGGTCAGGGCACATGCCCCAGTGTGAGGCATGCAAGAGGTAGCCGATTAATGATTTTCTCTCAGTATTGATGTTTCTCTCTCTCTCTCCCTCTCTCCTCCCTTCCTTTCTGAAATCAATAACATATATTTTAAAACTATTCGTAAAAGTGAGGTAGTATTTGTGAACTTCTTACAAAAATGTCACATTTATTCACTTATTTAACAACATGGTTTTCTTTGTAACATCCATTTTCATTCCTATAAGCAACACAAGATGGCATTTATTCAAGCGTGTGACAGCTGAATGCTGGGGTCTGAGGGCCTGTTAGGGAGGGAGATCACGGAACCTGTACACACCGATCTCCTCACATGAGACGCTGGTGGTGTCTGGAAGGCCTTCCCTGACTCCCCAAAATTCTTCCCAGGGTCATGAGGGAGTTCTTCTGTGCCTCTGGGGCTGAGAGGGGTGTGGGCCAGGGTGAGCATGGGGACTCGGCTTGGGGTCAGGGGCTGTTAGTCTCAAGGCTCCAGAGACCAGCCTGGGCCACCGCTTCTGATCCCATTGTGTCCACAAGGTCACGCAGGGGTGTGAAGAGCAGACCACTTTCTTGAGCCACACCAAACCTACTCCAGAGATCAGAAACCCCACATCAAACCTACTCCAGAAATCAGAAACCCCACGGGTCCTTGCCTGGGGGCAGCCTGACAGAAGGGGAGGTCTTGGGAGGGGGCATGTGTGACCAGGGATTGCAGTTCCAAGTGGGAAATAAGCAGGAGCAGATGGAGCCCAGAGCACAGAGTTCCTGTTTTCACGCAAATGTCTGGGACAATAAAAGTCAGGGGTGGGGGTTAGGGGTGGGGCTGGGGAAGAACACAGACAGAAACAGGGTGGGGGGTGCAAAAGGAAGATGCCATGTCAGCAGCATTAGCTCTGATTCAAAGAGTTGCTCTTGAATTGATTATGGATGGAAGGATGGAGGTGGCCTTTCTAGCTCCTTGCCCAGGGCCCTTGGCCAACCTGCTAGGGCCCTGCCTGGCCCTTGGAGACCAGGGAGGGCTCCAGACAGCAAGTGCTCCTCAGAGTTTATTGCATTTCCTGGACTTTGATGCCCAAAATCAAAGTAGGGCCAGTCCCTCTCAACCTCCTGGCAGGTCCTCCCTGCCCTCGGGGTCCAGGCTGTGTGGTCATGGTGGCTGTAGAAGGCAGGCCAGCTCGGCCTCCAGGGAAGGCCCCGAGTGAGTTTGTGAGGCTAAGATGTGGGCCCTTCCCTATTCTGGGGCTGCCAGTGCATGCAACTGTGGGTACAGCCCACATCCACTGGCCATTCGTGCCTGGGCTGGTCTGTCACACTGGTGCTGTGTCCTCAGACATGTAGGGGCTGGACACAGAGGTCACTAATGTCAGGCTATGGGCTGGGGTCCATGTGGCCCCGATCAACAGCAAGAGCCAGGGCTGGCCTATAACCCATGGAGATGGCAGGCAGCTTTTCTTGCTACAGCGAGAAAGTGCCTACCATTGGCTGTGCAAACTGGCTTGGGCGGGAATCAGCTGGTTTAGAGGAGGGTCCCACTACTCAAGCCTTCCTGCAAAGGCCCACCTAACTCCCTCACTGGCCATCAGCGCTCCATCCAGGGGGCTCCCTGCTCTTGTTTCTACCTGTCCTGAGCTCTCAGGGGTCATTCACTGCTGAGAGGGGGGCCACCTGGGGTCCTGCTCTGCATGTCCAGGGCTGTGGCTGAGCCCCTCTTGTTGCACCACACAGTTCTGTGAAGTCCTACAAGCCCCTCGAGGCTTTCCTGAACAACATTGCCTGTGATGGCCTGGGAGGACTTCATGGTCAGTGGTCGCTTCAGCTCAGTGCAAACCACTCCTTGTCTGGCTCCTTCCTCCCAGATGTCTATCGGTTGGCACTGCCTCGGTTGCCCTTCGGTGGGAGTGTGCCGGAAAGGGGGCAGGATGAGGTAGAAGGTGAACCATGTAGAGGCTCGGAAAGGAAGGCAGGGGAAGCAGAAGCTTCTGTGATCTCATACCCGCGGGTCTGGGGGAGGGGTCCTTGGGCACAGCCATGGCGGTGCTCCTGCCGGCGTGGCCTGCGTGCCTGCATCGGGGCCCTGGCTCTCCCTGGTGCCCGCCCATGTGGAGAGGATTAGGGCCCGAAAAGACATGTTTCCCCCTTCCTTCTTGGAAGGAGGATCAAGGGGACCTGGTGACAGCCCAGAGATTCTGGGCATGTGGACAGCCTCGCTTCCCTTCCTGCCGTCTTCCAGACAGCCTGGGAGTGCACACCATCTGCCGGCGGCCCTGAGCCTCCTCGAGCCCCCAGCCAGCCTGGAAAGGGAGCCAGGGCTGGGCCTGCCTTCCTACTCCTGGAACCCCTGCCTGTGAGGGGACTGAAGGGAGCATCACAGCGGCATGGAAATAAGGCAGCAGGTATTATGCAAAATGCTTATTGGGCATGATGGGCCTCAGAAAAGTTGGTCAGGGGCTGCAAAGATGTAGGGATGCCTCCCACACACACACACACACACACACACACACACACACACACACACACTTCTATGAAGACCGTGTCTGGCATAGTACTTGCGTATAGTAGGCACTCAATAGATATTTGACCAACGGATGGATGAGTTAGTGAGTGAACAGGCCCAATAGTTCTAGACCCGCAGGGCTTTTCTTCCTCTATACTTGGAGCCTTATTTTTGAGGTGCTTTCCTTCCTAATTTCAGGCTGGTGACACTTTTGGGGGGCTGTGTGGGCTGGGTACTTCTCACTCACTGGTTGTTCTTGGTTCCTAGCATGGGATTGACTTGTGGCTTCCCGAGGTAAGCGCTCTGATCCCACACATAAAGCGCCTACCTCCCGGACTTGTTTTTCAGTCCGTTCCTGCTGCTGCCTTCGCGGGGCTTCTGTTGGACCTTGCAGAGTTAAGGGTTGGGCAACTGATGTTCCGGGCTGAGCAGGGCCTGCAGGGAGGTGGCAGCCTACAGGGGGCAGCACTGAGGAGGCTAGGAAAGGCACAGGGCTCAGGGGCCAGGCAGCATTAGGACTGGAAGAGGGATTTCTAACCTGGGAATACCTGAGACCAGGCAATCCCATCCCCCAAGACCTCGCTCTCCTCTGTTCCGTGTGATGTGTGTGTGCGTGTGCTGAGCACATTTGAGAGTGAAATGAAAACATTTCACTCTGGTTTGCACAGGGATAGAGCAATCGGAGTGGACACTGGGCAGAAGCAGTTACAGGTCAGCCCTTAGGGCCCTCTTGCTCCTGCCTCCTCTCTCCTCCCCTCTCCCCCTCTCCCTTCCCCTTCCATCTTCTCCCTCTTGCGTACTGCTGATTGGGTGGTACCAGTGCTCTACTGCAATGCCCTTCTACTGCCATGCCTATCACTAAGGGGCTAGAAACTTCCAAGCTGGCCTCATGGCATGGGCTGTGTCTCCTCCCTCTCCCCTGAGGCTTCGGAATAGCTGGACGTGGCAGGACTGAGCACATGTGTGAGGAGGGGATGAAGACCTTGGTCACTGGCCAGCCGTGGGGTTTGGAGGATTCTGAACTTGGTTTTCATGCTGTTTTTCCAACAAGAGTCCTCCTTGGAAGTGACTCATGTGACCAAAGCCACTGTACCACACACCCAGCAGGACTCAAAAGGATCACTATTCCCAATCCACGTGCTCCAGGGTGGCTGTGCAGCAGGATGGGTAGGGAAATGGCTGGGACCTGACCCAGGACAGGACCTTGTGCCTGGCAGATAAAGATATGAGATAGAGATAGAGATAGATAGATAGATGGATAGATAGATAGATAGATAGATAGATAGATAGATAGATAGATAGAAATATTAAGATGAGAAAGACACATCAACTCATTGCCTCCCACACACACCCTGACTGGGACTGGGGATCGAACTGCAACCAAGGTACGTGCCCTTAACTGAGAATCGAACCAAAGACCCTTTGGTCTGCGGGCTGATGCTCTAACCAATGAGCTAAATTTGCATGTGAGTCAGCCTTTGCATGTGAGTCAGCCTGTGTGGGCAAGTGTGCATATGTACCCACCACACACATGCCCGGGAGTGAGCGTGGGGACAGTGCCACATGTGCCGACGTGCACGTGTACAGGAGTGCACGTGTCTGTGTGGAGATTGCGTGCCTATGTGTGCACACTCACAGACGGAAGTCTTGGCTGGGAAATGCAAACCTCCCTCTCCCAGGCCTCAACCTCTGCTCCCTGGGGCCCTGACCGAGGAGAACAGAGAGTCCCCGGATCCTCGATCTGGGACGGCGGCTTCTGTCAGATTCCTGCCCCTCTTCTTTCTTGACACAAATAGCCTGTGGAACAAAGGGAGCTGGGGACTTGGATTATTTATACAGTCAACACTAAGCAACTTGTGGTCTATTTAAATTCTTCTTTATTAGGCTGGGAAATTCCATGGCAAACACTTTGGCAGTAAGGAAACCTCCAACACGGCAGCTCCCAGCTCCTGCCACCGCCATGTGGTTCCTCCTCTCTGCTCCGCTCCCACCCTCTGACCCCAGCCTCTCCCATGTGAGCTCCCAGAGGCCCTGCCCAACCCCCTTCTCCCTGTGCATGGCTTCCAGGCCTCCCCCTATCCCCCCCATCCATTCCATCTCCATTTCTCAGACCTCCATCCCAGACCCCTGCCTCTCTCCCTCTGTTTGCTTTGACTTGGGAGGGGTGCCGGCCACCACATCTTACACTTCAGAGCCTGCAGGCAGGGTGATGGGGAAGGAGAGCAGGGCTGTGAGGAGATTGGGGAGGGCCAGCCTGTGCCTTACATCAGTGTGCCCAGGGGCTCCAGGACTTCTGCCCCCTGTAGTTCCTCTATTAGAGAGAAAAATAGGGTCCCACCAGCAAGAGGTGCCATGGGGGAATTTAAGCCAGTGACAACTTGAGAAGTGGAAGGGCCTGATGCTTATGCTGAAGATGGGCAACTCCTGTGCTGGACACTGAGGGCCCCATGGCCCGTGGCTGCAGTACAGGGTTTGTCTGGGCCAGAGTGAGGGAGGTGTGAAGTGTTAGGTCAAGGGCAGTGAGGCCCCAGGGGTCAGGTAGGGAGGAGGGGCAGGGAGGGTGGGGAGAAGAAGGTCCCTGAGGCCTCAGGGTTGGGAGAGGGAAAGGGTCTGTGAGCAGCCTGGTCCCCAGGTAGCCTTTGCCACATTAGCTGTATTCTTCAAGAGCTTTTCTAAGGGGCTCCAGAGCAGAGAACTCAAACCCAAGGCTGGAAGATGCAGGGAGGCGGATTCTGGCCATGAGCGGCAGGGAAGCTCTCTTGCTCCATCGGAGCTGTCAAAAAGGGGTGTCTGGATGTCTTCACCAGTGGGTGTTTACACCCCTGGGAATGTTCCAACAGAAGCTGGTAATGCCCAGAGGAGCAGCTGGCATGGGTGCCGTTGGGGCAGGCCTTTGCCATCTTTCTCATCCTCTGGATCCAGCGATCGCACATGGAGAAGCTGGGGGACTGCAGAGTGCCTTTGGAGGGACAGCCTGTGGGCTGGGGGACGGCAGGGCCTGCACTCTTCTGCTTCAGAGGTCTCTTCATCCTCCTTGCTACAGCTCTGAGGGTTCCCCCGAGGCAGACATAGCTGAGGACAGAAGGAAAGCTTGGGGAGGGGAGGCGCGGGGAGAATGGAAGTAGCGGAGGATCGCGGTTGGCAGCCCCTGCCTCCATTCCTGGCTGGGCTGCCCCTCTCCTAGCCCTCAGCTGCCTGAGGCTCTCCTGTCACTGCCCTGTTTCTTTCTCCAGCTAGGCCAAGAGCCTCCTGAGGACAGATGGTGCTAACCTTGGGCTAGTAACTCAGTGCCTGGCATACAGGAGACAGTAGGAGCTTAGTGAATGCTTGATAAGCTCAGACCAACTCTTCCCCTTTCTTCCAATGGCCTCAGCCCGGAATCCCTTCCCTAGCATAGGTTCCCCAGGGGACAGAGCCTGTGGCAGAAGGAGAGGGAGCCTAAGGACTGGGAAGCCCCTCACAGAACCCCTCCTGAGAGCAGGCTGTGCTGGGGAGGCGGACAGGCCCCAAGGGTTTGGGGAGGGCTGTCCCCCTAGAAAGGGGCCTGGAGGGGTAAAGGTCATCGCACTCTGCCCCATCCTCCAGAGACTGGGCAGGGCTTCAGCTATTGTTCAAGCTGATGTTGGGGTGATGGATGAGCAAGGCACCCCCCTCCAGGCAGGCAGAGCGGAGGCGGAGAAGCTGTCCCTGCCAGATTGCAGTGTGACAACCTCAGTCTGTACAAACGGCAGCCGAAGAGGGTGGGGGATACAGACCTAGACCTTGCTGCCAATTATCACCTCTCTGTCGGCCCTGCCCTCTGGGCCTGTCCCTGCTGCCACCTCTGGGCCTGTGTTTCTGATTAGCAGGCCCCAGCTGTGCAGCATTAGTTACATTTTTCCAGGATGAATCTTGGTTGTGACTTCCTGCTGCGGTTCTGAAGCAGCTGCCTGACTTTGCCGCCTGCTTCTCATCCAGTCCCCTGGCCTGCCCCAAATGCCCTTGCTCCCAGGGGACACTTCCTAGAGGGGACAGTGAGGCCACTGTAGCCTTGGGGGTTGTCTCCTGGGGTGAGGGATGTCCTTCAGCCTGCCCGGGGCAGCTCGGAGCACCCCCATTGCTCAGCAAGCAGAATCCATCCATTTTCTCAGATGTGTGCCCTTCAGAGCGGGCGATGGGGCCCCAGCCTTGGTACCCGGGGTGAGAGTAGAGCAGGTAAAGGCCAAGGAAGTGTCTGGGCAGGGATGAGGGACTCGCTCACGGAAGGCTCTGCAGGCAGAGACCATCTCCTTCTGGCTTTCTGGGCTCTGTCCCCTGCCTGGTCACGGTATGAATTTTAATGGAGCCACAGTCTCCCAGTGAAGCCTTGAGTTGCAGCAGCCTCCTTCCTTCCCTGCTTCCCGGTGCACTTCCAGTGACATTCTCAGTGAAGATACCAACTCCAGAGGCTACTTGAGAGGGAGTGAGCTTCCTGTCCTGCAGGCATGTCAGGGTGAGCTGGGGAATGCAGTCTTTTACGTCACAGTGGCCTTTAGAACTCGTGTGATCCTCACTATCTCCACAGAAGGGACAGGGCAGGGGACACCCTTACAATTTTCAGAGGAGGCAACTGAGACTGGAAAGCGAGTCCTGGATCCTGAGCTAGAGCCCTTTTGTGAGGACCACCTCACTCAGGGTGAGTGTCTTCAATATGCCTCCTCCCTGAACCCAACCAGACTCTCAGAGACTCTGAGCTCAGAGCCCAGGGTTGCAGCCATTGCATCTGCTCACCTCTCTCCCTGTCTCCTTGGCCAACACCCCCACACAGTCTGAGCACCTTATTCCAGACAAGCTGATCCTGGCTGTCCTTTCTTGTCCCAACTGCCTTTGGTCTCTGGCAGAGTCCATGACCCGGGACAGGTCCTCAGAAAGCACAGCCTAAGAGGCCATCAGCAACTTCAATAGAGGGTCTATGGAATAGAGGGCCTATGGAATAGGGGGTCTATAGAATAGAGGGTCTATGGAAGGCAGCTCTCTTCCACGTTCCCAGCACCCAGGCTGGGTCTCACATACCATGTAACTCAGGTTGGAGTGTGGGAACAGCTGGAAGAAACTGAGCAGAGTGGCATGAGTTGGCATTGGGGGCCTCAGGGGATCAGGGGGACTCGCTCTGGGAAGGAGACAGGCTGGAGACGGGTGGTGCAAACTCTTCCAAGGGAGAGAAGGCTGATGCTCCGAGAACATCTGGCTCTTGAAAATGCTGCCCAGAGAAGAGTTGGCAGCCGCACTAGTGGCCAGACACCCAGGGTGGGATAATGTTGTGCGGGGGCTCAGGGGTCAGGGCTACTGAGAGGGGACCAGATGCTGCTGGGAGCTGGGGGCTGCCATGGGCTGCCCTTCCCGGGGCTACTGCAAGGGTGCAGTGTCCCCAGACTATAATCCATTCCAGGAGCCCCAGCCGGCAGCTGTGTTCCTGAGAGAGGGACACATCAGCTCTCTCAAAGGCCCTCAGAGAGTTTCCTGGGCCAAGATGGTGGGTGGGGAAGCCCCTGGGGAAGCCTCTGTCCCAATGGGGGACATACTGCCTCTGCCCTTAGGCCCCTCTTCTGTTTATCTCCCCTCTCCTTTTACCCTGGAGCTAATGAATTTTTAGTGTGTGCGTGTGTTTTAATAATCTTCACATGAGGATATTTTTTCCATTGATTTTCAGAGAAAGTGGAAGGGAAAGAAGGAAGGAAGAAAAGAAAGAGAGAGAGAGAGAGAGAGAGAGAGAGAGAGAGAGAGAGAGAGAGAGAGAGATGTGAGAGAGAATATCGACTGACTGCCTCCCACACACACCCCAACAAGAGGCAGAGAGCATACCTGCAACCCAGTTACCTTCCCTTGACCAGGAACCAAACCCATGATCCTTGAGTGCACAGGCTGACATTCTAACCACTGAGAGCACTGGCCAGGGCCTAGAGCTAATGGTTTTATGCCTTTAATTCTATAGTTATTTTAGGCAAATGTGAGCTGTCTCTGTAATTATCTGTAAGGAATTGCCAGCAGCAACATTTGGTTAGGTCAAGATTATGAATGAAACTTGGGTTTGTCTCTCACAGTCTTGGTTGGTTTTAGCCCTCAGCCCCTGGATGGCTGGTGGCAACGTGCCCTGTGTGTGGAGCAGTTAATGGGAACACACTGTTCATTTTCTTGGGCCATGTCCATAGGATCTTGGAGCGAATAGACCCATGTCAACCTTTCACATGAGAAAGAAATATCCCTGTTAGACGACAACACCTCCTGACACCATCCCATACCTGTGGAGGCAGGGAGCTCACTACCTGTGAGTTCACTTTAGGTTCTTTCATCTGCTCTAGGACTACAGGCCAGGCCAGGAGTCACTGAAGGCTTTCCTCCAGAGGTAGCTCTTGTAGGGTCCCCTGAGCCCCCTGATGGTCACCGTGAAGGTGTGCTGCTCTCCCCAAGGGTTCTCACATGGCCCTAGCAAAGGCCTGTGAGTTAGATTTCCTGGCTACCCATCAGGCGTAACGCCAAGGGTCTACGCCAAGACCCCTCATCCTCTCCCTGAAGCAACCCACTTGGTGCACGTCTTCCTGAGCATCCTTACCCATCCCTGACAGGTTCTAGCACACACAGAACCAGGCTGCAGAGAGCTCAGGGTGGACTGGAGATTCCCAGCACTGACAGCCCCCACCTTCTACCAGAGGTGGCCCAGTCTTCACTGTAGGGAAGGAGAAGGGACCATAGACAATGTCATTGTCACCTGCCATCAGGCTGGGGCTCCTTCCACCATCTACCCAATTAGCTTAGCTTGGGAGCAAATTTGCCCTGTGCTAAGGTGTTCCAGCATTGTCTGTACAAAGGAGAGGAGGCCTTTATCAGCCCTGAGTGACCAGGGGAAGGACCATAACTATCCCGTGCCCTGGCTTGGAACATGACTGCCTACTTGCAGCTCCAGTGATGGGGGCTCTGAAGGAGGACACCCCCCCCCCCCCCGCCCCATTATCAGCCACATCACTGCGGCCACATCACCATCTTTACAACTGAAGCCTTTGAAAGCCAAGCCTTGGTTAGAGAACTAAAAGGCACCTCTACCATGCAGTGAAGTCTAAGCTTTCGCTTTAAATTAGAAACATTGAATAGTTGGGGATCATGGAAAGGAAGGGCGGGGCTAGTGGGAGTCTAGTCAGCCACGGGGCCACATCCAGGAGAGCAGGGCACTCTAACCCAGAATAGAGATCTGTCCCAGCACCCTTTGGGCCTGGGAGCCCAAGCATGGCCTTGAGAACCCCTCCCGTCCTGTGTTCTGTCTCACCATAGCCCACAGGCAGTGTGGGCTTGTCTCATGGCCCTTGCATGGAGAAACTCCACGCGATTCAGTTCAGGCTCTTCACCCTTTGATGGCAAGCACCACAGTAGGCTGTCTGGGGGCCTGTCAGTTACTTTACAGCCGCCTCTGCTGGAGCTGAAACCCACGCCTGCACGTCTTTCCTGCAGCCCTTTGGGTTTCCTTTTCAGTCCTCCAGCAAGAAGCCGTTCCAACAAAAACCTCCATGGCTCCCCAAGAACTTGCCATAATTTATAGGCACAAGGCAGCCCAAATCCAAGCAGAGAGCTGTAACATTCCTCCCCAAGAAGCAACTTAGCCAGCTGAGAGAGAGGGGAGCGATGGATTCTGCGAAAAGATACAGACATTTACAAAACAAACTGGGGGAAGACAAGGAGAAAAGCGGGAAGTGAGCCGGGGTCCTCCTCACAGTGGTTCAGTCTAAGGGTGACCAGTTGCCTCCTGGGACAGAGGGTACCTTAGGACAAAGGAAGACTCCGAGTTTATATTTGCCCAAATGGTGGTTTTCCCAGAACAAAGGGCACTTTTTCCCCCCTCAAAGGTAAATTTAATCCACTTCCTTTAGAGAAGCCCAGAAAAACTTGCAATTTTCCAATGAGTTTTTCCAGCAATTATATCATCATACAATTTAACTTTTACAATAAACCCGGAGATTAGGTGGGATCATCCTCATTTTATGAATGAAGTAGCTAAGGTTTGGGAGGTTGCGTGGCTTCTACTTGGATGAAGTGGCAAAGGGAGGCAGGATGCAGAGCCAGGTTTGCAGCCTCCAGAGCCCACACTGGGATGAGGGAGCGAGGAAAAAGGGGACCCAAGAACTTGAGGATCTCAAGTCAAGTGCCGAGGTAGGGCCGCGCTGGGCTGGGAGGAGTTAAGTGCCATACTGCGGAGGCAGTTATTTCAACACCACCTCTCCCCCTCTTTTCTCTTCCTTTTCCATTGAGTTGACCTTTAAATTATGGCATCAGCTGCTGTGCCAGACACGCTGTGATTTCCCCTTACTCCATCTGCCTTGCCTTCCTACTGGCTTAGTCTCTCCACTTGCTGCTCTCCCCTCCCTCCTTCCTGCTCACCCCTTCTCTCTCCTCTGCCTCCCTCGAGGTCCCATTCACAAAATCCCCACATCGGCCCTGCCCCAGGTGGGCATTGCTGGCAACCCTACCCCCTCCTGACCTGCCCTGGACTCTGCAGTCAGAAAAATCACCTCTGTCCCCTGCTGCTCCCACCTCCCTGCTCAGACCACAAACCTTCACACCAGCCTCTCCCCACTGCTACCCCAAAGGTTCTCTCTGCCCCAGCCTCACCCTTCCCAGAGGGGTAGGGATGTACCCCTCTGCTTAATGTTCATTTGCATTTGGCCCAAGGCCTAAACGATATATATATATATATATATATATATATATATATATTTATTTTATTTTATTATTATTATTTTTTTTTTTGCCACGACTGTCAAATGTAGCAGACATTAAATCTTATCGGTTTAATTTTCTTCCAGATAATAGTACAGCCTTTGATTTTTTTCCTCCCAAACTATGGAAAAAGTGTCAAAGAAAAGTGGAACATTAATCAAGGGACTTTGATGAAAGGAATGAAAGTGTTTTCCTAGGAGCCCAACATGTGGTGCAGCTGCTGGAGGATATTTAAATGACATTTTTCATATGTTGCTGTAAAAAAAAAAAAATCTCTTTGAGTCGATTCTGGAAATATATTCCAATTTGCTACAATGCCAGTGGTTTTAAAATTATTTAGAAATAAAATGTGTTTATGATTTCTGCTCTATTTTGTATATTTGTCTGCTGCAGGCCTCGGTCTTCTGAGGAAGGCCGAGCCTGCCTTTTCCCAGAAGCTGAGGGCTTTTTTAGGACAGAGACATGCAGCCCGGGAGCCCTCAAATATGGGGACCATGCTGTCTTCCTCCGTGGCCTTTGTCCAGCACATGGCTCTTTTATTAAGGTGCAACAGGAGGAACGCAAAGGTGATGGGCAATGTCATTGTCATTAGGAAGGTCTGGGGAAACCTTTACAAAAAGGTGAGATTTCTCCTGGAGCTGAGAAAGAAATTCCTAACGTCCCTCAGAAGCTTGAATACCCAGCGAGAGAAATCTAGAGGCCAGAAAACCGTGACCTCCAGCAGCTCAGCGCTGCAGTGAAGGAGCCCCATCCACTTGGGCTGGGCAAGACTTGAGTGTTGCCCTCAAATTTGGAGCCAGCTGGACTAGGAAGTCCTCAGGATGGTGCTCCCGCTCCATCCTGTAAGGATCCCTTCTTCAGATCATTAGAGCTTCCTAAGCTCCTGCCTTCTCAAGGGCCAACCTCTTTCCCTTCACCTTGCCATTCTTGCCAATCTTACTAGCAGGGGAAGGAGGGAGACTTCCAAGAGGAACACGGAGGCCATTCTGCCTGGGGCTCTCTAACCACAGGGAAGATTAGATTCCTGAGAGGGCGAGAAAGGGCCTGGATGCAAATGGCCTGGAGGTTCAACATACTTCTCTAAAGCCAGGCTTTAGGGATGGGCTAAGATCTGAAGACCCTTCTGGCCTGGCCCTGGGCCCTGCACTGGCAGTCAGTTCTGGTTTTCACTGTCCAGTGGGGGGCACACTCTCCCTAGTTTTCCTGTCTCCGCTGTAGTTGTCACTGGGACCTAAGGGAACATACAGGAGTTCTGGTGCTTCTCCCCTCCCAGGGGCTTCCTGAGGGCGGGTGGCTGGGTAGTGGAGCCCCTCTCCTTCATAGTGTCTCCAGACCCCTAGCTGCTCACTTCTCAGTTACTGGCCTTTGACATTTCCCCATATCCCCAGAAGCTCTTATTCAGAGAAAACCTTTTTGGGTAGGTGGTTTGGGAGAGGGAAGATACCTGCCTAGACACATGGGTGAGGTGAGCACTGCTGAATTTTTCTTTGACTCTGAGCTTAAGTACAAACTCAGCCCCTTCCCTTCTTTCAGCTCTGCCTCCCCGCCTCCTTCTGTTCTCATGGCCCCCTCCTCCTAACTCGTGCTACTCACTTTTACACTGTCCCCTGAGTGTCCAGCCCCGCCCAGCCTCTGTGTCTTGGCCCCAGTGAAACGCTTTTTTGTAAGCCCAGCTGAGGCCCCACCTTGTCTCTAGGGCCTTCACTGTCCAACTCCGGAGGATTTACCCACTGAAGCCAGGGAAGGAACAAGTCAAGGTTCTGCCTGGCCATTACTCATCTATGTTTTTTTTTGTCTTAAATCCTTGTTGGTCCATGAGCCTGAGGCAGAACAGGGGGCCCTTCCTTTGTTTTCCCATAACACTGCTTGGTAAAGGTGGGTTGGGGGCTGGGAAGCTTCTGTGGGTTTGGGGGCTGCTTCTTAAGAGATAGCTTGCAGGGCTCATGAAGCCTGAGTCCCGGCTGGTCTCCTTACCTTAGCTGACCAGGATAACCCTATTATCTTGACTAATGTAGGGATGAGATATGAGGAAAGTCCATTGGGGTGTTTGTCATCATTGGGGCATATTCATACCTAGATGGGATGCCAGGAATTCTTGCAACACCCAAGAGTGATGCTGAGACACAGAGGAGGGATGATCAAGAGGATCCTAGAAACATGAGAGAGGAGACCTAATTAATGTTCTCTGAATAAGAGAGAATCAATTTCTCTCATTGGTTAGTCTTTGCCAAGGTGAGATATCATGTTACTTACAGCTATAAAGCAGCCTACCTGACAAGGTCAGAGCTGGGGTGATGCCCAGAGAAATCCCCCTGATGCCCCTGAACAGGACTGTCTGATACCTGAGACTTTCCCTCTGTCCTTCCCTCCTCCTGTCAGAAGGAGAGAAGAGATCTGAGCTTTATCTAAGACCACCTCTGAGACCAAATGGGGATGCCTCATTGGGCCCTTCTGAGTCCTCTCTAGCACAATGCACATACTAAAGGCTCATCAGATGGTTCTTCCCTTCTCCTTTCCCCTACTGTCTTAACTGCAAATGCAGTCTTCAGATATCTTCCTTGTTGCATGCTGAAGGTAGCATTAGTCTAAAAAGTGAACTGAGGACTCTGGTGGAGAAATCAGTGTCTTCCCTTAATCTCAAACCAATCCAACAGGTTTTCAACAGGGAAGGAGCATTGCAGAGACTCACTGTATTCTGGGCACTGTATTTTATGATTTAACTAGAGGCATGATGCATGAAATTCATGCATGAGCAGGGTCCCCAGGCCTGGCCAGCGATCAGGACCAATCAGGGCCTTCCAGCTGCCAGCCGGGGCCTTCCTTCATTCTGTACCATTCCCTGGTGGCCAGCACATGTCATAGCATACGGTCCAATTCCTGGTCATTCGAACTCCTGGTTGCTTGAACTCCAAAGGGGACAATTTGTGTATTAGCTTTTTATTATATAGGATATCCTTGGGAGATGGACTGCACCTCATAATAGACCTGAGAACATAAGAGTTGCTCCTCCAGAGGTGTTTCGTGACCTTAGGAATGGTCCTGCAGTCTGTGCTATGCAAGGGATGAGTCTCAGTCCCCATGCTACACCCCAGTAGTTGCCCTTGAGAATATTGGTGAGAGCTCAGCAAGTCTAGTCAAGTGCAGGACCCAGCCTTAGCTGTCCAGTGTCAGGTAGAACTCCCAGACCTCCAAAGAATCAGCTGCAAAGCCAGAACCAGTGACTGAAGCATGATATCAGGGCTCCAAGTTTTACTATGAACTAGGGGGTAGAAACAGGCTCGCATTACAGTCAGAAGGGTTTGTATGAGCAGCAAGGACACCTACCAAAAAAGTGGTTGAACCACTAATAGAAATGGGCAATCAGTAACATTTTCTCTGCTTCTGTTTTAGACTGAGGTGTTTTTAAAGGCAGGAGAAGTACTCAAGAGACAGATTTGGAATTGATGCTCTCTTGCATTAGTGCCAAGGCTAAGTGACTCCTACCCCTCCCTAGGCCTGGAGTGGGATGCATGTGCTCAGTCTCAGTTCTGAAACATGAGGACTGAAGTGTTACATGACTTATCTCTGCTTTGCTTGGACTTTTGGGAAACCCAAATGCAAAGTAATTGGTGGTGGTGGTGGTGGGTGCTTAAATTTCTCCAAATGAAAAATATTTTTTCACTGTATAAATAAATATCTTTGTGGCATTACTTGTTACATTTTTAAATCTATATATTGATTTCAGAGAGGAAGAGAGAGGGAAAGAGAAATAGAAACATCAGCAAAAGAGAATAATTAATTGGCTGCCTCCTGCATGCCCCACAATGGAGATTGGTCCCACAACCCAAGTATGTGCCCTAACCAGAAATTGAACCATAACCTCTAAGTTCATAGGTCAACACTCTACCACTGAGCCAAGCTGGCCAGGTAGTATTTTATTTTATCTCCCAACCATGTTGACAATTCAGTCATCCAGTTTCATAAACACACAGAAAGTTAAAAGGAGGTACAATTCCACATACATGACTCAGTTTCTGACAGAGGAGGTTGCGGGGAGGACGCTGGTGAGCTCTCTGATGAAAGCAGTACACTGGAAAGAAGCGGTAAGGAAAGGGGAGGCCAGATAGTGTCCACTTCAGTCTCATGACTGATCTCTGTTCTTGTGACCACACTGAATCATCTGGGGTTGGATTTTATGGGAGCCACATATTTCCTGCCCTTGGCAAACCCTAGCCTGATGAGGGAGTCAAAATCTTGGTCACCAAGGAGCTGCCAAGTGATCTCAGGACTGTGGAAGTTTCATGCCCATTGGCTCAGGTATAAAGCAAAGACACAAATGTAAGAAAATGGTTTTAATACTTAGCATGGCTAAGAACCTTTGGACTTGCATCTGAGCACTTGTGGAAGGGCAAAGGAAGAAAAACAATAAAGAGATCCTTTTCAAGGGAGCTAGAACAACAGGGAGTTGAGTTCCTGGGTGTTCATCCTCAAGTCCTGGCTTCCTAGAAATGGGGGTAGTAATTTTTTGGGGGTGGTGGTGGAGGAGGAGGAATGTCCTACCACCCCTATCTTCAGTAACACCACAAAGAGATCTCTGTCAATTTAGAGCCTTCTGCTAAAAAGAAAAACCACTTAGCTCCTGATGTTCTTGGCTTCCTCCTAAGATCCCTGGCTGTGAACTCCTTTAAGATGATGTCTTTGTTTGGGTTCCCTAGAAAATAGGGCCCGAAGCAAGGCTTAAGTGTTAATGCTTTATTTGGGAGGTGCAAATCCAGGGCAGCAAGAGTGAGTTAAATGGAAAGGAAGCATTAATGGACAGGGGAACAATGCAAGATGAAATGTTATCACACTAGCCTTTGCTTCCTGATAGCTGCTAGGAGACACAACTGGTCAAGATGTAGGTGCATCCCCTCAGCCAGGCAAGACATCTCTGGACAAGCTGTACAGAAGAAGAATGCCTTACAAGAGTCCATTAGAAGGGTAGAGAAGAGAGAATTTTATCTGAAGGTCTCTTCTCTCTTCTCTTTTTCAAAGTTCATCCCATAGGGAGCTGACTAACTGGAACTTCCTGATTGTATCACCCAATTCCTTCAGCAGCTACTTAGGAAGGTGGATCCCACACTCTATGTATTGATGCTTCTTCCAAATCTGAAAGTGCAATAGAAGCCTGAGACTCCGGCAGGGTAGCTGGTCAACCTCAGATGTCAGAAGCGTGCAAGCATGTAAGGAGTCAGTTGACTTTGGGGAAGCAGCGGAAAGTGTAAGTGGCTGAGGTCTGAGCAAATCTGAGAAATTTCATAAACCATGACCCGTAGAAATGGAGAAGTCCCTGGAAGTGGATGGAAAGGACTCCCTGCAAGGAGTTAGAGAAAGTCTGAGAAGATGCTAATCTGAAAAACAAATGATAAGAGTGGCAAGTTATGGAGTTCATGGAAGTTACAGTAGGCCAAGTGGACTCAGTGACTTTGGGTGGGAAGTTTACTCCAGTTCTGGAAGCTACTTCAAGGGCATTTCTCTGAATAAAAAGGTTCATTATATTAGAACCCTTTTAGCTAACATATGCACTTAATGTAAAGAACAGGTATTCTATTTTTCTTTGTGCCACCTCTGTGGTAAATTGTAAAATGGCCATAAATTCTTCCCTTCCCCAAATTCATGGTCTTGTAAAGTGACATTGCAGATTCTCCTATCAGGATGTGGTCTGTTTCCCAACCTCTTGAATCTGTGCTGACCTTATGACCTACTCTAGACAATGAGACATTAGCAATCATGATGTAAGTAGAGGTTTGGAAAACATCCTTATGCATTGGGCTTGCCCTTTTGCCAAACTTAGAACCCTGGGACCACTGTGTGAATGAGCCTGAGCTAGCCTGCTGGGGGATGAGAAGCCACATGAAGGAGAATGAGGTGCCCTGTCAGATGTGAGTGAGGCCATCCTTGTTCATCACATTGCTGCCCTAACTATCAGCTGACTACAGAAACATGAGGAAGCCTAGTGGAGATCAGCTAAAATAGCCAAGATCAGAAGAACTTCCCAGATGACCTAAGAATCATGTGTTAAATAATAAAGTGTTTATTTTAAGCTACAGGTTTTATGCAGCAAAATCCAACAACTAATTCAACCTCAATAACCACTGTGTGTTGAATTCATAGATTGTGCTTGGTATAGATTTTCAGAATAGAGCTGCTTTTCATAGAAGCTTTTACAGAGAAAGTCAACCAAATAAAGAGGAAAAATGATGATGAGGTTAATGATGCTGGGTGGTGGTAATGGGTGTTGACACTAGAAATGGTATTGATGGTTTTGAAATTGTTGGTGATAGAAGTGGTGATGGTGAGGATGGCAGTTTGTAATGATGTGTGTGAAGGTGGTGATGAGGAGATACCACTGATACTGATGTTGATGATATTTGTGAAGGAGATGATGTATGTCATGCTTGTGGTGTTGATAAAAGTGATGAGAGTGATGATATAGGAGTTGATGATGATGTTTGTGAAAGTAATAATGATGGTGACAGTGACTGTGGTAGACAATGTTAATAATAGAAATAATGATAACTAAGATGATTGTGGTGGTGGTAATCACTTTGGTGATGGTGATGCTAATCGTGGTGAAAACAATAGAAAAGGTGATAAAGATGGTGGTGATGATGAAAGCGATGATGTTTATTAGATAGTAGCAATGGTAATAATTATTGTCATGCCCATAGTGATGATGGGGATGGTTTTGATGGCAAAAAGTCGATGTTGTTAGCTACAGATATACCCAGATTTTAAGGTGAACAAGACTCTTGACTTGAATTTTTTCTTCTGTTTATAATCCAACACCAAAACCTAGCAAAAGGAATTACTGGAGAAAACTATTCTGTAAACTGAGACTATAACTCCTGCTTTCAATTTCTTTTTTAGACGAGAACTTATGAACTAGAACTACGATAGAAATGGAAGAAAAATGAGGGACCTCTGCTGTCAGCATTGGCTATCTTTTTGAGGGCAGAATAAGAGAAAAAGCATGCAGGTCAAAAGGCTGGTCAGCTAATGGAGAAAAGAGAGGTCAATTTCATACCACCTTAACCCAGAGCCACAGATCTGGGTCTCCAGGAACTCTAAGGCAATATTCCCTCTACTTTGAAGAAAGCCCGGCAGCTAGAGACAGACAGACAGATAGACAGATGGACAGACAGATAGCAAGAATGTCCACAGCCTCATATGGCCAAACTGGGTCATTAGACAATGTGTGGGAAAGGCCTCAAGGTGCCAAAGGCTTAGTCTTGATGGAGCTTGGCATGATTATCATCTGCCATCTGAGTTGAGAGGAACCCACTGTGACTTTGCCGTGCCCCAGGCATTCTGGGAGAATGAGCTGTGGAATGCACTGTTAGCAGGAGAATGGGGAGAGAGTGAAATAAGATGCTGATGACAGGCTGCTGGCTTGGGGGGCAGTGTAATCCTCGGGGCCATGTGGAGGTCAGACGTGGGAAGGACAGGCCGGGTTAGAGCTGTCCCAGCTGTAGTCCAGCTGCTCACTGACCGGTCATCCAGACCTTGCTGAGAACTGGGAATGCTGTAGTGGTTTTATCACTCAACACAGGCCCCCCTACAGGTGCATTGGATGAAGTCCTGGCTTCTCTGCTGGTTCCCAGGATCCTGCTCTTGGAATGCTCACCTACATTTTTCCCTGGCCGAATGGGAACTCCCTATCCCTTGCTGTCACTAAATATAGAGGCATAGCTGGGACCCTAGTGGGGTATGTAGGGCTGGAGATGCCTTGTCCATATGCAAAAGCCTCCTCCTCAAATATGATTCTCTATAAGCCTATGACAGGTGTCAGGAGAAATGGAGAGAGTGTAGGCAAGGGAGATTCATTGATTTGAGAAGAGCTAAGGAAATGGGAAGTGGCTAGAGCTTGTGAAGGCACTGACATGTTTTCAGAACTAGACTAAAAAATAAAGCTGAGAGAGGTTTTGAAGGCCCCGAGGGGGAAGAGGGAACATAACTTCTTGAGCCCCACTGGGCCTTAAGAAAGCTGCAGAGTCTAAGAACATGGGTCCATGTCTTTAGCTAGTTTGAAAATTGGCTCATTTCTGTTCTGAAAAGAGGCACCTGCCAAGGGGTGAATTGGAGCTGAAATGTAACCAGCCTCCACGCATCAAGGTAAGTGCTCTGCTGTTGGGTTGCATCCTCCCAGAAGGAGTACCTCTTGCTAATCTCACAAAGGTATTATAGGAGCTAGTGAGAGCTCTGGTCTAAATGCTCTTAGAGAATCATCTCCCCCAGGCTGCTTCCATCCTGCTACTCTGCAGGCTTTAGCTAGTCAGTGAGAAGGGGCAATGTGACGCTATCCTTTCAGCTCTTTCCCTCGAAGATCTAGATTTATTTAAGTCAGCCCAATATCTTCATCCAGCACAGGCAGGGCCCCTCTCTCTATGTGCTCATTCTAGTTGAGGGAAAGAGACAGGATTACATACATGATGAATGAAGTATCATGATATTAAGGGTAATAAAGAGAGCAGATAGCAGGACATTTACTTTAGCTTAAGGTCAGGTAAGATGTCCTTTTCTAAGAAGGGACATTTCCACTGAAATGTCAATGATGTGCAAAAGTTGGCAAGAAGTAGAGAGTAGGGATGGGGAAAGTACAGTATGGTGAGCCAGGAAGTAGCACGTGTGTAAATTGTGAGGGAGGCACATGGAAGTTGGCACATCGCAGGTCCCGAAGAAAACCAGTGTGGTTGTAGTAAGTGAGAGGACAAACACTCGAGATGAGAAGGGAAGGTAGTCAGGGAGCAGAATGTGCAGAAATATGTATATCATAAAGGATGTTGATCTTATTTGTGTTCCTAAATATCTCCTTGGCTGCTGAGTGGAAGGGAATTGGAGGCAGGAGGTGGGAAACTGGTTGATGGTTTAATAAGACACAAAGTACCCAGTGTTTGTCATTAGCAAGGCTGAGACAATGCAGAGGAAAGTGCATGCTTGAATTCCAACTCAAAGGGGTTCATGGAATTTTAGTCTCCACTGTCCATATCAAGTTTCACGACCCATACAGAACTGGGATGGACCAGCTTTCTCCTAGGTCAGTCTTTGTCTTGGACTAGGATCCCTGACTCTATAACCATCATTTAATAAGAAGACACAAAGTACCTAGCATTTTTACATTGCAGATCTCCATCAGTATTTTGGCAAGTGAAGCAAAAGTAGAGAAACACAAGGTGAAGTTGGTGAAAATGACAGTGGTTATCTTTGTGCAGTTGAGTAGAGTTCTGTCAAGGTCAAGAAGGTAGAGATAACAAGGTCAACATAAAGAAGGGAAAAGGAGAAAGAGAAGGAAAACAATTAAGAACTAGCCCTGGGAACCCTAACTGGTTTGGCTCAGTGGACAGAGCATCATCCCTCAGAAGGAAGGGTCTTAGGTTCGATTTTGGTCAAGGGCATGTATCTTGGTTGTGGGCTCGATCCCCAGTAAGGGGCATGCAGGAGGCAGCTGATTGATGTTCCTCTCTCATCGATATTTCTAACTCTCTATCCTTCCTTCTTCTCTGTAAAATCAATTTAAAAAAAAGAACTGGCCCTGGGCTCCAGGAATGAGATAAGAATTAAAGAAGTGATTTCTACATGTAAGAGAGAATTGGAGTGCTAGTGGAGGTCCAGGTGCAGGTCAAAGGACAGACCCAAGGAGGCCTCAGGAGAACTAAATGGAAGCAGCATCCTACAAGAGGAGTGCAGCTGTAAAAGGAATAGTGTTTGAATAAACCCAGTAGAAGAACAGGGTGAATAATCGAGGACATATTAAATAAAAAAAAACTTGGCACTGATTGACCCTTGAAGCTGTCAATTAGAATTCACACAAATTCTAGTGAAGAAAGAAGCTGGACTGTTCCCAGAGATGACTGCTTTATCACCAGCCTTGTCTATAAGCTTCATATAAGCCAGAGAGGCACAGAGAAATGGGCCCAGGATGAGAGCAGATCTAAGGGCTCATGGCCAGAGAGCCTTTCCTGATAGCAGAAGAGTTTCTATGAAGCAGTGAACTGTGGGAGGCCAGCCCTTTCCCACACAGTGTGGACTCTGAGCGGGGCCTCCAGAGTCCTCAGACTTCTGGTCTCTCAAGTGCTTCACATCCCACACTTGAGAGTTGGTTGAAAGGATTGGGGTCATTAGGAGAGGACAGTTTGGGTCAAATGAAGACTAAAGTTAAGGATGAATCTGTGTTCAGGGAAGGTTAATCTGGGATTTGGGGACAGCCTGATGGATAGTCCATCTCTGACTAGTGTGTGGCCCCCACACTGGCTTACAGATCTGTCTGTGTTGGGGTGAAAGGAATAGTACAAGGTGATATCCCTAAAATAGGGGAGGAGGGTTACAATTTGGACCTCCAGCTCATTAGATCTTTTCTAAAATCTCGGAGCCAGCAAGATACTTTTTAGGGCCAGAAAAGAAGAGTGAGAGACATGAGCAACCTCCTAGTGAGTGGAGATACTCAGGTCCTCCTATCAGGGAGAGAAATGAAGAGGTGGCCTTGGGATGAGGTGTAAGAAGGGACTGTAAAGATTCTGAGCCAAGATTCCTACAGATAATATAGAGCCAGAAAGTTTGAGAGCCAATGGGAGGTCAGAGTGGGTTGGGTGGGGAAGGAGTCAGGCTGTTTCTGGGAGCCCAGACCACCTTGGTGGCCTTCTTGTGGCTAACCCTAGAGTTCTGCCTGGAATGCAGCAGAGGAACATGAGGTTCTACATTTCCTGGAGTCCAGGAATGAGAGATAGCACCATTCTTGTTCTCTGGGCACTAGCAGCAGGAAGTGGCCTTGATCTGTGGTCTGAACACCCTGAGAAGCCAGCAAGTAGAAAGGGGTGCTAAGAATGTGGAGAGAGTCAGGTTAATGGAGCTGAGAATGCATTAGGGGGAAGGCTGGAGAAACCCAATCCCTTAGGTTTCAGGAGCTGCATCCAACCAGACCTTCCCATCCCTGACAGCCTCCAGGACAGGAGGACATTTGTCTGAGCACCCATACCTCCAGGTGGGAGGGAAGACACACTAGATGGATCCTGGTGAGCTCCATATGACTGGCGAGCCTATATGCTGAAGGGTTGGGGGACCATCCCTAAGGTTGTGGTGACAGTGGGCATCGAGGAAGAGAAGAGGAAGCCTAAGGAGTCCACCAGGTGATAAAGCGCTACAGGACTTGGGATGGTGGAGGGAGGTGGTCGTCTGTGTCATGGATTGATTCATTTGGAGAGATGGGAAACTGGCAAGGGGCAAGGGAGACAGGACACAAGTCTATCACAGTGTCTTCTCTTGTCTGTTTCCATCAATTCGTGAATCCACTTTTTTTTTTTATATATATATATATAGTGGGTTCAGGCATCTGCACATTCATTCAACAAACATTGGGTGTCTCCATTGTGCCAGCGCTGCTCAAAGGGCTTGGGAATACATTAGTTAGCAAAATCCCTGCCTGTATCGGTTCACATTCTAGTGAGAGTCTAGGCTCTTGGAACTAGTGGCAGGTGGGAGGTGTTGGGAGTCTGGGAGCAGCAAGGGACTTCTGGTCTTTGGACTAAAGTCTTGGGAGGAACTGGGCTTCTGGGAAGAGAAACAAGAGCAAAGCCCAGACCTGGTGCTGAGAGGATCCCAAGATGAAGCTTCGGACTCAGGGAATAGATTGGGGCGGGTTCTGGGTCTCAGGTAGAATCTGAGAGGTGCAAACCCATCCATCTGACTGCAGGCCCAGGTCAAAGCTGCCAGAGGGTGGGCCTGGTTCTCCCCATGCTTCTCCTTCCTCTGGCCCACCTGAAGGGAAGGAACAGAAAGGTGTATGCTGCGCTCTGCCTGGCTCTGCCTAGAGCACAGATTCCTTTCATCCTGATGGGCCTTGGTCTTCCTACCCACAAATGGAGAAGTTGGACCAGCTACCTCTGACAGTGTGATCTCGGGCTGGTGACAGATTCATCATTTTCAGCAGAATATCCCCAAAGAGGAGCCTTTCTCCTGGAACACTTCAGATGCTTTAGTTTGCTTCCCGGGTGCTCTGGAAACAACGATTTTGCATTAACCATCCATGACAAGTGAGGTGGTTGGATCTGGATTTGTCTTCATTTTGCAAATGGCTTATTGAGTACCTGACCATTCATAGTAAACCCAGTGTTACAAAGAGAGCTGCTGGGAGACTTAGGCTTGGTTGTTTTCCTCACATAGCTGGGACTCATGGCCAGACTCAGAGTGGAGCTTACTTTTGACCCTCTCAGACACAGAGGGGAAAGGAGAGCAGGTGGGACCTAAGGCCTCTGGTCTTAGGATTGTAGTTGTGGGTTGGAGGACCATAAATTTGGAGGAAGAAGTAGACTGTGTAGGAACTCCTACATCTTTTACTTGCTCCTTCTTCCCTGCTCATAGTAGCTGCAGTGAACTGAGAACTGACCTGGGCCCTGGGCTGCCTGATGATCCTGCACCATGGTAGTGAGGTGAAGGCGGGACATGCCATGGATTCTTGGTGAAGGTTCTTGAAAGAACATCAGTGTGGTGCATGTGGCCAGTTCTGGCCTGTCAGAGGCCTCTTGGTGTGCCAGAGGGCTGGACCACTTCTGTGTAACCTCGACTCTTGTCCACTTGGTCTCTGTCAGTTCTGCTTCTCAGCCCAAGACATTTGTCTCCTCTCTGGAACCCTTTTAGCTCTCTGTGTATCTACTTCTGACCCTCCCCCCCTTTTTCTTCTTATTTCTGATTTGGATCTCCCTGACAACTTGTGCCAATCTGTAAAATTACTGCTACTTCTATGCCACAAAACTGGCCTCCAGAGAACATCAGCTGGATCCTTTAGCAGACTGTGAGTGGCCCCTCAGAGATATGTGGCCTTTCTGTACTGTGGAGCCCGTCCAGCCCTGAGGCAAAGCTCTCTCTGGTGGCTCTTTGTCCTTCCCTGGGGATGAGGTGGCAGTGGACCTCCCGCTCTGGCCCCTTCACCAGTTCTGTGCCTCTGATCCTCAGCCCAGGCTGCCTGCATCCCTCCCCTTTGCCGGCAGCCTCCTGGCTGACTTTACTCCCTGTCACATTCCTGGCTGTGAAAGGGACCTCTTCCAGGGCCCTAGGGAGATGACATGAGTTTGTTTGTTTTTCTCCTGTCTCCACTTCAAGGGCTCCACTGGCAAAAACAACACCCTGATGACTTCCAGCTCTTCTCCTCCTTTGCCCTGAACATGGGAAAGACAGCCTCCGCTCTCAGACGTGTCAGCTGAGAAAAGAGGAGCACAGGGGCCAGCTTTAGGATGGTCACTTTCTCCCACTCCCCTTTTGAGGAGCAGTCACAGAGTCACCTGGCATCCACAAAGCTCCCCATAGACCCAGCCCCAGGATCTTCTCAGGGGAGGCAAGAAAGACCATTGTTTAAAAAGAAGGGTCCAGGGAGAACAAGCTTCAACCCAAATGAATGGATATAAAAGGAAAATATTCAACCAGATTTGAGGATCAGAAGGTTTTCCTGATACCTCTCATACAAAGCTAAGCCCCCTTATAGCAAAGGTGTGTGCTCCTATACATATGAACTGTGCTGAGCCTTCAAAAGCATGACTAAATAAACTTCCCTCTAGTGGAAGGGGCATCACACAGAACCAGTGAAAAGGGATTGTGCATGGAGCACAAGGTACATTTACCCTCCAGGTTCCAAAGATGATCTGCTGAGGACCAGACTTCCCCCCCCTGAAATGAAGAGAATGGCCACTGTTCCCTTACTTAAAGGAATAATCCTTGGGTGAAAGAGGCTGGTGTTGAGAGCCCAGTAGAAGGACAAGGTGAATGACTAAAGACACTCTAAGTACTACATCACCCTCTACAACTTTTAAATTGATGGTGCTGCCATCTTGGGATATAGTCCTGTTGTTGACAATGGCTTAGGTCCTAGTAGGGAAGTTGAACTGTCTCCAAGGCCAGAGCAGAACCTTACTACCACCAGCTTTGTGCATAAATTCCAGATAAGCCCAGGGGGCCACAGAGAAATGGGTCCACGGTGAGATCAGGACTCTAAAATCAGAAAATCTTTCCTGATGGCAGGAGTGTGTCTATGAAGCAGTAAATGCAGGGATAGCTCTAAGGTCTTTTAGGAATCCTGAGAGAGCCAAGTCACAGGACTGCCCATTCCATCTCCCATGGACTCTCATAGAGCAAAAGAAGGTGATGGTCCTTAAGGTACTTAATTAGGAATTGATACAAAAAACAAAAACAGAACCAAGGCAATGGAGGAAGGGAGATTCAGCTTATTAAAGTCTTGCAGGTTAAGGCCTGAGTCTCTCACTTTACACAGGGCCCAGACACTTGCTCTGAGGTGTAATTGTTGCATAAAATTCACTTGAGGTTGTGGAGTAGAAACAGCATCATCTTCAGCCTCCCCAAGCTCCTGCTTTGTTTCTTCTATGGTGGACAAGACTCTGGATAAATCGTTCCCACAAGATCAGGGCTGATTATTCTTGTCTTATAAGCCCTTTGCCTAATGAGAAAATAGTAACTTTTGAGAATCCCCTACCATCCTGATTCATAAAATACAGTTCTTGCACCTGGACAGCCCAGGTATTTAGGAATCCTGGTCTTATGGATACTTAGAGATCCTCTAGTCACCCTGCAAGAGAGAGCAGAGTCATAGACATGAAACATATGCACCGCAACACAAACAAACAGGGGCCACGTGGAGCTCCTCAATACTGTGCTGGGGGACGCTGGACAGAGTGTAAAGAGTGGGACCAGCAGGGTTTGGACAGGAGATCCCTCCCAGGAATTTGCCAGGTCAATGATGTGCATGGAGGTGAAAAGAGGTGTCACGGAGGAGAGGCTGGGAGGAATTAGCATTCCTGTGTGACTATGTGCTAACACAGTGGTGCTCTTAAAGGGCACTGACAGCGTACTAGTGTTTCCGGACATGGAGGGGTCAGACTGCCCACTCTGAGTTGTCCACTCTGTCTTTCTCCTACATCATATTTTCTCCTGGTCCCTGTCCTTGGAGTGTGCTCCATACAAGCTATCCACATTTCTCTTGGCAATTGGTGTCCAGAACAACTTCTCTCATCCACCCATTCAGTCCATATGTATTTAGCACTGTCTATGTTTTAGATACAATACTGGGTGCCAGGGTACAAAGATGAATAATATACAGTTTTCAGGAAGCCCTTGGTTTAATTCAAAACTGCTCAATAGAACTTTCTGCAGTGACGGAAATGCTGTCAACCTATGATGTCCAATATGGGAGTCAGTGGCCACATGTGACTAGTGAGCACTTAAAGAACAAATTTTTATTTTATTGAAATTGAATTAATTTAAATTTAAACAGTCACATGTGGCTTGTAGGAGCTCTATTAGACAGCACAGATATAATGAAAAAGAGACAAGTAACTAGGCCATTATAGTATCAGGACAGCGAAATTAGGGCTGCCATTGTGGATTGTTCAAAGAAGCAGAGGGGAGGGAGTGATTGCATCTGCCTGAGAATTAGGAAGTCTCCCCAGATGAGGTGACCTTGGAATTAAGTCTGGGATAATATACAGAATAAGCATGATGATGGGTAGGGGTCATGTATGGGCAGGAGGCTCAAACTAGTAATTCATATATATGATATATTTTATTGATTTTTTACAGAGAGGAAGGGAGAGGGATAGAGAGTCAGAAACATCAATGAGAGAGAAACGTCAATCAGCTGTCTTCTGTACACCTTCTACTGGGGTTGTGCCAGCAACCAAAGTACGTGTCCTTGACCGGAATTGAACCTGGTACTCTTCAGTCCGCAGGCTGATGCTCTATCCACTGAGCCAAACCAGTTTCAGCTAATTCCTATATTTTTTGTTGACTTCCCAGCTGGGCTTCTGCTTGGATTAACCAGCAGAGTTGGGCTTACACAAGGAGATACAGATGTGTTCTGCCCGCTTGGCTCTTTGCCCTCCTCAGTTTCCAGGGAGGTGAGTGATGACAGATGGACTCATGATCTTCCCTAGATTGAGGGATCCAAAGGACTGAACTGACCCCAGGAATGATGATTGCACCCAGGGGAGAGGGTGCGGGGTATCTGGAGACCATATGGGAAGCTGGGAAGCATTTAGGGGAAAAAGATTGACGCAGGGGGAGGAGGTTACTGGGAGCCAATTTCCCAGTAGAGGCTAAGAGTCACTCCCAGGGTCAACCCCATCCTCCTGTTTAGATGGAGAAATGGGGGAGGAGTACTTGGGTCCCATGGAGCTGCTGGAGATAGTCATTGCGAGGCTAGGCCAAAGAGTAATTGATCAGACCTTCCAGGGCACTCCTATGCTCAAGCTCTTGGTGGGGCCTACACTATGCCCATCAGAGTAGGGTCTTTCAAGAGTAAGGCCCAATGTGTGGCCCTAAAGGAAAGAGTTTGAAAAGTAGATACTTAAATTTCTACATTCCTGAAGTAAAACTGTTGATTTACCCTTTCAACACTCACCCCTCCTAAGCTTTCTTATCTCAAGATGGCATCACCATCCAACAAGTTGCTGCATCCAGAAAACTAATTCTGGATTCTGCCCTTTTTCTTAGTTCCCACATTGTCTTCATCAGCAGGTTCTCCCTCTAACATACATCTCTAGTCCATTTACTTCTCTCTTTTTCACTGATACCATCTGGCCCACACTTCTGAAATTTCTCATCTGATTTTGCCTTTAACTAGTTTCCCTATTTCCTATGCTGCCCTTTCCTAACTATTTTACACATAGAACTTAGAACAATTAAAAAAAGAAATTGGATTACTCTATTCACATGTCTAAAACATTATCTATGGCTTCGCGTTTTACTTGAAATAAAATCTGTACCCCTTAACACGGCTCAAGAGGCATTGCCTGCCCAACATATGACGCTCCTGCTCTACTGGTCTTCTAGTTTCTTAAACAAGCAGAGCCCTATCCTATAGCCAAGACTTTGTCCATGTTGTGACCTTCCTGTCTCTTTGCTGAATGGCTTTAGCTCACCCTGATACACACTATGTGCGTACTCTCGCTCCTCTTGCATAGCACACTCTTCTTTGCTCTCATAGCTGAATTTGAAATTTGTTTTCTTGTTGACTAAATTCTTCACTAGACTCAAAGCTCTGTCAAGTCAAGAGCCATGTCTACTGTCTTTACCACTGCACACCCCACAGCAGCTGGGCTGCCTTGTACACAGAAGAAACTGGGGAAGTAATCATCAAAACATAAATGAATGATATTTCTCCTTAATCAGTCATAAGAAATCAACACTGTTTCTGGTAGGAAGAGATAGCTAACCCCAAAGGCTTTCAATGTTGTCTTCAGTTATTACTGAGGTTTATCCTAAATGTTCCTTTTCTCCTTTCATTATCTAAGGCAAGTCAGACTTTTTAGAGATTACCAAAGCCCTATGGATTCCAAGGAATGCTGATTCCATTCATTTTGGTGTATGTTTTAGCATTTCTGAATATAGGAGCTGCTAGCTGCATGAACATTTTGAAGGGACAATTCTTTCCCAGCCTGATTCTGGCTGGGATTTACATATACTTTTCTTTTTTCCTAAAAACTCTCTCTCTCTAAAAAAAAATGTGGGTGGTGTGAGAATAGGACTGGATCTTTGGGAACCTATTTGGGCAATAATATGGGAAGGGACCAGGCAGCGAATCCTAGTGAAAAGGGCTCTGTGATGCAGCCAAGAGCGAGGGATTGCTTCCTCTCTTCCCTGAACTGTCAAGTCTGAGGGATTTATAGCCCTTGTTCTGAGCAGTACTGACAAGCCTTCAGGGAAATATAGTGGTGAGGCTAAGATCTCAGGTTTGGTGGTAGACTGCTTGGGTTTGCAGCCTGTGTGGTTGTAGGCAAGTCCCTGGCTCTCTGCACCAGTGTTTTCAGCTGTCTTCTGGGCGCCTCTTTCCCTTCATCAGATCTTCAGCCTGTTTGTTACCCCCGTGATCAGCCCTTATAGAAGTCATGTGGGAAGAGGAGTCAGTAGATTGGGCTATTCTGGGTGCCTCCTCTTACATGGTTACTGTCAGTGCCTTGGGTCCAGGGAAGGTAAAGGCCTAAAGCTGTGCTTAATTTCATATCCTGGAATCTTGTCTCATATGTGCTCTCCAGGGGTGCCCACCAATTTTTTTTTTCTATTAGCTAAGAGCTGCTTTGAAATAGAAAGATGCAACAACTTGCTGCTTTTATAATAAAAACAGTTTGTACATCCCCATTACAAAAACAATTTATAGAAATACAGAAACTGTCCAATATTAAGAAATTTATTCGTATAAATCATTACACAAATAAGAAAGTGCATGATCATAACAATAGACATTTAATAAAATTTAATATTAACTTTTAATTTAAACATTTTGCCTAGAATTGTATATTTTTTACCTGGTAAGGAATGTCAAACGCTATCTAAATCTTTTATTCAGAATGGTAAAATACTAAACGTATTCTCATCAAAGTCAAAGAATACTATCGCTATAATTTTTCAACATAGTTTTGGATATCCTAGACAATGCAATAAGAAAATAAAAATTAGGTAGCATAAATATTGGAAACAAAGAGGTAAAAACATCATTATTTTCAAATGATTTAATTGACCCCATATTGACTATATATATATATATATATATATATATATATATATATATATATATTTATTAATATCTCTTTCTTCTCCAAAATCTGTTGCCTTTTCTTCTGAAATAGCTCCCAAACTTCATTTGAGGGTCCACCCTTTCATGAGCTCTTGGTCATTATGATGTGGATGGAGCTCTTCTTCTTTTTTTGTTTAAATTTCTTTATTGATTAAAGTATCACATATTTGTCCTCATCCCCCCATTCCTATCCCAAACCCCTCCCCACACATGCCCTCACCCCCTGTTGTTCTTGACCACTAGTTAGGCTCATATGTATGCACACAGGTCCTTTGGTCAACCTCTCCCTTTTATCCCAACCCTTCCCCACCCTCCCTCTGAGGTCTGACAGTCTGGTCCATGCCTCCTTGTCTCTGGATCCATGTTGTTCACCATTTCCCCTAGATGAGTGAGATCATGTGCTACTAGAAATACACTTATAAGAACTTAAAATGAGACAAGCAATAATGGTTATGCTGAAAGGCAAATGAATCAGTCGGTAGTGAGTTTCTTTCTGGGCCAATAGTTCTCTTGAGACCCAATTTCAATGTCAAACAGTTCCTTATGTGTAAATGTCAGCAATGATATTTCAGTTCTGAATGGTGGACAAATGGTGGTAATGCAGGTCCGACCCTCTCTGGTTTGGTCCTGGGCAACCTACAGTGACGCACAACTGCTGACTGCTAGTACGGCAAGGTGACGTCAGCGTCTTCCATCTCTGGACTGCTTCTCTTCTGTCTTTATGGTTGGAGTAGTCCTGCCAATTCCTCTTCATTGCCAGCATTCACATAGTCTCGGAGTTGTTTTCTGAAAATATGCAAACATATTCTCGACCAAAAGTTAATAAAGAAATATTTTCTATAAATTTGATTTGGGATCCTTTTTCATTTTTTGCCCAAATGATTTTCCTCTGGCTTGTTTTGACACCATGTGTGTTTTTCGTGGGTGTCTTGCTGTTAGCATTACAATTAATTTTCTAAAGTACAAATTTTTTAGATGTAATTTACTTAGAGGATATTTATTCTTACGTGATATTCTTCTACTATCCCCCCTTTTTTTGCTTTAAATATTAGGAGGCTTTGAAAATTTTATAATGTAGTCTTGATAGCTTTTAAATTTTATTTTTTGCACTATAATATGACTGCTTAAGTTCATTGCATGTTATGCAATTTTATCATGAGATGAACTACCAATAAAAATTGTAGTTATCACTTTAGAACTGCTTTTTGTCCAGTACAATTAATTTTTTTCTAGAATATTCGCTTATTTCAATTAGCCAATTTAAATTAGCTTAAAAACTTGACTATTATTTTACTGTCAAATTTAATACTCTAACAACAATCTTATTTTACCCTGTAAATATTAGTGGAAAGGATTATTTACCTTCTTGAGTAGGCCCTGAGCATTCCTGATGGTAGGCTGGATTTAGCTATCAAAACCCCACTTCCAGACACCATGGGTACAAGACAACTCAAACAAGTCTTGTTGCAGTGAGAGGGCAGCTGCTGCCAGCCAAGTCTCTGTCTGTTACCTGGGTCCCGATTTGAGCTGGGCATGGGAAGTTAAGCAGCCATGGGGGCAGGAGACTTCCCTCTGAAGGGGTGAGGATTCAGGCCCCTGCAAAGTTGGGGGGGTGAGGGCCTGTGTCCCACCTCTGTTGACTCCCAAGTTCTCTTCTGATGGCCCCTCTGCGACTGTGCCTGTCTTAGGTTGTTCCTTCCCTGAGGAATCTTACCCGACTTTGGCTAACCAGCCATCCTCTGGGGCCAAGCAGGGTGATGTGAGGTTCAGTTCTGTCTCCTTGGTAGCCTATGCCTCCATGGCCTCCATGCACAGCACCTGCCTTGGGATCCCTCACCTGCTGGCAAGGCCCCAGCACTGATCACATATCTTGGGGAACCTGGGTTTCTTCTCCAGGGAGGGCCCAGCTCACCCCAATGGGAGAGAGATGGATCCATGGTACCAGTTATCAGGAGGCTTCAACCTCTACATGAACAGAAAGCACAGGCAACAGCTGTGGACAATTGGATTGTGAGAAGAGGGTCCCTATTGGCCAAAAGGGCAAGAGGGACCAATACAGAATGCTCAGGTGCCTTCCCAGGGGGCTCTCTACACAATGGAAGGGATTAAGTCCTTTCATGTTCTTTTTAAATTGCTGCCAGACACCAAAGAATGGATTTGTAAGTTTGCTTGGCATAATTGTATATTGTGCTGTTGTAATTCTAAAATATCAAGAGATGTGTTACCCTTGTCTCCAAGCACCAAAAATATGATTTTTTATTGATCCCCAAGGGTGTGAGGTACTATTATAGGTAATGGGGATAACACAAATCTGGGAAAATTTTAAATGACATTGTAGAATAATATCATATAAGGTTATTCTTTGCTCTAGGCCATGGCAATTCATTTCAAACTGGCTGTCCATTTCTTTTTGTATAGACAAGGTCTTAATTACATTTTCTGCACCTCTCCCAGGGACAAGTAGTGATAGTAGTGACACGCTTTCTTTGGTGTCCCCACAAGCCAGAAACCTCTCTTTAATTATTCACACAAAGTGGCAGTGTTTTGATTCTGTGTCATACAAAAGGGAAGCTGGGTGGAGACCCCTGTGTAATTATACTTTCTTGCCCCACCCATGGTCCTCCTGGATGACCAAGGTGTTTGGTATTATTGGTGACTACATTAGGCAGGGGATCAGCCCACATAAGGGGTCTTACCCATGAAGCTTCAGGAGCATAAGTCCAAAATACTTCCCCATTTGCCCTAGGTAATATTACCGTACAGCTGACGATTGCTAGCATGGCTAGAAAGGTGTTCTCAGGCATTCTTGAGTTTCTTTTATATTTTGGATATTAACCCCTTAGGTGATATATGATTTGCAAATATTTTCTCTCATTCCATAGGTTATATTTTCACTCTGTTTATACTCTTCCTTGTGTGAAGAAACTTTTTAGTTTGATGTAGTTTCACTTGTCTATTTTAATTATGCAAGATGAACAAGTTCTAGAACCCTTCTATATAATATTAATAATATATGAAGGAATTCTACAAATCAATAAGAAAAAAATCAAATAACTCAAAAGCAAACTGGACAAAGGGTAAGTCTGAGCATTTTACAGAAGTGCCAATAGCTAATTAATATATAAGTTCTAGAGATTTGCAATTTAAATCAACAATGAATTAAATTACATTTCACTATCAGTTTGGCAAATCTTTATAAGATCAATATTATCCAACACTAGTAGAGGGTCTCAGAAAATTGGAGGCATATATATCATTACAACCTTCTTAGAGGTTATGGCAGAATGTATCTGCATTGAACCATTAACAGAAGAAATCTCGGGGTAGTAAGATTGCAAATGGCATTTGCATATAGTTAACAAAACTGTAGTGGATACTTAAAATTTTGTTAAGCAGGTAGATCTGATATTATTTATTCTTATCAAAATTATATATACTCTAGAAATTATATACACATATTATAAAAGTGAAGGAATATAGAGGATGAGAGCAGTGTAAATATCCAGATAATAGGAGACCTAGAAGAAGATGAAAATATGTAAGAAAAAAAATATATTTGATGAATAATAGACTTACATTTCCCATACTTAAAAAAGGACCTCAGATTAAAAAGATTGATAAAATATAAATAGGAAACAAAAGGAAACCCCCATCCCAAGATATACACAATGAAATAATAGGCAAAAACACAATGAAATAATAGAATCTAAATATTGAAGGAAAAACTTGGAGCTAAGAATTTGATATCTAACCCAATTGTCATTAGAATGACAGTGCACAAGAAAAATATTCTTAGTGATACATGGTCTTGGATGACCAGCGGTAGAAGACCCCTATTGAAGATACTTTTTGAAGTGTCTTTTTGGAAGAGAACTAAATTTAAGTGATAATATAAGATGCAAAGGTGATAAAAAAAAATCTTGGCAAAGTTATTTGTTTATTTGCTTCTTTGTTTTTATTGATAGAAAAAAAGGACCTACTACAACCTGGATAAATCTTGGTAGCAAATTTAGAGTGGAAAAAAAAAAATCTCAGAAGATTTTGGTGCTCTGCTATAATCTCCCAAGTTTGAAAATAAGCAAAAGTAAAATAATAATAATAAAATCCTTATATGTAAACTAGAGGCCTGGTACATGAAATTCATGCACTGGGGAGGGTATCCCTCAGTCCAGCCTGCACACCTGATTGCCCTTAACTACCCTCCCCTGCTGGCCTTATCACCCCCAAGGTTTTTATCAGTATAGATATTACATATATATCTGATAAAAATTACATTTTTCTTAAAGTAAGAGAACGGGAAAACATGATATTCAACATAGTTACTCTGTGAGGATGGGGTCAGAGGACAGAATGGGAGAGGAACATAGGTAGCTGTAAGTTATCTGTGATGTTGGGTGGTGGTCAGTGGGTGTTTAGTTTCTTAGAAATGAACAGATACATGAATAATAATTTACAGGAGGGTCACGTATGAACTAGTGATGACAGCTATGAGGCTGGTGGCTATGAGGTAAGATGGGTGTTATTATAATATAACACTGTGCAGCTGAAGTTCATTAGAAAAAGAAGTTAAAGAAATGCAAGGCAGTCCCATTCATTTGTCTCCATAAACTGGTAAGCTGCTTCAAAGCTAGTGTCAGGAACCTCTGTACAAGTCTGACTGGGCCAAAAATGGGCCCCAAGATTTACATATGCTCCCTGCCTACCCTCCCAGTGGGCCTTGTGTTACGAGGAGGAGTGGGGACACATTGCCAAAGACAGGCAGCCGGGTGATCGACCATCAGTTTTGACCATCAGGTTTTGAGGTCAGCGAGCCTGATTTCAACTCTCACCCCTGCCACAGAGGAGCGATTGTGGGCTCATTATTTAACACCCCCCTCCCACCCCACCCCCGGGCCCCGGGCCTGATAAAATGCTATATGTACACTTTGAATGAGCCTGATAATAGGTAATGATCATATTGCAAAGTTCTTGATACATGGCCAAGCTCAAAAATATTAGCGCTCTGGCCGGCGGCTCAGTTGGTTAGAGCATTGTCTCAAACACACCAAAAGGGCAACCAGTCAATGTTTCTCTCACCTTGATGCTCCTCTCTCTCTCTCTCTCTCTCTCTCTCTCTCTCTCTCTCTCTCTCTCACACACACACACACACACACACACTAAAAAGCAATAAAACATATCCTCCAGTGAGGATTAAATATATATATTTATGAACAAAAAACAATAATGAGAATTAGAATAATAAAATAAG